>NC_051851.1:117724267-119220224 GCF_905115235.1 Hermetia illucens | reverse complement strand
ATGAAGTCTAAAGTTGTTTCCTTATCGTTGTATGGTTTATTTGCATAGCTCACGTCCTCCACGTTTCTATGTAATAAATTAGTTGACCTCCGAAGGACACTTAGTATATTTCGTATTTATTCCGGAATGAGCGGAAGTGTTTTCCAGACTGCCTGTTGACTTTTCATTGTAAACGGGTCGATTTCTCCTCGAATTGAAGAGCAGTGTCGATTGGGTCACTTGCGCAAACGTTTTCTCAAATGTGCTTTTTGAATACTTTCACACCTTGTGTTTCGCCTTGTCCATTAATCAGCCAGGGAAGATAATCTTTCCTCTTCACTAACGATCTTCTTAACAGACGAATGGTCGGACATTACGTTTCCATTATTGACAACGTAATGTGTTCTTCTAAGGTTCCCTTAATCACGTAGAAATCAACGATATGAGGAGTTTTTGTCACGTCCGTCGGCCAGTAGGTAGGCTTATCCCTAAAGTAAAACTTGCACTTTTATGCTCGTTCTGCTTCACATAATGGCCTGGTTCTATACGGTTGCTCCTATTGATAAGAAATGTGGTAGTCTAGACTAACTAAAGTATTATTAAATTTAGTGCTGTCCATCGTGACCTCCAACTCGACGAACCACGCCTTTTACGCCACAACCAAAACGGTGGCAACTTAACCGAAATGGCGGTTAGAGCGGCAGAAGGTCCCGCTAGGTCTTTATTTTCATAGAGCTCCGCAGTGGAACAAAACTAACAATAAGGTACAATCAATCGCAAGGGGCAAACGAAACAAAAGGAATACACAAACTCAACGCAACGAATTTATTTACAAAAACAAAATCAGGATTACATAAAACAGTACACGTCAACGTCGGAACTAACAACTTAGCAAAAATACTCAGAATAATACAACATCGTCTCTTGAATGTTGGCTTGGTCACGAATGTCGATGCTCTTCGCCAGCTGTTCTTATTTGAGTAGCTTCTTCTTTTTTGGTTGCCCATTCTTCAGCCTTAGTGGTCTTTACGTAGATAACTTGTGAATGATGTTCGAGAACTTGCTTGGTTAAAAGCTTCTCCCAGAGTTCTTGAAGGACTCTCCTCCATTTTCTTTTAAATTCATTTTACTCTAGATTTCATGTTCTACCTCGCTTCTCGTGAACTCCTCCCTGCACCCCTACGAGTTCCTATTCCTTTGATATAGTTATTGCTATTTCCAGTTTTCTCATCAGTGTTATGTTGTTGTTATAACTCATTATAACTATTATGATATTATTTCACGTAATAATTAAGTAGAAATTCGTATATTAATTTCTTAATTAAGTAACAATATTGTGATACAGTATTTTCCTTCTGATATCGGAAAAACAATTTCAATTTCTCCTTAAAGCACTGTACATTCATTCCGCCGGACCCTAACAATTTACACCCTTGCCCAGGGACAATTTGTTGTGTGTGTGTTGTACTTTAATTTCTTAACCTTTTCATACTGTGGGTAGTGCATTTTCACATTTGCTCATTTTTAAGCAGCACCCCGAAGTCGAAGCTTTCCCCACAATCTAGGATATCAGATATCCAGCACCAACGCCTCAAAACAATAACCAGACCAGAAGGAAATCGATTGCCAAGAAGCTACTCCGTTTCCCCTCAGAATCCAAGCATCCGTTCAAGTAACAATTGAGTCCCATACAATTTGGCATTGATGGTCACCTATTTGGTAGGGATAATTGATAGGGATAATAGGATGCGAGAACAAACTTGACCAAAGCTGAGCTCTTAAGCAATTTAACAGTTAATTAACATATAACATATGACATAGTGCGAAATTTCATATGAGCATGTATTATACGCTAAAACACGTCAAGACTTACTCTTTCCAAACACAAAATTCCTAGAATTCATGCTATATTTATCCTAACGGGCAATTCTCGACTATATAATTAGCTACATCACCCAGACATATTAATTAAATTGAAATGTAAAATAAACGTAATCATAAAAAGCACGAATAAAGATAGTTTCGTCGAAATTTACTTCCTGAACTCAACCGGGTAGGTGCGACAAGAGGGTCATTAAGTTCAAGGTTACCAACCAAATTATGATTACATGAATGAATAACGCTACCTCAAGATGCATGAACTTGAAGCTCTTAACCCGCAAAGTACGTACAAACGCACGAACCTATGTATCTCTGCAGCATACATCGTCAATTCATGCCACATGACTGGGTACATTTTGAAAAAAGTATCTCTTTCAGTTTTTCCTCTTCGGCTTTTATGCCGATTGATGAAAAAAGTGAAAAAATTAGATCGGAATTACGCAATATTTCATGGTCGGTAAAGCCGAAATTGCACTACTAACAGCATAGTTTCCGCGAATGTTTGAGAAAGATACATCTGAAAATACTCATAAAATAATATTTCTTTGTCTTTTTTCATCATCATCAGATAAAATCAAATGCGGCCGGGACGAGATCGATTCCAATTAATTAAATTGTTATTATTACCATTTTTATCTCTCAATTTTTTCATGATTTGGCCATGAACTATTTCTTCTATTTGCTTTCTTCGAAGTATTTTACAGAGTTTACAAAATATCTAAAATGGAATTTCCACTCGGATTTGGAGGTTGTCCAATGAATGAGACATTAAGTTGTAATGTCAATTTACGTCTGGTTCAATTCTTTTGTTGCGTGTGTTTTACGCCTGTTTGAACATACGTTGAGATTGAAAACCGCAGCGAATTGGCTCATAATAAAAGTTATAACCGTAAACTTTTTTACGTAAGTAAAGTTGTCGTATATTAATTGTTTAAAAATTACTTTCATTTTTTACGAGTTGAACTTCCAGAGATGTAAATAGGTATCATTTTTTGTCAACTAAATTTGTGAAAATAATAAATAGAAACTGGAGAGATTTTTAAAGGAAGGAAGCCGGTGCTACTATTATATTTGGACCTTAAATATCCCTTGAAGAAGACAGAGTGACTGGGAAAGATTGCCACAAAGCACCCCACAGGCTGAAGGTACTAATTTATGATTTATCGTACCCAGCTCCATTTCGTCATTACTAAACAATCTCGAGAATTTCCCTCCACTTTGAAAGCTTGTAGTGTCTAACGTTTTGCTGTATTTATTGTAACTCAGCCTGAGTTCCCAATTCAACGGAAATTCTAAATAAAAATTAATTACAAATATATGATGTTTAATTTAGAGAAGATAATAAATTAATGATTGATTGGATAGAGACGAGAGTCCAAAATAAATTATTAAAAACAATTGGAAAGTTGCAGTCAACAATATGGAAGTATAGGCAAATCCGAAATCAATTAAACCGTCAATATTGTTATTCAAAAATCCACGAATTTGCAATCAAAACGACAATCTTCTATCTAAAATGCATTAGGAACTTTACTATTTTCGAAGCGTATTCGCCCGATATGACTTTGTCTGTAAATTAGAGGTGTGCAAAACATCACACTACAAAGTAATATCACGAACATGATCTTTCCCTACCCTTTTATTGTTTATTTTTAAAATAATTTTTATTTTTAAGAAATAGGTAAAAATCATAGATAGATTGGAAAAATGATCAAAAAAACAATCTTTTAAACTAACAAAACTAACTTAAATCTAATGATCACTGTGGCTTCTCAAAAATTTTTTATAACAGTTTACAGACAGAGAACAGAAACAGTAAGAAACACAAATCTAATTTTACAATAAGTTGTCGGGAAACGGTCAAAAAACCCGACAGAATTATGGCAAATAAAGAAATGTGAAGGCAATAATAGCTTGAAAAAACACTGTTCTTAAAACTATCATAATTAAAACTATTTACTTTTCGCTGTATATCTTTTTTTCTTTTTTTTTACAATAACAATTTCCATAGGAAAAAAAGCAATAATATAGTTATATTAACAAAGAAACAAAGAATAATAAGATATGCATGTAAATGTTTCAACTGGAGGCAAAAGCAGCATCCGTTCAATATGTATAGATTTACAAAGTCCCACTAAGCCACAAATGACAGAATTGAGCACGGCCGCCACTAACTGGCTTCCCCCAGCCGCCAGTACTAGGATTTCTCCTTTTCATCCCGCTTAATAGCAATTGCTCTCATTCTAGAATATCTCCTGTCGAATTCCTGAGCAGCCACAGTCAAGTTCGTAGGTATTCTATCCGTTTGTCCATGGCCCGCCTATGTATATGATTCATAACCGGTTCACTGGTAGAATCAAGAATTAAACCACTCCTGCCAAGATTCACGAACGCATCGGGAAGAATGAAACCTGTCGTGAGAGTTTGCTCGAAATGCCCATCATGTGGGTAGAACGACTCCGAAGCCTAAGGGTTCTCACCATGCGAAACAGATCGCTATATATGTTTTCGAATCAATCTAACGATAACTGTGTCTATTCTCGGGACCACAGCAGTTGCATACACCACCTCATTAGTTACATAATGCTCATATTTTAACGAAACAATCCAATCTAACCCTGTGCAAGCACGTAGACTTTTCCTTTCAAAGATTCTTATTTTTTCCATTTGGCTAGCATTCAAATTAAACCAAATAGGGCACACGTAGGTGAGTACCGAGCTAACCAAAATAAGATAGCAAATAATCTTAACTTTCCGGCAAAGATGTGGAGCATAAAAGAGTTTCCGAAGAGACACGATTGACTTGCGAATACTTCCTAGCGTGACTTTAACGTCCTCGTTAAATTGGAGACGCTCGTCAAGACACAAACCCAGATATCTAACGCACTTCATATGAGGAATGCGCTTAGAGCTGTCCTCGTTCTCGACAATGTGGAAATCTCTCAAATTCCTTTTCAAGTTCCTATTGGCAAACGTCAAGGGATTTTGAAACAAACTCGTTGAATTGTGGCGGGTGTATCAAAACCACTTCGTGCCTCTGTTGGTGTTCATCAAGGAAACGCCCTCTCACCGCTCCTCTTTGATCTTCTTGTGGATATTACTGTCGCGCAGGACATCCAACGTTCAGCGCCCTATACACTGCTTTCTGCAAATTATGTTTTCCTAGCGTCTAATAGTAAAAACGATGAGTAACTTGTAAAAAAATAGTATGATCGCCTCATGCAACACGGTCGCAGATTGAATCTAAATAAAACTGAAATTTTGTCTACCGATCCCGATGAAACAGACCCAATCACTTTCAGCGATAGTGATCTGCCTAGAACTGAGCGATTTAAATATCGTGGTGGGTAAATGCTATCAGCATTATGAAATTGCTTCAAGCATCAACGCAATCTCGATGAAGTGAGGTTCTACAACTGGTGTTCTTTGCGATGGATGCATCAACGAACGTCTCAAGTCGAAAATTTACCGTAAGGTCTTGTCGCTCTCTATGGTTCTGAGTGCTGACCGACTATAAAAGACAATGCACGGCGTTTTGCTGTAATAGAAACGAAGAACGTTGGATTAGTGGCATGACATGCTCTGATCACATTCGAAATGAGTATATCGCGATTGATATGGTAATCTATACAAATACGTATTTCGGAGACCGACTGTCCTCTTTTTCAGAATGTTGTCTTCTGATATAGTGTTACATCAATCTTGGAAAAATTAGCAAAAATTGAAAAAATTGGCGCCTTCGATGGTCAGTTCACGTAATTCGAGCTAACGGAAATTCACATACCAAGATTAATTGGGCCGACAGAAACAACGGTGGCTTGACATACCCGATCACAGCAATCCAACTCCGGGGGGACAAAGTACGTTGACGTTCCTTGCCACTGTGACAGCAAATTGGGAAAGCTGGGTCGAGTTTTTATTATTTTGCTCACTTTATTTACTTCGTTTATTAATGCGCAAAAAATCACGTGTTTTAAATTTGGAATGGAAAAGAAAACTTAATTAATCTCATGCAACCCGTGATCCCTCAAGTAGTCCACTTCTTCCTTCCCAACAGGTTCATTTTGATAATTTGATAATCAATTGATAATCTGTCCGTGAAAATAGAAGTTACGTTCTATCAGAAAGCGATGTATCTCTATGGTTCAATACATTTTAAATTCAGGACCTCTCACGTGAAGCACTTTTTCAAATACTTTCCGGCGTTTAGCTCCACCTAGACCAGCAGAATCTGTCAGCTATCCATAAGGCTAAAATCAGCGGAAGAAAAAGCGAAAGAGTTACAATTTAAACAGATTTTACTATAGGAATTGAGTAATGATGGTGATAATAAACGACCAGAGCTTGGAAAAATAATTTAACTACGAGCAAGCTGTAGACGTTAGGTTTTCTTGTAAGGTTCAGGTTTAAAGCAAATTACATCATAATTTTGGGGAAAACGAACTGAACAATGTTGCTGTTGTTGCTGCTATCGATTTTAGTTGGCCTACGACATCCCGGCAAGCTAGAAGAGTGAGAGCTAATTTCACTGGCCCGACCGATGAGGATCGTACGGGGGGATGATAATTGGCCTGGCCTCCGGTCTATATATGCCAACTTCCACTCCGGTTTTGGGCACTGGGTCCTGTGTTGCTAGACTTGTTGTAGGTTAGATAACCCAAGAATGTTTCAATACTTTTTGTAACGACGCTTGCAAGCACAATTGTCCGAACAAGCAGGACACGTATTACAAGTTTAGACACAGACACCGTTTTCAAATGTTTGTGGTTAGGTTATGCTGTCTACATGCGTTGTTCGTCCGTCACCCAGGTCAGAGACGACCCCAAGTGAGAAAAACTTTAACGGCATTTTCCCGGTTAGATTGCGCATTTGAAGTACGTGTTTAAGAACAACATTTTCTACTGAGATTTCTTGAAATTGTTTGTTAAGACTATTATAACACAGATATACTGAAAACTACCAGCTTCAGGGAGCAATAATTTGAAGCATATTGCTTTAAGAAAAGAGTCGGTAGTATATGCAATGATGTTCCAGCGAATTGACCTGAACTGAAGAATAGAGGACGACTGGGAATACATCTCAGGGCGATTATTCCCTTTGATGCAGGTAGACATTACAAGGTATCCTTTTCTTTGTTTTTAGGCTTTCTTTGTTATTTTTTTTTACGCCATTGGACCATAGTTCATAATAGACCATAGCCGTACGTTAAGTGACAGTGTGGTGAACTATTATTCTGATTTATGAATTGAGTCAATAGCTTATTCACAACTAAATCGACTGATACCCAAAATCCAATTTGCTCTATAACCTCATCTACCTCAGATAACTAACACGATTCATAAAAACAATAAACGCCGAAATGGGTTTGCTACTTAATGCCGAGAATTAAATAACTATTTCATCTTTAACTATTTAGTAACAGATTTGCACTTCCGATGGGCATGTGAAAATACTTTTAAAGTTCCATTGATACTACTAACCCACGGCATCAAACGGATGGCTCAGATTTTTTTCACACACCTTTTAGGATGTTACCTCATGTGCTTAATATTATTATCACCATTAAATTAAATATCAACAGCAGGAAGGCGTTGCTGACATTTAAATCTTGGCATTTGGAGTAGTTACTAATATTACCACAATAAATGATGACATGTTTATCGTAGACATTCCCACATTAAAATTGTAAAATCTTGAGAATGGTCTAGAAATAATTGTCGGAGGTACAAACAAGTGTGGATAAATCACAAAAAATAGCCGGTGCGAAGTCAAATCTGGGCTCTTGGCAATGCAGACAAAGCAATGCAAAGCCGTCGAAAGCCTATAAATTCACAAAGCATAATTAAAAATGTTAATTGGCGACTATTTGAAGCTATTCATTTAAATTCCTGCGTTAATTAATGCCCTCCGAACAATGCCAACAGTGAATACTTCGTTGAATTTAGACGAAGGAGAGCTAACTCTGTGCGTATTTTTCAAGGTGTCAGATGTTGAAGTTGAATTGTATGCACGCGGATGGTTACTTGGTTCTTGTTTTGGTAAACATAGCCGGGGAGTTAGCCCTCAAATGCTTAAACCCTATCACTATATATGTATATTCATATTGACTGTATTTTGATGCTAATGCTTCGACCGAGAGTTCTTACATTCTAAGTGAGATTAAATCATTTCTGGGGGCCACTATTTAGTTTTCAGGTAGGTATGTACAGTACGAATACGTTGTTTAGCTACTTTACTAGGTAAAGATATAATCAAATTGGAATAGTAAAAAGAATAGCTCATACATTGGGGGTTCTTGGCCACAAGGGCAGAGTCATACCTCATATACCTGAAGTTGGACGTTTCAAGTGTGAACGTTTTTTGCGTTTTCTTCTATTAGGAACCTTGAGTACAAGGCGGTTCCGCTTGTATATAGTTAGAACTTTCATTGTATACTACTCTTCAAAAACCATCGACACGAATAATTTTATCTTAAAACAACTGCATCTCCAATAGTTCAAATGCGCTTGTATCTGCCTTCACAATGAGGCCATTATTTTGCACATCGGCAGAAATTTACCCAAGGGATTAATCCCACTTGTTGCGCAGGAGTAGATGTTTCCCACGCATTTCAAGAAAGTGCATGCCTTGAAAACGTTCAGCAGTTTTTCATTGAAAAGTATTTTACACAAGTGTTACAAATGACCGTGAAGGAAAATATATTTTTATTTTCATGTTTTAGGGTTAACCCCTTAAATAGATAGAAACAAGTCAGAATACCAAAACCTGAACGGTCCAAGTATAAGAGTTTCGTGTTTTTCTTATGCGACGAACTTTCCATGCAAGTTGTTCCATTCTTGCATAGCTAAAAATTCAAAAGATTTGTGCAAATATTTCCAGACTTCAAGATGTGTATAAGTATGTACTTCCATATTGGAGACAAATATTTTGCTAGCTATTCCCGAATACTACTAAATTGAGCGTACATATGTGAATATTTCCACTTTACTCCATGCACAATAGCATACATACATACGTACACAGCCTACGGTTCATATGATTGTGGTGCTTATACATTAATATATGATGTTGACGTCATATATGAATTAGTTCCCAAGAAATAGGAAAATCTCACCTTCTATAACTTTGGTAGTAATAAAGTGGATTGCCTCCAAACTTCTCTGAGACTTCGCGCCTGTAGTGTTTCACACGATATCAGAAACGAAATTAGTTTCGATGAACACTCATTCTGCCCTTTAATTATATAGTCCCATGATCATATTTGGTACAAAAAAAATGTTGCCGTTCTTCCACAGTCGTCCCTTAAGGGGGACTTATCACAGTCAGAGTATCCGGATAGCTGGGGGGTTTGAGCACAAGGGTGCCGTACGGAAGGCCGCTGTTCAAATGTCACTGATGGCAGATGGTGATTTGAGGTGGGACACCAATCAACTCAGCGGGCGAGTGCAATGCTGACCACAGGGCCCTGTAATCCTGTGGTGTACTGTCACAGTCTAACACACTTAAAGGCCCTGATCCAATCGAATTGTTACGCCTCTCATTAATATTTTTATTATTATTTAACAGTCAGATTTTTTTTGTGAAACTTTTTAGGCAGAATATAGTCTCACGAACCGTCCCTCAAAATTTGAAGCCAAAACTAACAATTTTTTTTTAAGTTTTGTTTGTGAAGCCAGGATAGCAGATTTTATAACAAGTCACTACCAACAACAAAAGACAAAACAGCATATTTTCCATATGAATTTTATTTGCGACACCACGTTGTTCCAGATACTTTTTGATATTTCTCGGCCATTTCTTTGTAACTAAACTTGGTAAGTTTTTATATCCCGAATGGTTGCAAACATCTCCCGAAATTTTGAATGCGCATATCAGGAAAATACGTCTTTCAAAGCTTCTCACCATATTTCTCAGGGACTACTAGATCCGTTGCAGTAGCTTCTTGATCCAAATAATCACAATACTCACTATTATAGCCTGAGCTTGAATTTTCGATATTCATTGACAATAAGTCCTTTTTAAGGTTTTGTGTAAAACAATGTTTGTCTGTCTGCCACACGCATTTTTCTCCAAAACGGCTGTACTGATCCGAACAAAATTTGGTGGACAGATGGGAAATGTGAAATCCCACGCATATAGTGGCATAAATTTAGGTGGAGTTTAAAGGGGGGCTCCCCATACATGCAAAGGGGGGATTCAACATTTTTTTTCACCGGATATAGTTGTGTAGGATATCAAATGAAAGGTCTCGATTTGTACTTTCCGAAACTGGCATGAGTTTTGGCGTAAATTGCAAAGCGCGTGAGTAAGGAGTCAAAATGTAGGCACTTAAAGTGAGGCAGGATTCATTTTCGAAAACTACCCAACCCAAAAATCCGAAAAAAAATCAGAGTGGTGCGCTTACATGAAATTTAGACCTCAAAATATGTCCCATTCCGATATCCGCTTAAATAAACTTACTAATAGTATGTTGCTACTTTTTAGAAATTTACTGAAAACCCCCTTAAATTCATCCTAGGACTTCCGTACCAGCATAGAGGACAATATTTCGTATATACGTGCTAAATTTCGTGGAAATCTGGCCATTAACGCCAAAGTTATAGCAGTTCAAACTTAGCAATTTCGCGCGAATTTACTGCTTCCAAAGTCATGCAAATAAGATGCTGACTGTGTGAGAGTCATAATTAACCGGAATAATCGACATTCGCGTGAAATATTAAGGTCGCATTTATGAAAAATCTACTTATCTGCAGCCCTTTTCAAGGTTTTGTGTAGAACACTTAGGTGAAATTTTATCTTCGAGAGGTGTCCCATTGCGGTATCTGCTCAAATAATTTGCTAATAGTATATTGTTATCTATTAGAAATTGACTAAAAACTCCCCTAAAGTTGATCCTAGGTGCATTGCACCAACATAGAGGACAGTCTCGTGCATACACATGCCAATTTTAATGAAAATCCAACTATTAGTATCAAAGTTATAGAAGTTCAAACTTATCAATTCCGTGCTAATTAACAGCATCCTAAGCCATACAAATAAGATGCTGACGTCATAATTAACGAGAATAATTGAAATTCGAGTGAAATATTTAAATTCCATTCAAGAAGAATCTAATTCTCCCTAGCCCTTTTTTATATTTGATGTTGGTTAAATTCTTGGCATTTGCTAATAATATTAAACTTAGAGTGTAAAGCGTATGAGGTTGACTATTATCAATACAGGGCTCTCACATCTCACATCTTTTTCTTTTTCTTCAGCCTTCAGTTCACAAGCGGGGTCGCCTCGTCGTGATCGGTTTCGTCATTTTATTTTATCAAATGTCTGATCGTGATGTAATCTCGAGATCTTTAAATCCCCATCCAGTGTATCAAGCCACCATTGTTTTGGCCGGCTTTTTGGTTGCTTACCATTGACTTCGATGCTCTGACCAATACTGGTTATTGAATTCTCGTTAGCATGAATTACGTGACACCATCGAAAACGCCTCTCTCGCAATTTTTCCACAATCAATGCAAATCCGTATCGATCGCGGATATTCTTATTTCAGACGTAATCAAAACGTGTCACGCCACCAGTGCAATGCAACATTTTCGTCCCCATTACCGCAAGACGCCGTTCATTGTCCTTTATAGTCGGCCAACATTCAGAACTATAGAGAGCGGCAGACGGACGACATTGAAATAAATCTTAGATTTGGGACGTGCGCTGGTACGTCAATCACAAAGAACACCAGTTGGGGAATGCCACTTCATCCAAGTTGCGTTAATGCGTAAAACAATTTCATTACGCAGTTCTCCATTGGCTGATAGTATTGACTCTAGATATTTAAATAGCTTAGTTCTTTCAATGGCAGTAACCTTCCAAGAACTGAGCGATTTCGATATCTCGGGTCAATGCTATAAGTCAACGGAAACTAGATATGCTCCTCCGATAGGAAACACAAACCTTTTATACCTGAAGCGTTCAAGTTTTCGATTTCCCGACTTGTTTTATGGTTTTAGTTTAGAAAAAAACTATATGCTATTTGAAATTATATTTTTTACAAGCTACCGAATTCTATTTTTTAACCAATCCAGTTAGTTCCTCTTCGAGCCATAAGTACGTTCTTCTAAACAAAACGCAGGAGAAGTGGATCAAGTCTTAAACAAATCGGGATACCTGAAGCTGGGGGCTTCGGGATAAGGTTTTGTGTTCATCATCTATGATAACTCTCTATGCACGATTTCCCATCCACTCCAAGAATACACATATGTGCATATATATCAAAAACATAAATACTGCCGATACAGATATATATATGTACGCAGTTTATCTACATTCACGTCTCCACGCATTTCCACTTTACTCCGTACATAAAATTACCAAACCGCTGGTACCAGCGTACCATATGTCTATTGGTGCTACTCGCAAGCTTTATAGCACATACTATACATACACATATCTGCGGTCGAGGTAATTGACACTGATATGCAAATAACTAAAAAAAAAGCCAAAAATGAAAACTAACATGAACACGCGCAATAAATTACCTGAAATGCGAAATTTTGACTTTCTATAACTTCGTTAATAATATTTGGACTGCCTTCAAACTTCTCATAATTATGTCCTATATATCGCCAATGTTGTGCTTTGTACTGTCTCTCTGAACTTAAGGGGGTTGTCCGGTAAATTTCTAAATCAAGGTAATACACTATTATTGACTTCATGTGTGCAGATATCGGAACGGGATGCATTTTGAGGCCTAAGTTTCATATAGACGCCTGTGATTATTTTCAGACTTTTGGGTTGGATAAGTTCTGAGAACGAGACCTGTTCCCTTTTTGGGGCACACATTTTGAGCCCTCGTTCTCAAATGTTTCATTCAACATTAGAAATAAGATCAGTTTCAAAAGGGTAGTAATCGAGTAATCGAGTATACCACCCTTTTGCATGTATGTGAAGTTCCCCTTCAAACTCAACGCGAAATAGCGCTGCATGTTAAGGGGCACATCGACCACATGCTCCCACGAAATTTCGTGATAATCGATTCAGCCGTTTGGGAGTAAATCGGTTGTGACAAACGAAACTAAGTCCTGCCTCACTTTAAATTTGTTCTTTTTGACACCATACATTTTCGTTTTTCAGATGTCACAACTGCATAAAATCTGTTCCCATAAGCAGTAATTGACCAATATAATTCGATATCATCCCTCATTGGTATATTACCAGAAAAAAATCACGCCTCCCGCAAATTGATGCCACTCACTATATGCGTGGGATTTCATACTTCCTATATGTCCACCGAATTTTTTTTCAATCGGTGTTGCCGTTTTCGGGAAAAGTATGTGTGACGGACTTATGAAAAGACAATGTTATAAAGTATTGTGTTTACAGTGTGTGTAGATAGTGCCGTTCTGGTTACGTCAGTACCTAAACGCTGCTCACATAAGTTTTCCTCTTCTGCTCCTCAAAGTCAGTTTACAAATAAAGTGGGAAGAGTAGCGCTTTGGGAATGATTTCATATATTTCATGTGTGTATGGCGATTCCTTTCACTGTAATATTGACATCGTTTCACAAGAAACAGATAAATTTGACCTAATACAACTCAGTTTAGAGCAATATCATTTTTTGTGTGAACATAACCTTATTAGAATCCAGCCGATATCTGGCTTTTATGCGTTGGAAGGTGTAAAGGTTCAAAACCTACCGCTGACTCCTGCCAAACGGTTACGGGGGACTTTTACTCACTAAAACCTTATTCCTCTCCTTCGCTTACCCCGTGGGACTGTCATTTCGGTATTACGTTGCAGACCCAAAGGTTTTGTAGCTTCGGGATAAGCACAAGCCTCTGTTTTCTCCACTTTTCCGGGAAAATCCCCTCTTTGAGGTACGTCGTAGATATTTCAGCGAACCACCGTGGAACAGTTTTGACAGCCACTTTCAGTGCTTTATACGAAATGCCGTCTAAGCCTGGGGCTATATTTGCGGCAATCTTCCTCGCGGTTTTCATGGCTTTTTCAGTGGTTACCTCGGGAATTTCATGAGGTCCTATCTGGACAGTGGATAGGTTCGATTCACTTGAAACTTGTGGGAAGAGAGTACTAATTATATCCTGCGGCAAATCAGGGTTGATGATCGGCGGTGAGCGCTTACCCTTGGTTGACGCCATAACTACCTTGTATACACCTCCCCATGGGTCGAAGTTCGCTTCCTTGCATAACCTCTTCAAGTGTTCAGTTTCAGATGGCTGCTTACAGTCGAGTCAATGTCTGCCTGATCGTCTGTTTGTCTGTCACACCCGATTTTTTTGGCAATGGCAGGAACGATTGTCACAAAATTGATAAGAGAATGTGATCTGTTGTTCCCATTTACAAACAGCAAGTGGTGCTATTTTGTGTTAAGTTTTAATGGGGGGCTCCCCATACATGTGAATGGAGGGTGCAACATTTTTTTTTCAAAAAATGTTGTCACGTGGGGTATCAAATGAAAGGACTCAATTATTACTTTTCGAAACTGATCCTCAAAAAGTGTAACAGGTCTTGTTCTGAGAACCTATCCAACCGAAAAATCTGAAAAAAATTGTACTTTGAACGTTGGATGTCCCGTGTGACAGTGTTAATAACAAAAACAAAGAGGTGTGGTGAGAGGGTGTTTCCTTGATGAACACTAACAGAGACACGAAGCGGTTTTGATAAACCCACCACAATTCGAACGTGGTTAGAGCAATTGAACCCGGCATACGAATGTTTCTGACACTAAGTGTTGTTTTAGAGCACACCAGATGCATTCGTGTGGCACATGGTCAAACGCTTTCTCTAGATCCAGAAATGCGATGTGAAGACGTCAATGCTTCTCACGGTGATTCTCCATGGTATTCCTCCATGAGTGACAGCGCAGTATGTATTTCTTCGGTTGTCGTGAATGCGTTCAAAAATGTTTATGGTATTGGAAAGTAATCTCGAACATTCTACTGGAGAGCCTTTCTTTTTCCATATTGGAAATGTGGTACTTTGCTTTGACAGATGATGGTCCACCTTCCTCTATAACCCGATTAAAGAATTCACTGAGCGACAGTGTTGGGTTCCAGCTCTTCACTTTCCAGAGCTCAGATACGATGTCGTTAGGTCCTGTTGCTTTCCCAAGATCAAGATTTAATTCGTTTTATTGCCTCCTCGACTTCAGTTGCCCTGACATATGGAACTGCGGCAAATGTCGGCAATGATTATGGAAATGGAGGATGAACAAATTCTTCAGTTAAAATCTGCCGGAAATATTCTCGCCATCTATCCGTCGCGGCTCGACAGTCAGTAAACGAAGTAAGTGTTCGGCTCACTCTCGCCATCCTGAGTGTCAACTGTCTCGGAAAGATTTTTGTAATGGATCGCTCGGGTAACAGCAACTGCTTTCTTTGCTTCCCGATTGGCATTCTTATAAATTTCTTTTCACGGACCTTCATTTCAACATCGTCATTCCAAAGTCAAGTATCTCAATTGATGTACCATTTACCTGACTTGGTGACTCCGAGAGTCGCAGAGGCGGCTTTGTGAATCGTGTGCTTTATTTGGTTCCACGATTCTTCCGCATTCGTAATGGTTGGTAATCACGTAGGTGAGATCATTCCTTCTTTCTTCTCACGAAATCAGCACCACCTAATGCGCAGCGGGCCAGTGCTTTCCTCACGCTGTTTTATCGATAGCTTGATTCGCAAGACGGCAATCAACGGCCGATGTTGGGGTGCGATGATTTCATAGGGAACGGCTTTCCAATCAGTGACAGTGGTGAAATGTCGGCGTCTTATGAGAATCTACATAGTTGATTCGCGTTTTACTATTCCCACTATAAAATGCAGGAAGATGGGACAATCGTTTGATGAAGCATTTATTCACAAGTACAAAATCATGGATGTGCTCCAAACCCCTTTTCCCCATAGCACCTGTTGTCGTCTGCCTTTTCACCCACATGGCCAATAAGGTCATCCGTAATGATGATATAGTCATCAGCAGGTCTTTGCATTGAGAAGTTGTAAGAAGTCATCTTTCTCCGCATCAGATCGAGATATCCATGGTGCGTACGCGAAGGAGAAGTGAATAGTGTGATCAGCTGATTTAATGGTGAGCTTTGTCAGGCGGTCATCAAGTTGTTCGACTTATTTAACGGAATCGCGGAAACCCTTTGAGATGGCAATGCCAACATGTAAGTGCGTTACCAAAATAGAGAAGTTAAACATTTTTACCGAGTTCGTGTTCTAACCAGCAGCTTTTGGCACCACCGGGTTTCTTGTAGAGCACAGATATCAACGCGCTTTTCACAAGGGCTCTTATGAGTTCTCGGTTTTATCAGTTATGGTGCCAATATTTAGCGTGCAGATACGTATTTGTTTTGCTCGGACCAACTTATTTACGTTCTGATATCGTCTTTGCATCAACAACCCTTGTCCATTTCTCGACAAAACCGGGGCCCATCTTGTGCGTCGACTGAGGCTTGTTACTCAATCCGATCATGTTCCTTCTAATGACATTGGTTAAATTTTTGTGGTCGGCTTATCGAGGGACCTGTCGCCAAGAAAGATTAAGTAGGATTTAACATAGAGCAGTAACTCCAACTATGCTTTATTTATCTCTTTCCCTGATCCCCTCTCCCTCTTCTCTTTTTTTTAAGGTTTTGTGTGAACAAAACCTTATTAGAATCGAGACGGTGTCTGTCTGTCTGTCTGCCACACCCGATTTATTCGGAAACACCTAGACCGATTGTCATGAAAATTGGTGAGATTATGTAATCTCGTGTTCCCTTTAGATGCAGTTAGTGGCGCCATTTTGTGTTAAGTTTAAGGGGGACTCCCAATACGTGTGAATGAAGGGTGCAAATTTTTTTTCACAGAATATAGCCATGTGGGGTATCAAATGAAAGGTCTCAACTAGTACTTTTCGAAACTGGTTCCGTATTTGATATTGGGTGAAACATAGGGGAGTGAGGGTTCAAAATATGACTGCCAAAAAGTGTAACAGCTCTCGTTCTCAGAACCTATCCAACCTAAAAATCTGAAAAAAATCACAGTGGTGCATCTTTACGAAATCTAGGCCTCAAAATATATCCGGTTCCGATATCTGCACAAATAAAGTTAATAATAGTATATTTCCACATTTTAGAAATTTACCCGGCACCCCCCCCCCCCCTTATGTTCATCCCAGAAGTACAAAATTTAGCATGCATATAGTGAAGAACATAGTGCACAGTTTGGTCAAGCTTGAAGAAAATCCAATTATTACTAACAAAGTTATAGGGGGTAAAACTTTACCATGTTTTGTGAATTTTGTGCACTCTACAACTCGCATGACGTCATAATCACATATCATTTGGTCAATACCACAACGAAATGAGTTTTTATGGATGGGGTCGCAAAGAATTATTTTGTTTTAGTTTTTTAATCATTTGTATGTGGATATCAATTACTCCAACCAGACATGTGTGTATGTAGGTATATAGTATATGCGTGCTAATGAACTTTGCGGGTAGTGCCTAATTCAGATAAATATAAGAAGTAAATCGGAAATATGGGTACGATCAATTTATATACGTGCCAATATGTGTACAGTATTCGAAAATAGGCAGTTTGTTTGTTTAGGGTAAGCGTAATATCTATGGCTGTAATATGTACGTATGTCTCATAGTTTGGAAAAATATGAAGGAATATGTTGGGTTGGCAGCTATATGCGGATGGAAAAATGTGCGTTGAAATTTCTTACATAAGATGAACACAAAACCTATATACCCGAAGCGCGAGCTTCCGGTATTCCGACTTGTTTTGTTTACTGGTCCCCTTTCGTACTTTCTCATGCCTCACTTTATCGTTCTTTCACTGGGATATCATTCGTACTCATGTCGTGTTTGCGATCATATGTAAACCTAGGACAACACCGTAAGTCACTTTCTTGAAATTTTTGATTTTTTAGGTATTTAGCACAAGAAAAGAAGGGATCTATGTGCCATAAATGCAGTCGTTCTGTCCGACATCTACTAGATGCGGACTTAGAACTCCCTCAATCCACCCACACAAATAATCTATCCTGTAAGTGGCTTGATACATCGGCTAAAACATCCTCTGGTATCAGCCCCCGCAATTATGCATGCTGCCTCATAAGATGTTGGTCGGTAGCTTAAAACTATCTGCGATTGTCTTCGACTTTTACTTGTAAACTGAGCCGATAATTGCTGCTTTCTTGACAGTAAACTTGTGGAGTTTAAAGCTCAGCTTAGGGGATGACTGAGAGCGAAGCATATTTGTACCGATACTAATCTAAACAGTTTTCACAGAGCAACAAGTACTAACTAGGTCTTTTTGTTGGCAAGCTTCAAGCCATGACTTTATCATCCAGATAGTCTCGCCCGCATAGATATCTGCTTGGTCGGGTTAATGTTATGACCACTTCTATCTGTCCTATCTGCACTTTTCTCAGAAATGGTTCCAGGTTCTGACTCAAAATTTGGTAGGAAGATTGAAACTGTGAATTTCCACGTATGCGGTGAATTACACTGATACACCTTGAATTTAAGGGGGGCTCCACATGCACCTAAAAGAGGTGTATAAAAATTCATCCAATATTGCTAAATGGGATATCAGATGAAAAGTCTTGAGAAGTACTTTCCATAGCAGATATTTGTTTTGACATTGGTTGGAAAAAAGAAGAGTGCAAGGGTCGGGAAAGGGTCAATTACTCCTAAGTCCAATTTTCAGGAACTAACGAACCTAAAAATCTGAAAACATGATGATCTACGCGCATGAGATCTAGGCCTCAAAATACTCCCGTTTCCATACCTGCTCAAATCGGTTACCGACGACGGAGGAAGAAGCATTCTGGAAAGTTTTGTGGAAATTTTGCTACTACTGACCTACAAAATTTGCCACTTTCGCGGCAAATTACTACTCCTTTAGAAATAAAATGTTAGCACCATTTGAATTGGTATATTCAAGGTATATACACTACAAGTTATATATAAATGGAACCAGTATGTATTCAAATATTTTTCATAAAAAATCAACAAAACCTTAAATGCATGAAGCGTCGAGCTTCTCTTTCTTTCCTCTCTTATCTTTTCTGTTGACCTTTCCATTATGAAGAGTATATTGAATGTTTCCACTTAGTTTGGATTATAATAACAATGATTCATAGCCGAGTCTTCGATTTGAAGACTTCCTTTCTCCCCAACTCCCAAACTCCTGCGACCTCAAACCCGGAACATTCCCGAACCTGTCTAGTGCAAGCCGATGTCGACGAGACACTTCGGTTAAGCTTCAGTATTGTGCGAGTGGATTTTCACGTGGTTCACGTAGTGTAAATTGACATACACACTCCTCCCAATATACCAAAATTTTATTTGATAGTCCTAGATTCGTATTTGTAGGTTAATCCTGTAACCTGTAACTTCTACATAGCGGGGCGTGACAAATATAACTGAAAGAAACTAGAAGCATAAGAACAAAAATTCACCCTGCGAACTTCATCGATGGATTGAATTTCTTCACTTCTTGCACACAATCGATTAATTTTCCTTTTCTGGCAATTCTTCTGCTCTTATATTCGACAGTTTGGTTTAAGATGTTCGATTGTGTTTTTTGAAAGGAAAGATATTGCCCAATGCTGACAAAAAAATTGTGTGCAATCAGTCACGTTTTTCATCTGGCGCTTCTTCAAGTATCGCTTTCTTTCCTCTCAAAAGTTCAGAAAGTTTTCTTCCCTGCAGTGTGAAAAACCTAAATGCAACCACGTTTCTCATTCACATTTGATGCAACTTTATTTTCATTTTGAAGCTGTCATCATCATCTTAAAGACCAGAGGCAGTTGCGATCAACATTGAGGGCTTTCCTACTATTGTCCCATCAAGTTAAAGTTACCTATTATACCACTTTAATCCAAATCTTACTTGGTTGATTGCGGATTCATGAACTACTTGACACTACTTGTTACCTTTTCTCATTATAATCAAACACATGGTAAATATGTTGTATCTATACTATATGAAAGATTTAGTATTAGCAAAAAGTTCATGTCCACCATTTTCTATTCTTAACTCTTGTATCAGAAAGGCCTTCTTCACTAAAACTCAATTTCCTTAAGTACACATACGTGAGCAATTTAATCCGTTGTTTGTTTTTATTCAACAATTTTAACATTTTTTCTTAATTACAGCAGCAGCAAGCAGTTTCTTTTGTTCACTGTAAATTGTTCCGGCAACATTGAAAGAAGTCATGAAAAACTTGGACTACTATTTACAAGAACCTTCACTGCGCCAGGTTGATCAAAGTCACGCCTATCGATCCGTGCGGTGGCATGAATATTGTACTTGTATCTTTTTATAGTTTTCAAATATTTCCTCGTGAGATTGTTTTATGGTAATTATCAATTGAAGCTGAATAAGCTTTGTGCTATTTAGGCTTTCCGTGGTCTTTCTGGGAGCACGCTCGGTAGAATCGAATTGTTTTCCATTGTGCACTAAGATACCATATTTGGTAACCTTCAGATGCACTGTTTCACTTTTAGAGTTAAACTGTCTTAAGTTCCTTTAGATATTATCGTGTGCGAATATTTGTTGCTCGTATATGTGCGAGTATAACACGCTAAGTTTCTAGCTGCTGTAATGTGCAAATAGGAAAACAATAACTAGAAAAATATTGCAGAAACTTTGCTTTTCTTGTGGAAATAGTGAGAAAATCACACTTTTAAAAAGTCAACCTTCGCGGTTCAGTGAGAGCAGAACCTGTTGTTTATACTGTTTTTGTTCGCTACTTCTTTGTGTACTACTTTAAAACGTTTGTCTGTGGCTAGGGAATTTGGAAAACTTTGGATAGTCTGTCAATTGGAATTCCGAGGAAGGCTGAATTCAGTCATTCGAACCTAATTGAAAAGAGATATTTCCTAATATGTAATATTGTAATGCCTTGGGCGCGAGCAGAACTTGTTTGCTTAAATAATATCCAAATCCTGCATGGCAGATGCCTTTCTTATACATACCAGACAAAATGGTTAAGTTGAACACATAGATTCATTGGGGAAGTAAAGAAGGAATCAAAGTGGAAGCTTAGAAGCACACCTGTAGAGGGAGGCCTAAGAGATCTGGTTCTTTACTTGACCTACTTATGGTAACTGGTGGAGCTACCAGAATGTTGACCAGATTATATCTTTCTCAAACAAGTATCAACAGTAAGTGTTAGTCACAGCGTTATCTGTACATGAACTATATCAGGCAACTCATTTGCAAGACAGTAGACTATGTACAACTTATTTATTGTGCACCACTTTATCGTGTTATGGTTTCTATTTGATTGAGTCACAATTATCGTACTAATTGCAGTGAAAAAGTTGTGTATCAGGTCCGCTTTCTGATAATCTGACAAACTGCTTTGATTGCATTTGTATAACAAATTATCATCTTCATTAGGTGGCTTGACCAATACTAACTAGAGTTGATCAATTCAAGTAGCGCATGTTTACATATATGTTTAGTGGTACTGGGCAATCTAAATCTAAATACAAATGTTGTAAAAGTAATGATCTTGACTGCTTTGAAATAAATATATTCTGACGGGTGTAGATCTCTTGAATGCCTTTCAATTCTAGTGTTCTTTCTTCACAAATTCTGATTTCTCGTATCTGAACTTTGAACAACGACGTTTCCCTTTTTGTTTCACATTAAGCGTAAGTCGCCTTCAGCAACCTAAATAACAGACTATCATATAAGGAAAGAAGTAGACTATTCAATTTTAAATTCAGACAGGAAGCTGTAAAATTTTGAGGATAAAAAGGAGCAAAAAGGAAGACCATGCTAGGTAGTCATGCTCTCGTTTTATGTAAGCTTACTTCCCCACTTCATTTAAATAATACTATAATATAAATACATATCGGTTTTGCAAGTCTGATTCAGAATTTTCCAAACTAATTTCAGAGATTTGCAATCCAATTTCAGATTTTTCCAAGTCAATTTCCGAATTTTGCATTGCAAATTCAGATCTTTCCATTTCCAATTTAGAATTTTAGAATTTTTAAATATTTTACTATAAAGTCCTATACTATTTTTTTTACTACCGGATAAGGGTGGTGGTCGGGTTCTTTGAAAAAAAAATCCGAGTAGCTCATAAATTTTCCATGAAGAAGAAAAGAGGACTTGATGGAATGTACTTTGATTAAGCTTTAGAAAAATTAAAAATAAAACAAGATAAATAAAATATACTGGAAGTTACTCCACTACGTTGTATCCAACCACTCTCTTGGGAACAGATTCCGCAATTGGCAAACCAAGAAAACGCCTTCAGTGTCGCGTTAAATAAAAATAGCCTCGAAGAAATGAGTTGGCCTTGAATGCACCCGATTCTTACCGAGAAATGAGGATGGGTTCTTAACACATGGAAGTCGTCAGGATGCAAGCAAAATACAATAAATATTCATACCTTCACTGGAAAGATGGAAGAAATCGAATGAGCCTTTCGGAAGAGCGCTTTGATGTTTGTTTTCTATACAAAATTTGTGCCAAAACTAAAACAGAAATTACGAGCGCACTAAAAACGGTTATAAACTTTTGTTATTTAGTGGACCACGCACTCAATATGGCATCGCCATCTTTAAGAGGGTCTGTCACTCTACTAAAGACGGGAAGCTAACTGTTATATCAGCTAATCGTGAGATTCATTTTTTAACACATACGCACCACAGCCAGATCGGGTCGATCTGAAGAGTAGAATAATGCCATTTGGCAACTACTTAATACGAAGACGTACGTCTTCCGATGAGATTGTGGCGCGGCAGGATTCGCGGCATTCGAAATTTATTTCGAATGTTGCGAATGCGAGCGGACAGATGACGCCACCGGCGCTATCCACTTAGTTTAAACCTCGCCGCAGGAGTGGAGAGCACAGTGCCATGACTTGACGGCAGGACGTCAAAAAAAAGAGTAGACAGTCTTCTGTCTGCGAGATTGGCTATTGCGGCAATTAGTATTAATTTAATTTCATGTTGTATATAATTAAGTGCTAAATATAATTTAATATCATAAAAAGATAAAGTATTTAGCTCTTAAAAGATCATCATCATAACGGCCAAATAGGTGAAAATCAGATAGCAATAAATGCCATGAGGAAAAAGGCTTTGGCCACGTAATAAGGTTACTGATTTGGGTTTCGATTTTGTGGTCACTTCCGGCTTTGTACTTGTCAAAATGATCAATTAAACATCCCATCTTCGTACATTTTATAGTGAGAACAGTAGAACACAAATCGACTATGTTCTCATAAGACACCGACATTTTATCACTGACAGTGAAAGCTGTTATTGGGAATCAAGCCGCCCATAAAATAACGTGGGGAACATACTGAACCGCCTTGAATTAAATGATAGAGATTTTGTTAAAAAAGAGACCATAGCAAACGTTGAAACAAGTCGGAATACCTTAAGCTCGGCTCTGCACGTATAGAGGATGTCTATCTCCAATTTTTTGTGGATGAGGAGGTGAAATACATTTACGAACAAAGTGCCGTGGCTCTTGTCTCAGACAGACTACCGACTAAATTACCCGGTGGATCCAGGGAGCCTCAGGTACCCTGGCACCTGTCCTCTTCATCTCCCTCTTTTCCGTCTTCAAAATGCCTTAAATGTAACGTGGCACACAGCTCGACGTGTCTGCGCTCAGCGGCATGGCCTCAAGTACGGTATCCGGGGATCCAAAGCACCCTGCATCGAAAGATGATGGCGATGCCGTTCCCACCTTTTGCAGAAGAAAAAGGTGGGAAGGCATCACCATCATATATGCGGTGCATCTATCTATTAATTTTCTTCCAGAAGATTGCTACGGGCGGAACTTTTTTAGTTTCCCTCGCCTCTCCTGAGGTATATAAACCTCCGCTCGGCAACATGGAGAGCGATCGGAATAACTCCCGCTATCACCATTACAGCTGGCTCGACGATACTATAGGCGGACGTTACTCGCAGAGCCCCTTGCCTTTGTACTTGTGCTAGTCGTTTACGGCACATTTCCTTACTAAAGGAGTCAGCCCATATTTCGGAACCATAAAAGAGGACCGACTGAACCTCGCTTATCAGCAAGCGACACCTGCCGGATAAAGGACCTCCGACATTGGACATCAACCAGCGAACATTCTAGCCGCAGCATGTCGGCAGTGTTGCGAATCGGCTCGAAGAAGCTTCGTGTCTATTACGATGCCGAGGATGCCGGTTTCGACAAAACTATGGTGTCACCGACCTGAATAGGGTGGACTATGGAAACGTTTCCTTGGTCAGCACAATGACTTCAGTTTTCTCTAGATCGAGGGAGAATCCATGCTCAGTTAGTGACTTGCTTACTCGCCGTATCACCATTCCCGGTGTGCGTTGAGCTTGTTGATCCGGACCAAGGATAGATCCTTGAGCCGCCCCCAAAGATACCTTCATTCTGCGCTGCCCTTCCCGAGCCTCGTCGAGTAGAGCACGGTGCTTTAAATAGTCTCGCAACATCCGCAGTAGGTAGTCTAGAGTCTAGAAATGATTTTCCAGTGCATCAAGCATGCCGTACCATCTCGCAGAATTAAAATCGTTTCTTACGACGAGGGTCACAAGGAGCCCCACTCGCCGACAGTGGCGACTTTGTGCCTCAAACAGTTTTACCGTTTGGACTACCTCCTCAATGGTATCAATTGTGGGTCGCCCCGCGCTAAAACCGTATTGTGTTAGTGAGTAATCTCCCGCTGCACATATTGCGCCACTCAGTTCTGGCTTGATGAGACTCTCAAGCAGCTTCTCCGCTGTGTCCAATATACTGAGCGGACGATACGCTGACGGCACCTCGGGGCTACCGTGCTTATCATCACAAATCTCCCAACCTTCTAACATGCGCCAGAGGCCCCGAGTGGCAAGTACGGCTTGTATTTATATACAAGTTTCAACACTTCGCTGGAAATGCCGTCCGGTCCTGGTGTTGTTTTGGACAAGACTGCCTCTTGTTGTTAATGAACAAGACTGCCTCTTTAGTTCCTTTGCAGTGAACAATTGACATTCCTCAGTACTCACTCCTTCATCGACTGCGTCAGTTCGTATAGAGTGGAGAGGAAAAAGGACCTGCAGGATTTCTTCGATCTTGGTTGCTTCTATAGAACAGGCGACCGATGGGCACTGAGTTTCTTGGAAACCAGCTTATGGTCGAGGTCCCATGGCTCTCTGTCAACCTCTGTTTTTAGCTCCTGCCAACAGCGTTCGAGCTATCTGTTGATTTCGTGGTAGAGTTCCTTTTTCCTCATTCTTATATTCTCCGCTTCTAACGGTCACCTCGTCTTAGCTTCATGCGCGCTGAGCTATACGCCGAAGTCTGAGGTAATCCTTTCGTAGGCTTGCAATTTCTTCCATCCATTAGTACATAAGTAATCAGTTTTCTCGGGAACGGATGCACTACAAGCTGCGGAAATAAGGCTCATTGCTGAATGAACTAGCGATTCGGCTGACGTTCCACCTGGTAGGTGTTTGCCCGACGGCAGAACATTGGGAAGAGCGTTTGTCACTGCGTAGGAAATGTACTGGCCGTGAAATCTTACAGCATCTCCCATCGTTGGACTGCTAACACTAAGGAATCCGTAGCAAAAGTTACGCCAGGGGTAGTGCGTTAGCAACCAGTCCTTCGAAATATCGGAATGCTAACGGTATTTAAGGCAATGAGTCCTGTCCTGGCGGCCATCATCTGTGTGCCTCGAGAATTAGGTTGAAGCGTGCCCCATTTGAGGTCTCTGGCGTTAAGGTCTTCTCCGACTAGAATTTTCCCTTTCGTGTTTTTAATCTTGTCCTCCAAGACGGCGAGTTCATTCCGAAAAGCTTGTGTAGATTCGTTTGTCATCATGTAATTCGTCTTGCCTTCATTAATATGTAGTTTCAGATCTCGCGCTGCCTGCTCGATCTGGATGAAAGTAGACTGTATATCTCGGGTTGTTCTGTCAATATCGTCAGCGTAACGCAATACTAAGGCAGGCTTGAAGAGTATACCGCCTCTCGCGTTCACATCTGTATCGTGAATCACTTTCTCCAGGGCTAGGTTAAAAACGCATGGACGCATATTAAGGTATGCCGTAGACCGTTGTTGATGTTGAATAGTCTCGAGAGTGACCCTGCTGCGTTTATCTGCCTCGCACATTGGTTAGGGAACTGAATCCCACATCACAAAAGAGCTTCAATGTGGTCGCAAATCTTTCGATGGTCCTGTGAAGGACGTCAACGGTCAATTTCCCACCCTCGATAATGAACAACTGAAGAAATGGGAAGAACACTTCATCCCCGTTTTTAACCGTTTTACAACTGGTGGGGTTCCTCCTCTTGTGGATAAAATGACTAGTCACCGCAACATACGGATAAAGACTGTTCCTTCAAGCAGAAGAAAAATCATCTCGGCCATCAACATCCTGAAAAGGAATAAATCCGCTGGGCTTAGTGGTCTCCTCCAGAATTATTTATCGTTTCACCTGCAGTTACTGCAGATCTACTGCTTCCACTCGTACGCAAATCCTAGACAATCGCTAAGATTCCAAAAAAGGGTATCCGCTTTGAATGTGGCAATTGGAGAGGTATCTGCGTGCTCCCTGACGAAGCTAAAACAATCCTAGAACGCAACAGAGAACACCCTGAAACCTTGATCAACAGAGAGCAGGCTGCTTTCCACTCCGGACCCTCCTGTGTTAACCATATTAACGCCCTACGGCTCATTCTGAAACAGTGCACGGAAATTAGACCTTGACTGCACCTGTTCACCATGAATTTCAAAAAAGCTTTGGATAGCGTGAACAAGTGTATCTGGAGTGATCTATGTAGGAGGGCCATTCCGGAGAAACTAATTGCTATTATCAGAGCAGATTTCTAACAGTGGCATGGTAAATCCGTTTTCGCTACCCTGCCTAAAATCTAGAAATGCAGTTACTCTAATACTGAGATCAAATTCTTCTTTCTGTGTTGGTAAATGAGAGCAGCTTATGGGAAGTGAAATCCACTGTTACTCACCAGGATTACTCTGGAAGTTATTCACCATTAACAATGGTTTAAGATAAGATGTCCTTTTAATCTGGCCCTGGAAAAAGTCAATCACGATGCCGATGTAAATGTCAGAGGCATCAACTTTGAATCCGTTGATAACTTCTCCTCTAAAGTCTACAAGTACAGTCGAAAACAGCTATCTCGACGAAATCCATACACAGTTGTAAGCAACCGTTAGAGCCTTTTTCAGCCTGTTTTGCGCAAAACGTGTTACGGCATCGTCAACGTGTACACTGTAAAAAACAGTGATCTAGTCAGTCCTCATATATTCCTTGGAACTTTCTCTTAAACATCTTTGATAGTAGAACCTTCCGAAGAATTTTGAGCATTAGCTTTTTTATCACATGGCCGAGTAAAATGTAGTCAAAGCCCACTTTGTTGTTCGGGTCGCCCATCATGATCGATCCAGGCAACCTGTTAGTTTTTCAAATACAGCCCCTTCTCTTCGGTATAAGTTATCGTTGGTTTATAGCACTGTGCTTCATTCTTCTACTAGGACCACACGTGGCTGCTTATCTCGCATTAACGCTTTAACTTAGTCATCATAATACAAAGACAGTAAAAACTAACATCCCCAATTCTTTGGGCAGAATCCAATCGATTAAACTGACTGAATTGTTTCATCTTATGTTGCCGTCTGTAGCAGTTTCTCATATATATGTAGTGTTAATGCACATCAGCTCGAGGTTTGATGGAGCTTTTGGTTATCTTATCGAATTCCACTTAACCGATTTCCTTATTTTCTGAAATATTCTAGTGTTAATTTCCGAAGTCTTAACTTTGGAGTCTTTGTTACTTTTGTTTTATCTAATAAATCTCGCCTCTTTCCACGTACGCCTTCCATATACTGAATATACATACATAAATACTTTGATCGATATACTCCCTTTATACCTCTCGATCAAATTTAAGATCCAGGAAGGCATCGGGGGATAACTTCCGACCTTCATTGATTTTGCACTAAGAAAGTTTTAAGTTGTGCTTTTTTTCATTTTCATTGGAAATAACATTCTGGGAAAGTGGACAGCTTCAGTCCTATTACCTTTGAGTTGCAGGCTCACTTTAGATACTTTCGATCAAGATACAAAAATCTTATCTAATTTAAATAAGACTTCAAATCTGAATAATTCATAATAAACATGCAGTTCTCACTGAATGGTCGGCATTGTTGAAATGTGGGAATTGCCCAAAAACCATATTTTTAAGGCCGTAAACAAATTTCTTAACCCGAACCATTTCATGACCAAGTCCATCGTCGCTTGTGACATAAGAGCTTTGAAGGTAAACGAACGGCCTTTGCACATTGCCTTGCTAACAATAAATTACAAACACAGACATCAATATCAACAATTAGCTTTGATCCCCGTGTAACAATCCAAGATTCTTTCCGCTAAATTAAATTTTGAATTTTATGGGTCATAAATTTTTCCTGGAAACGAACTGAGACGTGTGGAGCGTCACTTTCGCATTTTTGCACCACAATCAATTCACCCGTCTATCCGGATCCGTTACCGAAACTTGAGGATTGCCCAAGAAGTTTTTGCATTTTCTTTTGGCTTTATCTTAGTTTTTAACATTCTTTCCGTGCCAAAACCACCACTCTTGGAGTTTTTGGAGATGACGGGGTTATGTATCCACGTATGTGAATGCAGCTCGGCTCTTGTACAACTGGCGCTCTAGAGTTACGTGAGCAGGTGATGGCCGTCCATTCAAACCGCCCGCCTGTGCACTTAAGCTGACTGACAGCTTTATAACAAAGCAGCTATTTTATTTTATTCATTTTTATTAGCGACAACAGTCGGTTATGAGATCATTGGGAAAGACGTATTATCTACATACATGTGCTAAAAAGCTAATTCCAATATAATAGGAGTGCCAAATGATAGGCGTTTGGAGAGTTTTTGTCTCTTAGGAGGTCAAAGTGCTTTCAAAAATTTTTTAGCGCTATTGTAGCCTGAGGACTGTCGAAACAGCGGAAAATTAAGTGTTTGCGAACTCAGAGTTCATTATGCAGATAGTTGCATACTATCTCTAGGTAGTTTTCCGGCTATCTATCACTTTCTTTTTGGTTTCTCTAAAAGATTTAGTTGTATATCTATATTCTTCCGTGAGTTTCCGTCACTTTCAATGGAAATTGATAGATTGAATAGATTGAATAGAAATTCATAACTGTTGTTAATGCTCGCTTTAGGAACACTTTTGAAAATGATTCAATGCTGAAATTGGAGCCTACGAAACCCTTCATTAAAACTATCATATTTTTTAAGGATAAAAATGTTTGCTTTGAGTAAAATATTTGAAACGTCAGAAGAATCAACGTTTCACCGGCATCGGTCCTGATTATGCCATCTAGCCAGATGAGAATTCATTAATATCACCAACAATTTGAAAGAATAGCATAAAAAGCATAAAAAATTGCCTTATTGGAGCCCGATAGCCATACTGAAGATGTAAATTTGCGGACCCAGATGTTAATAGGGAGACTGATGTTCTGAGCCGGAATATTCCACCTTGCGTACAAAGTGTCCAGAATTACCATCGTTTTGCTGATATTTCCCACCAATTTCAGCGCCATAACTCAACAGTTGCGGAAGTAACATCGCGTTGAGTACATTTGGCTAAAGAGATCAAAATTGAAATTCGGAAACCATCGTAATAAATTCAGAAGTGTTCAGAAAAGGGACGGGAGGAGTTGTATTTTGTTTTATTTTTTGCAAGAATCCTTTCTGAGGGCACAAAGGAAACTGTATTTTCGTAGGCAACGTTGAAATCCGGGTAATGCTAAAAATCCTAATAATGACATTAAAAACTCAAAAAATTGCTACTATTACTAGTATTTGAAATAATCAAGACTTGTTTTTTCTATTCGCTAGTGAGATTTATTAAGTTTGCGAACACCGATCTTTCGGGAACCAGTTTTTCCCTTCATCCGCCATGCTATTAACATAGTATGCTGGTCCCAAGCCCAGGTAAAGGAGGAGGGTTTGAGGCAACGTATTCTGTACTATCCCCAGTAAAACAAAAATAAAATGCTGAGATCAGGGAAAGAGATAAATAGAGTATAGTTGGAGTTATTCTACTATGCTAAATCCTACCTGATCTCTCTTGGTGACAGGCCCCGCGACAGGTCGATCAAGAAAATGCATAGAATGTCGTTACAAACATGATGATCGGATTAAGTCACAGGCCTCGGAGAAATGCTAGGGCGTCCACCTCAGTCGACGCGGCAGGACGGGCCCCGGTCCTGTCGAGAAATGGGCAAGGATTCTTGACGCATGGACGGCGTCAGGACGTAAGCAAGTTAGTCCGCACACAACGAACAAAACAAATACGTGTCTGCACGCTAAATGTTGGTACCCTAACTGGAAAGACCGAGGAACTCGCAAGAGCCCTTCGGAAAAGGTGCATTGACATCTGCGCTCTGCAAGAAACCCGATGGTCTGGTTCCAAAAGCTGCGACATTGAACGCGAACGCGGTAAAAATGGCTACAAACTTCTCTATTTTGGTAACCCACACACTCAATATGGTGTTGGCATTGCCATCTCAGAGGGTTTCCGTGATGCCATTAAAGAAGTCGAACGATTTGATGATCGGCTGATGAAGCTCACCATTATATCAGCTGATCGCACTATTCACTTCTTCACCGCGTATGCACCACAGACAGGCCGACCTGATGCCGAGAAAGATGCCTTCTGGCAACTTCTCGATGAAAAGACTTGTCACGTGCCTGCTGACGATTACATAATCATTGCCGGCGACCTTAATGGTCATGTGGGTGAAAAGGCAGACGGTAACAGGTGCCATGGGGGAAAGGGGTTCGGAGCGCGCAACGAAGGTGGCGAGCGTATAATCGATTTTGCGGACACCCATGACCTTGTACTTATCAATACATGGTTCATCAAACGATTGTCTCATCTTCCCACATTTTATAGTGGGAACAATAAAACGCAAATCGACTATATTCTCATAAGACGTCAACATTTTACCACTGTCACTGATTGCAAAGTCGTTCCCTATGAGACCATCGCACCTCAACATCGGCCATTGATTGCTGTCCTGCGAATTAAGCCACCGATAAAACGGCGTGAGGAACGCACTGGCCCGCCGCGCATTAAATGGTGGCGATTTGGTGAGAAGAACGAAGAAACGGTCTCACTCATACGATTGCCAACCATTACGAATGTGGAAGAATCATGGAACCAAATGAAAGACACGATCCACAAAGCGGCCTCTGCAACCCTCGGGGTCACCAAGCCGGGTAAGCGGTACATCAACCGAGATACTTGGCTTTGGAATGATGATGTTGAAATGAAGGTCCGTGAAAAGAAACGCCTCTACCACAAATTTCTCGACGATAAAACGCCTGCTAATTGGCAAATTTATAAGAATGCCAACCGGGAAGCAAAGAAAGCGGTCGCTGTCACCCGAGCGAACCATTTCAAAAATCTTTACGATAAACTGGACACTCGGGATGGCGAGAGAGATCTGTACCGACTTGCTAAAAGCCGTGATGAACGCACACAGGATATCGAACACTTCTGTTGTGTTAATGACAAGAACGGTACTTTGCTTACTGATCGTCGAGCCGCGACGGATAGATGGCGAGAATACTTCGAGCAGATTTCAACTGAAGAATTTGCTCATCCTCCACTTCCACAATCATTGCCGACATTTGGAGCAGTTCCACCAGTCAGCGCAACTGAAGTCGAGGAGGCAATAAAACAAATGAAATCGGGGAAAGCAACAGGACCTGACGACATCGCATCTGAGCTCTGGAAAGCGAAGAGCTGGGACCCAACACTGTGGCTCAGTGAATTCTTTCATCGGGTTATTCAGGAAGGAAGAACACCATCTGACTGGCAAGAAAGTACCACTGTTCCAATATGGAAAAAGAAAGGTAGTCCAGCAGAATGTTCAAATTACCGTCCGATCCGGTTACTTTCCCATACCATGAAGATTTTTGAACGCATTCTTGACAAGCGTATTCGCGAAATCGTTGAAATAACCGTGAATCAAGCCGGATTTGTCAAGAACTGCGGAACTACTGACGCAATACACGCTGCGCGGTTACTCATGGAGAAACACCGTGAGAAGCATCGCCCTCTTTACATTGCCTTTCTGGATCTAGAGAAAGCGTTTGACCGTGTACCACACGAACTCATCTGGTATGCTTTACGACAACACTTCGTGCCAGAAGAACTCGTGCGCTGGGTTCAATTGCTCTACCACGATCCGAAAAGTAAAGTTCGAAGTATGGCGGGTGTGTCAAAACCGCTTCGTGTCTCTGTTGGAGTTCATCAAGGAAGTGCCCTCTCACCACTCCTCTTTGTCCTTGTTATGGACACCGTCACACGGGATATCCAACGTCCAGCGCCCTACACACTGCTTTATGCAGATGATGTTTTCCTAGCATCTGATAGCAAAAATGATCTCGAGCAACTTGTTCAAAAATGGAATGATCGCCTCATGCAACACGGTCTCAGATTGAATTTAAGCAAAACTGAATTTTTGACGACCGATCCCCATGAAACAGGCACAATCACTGTCAGCGGTAGTGATCTGCCCAGATCTGAGCGATTTAAATACCTCGGGTCAACGCTATCAGCCAATGGAGAGCTGCGTTATGAAATTGCTTCACGCATTAACGCAACCTGGATGAAGTGGCGTTCCACAACTGGTGTCCTTTGTGATCGACGTATCAACGAACGTCTCAAATCTAAAATTTACCGCAATGTCGTCCGTCCAGTCGCTCTCTATGGTTCTGAGTGTTGGCCGACCATAAAAGACAATGAACGGCGTCTCGCGGTAATGGAGACGAAGATGCTACGTTGGACTAGTGGCGTCACACGTTTAGATCACATCCGAAATGAGGATATCCGCGATCGTTATGGGGTTGCACCGATCGTGGAAAAGTTGCGAGAGAGGCGTCTTCGATGGTATGGTCACGCAATTCGTGCAAACGAGAATTCACTTGCAAAGATTGGTCTGAACATTGAAGTCGATGGTAAACGACCAAAAGGCAGGCCTAAGCAACGGTGGCTTGATACGCTGGATGGGGATTTGAAAGCCTCGAGATTGCACCCAGATCAGGCATTCGATAGAGCCAAATGGCGAAGCCGATCACGACGAGCCGACCCCGCTTGTGAACGGGACAAAGGCTGAAGAAAAAGAAGAAGATCAGTGCTAACAAGTTCAAGGCTTGTTAGCAATAATGACTTCTAGTAATGTTGATTTTCATAGTTTTGATTATAAAATAAAACCCTATAAAATTCGGTTGAGTGTCTATTTGTCTGTTTTACGCACTTTTCTTAGAAACGGCTATATCGACTGGCACGAATCCGGTGGGAACTGTGAACGCCGACGAATGCGGTCGTAGCTAGTCTTAATTTTGACATTTGTTGGAAAGGCGGGGAATACGGGGGTTGGAAGTGGCGATTTCTTCAACGGACGGATTCTAAAAAACCACACAACTGAAAAATTTGAAAGAAATTACGAAGCTGCCGCTATATGGTGCCCAGGCCTCAAAATATTCTCCATATCGATATCAACTCAAATTAAATTAATCTTCTTTTTTTCTCTTTTTCTTTAGCCTTTGTCCCGTTCCCAAACATGGTCGGCTCGTTGTGATTGGTCGCGCCATTTTGTTCTATCAAAAGTCCGATTCCTGATTGCAGGAATGCTTTCAAATCCAGCGTATCCAACCACCGTTGTTTCGGCCGGACTTTTGGACGCTGACTATTGACTTCGATGTTCAGACCAATCTTGGCGAGTTAATTCTCATTAACGGGAATTAGGTGACCATACCATCCCAGACACCTTCCTCGCAACCCCTGATCGAGCGTGGATATCCTCATTTCAGATGTGGTCAACGGGTCTCACGCCACTAACCCAACCCAACACCTTCATCTCCATTACCGCGAGAAGTGGTTTATTGTCTTTTATAATCGACCAGGCGACAGGACGGACGATATTATGGTAAATTTTAGATTTGAGACATTTGTCAGGACTTCGATCACAAAGAAGACGAAGAAGTTGCGGAGCGTCAGGTTTCATTCATAACACAGTCCTCCATTAGCTGATAGAATTGACCTGAAATATTTATATCGCTCAGTTCTGGGGAGGTAAGTACTGCTGACTCTAATTATGTCTGTTTCATGGGGATTGGTCGTCAAAAATTTAGTTACATTCAGTTTCAATCTGAAACGTGTTGCATTAGACGATCATTCCATTTTTGGGCAGGTTGCCCGAAATCATTTTTGCTACTAGACGCTAGCGAAACATCATCTGCATAAAACAGTGTATAGGGCGCTGGACGTCGGATGACAGTATCCACAGCGACAGTATCCATAGCAAGACCAAATTCCTTTATGAATACCAACAGAGGTACGAAGCAGTTTTGATATACCCGCCACACTTCCAATTTTACTTTCGGGATCGTGATGGAGCAATTGAACTCAGCGGATGAGTTCTTCTAGCTCTAAATATTGCCATATCAAATGAGCCCATATGGACCACGGTAGAACGCTGTCTTTAGATCGAGAAGTGCAATGAAAGGAGGGTGATATTTCTCAAGGTGTTTCTTCATATTGTGTATATTGCGTCAGTAGTTCCGCAGTTCTTGACAAACCTGACTTGACTCACGGTTATTTGAGCGATTTCGCGAATACGGTTGTAAAGAATACTTTCAAAAATCTTCATAATATGGGAAAATAATCGGATCGGACAGTAGTCTGAACGTTTTCTTCGACTACTTTCCTTTTTCCATATTGGAGCAGTGGTATTTTCTCGCCAGTCGGATGGTGTTCAACCTTTCTCAATACCCCTATTGAAGAATTCAATGAGCCACAGTGTTAGGTCCCAGCTTTTCGCTTTGCAGAGTTCAGATGCGATGTTGTCAGATCCTGTTGCTTTCCCCGATTTCATTCGTTTCATTGCTTCCTCGACTTTAGTTGCGCTGACAGATGGAACTGCTCCAAAGTAATAATTGTAAAAGTGGAGGATGAATAATTTCTTCAGTTGATATCTACTCGAAATTTAAAAACCACAGACGGACAAGCATGAAGGCGTGCGAGTAAAAACGGAACAAATTGTACCAAATGATACTTCAGGTTGGGTGTTGGGTAGGGCTGACAACAGACATCATCAACGGCGCAACAACCGGTATCCGGTCTAGGCGTGCTTAATAAGGAATTTCAGACATCCCGGTTTTTCGTCGAGGTCCACCAATTCAATATACCTAAAAGCTGTCTGGCGTCCTGGCCTACGCGGTCGCTCCATCTCAGGCAGGGTCTGCCTCGTCTTCTTTTTCTACCATAGATATTCCCCTTATAGACTTTCCGGTTGGGATCATCCTCATCCATACGGATTAAGTGACCCGCCCACCGTAACCTATTGCGCCGGATTTTATCCACAACCGGACGGTCATGGTATCGTTCATAGATTTCGTCATTGTGTAGGCTACGGAATCGTCCATCCTCATGTAGGGGGCCAAAAATTCTTCGGAGGATTCTTCTCTCGAACGCGGCCAAGAGTTCGCAATTTTTCTTGCTAAGAACCCAAGTTTCCGAATAATACATTGTCTTGTACAGTGAGAGCTTTGATCCTATGGTGAGACGTTTCGAGCGGAACAGTCTTTGTAAGCTGAAACAGGCTCTGTTGGCTGACAACAACCGTGCGCGGATATCATCATCGTAGTTGTTATCGGTTGTGATTTTCGACCCTAGATAGGAGAAATTGTCAACGGTCCCAAAGTTATATTCTCCTTTCCTTGTTCTTCCTGTTTGACCAGTGCGGTTTGATGTTATTGGTTGATTCGTCTTCGGTGCTGACGTTACCACCATATATTTTGTCTTGCCTTCATTGATGTGCAGCCCAAGATCTCGCATCAATCGCCGCCTGCTCGATCTGGATGAAGGTAGTTGTACGTCTTGGGTGGTTCTTCCCATGATGTCGATATCGTCAGCATAGGCCAGTAGTTGCGTGGACTTAAAGAGGATCGTACCTCTTGCATTTACCTCGGTAGCACGGATCACTTTCTCTAGGGCCAGGTTAAAGAGGACGCATGATAGGGCATCCCCTTGTCGTAGACCGCTGTTGATGTTGAATGGTCTAGAGAGTGACCCTCCTGCTTTTATCTGGCCTCGCACATTGATCACTGTCAGCCCAGTCAGTTTTATTAGTTTCGTCGGGATACCGAATTCTCTCATGGGCATGTACAGTTTTACCCTGGCTATGCTATCATAGGCGGCTTTAAAGTCGATGAATGGATGTTGCAACTGTTGTCCATATTCCAACAGTTTTTCCATCGCTTGCCGCAGAGAGAAAATCTGATCTGTTGCTGATTTGCCTGGAGTGAAGCCTCTTTGGAATGGGCCAATGATGTGGGCGTATGGGGCTATCCGGCCTAACAAGATAGTGGAGAATATCTTATAGATGGTACTCAGCAACGTGATACCTCTATAATTGTTGTAGTGTGTGATATCTTTTTATGTATGAAACCGATAATGGCTCGTTGCCAATCGTCAGGCATTGATTCGCTGTCCCATACCTTGAGCACAAGTTGATGAACTACTTGGTGTAACTGGTCGCCTCCATATTCAACCAATTCGGCTGTAATTCCATCGGCCCCTGGCGACTTATGATTTTTTAGCTGATGAATTGTACAGATTGTTCCTCCTAAACTTGGTGGTGGCAGTATTTGTCCGTCATCTTCAGTTGGCGGGACCTCCAACTCGTAGATATTCTGGTTGTTCAGTAGCTCATCAAAGTACTCAACCCATCGCTCCGGCTGACAACCCTGCATGGAAAATCGAAGCTACGAAACCACGAAAGGAGCCTCAAACAAGACGGATCTTACAACTACCAACTCGGCAAAGAAAACGAAATAACTATATGTGGAGTTTCTCATGTGATCTCTCAGCAGCTGGCCAATACCCTGTTCCAATATAAGGCTGATGTAACAGTGTTAGGGATTGCTGGACCTCCCCGCAAAAGCGGGGTGTCTGGAGTTCCTTATTAAGGCAGGCCTAGATTGGATACCGGTTGTTGCGCCGTTGATTATGTACAACCTTACAAGAGATGCGTTTGACAGGGACTGGTGTGTGTGCTTGTGCTTGGAGTAGGTTTCGTAGTCAGCCAAACAATGAAGCCTGCTGTTATCGTTTGCACTCTGCGCTTGCATGGCAAATTTAGAAACATAATCCTCATAAAAGTTTGCACTCTTACAGAGAAGATTGCAGAGTGGGAGAAGGATACCTTCTACGAGGCAGTTGAGTGGACCCTCGAAGCCGGTCCCAAGTATGACATACTTGTGAATTTTAACAGTCAAGAAGGAGCCCGTATTCATGCGATACGTCGATTCCCATAGCTTATAGACAAACACAAATGGTCACACGAAATGGTTGTCGGAAGTACCTGGTTTTGGGGAAAAGTGGTCCACAGACATGTATGAGCCTTTTCAGATGGGACCACTGTCAACCAAATTCACTATATACTAATCGCACCCACGCCACCTCTCAGACAAATGTGTTGTTTGAACGCCAACAAACGTGTTGATTATACGTTACCACCTTCTAGCCATGATAAATGTCAGAACATATAAGGAGGCCTATCTCGTTGGCAGAGTTCTCCGATCTCGAACTACAACACAACCTAGGATCCCTTCTGACTATCAGGTGAGAGTGAATACTGAAACCAGCCACAACACACCCCTCCGTAACAGCTATATAGGGAAAATGGATGCCGCAATAACGACTGGTAACATATGCCTTGATAAAGAAATCAACCGTGAACCTGCAACCACCCGAAAAACATTATCGTTGATACGGCTATAACACTTGGCTCCAATCGCAAAAAAGTCGGAACTGCTACTGTGACTGTGCATGCAAGCTAGCAACAGAACGGACTAATCCTGCATACCGGGCAATGCTGCACTCTCAAAGAACGCGGGGACGCGCAGAGACTTACCACGAACTTCATCGAGCGGAAAAGCGACTTCACAGACAGAAAAAGGAAGCCTAGCAGAACCAACAAGTCTGTCAACTCGAGAAGTACAGGAAACAACCACACCAGGCGCGGAAGTTTTACTCACCAAGTCAGCAGGATGAAGCCTTATTGACCTCAATGCTCATCTTGCCGAGAAAAAGAGGGAAATCTGACAAAATGGGCAAATTGGAACGATGTGTTCAGTACTTTGATGAACTGCTCAATAACCAAAATGTCGGCGAGTTTGAGGTCCCGCCAACTAAAGACGACAAGCAAATGCTGTCACCATCAAGCATGGAAGAAACAGTCCGTGCGATCCATCGGCTTGAAAATCATAGGTCGCCTGGAGCCGATGAAATTATAGCCGAATTATTTAAATATGGAGGCGACCAAATACACCAAGCGTTTCATCAACTGATGTTCATGGTATGCGATAGCGGCTCAATGCCTGGCGATTAGCAACGGAGCATTATCTGTCCCATACATTAAAGGGGGAATATCACACAGTGCAGCAATTATGGAGGTTTTACTTTGCTGGAAAACAATTATAAGATATTCTCCTCTATTTTGCAAAGTCGAGTAGCACCATACGCCCAGAGTATCATCGGCCCATCCCAAGGGAATTTCACTTTAGGCAGATCAGCAACAGATCAGATTTTCTCTCTGCGGGAAACGATGGGAGAACTGCTGGAATATGACCATGAGTTCCATCATCTTTTCAACGACTTTAAAGCCGACTATGATAGCATAGTCAGGGTGAAGCTGTACACGACCATGAGAGTATCCCAACGAAATTGACCAATGTGCTAGGCCAGATAAAAGCAGCAGGATTACTCTCGAGACCATTCAACAACGATCCAAGACAGTGGATGCCCTACCATGCGTCCTTTTTGAATCTGGCCCTGAAAAAAGTGGTCCGTGATGCAGATGTGAATGCATATGGCACAACCCGTGATATATAGTCTGTCTGTCAGCAGAGCCTATTTCAGCTTGCAAGAACTGCTTCGTTCCTCTTGCTGTATACAACTATGGTCTTGCTAGTCCTTATGAATTCGTCGGAGACTTAGGCTCTTAGCAAGAAAAGTTACAAACTCTTGGCCGTGTTCGAGAGAAGAATCATCCGAAGAATTTTTGGCTCCTACATGAGGATGGACGATTCCGTAGCCCACATAACGACGAAATCTATGAGACCGGATACCGGTTGTTGCACCATTGATGATGATGGTATACATATGTATATTTTGAAATTTTGAAATACATAATGGAAAGTTTCTCATACAACAAAAACACAAAACCTTTCATACCTGAAGCGTCCAGTTTCTGGTTTGCCGACTTTTGTGTTTTGGGATAGCTTTGCCTTCGTTTGTAGTTGTCTTAGTTGTCTTCAGGCAACTTGAATCATCATTTTAATCATCTTAAACATCTTTAACGCTAGCTAGTAAACTAGCGATGGCGTAGGTCAGGACGCCAGACAGCTTTTAGGGATATCGAATTGGTGGACCTCGACGCAAAACCGGGATGTCTGGAGTTCCTTATTAAGGCAGGCCTAGACCGGATACCGGTTGTTGCGCAGTTGATGGTGATGATGATGATGACTACCACTGATGAAGAAGGCACCTGGTCACCGAAACAACTGTACGCGGAAGGAAAATAAAAATAGTTACAGTATAAGGAATAATACCTAGTTCTTTTCTTAATTTAAGTAAATAGTGCATAGGAAGCGGCTTTTCTAATGCATCGGAGATATCTGTACTATTACAGTGCACTTATTAATTAGATTCAAAATGTTTTAGTTACAGTATCATGCCTGCGGAATCCGGGATAGTTTGATAACACAACCCAAAATCTCACTTCTCAGCATCTGCGACTGAATTTCGGTGTAATAATCAGTGTAATCTCTCCTTATTTTCGCAAGAATTTTCCAGTCATTAATGTACCCAATCACAAAACTTGAAAAATAAATTTCAGGTTTATATGGACACCAACGGAATGTAAAGTATATTTTCCTACGAAGAATCGAATACAATAAACAATGCTAATAGCCGATTGGATAACAGTAACAATTCATTTTCAATCAATAAATACTTCAACCATTGTCTATCCCCTTGAATTCAAGCAGATACTTAGTTCAGTATCCCATATCTGCACAACTGACAAAGGAAATGCTTTTACTTCGTGGCATATCTTGCAATAAAGAGCAAGCAAGATAAATTTAGCTGGAGGAAATGGAAACATGCATACAAACGTAGGTCAAAGATTACGTAAGAGTGTTATGAATGGCCATACCCGTTTGGTAGTGTCGTTAAGATAAGTTAAGTGCTTTTACGGTACCTGGCCGAAGTGCAGCGTGACTACGCCTCATTCTAGCTTCGCAGCTCGGGCTGCATTGAGTAACCAAATCTTAAAAATTATTGGGCTTTGATAATTTGGTGATTTATTAAACTGTTTTGGGAAAGATTGTGCTTTTGTTTAATGTTACCGTGCAGGTTTTGTATTACAGTCAGAAGATTAATCGCTTAATTATGGAAAATTAATTATATTAAATCTTATAAAAATTAAAAGTGGAATAAAGTACGAACATTTGTCTCCAGAGTTTATTCACTGGGTAGCAGTTGTGTGCATTATCAAAAGGGTGGTCACTTTTTCATTATAACATTGTTCATACTTCTGTGAAGTAAAATATAGGAGCCATGTGTGACATTTAGTCATAATTATTTTCCAAAAAGTTGGACACTCTACAAATGAATTTGAGAAAAAAAAATGTTATCAGCGTAAGTAAGGAGATCTCGGTCAAGCAATTATAAATAGCTACTCCGACACAAAAATGCAATAACCTCCACTCCGTTTATTTCCCTTTCCATTTAGTTTTACCAATGAAAAGTTGAGAGAACGGAAGTCCTTACGTCCAAGAATATAAGCCATGAGCTCTGCGCTAACGATTAGATTTTGGGATATAGAAGCATGTGGATCCCCAAGGTCACGTATTGTATATCACCGATAGCTTTTTATTCAGCTTTCGATACCTTCACGCAAATCTTTTACTTTCGTGCAATTCTGCTTTAGAACACTAATTTTTGTGGTTTTGTATAAATCAAAACCTACGCTCAGGAGCATAGAGAGCGATCGGTTTATTCCTGCTATCGCCATTGCTATTTGATCCAGGGCTGCACTATAGACGGGCACAACTCATAAAGCACCTTGCCGTCCTTGCAGTACATCTACTTACTGAGGGATCACACTTTACCTCGAAACCGTAAAAAGAATGAGTTCAACCGCAGTCATTATCAAAGTCTACTGGGTAAGGGACATTCAACATCAGTCGGCAAATTGCAAACATTCTCATTTGCATGCCTGGGAATCTGCTCGAAAAAGGTCGTGTCTATCATGATGTCTAGGTAGTTCATCGCCCGCTACGATAAAACTATTGTTTCAACTTGAATAGGGAACGATGTGGGAACCCATCCTTTGATTAAGACTTTGGCTTTCTCCAGAGTTTGTGAGGACCCAAGTTGAAGCATCCATCCGCTTATTCACCACATCACCATTCCCAGTCTGCGCTGAGCTTGTTCAACAGTGCGTATGGCAACCGGGGGCATCATTTGCGTGTCGGACTACATGCAATTCATCAGGCGTCTTGAGTTGTAAAAGACTGCCTTTCCTGTTTTTTGTAGAGACCCCCTAGTCCCTCAATATGCGCCAATTCGCGCCACCTAGCAAAATTGAAGGTGCTTCTTGAGTCTATCGTCACCAGGAGTACGACTCGCTGACGGTGGCGGTTGTGCGCCTCAGTCAGTTTCACCGCTCTGACCAATTCCTCGATTGTGGAGCGCGCCTCCTAAAACCATATTGTCTTGGTGATTAATCTCCCGCAGCGCATATTGCGTCAATCAGTCTTGGCTTGACATGCTTTTCAAGAAATTCTCCACTGTGTTCAACGTACTGAGGGGATGGCATGCTGATAACGCCTTGGGTCGCCGCGCCTTAGCTTAGGAACAGAAGCCTCGCAATCTTTCAGCGGTGCTTTTGTGTCCAATGATCGGCATCGTCTCATCTAGTTACTTTGTAGTGAATAGTGGACATTTCTCAGCACTCCCTTCTTAATAAAAGCGTCAACTTGGATGGGGAGGCCAGGAAAGTTCCATGCCCGATTTCTTTCATCTTTACTGCTTCCATGGAATAGGCTGATCAATGGGTGCGAAGTTTTTGCTAATCTGCTCTTAACTGAGGTCCCATCGCTCATTGCTGCTCCTGTCAGCAGCGTGCTTTACGCCTGTTGATTTTGGGGTGGAGTTCGGCTTTCGCTTTCTTATATTCGGCAGATCAACGGGTTACCTCATCTTGGCTTCCTGCAGGTTAGGAGATCCAAAGAAGTCTGAGTTACTTCATAGATTGCAATGTGAGCAGTCCACCGGTACACAGATGAATTGCCATGACGAAGGTTCCTTTTGGAAGTAGATGCATTGCAAGCTGTGGCGATAAGGCTCATTGTTTAGTATACCACCGATTTAGCGGCAAATCTTCTGTTCGCGTCCGGGTCTTGTCGCTCATTTATTATTCTTGGGCAACCTTCGGCAAATTTATCAAGGCCGAATTTGTTCACGTAACACCCGGTGCATGTTTGTCAGATGAAAGAACATAGAGAGGAGTCGCTTCTCATTTCGAAGTAAAGGCCTGGTGATCATTGGCTGTGAAATCTTCCAGTGACCTCGATTGTTGCGCTGCTGACACTAAGGACTCCGGAGCAAAGGTTTACGTCAATTATAGTTCCGTCGCAATCAAGGTCATCGGAATGTCAAAGTGTTACCGATATTTAGGACAATAAATCCTACCCTGGTCACACCCAAATTCTGTGTGCCTCCAGAATTTTTTCGACCATAGGCTTGCACTCGTAGATCGTGCTGGTTACCTTTTCACTATCTACAATTCGTCATCTACTTTAAAGACCTAGCACCATCCAGAAAAGGTAACATGAGTAATACCTTCTTTCTTCAAACCGCAATCCTTGCAAAGAACACATCATTTTTCCGACTCGTAAACCTTCGCCACACTTATAACACAAAGTGCTAGTGTCCTGCCTTTGCATGCTTGGTTTTGCGTTGTTGCAGGCTTCTTGAAGTTGTTGCCATAGTCGACTTCGACTTAGTTTCAGTCGAGTCTCTGCCGTCGCTGGGCGTTATTATTATACTGTTGTTGTGAAATTTTCTGTTTTTTCGACGCTACTTGGCCCGTTTGGTTAACACCCCGAAAAATTCTACTTACTTCATCTTTGAGGATTCCTTTTATCGATTGTTAGTTTCCCTCCGGTGGGCAGAGAGCACCAAGTTTTATGCAGCATGTATGTCTCTTTGTTTAAGTGGGGCTTCTATGATTCTAGAAATTTCGAACGTTTGGACCATGGCTGACTATGGTCAACCACAGGAGAAAAACTTACTAAAAAACCTGGGAAGGAATAAAAAATGATGATGAAAGTGCTCCAGCGCCTACGTGCAGGAAAGGTATGCACCTGCAGCCATGTGAGATTATCAAATCGAAAGAAAATAGAATCAAACAATTTTCGTGTTAAAACGCACGTATGTGGATGTCCACGTTTCACTTAAGGGTTCATTGAGAGGACGTTCTTCTCTAAATCTCAGCACGTCTAGCTCAAAGGTGAACCAACAGAAACCGAAGTAATTAGCACCACTAAGAGCAGTCGCAACATTACAGGAAATATACTCTACCTGCCCTCTGGGATATGGAGTCAATCAATAACATTAATATTAAAACCATAAAGTAGGCTCTAACCAGATGAGGATTGGAGGTTGCCTTAAGCATTCCATTCCATGCTTAGAACCATATAATAATCCAATTTGGTTAGAGAGGTTGTCACCTGACCAGAGCTATGAGCAGGGTTGCCATCTCTCCGGTGCTCTGGTTAAGTGGTGAATGAATTCTAGGTATATTTGGCACGAGCGGGGAGAAGCTGGTGACGTAAGTAGTCGCCTTGGTCATATTGTAAATGAATGGCATAAATTCAACCAAAACAAAGCTGATGATATTTACCATCAAAACAAGGGTACAAAAATCCCACCTCCCTAGGCCAAATGGATGAAAGTTTGTACTTTTCTCAAATATACAGTACCTAGGTGTGATCTTGAATCCTAATCGGATATAGAATTGGAGACTAAACATAGAGCTAAGAGTTAACAGGGTCCCTTTGCGTCTACAGGCTACGACTGAGTTTTTTCCATCCAACAGCTTTCTTTGCATATTTAGGTTTCGTTTTTATTGGGAGAAGACGCTGTGGTCCACCCCAGCACTTTGGTTAGCTTTGCTGAGGAACTGGCTGCTCCTCAGTAGCTTATATCTTTTGGCATCATTTACTATTCGAGTTTACTCTTTTCAGTCATCTCATTGTAATAGTTCTATCAGTCAATTTTCGGACTTCGTTATTCCCATGTGTCCACATTGCTGAGGGGTTAGAGCACAAGGCTATCGTATGGAAGGTCACGGTTCAAATCTCACTAGGCGCAGGGGTATTTGATTCGTGATTTGACGTCGGATACCAGTCGACTTAGCTACCTGAGTTAAATCAGGGTAATAATCGCAATGCTGACTACATTGCCTCCTATAGGGTATAGTGTAGTGTACCGTTACGATCTTGAATGGAGTGCTTTAACACAATTCAAAGCCCTGATCCAATAAGGTTGTTGCGCCAATGATTATTATTATTATCTTGTTAGTGTACTCGATGACTATGTTTGCTTGGCCTTTGATGGCTTCACTAACCAAATGTATTTTCAGGTCGCTATGCCTCCTCATTGCGAATGAACCAGGGAGCATATACAATGCTTCTAAACACTTTATTTTGGAACGTTTGTATTACCTTCAATTTTGATTCTTTGGCACAGCCCCACAGCTGGATGCCGAACGTCCATATGGACCTTAGGATCTACCCAATAGCCAGTGCATTTGTCTGTATCTGGCATTTAGCTCGTCTTTCTTTCTTAGGATGTGTCTTTTCAGCTGAGCTTAGCATCGAGTGTCACTCCTCACTTGCCTATTGCCCTTCTTGTCCGTTTATACTGACTTTAGTTGGATTATCTTTTTTGTTTGTGAAGTTAATGTCGATTTGCTCTCGTTAAATTTTGTTTTCCATTTCTTGGTCCATTCTACAATGTTGTTAATAGCCGTTTGGAACTTTATTGCTGTTTCTTGCGTAATTTTACCCATGGTAGGGAGAGCAGTGTCGTCCGCAAATGTCGCTATTTGGGTTTCTTCACAGCAAGGTATATCATCGGTGTACAGGACGAACAGATACATACAGTTTTAAAATATCAAAAAATGTTTTTGCAATTTATACAACAGACTTTGATCTCACACCTTATCAAACGCCTGGGCGACAAGAATGACTGAGAGCACCTGCTTTTTAAGGTTTTGTTTGTAAAACAAAACCTGATTAAAATCGGTTTACTGTCTGTCTGTCTGTCCGTCTGTCTGTCTGTCTGTCTGTCTGTCTGTCTGTCCGTCACACGCATTTTTCTCGGAGACGGTTATAGCGATTGGCACCAAATTTGGTAGAAAGGTGGGAACTGTGAACGCTCACGCATATAGTGAGTTACATCCTTTTACGTCGAATTTAAGGGGGGTCCCCATACATGCAAAGGGAGGGTGTAAATTTTTTTTTCATCAAATATAGTCATGTGGGGTATCAAATTAAAGGTCTCGATTAGTACTTTTCGAAGCCAGTCTTAGTTTTGACATTTGTTGAAAAGGTGGGGGGTCCGGGGGGTTGAAAGTGGTCATTTTTTTAACGAACCCATTCTCAGAAACTACCCAACCGAAAAATCTGAAAAAAATCAGAGGGCTGTCACTATATGGTGCCTAGGCTTCGAAATACCCTCCATACCGATACCTGTTCAAATAAAGTTAATAATAGTACATTACTATAATTTTTAGTAATTGTCAGGAAAACCCCCCTTAAGTTCACCCTAGAATCATAAAATTTTGCAACAATATAGGCTACAGCATAGAGCATGATCCTGCCAAATTTGGTAAAAATCGCACTATTACTAACAAAGTAATACTAAGTCAAAATTGTCGCTTCTCTGCAAATTCGAGACTATGAATGTCAATATCACTTGAAAGTGGCTATTTTCACATAATATATGCATATTTTACATGCTACATGCTAATGGGACAAATGCACACCCAAATCTCTTTATAAAAGAAATAAACAAAACCTTTCATACCTGAAGCGTCTAGCTTCCGGTTTCCCGACTTGTTTTTATTGCATTTTCTATCGGATTCGTGATCCTGTGCACATTTTGGATTGTGAAATGCTTTTCGCGAAAGCGGCTTAGCGAGGTGGTATTAGATTTCGATTTACTTCAATTTCTTAAGGAGAAGCCTTTCAAATAACTTGGCTATCGTAGGGAGTAGCGATATTGGTCGATACGATTCTATTCTTTTTCGCTCCTTCCCTGGTTTGGGAACCATTATACTTCGGCCGCTTTCCATGTATGTATTTTAATCTGAAAGCTTCATTAATTATATGTAATAGTTTGACTAGACCCTTTTCTGGCAATTCTTTTAGTATTCTCCCTGTAATGTTTCATAGCCAGGCGCTTAATTATGAAGACCATTTGTTTTCTGTCCTCAGCTCATTTAGTTTTACACGGCGTATTGGATAATGGTCCACATCTCTGACTGGTGTAAAGCATGTAGACGCTTGTGTATCTAGAGGCTCGAAGGTACTTTCTAGCTGTTTCGCGAAGAGGGCTGCCTTATCCTTGCAACACGAATCCATCGCCCGTTTTCCGGTTTAATAGGTGGAATTTGTTGTCTGCGTCTTTTTGAATAGTGCGCAGTCTTCCACAGTGAGTAGCCTGTGTCTTTTTGTGCTGTATGGTTTGGGACACATCTGCTGAAGGACTTTGCCATAGTTTGGAGCTCTATGTTTTTCTGCGATTATTTGGCTAACGTCTGCAGAATTGTGAGTATATTTTTTATCCAATCATGATGAGGAAGAGTGATTTTCCAAGCTGCTTGTTGTATTTTCGTTTTTAGCAGATCGATCTTTTCCTCGAGTTTAAGGTTAATATGGTTCAAACAAGCAAGTGCTACTGGAATTCAGCAGTTCTTTCTGCATATGTCCTCAATTTCGAGAGGTAAAGAAACATTCTTTTGTTTTTAATGATTGAGGTTGATGCACTTTATCTTTTGTGTGGAACGCCTCATATTTTGAATAGATCCTGTATTCAAATATGGAATATACTCCGCAGGAAATACTTTCAAATAGTATTTCTGAAATAAAATAATTCTGCCACTCAATTGTCATGCTGGCCTGTAAAGTTAGAATAATTTCTTTTATTGAAGTTGTAACTCTTAAGAAGCTTTTTAAAAAATTTCCAAGTATCCTTTTGTACTTTCAGCATATTTCAAGTTTTTCATGCATACACTTTGATTTGTCGTGTAGTTTGTGTGCGTGTGAATTCGACGTTCAAGCTTATATCATTTGCTAGGCGGAGTTATCGCAATAGAAGGACATCCGGCGAAGTTATGGCAAACAATGTTCGATATTGGGAAACAATGTTTCAGCAATATAAGAAGGTTATTTTGATTCAAGTTCGAAAAATTAAAAAAGTCTGTAAAAATCCCTGGAAATTTCATCTACGCTTTTCGGTTGCTACGATATGTGCAGTTGTCAATGAATCCTACAAGCAATGCAACGTCGCCTGTGCCAGGTGGACTTTGTGAAGACTTCATTCAGCTTCATTAAAAAACGTGAGTGAAGGAGCTTTGCTGTAGATATGACTGCAAGGTCTTCCACTAATGATCAGCAGCAGCAAATCTTTGAAATAATAAAAAACTTGTTCTTTCTTTTTCGTTGATGTGGATATTTATTCTTGCAAATACCGATATTTCGGGAACCACTTGTTCCCTTCATCAGTGCTAACTTGTTATATCGGTATTTGCAAGAATAAATATCCACACCAACGAAAAATAAAGAACAAGTTTTTTATTATTTCAGATAATTAATCGTTGGAAACACCGCATAATTTCAATCAGATCTTTTAATCCCCACCAGGCATCAGCTTTATACGTTCACTTTGATTTGTCTGCCTTTTTGACGTCCGCGATTAACGGTCTGCATGAAGACTGCTTTCCCAAATTTTGAAATTTTCGCCTGTGCAGATCCTTCTGCAAATTTTTCAACTGACAGTATAAGGGATATTGGGAATATTGTTTATATTGTTGGGGAGAATATTATTTAGATGAAGGGAAAGAGTTAAAACTAATATGCCAATTGGGACTAGATGACAGCACCGCATCATGCATGGATGGATGAGAACAGTAAAAGAAGGATGGGTCAAACCGCGTCCAACGTCTACTATTTACTGCAGGTCTATAAAATCCTGGGAAGTTCAAGGCAGTGAAAAAAGGATTTTCTGTGAAAATCCTGTATTTCATAAAAGAAAGTAGTTACCAGGTATATTATTTGTATTTTCTGTTAAATTTGGAATCTGAAATAAGTTTGTTTTCAACTATGCGAATTTACAAATATCAGTTCAACCTCTGAAAGCAATCCAATGGAGTACTTCTTCTGTGAAGGAAAAGCCTGTCCACCCAAGCTAATTAAAAATATTTTCAACTTATTTGCATCATGCCAAGCATTGATGCTTAAAATTAACTCCAGATGGTAAATCAATGCAAATAAGCCGATCGTTTTGATTTTTGACCACACACATACGTACAAGGTGGGGCAAAAGTAATCACTCTATTGGAAAACGCTACAACTTTTGCAAATAGCGTCAATTGTCAATTCGGTTTTGACATTTGTGAAGTAAACAAACGCAGAATGCAAATCGACAAGTCATGAATCGGTTTACTCCGCAAGAACGCGTAATAATTATTTCTATTTTTTTGCACAATAATTCGTCGATTGTGTTGGCGCAGCGTGAATTTCATCGCAGATTTCCTGGCCGTTCGACACCGACAGAACTTTTATTGAAAAGGCTGGGACGACATGAGATTTTCCCAAGGCTGGCTGGATCTGGAGCAGCCGTTCTGTTGAAAATATCGCTGCTGTTATCCAAGATCTCGACGAGGAGCTCGGAGCAGCGGCCAGACGATGTGTTACGCAATTATGCATTAGACGCTACCCAGAATTTTGGTAGAAGATTTGAAGGGTTTCCATTATAAAGCGCAGACAGTGCATTAGCTGTTAACTTTTGACCGCCAAACGCGTCTAACCTACGCTCAAACCTTCCCGAATCTCAACGAAGAGGAGGACGATTTTTCATCGAAAGTTATCATGAACGGTGAGGCTCATTTCAATCTTAGCGGTTCCGTGAATGAACCAAACAATCGTTTCTGGGGCAACGACAATCTGTGTCACCCAGGAAGAACCATTACACCCGTTCAAACTTGCTGCGCGCTATTTACGCTAGATGAGTCATCGGGCAATTTGTCTTTGAGAACGTCGCGTGCCAAACGACGTCTGTGGACGGCGCGCTACAAAGCCATGATTACCAAACTTTTTCTTTCTCAATTAGATAAATTGGGACTGGAGAATATGTGATTTCAACAAGACGGTGCAACGGCGCACACTGCTCGAGCAACAACCGATATTCTGAAGGAAGCATTTCCAGGTCGTTTAATCTCTGGTTTGGGTGATTTGCGCTGTCCGGCCAGATCATCTGATTGACCCGTTCCAGACTTCTTTTTATGGAGTTTTTGAAGTCACTGGTTTACGTCGACAAGTCTCAAACTCATGAAGCTCTTAAGGAGAATATTCGTCAGGAATGTGAGAACCTGTTGCCAGAAGTTCTGGCAAGACTGGTGGAAAATGCCGTAAAACAGACCCGTCTGGCCAACTCCGGCGGCGGCCATTTGACCGATCAAAGATGGTCTCGGATACACACAGAGCAGCTAGCCACACGGTCTTTCGGGATTTGCTAGTGTATTACAAACGGAGGTATTGACGATACTGGAGGTTAGCCAATGGTTGAGCGTAACATCTACGGCAAGTTGACGAGGATTTGGTGATAAAAACCGATCGCAAGAAATTTTTGTCGAGATATGTGCAAATGCGTAGAGGATTACAACGATTTGTACGGGGCGCCTATAGGACCGCGGCATATCCTAAAATTCACATTACAGAAATTGCAGAGAAGAGCAGAAACCTCCTGGAACTCCCTTTGCCATTGCTCAGCTAGGTAAACAATTATTTCGTATTTCAAGGATATCTATTATTGCAGAGAAAAGTATCTGTTATTTTTCGTCAATGCTAAGGGGTAGCTCTGAAGACCTGGCTCGACTGGATTATGCTCCCTTTGCCTTTCCTACAGTAGTAGTTCTAAGGTTTGTGGCATAAAAACCATGTAATACAGCGCTAATTAGAATCATGGGAGGACCGTTAATCCCTATATATTCAAATTATTGTATTTTGCAATTGCATACCTTGACTTGATCTTCAGTTCATCCTAGGCTCAATATGGACTATAACATGGGGTGGAATGCTGAAAAGTGTGGTTGAAATTTACCTATTAATAAGGAGGTTGCAACGATTCGGAATGAATCCTTCATGCAATCAAGCATCCTAAAAAATCATATGCGAAGTACAACCTGCCATTAAAATGAACAACAACATGCATATACACTATTAAGTGCGAACAAATGGAATCGCTGCGTAGTTATTCTTCGATAAGAAATACAGAAAATTTTTTACACCTAAAGCCAAGCCAAGCGCCTTATTGGAATAAGTGATTATTTTGAATTTGAATTAACCATCTGGATTGAGAAAATTAGTGTCCTTGATATGAGTAAATTTGATTTGTTTATGCCCCTCTGTATCCTGGGAGAAATTTTTCTCGCCGATTTTTCTTGAAGTTTGCATTGTAGTTATTTTCCTGCTTGACAAACAATATATTTTTAGCTCACAATCAATCAGCAGAGATCTAAATGGTTCTTCATTCCAGTTGGCCTGTTTTTCGTGAGTTTCCTTTCGAAGCTGAGCCACTGATGATTCGAAAACTAGTGCAACTGTTACAAAGATATGGACGACAAAAAGATTTTAAGATATTACTGTACTGTACTGTACGAGTACAGTACAACTTCTATAATTTTGTGAAAGTATTGCTAAACCTCTGATAGAGGCAGATGTTTCCTGATTCTCCTTGAACTAGAATTTGGAGCAGGATAAAGTTCGGGGGCAACAAATGACTTCCACAATCACCACCATCCTCCCATTCGTTGAAAATTGGTGTGTATGACGCGTTAGTGCGTCACATCGTTGGAACAACACCCAGTTCAGAACATTGATTGGACGTCAAAAGTGTCGCTGGATCGCAGTTATGTTATGTTCGGCTGCTTCCTATGTTTTGTAGTCAAGAATTCTTCTATTACATATCCTATTAAAGGAAGTAAATATATCTTTCAAACCGAATAATTCTATTGGTTGCTCTACTGCTACATCGGAAGGAAGTGACGATTCTATCAAACGCCGACAACGACGGAGACACAACGTTGTCGGCGTTTGATAGAATCGTCACTTCCTTCCGAAGTAGCACACTTTGTTGCTTTTCTTTAATATAAACATTTCCACGATATGGCAATAAACCTCAAGGTATGCTGCATATGCAACGAAGTGCTAATGAAGAACGTCTCACTGAAAACGGTTTAATAATTGCTTTTCATATTAAAAGAATTTTATAATTATTGCTACAATATTTTACCATTTTATTGCGAAGAAAACAAACATTCCAATTTGCTATTTCCATAATTGAAAGGCCAAGTGAAGGCCATCGATATGCAACTCTGAACTCGATTTCAAATCGACAGAGGGTAATGAATGAATAGTGAAACATTTTGAATAAAAAATGAAAAGATCAATTAGAAATCATGACCTTCGCGTCAAATCAGACAGAGAAACAGACCCATATAAAAATATCAAGATTTCAAAAAATTTCCATCACACACCCATCAGGAGCGTCCAACTACTCCGCCCTCTAAAGTGAATTATAATCTTTAAACATTTTTCAAGAAATAACCGAGTTAAGGGGCTCATATTTTTGGAAGACTCTCATGCAGCGGGCGTTCAATAAAAATAGCCGCGGCGGCGGTTAGGTCACTACGTAACTGATCTCGAATGGAGGCTCGTCTTTGTCAACACCATGTGATTAATCGAGAAAGGTCATCTACTTCACAATTCACAAGTGGCCAATAAACAAATCGGCAAATAATAAACTATGTTGATTTCGTTGGCACATATTTCCACTTCAGTTTATTGTGTTGCTTTTGTTGGAATGCTGTGTCATGCTGACTGTTGAAATTAGAGTTGATATGGAACCGGCTTGCGATCTTCACATCAAATAATGGTTAATTAGTTGCTTCGATTTCGGTTGCTTGAATGTTTTACTGTTTTAGTGATTTACTAGACGGTGAAGAAATTGCTTTCGGCTACAGAGCGACCTGAATATCCTTTGTTAGGTGAAATTAGTATTCATTTGATTGCTACTCTTAATTGTAAATGCAAAGCAGATCTTGAACTACTTATTCGATTCAAGTAGATTTTCTTCATGTCATGACTTCCTCAACGATCTCTTGCAAGAATCTATAAGAATATCAATGAACTGGAACGTAAAACTAGCCTTAGAAAATAACTATTAATTGAAAAGGGAGGGGCGGGGCGGCTTGTTTTCACGTACATTTTCGGGATTTTTTTTAGTGGGAAGAATTAATTTAAATTCAGACAAGCTTTGACATAATATTATTCCTATTTCGATCAACCTTTCTCTGAATAATTTATTATTTACTTTGTACTGCAAGATTATGTAAGGACATAAAACGACTACTTCTTGGGCCCTGGACCCTGAGTCTGAATACGATAATCGCTCGATTTAATCCTTATAAAATCTAAAGCAACAAGAGTTTCGCTTTGAAATTTTTGCAGCATCTTCTGGGATAGGTAAGTTACACAAACGAATGACGTGATGGCATATATCAGCCTACTTTAGCCAATAAGAATCGATGGCATAAAAGATATGAACCTCGTTTCGCCCTGAAATTAAATTTAAGGTGAAGTGGAGAAGATATGGAAACCTTCCCTGAAATGTAACAATCTTAGAAAGATACGTCTGCTCCAGCTCGGAAGAACGAGTTGAGACCACTCACTCAGGCTTCAGTATCTCCGCAACTATAGACTCTACCCAGCCTTTGGTTTGAATTTCCCCTTTAAGTTAAGAATCTTGGGTAGAAGAACATCACATGCTATGGATCCTCTTGTATGTCAGTGCATCCAAGAGAATTCGGAGAACTTTACTGCTCGAAGCGTTGCAGACCTCCCTGAAGCAACCACCGTGTACTGTGAAGTATTGGATAATGTGCTAGTTGGCAGTTCCCATGCCCTAACCTTGGGAATGAGCCTATGCATCCATCGATGACTCATCCTGTCTGCGTTTCTAGGCTTAAAAACCATAAGTCGCCAGGAGCCGATGAAATTACAGCCGAATTAGTTAAATATGGAGGCGACCAATTACTCCTATTGGTTCATCAACTGGTCGGATAGCCTCATACGCCCAAAAAATCATCAGGTTTCCCTCCAGGCAAACCAACGACAGATCAGGTTTTCTCTGTGCGGCAAGTGATGGAAAAACTGTTGGAATATGGTCATTAGTTGCACCATTTTCTCATTGACTTGGAGGCCGTCTATGATAGCATAGCCAGGGTAAAACTGTAGACAGCTATGAAAGAATTCAGTATCCGAACGAAATTGATAAGACTGACTAGGCTGACCCTGACCAATGTGCGAGACCAGATAAAGGCAGAAGGTTTACTCTAGAGACCACTCAACATCAACAACGGTCTAAGAAAAGGGGATGCCTTCTCATTCGTCCTCTTTAACCTGGCTTTGGAGATAGTGACTCGCAATGCAAATGCATGGTGCATCATCCTCTTCAAGTCCACCCAGCTACTGGCCTACGCTGACGATACTGACATTATGGGAAGAGCAACCCGAGATGTACAGTCCACTTTCATCCAAATTAAGCAGGCTGCACGAAACCTCGTTCTCCACATTAATGAAGGCAAGATGAAGTACATGATGACAACGTCAGCGCCAAAGAACTAGGAACCAACTACAGCGAATCGCACTGCTCAAACAAAAACAATAAAGATAGGAGACTACCAATTTGAGACCGTTGAAAATTTCTCCTATCTAGGTTCGCGCACGATTCTTGGTTGTCTGGAGAGCCTACTTCAGCCTACAAAAACTGTTTCGCTTGAAACGTCTCACCATACTGTACAAGGCAATGATCTTGCCAGTTTGAGGAATCCTTGGCCCCCGGCATGAGAATGGACGATTCCGTAGTCTACATAATGAAGAAATCTATGAGCGATACCACGATCGTCTGGTTGTGGATAAAATTCGGCTCAACAGGTTGTGGTGGGCGGGGTCACCTCATAGATACAGATGAGAATGATCCTTCCCGAAAAGTCTATAAGGGCAATATCTATCGTAGAAAAAGAAGATGGGGCAAACCCTGCCTGAGATGGAGCGATGGCGTAGGTTAGGACTTCAAACAGCTTTTATTCATATCGAATTGGAGAACCTCCGCTCAAAACTGGGGTGCCTGGTGTGCCTAACTAAGGCAGGCCTCGACCGAATACTGGCAGATCCGGGTGCCTTGCGGTAACCAAGTATTCCGCAAAGCTGACAATCATAGCCTCCTCTGGGACGGGAAGCACGAGCACTCCATTATGCACGACACCGTTGTGGTGTGCTAAAAAATCATAGGTAGCTGAATTGGTTAAATATGGAGGCGACCAATTACACCAAGTGGTTCATCAACTGGTGCTCAAGGAATGGGACAGCGAATCAATGTCTGACGATCGGCAACGAGGCATTATCTGTCTTATACATAAAAACCGAGATATCACACAGTGCAGCAATTATAGAGGTATCACGTTGCTGAGTACCATCTATATCGCTATCTTGCTAGGCCGGATAGCCCAATACGCCCAGAACATCATTGGCCCATACTAAAGAGGTTTCACTCCAGGCAAATTAGAAACAGATTAGATTTTACCTCTGCGGCAAGCGATGGAAAACTGTTGGAATATGGTCAACAGTTGCACCATCTATTCATCGACTTTAAAGCTGCCTATGATAGCATAGCCAGGGTAAAACTGTACACGGTTCGGTATCCCGACGAAATTAATAAGACTGACTAGGGTGACCCTGACCAATGTGTGAGGCCAGATAAAAGCAGCAGGATCACTCTCTATACCATTCGACACCAACAACGATCTACGACAAGGGGACGTCCTATCATGCGTTCTCTGGCCATCGAGAAAGTGATCTGTGATGCTGAGATAAATGCAGGGGGTACGATCCTCTTTAAGTCAACCCAACTACTGGTCTATGCTGACGACGTCGACATCATGGGAAGAACCACCCGAGACGTACAAACTGCTTTCATCTAGATCGAGCAGGCGGCGCGAGATCTTGGGCTGCACATCAATGAAAGCAAGACAAAGTATATGGTGGCAACGTCAGCACCGAAAACCGATCATCCAACAACATGAAACCGCACTGGTCAAACAGGAAGGACAAGGATAGGAGAATACAACTTCGAGACCGTTGACAATTTCTCCTATCTAGGGTCGAAAATCACAACCGATAACAGTTACGATGGTGAAATCCGCGCACGGTTGTTGTCAGCCAAGAGAGCCTATTTCAGCTTACAAAGACTGTTCCACTCGAAACGTCTCACCATAGGGTCAAAGCTCTTACTGTACAAGACAATGATCTTGCCAGTCCTCATGTATTCCTCGGAAACTTGGGTTCTTAGCAAGAAAAATTGCGAAGTTTTGGCCGCGTTCGGGAGAAGAATCCTCTGAAGAATTTTTGGCCCCCTACATGAGGATGGACGATTCCGTAGCCTACAAAATGACGAAATCTATGAGCGATACGGGTCACTTAATCCGTATGGATGAGGATGATCCCACCCGGAAAGTCTGTAGGGGCAATATCTATGGTAGGAAAAGAAGATGAGGCAGACCCTGCCTGAGATGGAGCGATAGCGTAGGTCAGAACGCCAGACAGCTATTAGGGAAATCGAATTGGTGGACCTCTGCGGAAAACCGGGATGTCTGGAGTTCCTTATTAAGGGAGGCCTAGACCGGATACCGGTTGTTGCGCCGTTGATGATGATGATACGTATCGTGCCTCTTGGCCTCTTTGCCTCCTCTTCGTCCGCTCATGGAAAATAGTTATGGGAGGATTAACATACACAACAAAAAGTCACCAAATAGAGAGATATGGCACCAGCCATATAGTCATCTTGAATTTATTAAAATTTAAAATGTGGAGATGAGAACAAATAATTTGCTACCCACATTAAATTATATAAATATACCCTCTGCTTCTACTTCTCTAATGATTGAAATGAAGTCAGAAAGACCTTCCTCAAAGTCTATAATCAAGTTAGATGGATTTTTTATGGCCATATTTAAAATAATATTTGCACGCAACTGGTTTCGCAATGTTGCTAAAATAATTCGGAAATTTCGTTATGCCGAATAAAAATAGCTTTTCCTCTGTTTGGTTAGAGATATGGGTGTGTATTTCATTACCCGGAATTTATCATCCACTTTGTAAGATTACTAAATTGGTCTAATGTAAGATATACATATACAAATGTTGAGTGGATGCTACTATCACTGTTTGTTTTTTTGTTTTGTATTTTTTTGATGCAATGATTGCGAAATCTACTCTGATTACATATTAAATGAAGTATTTTCGGGAATTCGGATACGATCTTTTGCGTCAAAATTGTTGGTTAGTTAACAATTTCAAAATTGCAGCCTCCATATTTATCAAATTAGAAAACTGTAAAATGACGAATAAGTGTTATCTGATTCTGGTTGCACCTATTATTAATGAAATGAAATGCACACTACTAGTCGTTTATGAAGAATAGTTACAATAGTTAAAATAATTTCCTTAAATTTCTCAAAAATTCATAATATAGCTAAATATTACCGTATGATGTCAAAGGAACAACTTTAAAATGATACAGTGAGCGCAATTTCTATAGGTGCTATGGCATTTTTAATAATTTTCAAGGAAGGCACAAAGAACGCTTGCTGTATCATCACCACTTGCATTAATATCTCTTCTCGGGTTTGCTGGGAAGGCGTTTTGACATTTGCAATGTGATCAGCTGATTAGTTGTGCTAATTTCTATGTTTTTATGGTGAAAATCCGTTTTCAACTGCGCAATTTCTATAAGTGCATACAAAAAAAAATTTATAGTGTGTTGTTTAGAGGGGGCTTTTCGTACAAAAAACGGTGTGTTATTAGTAATAGTATTGTTTAATGTTATATAGGTTAAAATCCATAGTCTTATATTATTGTTTTATATAGCAACAACAGTATGCCACGTGGAAAAGTATTAACTGAAACAGAACGAGTAAAAGCAGCCACTATGAAGAATCTGGGATGCAGTATGCGAGCTATAGCAAAGGAAATCGGCAGATCATTAAATGTTATCCGAATTTTTTTCAAATTAGGGGAAAAATACGCCGCCCGAAAGCACCCGAAAGGAAACAAAAAAGTTGGAAACAGGCTCATCACACAAATTAAGGATGAAGCGACGAAAAATAAATTAAGTCCGGCTGAAATTGTTTCCAAACTGAATCTTCCCATCAAAAAGAGGCGTGTTCAGCAAATTTTGCAGGCCGATATCAATTTAAAATACAAGAAACCCGCGAAAGCTCCACATTTTGCACGGAAACATATGAAATGGGAAAATGAATGGAAAACAGTTATCTTTTCTGATGAAAAGAAATTCAATTTAGATGGCCCCGATGGGTTTAGTTGTTACTGGCATGACCTACGAAAAGATAACCCTCCGCGTATGAGCAGAAACTTTGGTGGGGGAAGTTTAATGATTTGGGGTGCTTTCTCCTATCATGGAAAACTTCGTCTTGGGATAGTACCCACAAAAATGAACTCAGACATTTACACCGATTTGTTAGAGGTTATTCTTGTCCCATATTTAGACGAGAAAAATAACATAGATTTTATTTTCCAACAAGATAACGCCGCCGTCCATGCTTCCCGATTCACAAAATCTTACCTAGATTCTCAAAACATAAAAATAATGGAGTGGCCCTCCCGTAGTCCCGACATAAACCCAATCGAAAACCTTTGGGGAATACTATCCAGAAGGGTTTATGCAAATGGGCGGCAGTTTAGCTCAGTCGCTGAATTAAAAAAGAAAATATTAGAGTGCTGGGGGGAAATCGATGATAATGTACTAAAAACCCTTATTAATTCAATGCCAAACAGAATATTTCAAATAATAAGAAATAATGGTGCAAAAACAAAATACTAAAGTTTGATTGATGTCTTTTATTCGATTGGTAAAAGTGTTACAATGAAAGTGCACCTATGGAAATTGCGCACTGAAATGCTATTTTTTGTTAATTTTTTTAAGAATAATATTTATTTCGTTATTTTTTGTTTGTATTATAATTTAAAATAAATGTGTCCACTTTACTTTGAATATAATATTTTATTTTAACATGAATTTTATCTCAAAATTGAAAAAAATTGGGTGTGCCTATAGAAATTGCGCTCACTGTATGAACCAGAATTCATACGGACGAATCACTTCTTCAACCTGACGCAATTTCAAATTTCCCTAGCTTTTTTAGGCACGTTCATTTTTCAATATAACGAACGGAGGATTGAATTATCGAAAGAAACAGACCTACCTTGGCGAACTAGGTTGGTATATCGGAAAGCAAGCGCATGAAGGTGGACCTCCACGGCCAATTTTCATTTCTTTCTTTTTAAGGTTTTGTGTGAAACAAATTTTTTTTCATAAAATGTGGTCATTTGGGGTATCTAATGAAAGTTCTCAATTAGCACTTTTTGAAACTGGTTTCATATTTGATATCGCGTGAAACATAGGGGAGTGATGGTTCAAAATATGACCATCAAAAAGTGAAACAGGTCTCGTTCTCAGAACCTATCTAACCGCAAAATTTAAAAAATTCACAGTGGTGTAACCCTATGAAATCTAGACCACAAAATACATCCGGTTCCTATATCTGAACAAACAAAGTTAATAATAGTATACTTCCACATTTTAGAAATTTATCCGGCAACCGCCCTGATGTTCATCCCAGAAGTACAAAATTTGGCATGGGTGTAATGAAGAAGAAAATGGAACTATTATTAACAAAGTTATAGGAGGTGAAACTTCGTGCATTCTGCAACCTGTATGACATCATCATCATATATCAATTCATCAGTACCACAACGAAATGAGTTCATATGAATGGGGTCGGAAAGAATTATTTTGTTTTAGTTTTTTAGTCATTTGTATACGAATATGAATTACTCCAAACAAACATATGTGTATGTAGGTATATAGTATATGCATGCTATTGAAGTTTGCATAGAGTGTCTAATTCAGATAGATATATTTGTACTATATGTACACCATCAAATCAACCGTGTTTAAGATACGTACTATTTATACATATACGTATGCTCTTTTGCACGAAGTAAATCGGAAATATGGCTAGGATCTATTTGTTTACGTGCATGTGTATGTACAATACTCGGAAATAGGCAGTTTATGTTAGTTTAGGGGTTTCGCCGCTATGCCCCACGTGCAGTTGTCTCCCTACTGCAGACCCACTTTTCTGCTTTTTTGAGTGTCATCCCATAAAGTTTTGTGATCCTTTAGAATTTTACATTATTTTGGGGGCGATAGATAATGCATGGATAGGGATGTAATGTTTGTTCGGACAACGGCTGTTATAGCAGGAAACTCATTTTGTTTATTTCAATGTTTCATCCCCACCTGATTTTCGGATTTTTGCGGCAAGCAAGAAAGTCCGTGGCGGTTCCGCTTTGATTTTCCAATATTTTTATTCTTTTAATCCATAGCGAAGGTAAACTATTTGTGTGCCTTTTAAGGTTTTTAGACAGTTTTTCTGTCCATCACATGCACTTTTCTCACCTATTTAGTGGAAATGTTGAGGAAAATATCAACCCCGACGAATGCACTGAGTCACATTGCTCTAGGCTAATTTCAGGGAGGGGTCCTCATATATGCAAAGGCAATATACACTTTTTTGTACTGAATATAGGCATGTTAGGTATTCAATAAATGGTGTTGATTAGTTCTTTCCAAAGTTGGCCTCAGTTCTTACATTTGTTGCAAAAAAGAGATTTAAGAGATTTAAAAAATGATAATTTCTTTCATGTATCCTTTTCCAGAGGCTGATAAATTAAAAAAAAATCAACGAGGTGCCTCTCTACGGTGTCTAAGCTCCATAATATGCTCTTTACTGGGAAAACCCCTTAGTTTTTTAGCATCATATGATATAAATATATTCGCAGTAATATAGGTTATACTATGCTATAGAGCGGGTCCGAATAGATGAGTGGTTGGGCATGAGGCTGTCGTATGGAAAATGGCGATTAAAATCTCACTGGTGCTAGTGGAATTTGTATCGTGATTTGTCGTCGAATGCCAGGTGAATCAGCTGTGAATGAGTACCTGAGTAAAATGAGGGTAATAATTTCTCTTCTCTTTCTCTTCCATTTCCCTTCCCTTCCCTTCTTCGACAAGATAGTGTCCGAGTGGAGATGATATTACTGAGTCTGGCGGAAATCGCGCTATTACTAATAAAGTTATAATAGGTCAAAGTTGTCTATTTCTGGCAAATTTGCTGCAATCTTTGGACGTCAGAATTACTCTAGAGTGAATAGTCTGACATAATACTGAACTGATTTCAATACAATTATGAAGTGTAGTATGTAGTTTAATGATATGTATATTTTTTTGATACATATCAGCTTCTTATTATTTGCCCATCTCTGGCAAGCTTCTACATATGCTCCATCCATTGACCAACCAAGTCCAAGATTTAACTGCAAAAACGAAAGCAAATCGTGCAGAGAATGGACCGGATTTTGGTTGGAAAGTCCCATAAAACCTGTCTGAGCTGATGGATAATCAACCCGTGGAAGGTTTTTTTTTGTAAAAGAGGGTCCGGGTGAATTTGCGTTGTACAACTTCAAGAGCGCGGTAGTCACGGATGCGGAAGGGGAACAGACTACATAGCAATATTCAAGTATGTTTCTGACAAGGGAATTGAAGAGTCTTAAGGAGGGCTGGATTGAGGTAAAGTCGGAGGAGGAACGTAGGATAAAACCAGACATTTTGGAAGCTCCATTGATGATGCCAACGAAGTGGAAATTGAAATGAAGTTTGTCGTCGAATATTACACCCAAGCCTTTGAAGGAGGTCAGTAGTGAAAGGGGTTGTCCACTGAGAGAATAGGAAAAGAATGTTGGAGAGGGTTTAAGGAAATAGCACATCCAGTGGCATTTGTTGGTATTCAGTGTTAGCTTGTTAATCGAACACCAATGGACTAAATCATCAAGGTGAGACTGTAAGAGAGCACAGTCAAACGGAGACGAAACAGAGGCAAACAATTTAAAGTCGTCTGCGTAAAGCAAATACGGGCAGGTGAGAATGGAGGCGAGGTTGTTGATAAAAAAACAGGAAGAGTAGCGGGCCAAGTATAGAGCCTTGGGGAACACCAGAGGAAGGAGAGAAGGAATGAGATGAGTAACCATGAAAAGAAACTTTGCAGGAACGGTATGAGAGATAGCAGGGAAGCCAGGAGATGACTGAGGGAGGGAAGTCTAGTAATGAAAGTTTAGAGAGGAGAACTTTATAGTCCACGGTGTCAAAGGCTTTGGAGAAATCGGTATAAATAGCATGAACCTCCTGTTCAAGCATTTAGCAACAAAGTTGGTAAAGACGAAAATATGATGTAGGCAACCAGTCGTTGACGTATCTTTCCAGGATTTTGAAAGAAGAGTAGAGAAAAGAAATGGGGCGGTAGTTCACAGCAAGGGAAGGGTCTCCGATCTTGAGGATAGGGATAATAAGGGTATTTTTCCAGAGGCGGGAAAAGAAGCATTCATCTAGACTCTTGTTGTAGATTATACTCAGTGGGAGGGAAATGTGTTTTCTACATTTACCGGGGAAGAGATTAGGAAGTCCATCGGGGCCAGGTCCGATATTGGGGTCAAGATTACCAATGAAGAACTCAATCAAGGAAGGCGTAAGGAGCGGAATAGCTAGAGATTCGGAGGAGTCTGCAGTTATGAGAGGTGTAGAGGGTGGAGGGCCCGAGGGAGAAAACACTGGGGAGAAGTATGTGCAGAGAGGCAAGTTAAATTCGAGAGACCACTGAATATTCCTTGGATTTCAATCTGTGCAATGTTGACATCATCCATTCCGAACTATTCCTTTTTGCTGGCTGCAAAAGCTACGGCTTCATAACCCCTCTTCGACAATTCTTCTTGTTGTGGTACGGGTACCACTAACTTTCTTTCGGCAGATCTGCAAGAAGTTTAGACGATGTTTCTTACGATATTTAGCACACTCGTGAATTTCCTCGTGAATTTCCAGTTCTGCCGTATTGCAGAAATATGTTTTCATCCCAATTTCAATCTGTTAGCGTGTCAACAAGCCTCATTAAACCTAGCAGACTAGGCTGCCAATCGCAAACACTACACTAACTTTGATATTTCAGCCTGAGCCTTCAATTTTCCATTGAAAGATCACCTCCTTATGCCATCTTCGAAAACAAAGCAGTCGCACAATTAACAAAACCACAAACCGCCACGTGTGTACATGTGTTTACCCGTTTTTAATAACAAATAGACACTCTTTCAAGAACCAACTCAAAAACTAGCGTCTTGAGCTTTTCGTCTCAGATTGAGAAATATTTTTTAATAAAAAAATAACTTAGTTGTTGGATATATGCACTTAAAGATACGATAATGATCGTAGCAAAAGCTTTCGTGGTTTTATTTAATAAATTCAGGAAAATGATTTTTTTCCCTTACAAGTGAGGTCAACCCCTTAAAAGGTGGTCAAAATTGTTCGTGCAGATCCGTCACCATATAAGTGCAGCCCCACTGAACTACTTTTCATGCTCTACGTAAACGAGACTCGATAAGGTGGGTTGGTTCCTTTGGATGGCTCAGTCCTCCATACGTGTCTTTAAGATTGGGGGCTTGCGTTGAGTTTCAAAGATGAAGAAGTAGTTGGATCATGAATTTCGGATTCTTTGTCTGGCAAACGTTGAATCGGAAATCAGGAGAATAGAAACCATCGCATGAACTATAATTTCTTCTAATTTTCTCTTCAAATTAATTAACAGAAATACAGAAAGACAATTAATTAGAAATTTCAGGCTTGAGCCTTTTGTTTTTCCTTGTTTTTCTATATTTTTTAACTTATTTAAATTAACTGTTTCGTAACATTTGAATGTTGTTTTCAGGCAAAGCTCAAGCAGTGGTGTAGAAAGTGGCAAAGGTAATAGTAGCAATAGGTGTATCAAAGAAGGGGAGCGGATGTAGCACCACCAAACCAAAATATTTCCAGCATGATTGACTTAATAATCTTTCCTAACTAAGGTCGCAAATTACAGCCGGCAACGGCTATGACGACTAGATCCGCGCACGGTTGTTGGGAGTCGACAGAGCCTATTTCTGTTTATAAAAAGTGTTCCGCTCAACGTGTCTCATCATAATATTAAATCTCTTACTGTGTCAGTCCTCACGTACTCCTGAGAGACTTGGATTCTTAGCACGAAAAATTGCCAACTCTTAATCGCGTGCAAGAGAAGAATCTTCCAAAGAATTTTCGGCCCCTTACAGGAAGACTATTCCATAGCTTACTTAAGGATAAAATCTATAAGTGATATCACGACCGTCTGATTGTAAACAAAATCCGGCTCAATAGGTTGTGCTGGGCGGGAATCTAATTCGTATAGGCGAGGACGATCTAGTTCACAAACCTACAAGGGCAGACAAAAGAGACAAGATAGAAAAAGAGCACGTGGCAAACCCTGCCTTATATGGAAAGATGGTATACGCCAAGAAGTTCCTAGAAAACCGAATTAGTAAACCTCGGTGCAGATATCTAGAGCTCCTTGCACGATGCACGATGTCTTAAGGACAAAGTTTGGCATTAGATAAATCTAAGAGTCCAAAGAACAGAATATTCTTTCATGAACCGGGCTAGCGTACAGTGAAGCAAGAGTGCGAAGTCGAAGCACTTCAACGGAGTTGCATGTACGTGTGATTTGAATGGCGAAGATTTCACACTTTTTTAGGTTTTTGAAATAGGATTTCTGCTTTGTGGTTGTGGCTTTGTAAGAGAAAGAGACAGCGACTACTCCTCGTGCCTCTTAGTGCAATATAAGGAGATGCTAGACGCTTGACATTGGACGCTAGAGGCCACAGTCAAAAAATCATTGCCGACTTCAACGCGTGGGCCCTGGAGTGGGGAAGTTGAATGACGAACAACCGGGGTCGTATCGTGCTTGAAACCTTCGTGGAGCTGGATATCGTCCTAGCTAAGGTTGGATGCATGCCCATCTTTGGAGGCAAAGGGTTAGGCTCAATCGTCGATCTGACTTACCTCAGTGCGTCGTTACCGAGAGATATGATCTGGCGGATGAGTGAACACTACACCCACAGTGAACACCAGGCTGTCTTTCTCGACACAGAAACGGAAGAGGCAACAGTCGGGTGGATAACAGAAGTGGAAAAACCAGGTTAGTTGTGTGATCCATGGGAGCTTTTGAGGAAGAGAAACTCCTGACGGATTTAGAAGGAGATCACGACTCGAAGTGAATGGCGCTGGAAAAAGTGAGCCAATTATGTAGCGGGTAACTGTAGTATGCGACTCTGCAATAGCGCGTCGGAAGTTCCATCACAGTTGGAAACCAAACTATTGGTGGGAACAAGAAATCTAGCTGCTGAGAGCATCGTGTCTGCGAGCGAGGAAGCTTTGCCAAAGGGCAAAAAGAAAGCAGAATAACGACAATTGGAAAATGAATACCGTGCTCTTCAAAGAAGCCTTAAGAAGGCGTTACGAGAAAGTAAGTGGAATTACTGCAAGCAGTAACAATGGTAACGCTGGATGTGATTAACGCACCCTGGTTAAATTGGGTGTACCTGGATATTTAGTTCGGATAATCGAGAGAAGTTTTTGGTACGAGACGACGATGCGCCGAAGGAATATTTTGTCACAGCGGGTATTCCCCAAAGGTCCGTATTGGGGTCCTTGCTGTAAAACATAATATATGACAGAGTGCTCGGTTTTTGCGTGTCAAAGGAGATAACGTTACTTGATTTTGCACTGGTGGTAGTAATAGCTGTAGAACACCCCGAGGTTATGGAACTACATGGAAGTGAAACAATTCATGCCAATAAAGAATGCCTCCAAATGGTGAAATTAGAACTGGCTGACGATAATACGAAGGCGGTCCTCATTACCAACCGCATGAAAAACAATACTGTCAAAATCCGGGTCAGTAATCACGAGGTCGTTTCAAAGTCGATCATTACAGACGTGGGGGTAATGATCGATGCCAAACAGAACTTTAAGGGGCACTTAAACTATGCTCGCGGAAGACAGCAAAGCTGGTTTACCTCTAGCAAGGATGATGCCTTATATTTGGGGGCCAGAATCAAGTCGCCGGCTGATTATCGCAGGGGTGGTGAAATTTATCTTGCAGTATATATAGGACAGTATCTGGCGAGGCAGTGTGTGTCATCGCGTGAATGATTCTCTTGGATTTTCTAGTGAAGGAGGCACACTGTGTCTACCTGAGAAAGGGAGGGCTTCCGAAACGCCCCTAAGAAGCAGCTTTACAGGGGATGGCAGCGACGATGGGATAATTCTGAAAGAGGCCGCTGAATCCATACACTGATTCCATGCATTGATAAATGATTCGAGCGTCAGTTCCTTACGAGACATGGTGGATACAGGAATTATTTGCTTCGCTTCGAATTGGATAAGTCTCCATACTGTCCTGCCCTGCTACACCCGACGACACATGGGGGTGGTTTTATTGTTTTTTAAGATTTCCACCTCCACCAATGAAATCCATACATTTTGCGATTTACCCTTTTTCATTCATTCATGGTAATAATAACAAACTCTTTGCTAAATATTCACTTTAAGTTATAGCCTCGTATGATTTGGAATACGTTTATCGTATTGCGGCAATCTTCTTCTCTAAACAATCAGATAGAGGATTCGATAACTATTTATCGTGGCTCACCTAGAAATTTCTCCTAAGCAAAATTCCAGTTTCTGTCCCTTCCATACTGCGGGAAATATCCCTGCAGAGATACACGCCTTGAACAACTCAGCGAAGAGCGGCTAGATTTGATGCGAGCCTTATTCTGTACACCAGATTTCCAGTAGCTTGTTCCCAGTGGCTACAGTGGTTACATTGAACTCCAACCTTGAAAGACGTCAGCGCCCTTTCTTGTTGATGGAGTGGATAATGTCTAAGAAGAGATTGGGAAACATAATCTGTAGAGATAACCGGCTTCTGAGTCGCCCTATGGCAACTCTATTGGCGTTCTGTTCGTCTGTCCGTTTCTCACAGTAGTGTCTTGAATTATTTCAATTTCGATCTGAGAAATTTCACTCAAATAACGGCTTTATTTTTTAGCTATATAAGCGCCGACCTTTGGCTCCAAGCTTTTGCCCAATATCAGAATTTCATTCTTCTCTTTACGCTTTAAAAGACCTAACCCACAATTGACCAACTTTACTTTCTTCAACCCTTTCAGTTGGCTATACTTTCAAGGTGGTTTCTCGTGCGCGTAACCTCCAAATCGAAAGCCATTTTCTTTTTCCCTCAATATTGCTTCTGAACACTCTCCACAGGTACAAGTGAAGATGCTCATTTTGGCAATCATGTAGTTTTGGAGCTTCTTTGTTGATGCTTTTGGTGCAAACAAATGCTGATAATTACGCTCAACGCAAGCCAATATCAACAAAGTAACCATATTAAACATAAGCACTTGGCAACAGATTTAGACCGCAACCTTTAAACACCTGCTTAAAAATAGGGTACTCAATTCCTTGATTTTTCCAAGCCAGGCAGACAGATTTTCACTTGTTGTGTCAGTCTAATACCTTTTACCCTGTTACCACATATAAAACTGGGGACTGTGTCTCCATGTGGACCCGTTTTCTTCCTAAAAAGATTGGCACCTCCTGGTCTCTCCTTCGAGAACACCATTCCCCTTCAGCTGCGATCTTGGCAGGAAACTAATATCGCAGCGCAGAAATGTGGGTTCGCCCGATGAACTGGCGTCGAGGCGTTGAAACCAGCTAATTTCTTCTTTTTGGTTTCGCTTTCTTCAATATTTGCACACATTCGGTCAACACGAGTATTGCGATCAAGAGAATCGCCGTGCCACATCCTTGTATAGAGTGGTGATGTCAGACTTATTTGCTAAGGAGGTAGGCATCAATAAAGCTTCAGCGGTTTAAATGTCATGTGAGAGCTATGAATATACTTGCCTTCTACCGAGTGACTGCTCTACTTAACCCTTACTTAGATAACTTTTAGGGGATAGATCATTTCCGTAGAAAAGCAAGGTAATTAAATTAATTCAGGCAGTTCCCGACTTTTTTACTCTAGGTAAGTTTCTGGAGGTGATTACCACCGCCACAGCACTTCCGTACCAGTGATTAATAATAATAAAAATGATCTTTGGCGCAACAATCTATATTGGATCAAGGCTATGCAGCGTGTTTGGGTACTTCATTCAAGACCGTAACGGTACACTACTGTAAACTGTAAGAGGCTATGTGGCCGGCATTGTACTCGCCCGAGTTTATTACCATTATTTGACTCAGGTACTCATTTACAGCTGAGTCGACTGGTATCCGACATCCGATGACAAATATCGTCGCACCAGAAAGATTTGAACCGGGACCTTCCCCTACAACAGCCCAGCGGTCTGACCACTTGCTGCTGGCTGTGTCGTGATGCGAACTGAGGGTTTGTAATGTTTTATTGTTGATCTGCAGGTGATCTACAAGACTTTGGCCGGTTCTCAGGACGCCTTTCCCAGAAGCGTGTATTGTCACGAATGTTTCTTGATCGTGGTTTGATATCGGGTTTCCTTCGCTATCGTTGGCTATCGCGTAAGAAGATTAGTGCCGGTCGATGTTACTAGTAGGCACGCTGGTCATTGCCGCGGGAGCACTGTCTCTTAAGATGGATATCTGTTTATGGATTCATATTGATTTCTTGTCAACCATTGAAGCGTTCTCCATAAGTTGCCTAGTTTTGTCTTCCTGGCTGGCATACAACCGCTTTACTAAGTGCTCGCATAAGCGGTTGTATGAGCTATCTATGACTGATTCTTATATGTTATATCATGGATTTCAGTGACATACCCCAATGGCAACACTGCTATGATTTGAAAATATTGCTGTTATGGGTCTGTTATATTATACCCCACAAAGCTTGCCTCCACGATTTTAAACCAAATCTCATGGTCGTGGGGACTGAAATCAAGAAAACTTGGTACACAGTTTACCGCAGTCGCAGGCGTATTGCGTGTTCTCGGCACTGTCTGTTGTCACTGCTTTTACGTTTACCTTGAACCCAACAATTCTCCTTTCTAAAGTTGCGATTACCGCTTTAGAAATCGCCAGGCGAGATTAATGGTTGACACCAAAAATCAATAAAACCCTTTTTAAGGTTCTGGGTGAAACAAAACCTTATTCAAATGGATTCAATGTCTGTCTGTTCGTCCGTTTGTCATACCCGATGTACTTAGAAATAACTGAACCGATTATCACGAAATTTGGTGAAAACATGTGGTCAGTAAGTCCCTTTACGTGGAAAATGTGGCATCATTTGTGTGTTGGGATTAAGGGTGGGGGGGGGGGGGGGGGGGGGGAAGCTCCTCATATATGCGAAGGGGTCTGTGGACCAAAAAAAAGGGAATAAGTTTTTCGGCATTTAGTCCGGTCTAACATGAAGTGGATGCGGACAAACATAATATAAACTACAAAGTAAATAAGAATTTCAGACAGCTCCCGAATTTCTTCCTCCAGATAAATGTCTGGAGGTGATAATATAACTGTCTGTTGGGGACTCTCTAATCTGGATCCGGAGCGTTCTCCTGAAGCAGGTTGGCAACGTACAAGATGTGGCTTCTTGCTTCTCTTGCTGCCCTGTATGAAGTAAATAAGCATTTTCTGTTGACATTGAGATAAATTTGATATTCGGCGGGTATAAGGAAACAGAGGTCGTTGAATATGGTATCCATCAAGATGTGTTACTATTCCGCGGCGCACTTTGTACTACGGAGCGTGTAACGCTTGCGCTTAATTTGACCTCCCTAAATCATGAAATCCAACCAGGAAATTTATTGTAACCAGCATGGACGTTTTCGAAACAATGATTTCATTTTTTCATAGTGCTGCAATATGTAAACCTTTACAGCACCTGATTTATAATTATCAACAATACAATCACACGTTTACCATTTTCTCGGACCACATCAACTCCTTTATGTCTATACATATCCACAATACCTGGTACTGCACCATTAATTGTGTCTTGCATATATTTACATTGCAACAAACTGGGCCTTTCGAGAAGATTTGATCTACTTAATAGCGTTCGTGCGGATCATTTGAATCGCAAGGCGAGATTTACCTCATGGATGGACAAATGGACGAATGGACGACATGTTGCCACCATTTCCAACATAATGGTACATAAAGTGATTGTTACGTAATGCGGCTGCTACATCGGTATGTCTCAAAGCGGTTGAGGAAAATGCATAAAAAAACTGAAAAGATCTAAAACAAAAACGCCGGACGAAAGGCTGTAACAAGACGTAAAATAACGAATGGAATGGAACATATGCGAGCTGTAAGATATCTGAGAAGATAATCGTGAATGGGATCACAGTTAGCGCCAAAAAATAAAAGCTGCAAAAACTTCATATCCCATAGAAGATTCAACTACGTCCGCGGATATATCTACCTCTTGGGGCACACAAAAACGCGGCTATTTTACTTTCGTTCACTGTATCATTGTCGGTATATTCACTCTACAGAGAATGTGCCGAGATGCATACGACTAGATACCTATTATGGAGTAATAAGCCGTACACATGTTGCCACTAGAAATTACTCAATTATATCGTTCACAGAAGTGAATCTGAAAACAATGAGAATTCTTTCGATCACAACACGTCCATGGCAGTTATTCCTTGAAGAGCCTAGTATGGGTGCTATGAACTAGAAAACTTGTCCGAGTTCAGTGGGTTTCTAGTGGTAACTTATAAAATGAGTTTCCTTGTAAACAGCTAGACCACAATAAGGCCTAATGCAATTTTGTAACAAGAATTTGTGGCAATTAGTACGTAATATCCGCAATTAATGCACAAACTGGTATCTAATTATCTCTCACTGCGTAGGGTTGGAATATGCAGCTCTCGGAGGGACTGGCTGATGTCCGGATTCTTCCGAGTGTTTTTTTTTACATCTGGATGTTGTGCTCTAGATGTCATTATCTGAAAAGCGAAATTTTGTCGTCATGTGTAGTTAATTACATAAAGTATGCATCTAGTGTTACTTCCTTGGTATTAACTAGAAAACACTCGTCCTCGACTCTAAACGAAGAGGGATTAAATTCTTAAAGTTCCTTGGAAATAATTACACACATTTGAGGCATAATCGCCAGGAGAAAACCGCTACAAACCTGGTTACTTCATTTTGCTTACAGAGTCGACTGCATAAAATATGTAGGTATATCCGCTAGTAGAAATTAAGCGAAGTAAGGAAGAATTTCATTCCGTAGAATCCATTTGGCAGGGACTGAATATCTCCTACGTTGATAAAATCTATTAGGGACGACCGAAGTTTAAACAATGGAAAATTTATTCTTCTGCTTATAAAATCTAGGAAACATAGGTTTGAATCCAAGATTTATGCACGAGACTACGTAAATGTGGGCAATAAAATCGAAAAGTTTCCGAATAAAAATTTGATGATTTGTTTACCATTCATATTAATCGTACCTTTCCAAACTATAGCGTCATATGCATCTCTTGAAAGATTTTAATTCGAATGCGAAATGGTTTGCTTTCACTTGCGTAATACAGCCACGATGGGAACGTCGGGTTTTGTTTTTTCCAAGGTATAAATTGAATGCCTAATTAAGCTATTCTAACTGTCATTTAAACGAGCTTTGTTTAAAATATATCTCCGCAAATTGTCTATCTTTTAAAGACCCACATTGAAAAGACTAAGATCTCCATGTGAACAAAGTCTATTCGCGGAAGAGCTATTGAAGAAGATACGAAATTGGTGAACTCTAAATGTAATTCTGCCACTAATAAAGTTTTGAAATAAGATAAAATATTGTGAGTGAACGGCTGATATTGAACACATACCCAATATGACATTTCAGAAATGAAAGACTGAAGCCAGAAACTTCCAAAATAGATATAATCTGAATTGAAAGTACGTCTGCTGTAGTGGTTGGGGGCGCCTGAGTTAAGAAACAGTTTGAGTTTCGTCTCTGTAGACTTGTCACTTTTGCAGTGATCGTGAAAATTATGAAATTGGGGCGAAGCCCCTCACTTATTATAATTTATTGAAAAAAACATAAAAATGAGGCTATTTGAATGCCCCAGTATTCAACACAGAAATCGAATGGAAAGTACTTGGACCCCAGACAATATTACTTAAAGCGCACTATAAAGTTCAAGGTTCGAATGTATACACATCCCCCATTCACTTGAAGTGCACCCGCCATTTTCAAAGCGAGTCTACTAAAAGACATTCTCTATTAATATTATAACATATTAGCTTTTAAGAAAGGAAGGACAGACTGACCCCTCGAAGGATTAAATTTCTATCAATAAACGACCGTGTCTCTTTCAATGTCGCCGTGTGCTATGAAGCGCCAGAACTCAACTGAAACTTTTTCTTTTTGTAAATTTTTATCGCTGGCAATCGCTTCAGATGAGCGCTACCATGCAAAATGGCAAAACAAAGTGGAAAATAATATCAGTTGAGGCGATAATTCCATGTTAGCTTTCCTTTGAATTGTTTTCGTCAATTTTCGAAATAATTGAAATTGGAGATTGTACAATTACGTAAGGCTTAAACTGTACAAATTGGAATTTATTTATCAATATAGCAGCGTTTTCATCGAAGAAGTACACATACGGCTGGTTGAAGAAAAAGAAATCTGATTATAGAGAGGGTACTCAGCAGCATTTACATATTTATTTCCTGATAATTTACTCATTTACGTTTGTATTTATTGTGTTAATGTCCGAACACCCAGGTATGGACGACGATTATAGTTTTCGTAATACTACTCTAGTTCTTTAAAAAAACCTTTTCCTCAGCTATTCCTAGGTAGTAGTTAGTAGTAGAACGTTATCATTGATACGGCCACAAACATACTTGGCCCCAGCCGCAAAAGGAGTCGGAACGGCTACTTTGACGATGAATGTAAGCTAGCAACGGAACGGAAGAATGCCGCATACCGAGTAATGCTGCATTCTCAAAGAACGTGGGCACGCGCGGAGAATTATCACGAACTTCGTCGAGCTGAGAAACGATTTCACAGACGGAAAAGGAAGCCTGGGAGAACCAACAAGTCTGTGAACTCGAAAAGTACAAGGAGTAATGGCACCAAGCGCGGAAGTTTTACCAACAAGTCAGCAGAATAAAGCCTTACACACCACGATGCTCATCCTGGCGGGACAAAGAGGGAAATTTGATTTCCGACAGAATGGGCATATTAGAGCGATGGGTTGAGTATTTTGAATCAAAAAATCGGCGAGTTGGAGGTCCGGTCAACTGAATACGCCGGACAGATGCTGCCACCGCTAAGCGCGGATTATGTGACGAATTACACCAAGCGGTTCATCAACTGACGCTTAAGGTTTGGGACAACAAATCATTGCCTGACGACTGGCAACGAGGTATTATCTTTCCCATACATAAAAAGGGGGATATCACACGGTACAGCAATTATAGAGGTATCACGTTGCTGAGTGCTATCTATAAGATTTTCTCCAATATCTTGCGAGGTCAGACAGCCCCCTATGCCCGGAACATCATTGGCCTATACCAAAGAGGCTTCACTCCAGGCAAATCAGCAACAGATCTGATTTGGTCTGTGCGGCAAGCGATGGAAAAATTGTTGGAATATGGACATCAGTTGTACCATCTCTTCATCGACTTTAAAGCCGCCTATGATAGCATAGCCAGGGTAAAACTGTACACGACCTTGAGAGAATTCGGTATCCCGATGAAATTAATAAGACTAGGCTAGTCTAGGCTGACCTTGACCAATGTGCGAGGCCAGATAAAAGCAGCAGGATCACTCTAGACCATCCGACATCAACAACGGTCTACGACAAGGGGTTGCCCTATCATACGTCCTCTTTAACCTGGCCCTCGAGGAAGTGATCCGTGATGCTGAGGTAAATGCAAGAGGTACAATCCTCTTCAAGTCCACCCAACTACTGGCCTATGCTGACGATATCGACATCACGGGAAGAACCACCCGAGACGTACAAACTGCCTTCATCCAGATCGAGTAGGCGGCACGAGATCTTGGGCTGCACATCAATGGAGGGTAGACAAAATATATGGTGACAACGTCAGCACCGAAGACGAACCAACCACCAAACAGGGAGAATAAGGATAGGAGAATACAACTTTGAGACCGTTGATAATTTCTCCTATCTAGGCTCGAAAATCACAACCGATAAGAGCTACGATGAGGAAATCCGCGCACGGTTGTTGTCAGCCAGCATAGCATATTTCAGCTTACAAGAACTGTTCTGCTCGAAACGTCTTACCATAGGGTCAAAGCTCTTACTGTACACGACAATGATCTTGCCAGTACTCATGTATTCCTCGGAGACTTGGGTTCTTAGCAAGAAAAATTGCGAACTTTTGGCCGCGTTCGAGAGAAGAATCCTCTGAAAAATGTTTGGTCCCCTACATGAGGATGGACGATTCCGTAGCCTACATAACTACGAAATCTGTGAGCGATACCATGACCGTCCGGTTGTGGATAAAATCGTGCTCAATACGTTACGGTGGGCGGGTCACTTAATGAGTATGGATGAGGATGATCCAGCCCGGAAGGTCTATAAGGGCAATATCTATGGTAGAAAAAGAAGACGAGGCAGACCCTGCCTAAGATGGGGCGAAGGCGTAGGTCAGGACGCCAGACAGCTTTTAGGGATATCAAATTGGTGGACCTCGGCGCAAAATCGGGATGTCTGGAGTTCCTTATTAAGGCAGACCTAGACTGGATACCGGTTGTTGCGCCGTTGATGATGATGATGATGATTCGTAGTTTCATCAAAGCGGAAGTACATTTTATTGGGTTACTTTACTTTTTCATCGCACTTGCGGTCGCTTGTAACGATGCGCGTCAATGTCGGTTTTCAGCAGATTTTTGGATTCTTTCACAGCGGGAAATTTAGTCTTAAGCCATTTTTTTTACTTTTAAAAAAAAATATATCTCATCACTTTTCAACGTTTCACCAAGTTGCCTCAGCATCCCTGATGATGCTCAGATGTCTTGACGAAACATTGCGATGGTAAATAAATTGAAAAAAACTAAAAATTATATGTCTAAGCTTTTTTTGTGAAAAAACAAGTCGGAATACCGGAAGCTCGCGCTTCGGGTATAAAGGTTTTGTGTTAATCTTATGTAAGAAATTTCAACGCACATTTTTCTATCCGTATATAGCTACAAATCCAACATAATCCTTCATATTTTTCCAAACTACGATACATACGTACATATTACAACCATAGATATTACGCTCACCCTAAACAAACAAACTGCCTATTTCCGAACACTGTACATATATATAAATTGATTTACCCATATTTCCGATTTACTTATATCTATTTGAATTAGGCACTACCCGCAAAGTTCATTAGCACGCATCTATTATATACCTACATACACATATGTCTGGGTGACAAATAACTAAAAAACTAAAACAAAATAATTCTCTGCGACCCAATTCATAAGAACTCATTTCGTTGTGGTATTGACGAATTGATATGTGATGATGACGTCATGCAGGTTATAGAGTGCACCAAATTCACAAAAAATTGTGAAGTTTCACCCCCTATAACTTTGTTAATAATAATTGGATTTTCTTCAAACTTGACCAAACTGTGCATTATGTTCTTCATTATACGCATGGTAAATTTTGTACTTCTGGGATGAACATAAGGGGATGCCGGGTAAATTTTTAAAATATGGAAATATACCACTATTAACTTTATTTGTGCAGGTATCGGAACCGGATATATTTTGAGGCCTAGATTTCGTAAGGAGGCACCACTGTGATTTTTTTCAGATTTTTCGGTTGGATAAGTTCTGAGAACGCGAGACCTGTTACACTTTTTGGGGGTCATATTTTGAGCCCTCACTCCCCTATGTTTTACCCGACATCAAATATTGAACCAGTTTCGAAAAGTACTAATTGAGACCTTTCATTTAATACCCCAGATGACTACATTCTGTAAAAAAAATTTACACCCTCCATTCACATGTATGGGGAGCCCCCCTTAAACTTGACACAAGATGGCGCCACTTACTGCATGTAAAGGGAACACCAGATTACATACTCTCACCAATTTTCGTGATAATCGTTCTAGCCGTTTCCGAATAAATCGGGTGTGACAGACAGACAGACAGACAGACGGACAGATGGACAGACAGACACCGTTTCGATTCTAATAAGGTTTTGTTTCACACAAAACCTTAAAAAGGGTTTTAATAGATATCAGCCGACCAGATTTGCATAATTTCGCCATTCATCCAAAATATAGGTAAAATAAATCAACTAACCAAAATCTTTCGCCTCGTCACGTAGCGACCTCCTTCACCGCCTATATATCAAAGACGACTCGTTTATGAAACAAGCTTTTGGATTTGTAGCAATTTTATCGAGCCCACGATTGATTTTATTGATTTGAGATTTTATTGATTTAAGATTGAAACTTCAATAAAGCCACGTTCTTTATAAATATATTCTTGAAAAATAGTTGCTACATCAGATATAAACGATAGCTTTATATTTATGTTAGATGAAATTCAATTCATTACAAATGCACTCAATAAAGCACCCGAGAACGCCAAATTTTACGAAAGTGTAACCTTTGCATATAGCCAATTTTTCTTCCGAACATCATCTTTCACTTTCACTTCTCTTCTCCTCTTCTTTGGTGTTACTTACCATCTGGCTTATCCTGTCCGCTAATGCAGCCTTTCTTACTATTTACTAATCCTCCGAAGAATTTTTGGCCCCCTACATAAGGATGGACGAGTCCGTAGTCTACATAGCGACGAAATGTATGAGCGAGACCATGACCGTGTGGTTGTGGCTCAACAGGTTACAGTGGGCGGGTCACTTAATCCGTATGGATGAGGATGATCCCACCCGGAAAGTCTATAAGGGCAATATCTATGGTAGGAAAAGAAGATGAGGCAGACCCTGCCTGAGATGGAGTGATGGCGTAGGCCAGGATGCCAGACAGCTTTTATGGATATCGAATTGGTGGACCTCGGCGCAAAACCGGGATGTCTGGAGTTCCTTATTAAGGCAGGCCTAGACCGGATACCAGGTGTTGCGCCGTTGATGATGATGATGATTTACTAATTATGAGGGGCACCACCTGTCATAACGTGAGTCATGAGAAAAATGCTTAGAACTTCAACACAACAACAATAACAAATTTGGAATAAAAAGCTCTTTCTTAACGAAAAACTGCAGACGGAGGAGAATGAAGGCGAGTCACCCGCGCTTAAAACCGAACAAATTGCGGCAACTGGTCCTCCAGGTTGGGGGTTGGGTAGGGCTGACTTCCTACGTAGCCACAACAGGAGCCTCGGACTGGACTGGTAACACAACGACGAATCCAGTAACGAAAACACAATAACGATGTGCGCATTTTCTCTTGGAACGTGCGATCCCTGTACAAGGATGGAGTTCCCACGGAGTTAGCCGATACCCTGCCCCAACATAGGGCTGATGTAACAACGTTACAGGAGATGCGTTGGACAGGGACCGGTTTCCTGGAGAAGAATTCCTACACCATATATTATAGTGGCCATCTAGTAAACCATGTGCTCAGAGTAGGTTTTTCAGTCACAAGCAAATGTGGGCCGCTCCAGACGGGACCACTTCCAACCAAATTGACTACGCCGCCACCTCTCAGTCTTGATGAATGTCAGAAAATATAAGGGGGCCAATATAGACTGGGATCATTATCTCTCGAATAACAACACCAGCCAGAATTCCCTCTGACAACCAGGTGAGAGTTGACACTGAAGCCATCCACAACACAGCCCTCCGCAACACCTATAAGCATGAAATGAATGCCGCAATAACCGCAGTCAACAGAGGCCCTGGAGATCAATTGAGTCCGCAAAAAGAGTCGAAACGGCTGGTTTGTGGATGAATGTAAGTTAGCAAAGGAACGGAAGAATGCCGCATACCGAGTAATGTTGCATTCTCAAAAAACGCGGTCACGTACGGAAACTTGTCAGGAACGGCGGTGAGCGAAGAAATAACTTCACAGACGGTAAAAGGAAGCCTGGAAAAATCAACAGGTCGGTGAACGCGAAAAGTGCGGAAGTTTTACTAACAAATCAGCAGGATGAAACTTTATATACCTCGATGCTCATCCTGCCGAGACAATGAGGAAATCTGATTTCCGACAGAATGGGCATACTGGGGCGATGGGTTGAGTATTTTGATCAACTACTGAATAATCAGAACATCGGCGAACTGGAGTTCCCGCCAAATGGAGAGAACGGACAAATATTGACACCACCAAGTATAGAAGAAACAGTAAGTTCAATTCATCGGCTTAAAAATCATAAGCCGCCAGGAGCCGATGGAATTACAGCCGAATTGGTTAAATATGAAGGCGACCAATTACACCAAGTGGTTCATCAACTTGTGTTCAAAGTGTGGAATAGCGAATCAATGCTTGACTATTGACAAAGAGGCATTTTCTGTCTCATACATAAAAGGGGAGATATCACACAGTACAGCAAATATAGAGGTATCACGTTGCTGAGTACCATCTATAAGAAATTCTCCAGCCGGATAGCCCCATACACCCAGAACATCATTGGCCCATACCAAAGAGGCTTCACTTCAGGAAAACCAGCAACAGATCAGATTTTCTCTCTGCGACAAGCGATGGAAAAACTGTCGTAATATGGACATCAGTTGTATGATCTTTTCATCGAAGTTAAAGCTGCCTATATTAACATAGCCAAGGTAAAATTGTACGCGGCCATGACAGAATTCGGTATCCCGAAGAAATTGATAAGACGGACTAGGCTAATCTTTTACCGATATCGAATTGGTGGACCTCCGCGCAAAACCCAGATGTCTGGAGTTCCTTATTAAGGCAGGTCTAGACCGAATACCGGTTGTTGCGCCGTTAATGATGAACTAAGTTTTATCCACATACCTCACACTGAATCATCGATGATAGGTCCATAAAGGTTGCTACTATCGTCCATGATGTCTGGAGCACCTTTTTGCTCCTATCTACGACAAAGACTGCCTCCTATTACACTTATATCACTCTGTGCCAACCAGGCACGTGAATCGGAATTTTTTGGACATTACCATTGATATTACCAAAACTTTCACGAATCTCCAAAAAGGGGCGCTACTGTTAAAGTGCTCATAATGACTAGCTTTTAAATCGTCGTTAACAAGGACGAAACAGACATTAATTTGAAATTTTGACTGTTTATTAATAAGCCGGCCGTGCATAATAGCGGTTGCATTTGTCTAGCGCTTCAGCACAGCTCCTAGAAAATTGAGAAATGCTTGAAATTCAGCCAAAAATATATTACCTGGGTTTCCCGAGATTTGGTACATTTTTGAATGTTCCGGCCATTTTTAAGGTTTTGTGTAAACACAAAACCGTATTGAAATCGGTTTACTGTCTGTCTGTCTGTCCGTCAGTCTTTTTTTTTTTTTTTGAGGAGGTGGAAATCTTCAACAGACACTGGACTGGACACGCCAGCGTGTGGGATTCTTACCCACTAAAACCACTCCCGGCTCCCTCCACGCACCGTATTACATCACAGGGCGGAGTCAGCTCATTTTAGCTTGGTCCCTTTTCGTTCCTAGGCGGCGTACGTAACCGCGCTTTTCTGATCTCCTCTGCTTTTCGCAGTTTGCTCTGGATAGATACGACCATGGAGTTGATCGCATCTCAGTCCTCCTGACATGTTAGCATTCTTCGCACCAGATTCTCTGGTACAAGCACCTCTCCTAGAGTCTCCTCTAGGCTCTTCCTTTCTTCCACAAACCTTGGACAGTGGGAGAATACAGGGCCACACTCGCAGTGGATGCTTTGTCATAGACATACTGCACGTGTGGCTTATAGCTAAGCTTCCCATCTATCATCACTCCCAAGTCCAAGTCCGTCTGTCTGTCTGTCTGTCCGTCACACGCATTTTTCTCAGAGACGGTTATAGCGATTGGCACCAAATTTGATAGAAAGGTGGGAACTGTGAACGCTCACGCATACAGTGAATTACATCCTTTTACGCCCAATTTAAGGGGGGGTCCCCATACATGCAAAAGGGGGGTGTACAATTTTTTTTCATCAAATATAGTCATATGGGGTATCAAATCTCGATTAGTACTTTTCAAAACCGATCTTACTTTTGACATTCGTTGAAAAGGTGGGGAGCGCGGGGGGTTGAAAGTGATCACTTCTTTAAGGGGGCCATTCTCAGAAACTACCAAACCGAAAAATTGGAAAAAAATTACGAGGCTGCCACTATATGGTGCCTGTGCTCCGAAATACCTTTCACGCCGATATCTGTTTAAATAAAGTTAATAATAGTATATTACTGCAATTTTTAGTATTTGGTTAGAAACCCCCCTTAAGTTCATCCTAGTACCATGAAATTCTGCAGTGATATAGGCTATAATATAGAACATCATCTTACTTAAGTTTGGTGGAAATCGCACTATTACTAACAAAGTTATAATACCTCAAATTTGTTGCTTCTTTGAAAATTGAAAACTATGAATGTCAATATCACCCGAAAGTGGATACTCTTACATAATATATGGATATATATTAGGTGCTACGTACTAAGAAATACACAAAACCTTTCGTACCTGAAGCGTCCAGCTTCCGGTTTCCCGACTTGTTTTATTAGAAAAAGTGTGCGAAATGCTAAACAATTATTTTCCGCTAAAAATTTAGGTTCAGGCAATAGATAGTTAAAAATAAAAATAGAAAAACGACAAATGTTTACCATAACAATGGATTCCCCCTTTATGCCAATAAGGGGGGGGGGGCACAGAAATACAAAACGAAATATCTCGTGAAGTAAATTTGGAAGGCGAGTTCAGAAAAAATAAAAACAAAATATTTCCACAAAATGCATCACGTAACTAGTGGCCATATTCCAGCTGTTTTTCGATGCTTTGTCGTAGAGAGAAAATCTGATTTGTTGCTGGAGTGAAACCTCTTTTGTATGGGCCAATGATGTTCTGGACATATGGAGCTAGCCTAGCTAGATAGCAGTCAATACCTTATGGATGGTACGCCGTGGTAGTTCTGTAAGTGGTCACCTCCATAATTAATGGATGTAATTCCATCGTTCTATCATGTGTCCTCTTTAACCTGGCCTTCGAGAAAGTAATCCGTGCTGCTGAGCTAAATGCAAGAGGTACGATCCTCTTTAAGTCCACGCAACTACTGGTGTATGCTTACGATATCGACATCATGGGAAGAACCGCCGGAGACGTACAAACTGCCTTCACCCAGATCGAGCAGGCGGCAATTGATGCGAGATCTTGGGCTGCACATCAATGAAGGCAAGACAAAATATATGGTGGCAACATCAGCACCGAGGACGAATCAACCAACAACATCAAACCGCACTGGTCAAACACGAGGAAGAATAAGGATAGGAGAATACAACTTTGAGACCGGTGACAACTTCTCCTATCTAGGGTCGAAAATCAGAACCGATAACAGCTACGATGATGAAATCCGCGCACGGTTGTTATCAGCCACTAGAGCCTAATTCAGCTTACAAAACGTTTCGGCTCAATAGGTTACGGTGGGCGGGTCACTTAATCCGTATGGATGAGGATGATCCCACCCGGAAAGTCTATAAGGGCAATAGAAAAAGAAGACGAAAGTAGAAAAAGAAGACGAGGCAGACCCTGCCTAAGATGGAGCGATGGCGTAGGTCAGGACGCCAGACAGCTTTTAGGGATATCGAATTGGTGAACCTCGGCGCAAAACCGGGATGTCTGGAGTTCCTTATTAAGGCAGGCATAGACCGGATGCTGGTTGTTGCGCCGTTGATGATGATGAATTCCATCGGCTTCTGGCGACTTATAATTCTTAAGCCTAAGGATTGGATGCACTATCTCTTCCTTGATTGATAGTAGCAGCATTTGTCTGTCGTCTTCAGTAGGCAGGACATCTAACCCCCTGATATTTGGGATGTTGAGCAGTTCATCAAAATACTCAACCCATCGCTCCAATATGCCCATTCCGTGGGAAACTAGAATTCCTTTTTTGTCACGGCAGGATGAGCACCGAGGTGTATAAGACTTCATCCTGCTGACTTGTTGGTAAAACTTCCGTACTTTTCGTGTTCACTGACCTTTTAGTTCTTGAAGGTTTTCTTTTCCATCTGTAAAGTCGCTTCTCCGGTAGACGAAGGTGTCTGCATGTGACCGCATTTTTTGCACTTCGTTGCGAGCTTATATTCATCGTCGAACCTGTCGTTCAGGGTTTTTTTGCAACCGGGGATCAGGTCACCTTATCAATGATAATGTTCTTCAAGTGATTGTGAAAATCATTTGTCAGTCTCTTCTGGTTTTATTTTCTTGCTGACTAAAAACCCTACTCTATGCACATGGTTAACTGAGTGGTGATTATAACGGATGGTGCAGTGGCTCTTCTCCAGGAAACTCGTCCCTGTTTTCTTTTAACGCTCTAACATTAGCCTTATATATTGGGATATGGTATCGGCTAGCTGTTTGGCAGCATTCGATCCCCCAATTGTTCTTCCGCTTCTGCTGCTGGGTTCGTTGCTGTAATATCCAGCCAATCCGAGGCTTCTTTGGGAGCTTCGCAGTATTGTTATCCGTGTAAGGTTGTTAGCCCTCCCCAATTCCAAACCTGGAGCGCCAGTTAGTAGACTTTGTCCCGTTTTCAAGCGCGAGAGACTCATCGTAATGGGGAAAGAAAAGTGGACTAAGTTCAGGGATACCCTGAAAAGCGGGAGATAGGAGGAGTTAGTGTAAGCAGAAGAACAAAGTTGAAAGTCGTTATTTGGAAACAATACTTAACTAATTATTTAATTTTTAGTTTCTTCTAAGGGATTGTGGCTTTTCTAAACGTTTGGGTTTCAGTTATGGTTGGCTTTTCGATCAGCTAAAATTGTTTAATGTCGCTGCATATTAATATGGCTAACATTCTTTTCTCGGTGCGACGTGGCGCCTCGACCATACCTATGGGCCATCTTTTACGATTTGCTGAAATGGGTTTCAACCTCTTGCATGACTTCCCTAGGTGTCCGCACTCCTCCTTTACTCTTTTGTGCCAAGCGCCCTTGAGGCGACCAACCCATCGACTGTCCCTGGAGAGTGAGTCCTTCTGCATAGCAAAGCCGGTAATGAAATTATCGCCCATCGTTTACTCTTTAATGTGTGACCTATCCAGTGCCTCTTTCGTCTTCCGTTCACATCGCCCACAACTGAAAGGTTTGCGCGTCGACCAACTACTTCGTTTCAAATAGTATGAACGCAACCGTGATGATATAACGTAAACATTTGTTGAAAGAGACTTGCAACCATTGAGTGACAGTTGGGCTCACTTTCCGGATGTGATACAATTTAGAACTATGATGGTGTGTACTTTCCACTTCTACACCTGCTCATCGTCGTGAATGAAGAGTCGACCATTGACGTTCTTCACAGAACCATCAAAAGATTTGCAACGACATGCCAGTTCGTTCGTGATGCTGGATATATGTACTTATGAAATCATGCATCCTACGGTATCCTCCTCTTCCCTGACCAACGCAATAAGAGGGTAAAGTATCCCGAGAATAGAGGCAAATAATTCTGAGTTGCAATATGCAATAAGATCCCACTTTTCTAAAAATTAGTGCAGTCATCATGTCTCCTGTATCAGAGCTGCGTATCTCGATGGCCTAATACAATTCCGAACAGAAAACTCTCCAAGAGTGTTAGTATATTTTAACCAAGCTCTTCCAGAAAAAATGCCGGCTTCCAAGTGGATTAACAAAGACGTGGGCCCGATTCATAACTGGAACAATTTCAGGCATACAGTACTGAAATGAAAAGAAGTGGATTAAGTGTCAACTTCTATACAGCGTATGATTTTTTTTTTTCAAAATAATTTTTAGAAAAATGTTGTGTGGTAAAAAGTAGAAAAACATTCTTTTTGAATATGCCCCAAATATTTCAAGCCATTCAACGATAATTAATCGAGGTGTCCGCAAATACATCATTCAAAATACCGAAGGAGATATTTGTGTTTATATCACTTTACAACTTCTAACAGATTTCAGAGCCAATATTTAGAATTTGCCATTGAAAAATTCATCATTATTTTGAGCATAGTTCCCATATGCCCCTTACGGTTCACTCATTACGCAATTGAATCAATGGAAACGTTAGAAGTAACTATATAAATGTGCCACTTACAACAAAATAAAAACTAAGAATTAATTCAACACCTTCAACAGAACGGATCCTCCAATTCACAATACCAACTTCGGCACCTAAATTGCAAAAAATTTTTTTATTTTTTGGGAGTTTACGCACGGAGTGTTGGACTTCCGCACAAGTACGACGTGGGTCTACCAACTAAACACCTTCTTGTCATCAGAGAACTAGCCTGGAACCGTTTGACACAATACTACATTTCCCAGCTGACTTCAAGTGAGGGAATTCATCTCACCAACGGGAAGGAAAGAAAGTTGTTGGTTCAGGGAAGCTCTTGCCATCCAGTGTCACTCCATCGGTCAAGCCCAATCTATTTCGCAATAAGAAGAGCCTGAACATAATGCGCAACACGACTCCACCTTTTTTCTCTGGAGAGAGACCCCTGCGTCTGGATGAAGCTGTTGCCGAAAACCGCCCCATCTTTCCAGCCATTGCAGAACACATACCAGAAGGATACCGTCAGGACCTGGTGCCGTCTTGTTTTTCATAGTGAGAACCGCTTTTCCAAGCTCTCTTATCGTGAAAAGGGGGCAATTCTCGACACTATTGACTTCATCCTATACGGGATGTCTGGGGAATAATGCCTTTACTATGCGGTCTATCTGGTCGGCACTTAGTATGCAGAGCTTCCGTAGAGCCCCGATTTTTCGAGTGACAAATTTATAGCCAAGTCCCCACGAGTGCTCATTCACCTCGTTGACCAGGTTCTGCCAGTTGTGAAATTTGCTTTTATTTATCGCACTGCGGAGGGTCCTTTTTGCTGATCTATTCTTTGCCTTTATGACGCATGCCTCTTCGCGAGCGTGTAAACGTTGCTCCAAACTTATGACACTCCTTCAATAGGTCAACTATTTCTGCCGACCACCAGAACATAGAATGCTTGTCACGGCTGGGGCACATATGGGGCATGGAAGCTTCACAAGCTGTCAGGTTCATCACTAAGTTTATGACAGTATCAGCCGGAAACGCTACCACCCCCCGAAATGACCTCCTCCAATTCACCGACGTTCCCTCTTGCGACATTCCAGACGCTGCAGCAGCGCCAGCCTGATGCACCCCGACAAGTAGCGTCAACCATTTCGAAGGCGATGTACTGGTGGTCTCTTATCGGACTCGTCAAGGACTCGCCATCCGTCCACCGATGGTGCCAGAGATTCCAACGCAAAAGTGATGTCGGGGCTGCTTCCCTCCCAGCCTGAGCGATGGAACGTTGGCGTAGATCCAGTGTTTAAAATTACGAGCCCGGTTCCCGCCGCCATTTCCCGAATCCGTTTTCTCCTGGAGTCTCCCAGAGGCATACCCCATTCAAAGACCCGAGCATTAAAACCACCGCCTGCCAGGATTAGCCCTTCTCTGTCGAAACAGCGTCGTCCAAATCATCCAGCTGGCCCCGAAAGTTCGGCACCTCTCATTTGGCGTCAAGTAAACGCCGCTCCGAACCCAGATGGCAGCGGCACCTGATAAATCGAGATGCCATCTGGGTCCCTGTTCCGGTATTACTTGCTTGAAGTGCGGTTGCAGTCATACGATGCAATGCAAGGGGCCGCGCTATTCGAGCTCTTCCATATTGTTTTCGTGCACTAAATTTTGCTACGCAATTTGTAACATATTGGAGGACAGTTGAACTCAATGTTTTTCTTCAATTTCCCAAAATTCTAGAGGGATTTTCAATTTTAAGGCCGGCTACGCTATGCATTGGAGTCTGCTATCTCATTCGTCTGGTTTGCTCTAGGAGCACATGGTTCATAACAGTGAAAGAGAAGTACAAGCGGCTCAGGACGTTCTGGAGGGAGCTGAAGCGCGTTTCAGTGCTATGCCTCATTAAAAGATGAATGAATATGTAATGTGCTATAGTTCTGAACAATAGCAGGATAGTTGAGAGAACCAGAACTGTACAACTATCCAAAGATAGCTCCGATCGTGGCCTACATTGCATAAAAATTGCGTAAAAATAATTACGTACATCACAGAATATTAAGGATATCTGCTGTTAATTTCAATTTGATGCATATGATAGCCTACATTGGCAGACATCTAATGGCATTACGACATTTCATAAATGTGCTCGGTTGGCAAGGGGCTATAAAAAGTCATCATCAGGGCTGACACAGTTTCTTCATTACTTGATTGAGCGGTTGAATTATGAACCCTGTCCAGTTTATAGATGATCGGTTGTTGACTTGCCTATAACGTTGGTATCAATCTTAGACCACTTTCTCGTTTACTTATGCAAAATAGATGAGGATCTCATAATAGGAAAGAATACTCCTAAAAGCCTTACAGTTTTAATGGCAGATGTGCAGATTAAATAAGCGAATTCCTAGAAATAGTCTCTCTGACTGGAGAAAAACTGAGGGTTCTCAATGAGGAATTGGTTAAGGAATTTGCATTCAACCTTCAAACTTACGTTTGCTCTTATATTTTACGACGGAACTCTGGCATTGCCGTCAGCACGGAAAACGTTCTAATTTTAATAACAGCTCGAATACTCATCTTTCCGAATATATTTTTGTCACCACTATTCCCTAAATATGAGCGAGTACATTGAAATGAATACTATCTATAATACTATGAATTCCAGCTAGATCTTCAACGCAATTCCTCTAAGATGCTAAGGTTTTCCTTGCTCATTTTGAGGATCTTTAATAAAAGAGGGGTGCGGATCAAACATATTATTATTAAAGAGAGAGTACGCTAAAAACATGATGCACTCACGCTCTCAAATCATATCTACATGTAACTTTCGCGTTGAAGAATAAATCACAATTTACTCGGACATTTTTAGGAAATACGTAATATCACATGCAATTACCTTAAATATCTGCTTGCTCCAATAACTCATCACCTGACCGACTGGCTTACTGAGTCCGTTCCAATCACTTGGAACATGTTGAGTGACAGATGGACAGACATACGAGCCAATGAACAAATGGACCGCGAGTCGACTGGATTGCCCAAATGCATTACGTCAGGATGCGGAATTCTGCCTTCATTTCTTATATAATAAAATGCACAGGTAAATTGCGGGAGGTACCTCGCTGCTTTGTTTGCTTGTTAAAACAGCAACAATATCACAATAATTGTTGGTTTATAAAAGTTCAATATATTATTTCCACTGACACCGCTTTTTCGCTCCATCTAAATCAGGGACTACAAAAAGCGGTTTTGATGAGTTGGTGTAACTTTAAATCACCTGAGCTGGGCGAGCAAGCCGGCAGATGGGATTAACTGGAAGAGTGTTAATCGGACTCGAAGTCTCTTAATTGCCTGCTGGATTGTCTTGAGTGATTATTGTAAAATATAAGTTATTATAGTGGAAATTTGAAGAAATTATGTAAAAGAGGGCGATGAGTCTTACATGGGCGATTATATTCGGTAAAAACAAAAACGATTCCGCTTGGCTTTATGTCATGGCTACCAGTTTTGAATAAAATCGAAAATTATGAATGATGCAAATGCAAATATCTCTTTTGTGTTGGGTGTTAATTCAAAATTATTCTTTTAGGTTGATTTGTTTCCGTTCTATTTCATAACTGAAGATATGCGCGGCTTGCGTGAATAATATTGGACCAAAAAGATTAAAGTGTTGAGACCACGCGTAGCCATTTTGAACAGGATGATGCATTTTTCCGCTGGAATATGATTTTGGTTTCGAAAGATGACATTCTGGCATAATCGTTTAAAGTTGAACGTGAAAATTATAAATTTCAACTTGATATAGCCAACTATAGCAAACTGTTGAATTTGCTGATGAGGTGATCAGCGTATGCCATCGTTAAATTTAAAAGTACTTTTTGAAGCCATTGAGGTGCCTACAGAGACACTGTATAAAAGGGCTCGATTTTTGTTGTCACTGATGACGACCTGCAAAATGATCTCAAAGCAGGACTAATTAAAGGTAATTATTCGATAAGGATTCGACAAGAGTTAACTGATTTTTGGAAGTACATTCAATAGGCCGCAAAATGAGAAAATAAACTACCAAGCTTCAAAGCCATGGATAAAACAGCCAGAGCCACAGATGAAGAACGAGAAAAAATTGAGATTTTAATAAGGCTTTGTTTTCCAACTTCCTTATTTTGCAAATCATGAGGGAAGTTAGACTAGTTTTTTAGTAATTCAGCAGTTTCATTTGATATCCTATGCTAATTTTTGAAAGATTCTTCAAGCTGAATGTAAGGGTCAAAATATGCGAACAAGTCCCAGGGTAAACTCTCTACTAAATTTAAACTTCCCTTCTTTGTGTGTGTGTGTTTGAGGTGGGGGAGAGGTAAAGTTTGAGCAATCAGAACTTAGTGGGCCATTGTACTCGATTCCCCCGTCTAACTGAATATCCCGAATTCGTATATGTATCGCTGGATTTCCGTGGAAGTGATCCTACCCGCTGCACTTGGAGCACATGAACACCCAAAATCTGATGTCTGATGGGTCCATAGGCTCGATCGGTTTCTATAATCCTGAAAGATTTTTAAAGTGATCAAAGTGCTATTCAACGTCCTCAATGCAGCTTGAATATCACTGCAGATTGCAATGCGCCTGCCCCCTTTCAACCGCTCGCCAGTCAAAACAGATGTATGGCGATCAGAGAATCAGAAGACATTGTAAAAATTGGATTCAGTTCTCCCAATGACTCTTCCAATGCTCTATGCTCCCCACGTCCACTGTTTTCCCATAGATCTAGTTGAATTAGTCTATGAGCTACTCTCACTGCAGTGCTCTGAACAAACAAATGGGCTGCAAATTGAGCAATGCATTCAGAGCTACGCCGCATATCCAGTTCATGGCACCGATTATACCCAGACACACGGTTCTTTGCAGTGTGGCGAGTTTACAGCGGAAATTCCTTTGGTTTCACTCTAACCCACCACACTACGGATGCATAAGCGAACATCTGTCAAATGATGGCATCATTATCCACATTACTATCTGAGGCCTAGGAGCCCATGTCAATGCAAAGGTCCGCCTACACAGCCTATAAGCTGTGAGAGCTCCTTTCATCTTTATCTCTTCACGTTTGTTCCAAAGAAGCTTCCCGTCTAGAGTGACCATGCTATCTGGCGGCATCAGAGAGCTTCTGGAAGGATGCACAGTCCCCCACACCCGCACCACGTGCTGATCTTTCAGAATTGCGTCCTCTTTCTTTGAAACCAAGGAATGAAGACTTACAAGACTTTCCACGTTGGTAAGTATGTTAGTTCTCATTTAGTGGACGCTTCCTCAGCGCCCTCTTGTGAATGCGGGGCTCAACCAATCTCTCCAGACATTTCAGCGAAAATGATAAATTAAGCTGATTTGCCTCAAGTTCTTTGTATTTGAATAGTCATATTTCCCAGGCTTAGGTGTGAAGACTAATTTCTCTCTCTGCCAAAAAGAAGGCACGTAGCCCGAAGCAAGACATCATCGAGAAATAATTCTCAGGAGTTGCTCTAAGTGCTCTATACCCTCCTTTAACATCGCCGCGTAAATACCGTCCATGCCAGGTGCTTTGAAGTATTCAAATTATAGTATAGCAGCTCTTGCCTTTTCATCGGTAACAACCGTTCTCGTAGTGTCCCAATTTCCCTTGTAACACCTTTATATTGAAGCGCTTGCGGAAACCGTCAATTGTTTTTTTCCTAGTTATGAGACCTAATCTCCGGATTGGTGTACTGTATAGACTGAACTCTGGAATTCGTGAAAGAACCATCTGGTTATCTAAGAGATTCCAATTTGGTCGAGCCTATTATATTCACGCTTCTGAGTTCCGGAAGTTTAACCAGTCTTCATCTTTATTGCTTTTGCAAGCACGATTTAGAAGTTGTCTGGTCCTGAGTCTCTACAGTTCTCAGTTCCACCATGGAACCGTTTTACTACGTTGGCGTTAGAAAATAGAGGACAAAGCTCTTCAAATCACTCTAAAAGTGTGCGGTTGAGAGTTTCTAATTGATCTTCTATTGCCAAAGGAGTCCTTAATAGCCTAGGAAGCCCAACTTTGCCACTAAGAAGTTTATTAAACTTCAAACGTCCAATCCGTTTTCCTAGGATTCCGTCTTTGCACTAAATGCTGTTTTCTTGAAAGAGTCAGACTAGTAACGGTGATCTGGGAGTGAGACTTCATCTAGCACTCGCCAGTTTGTAATCAACTCTAACAACTTGAAGTGCAGATTTTCAGGTCAATTATAATAATAATAATAATCGTTGGCGCAACAATCCATATTGGATCAGTGCCTTGAAGTGTGTTAGAACACTCCATACAAGACCGTAATGGTACACTACAGTACCGTAAGAGGCAATGTAGTCAGCATTGCGCTTGCCCGAGGTTATTACCCTGATTTGACTCCGACTTCAAGTCACGATACAAATCCCGCCGCCTTCCGTATGAAAACTCAGTGCTCTAACCACTGAGCTATTCGGACACCCAGGTCAATTACTTCACTTCTTCTTGGCCCGCAGTCATCAGACTAGCAGAAGTGATAAAATCAAACAGCTTCTTTCCTCTAGGATTGCATTTGCTACGGCCCCAACAAACATGGTGAGTGTGCGCTTCATCAGCTAGTAAAAGTTCAACGCCACTTGATTCTGCATACACTACCATATCCCGACTTCCTGCGTCGGCAGAGGACACAAAGAATCATAGGAAGTAAGCAAAGGCAACTATGATGTTTCTCCTCTCACCTGGTATTGTAAGTTGATCGCAACAAGGTCTTGGGAACAGAATTTTGTCATAAATTTTGTCATAAGAACGCAGTCCTTCGGTCTGAAGGATCTTTCATCGAAGAAGATCAATTACCACAGATTCTGTTAAAACAAACCCATGGCTCTTGAAGCAGAAGTATATAAACAGGAAATATATATACAGGAAACTTAATCACTGGAGTTAACAAGACAAATTGGGGTATATTAAATGCATCCTCCAAGGCCGAAAGAAGTAAAATCAGCTATTTAAAACAAGGAAAACAATGAAGGGCCGGGTATTGAGGATATCACACATAAATTGCTAAACAGCCAACATAAAGAGCCAATAATGCTCAAAGTCGGTTATCTGTCCAGTCCGTTAGATTCGATTAGACGCTGGCGAGTGCTAGGCGAAGGCTATAATGCAAAGACGGAATCCTGGTAAGTGAATTAGATAATGGTGAATGAACTTCTTCGCAGTAAAAGGGAGCTTCCTAGGCGACAAAGAACTTTCTGGACACATCAACGTCAACATCAAGTTAGAACCCCGAATAGCGCACTTTTAGAATGTTCTGAAATGCTGCCTTACTAGACAAGGCATACGTGGCAAAATGTTCCCTAGTAGAATCGAGGCCTATAAAAAATCAGGGTATCAACCAGATGATTTCTGAATCGTGTTTGAAAATGTAGTAAACATAAAAAGTTGTTAAATTCCAGGAACTCTCAGCTCAAAAACTCCCTTCGAAGTACACCATCTGGAAGGACAAGTGACAGTGGAAGGGAGATAGCTGGCGATTTCTGCAAGCCTATCAGGACGAAAGCCTTGCAAGGCCGCCTAGAGATTCTAAGAATTATTTGTCTAGCATGTAATACTGTGGGCTACACGCCTACCTCTTGGCGGAAGGCTTAGCTAGTCATGATAATGAAGCCGGAAAAAATGAGCAAATCCAAATAGTTAAGGTTGCACGTAGTAAATGAAAACTAACATGCTTTCCGGGTTCCAATAATAGAAGAAGGTGCTTTCGGCCGTACGCTTTTTTGAAAGTTTTGTGAGCAAAGTTTTGTGTCCGGATGGCTCAAGTGGTTAGAGCGCTGGGCTGTCGTAGCGGAAGGTTGCGGTTCAAATCTCGCTGGGGGCAGAGGAATTTGTTATCGTGATTGGATGTCGGACACCAGTCGACTCAGCTGTGAATGAGTACCTGAGTCAAATCAGGGTAATAATCTCGGGCGAGCGCAATGCTGACCACATTGCCTCCCACAGTATACTGTGGTGTACCGTTACGGTCTTGAATGAAGTGCTCTAACACACTTCAAGGCCTTGATCCAATATGGATTGTTGCGCCAACGATTATTATTATTATTATTATTTGTGAGCACAGAGATTGTGGTGTCGGTGCTACTTCAATTAAGTGGCTCCATGTTCTGCTACTACAGAGACTAAAATGTGCTGCAGTGGGTTTAGGTGTAGCAACCTATCAACACAAAGAATCAAAGGTTACCCTCATGGAGGTGTATTTTTGCGGAGTATGGTGGTCGACTCCCTACTAGGTGAAGTGCGAAATTTCACAACACACGCTCAAAACTATGCACATAAATTGGCTCTGCTTGCTGTGGGTCGCGATCTACAAACTGTGTGCACGGTGGAGCTCATCGTTGATTTTATTCATTTTAGTATCTAAATAAACCACAATGGTATTATTTACAAAAAAGACTTTGCCTTTTAGAGATGAAGTATACAACCCTTCAGGTTTAGTAATATTGTTGCTATCATTAGGCCAATGTTCGCCTATGCATCGATAGTGCGGTGGGTTAAGGCAAGGGAAATTCATTTTATACTAGCTTCACTGCGATGAACTGTATGTCTGGGTATTACTGGTGCCATGAGCATGATATACAACACAGCTCTAAATGCATTACTAAATTTTCAGCCTCTGGATTTATTTATTCAGGGTCTTGGTAGATTCCTGCCTTTCGAATAAAAAGGTGGAGTGGTTCGAGCGAAAGAATGGAATGGAATGGGTAATTGAGATGCGGGAAAGGTGGGTGCATCGCAATCTGGAGCGATTGACAAGTTGTTCCGAGAGCGTTGAGGAACGTACTGATTCAGTTCAATATCGGTGAAATGTGAACTAATACCGGGTAGCTGTTCATTGCTTTGTACATACTCCAAAGTTTATCGTCATAAAGAGCGGGAAGACTTGCAGACTTTGACTAGCTATAATTTTCTAACTTGACGTTTGTTCTGAATTGGGATTCTTCCAGATGATTCGTGTCCATCCTATAATGAGGAAACAGCATCTACTGAACAAGTTCTATGTGAGTGTCCTGCCTATGGACGGATCAGACCTCCAATATTTAATGCTGTTATGCTCCAGTTACGGCGGGTAACATTGGTTGGTTTTATCCCGACGCAGCAAATTATATTTTGTTATGGCTAACTCTCTCGAAAGCCTTCTCAAAATCGCTGAAGAACATTGGATGCAACATTAGTGCAGTAAGATGCAGAATGGGAACCTTTCCCCTTTCTGCTGAACAAGTTTATGATTTATTATCTTGGCGACAACAAATACACACTACGGTTAAAACAGGTACCCTTCTTTAGAACCTTAACGATTGTCACCCTTTAAGAATACACTCAAAGCCTTTCTTGTCTGTTATAAAAGGCAACTAAAATGGCTAGCCTGCAAGTTTCGAAACTAATTGGACTTGGCAGAATACTATTCTCTCTATTCCGGCATTGGGTTCTTATACTTTGGAAAACCATGTGTTTGTAGACACGAATCCCGAACGCAACCGTACACTTTTTATCTCGGAAAGGACTTTTATTCCAATTTCCCGGCCTCAGTTAAGGAGCACCATACTTTTTATTACCATATAATAACATATATTTCCTTTATAGAGGAGGAGGACACATCCTATGAGGACGAAGTTCAGAAGGAGCTTCTTAAATTAGACATTATAACCGTGATGAGTGGTATGAATGCGAAGGTGGACTAAGACAATTTTTTCTCTTTGCTTATGATTGGAGGACATGGTCTTGTTGACTGCAAAAATGACAGGGAAAGGTATGTAGAATTCCGCAAGTTCCACCCTCTTGTCATCATCAACACGGCTGCACACTATTCGAGGGCAGGGCTTGCTATAAAGTCAGTTGGATTTATACTGGGTTTTACCGCCGATGTCGGCTTCGTGCCATCGGCTTAGAGAGGGACCACTATCTAATAGTCGCTTGCATTCTTTTGCCTTTCGCATCTTCTCGCTGGGGAATGGAGCATCTGCCTCTAAAATTTATTACTAGCCGTATCTGTAATCCCGTTGCAATCTAAAAGTCTGAAAACTTTTTCGCAGCGCAAATGGCATAAATTCTGAACAACCTACTCCAAACTTGGACTGCTACCAAAAGTGCCTTCGGCTTTGGCGCAGACGCAAAACCTGGCTGACTAAGGAAGCATGAAGCCGAATCGATAAACACAAGGAACTAAGAACTCTATTGGTGCTTGCTATAGACAAGATAGGAAAGTTCAACGTGATCGATACCATGACCAAAACTGTCATATTTATTAACCAAGATTTGGGGCTCCATGCTAACTTGCAAATTTAAAGTTCATTAGAATTGGTTTATCTTTCAGCCCAACTGGTGGCGTTTACTTATTTTTCAATGCCCCGCCGGGCTCAGTTAGTGCTCCGTTCAATAATTGGCTAGTTTGTAATACAACTGGCAAATCTTTTATAAGCAGTCAAATTTGCAGCAACTAACTTTCAAGTGCATAGAGTTCGACGATGCAATGGCAAAGGCGGATTAACATCAGTCTTCTGATCTTCAACTATTGTACCATGAATGTTTGTATTTGAATTTACTCTTGTCTTGTTGCCGTAAGTTTATCACTTCCACAGAGAAAAAATGAGATAATAATAAAACTGCCTGGATCCCCTATGCTCTACAAAAGAATGGAAGGGAGGATACATTTTCGGGCCCATCATGATAAATTCCGATTTTCTTATAAAGCGGCGTCTACTAAAGACTGTTCGATTAGAGCCTAAGTCTCGGAGACATGGGTGAAAAAAAATTATGATTTCTCTATCCCTTTTGATAATTGCTTATATTATATTGTTGCCATTTACCCCTAGGTGGGATATAACGCGACAAACATAACTACGCGCCATCGGCCCTGTGGTAACCTAAAATACGCTCAGCTCCCACCCCCCATTCTCGAAACACCTGCACTTCAAGCCCCACCTGCCCTTGAGGCGACCCACTCGTTGGCCATCCATTGTCGCGACTCCTTATTGTGTGAAATATCCACTACCACTTCCATTTTCCGATCACAGTGCATATGAGTGCCAGGCTCATGCGGCGACCTAGTTCTGCGTTTGATATAATATCAGACTAGCGTACTCTGATGGTATGACGCAAATAGGTGTTGAGGAAAGCTTCAAGCTTTTGGGTAACAGTGGGGTTGACTTTCCATGGGCTGCTTGCATAGAGCAATACAAAAAGAACACAAGCAACTTAATTTCGGTGTTGAAATAGATGCGTTTCTAGATTTAAGACAGAGCAGCGAAAGAGGATCTAGAGCTGTTAATACATCGGGCGACATCCTGCTCGGTATCACTGTCATCAGAAACCATGCTTCTTGGATGTATTAATTGATCGACGACTTCGATACTCTGCCCATTGATGCAGATAGGAAGAGTATGATGACCAGTCAAACTGAGAATTTTGGCTGTCTTGGCGTTCATCTTCCATCTCATTCTACTTCCCTCTCTTTCCAAATCCAGAGTCATTGGGTCAAGGTCTATGACCCGGCAGGTGAGCAAACAGATATCACAAGCAAAGTCGAGGTAATTTAGGAAAGATGTAACAGTCCATTGAATTCCTCCACGTCCTCTACATAAAGCGACGTCAACAACAAAAGGAAAAATCTTCTCAGGTTTTACTTCGGTGAAGCACGTGGCATTCTCGCCATCATGTGTCACTCTGATAATGACTATTCGTTTCTTCAAAAGGCGGTATCTGCAGGTGCAGGGATAAATAAATCTGCAAGAAGATCGTTAAGTCCAGCTGCTTTACTCCATTTTAGTGCATTGATGGTCGAAATGAATCCTCTTCTGCTTGAATGAACAGTTCGTATTCGCATGTTACGAAGACTTACCATTTAATCCAGAGGAGGAAACTCACTGGATCTAATACGGTTAAGAGCACTCCAACCCTGTGAGAAGTAAGCGACCATCAGATGGTGATCCCTTTCGAGGCCGATGTCAATGCCCGCCTTGTTATGCACATCCAGGAGACAACTTCTTAATCTACTGTTGTTCGTGGCTAGGCCTGATTGCGTTACGGTGTCTATCAGCTGAAACGCAACTGACATTATGGTAGCCTCTGTGTTCGAAAATGTACCCCTCATGACGAGGCGGTGTAAGTTGAAGAAATTTGCGAGCTTCCCACCATTATCATTATGATCACCAAGACCATACTTCCCCATCACATGTGCGAGCAAGGTGTTAACACTGGCATTTAGGTTACCCATCACGACCACAATATCACCTTTATGAAGCCTCCTCTGAACTGAGTGTAATTGCTTGTAAAAAACATCCGTTGGTGTGTAGCACTGTACAATTGAAGTCTGTAGTACCCGTCAGGAGCAACCCGACATCAGATTCAAAGACAACCTGTAGAGTATAAAAGTATATTGCTACAAGAGGAAGAGGAGTAGGCTCTAGAGTCTAAACATGTTACTTCCATTAGGTACGGAATATCCAGCTTACATCGTTGAAATTCCTGCTGAAGTTCGCCATATTTAAGGTGTAACCTATCCACTTCCGATTGCATCGTGTACGGGTGGCAGGCCAGTGCCGAAATTCGCAGGTTGTTAGCCCACAAATGTCTATCCCTTTTAGTTGCCTCTTACGACAAGCAGGCAAGACTTTGAGTGTATTTGTAAGGTCTAGCTCACAAAGCGACACACTGCAAAATTTTTAGAATTGTGCCATGGTTGGTACGAATTACTACATTTTACCTTATTAAAATCCGTTTATTGTTTACTTGTCTCTCGCACGTACGTTTCCCAGAAACGGTTATAGCAGTTGACATACAATTTCGTCGGAAGGGTGGAACTCTAAACGTTAGGCGGGGGGGGGGGGGGGGGAGGGATAAGGACCCTTCCTTACATGCAAAAAGGGCCAGTGTAATTCTCAGAAAGTATAGGCAAATGGGATATCAAATGAAAGCCTTGAGAGAAGCGGATTTTAGTTTTGTTATATGTTCTGAAGAGGATCATTCCCAGCAATTAGCATCATCAACAGCGCAATAACCGATATCCGGTGCCTTAATAATCATCGCTCCATCTAAGGCAAGGTATGCCTCGTCTTCTTTTTCTGTCATCGATATTGCCCTTATAGACTTTTAGGGCAGGATCACCTTCACCCATACCGGCTAAGTGACCCGCCCACCGCAATCCATTGAGCTAGATTTTATCCACAACCTGATGGTCGATTCGTCGTTATGTAGGCTACGAAATCGTCCATCACTGTAGGGAACCAACAATTCTTCGGAGGATTCTTCTCTCGAACGCGGCCAAGAGTTCGTCATTTTTCTTCCTAAGAAGAATGCATGAGAACTGGCAAGATAATTGTCTTCTGAAGTAAAAGCTTTAACCCTATGGTGAGACGTTTCAACAAGAATTTTTAAGCTGAAATAGGCTCTGCTGGCTGCCAAAAACGTGTGCGCAGCAAATAACAACCCCAAAAGAGAAAACCGTAATCACTTTCTCTGCGAAATTTTAAGCAATTCTGTTGTTGAAAGTATTTCCGAATTGAATTAAATACAAGTCGGGAAATCGGAAGCAGGTGTGAAAGGTTTTGTGTATTTCTCTTATAAGGACATTTGAGGGTGGATTTGTCCCATTTGTACCTGCATATATTAAGTGAGAATACCACTTTCGCGGGACGTCGTCATTGAAAGTCTTGAATAAGCAAAGAAGCGACAAATTTTACAATTTTTATAATTTTGCTAGTAATACTGCAATTTTCATCAAACTTGGTAGGATCATGTTTTATAGTATAGTCTACACAATTTCATAATTCTAGAATGAACTCAAAGGGGTTTTATAGTAAATTACTAAAAATTATACTAATATACTATTATTAACTTTATATGAACAAATATCGGAGGATGAAGGATATTTCGGAGTCTAGGCACCTATACTGGCAGCCTCTTGATGTTCTTCAGAATTTTGGGTAGGATAGTTTCTGAGAATGGATCCGTGAAAGCAATGATCCCTTTCAACTACCCGCAATCCCCAGCCGTCCAACAAACTAAGACCGGCTTTGGAAAGTACTGACCGAGATCTTTCATTTGATGCCCCTCATGACTACATTTGGTGCATGTTTTGGACCGCCGCCTCAAATTCGACATAGAAGGATGTAACTCACTGTGTGCGTGAGCGTCCACATTTCCCATCTGCCACCGAATTTGGCGTCAATACCTATAACGGTCAGACAAACAGATAGGCGGACAGACAGGCAGATAATAAACCGATTTTAATAAGATTTTTTTTGACACAAAACCTTTCGAACGCCTGCTGGTACTCATTCATTCATAATTTTTTAAAGAAATGTATTTATATCAGTGTCCATGAAATCAATAACAGGATTGAAATACAACACAAATGGCGGGAAAGAACCCGATTTTACATGCAGTATAAAGAGCATATACTCCATCAAAATGTAATAGACACAAACATCCATTTATGCAAATTTCCCATGCACTTATATGAACATTTGTTTTCAGAATTAGTAAATATTTTTCTTATATTTGTTAGATAATTTGACATTTGACGCTTGAACATATTATCCTCTGGTTGCACTGTTAAAACTTCAAAGATTTTCGTCTGCCACTTGGTAAAATTCATTCATGTCTTTTATCAGAGTTTCAAGTTTTGTTGAAACGCTGGGGCATTCCAAATGCTTTCCTGCGATGTTTATTCACTCCAAAACGTAAGAATGAATTTGAAAATATTGTATAATGCACGTTCAGGTTTCTGGCCTAAGTCTTTCGTTTTCACTTTATAAAATGCATTCTTTCCACTATATATAACCAAAGAGCAGATTATATTTTGGGTGGGCACACAAACCTTGATCGATGATTATTTTTCAATAGTTAACAAATCTGATGAATGCATATTTCAAATAGTCTTCTAACTTTATCCATCCCACAATGGAGTCTTGACTCCAAGACTATGGAGTAAGCTTTTGATTGTCATATAATGGTTGTGGGAACTCTTGCTCTAGTCGCTTTCAATTGAAAGGCCCTTCTAGAGTTGCACTCTACACAACCCTGAACTAGAATTATATTATCCAATCCGAAAGCTCCACAAGATACTACGATGCATTTGCATTTTTCATAACCTATTGTTCGTTATGCAGATGCCTTTTACCTTCTTCCATCCGTTTTTTACCTAATTAACAAGATGCCAATTAATTACAATAAACTGAATTGAAAACGAAATTGTGGCATAACTCGGCGAAGCTTTGCGTAATATCCGTCATAAGTTAATGTATCGTAAAATAATTTACAACCGACAAACCGGTCAATGTGGGACTCGGCACTGACTTCAAATTATTAAAATGAATAACTTAGCGCCAAACTGGAAATGAAACAAAACAATCTGCTCACGATTTCTACGGAATCGAAGATAAGCGTTGTTTTGTGTCTATTTTGTGTTATATTCCATTAGCAATGTCTGCATTGAATGATTAGTAAAACATAAACACATGACAACCAATATAGCTAATGCACAGGTGAAACGTGATACCACTATCAATCTCATTGAATGTGTACGTGACCATATGCGATGTCCGCGTGTGCTGCCGAATTACCGGTACCCGCCAAAATTTTTGAATGTCTCTTAGACTGGTTGAGTTGAGAGTGAGAGGTTTTTGCCAGTTCTCTTACAGCCATCTCTGATTGTTATTTTAGTTTCAGTAAATTGAAATATTTGTGGTTTATTTTTGGGGTTATTCGTTATCATTTCTCTTTTTGGGTATTGTTTTGAGCGCCGTAAATGCGGCTATTTTCTGTATGCTGTCGTGTGGCATGTCAAAATTTTGAGCTTTTTGGAATGAATTTTCAAGTTCAAATCTTGTGGAATTTGATTGTCCGAGGTTTATTTGCCGTTTGGATTTTATTTTCGGTTTTTAAGGTTTTGTGAAGACGCAATCTTACTAAAACCTGTTGGGTTACCTGTCAGAGTATTCACCCAAATGTCAATATTAAATTGAGAATATGGGGTCGATCGAGTTCCTTGTTCCCACACCAACGAAAAAGAAACAACAAGTTTTCTATTATTTCAGATTGTAATGAGTGTTAGACGGAGAGCTGACTGTATGAAAATCAACATGACTCGTTGCACGAAAAACTTTACTGAAAACGGTTGGATTGTTGTCGCTCAGGCAATAACCGGAAGGCCTATTGGAAAACCTGCTTGGCCGGGTTGTCAAACCAGTCAATATTTGCAAATAAAAATTACTCCTGCACGGATGAATTTTTGCATAGATATCCAGCAAAGACCCTCAAATACAGGACAAATATTGTCAAAAGACTAGGTGGAAGATAACGGCTGCCAAAAAGCTTAAAGTTGCAAGAAAACAACTAACATTTGCAAATTAAAAAGTGCTTTGACAATTCGTAGTTATATACATCTTTTATACAGGGTATTTCCAAATTACGGGGTCAAATATATGCCAAGCGATTTTCCATGTAATTCTAAGCAAAAAATATTCAGTAATTTTTTTTCGATTTCTTAACCCTTTAACTTTTACAGACAATTTAATTTCTAAAAAAGTCGCAAACTTTACATCAGTAAAATCATAATAACTCAAAGCCTCCCATTGTTAGAAGCTTAGAATAAACATTAAATCGCAGCTGGGACCTTACTCTACAATAGAAGGTTTTGCTTGTGAAAAACGAGTAAGTTGTGTTGTATAGTTTTCCAAATGAAGCAAATGTGTTAAATTCTCCAAAAATTTTGATGTCTATCCAACCATTCCATTTTACTGTGATAAATCTTTTTAACAATATCTTATCCTTACCCAAACCAACGAGAGAATGTATTTGGTAATATACAACGCGCCTTCGTTTTCTCACGTTTTATCACTCCTTAGCTTTCTCAATTTACTCTTTTTAATTTCCTTATCCCTATCCCGACGTTCACTGATACAAAAAATTTAATGATTAACTTTATTTATTTTAAAAAAAATGATAATTGGCACTTTCCCCTCAACCCTAAAGCGATTTCCATTTAAAAATTTCAATGTTTACATAATGCTAATTCCCTAAAACATATTGTAAGCTGAACGTAATCGAACAAAGGAAGTGTTGTTGCTGTTATTGAGCCTTCTTCGTTTTCTTCAGCCCTTGTCCATTCACTAGCGGGGTCGGCTCGTCGTGATCGGTTTCGCCATTTAGCTCTACCGAGTGCCTGATCTGGGTGCAATCTCGAGGCTTTTAAATACCCATCCAGCGTATCAAGCCACCGTTCTTTCGGCCTGTCTTTCGGTCGTTTTCCATCGACTTTGATATTTAGACTAATCTTGACAAGCGAATTTTCGTTAGCACGAATTGCGTGACCATACCATCGAAAACGCCTCTCTCGCAATTTTTCCACGATCGGTGTAACCCCATAACGATCGCGGATACCCTCTTTTCGGATGTAATCAAGCCACTAGTCCAACGCAATATCTTCGTATCCATTACCGCAAGACGCCGTTCATTGTCTTTTATAGTCGGCCAACACTCAGAACCATAGAGCGCGACAGCACGGATGGCATTCCGGTAAATTTTAGATTTGAGACGTTCGTTGATACATCGATCACAAAGAACACCAGTTGTGGAACGCCACTTCATTCAGGTTGCGTTAATGCGTGAAGCAATTTCATAGCGTAGCTGTCCATTGGCTGATAGCGTTGACCCGAGGTATACTGCTGACAGTGATTATGCCTGTTTCATGGGGATCGGTCGTCAAAAATTCAGTTTTGATTAGATTCAATCTGAGACCGTGTTGCATGAGGCGATCATTCCGTGGACCAGTTGCTCGAGATCATTTTTGCATAATCTGCATAAAGCAGTGTATAGGGCGCTGGACGTTGGATATTCCGTGTGATGGTGGTCATAATAAGAACAAAGAGGAGTGGTGAAAGGGCGTTTCCTTGATGAACACCAACAGAGACACGAAGCGGTTTTGATACACCCGCCATACCTCGAACTTTTCGGATCGTGGTAGAGCAATTGAACCCAGCACGCGATTTCTGCTGGCACTAAGTGTTGTCGTAAAGCATACCAGATAAGTTCGTGTGGTACACGGTCAAGTGCAATGTAAAGAGGGCGATGTCCCCCACGGTGTTTCTTCATGAGTAACCGCGCAGTGTGTATTGCGTCAGTAGTTCCGCAGTTTTTGGCAAGTCCGGCTTGATTCACGGTTATCCCAACGATTTCGCAAATACGGTTGTCAAGAATGATTTCAAAAATCTTCATGATATGGAAAAGTATCTGGAACGGACAGTAATTTGAACATTCTGCTGGACTATCTTTCTTTTTCCATATTGAAGCAGTGATACTTTCTTGCCAGTCAAATCGTGTTCTTCCTACCTGTCTTGGAGACGTTTCTTTTCACTGACCTTCATCATCATTCCAAAGCTAAGTATCTCGGTTGATGTACCGCTTACCCGGCTTGGTGACCCCGAGGGTTGCAGAGGCTACTTTGCGGATCGTGTCTTTCATTTGGTTCCACGATTCTTCCACATTCGTAATGGTCGGTAATCGTGCCAGTGAGATCGTTTCTTCTTTTGTCTCACCAAATCGTCATTTAATGTGGTGCGGGCCAGTGCGTTCCTCACGCTGTTTTATCGGTGGCTTGATTCGCAGGATAGCAATCAACGGCCGATGTTGAGGCGCGATGGTCTCATAGGGAACGACTTTGCAATCAGTGACAGTGGTAAAATGTTGGCGTCTTATGAGAATATAGTCGATTTGCATTTTATTGTTCCCACTATAAAATGTGGGAAGATGAGACAATCGTTTGATGAACCATGTATTCATAAGTACAAGGTCATGGGTGTCCGCAAAATCGATTATATGCTTGCCACCCTCATTGCGCGCTCCGAACCCCTTTCTCCCATGGCACCTGTTACTGTCTGCCTTTTCACCCACATGACCATTAAAGTCGGCGGCAATGATTATATAATCGTCAGCAGGCACGTGGCAGGTATTTTCATCTAGAAGTTGCCAGAAGGCATCTTTCTCGGCATCAGGTCGGCCTGCCTGTGGTGCATACGCGGTGAAGAAGTGAATAGCGCGATCAGCTGATATAATGGTGAGCTTCATCAGCCGATCATCAAATTGTTCAACGTCTTTAATGGCATCACGTAAATCCTCTGAGATGGCAATGCCAACACCATACTGAGTGTAATAATAATAATAATCGTTGGCGCAACAATCCATGTTGGATCAAGGCCTTGAAGTGTGTTAGAGCACTTCATTCAAGACCGTAATATTGAGTGTGGGCTGTCAAAATAGAAAAGTTTATAGCCATTTCTACCGCGTTCGCGTTCAATGTTGCAGCTTTTGCCACCAGACCGTCGGGTTTCTTGCAGAGCGCAGATATCAATGCACCTTTCTCGAAGGACTCTTACAAGTTTCTCGGTCTTCCCAGTGAGGGTACCAGCATTTAGCGTGCAGACACGTATTTGTTTTGTTCATTTTGTTCGGACTAATTTGCTTACGTCCTGGCGCCGTCCATGCGTCAAAATGAAGTGCCCATTTCTCGACAAGACCGGGGCACGTCCTGTCGCGGCGGCTGAGGTGGACGCCCTTGCCTTTCTCCGAGGCTTGTCACTCAATCCGATCAGCATGTTTGTAATAACATTGTATGCATTTTTTTGGTTGGGCTGTCGTGGGACCTCTCATTAAGAGAAATCAGCTAGGATTAAGCATAGTGGGATAACTCCAACTATACTCTATTTATCTCTTTCCCTGATCTCAGTATTTTATTTGTGTTTTACTGAGGATAATACAAATTACGTTACCTCAAACCCTCTTCCTTTACCTGGGCTTGGGACCACCATACTATGTTAATAGCATGGCGGAGTTTGTTGCTTTTTTTGGGTGCAAGCCTAAAATAAGGCCTCCAGTTCGGACTTGAAATTGAAAGTTCAGGGTCGGGGTCAGTGACAGTGAAAATTAGCGCGTCTGAAGCGACTGATAAGGAGTAGGACCGAGAGCAATTGCTGAAGAGCGGCCGTCGGGTATATTATCAATTTAATTTCGAGGAATGCAGTAAATACTTTTGAATGTTAATTAAAAGTGTCCCCAATAAGTGCAAGAAAATGTATGTGGACCACCCTGCTCAAATTTTACAGATTCCTTCAAGGCAATGAGGTTAAAAGGAAGTTTGTTGTTATAAATTGCAGAACACTAAGGTTATCGTTCCATATCTTATATATAATAAAATTTTAGCAAAGTAATTTCTTTTGAAGCAACAATTGCAGAATAAAACAATCTAAAGGAAAGAAGGATATGGGAACTAACGACGAATATGATGGCAAACGCCACACCACCTCAACTAGAATAAACGTGGAGGACACAGTGAGTAAAAAGCGTTTGTTTCTTTTATTTCCTTTCTCCTCTGCGCGTAAATATTAATGGGGGTAAATTCATTGGTGATTTCCGTGAAAAAGTGAAAGGGAAGGAAAAGTGGTGCATTGAGACGTCAGTACCCGGGCAAAATAAATTTCTTTCGCTACTGTGGAGTATGAGTATGCAAGGTGCTCTACAAGTGTTATGTGGATTATTATTATTAATTATTATTATACACGGAGCATACACAGATTTGCCACAATTTTTTGAATATGGCCAGTTAACTATTTATTTTTGCATGTTGTGCAATCCACCGGTTTTAAAACCATAAGTGGTTAAATATAGAGGCGACCAACTACATCAAGTGGTTCATTAACTGTGCTCAAGGTGTGGGACAGCGAATTAATGCCTGACGATAAGCAACGAGGCATTATCTGTCTCATACATAAAAAAGGGAATACCACGCAGTGCAGCAATTATAGAGTTGCTGAGTACCATCCATAAGATATTCTCCGCTATCTTGCTAGGTCAGGTAGCACCACACGCCCAGAATATCATTGGCCCATACCAAAGAGGCTTCACTCCAGGCAAATCAGCAACAGATCAGATTTTCTCTGTGCGGCAAGCGATGGAAAACTGTTGGAATATGGATATCAGTTCCATTATCTTTTCATCGACTTTAAAGTCCCCTATATTAGCATATCCAAGATGAAATTGCATTCGGTATCCTCACGAAATTGATAAGACTGACTTGGCTGACCCCGACCAATGTGTGAGGCCAGAAAAAAGCAGCAGGATCACTCTCAAGACCATTCAACATCAACAAAGGTCTAAGACAAGGTGATGCCATATCAATCTGGCTCTGGAAAAAGTGATTCGCGATGCAGGTGTAAATGCATGGGGCACCATCATCTGTGAGTTCACCCAACTACTGGCCTACGGTAACAATATTGATATCGTGGGAAGAACAATCCGAGATGTAAAGTCAACCTTCATCCAAATCACATCAATGAAGGCAAGACGAGATATATAGGGGGACGTCAGCGCCAAAAACCAAAGAAAGAACAACATCGAATCGCACTAGTCAAACGAAAACAATAAAAATAGGAGACTGCAATTTTGAGAAAGTTGAAAATTTATTCTATCTAGGGACGAAAATCACAAAAGATAGCAGCCATGACGATGAAATCAGCATACAGTTGTTAGCAGCCAGCAGAGTCTATTTCATCTTACAAAAACTGATCAGCTCGAAACGTCTCACCATAGAACCAAAGCTCTTAATGTGCAAGACTATGACCTTGCCAGTCCTTATATATTCCTTCAAGACCTGGGTTTTTAGCAGAAAAATTGCCAACTCTTGGCCGCGTTCTAGAGGAGAATCCTAGCTAAGTGGTTAGAGCACAAGGCTGTCTTTCGGAAGGTCGCAGTTCAAATCTCACTGGGTGCAGTTAGATCTGCGTCGTGATTTGACGTTGGATTTCAGTCGACTCAGCTCTGAATGAGCACCTGACCAAGTTGCCTCCTACAGTTTACTGTAGTGTACCGTTACAGTCTTGAATGAAGTTCTCTAGCACACTTCAAGGCCCTGATCCAATATGGATTATTGCGCCAACAATTATTATTATTACGACGATGGTCGATCCTGTAGCCTACAAAACGACGAAATCTATGAGCGATATCACGAACGTCCGGTTGTGGATAAAATCCGCCTCAACAGCTTGTGATGGGCGGGTCACTTAATCCGTATGGATGAGGATGATCCAGTCCGGAAAGTTTATAGGGGCAATATCTATAGTGGAAAAGAAGACGAGGTAGACCCTGCCTGAGATGGAGTGATGGCGTAGGCCCGGACGCCAGACAGCTTTTATGGATATCGAATTGGTGGACCTCGGTGGAAAACCGGAGTGTCTGGAGTTCCATACTAAGGCAGGCCTAGACCGGATACCGGTTGTTCCGCGGTTGATAATGATGATGATTACTTTGATCAAGGTAACAATTACTGTTAAAAATCTTCTTATTTCTTGTCCATAAACTTAAATACCTACCTAATTTCTTTATACCTCGTATAAACCATAAAGGCATTTGTGTCGGTAGAATTTGTCGATAGAAACGAATATAAAAATGGATACAATTGTGAAACAAATGCACAAATTGTTTCGGTTGTTGCCAAAACTGTCCTGATTTATTTGGGAACCAGACCTTGTGAGGTCATAAAGTAGAGGACAGATTTTATTAGATTTGTAATTTTTTATTCTCCTTATTATTATCATTATTTTTTTGTTTATCCTTCTTTTTTAAAAATTTTTACTTTTTATTTTTGTATGATGTTTGGATTATTTATATCTTTATTATGATGCTTTTATTTTAATTTAATTTACTCTATTCATTTTTAAGGTTTTGTGTGAAACAAAACCTTATTAGAATCGAGGCGGTGTCTGTCTGTCCGTCTGTCTGTCTGTCTGTCTGTCTGTCTGTCTGTCTGTCACACCCGATTTATTCGGAAACGGCTAAACCGATTGTCACGAAAATTGGTGAGAGTATGTAATCTGGTGTTCCCTTTACATGCAGTAAGTGGCGCCATCTCGTGTTAAGTTTAAGGGGGGGCTCCCCATACATGTGAATGGAGGGTGCAAATTTTTTTTTCACAGAATGTAGCCATATGGGGTATCAAATGAAAGGCCTCAATTAGTACTTTTCGAAACTGGTTCAATATTTGATATTGGGTGAAACATAGGGGAGTGAGGGCTCAAAATATGACCCCCAAAAAGTGTAACAGGTCTCGTTCTCAGAACCCATCCAACCGAAAAATCTGAAAAAAATCGCAGTGGTGCATCTCTACGAAATCTAGGCCTCAAAATATATCCGGTTCCGATATTTGCACAAATAAAGTTAATAATAGTATATTTCCACATTTTAGAAATTTACCCGGCACCCTCCTTATGTTCATCCCAGAAGTACAAAATTTGGCACGAATGTAGTGAAGATCATAATGCATAGTTTGGTAAAGTTTGAAGAAAATCCAACTATTACTAACAAAGTTATTGGGGGTGAAACTTTACAATTTTTTGTGAATTTCGTGCACTCTACAACCTGCATGACGTCATCATCACATATCAATTCGTCAATATCACAACGAAATGAGTTCTTATGAATGGGGTCGCAAAGAATTATTTTACTTTAGTTTTTTTAGTTATTTGTCAACCAGACATGTGTTTATGTAGGTATATAATACGAGTATATGCGTGCTAATGAACTTTGCGGGTAGTGCCTAATTCAAATAGATATAAGAAGTAAATCGGAAATATGAGTACGATCCATTTATATACGTGCGTATATGTGTACAGTATTCGGAAATAGGCAGTTTGTTTGTTTAGGGTGAGCGTAATAGCTATGGCTGTAATATGTACGTATGTCTCGTAGTTTGGAAAAATATGAAGGATTATGTTGGATTTGTAGCTATATGCGGATAGACAAATGTGGGTTGATTTTTTTTGCATAAGATGAACACAAAACCTTTATGCCCGAAGCACGAGCTTCCGGTATTCCGACTTGTTTTTTATTAAGTCTAGTTTCTTTCCCCTCTTCCTCTTGTAATCCGCAAATCTCACGGATTACAAAATCTCTAATAAATTGACCAGAGAAGAGTCACATGAATTTTTGTATACCACGTGAGGAATCGAACTTCGCAAAGGACGCTTCCCCGAACTCCCAAACCTGGCTAATATAAAGCACGTATCAACTGAGCACTTCGATTATTATTTGTGGACGGGCCTCCACGGTCAATTTTTTTGGGGTAGCTCTTCCCTCTAGGTCTTCTGCGGTCACTCAGGGTGGTTTTCAGACCATCACCCATCCCACTTTATTATTACACACTAAACAGCTGAACCCAAAGATAGAAAATAGATAATAACGTTTTATGAGTGCTTTTGATTACTAGGGGTTCGTATTGCCAGTTAGTAGAAAAAATTACCAATAAATCCGACTTCCATTCTAAGTGTTCTAGTAACTTACCAAAATCATCGGAACCTTAAACAAGCATAACTCGAAAGCAATCTGAACAATAAAATAAGCAAATTAATTTAAACAAGTTCAAGCCAAAGTGGAATACATTTTCGCGATTCATGAAAGTGGTTTACGAAAACCGATGGAATTTAAAAACTTGGATCTAATGTTTTCCCAAGCCGGTTGACTGGAGAAAGTATAAATCTTTTTTTGCGGAATTTTTCTCTCGATTTATTACAAAATGTGCCACTTATCGACCAAGATGTGGTTACATCCGGGTGACACGATTCCACTTAATCCTTTCCAAATCAAAAATATCGTTAATGGTAAAAAGGCGGTTACGGGTCTTTACAATGTCCTGCAAAATCACCTAATTTAAATCCACTAGACTACTTTCAATGAGGATATTTGAAAGAATTGAGTTTTAGGGGCACCATAAGGCCTTCGAAGCAGATCCGTCTAAAATAAGTTATACTGCTGCAAGGATACCAAACACATTGCTATTAAAAATAATTCGTAATTTCAGTAAAAAGCTCTCCTTTAATTTCACAATGAAGGAAGGTTACTTTGAACATTTTCCTTAAAAAATTAAATGAGAACATTTGGAATACTTTTAATTTTCATTCATCTCAAGGTTCGTTATACCATTTTGCCCGTTTAAAATAAATTTCTTGGTTCACATTTCCAGGCCCGAAAGTGCCACAAATTGTGTACATAATTAGGATAGAATAATCTTAAGAAAATTTTCTCAAAATCAAGAGGAAATTCACTTTTTTAGGAAAATTATTGTCTTGTGTATGTTAAAATTCGGCGAAAATTCGGTTAATCATCAACATTTTCGGCGGGAAAATCACATTTTTTCCATTTGGAGAGCTATCGCTTCTATACAATTTACCCAATTTTCACAAACGAAATTTTGTATTCTAGAGTCGAGGCGCAATTATGATTAAACATTTATTTGAATTCTTTTACGTTTAAGTTAACATATTTTGATTAGAATTGCATGACGAATCGCTTGGCATACAGTTTGCACGGTAATTTTTAAACAGCCTGTGTACAGGCAAATGCGGATTGTCAAAGTACTAGCTAATATGCAAATTTTACGTGTTTTTGACGCTTTAAGCCTTCTCGGAGCCCTTTAAATTGAGAAAGCGTTTTGACACATATCTTATTTACGTTCACTAAAATTTTGGCATTCTGATATGATCGGCTTTAGACTATGTATAGTTTGTACTAACTCTCTCATGGTTCTTTGCAAAATATCAGCATGTTAAACTAATTTGAAATGCCTCAACTAGTATTTCTAAAAATATTCATTCCCGATGATATCAGTCAAATCGGAGAAAAGTAACTACCCACAATTAGCAGTGGTGCAGAAATTGGATTAGGTATCTTTTTCAAAATCTGTTCAATCAAAAAAGGTACTTCCACATATAGGATAAAGCCAATAACAGTATCTGACCATGTTTCGGGAGTTTAGTACAATACCTTCTTCCATAGAACAAACAAATAATTGTTATAAATGTTGCTTCTTGTATGCAACAATAATACCCTAAAATGATACAGAATAACAGCATGAGGTTAATATGTATGACCTGACATATAAAACTCTGCCGAGGCAATAATTCTTGAATGGTCACTTGGTTGTCGGTCAGAAGGGTCATGTTACGCTTAGGCTTCCAGCATCGCCACTATATTCCAAGCGGAAGTATTGGCGATGTTTACGGAACATTGAAACAAAAGAAAAAGCAGTCCATGTATTAACACATCGCACGCAGATATACGAGATGCCCTGATCCGCAAGGAAGTGGGAAACACCTTGATCTTCAAAATGCGCAAAATGCTAGACAAAGTTGTCTACAAGGCGGGGTATTGTCACGGGTAATGTGGGGTATGGTTATTGGTGAACTTTAGGAGTGCTAACAAATTCTGGAATGTAGATCCAGGGTTAAGCTGATGAAGTTGTTTTAATCTGTAGGGGTAAATATAACGATGCTCTATGTAACAGAATCCAAACTGGGCTACGAATCATTACCAACTGGTGAAGGACGGTGTTGTTGTGCATATACCCAGCCAAGGCCAATATAGTACCATTCACCAGAAGTCGCACTGCAATATTAGTAATTCTAATGGTTACTTATGGGACGCAGATTGCCGCCCCAGACAGAACTGAACTCGGCACAACAGCCAGGGACTTACACAAACTTCAAAGACTCGTTTACGTGTGTATCAATGAGGCAATGGGAACATCCACAACATCATTCTTAGAGGTCCGTCTGGGACTGACCCCTCCGGATCTGCAGATATAGATGCAGGCGAGGAGGGCGATGTTCACAATTGTCCGGGAGTACCAGTAAGGCAAAGGAAAATTGCTATTCTTTCTAAGCAGGATCCTGACTTACTGATTCAGAAGAATAACATGACAACGAGGTTTCATTTTCATAAGAAGCCTGAAACATGTTGGAGCAACAGGGCGAACTGAGAGAGCGTTGCATTGACATACGGCTTAAACCACCAGCAGAGTCCCTTATAGCAAATGAAGCAGGAGCTGAGGCCATGGGTCCATAGAAAGCGTACTTTGATCCAACCGTTAAGCATACTATCATACTCCAGGCGGCAATATATGCTATACCTCAGTCTACTTCGAAAGAAACCATAAAGGACAGAACATTGCTATTCTAACCGACAGCCAATCGACCAACAAGGCACTTGGGTCCTACTTGGTGAATTTCAATCCAATGGATTGTGAACGCTCGCCTCGCTCAATAAACTCAACGGATTAAAATTGCAGCGGACAGGCTGATATGGAAAGAAACAATAATGCGGCTGAACACAGAGCCATTCTGTGGTGTTGAATATGAGGTTATGGCTGCTACGCTAAAAAAGGAAGAAGAACGGCTGAAGGAACTGTACTTAGTGATCTTACCAGCAATGAGACAGTCCAAAATACTCATAAGGGATACGAACTCAAGCGCTCGACAGATTTTTAAACCTTATCAAGAAGAGCCTCCGGATCGTAATAGGAATACTCACTGATTAAACTACCACCTCGAGAAGCTAGGGGTATCTTCGAGCACTTGTTGTGGATTCTGTGGGGAGAGTGATGAAACCTGCACATATGTTCAGGAACAGCGTGCGGCATTTGCGCAAAGTGTATTGAGGTATCTGGGAGAATACTTAATACCAGACGCCATGTTGAAATACTTGAAAAGAGGGAAGACAATAAAGTTCCTGTCGATTATAGGATTGAACGACATATAGTACTATAGCTAACAGGTATACTATAACCAGTCAAAATACTTTTTTAAGACCTTCCACAATATTATCATTATATTATATCAGAAGGGAATAGTTTTGGTTTTAGGCTACCCTTATGTGTGTGTGTACATCTTGAGAGAAGGCATTGCCGCTGAGCACTCAGACGGTAATGATCCACTGTATTCGATTTTCCTGCTTAGCAAAACTTTCACGACTCTTTACGAATAGAATTTACGGTATGTTTCTTTGGTTCTAACAGGAAAAGTTTGGTCTGGCTAGCAACATTTAGCCTTTGCCACATGCCCTTATAGACTTCCAGTTTCTGGCAGTATAATTAGCCAATGCTACTGGCACTCCAATTGCTGGTTTCATGCCTTACTGCGATGCACTTGTCCTTTAAACGCCTGCCAATCATTCAAAATGCTGCCCTTACGGCCACATATACTTCGATCTGAAAGACCGTTGTAAATTGTCCCAAGGAAAAACCCACCTCTCAGTTTTATTTAAACGGTAGATTTCGCCCTAGTTTTCTGTACGTTTAACGATAACTTAAAATTTTCTACGAAACAGATGTACAAGGATCCCGAAATCAGCTATCTCAGCTATTTCTTGCAGATATAAATAAATAAATTTCTGAGCCGATTCAGAGTTTTCAATTGATATACTATTGCCAAGGGAATCCTTATTCGTCTAGGGAGCTGCAATTTCTTTCTAAGGAATTTATCACACTTGTCCAATCCATTTTCTTAAGATTGCGCCTTTGTATTATAATATGCTGGTTGTGGTGTATTGGTGGTCTGGTCTGTAATCAAGTGTAATATCTTTGAAGTGCAGATTATTAGACCGGTTCTTTCACTTTTCCTTGGGCCCCTCAACGTAGGGTGCACGTTCGAAGTCATGAAACCAACTAAAGTGTTGATATCAAATAACTTCTCCTGTCTAGGACAGTAAATTCACGTCCCCAAAAAACATTGACCGTTCGCATAACAACCTATTAGGAGGTTAAGGCCACTTATTGTAAGCTGACAGCAACTACGTCCTGGAAACCGAATTGTCCCAACGTAGCTAAATCTAACAATATTGGTATTAGGACGAAGGCTCCCGGTCTTAGAGATCTCTCTTCGAAAAAGATCCAAGCCCTTTTTGCTAATCTTGACTTGGTTAAACCAGGAAGATATAAGGGCGGGTCAGCAATTTTGTTAGCCTTCCCGGCAGCAGCGGCTGTATGCTGCGGGTCAATTTCAACAACGTTTATGTTCTTCACCATAAACTTAGCCTTATATATAATAGAAAATAGTTGGATCATCTCATGACAGAAAATAACCACCTGGTTGGTAGATAGAATACTTAAGCTGGTTTAAGTAAAACGCTAGTTGAGAGAAGAATAGCAGGTGCGCAGATCTCCAGGCTTAAAGAAGCAATGAGGTGGAGTCAGCCGTTTATTCCATTAAATCCCCAGAGAGAGAAGATCCAAAGTTATTCTATTGAAAGCTATTTGCGAAGCTTATCGCCTACTGAAAAGACAAAGAGAATTGCACAATTTGAATCGCTATTGAAATCAAGAGATAGTAGCTGGGCGAGAAGTGAAGCCAAAAAAGGGGTGCATTTGCGAAACATTTGCAAAAGGTATTCCTCCTCATGTTGACGTGGGTGCCTTTAACCACCGATGAGTCAAATAAGGAGGAACGATGGAACCTAGGTTCTTATACTCAAGCACAGGCTTGCACGGGTGCATGACTGATCCTCAAAGCCCAACAAATACGTAATATCACCAACTTTTTATAAAACTCCGAAACGCCGAGAGAAATCGACGAGTTTTTGAAGCAAGTGAAGTGAAGGCTCTGAAATCTGGAGGGCTGATCTTATTCATAGCAATTTCAAAAGTAAAAAAATATTACTCTGAATAGTTTATTGTTTGAAGCTAAGCAGTGTCGTATTCTAGTTAGGATATTTGATCACCATGCTGTGAAATTTAATATTGAATACGTGAAATGTAACTATGAATGTTTAATGGTGTCGATTAGTATTGAAAAATGAATTTTGCATTTTAATTTATTAAATTAATTGATGAATGTGTTATTTAGTGCCGATAGACATAAAACTTCCAAAAGTGTCTGTGGTTCTACCAAACACGAGCTTCTCATTTTGATGCCAACTGGCTGCTCGAATCATGCTATGACAGGGAAAATGTTAAAGGAGCTTCTGGTCAAATAACACCTAGGTTGCATTCTACTTTGAAATACATATCTGAATAGGCTTCACTGCGATTACAACAACCAAGCTAGAAATTCACAAGGCGTAGTACTAACATCTTCAACAATATCTGCCCAAATAAAATTCAAAATGGTAATTAGTACATTTTGGAGAAAGTGAGCGAAAATTCCCCTTAAGTTTATCTTAGAACCATAAGATTGGGAAAAAACATACTCATATAAAACATGATGCTACCAACAACAAGGATATAGTAGTTCGAAATGGTCTTGTTGTTTAAATTGATTGTCACTTAAACTACTGAAGGTCAATATCACACTAAAGTGCTTCATTTCACAGCCTACATTACTGCAAAATTTTATGACGCGAGGGTGAAGTACCACAGTATTATTTACCGTGTTTGTTTTGGTTGAGTTGCTTGTAAGAATGGATCCGTGGAGAGAATGATCTCTTGGCAGCCCCCGCACTCCCCTCTTCATGATATATGCCAAAACTAATACTGTATTGGAAAAGTACTCATCGGGACCTTTCATTTGATATCCCACATGACTATCAGATTGTTATCTTGGCTTCGCCTGTGGTTTTCGGATTATCATGCGGGAAGGCTTAAATGATAGGCTAAATTCTCCTTTGATAGCCTCTGAAATTCGGGGACATTTGGATTTGTATATAACAAAATCTGTGGTTTTCTTCCACCGTGTGATACGCCAATCTTTGAAGGACTCATTTCCGGAAACTACCCAATCTAAAAGTTAGAAAAAATCAGGAAAGCGCGCTTAGATGAAATCTAGGCCTTAAAAATTTGACCTATCTGCTCAAATAAACCTACTAATAGCATATTACCGACTTTTAGAAATTTACCGAAAACTCCCCGTAAATTCATCCTAGGACTACCAAATTTCCCACCAGCAAAGAGAACCATTTCGCATACACCCGCCAAATTTCATAGAAATCTTACCATTATACCAGTTCAAACTTATCAATTCCGCGCGAATTTACTGCTTCTAAAGCCATGCAATTAAGATGCTGACGTCATAATTACGACGTTAGCAACCAGAATAATTGGCATTTGAGTGACATATTCAAATTCCATTCATCAAGAATTTACTTCCCCCCAGCCCTTTTTTGTATCTCTTCCAGATTAAATTCTTCGCATTAGCTAATAATGTTAAACTCAGAGTGTGAAGCGTATGACTATTATCAATACAGTGCTCTGCATCAAATGATTTATTTAAATCGCTTTCTAAAAAAATAAGGGCAATTGAATTTTTAACAATGTGACATCTTATGCATTCATCGCTGCTCAAATCTTCTTCTTTTTCTTCGGCATTTGTCTCGTTCACAAGTGGGGTCAGCTCGTCGTGATCGATTTCGCCATTTTATTTTATCAAATGCCTAATCTGGACGTAATCACGAGGCTTTTATATCCCCATTCAGCGTATCAAGCCACCCTTGCTTCGGTCGACCGCACCCATCGAAGACGCTTCTCTCGCAGTTTTCCACGGTCGGTGCAACCCCATATTGATCGTGGATATCCTCATTTCGGATGTGATCAAAACGTGTCACGTCACTAGTCCAACGCAACATCTTCGTCTCTATTACCGCAAGACGCCGTTCATTGTCTTTTATAGTCAGTCAACACCCAGAACCATAGAGAGCGACAGGACGGACGACATTCCGGCCAATTTTAGATTTGAGACGTTCATTCATACGTCGATCACAAAGAACACCAGTTGTGAAGCACCACTTCAGTTGATTGAATTTGGTTGTGATGGATGTGTCATCATTATCTGAGCGAAAAATATGTCCAACATGTGTAACTTGCCCAACTATCTGACCGGGAGGCAAATTGAAAACGTATCTCCCATAAATTCGACCAAAAAACTATACTGCGGGAAAGCAGTATATTTACCTTATTTCAGCTAAGGTTCTGTGCAGATCTCTAAAGCACAGGCGATTATGAACATAATCATTCGCTGGGATTGCCATAAGTAGCGTGGTCAGAAAGTAACGCAATGTAGAAAATGCCAAACCTCTGGGCACGGTTCATTACACTGCAAGATGCTTACAAAATGCATGATTTGTGCTGTACGAATGTCTTGAAAAAACTTGAATTTTATCTGCTGTGCACTGGCCAACATCTAGCAAACGATTAAAATAATACCAAGGCAACACCAGAAGAACAACTAAAATCAGAATACAGAAACATACTCGCCATACTCCAACCTTCAACCTTCCCACCAAATTTGTGGTCAATCGGCACAAACGTTAAAAGAAAATGCGTCTGACAGACGGCCAGTCAGACAGATATAGAACCGATTTGAATTAGGTTTTATTTTACGCAAAACTTTAAAAATAAGCCTTATTTGTGGTGTTAACAGTTGAACTCCTCTATGTCAAATACAAGATATTCAGATTGCATACTTTGGAATGCAGGACGCATTTGACACAAGAGCTTAGAGATTTTTTATTACCAAGAAAATAATCAGATTTACATCTGAATAATTACAGAAACATGGTTCAAAAACCTTAATTACCTCCCTTACTCAAAATATGTAGCGCACATGACTGACCGCTGGGTCGGATAATGGGAAGGTGTTGCTTTAATAAAAGAGGCCATTAAAGATAGAAGATTTATCTGGCATCAATTCAAAATTATCCAAGTAATTCCAACTAAAATTGAATCTATTGATAAATTTGCTTGATACTTTTCAGGTATTCTCTTGGGAAAGATGTCCGAACTCTCACGCGAATTGCAATGAAATATATTATTTGTGGTAACTTAATCCAAACCAGATCCAACGAGACTGGCAATATGCTCTTTAATCCAATTAACTCTGTTAAAATGTTGACACCTTCACCCACAGAACGCACGTTCTTCTCCAAAAGGGAATGCTTCCTCACACTCGATTTTGTAAGTAGTAATGGTCAAAGTAACCACCCTTCACCAACTCTCGTTCCTTTACCTACCAGTCTCCCCTTGCGTTGCGTCTGAATAACATTTTGAGAAGACAGATTGGAAACATTTCGTAACTATTTTCACGAACATATTGAACTAATCGGAAGTGGTGACATGATCGGAGCCTTGACGGAAATTATAAACGACGCAAGGGTAAAAGTCATTAATATTGATAAGAAGCTCTGCTTAGCCGATTTAAATACCAATTCGTTGATGAAAGTAACCGGATCGGACAATAATTTGAACGTCCTGCTGGACTACCTTAATTTTTTCATATTGGAATTGTGGTACTTTGTTGCCAGTCAGATGGTGTTCTACCTTCCTGAATATCCCGATTGAAGAATTCACTGAACCATTATGTTGGGTCCCGGCTCTTCGTTTTCCAGAGCACAGATGTGATGCCGTCAGGGCCTGTGGCTTTCCCCGATTTCATTCGTTTTATTGCTTCTTCATAGTGTTTTACGTAGGCACCTGTCGTGAGGCTTAATCCTACGGTCCTCTTCAGACACGGATTCATTTTGTGACCACAATCAGAGCCCCGCTGAGACAAGTCACAGCGGTACCAGTCTATACCAAGTGCATGGCTTAGCATTCATACTGGTGGATGCAAGAATTACCTAAATCTCTACCGAACTATGGAGTACGGCACCCGTGTTGATACGCAACACCACGTCGAGGCCGAAGGTCTCTTCTCGCTTGAGCACAACCACAACCACCATGAAACTCCCACTAGGGGGGCCAACCGCAAATAACCGAGTTGTCCTCACATACAACCGGAGTTCACCCGAAGTATATGAGTCCAGGGGCTTCCCCGGTTCCCATAGTACCAATATACCCCTGGTAAGGAAGGTTTCGTGACCAATTTGCCACTTCAGATGAGTCCCCGTGCAGACTCGGGTCTGATCGCCCTGATTAGGTCCTTGGAGCATTCGCCTACTGAATCACGGCCGGCAAACCAAAGTGATTACAGCGTCTCCCGGTGCCACCACTATGGAGGTTCTCCTCGACCACTTGGTTTTGGTTTGGCCGATAGGGTTGCCGCCCCATCTTCCTCACCGCCACCTCTGAGCACCAGCTACGCTGACAGGTGGAATTGCTCCAAATGTCGGCAATGATTGTGGAAGTGGAGGATGAACAAATTATTTAGTTGAAATCTGCTCGAAAAAGTCCCGCCGTTCTTGTCATTAACACCATACAAGTGTTTGTTATCCTGTATGCGTTCTTGTTGGCAAGTCGATACAGATCTTTCTCGCCCCCTCATGTGCCCAGTTTATCGTAAAGACAACGATCGTTTTGCCAATTGGCGAGCTTTTTATCTTCAAGAAACTTGTGGTAAAGGCGTTTCTTTTCAGGGGCCTTCATTTCAACATCGTCATTTCAAAGCCATGTAAATAGTTCAATGGACTATGATATCCCAGACTAGGCTGATGATATCTGTTCACTCTCTGGCCGGGTCATAGACTTTTAAGCACTAATAAAATCAAGAATCTCAGTTTGACGGGTAATCGTAATCTTCTTATCTGCATTAATGGACAGAGCATCGAAAGCGTTGATCAATTTATATATCTAGGAAGCCTGGTTTCTGAAGACAGTTTCACCGCACTGGATGTTGTTCAACGCAATAGTAACACTAGATCCGTTTTCGTGTCCATGTCTAAAATCTGGAAATGCAGTTATCTCAACACGATGATTAAATTTAGATTGTTCCGTAATATGTAGTTGTCTTTCTTCATTTCTATATGGAAAGTACTCCCCCTTGTTACTCAGAAGCTCCAAGACTTCTACAACACCGGTTTGCATGGTATCACATTTCATTGAGAATCATGGTGAAATGCTCGTTCCACCTTTTCAGCTGAAATTCATAGTAGTTCAGAAGCCTACAAAGCGATGTCAGCAACTATTTTGTGCGGCACATGCAAAAGAAAACTACGAAATACATCTCTTATCCCAGTTTGATTAGCCAGTCGTTGCTGGCTAGCCGAAACCCGACTGACTTTGTATTATAATATAGCCCTATGCTCGAACTATGTGCCGCCGATGATGAGGTGGTGAAATTTGTAGAGAGCTACTTACCTTTGGCCTGTGCTGGTACGGTTACCAACCCATGCCTCTCTACGTATCACATGTCCGAGTAAGGTATCCTTCGAACAAACCTTGGCATTTCGTTCATCCATCACCATCCCCATGGATGTCCAGATAGCTGAGTGGTTAGATCACCAGGCGGTCGTACGGAATGTCGCAGTTCAAACCTCATTGGTGGCAGTGGAATTTGTATCGTGATTTGACGTCGGATACCAGTCGACTCAGCTGTGACTGAGTACCTGAGTCAAATCAGGGTAATATCCTCGTTACGGTTTTGAATGAAGTGCTATAACGCAGTTCAAGGCCCTCATCCAATTGGATTGTTACGTTATTATTATTATCACCATCCCAATGCCACCTTTAAAAATTTTGTCTAAAATTGCATGTAATTGATCGCAAAATGTATCCTTTTCCTCTATATAGATATAGATTGGCACAATGTCGTTGGAAGGAGAAATGAATTTGGATTGTAATGGCCTCTGTGGATCGCTTGAAACGTGGCGGTGAGCGTTCCTTTTTGTTCAAATATTTCCAGAAAGGTATAAACTCCTTTCATAAAATTTGGCATCGGGTGGCTTGAGGGTCTTTGGCCCGAAGCTGATTCAGTGATTCAATTGTGGGTAGTTCCTGTGACAACTAGCATCCAATTGAAAGCGTCTAGCAAAAATTTGAAAATTGGATAGAATTATTCTGTACATGAAACATTTCGGCTTCAAGTTTCAGCCTTCGTTTTCCATAGTAGTGCCTCAAATGGGTAGAAATTATTTGTGTTATAGTTAAGCCAAGGTCGCGCAACTATAGGGCGAAACACATAAGAAAACCGAAAGCTGAACGTCCCAGATATGAAAGGTTTCGTTTCTTATATAAAAATATATGAACGGACATTTGTTCAGTTTGTAGAATTTACACAATGATTCCCACCAAACTTGACAGAATCATGCCTTATATTATAGCCTATATTACTGCATGTTTCTATTTTAGGTTGAAATTAATTAAAGTTTTACATTGACTTACTAAAAATTATATTAATATTTTATTATTAATTTTATTTGAACATATGATGAGTGTACCTAGGAACCTAGGGACCGTATAATGACAGCTTTGTGATTGTTTTCAGATTGTTCGGATCGATAGGTTCTGAAAACGGGTGCGTGAAACAAATGACCACCTTCCAGCCCCTCTTGACTTTTGCATAGGCTGTCAAAACTGATGCGAAGATTGAAAAGTACCGATCAAGACCTTTTATTATAAGAAAAAATGAAAAAATGAAAATGAAAAAATGTTATTTGTTTGTATGGAGATCCTCCCTTAACTCCTACAACGATGGACCTGTAATGACTCGCGGTTTCCCCCGTTATTGGAAAAAGTTATTATTGTTGTGCCTATAGCCGAGGCTTCAGTGTGAAAAGAACATTGTATCATCACGGTTTCCATCGGTTGATGATTTTGGGCATCATGAGTTTTGGCCTTAACGTCAGACAGTTAGCAGAGAGTATTATTTGGGCGCCTTGACACGTTTGTGTGACAAGCGATTTGTCAAAAATTGGATCTATACGTTAACAACACCTAGCGAATTCACCTTAGTTTCTTTCAATTCCATCTAAAAACCGCTTTGAGACACGGACATATTTCAATTGTGATGGGTGGGTATTTTACATTTTTTGAATAAATTTTCGAAACACTTGATATAATCTTGTAACCTCTTCATTAATACAGAAAATAAAGATAAGATGCGTAGCCACTAGGAAAAACAAAAGTTTGTATATAATCATCTTATTCAACTATTAAAAGAATTAATAAATCCCAAATTTCAATTGTCAATGGGGCGCGCAGTGCGGCCCTCAGTGGACAAAAATCAAAAATTTATATATTTCATTAATGGTTTGGAACTACCCAGTTTAATTCAGATAAGAGTAACGGTAAATTAATGAATGTTTATAAACAATTGAAGAGCGTATTTTTATGCATGTATGACTCGAAAGGTAAACATAAAATTAATGGGATTGCAGTTTTCGTTCATTCGTTCATTTTTAAACTCAATTCATGAAAACTGCTTCCCTTCTGTAAAGGTTTTAAGCCAAATGGAAAGTACGTTTCTACCCCCATAAATGTGACTGGAACAACTGTAGAATTACCCTCGCAGGATTTATTAAACCTTACAACAGTTAATATTCTTAAAATAGTTGACACTCCCGAATTCACTACCAATTTAAATCTTATTTGTAAGTAGGGGTTTGGCGGAAGCTCAGGTCATAACACAAATAAACAAAAATTCGTTAGTTCTTCCACAAAGCCAAAGAGGTTTCCTTAGTGTAAATAACCAAGCCCTATGAGTAAATCCTCGACCATCATCAACACTTTTTTCCCAGACAATAAAACTTATTTACACGAAGGAGTGTGCGTCATTAATAAGAGAACATGAACGTAACATAAACAATCAATTAAGGGGGTCATCCCGTGTGAAAGTTTCTTTTGGCTTTTTTTAAAAATTGTTTGTGAAGAACTGGAGAAAGATACAAATACGAATTTTTTATTATAGATTTATTAATATCTTGAGCATGCATAGTAATTTTCCCACCTTGATTGCATAGTTCGTTATTAAAATACAGAGCAATTTATACACCCATCTCCAAAAAAGGTGTTTTTATACTGCCACGATAGAGGGCGCTGCGATCATCTTGGAGGAAAAAAGTAAACGGCATTTTAACGTACAGACTTAACTACAGTCCGCAAACTAGGATTATAGAAAAATATTAAAAACTGAATTTTTGGTGCCCTGTTAAACTTTTTTTCTGAATTTTGGTGTTTTTTTAAGGCTTCTTTAAAGAATAAAAAAAACTACTGAATGAATCGCAATTATTCTAGTTTGCGGACCGTAGAAATATGTTCTGAATAAGTCGTGAAAATTTCAAAGAATTTCGTCGGGTTGAGTTTGGGCTATAGTAGCAGCCGATTTTCAACATGCGGTTTCGAGAAAAACGCATTTAAAAAGTGGAATGTGATTTTTAGCGATAAAATCTTAACTGACCGTTAGTCTGCTGTACCTAATCCATAAACCTTAGGTTTCTTGAAGAAACACATGTACAGCCTTGGCTTCAAGCGATCGATATAAATGTGGCATGTGACTTATCACGAGTTTAACACTATAATTTCCTAACCACTCGAAATATCAAAAAATTACTTTGCCCATATATTTTACATTATATGTAAATATAATTGATGGCAAAAAAAGATGCGATTCCAAAAATCCGACACGCGGGATGGCCCCCTTAAAAAACCTTTCTCTGTATGTAACCAATTTCAGGGATAAAACTGTACAAATAAACTTTCAACTTCATTTTACACTGCTAGACGAAAGTGATAGTAACATTTTATCGAACGCGAACTCTTCATCAAATTGTTATATTTGCGGAGCGACGCGACCCCAGTGGAGATGAATTTGAAAAGAGTTACGGAAAAACTTCCAAATACTGTCAATTATTGTTTTGGTTTATCCACCTTACACTGCCGGATAAGATTCTTTGAATGTTTGCTTCATATTTCGTATAGGCTGCCATTCCAGAAGTGGCCAGTGCGAGCTGAAGAAAACGAAATAGTATTTGCAAACAATAAAAAAATCCAAGAGCAATTCAAGTCCGGTCGCCTCCGCCGTCTCATTGTTGACAAGCCAAAACCGGGATATAGCACCACAAATGATGGGAATACCGCTAGGAGGTTTTCCGGTATCTCTGAAATTAGCTCCCAAACAACAAACGTTCACATAAATTTAATATAATTTTAAGAGTTTAATCTTGTACCAATAAAATAAACACAGCCACATTGAGGTTGCTGTTGAAGGATACTTTGGAGTTGTATTTCAACCTATCTAGTTGGTATTATATGCCAATCACTGTACATAAAATACTAATTCATTGTTGTGACATAATTAGTAGGCTGACATTTGTAGAGAACGGACGTGTCTACAAATTAATATTATTAATAAAAAAATTTTAAATTGAAATTAAATTAACTTTTATTAAGAATATAAAAAGATATTTATATTACTTAATTCATCATCATCAACGTTGCAACAACCGGTATCCGGTCTAGGCCTGCCTTAATAAGGAACTTCAGACATCCCGGTTTTGCACCGAGGTCCGCCAATTCGATATCCCTAAAAGCTGTCTGGCGTCCTGACATACGCCATCGCTCCATCTTAGGCAGGGTCTGCCTCGTCTTCTTTTTCTACCATAGATATTTCCCTTATAGACTTTCCGGGTGGGATCATCCTCATCCATACGGATTACGTGACCCGCCCACCGTAACCTATTGAGTCGGGGGCCAAAAATTCTTCGGAGGATTCTTCTGTCGAACGCCGCCAAGAGTTCGCAATTTTTCTTGCTAAGAACCCAAGTTTCCGAGGAATACATGAGGACTGGCAAGATCATAGTCTTGTACAGTAAGAGCTTTGACCCTATGGTGAGACGTTTCGAGCGGAACAGTTTTTGTAAGCTGAAATAGGCTCTGTTGGCTGACAACGCGGATTTCATCATCGTAGTTGTTATCGGTTGCGATTTACGATCCTAGATAGGAGAAATTGTCAACGGTCTCAAAGTTGTATTCTCCTATCCTTATTCTTCTTCGTGTTTGACCAGTGCCGTTTGATGTTGTTGGTTGATTCTTCTTCGGTGCTGACGTAACCACCATATATTTTGTCTTGCCTTCATTGATGTGCAGCCCAAGATCTCGCATCAATCGCAGCCTGCTCGATCTGGATGAAGGCAATTTGTACGTCTCGGGTGGTTCTTTCCATGATGTCGATATCGTCAGCATAGGCCAATAGTTGGGTGGACTTGAAGAGGATCGTACCTCTTACATTTACCTCAGCATCACGGATCACTTTCTCGAGGGCCAGATTAAAGAGGACGCATGATAGGGCATCCCCTTGTCGTAACATGTTGTTGATGTCAAATGGTCTTGAGAGTGATCCTGCTCCCTCATGGCCGTGTACAGTTTTACTTAATTAATAATACATAATTTAAAACTTAATTAAAACTAATTTACTTTTGATTTGTTATCTAAGTTACCTTTTCCTTAAAAAATTTTGAGAAAAAATTCGTTTTTGGCTTGGCGGGAATGAACGGCGAGCCGCCGACGGGTGGCGGAACCTATGTTTCTAAAAAATTAAAGAAGAAAAACAAAATTGAAGAAAAAATGTTAACTATGTAATGTAAAAAATAATGCAAGTAGAAGTGAAAATTTAAAAATGGACCGGGGATGCAAGTAGCACCCGAAATAAAGAAAAGGGGGAAAGGGTGCCCCCATTAATGTTTATGAATTAGGTGGTAGAGATTTAGCCACTCTACTTAATGGGATTGCGATCCAGAATGGGGGATCCAGAATTTTGTTATTAAAAAGACGGGAGCCGAGAGAGTCCAAGTCCAATATAACAAAATTGCAGATTACAAAAAAGCACGGGAGGTCCTCGAGCGAGTGAAGGCTCCTCACTTCACCTACATTCCAAAGGAAGAGAAGGTGCAAACCTTCCTTCTGAAAGGCTTGGATGCGAAGGAAGAGCCCGATGAGGTGCTCAAAATGCTCCGGGAGACGGGAACTGAGATCAATTTCCACTCAGTGTCACGCTTTAGTACGCGGAGATCCGTTTTGGAAAAACGAACCCTTCCGCACTTCCTCGTGCAGATAAGCCCGGAGAGCCGGGGAAGCAATCTGATCGGTATCAGGTCGCTTAATTACCAGACCATTCGTTTTGAGCGTCTGCTAAGAGGCGAAATAGTCCAGTGTCGAAGATGCCAGCGCTATGGTCACTCGGCAGTGAACTGTCAAATGACCTTACGATGTGTAAAGTGCGGGAGAGACCATACTGCAGCCAAATGTTCGCTGACTGAAGCAGAGGGCAAGGAAAAAGCTTTCTGTGTCAACTGCCGAAGCCGAGGGCATCCGGCTTCGTACCGTGGATGCCCTGCATACCGCAATGTTAAGGTCACAAGGCAGCAGGCACCGAGATCGGTCCAAAAGACGAAGGTGTCAGTGGCGTTGAAAGGTACCATCCCTTCGGCACCAATCGTCTCGGAGATCCCATTTGCAGAAGTAGTTCGACAAGGGAGAGCTAAGAAGCCCCGACGAGATGCAAGTGGCGGGATGAACACCATCCTCAATAAAATACTAACCATGTGTGAAAACATGCAGCATACGCTACACGTACACAATACAAAAATAAACAGCATAACAGAATATTTACACAAACAGCATGCCCGCTTCTAGGTCTGCAGTCACAGCGGTACCACTGGATGGTCTCCGGATCATCGCGATTAATGTGAATTCCATCGTAGGAATCCATCGAAGAGCGGAGCTCCTTGATTTCGCTGCCAGACAACAGCCTGACATAGTCTTGACTTCAGAAACCCACCTCAATCCGAGGCATTCAATAACATTCAAGGATTTTGAATTCGTGAGGAACGATAGACGAAATTGTGATTGGGGAGGTGGTACCGGAATACTTTTGGGTCGCCAATATCGTTTCGGGCATAATTATAGGCCTGAATTTGAAACCTTTGAGTGTATCGAAGTCTCATGTATTCTGTTTTCACTGCCTAGAGGAGGGAATTTATACATTCTGTCAGTCTATGAAGTGGGAAACAATCGAGCCAAGTTCAAGGAGAAATTCCATTCTCTGTTTACGATATTCGAACTGAATAGGCTGCATAATTATTATATTATAGCTGGCGACTTGAATGCTAAGCATACCTCGTGGCTAAACGCCACAAACAATCCCAGAGGGGTATTCCTCAAATCTTGGATAGAGCAATACCAGATAGAGTATAAATGCGAATTATATGGGTCAGATAGTCCAACCTGGCCCAGGGCAAATTCCTATCTGGATTTGTGCATTGCTGACGCGCGCTTGAACTTTAATTTTAAGAATCCTCAACGGAAACTACAGACTCTTCCTTACGATAGCGACCATAATGCTATTCTTATCGAAGTTCTGTTTGATGGACGAAGAGTTCGCCTTCTGCCGATCCACAGGCTGAACTTTAAACAAACAAATTAGAAGAAATTCCAAGATGGGGGAAACGATAGTACAATTGCACCAGGTGATAGGAACTTGAGCAACGAGGAAATACTTCAGTATCTTCTCAAGCAGGAGAACTTGACGATGGAAACGATTGAACAAGTCGTCCCTAAGATTAAACCTCGCAATACTATAGAAGGATATGAAACTGCAGCAGGTTGAAAAAAATGAAAAGCCTTCTGCTCACTCGCGTCAACAAAATCTATCGGAGATATGGGGACTATCATCATCCCATATTGGTTGAGTTCAAATCACTTCTAAAGATCGCGCGGGATCTTATCCGTCAACATTACGTAAATGAAGTGAACTCCCAGTGGCGGGAGAAGTTTAAGGGTATTTCACCAAGCGATCCAGATTGCATGTTTACTAAGATAAATACGTTATTCCGGAAGAAGTCACGAATAACTGTGCCGAGAATTAAAGTCGGTGGCAGCGAGATACAACACCTTATTGACTCAGGTATAGACACGAATAGTGTAACTGCTGATGTGCAAGGCAATTACATCGTGATGGATGATGCTCTGAAACTCGAACTCATAGGGGAGCACTTTGAATCGGTGCATCGGCCCAGAACGGACGGAACGAGATGTCCACAATTTCAAATATAGCCTTAACGGCACCACAGTTCTCCAATTTAGCTCTGCATTGCAGGCTGATCTCATACCGAGTGATAATCTGCTTGATTACTTTGTCTCATGTGTAGAGTTAGCTTCCATATTCAGAAGAGTAAACAATAGGAGATCATCCGGTATGGATGGCATTCCCAACGTGGTCCTCAGGTATTTACCAGACATTACCATTCGTAATTATTGCATTTTGTTCAATAATTTATTGAACAATTCCTTCTTTCCAGGACAATGGAAGAAAGCTCGAGTATTCCCGATTTTAAAGAGAGGGAAGGATTCATTCAGCCCTCAAAGCTACCGCCCAATCAGTTTGCTGCCTAACATCAGCAAGGTGTTTGAGGTTTTGGTATTGAAAGCCTTGAACGGGTATATCAAGAAGAAGGAATTATTGCCGAACGCGCAATTCGGATTTCGATCTGGACATTCGACAATACATGCAATAACGAAGCTAACGTCTGATATTTGCTGGCGGATTAACAATGGTGAGTGCGTAGGCGCTTGCCTTATAGACATGGAGAAAGCCTTTGATACCGTCTGGTTGGATGAACTGATTTTCAGGCTCCTTAAGAATGAGTTTCCCAGTCACCTCGTAGCGATGATGTGTAGTATACTGTATGGCAAGTGCTTTGTCATTACGGACGGAAATCTCACTACTAATATGGAATTTCATGTTCTAAATGGATTACAACAAGGGACAGTGACTGCGCCTACACTTTTTGCGGTATTTGCCGGCGAATTACTCAACTCTTTCGATTTGAATAAATCTCCTAAAAGGCCGTTGGTTGCTTTTGCTGACGATCTGATAGCCTACACGGCACACAAGAAGATAACTGAGGTGCAAGTTGAACTGAACTGAAGATGTTCAATGATGAAGTTCTTCACGAATAGTTGGCGGATGAAAATGAATGCGCAAAAGTGTGAAACGATTCTGTTTCAAAATTCCTTGGCGTATGCCAGTAGGAACTTGAAAAGGAATTGGAGAGATTTCCACATTGTCGCGAACGAGGATAGTTCTGAGCGCATTCCTCATAAGAAGTGCGTTAGATACCTGGGTGTGCGTCTTGACGAGAGTCTCCAATTTAACGAGCACGTTAAAGTCGCGCTAGAAAGCATTCGCAAGTCAATCGTGTCTCTTCGAAAACTCTTTTATGCTCCACATCTTAGCCGGAAGGTTAAGATTATTTGCTATCTTACTTTGGTTAGACCGATGCTCACCTACGGGTGTACTATCTGGTTTAATTTGAGTACTAGCCAAATGGAGAAAATAAGGATCTTTGAAAGGAAATGTTTGCGTGCTTGCACGGGGCTTAATAGGACTGCTTCGTCAAACTATGAGCACTATGTAACTAATGAAGTGATGTATACAGCTGCTGCTGTGCCAAGAATCGACACAGTTATCGTCAGATTGATTCGGAATTATATAGTGCGATCTGCTTCGCACGGTGAGAAATAACTTATTTTAAAGACATAAGGATATCAAAACTACAACTACACTACAAGAATAGTTAATTATTAATTATTTTCGTACGATTCGCAAATCAAAATTCACACAGAAACAACCTCTTTCTTTTTTGATAAAATTTTCACAGACAGGTTCAATGTCACGATCAAAACCTCGAATTCACCTTCCATAGATGCACAAAGCATGTATGTACAAATGTTTCCCATCTCACGACAAACATTTCGAAATTACCATCTTCTGTATTGCACTTGGAAGTGAATTCACAGTTTCGCTTTCTTCCGATTTGCATATCTATCTGCGATTATATATTTTATTGCTCCGCTAGCAGCGTTACGTGTGCCGGTAGAGACGTTCGCTGCACACAACACGCTTCTCGCTTATTATGTAACTCTTCATTCTTCTGCGCTTCTTCTTCGATGCACCCAGTAACCTAGTCCGCTATGGAAGTTAAGTAAAGAAAAAGATGTGGATGAATGCGGACGACTTTTAGATGCAACACGAAGATATTCATCTGGTGTCTACGTGAGGTCACTGGGTAGAAATCAGGAAAATGTGGAAAAACAGTAGCAAAGAAATTCACTAGTCAGTGCCTTGCTTTTAAGGTGTTGTGTAAAATACAATCCGTGCAATCGGTTTACTGTATGTTTGTCTAATTGCCACTTCCTTAGAAATTGGCTCTAAATTTGGTGGATAAGTTGGAACTGAGAAGCGTCAGTCATGCAAAAGAGGATTACATTCCCGAATTTAGTCAAACGAAAGGCCTCAATTAGACATTACAATGGAAGGGGCTGGGAAATACGTAGTGAGTGAAAAAATGTAGTTGTGAACGGCGGACGGAAACTAGCGAACAATTTAGAAAAACAAACAAGTCAGGAAACCAGAAGCCGAGCCAACTAGTCCACTCATTACAGCTGAAAATAGGGTGCAACCTTCGAATTCTTTCAATCAAAACTGATTGACATGAAATTTGGGTTGGGGGTTGAGGGTGGCATAAGAAACAAAAGTAATAAAGCGCTGATGTGGGCCTCTCTCCGCAGGGATGTAGCACCCCATCATGACCTTTTTTCAAAGCTTTTTCGCAAATAATTCGAAGACCATGCATTTCGTGTGGAAATGATGTGAAGCAGAAACAAAGCATATTAAGTAACAAAAAGAATGTTTACTTTTTTGTAGCTGCAATATGAGCTAGTAGCAGTTCTTCTAAATAAAAATAAAACTAGGAAGCTTTCCCCTACTACAATATATTTTAATAGTTAGTAAATACGTATTTCCTCAGTACTTAAGCTACTAAATCATTGGGAAGTTTTTCCAGTTTTTAACTAAAACAAATTAAAGGTCTGTAAGTACAAATTGTAAAAAGTTGTTTAAAAGCTCCATATGTAGGTACACATTCTAAAAGGTAAAAAAAACGTAAAAAGGTCCACATGCAGGTAGGGATGATCTTATAATTGGGTTAATGGCCACCAATAGTTAGTGGATGGTGCGGTCCCTATGTTTGTCAGCAAGTTTTTTAATTAGCCTCGTTACACAATTCCCTCCATCCTTTCGCAATATTTCCAAGCTCTCCCATGCGTCCAAGGTGTTGGCTTATTCACTTGTCGTACCAGCTCCAGATTTGGCCTCGTCCCAGAATGACCTTCCTCGATGACGTGCATCGCTACCGAAGAACGCACCGTGTTGGATCCTCGTCTTTCTCCCTTCTCTACTTCCTCTAACTGCCCTTGCTACCTAGTCGTGATGAGGCGTTTTGTATAGCCAATGTAGACCATCTCACAATCATTGCAGCTTATTTTGTAAATTCCACTTTTTTGCTCTTCCGTTAATGGGTCACTAGACAATACTTTCCACGTGCCCTACTATCTCTTGCGGATATTGAGGGATTTTCTGAGGAACCGCTCCGGGCTGCACGAGACGCTAGAGGGCGAGAGGAGAATGAATGTTACGTAGAGTAGCACAGGTATCCATCCTAGGGCCGGACCTCTAGATCGCTTCCTATGATAGTTTGTTTAGACTCGACATGCCAGAACAGTCGCGCCGGACTCACTGTCGAACAGATGCAAAGCAGACTTGGCATATTGATGTGACGGGTAGGTGGATGGGTAACTGCTCATAGTTTGAACCTTGCACTGGAAAAAAACGAAGAAGCTATTCTGACTGAAAAGAAAATTTCGACTCTGGGTCCCATTTCGATCGGCGAATCGATAATCGAGTCAAAACCAACAGTAAGGACCTTGGACTGACTCTTGCCTCAAAGATGAGCTTTCGCGAGCAATTCAGTGCAGTAGTGGACAGGGCTGGAATTTCGGCTTTAAGTCGACTAATGGCAAATTTTGAGGCCCTACGTCTAGTAGTGTCTGGATAGCTGAGTGGTTAGAGCACAAGGCTGTCGTACGGAAAGTCGCGGTTCAAATCTTACTGGTGGCAATAGAATTTGTATCTTGATTTGACGTCGGATACCAATCGACTCAGCTGCGAATGAGTACCTGAGTCAAGTCAGGGTAATAATCTCGGGCGAGCGCAATGCTGCGCACACTACTTCCTACATGCTGCCCTGTAGTGTACCGTTACCGTCTTGAATCAAGTGCTCTAACACACTTCAAGGCCCTGATCTAATACGGATTGTTGGGCCAACGATTATTATTATTACGTCTAGTAGGCGACGTCTCCTGATAAATTCATCGAAGTCTGTCCTGCAATACGATGCAGAGGTATGGTCTGATGCTCTTGGCAAGAAGATATAAGTGTTTTTCACAAATGCAGAGACGGGGAGCTTTGCGAGTAATGGAGACGAAGATGTTGCGTTGGACGAGTGGCGTGACACGTTTTGGTCACATCTACAATCGATATGGGGTTACACCGACCGTAGAAAAATTGCGATAGAGGCGTCTTCGATGATATGGTCTCGTAATTTATGCTAACGAAAATTGGCTTGCCAAGATTGGTCTAAACATCGAAATCGATGGTAACCGACAAAAAGGCCGGGCCAAACAACGGATGGAGATTTGGAAGCCTTGCATCTAGGTCAGGCATTTGACAGAACCAAGTGGCGAAATCGTATACGACGGGCCGACCTCGCTTGTGAACGGGACAAAGGCTGAAGAAACGGAAGAAGTGCAAGGAGTAATGTTAATTTTCATATAGTCAGCTCTCCATCTATTAGGAGTTCTATCGTCCCTTTTGCTGATTGTTTGAGTAGTTAATTTGCACTTTCTTTTATTATCTCGGATAAATTGTAGTGTGCTATCCATGTCATCGCCGATATTGAATTTGAAATGAAGGAAGAAGATAGATCGAAGTAACTAATGTATCTGTTTCAAGTAGTTCTCCTGATTGTGAACCTTGGATATGTTCGGATGGATAGGGGTGCATTGTTAAAGTGAAAATAATCGAAGAGGACGTTATTATTTGAAACTTAATATTTTTAGTGACACCCAAATCGATAAGTTTCGGGCTTTTGTTATTGCAAGTACGCGGATTAACCATCCGGTACTGGTTGTAGTTCTTCTCCGTCAGGATGTAATCGTAAGAGAGATAAAACTTTCATAGAACACCGAAGCAGTTGTCCAAATCTGGGCCTATTCCGTTCTCAATGTTTTATTGTCACTTTTGTGAAAAATCACTTTTGTGATTTCAGCTTGGTGCGGAAGTTTTTCGGCGCACTAGTTGCCAGTAAATTTTGGCGTTGTAATTTCCATTTATGAGTTCTACGTGATGAATGTTTATGGAGTCGAAAATTTTAGGGGAGAGAAACCTGCAATAGTTTAACAAATCATTATATGTGATTAAAAAACTATGCTACATTGACAAGTTTACAGTAGTTCTAGATTTTTTCTTAACTTCAATTGACGGTTTGACGGTTGTGCGTTTTTCCGCTGGTGTTCAATCCTTTTTTATCGGAAACCACTATAATGTTCAATTACCTGTAGATTTACAAATGCGGATAATAATTTTTTTTAGAAACTAACAAAATCTGGTTATGAAACATCCGCGGAATTATGAAATTGAAAAACAGTAAAAACCTAGTGGGGCTGCGCATTGTCGCTTAAGAAATTTAACCCAAAAGCCCAGCTATTGTGCAACCCACTTTGAATATTCAACCCATTGGATCTAATTTCAAACTATGCTACTCTCTTATTATTTGGTAACAATCACCAGACCCACACTAAATCCCAGACATAATTCACCCAGAAAACATGTTCACCCGCTTTTTGTGTTATCAAAACGGTCCAGAAGTGATGCAACATCTAACAGATCTACTAAACTACGCATCATCTCCGAATACATCGAAATGTAACTGCTTAATTATGCAAATAGACTTCTCCACCTGAAATTCATTAAATGCAAAACACTCAAAATCCAGTTGATATTTAAATATTAATTTGTCCCTGAGATAGTTAAAATTTATTAGCTGTCGGGCGGAGAGCGACAATCTGAATGGCAAAAAACATGAGATATTGGTTTTTTCATGTTTTCGTCAATCTTTTATTCAATCGATAAAATTATGCGGAAAAGTTCCACAAGAAATAAAACGTATGAAGTTGAAAAGCAACATCGGATGATAAAGCAAGTGACCTAGGTTAGTAAATAGCTATCAATGAGAAAGGGAAAGTTATTGGTTCATTTTTTGGATATTCTTCTTTCGATTATATCACTAACCAAGATTTCCAATTAATTTGCTCCACTCCAGGACCCTGGTTCTATGGCATTAAAATTCATGAAATTATTAATTGGTCCGTTCTGTAGGAAGTAAATTTTCATTTGAAAATACTAAATAATGCTAAAAGTTTTTTTTTTAATAATTTTTTATTATTTCTTATGACTTTCGTTTTAAACAATTTCGACTTTCATCTCATTCTTTTTGTTTACTTATTGTACTATTTGCCAAGTCCTTAGGTAGGAAGTGGTTCTTAATGCTTCTTAATGAGGCTGTGGGAAGCAATGCCATGTCCCCAGGAGGCGGACTTGAGTCCATAGCCATAGCCAAGACCGAGGGATGAGGAAGCGAGAGCTGGAGCAACAGTTCCGACAGCGAGAGCTGGAGCAGCGGTTCCCAAAGCGATGGATTTAGCACCAAGGGCGAGAGCTGGGGCAGCGGTTCCTACAGCGAGTGAGCTGTATCCAAGACCGGCACCATAACTGGCACCAAGACCGAGGGCACTACCAGCGAGAGCTGGGGCAGCAGTTCCGACAGCGAGAGCTGGGGCAGCAGTTCCGAGAGCAAGAGCTGGGGCAGCGGTTCCTAGAGCGAGTGAGCTGTATCCAAGACCGGCACCAAGACCGACACCATAGCCGGCACCAAGACCGATGGCACCACCAGCGAGAGCTGGGGCAGCAGTTCCGATAGCGAGGGCTGGGGCAGCAGTTCCGAGAGCGAGAGCTGGAGCAACTGAGGCAACTGGGACTGGTACACGGTATGGAACTGGTACTGGGTTGTCAACTGGAACTGGGACGCGGTTTTCAACTGGAACTGGGACTGGACGGTCAACGTTGACTGGAACTGGGTATGGGCGGTTGACGGCAACTGGGACTGGGCGGTCTACGGTGATGGGTTGTGGAACTGGAACATTAACTTGGACTGGGACTGGACGTTCAACTGGAACTGGGACTGGGCGATCGACTGGTACGTTGACTTGGTATGGGACTGGACGGTCAACTTGGACTGGGACTGGACGATCGACTGGAACGTGGTAGGGTTGTGGTACGCTGACGGGTACTGGACGGTCAACTGGAACATGGACTGGGTATGGAACCTTGCGTTCTACAGTGTAGGGTTGTGGGACTGGAACTTGAACTGGAACTTGGACTGGGACTGGACGGTCAACAGTGTAGGGTTGTGGGACGGGAACCTTGACTGGAACTTGAACGGTGCGGGTGACTTCGTAGGGTTGTGGAACTGGAACATGGACTGGGTATGGGCGGTCTACTGGAACATGAACTGGGTATGGGACTTTACGTTCAACAGTGTAGGGTTGTGGGACTGAGACTGGAACTTGTTGGACTTCCCTGATTGGGACTGGAACTGGACGGTCAACAGTGTAGGGTTGTGGAACTGGAACTGAGACTGGAACTGGGACTGGGCGGTTGACGGCGACTGGGACTGGGCTATCGACGGTGTAGGGTTGTGGGACTCCCTTGACGACGGTAACGGTGCGGGTGATGTCAGTGTGTCCTCCAAGGACGGCACCTCCGACAGCTCCGGCTCCAACAACAGCGGCTCCACCAAGAGCGGCACCACTGAGAGCAGCACCACTAAGAGCGGCACCACCGAGGGCAGCACTGCTGTATCCAAGACCAGATCCCAAAACAGCTCCGGATCCCAAAACGGCTCCAGATGCCAAAGCAGCTCCAGATCCCAAAACAGCTCCGGATCCCAAAAGGGCACCAGATCCGTAAGCTCCATAGCCAAGACCGGATCTCCATCCAGCTCCGTAGCCAAGACCACTTCCATAGCCAAGAGCTACTCCTTTCCATCCTCCGAGACCGCTGTAGCCAAGACCGCTACCAACGACGCCGGTTCCGACGACTCCGTGTCCCAAACCGAGACCGCTTGAATAGCTGGTAACTCCATTCCAGGCACCACCAAGGTGTCCAGCGCCAAGGTATCCAGCGTTCAAGCCATTGATACCATAGCCGTAGCCAAGACCAAGGAGACCACGTTTGTCGAGTTTCTTCTCAAGTGGTACACCCTTCTTTTCGCTGGCGGCAGCAGCTACCAGGAGAAGTGCAGAGAGGCACAACTGCAATGAAAGAAGAAAATTGAATTTATTAGCACCTGCGAACATAATATTATAGTTTGGTTGCAAAGTCGAACTTAGTATGAACCAAAAGGAGCCACAACATTTTTATGCAATATAGTCTTCCACTTATGAAAATCCAATGCGAACCGGCAGACTCTTCGCACTAGTCTCTAAGTCTGTGAATTAAAGAACTGATTCAGTGAAACAAAGTCATAACAGAAGTGCCTGCCATCACGTTTGCCGTCTTCACTTTCAGTCTACTTCAATTTTCACTATATCCAAATAAGGCAAATGTTCGAAGTCACAATCACGTCAAAAGTTCAAATAGTACAGGCACAACGTTCGGATTTGGTAAAATTCAAGGATGTACGAGTATATCCACAGGACGAGCGAATAATATCCAATAGTTCACGTCCAAGGCAGGATCAGCCACTTTTTATTATCCGTTATCACTGATTTCCGAGAAATAGCACAATTTCGATTATCCGCAAGGTATTCCAAATTGGATATCGGATGATGTGTTTTTGATTCTACTCCAGCTCCTTTCGAAAATCATCGCCACAGTTCGACTTTTCGTTGGATTTCTCAAGTAAAGTTAGTCGAAAAATACTCACGAAAATTTTCATTTTTCCTAAAATATTAAACTCTATCCCAGGGACAACTGAAAAAGGATAAGAACCGAATGGATTCCAAACCTTTGACTGGATGCTGAGTTTGATCAGTCAATCGCTTTTATACTCGTTTTAAAATTTATTCAAAAAATTAAAAGTTTGGGGCATAAAAGACTTAAACCGCAAGATCACAGATGATGATCATCATCATCTCCTAAGTTTGTCAATGTATTGGTAATGAGCTGGTCACCGCCTTTGATTCGGACCAAAAATCCATATAAAAAAAAACGCGGTGGACCATTTTCTGGTTTTTTCTATTTTTTATGCACGAACCAGCAGCAGATCTATTTTTTTCTAGTTGGTCTCTGCGTGAATACATAAAATATACACATAATAAGAAGATGAAGACGAGATCGTTTGATAATGGACAGAAGTAGCGAAAAATGGATACATCTTGAATCCCATAGATAACCGGATGGATAGCTTTACTTTCGTTTGGGTAATAGATTGGCGATCGGTATCAGAATGGCGGCCCGATCAAGTTTTACGCGTGGGGCATACGTGCGCAGCCGGACCATCCGTTTTTTGCCGGCTCTATTAGCACGACCACCTCAGATTTGTTCATGTCGTTTTTTTCTAGCTTCACCTTCATATTCCAAGTTTATGATGAAACCTGCAGTCTTTGAGGATCATTAACAAAGCTGTATTCGTTAAAAGTAGCTCCAGATAATTGAAGCATTTTTTATTAGTAGGTGGTTCTGACGGCTAAGCAAGCTGTCGTTGTCGTGTGATATTTCGAGCGGTTTGGTATTGGAAAAATTGTAAATAAACTGAAAAGGAAATGCTTTCCGACAACAGGTTGATTAATGAGAGGATTATTTGGATACATGAATTATCAAATAGGGAAGATCATTGCTTTCTTTCTGGGAAGCAAAAGTCTTGGTGCTATAGTGCTCCACATATGAGGATAAGAATCTGGGTACTGTTACCGATGCGCTAAAAGGAAGCGGTTTCTCGACGTATCCATCCATTCAAAAGCTTTTTCTAACATATCTTAATTTCCCGAGCATTATCGGCAGCAAAGCTAGAATAAATGCATTTTTACTAATTTGGAAACTGTAACCAAGAATTCGTGTCATGATCAGTTGACATTGGCTCGAAAGTGATGATCCAAATTACACACATCAAATTTGAATGTTAAAAATTCCGAGATCTTGTTTTCGTAGATTTGTTGCTAGGCCAACTGCAGCACAGTTGTTGGCTTTTCATCATCTATTAATTTTTCAATGAATTTTGAATTAATTCAAAATAATAAAATGGTTATGCCACGAGTTTGTACCTTTCTATTTAAATTTTTTTTTTTAAATATGTGAACGCAATTTACTGACATGGAAGCTGTAGTCACAATATAAACAAGGGAATTTTGCGATACTCTATTAGTTGTCAATGGAACGTTGAGCGCCGCAAACTAATTCGCGGCAGATTCTCAGGCAGATGTACTATACATCAAAGGAATAATCATTTCCAATGGCAATGTGCGCCCCCATTTCGTTATGCGGATCAACACATATTAAGGCTCTCTTATTCAGATATTTTGAAAAGTTATTACTAATTCTTATTTATTTGGTAAGAAATTTAATTTCTCTAGGAATTTTGTGAAAAGGCCATGGCAACACTCGTACAATTGGTTATCCTGCTGAAGTAACAAAGATGCAATAAGGACGATTAGGAGTCAAGTTTTTTTATGTTGCAACTAGTAGAGACCGTATTTGCGTCAAATCTGTGAGGGATACTTGCAATGTATATGGGAATTGTTGTAGCTTCTACGAACTTAGTTGATTAAATACATGTTCCTATCCCTTTAAACGATTTCTAGGATATGGCTTGCCAGGGTATATGTGCAAACTCGATACCTTACTAAATGGTAATAACTTTATTTAGGATTACGAAAGAGCTTAGAAAAGCTCTTTCGAGGATCATCGCTATAGGTCCGACTTTATTCTACATGTCGTAATCTAACATTGATTTGCTAAGCGAAAAGCAGAGATTTAAAAAAATTTTTCATTTTGAAGCCCAAGAGAGTCCTGCATCAGCACACACTACTTAAGTTGCATTAGAAATCATGGTTTTAGCTGCTTTCGGAATATTTTGCGCAATTTCTCCGGAAGTATACGAATTTCGACAAACTGACGCGTAGTTGAGGTACATACGTATATTACCTCAAAGCCAATCTGGATTACGTGTGCTCCTAAATGCTAAACTATTAAAATACAAGACTGGACCATATAAAATATACTCGTATACTTGAACTGGACCAATAAGGTGCAAAATTGAACTGCCCTCAGTGAACCACATAATTATCTTATGTACTAGTTTCTTATCTTTGTAAATGATATTGGTTTTTGTTTTCTTCTTAGCTCTACTTTAGGGGCTCACCCCGTGTGTCGGGTCCGAGCTATCGATTGTATCGACCCATCAATTGTATCCAAATATAGTGTAGAATATTTAAAGAAAATGATTTTCCAATATTCCAAGTAATTCGGAAATTACAGCTAAAGTGTCGTTCGAACGACTTTGCTAAAAGAGCGAGAATTGAAGCCAAAGCTTCACATGTCCCTCCAAAAAGGACATGTGAAGCTTTGGAGGGACATATTTCGACGGTTCGCAAATTAACATAATGCGATTCACCGATCCGTGTTTTATATGTTAGAGAAAAAGTGGGAAAACATCAAAATTTCCAAAAAAAAAAATTAATTTAACAAGCTCTCAAAAATATACCTTTTTATATTGAGATTTCATTTATTTTTTTTCCCTTTAAAATGAGCAGAACGCTATAGAGCATGGCACCCGTTAAACGGTTTTTCTTTTAATTGGGACTCAATAATGGGGGTTGAAAAAATGTTACATGTTCTCAAGATATTTGTAAATACATGGTGAAAAATTCGCATTTGTATCTTTATCCAATTTTTCAAAATTTTCAAAATGCCCAAAAAAAACGGAATAGGTCGGGAAACTGGAAGCTTCCGGTATAAAGGTTTTGTGTTCATCTTGTGTGAGAAATTTCCTTTGCAGGTTTTTCTCTTCGTACATGACAAAAACATCAAAATTTTCCTTTATATATCCAACTCCGCCCTCCATGTAAGTTCACTTTATATGGTCATAACGTCTGATGCGATTGCGATAAATTCACGTGAAATATAAAACTTTGATCTTCTATAGCTTTATTTATAATAGTTGGATTTTTTCCAAATTATGGATTACCTTACGATGATTATAATGGTATCAAATTTTTTACTACAAGAGGGAACTTAAGGAGGTCCCAGGCTGAATATGCTATTATTAACTTTATTTGAGCAGGTATCGGATTGCGAAGTATTTGAAACCTAGATTTTGTAAAGATGTATCTATGTGATTTTGTTCGGCTGAATAAGTTCTGAGAACGAGACCTGCTACACTTTTCGGGGCACATCTTCACTCCCCTATGCTTCACCCAATACCAGAAACAAGATCAGCTTGGAAAATTGCTATTCGTGCCCTTTCATTTAATACTCCATGTGACCATACTCTGTAAAAAGAAGAGTTTACAGCCCCCTTTCACATGTATAGGGAGTCCCTTTAAACTCAACCCAAAATGGCCCCACTTCCTGTATGCAAAATGGATTCAAAGATCACAGGTCCCCACCCAATTTTCTTCTTCTTTCTTATTTCTTTCTTCCCTTAACCGTTTCCAAATAAATCAGGTGTGACAGACAGTTCGCCATCCTACGGAGCAAAAGGGGATGTTTTAAGTAGCTCTGCTCTGAAGTGGATGTAATCTCGCGGGAAAGCATCACCATCATCAACGGCGCAACAACCGGTATACGGTCTAGGCCTGCCTTAATAAGGAATCCCACACATCCCGGTTTTGCGCCAAGGCCCACCAATTCGATATTCCTAAAAGCTGTCTGGCGTCCTGGCCTACGCCATCGCTCCATCTTAGGCAGGGTCTGCCTCGTCTTGTTTTTCTACCATAGATATTGCCCTTATAGACTTTCCGAGCTGGATCATCCTCATCCATGCGGATTAAGTGACCCGCCCACCGTAACCTATTGAGCCGGATTTTATCCACAACCTGACGGCCATGGTATCTCTCATAGATTTCGTCGTTATATAGTACGGAATCGTCCATCCTCATGTAGGTGGCCAAATATTCTTCGGAGGATTCTTCTCTCGAACGCGGCCAAGAGTTCGCAATTTTCCTTTCTAAGAACCCAAGTCTTCAAGGAATACATGAGGACTGGCAAGATCATTGTCTTGTACAGTAAGAGCTTTGACCCTTTGGTGAGATGTTTCGAACGTAACAGTTTTTATAAGCTGAAATAGGCTATGTTGCCTGCCAACGACCGTGCGCGGATTTCATCGTCGTAGCTGGAGAAATTATCAACGGTCTCAAAGTAGTCATGAAAATCATCACAGAGGTTTATTCCCGTCGCACGAGAGGGGCGCTGATACCATTCAGAGAACTCTGGTCGTGGTAATCCCGACAGAAAATTCGTCCTTTTTGTTATTTAATATGCTTTATTTTTCCGTAATGTCATTTTCACATGAAATAGATGGTTTTCGAGTTATTTGCGATAAACCGCTGAAATCGTCCATTGATCGATGAAAAACGACATGTTTGATCATGAATAACTGGAAAACTACTACTGGCGCGAACAATTTTCACTAAACATTTTTTACTTAGAATTGACCATGTAATCGCTTATATGGTTATTTCGAAAAAAAATCCACCGGGTAGGCGCAAATTGGCGCTATATAACTTCGTTTCTACCTCCACACCAATTTTGATGTCAGTCGGCTTTAATAACTGACTATGTGGAACATTAGACACAAGATGTTCTTTATTTTCCGGTCCCGGGGGAGAGAGGACGGCATTGCACTTGTTGTGGTTGCACAGCATCTCGAACATGCTGAGTTGTAGTCATGCGAAGCAATCAGTCCTGATAAGGTTTGGTCGGCCATTGCTGGATTGGAACTCGCGGAGGAAAAAATAGAAGTGATCCTGCATACTTGCTGGTTACTTGTAACCAGGGAAGTGAGTTCTATCTTGTTGTATACAGTCCCAGTTTGGGAATCAGCGCTGCATATCTTATCTAGCGCATACAAATTTAGTGCGGTCTACAGAAGAGCAGCCCTAAGGGTCGGTTCTGCCTCCGGGACCGTCTCGAATTATGTGGTGTTCGTTACCTCAGGAATGGTGCCAATTAACACCCTGGCAAATAAGATAACGGACATATATGTATAAAATACAGTTAATCTTCATTTGATCAAAAGCGAAAAAAGGCGAAAAGGAAAAATCCATAATTAGATGGGAACAGTGATAGGACCACTCAAATTAGGGTCGTTGGGCACACAAGGTTACGTGGAAGGAAGGAGGTGCTTAGTTTATGTGAGAAAAAATATCGCAAACGGACATATTTCGAGGCTAAGATTTCATATCAGTGCATCACCCTGATGGCGCATTTTACAATTTACGTCAACACTAATATCAGAAAATAGTTACTGTTCCGATGCTTGTAGTTTCTTAAAAAAAACCAATGTAGTTTTTCCCACTACAATATCTTTTTATTACTCGTATATATGTATTTTGGGAGCTACTCGCCCCCTTTTTCAGTACTTTAGCTATGAAATCATTAGGAAGTTTATTTGTTTTCAAATAAGAAAAGTTAAAAGGTCCAAGATACATATTTAGGGATACAAATTGTAAAAAAGGTACATATGCAGGCAGAGATGATGATATTATACTTCCAGCGTTAATGAATATCAATTAGCAATAATTAGTGGGTGGGCAATTCCTATATTTGTAAGTTCTTTAATAAGTCTCGATGTATAGTTCCACTCGTCTGTTTTCATCAATTTTGCGGAATCCTTCCGCATTATTTCAAGGCCTTCCTATGCGTCCAAGGTGTGCGACTTATTCACTTGCCGCAGCAGGTCCAGATTTTCCCTCTTCACAAAATGTCCCTCCTCGATAACGTGTATAGCAACCGATGATCGCACCGTATTGGCTCCCCGCCTTTCTCCCTTGTCTACTTGCTTTATGTGTTCTTGGAACCTTGCTGTTATAAGCAGTTTTATTTGCCCAATGGTGAACATCACGCAATCATCGCAGTTTATTTTACATATTCCACTTTTCTCTTTTCTGTTAATGGGTCCTTTTCTCTTCCTAAGAGCTAGTATCATTCGACGGAAAAGCGCTGTTTCCAAACTCCAGTTAAATAAGCTATTCACCTACTAGCAGTTTGGCTGAAGAAACTTACTAACACAGCAGATTGGAGACCAAGAGTGAAAACATACTCAAAATTGGCATCACTGTGAATGAGCGAAAATTATTTTACATTCCGTGGGAAATTCTACAAAAAAATAGCAGGAGTGTCGACGGGCAACCTAATGTGACCACTTGTGACGGAAATGTTTACGGATTCTGTTGAATTAGTTATTGAAGAAAAGGTGATAATGCCGACAATATGGTTCATATATGTCGATGATGCATTTGCATTAGTGGAAAAGGATACAGTCGACGACACGCTAAGAGAGATTAACAGAACAACCGAATATTTAATTTATAGTGGAGAGGGAAGAACACGGGTCTCTAGCATCCTTGGGCCTACGAATAATGAACCCGCACCAGGCGTGGAAGTTTTACCAACAAATCAGCAGGATGTAGCCTTACACACCTCGATGTTCATCCTGCCGAGACGAAGAGGAACATTTTATTTCTGACAGAATGGGCATATTGGAGCGGTGGGTAGAGAACTTTAATGAACAGCCAGAACATCGCCGAGTTGGAGGTACCGCCAATTGAAGACGAGGGACAAATAGTGGCACCACCGAGTATAGAAGAAACAGTCCGTGCAATTCGCATCGGCTTAAAAATAATAACTCGCCAGTCGCTGAATTACAGTCGAATTGGCTAAATATGGAGGCGACCAATTACCCCAAGTGGTTCATTGACTTATGTTCAAGGTGTGGAACAGCGAACCAATGTCTGACGATTAGCGACGAGGCATTATCTGCCCCATATAAAAAACGGGAGATATCATGCAGTGCATGTTGCGGAGTACCATCTATAATATATTCTCCGCTATGTTGCTAGGCCAGATAGCCCCATACGCCCAGAACATCATTGACCCATACCAAAGAGGCTTCAATCCAGGGGAACCAGCAACAAATCAGATCTTCTCTGATGCTCAAAGTGTGGGAAAGAGGATCAATGCCTGACGACTGGTAACGGGGCATTATCCGTCCCTTACATAAATAGGGGGATATCACACAGTGCAGCACTTATAGAGGTATCACGTTGCTGAGTACCATTTATAAGATATACTCCTTTATCTTGCTAGGCCGGACGGCTCCATACGCCCAGAACATCATAGGACCATGACAAAGAGGCTTCACTTCAGGCAAATCAGCAGCAGATCAGATTTTCTCTCTGCGGCAAGCGATGGAAAAACTGTTGGAATATGGACATCAGTTGCACCATCTTTTCATCAACAATAAGGCTGCCTATGAAAGCATAGCCAGGATAAAACTATACACGGCCATGGGAGAATTCGGTACCCCGACGAATTTGGTAAGACTGACTAGGCTTACCCTGACCAATGTGTGAGGCCAGACAAAAACAGCAGGATCATTCTCAGGACCATTTGACATCAACAACGGTCTAAAACAAGGGGATGCCCTATCATGCGTCCTCTTTAACTTGGCCCTAGAAAAAATGCTCCAGGATTCCGGGGTAAATGCGAGAGGCATGATCTTCTTTAAGTCCACCAAACAAATGACCTATACTGAAGATCTGCTGCTGCTGCAAGACAAAATATATGAACGGCGGCAACGTCAGCGCCAAAAACCAACCAACCAACAACATCAAATCACACTGGTCAAACGAGAAGAAAAAAGATAGGAGACTACAACTTTGAGACCGTTGATAATTTCTCCTATTTAGAGTCGAAAATCACATCCCATAACAGCTACGACGACGAAATCCGCGTACGAATTCTGTTGACAGCCAACAGAGCCTATTTCAGATTACAAAAACTGTTCCGCTCGAAACGTCTCACTATAGGGTCAAAGCGCTTACTGTACAATGTACAATGATCTTGCCAGTCCTCATGTATTCCTCGGAGACATGGGTTCTTAACAAGAAAAATTACAAACTCTTGGCTGCATTGGCGAAAAGAATCGTCTGAAGAATTTTTGGCCCTCTACATGAGGATGGACGTATGGATGAGGATGATCCAGCCCGAAAAGCCTATAAGGGCAGTATCTATGGTAGATAGAGAAGACGAGGCAGATCCTGCCTGAGATGGAACGATGGCGTAGGCCAGGATGCCAGACAGCTTTTAGGAATATCGAATTGGTGGGCATCGGCGTAAAACCGTGAGGTCTGGAGTTCCTTACTAAGGCAGACCTAGACCGGATACCGGTCGTTGCGCCGTTCGTTATGATGATGCATATTGAGCAATAGTGAGAAGCTCGAATTCGAGGTGTATAGAAAACCAAAGGTGAGTCAAGGTCACGATAATAGTAAGTTCGGCTCATACCGTAACACAAAACATGGCTCCCTACAATTCAATAGTTCACCAGCTCTGCACATACCCTAATCAAGGCAGGTTTCCATAAAGAATGGATGTACATAGTTGATATAGCAATGAAGAACGGTTACACGGCCGAAGTAATAGAAAAACTGATCAAGAAGAAGAAGGACCAGGATACAACATTCTTCGGACAAACAATCACTCTAGAAGAAACAAAATGCATCAGCATACCATTGTCCAAACATTTATACAGAATTAAATCTTATCTAGGAAAATATAATATAGAAGTCGGATCCAGCGGAGAGACGATTAGGAAGCGAAAAGGACCAATTAATATAAGAATAGAAAAGTGAAATAAATAAAATCAACTGCATTGATTGCAAGATGTTCTACATTGGCTTAAGAAAACGGCTCATTACACCGAGGTTCCAAGAACACATAAAGCAAGTAGACAGAGCAATGTGAGCCAAAAGTAGGGAACTCCTTGAATTGGTATTTGGAGTCGGATTGCAGGTTCTCAAGAAGTGTATCATCCTTCTGGACCACAGCGATTGACGAAAAATGTTGATTTCAGAGATTCGGGGCAAAGCATCCGCACGTATAATGTGCTGAGTAGCAGCACAGTTTTGAACTTTTAGCTTGATCATTGGTCGGTGAACACGAGTTATCTTCAGTAATAAAGACATTTGCTTCATATAAATTCTATTCCAGATTTTTATACGGAGGAATGTCATGTCTTCCTTATTAAATCAATTGAAATCGGTGAGGGTAAGCTGGTTTTCGCTTTGGATCATCCTATAAGTACCATATTTATACTTCCTCGTTAATCTTCGAAAAAAGGGAATGGTAATTGAAGTACATTACCAAGAATCGACAACGGTGGTTTGTAGATATGGTTGATCCTTTATGCCCCCAGATTGTATTATGGCAACCATAAACCTTATTCCAAATCGTGAACAGAGGGGATTTTTACTGGAAGCATCATTATTTCATTTTAACATTTCAATTTAAAAACTTCCAGGCTCTCTCTAGATTTTGTAATAGAAGCAAACAGCTCTTTGTAGTATGAGTTAGGTGGAACTAGACAATATAATACTACAATTTGTTCAAATAGTAGTTATTAACACGTTAATGCGTTTCTGATATAAAATCGAAATATTGGGAAAGGTCGCCAAGCTAATGATCAATAGGGTTAATCTATAAAGATTTGTGTATTAATTGTGTTCTCCGTCCCGTCTTGTTCGAACTGCGTCACCTTATTTTATGGTTGTTTTATTGTAAAGTATCAATTTTAGCACACAGATTAGTTTCCACCATTTGTGGGATCTAGTTCCGATTTATTGAAACTTGGCACTTTCTAAAATTAGGGCAACCACAGCTCCAGATCACTGGAATATCACCCAAAAGGTGTAGTTAAGGGGCTAGGGCTAGGCAGAAATGACATGCCTGAAACAAACAAAAAACAAAGAGGATATTAAAAAGGAAAGTTTCTTACATGACAAACCTTTCGCTGAAAATCGATAAACTACGAGTATAAACACGTCGGAAACCGGAAGCTCGTCGCTTCAGCTGCGAAAGGTTTTGTTAATTTTTGTGTAAGAATATTTGTGTACATAATGCTTCTATTTATATAAAGCTCGTAGTGTATATACGTTGAATATACCCAATAATCGATTTGATGCGGTACTGACACTATCTCTTAAGAAGTAATAATTTGATGCGAAGGAGGCAACCTCATCCTACTATAACTTTGTTAATAATAGTAGGATTTCCACCAAGCATACCGGTGCTGCTTCTTATTAAAGCATATATTACTGGAATGTGGATGTAGTACCAACTTAAGCGGCGTTTGCAGTAAATTTTTAAATTACAGCAATATCCTATTCTTAACTCTATTTGAGCAGATGTCATAACAGACAGTATTTCGTAGCCTAGATACCATGTGAACAGACCACCACAATTTTTTCAGATTTTTTGAGAATAGGTCCTTAAAGTAACTGACCCCTTTTGGACCATGGCACAGCTTGCATTGGAAGCAATGTCAAACGAATGCCTATTTTGGATAATTACTTAATTAATACATTTCAATTAATAAAACGGTTATTTTCTGTGACCAACACGAATACTGATCGTATCCCTTTTCCTACGGTTAGTAATCATGACCGCCTCCGTCGTTTGTTACAGAAGATCAAACTGAACCATCGCCAGCTAAATTTTAATGACACTGAGGTTGTTTCGCGACGACAACTACTGATTATCGTGGCTTCCTTAGGTACGAGAAGGACAAGGACCCCATAGTACATCACGTTCCACAGCAGAGGACCCAATACCGAGCACTCCTACACTGCTGTTACAGTGTACTGCTTAGGTCCATTCTCCGTATTGTACCGAGGTAACCTTTCCGAGAGGTAACTTTCGAAGAGCTTAGTCACATAACTAAGAACACCCGTTGCAGACAATGAGCCTTTTATTCACTCCCAACTGGTTAAATTGAACGCATGTTTGACGTCCAATGTAACTATGGCACAACGTTTATTAAACGATATCGTGTCTCGAGCCAACTATATCACGTCTACGGCGTCCATCGTTAAATGAGCTTGATGAAAACCAGATTGACGCTACGATGGGACATTCCTATATTCTATGACAGAGGGAAGTCTATTGCAAATTACCTCTTCGAGCATTTTTCTATCGATAAGGCAGATATGGGTGTATGATGATAGATGTCCCAGGTGCTCAAAACTAGTTTTTGCCTCTACCATCGCTCCATATGTCAGTTTGGACTGTTCAGGCGGCCGGTGATCAATTTGCCGTAAACGAGCTCATACAAACTTGTACGTGTGTGAGTCAATGCGCCCGACCTATGGTCGCGGCGCAGGTCGTCTCAGAAGCGAGATTTGCATACATCATTATCGCTGGGAAATGTTTTTATGAATGTTTAAACATAAAATCTTTCAAATTTGGGTCTTAACGCCTTTCATGGCGTGCCTCACTGTTTAGTTTCATTAATGCAAAGTTACCTCTCTAAAGTATCCAGATGGTTCAAATGGTTAGGGCGCGAGGCTGTCGTAGCGGAAGGTCGCGGTTCAAATCTCACTGGTGGCAGAGGGATTTGTTATCGTGACTGGATGTCGGATACCAGTTGACTCAGCTGTGAATGAGGACCTGAGTCAAATCAGGGTAATTAATAATCTCGGGCGAACGTAATGCTGATAACATTGCCTCCTACAGTGTACTATAGTGCACCGCAAAGGTCTTGAATGAAGGCTCTAACACATTTCAAGGCCCTTATTCAATATGGATTGTTGCGCCAACGATTATTATTACCTCTCTCAAAATTTTCTTTGATATAAGATGAACAGCAAACAGTAGGTGGCAACGTTGATTGGTTTTACAGACGATCTGATCGTCGGTGCAGTTACAAAGCAACCCGAGCTCGAGTAGTGAAATCATTCATGACAGTATATCTTAGTTATGAAACTGGCTTGGATGAACAAAAAGTGGGATGCCATATTTTTTATCAATCGCTATAAAAACCTAATTGCCAACAGGACTTTATAATCAAGTCTACTCATTAGGTACCTTGATTTGATGACCGATACCAAGCTGAGCTTGAAGGAGCATTTGAAATATGCATAGAGAGGCAACAAAAGATCAGGTCATCTCCAGGAAAAATTATCCCTAACACCAAATTAAAGTCGCTGGCTGTTTATTGCTTGATTAGTGAAATCAATCTTGCCACACGCTGTCCCTACCTAAGGAGGAGCAGAGGAAAATGCTATGAACCAGAACATTGTGAATATGGCATACCATCCGAAGTGGCCGCAGAAATCCAAAAAAGCACAGGGACGACACGGAACAAATGAACAGAACAAAGAGCTGGAACGAGTTTGGTAACACGTCGCATGAGTTAACTAAATGTGGTTCCACGAAGCTATACTACAGGGGGACTGCACTAGAATTAGAACAGTTCAGGTGGTTTTAGTTATTGGGAATCCCATCCCATGTTGCAATTTGGCGTACCAGCGTCTTTTCAGGATTTTCCCCTCCATCCATACGCTTTAATTTGATTATAGTTTGCTCGAAAACAGCTTTTTACGATTGAGTAGATGCGTATCTAAAATCTCGGCCGTAGTAGATGGGTCGACCGGTTTCTCGCGTTAGCAGTGTTAGGGCAATGGGTCTCCTCCAATTAGTACGTTAAGGTTCGGGTATCAATTCCACCAATAGGACTGGTTACCAATTAAATGTAATTTAAGACTGAGATTCTCAATCAAAGAGCTCAGGGTTCCACCTGATTCAATCTTTGACGTTAGATCGGGGTTTTCCTCTGTTCCGTTTTTCAATTCAATTTTTTCAATCAGTGTCCAGAGTTCATTGCTCGCGACAACATTTTAATAGCTGTGATCATTCAGTGCACGACACGCTGTGATACCTTAGCCCAGGATTTGGTTGTCGTTTAACTTCAGTTTCCCCATTTAGATAAATATGTTGTCCCACCTATCATTATAGCAGCAAGTGAATCAGGAAAGATATCATCATCAACGGCGAAAGGTCTAGGCCTACCTTAATAAGAAACACCAGACAGCCCGGTTTTGCGCCGAGGTCCACCAATTCGATATCCCTAAAAGCTGTAAGACGTCCTGACATACGCCTTTGTTCCATCTCAGGGTGGGTATGCCTCGTCTTCTTCTCTACCATAGATATTGACTTTCCGGACTGGATCATCCTCATCTATATGGATTAAGTGACCCGCCAACTGCAAAATGGTTAGGCTGATTTTACCCACAATTTGACGGTCATGGTATCGCTCGTAGATTTCATTTTTCTGCAGACTACGGAATCGTCCATCCTCATGTGGAGAAACAAAAATTTTCCGGAGGAATCTTCTCTCGAACGCGGTCAATGGTTCGTGATTTTTCATGCTAAGAACCCAAGTCTCCCAGAAATGCATAAGCACTACAGAGGAAGGAAGTTTTCTGATATATAAGGTGTGACAGACAGACAGACAGGCGGACGGATAGACAGTAACCCGATTCTAATAAGGTGTGCATCTCTCAAAAAAAGCAAATTTGACCTACTATAACTTTATTAATAATATTAGAATTTTCACCAAACATTCCTGTGGGGATCATACTGGAAGTCTTACTGCAAAATTTTGCGGATCTAGGATGAATAGACAGTAAATTTTCAAAATATAATATATTGTTATTAACACTAACAGTAATGTTGAATATTTCATCATCATCATCATCAACGGGGCAACTACAGGTATCCCATCTAGACCTGCCTTAATAAGGAACTCCAGACATCCCGGTTTTGCGTCGAGGTCCACCAATTTACACCATCGCTACATCTGAGGCAGGGTCTGCCTCGTCTTCTTTTTCTACCATAGATATGAGTTTCCCGGCTGGATCATCCTCATCCATACGGATTAAGTGACCCGCCCACCGGGTCGTTATGAAGGCTACCGAATCGTCCATCCTCATGTAGGGGACCAACAATTCTTCGGAGGATTTTCCTCTCGAACGCGGCCAAGAGTTCGCAATTTTTCTTGCTAAGAACTCAAGCTTCCAAGGAATACATGAGGACTGGCAAGATCATTGTCTTGTACAGTAAGAGCTTTGACCCTATGGTGAGACGTTTCGAGCGGAACAGTTTTTGTAAGCTGAAATAGGCTCTGTTGGCTGACAACAACCGTGCGCGGATTTCATCATCGTTGTTGTTATCATTTGTGATTTTCGATCATAGATAGGAGAAATTATCATCGGTCTCAAAGTTGTATTCTCCAATCCTTATTCTTCCTGTTTGACCAGTGCGGTTTGATGTTGTTGGTTGGTTGGTTTTTGGTGCCGACGTTGCTACCATATATTTGGTCTTGCCTTCCTTGATGCGCAGCCGAAGATTTCGCGCCGCCTGCTCGATCTAGATGAAAGTAGTTTGCACGTCTCGCTTCGTTCCTCCCATAATGTCGATATCGTCAGCATAGGACAGTAGTTGGGTGGACTTAAAGACTATCGTGCTCCTCGCATTTACCTCAGTATCACGGATCAGGGTCAGGGTAAATCTAGTCCTTTTTATCAATTCCCTCGAGATACCGAATTTTCTCACGGCCGTGTACAGTTTTACCCTGGCTATGCTATCATAGTCGGCTTTAAATTCGATGACTATATGATGCAACTGAAGTCCATATTCCAAGAGTTTTTTCATCGCTTGCCGTTTCTCTGTGCTGATTTGCCAGGATGGAAGCCTCTTTGGTATGGACCAATGATATTCTGGTCGTATGGGGCTATCCGGCCTAGCAAGGTAGCGGAGAATATATATTACAGATTGTACTCAGCAACATGATACCTATATAATTGCTGCACTGTGTAATATCTCCCTTTTTATGTATAAGGGAGATAATACCTCTTTGCCAGTCGTCAGACATTGATTCGCTGCCCCACACCATGAACACAAGTTGATGAACCACTTGGTGTAATTGGTCGCTTCCATATTTAACCAATTCGGCTGTGATTCCATCGGCTCCTGGGGACTTATGATTTTTAAGCCGATGAATATCACCGTCAGTTTCTTCTACTATTGGTGGCAGCATTTTTACGTCGTCTTCAGTTGGCAGGACCTCCAACTCGCCGAAGTTCTGGTTGTTCAGTAGTTCATCAAAATACTGAACCGATTCTTCCAATATGCCCATTCTGTCGGAAACACAAATTTCCCTCTTTGTATCGACAGGATGAACATCGAGGCTTCTGCTTGCTGACTTGTTGGTAAAACTTCCGCGCCTGGTGCGGTTGCTCCCTGTACTTTTCGAGTTCACAGACTTCTCAGCTCGACGGAGTTCGTGATAAGTTTCTGCGCTTGCCCGCGTCCTTTGAAAATGCTAAGTTACTCGGTATGCGTTATTCTTCCTTTCCGTTGCTAGCTTACATTCATCGTCAAACCAGTCGTTCCGACTCTTTTTGCGGCTTGGGCCAAGTATGTTTGTGGCCGCATTTACAATAACGTTTTTCAGCTGATTGTGAATATCATTTGTTGATGCTTCACCTCCAGGATCTCTGTTGACTGCGGTTGTTGCGGCATCCATTCCCCTCTTATAGGTATTGCGAACGGCTGTGTTGTGGATGGCTTCAGTGTTAAATCGCACCTGATAGTCAGAGGGGATTCTGGGTGGTTTTGTTATTCGAGCTCGGAACACAATGCCAATGAGATAGTGATCCGAGACTATATTGACCCCCCTATATGTTCTAACATTCATCAAGGCTGAGAGATTGCGGCGTTCGATCAACACGTGGTCAGTTTGGTTGAAAGTGGTCCCGTCTGGAGAGGTCCGTGTTTGTTTGTGCACTCTTTTCAGTGTAAACCAGGTACTTCAAAGCAGCATTTCGTGTGACAGTGCTAATTGAAAAATCCCCAGTCCGTTATCATTTGTATTTTGATGTAAGATAGTGGGGCCAACGTATCGCCTGAATACGGACTCCGTCCCTACTTGGCTGTTAAAATTTTGATATCATATTTGGGACAGGCTTCGATTCGTTCTGCTGCCTCGTAGACAGTATCCTTCTCCGACGCTACAGTCTTCTCTGTAGGGGCGTGAACGGTAATGAGGTTTATATTTCTAAATTTGCCTCGCAAGCGCAGAGTGCATAGCCGTTCACTTAGGTTTTGAAAGCCGATAGCTGTTACATCAGCCCTACATGGGCACAGGGTATTGGCTAGCTGCTTGGTAGCTTTATCTCTGTGCAGGGAGCGCACATTCCATGAGAAAATGCGCAGATCGTTATTCCTTTGTCGTTGCTGGGTTCGTCGTTGTATTATCGGTCCAGTCCGATGCTCCTGTTGTGGCTTCGTAACAAGTTGTTTTCCGTGTAGAGTTGTCAGCCCCATCCTGGAGGACCAGTTGGTACAATTCGTCTCTGTCTCGTTCTCGTTCTCTGTCTGCAGTTTTTCGTTAAGAAAAAACTCGCAGCGGTCACCACGTGGAGGTAGAGATAGGGTTTGGTAATAGAGCTGTTGGTGTCGGTTCAACAGGCGTTTCCCAGGTTTTATGCTCTATCGTGGGCACCAATCCACGTTTTGCCCTGGACCCTATACTACCATTTGACCATGATATATGAAACCTTAAACCGAATTAGTTAGGAATTTATAATCTTCCTTCTTCCAATGGTCAGTAAAATGCAATAGTTACTTCTACGGTAGGAGTGACCCATTGGTAGTGCAATTTTTTTGCGGTGATCTAGAGTAATATTCTGATTTAGAGGCTAGGATGATTACTCCCTGTAGTCCCTTCGTTGAAACAAATCTTAATCTTCACAATTTTCAAAATTTGAGTTAGCTACCTACCCCTCTGAGACTTTCCATTCTCCGCTGACTATTGTCCCTAAGTCATTTTAGCTATTAAAAGTTTACAATGGTAGGGAAAGAAATTGCCAATGTCATTCGAGATACGTTCAATTACTTATTCTTAAGTTACCATATAAACAGAATTGAGGAACCGAGCAAAATGCTAAAAGCCATATATCATCATCCAATTGCGTCACTAGTAGCAAAACTCATTCAATAACTCTTTGAATCTGGATACATACGTAATCAGCCTTCGTCTGCCTCAACTTCGACCGTCATTTGTATATACGTCAGAATATTGAACCCGCATTTATCATGAGTTTAGCAACAAGACTACATTATGCTTAGTGGTCCAAAATTTCATATTCATCCATTCAATCCTTTGTCAAAGCAACCCCATAAGAACCCACAGATACCAATTTCCTATCTGGCTTGCTGATATCAGCCTTACCGTAACCGGATTGAAAATTGACCTTTACAATAATTTGAAGCAAAAACAAGCAGAATAGCCTATGCCTTCCAGTAGAAAGAATCCAAAAAGCTACTTGGATGACGCTCGTTAAATTGAGCTAACTCATTCGAAACCAGCTAGTCGCGATTCTGTAGGAAACTCAGCGAAACAAGTTTTTCGATTTCATTTAATGGGTCTAAACAATAATGTCGAAGATTGATCTCCAGATCCTCTTTGAAGCACTGACTCAGATTTTTGCCTTTTATTTAATTATCAGCTAAACAACCATAAATATCTGAATGTGTATGAGATATTTTGCCCATCTATTTGTACGAAAATCCACTGATACATGTTCATTTATGTAATTTCATTGTGTTATATTAACGCCCCAATAAGGCATGCAAATTTAAGGTCAAATGCCTGATACTTACCGCCATTTATCGAAAATTTAGAAGCGGATTTGATTTTTTTCCTTGAAACAATTTATTTTTAGTCCAGTTGAATTCTAGATCGAAGAAGCTACAGATATTTTCTTGGCAAGTGCAGTTGTTCAACTGGTTTTCTACTGGAAGACGATTTTTTTCCTGCTTTCTGTAGGTATTTATGCAAGAATATGAACCGTATTTGTCTGGATGAACCTGTTCCTTTGAGTTAAATTTACTTTGAAAGATTAAAAATTTATGAGGTTTGATCATCGTAAGCACACCTTTTTCAATGGACAGTGTTAGGTAAGGACTTTACAGATTGACATTGAAAGGAATATAGCTGAAGAAGCAGATATGATTTCATCATCTTTTTATGCTTAAAATGAAGAATGGTTAAATACATAAATACCTCCATTAGGGAGCAGAACGAATTGAGATTGCGATCTTTAAGCATGATACCAGCCTGAAAGGAATACATGTCTATATTCTTGAATATTTTCCATTGAGTTATACCGAATTGTTTTCTGTATTCGTAAAAGGCGTCCTTAAAGAATTTATAGTTTTGATTACTTTTTCGAGATTGTTTTTTGACTTCTCACTTTAACGTCTCAAACGTCAATCAAGCTTCGTTTTGTTAATCATTTCCATGACATACTGTGTTTCAGATTCGCTGATTTTACAAACAACATTCCTTCGTGACAAGCGTGTGAACACAAACACATATATACATACGAATCAGCATCCGAAGCAGAACCATGAGCACCGATTTTGAAGGAACAAGCTACAATACTTTCTTATAATTCATAGCGAATAGCAAGGTGGTCGACCCTATTGTATGCACTGGGTATTCTCGGTATTCTCACAATACACCATTGATTGGATTAACCGTGCGGAATTTTATTTGCAGGATCGCAAACACTTGACTGTTTCTACCAGCTGGATTTCCGCTCCTGAGCGTGTCACTGCCGCACCCGACGTTCCTAATGAACATAACTAGTCCAGTCTTTCTAGCGTTCATAGTGTGTCCTTGGTAATTATTACGAATAGATTTTCCGCAAATGCTTGTGCCTTCCAAGGTGTTCATTACCGGGAGCCATAACAGTGACGAGAGAAGTTCTCTCAATGGGTAACCTCTAAGACATCCTGGCACAATAGACTTCTGTCCGATCAATATGTGATTTTTTCTTCACGCCAGCATGTGAACGAGCCAACTAATTAACGAAGCGATTCCTTGCTGCCTTACCGGGTCACAAATTGCCGCCAATGAGGCATAATTGGAAGCATTTGTCCATGAGTGCGCATAAGGCGGATTCTGTTTTGGACATCCCCTTCTCATTTTTGCCGTGAGGTCGTGGAGTGCTGTCCGTGGATTTGCCTTCCTAGTTAGCGTGCTGCCTACAGTGAAGCGACCACTTAGGAATGTATGCATTCCTTGTAAACCGATCTACTAGTCTTTCTAGTCCTCTCAGTAGAAAGGACGTCAGGTCGGAAGCTTTTTACGTATATGTAAGTGGGTTCCCCTGGTAAGGGATAGATAACAACTTCACATTACGCCAGTTCATTGGAATATATATATTGCCTGTGCTAGGCATGCACGGTATATATTCTGATTTTCTGGACCCAGGTCATCCATTCCCTCCCTAACTAGCGCAGCAATAATGCCATCTGAAACTGGAACCAGTTAAATTTTGCTCGCGTCAGTGATAATACTCTGCTCGTCTCTCGGTTGAGGGATGTGTGCATCTGTCAGCCCCGAGATAACATTTTAGATGCCGCCTGGGAAGTGCATTTCAAGCAAAGGGTTTACCGTTTCTTCATCGCTTTCTGTGTGTGTCTCTCTCTATAAGCGTAAATAACCCAGCTTCTGGCTACGTTCTTTGACAAGGATCCGCTTTAGCATTCAGGTTGCTTCAAGAGAATTAATCTCTTCTCAAAAGCGTCATCATGATGATCGTTAAGCCGACCTTATGGTCTTCTTATCGACGACATATATATGAGGAAGATTTCTTTTCAGGAACTTTGATTTGATATCGTCATTGGAACGCCAAGTACTCGTATGTATTTAAGTAAGCTTCCCGAGCTTGCGTGGCTCACTGTGTGGATCGTGTTCGTCTTTCGATTCAATGTTTTGTCAATACCCCAGTCATGAGTGAAATAATTTCAAATGCGGTAATTTACGAGTAGAATAGCAACCTCTCGTAGTTGCTTGGTTGCTGCCATCTTCCACACCAGAAGATATCTTATTGCTTATTTACCTAGGAATAGGAGACTAGGTACGTAACGAAGCGGGAAAGAGTACAATAGTGGTAAGTGTTACTAGACTCCAGATTGCACAACCCGATATACTTATCCGAGCTGCCTTCTTATCATATCGTTTACACTATATCAGCTTATATCAAAGTTCACATATTTATTCTGATTTTGTACCTGTTTACTTAAGTGCCTGCATATGCTGTCATTCAGAGTGCAGCTAGGTTACGCGATAGAGTTGGATAATTTTCAACTTAGTGTTAAGTTGCGATTGCCAATTATATGTATCAAAAGCAAATGAAGATAGTCCCCCAACCTCCTTTAGATCCACAATGCTGACCACATTGCCTCCTACAGCGTCCTGTAGTGTACCGTGACGGTCTTGTATAAAGTGCTCTAACACACTTCAAGGCCCTGATCCAATATGAATTGTTGAGCCAATGATTATTATTATAATGTCTGCCTGTCACACCAGATTTACTCGGAAACGGTTGAATCGATTGTCATGAAATTTCGTGTGAATATGTGGTCTGTATGTCCCTTTACGAGTGACATCATTAAGGGGGTCCCAATAATGCGAGGGGGGGGGGGGGGTGTACTTTTCTTTTGAACAGGCTATTTATCATGTGGGATATCAAATGAAAGCACTCGGTTCGTACTTTTCAAAACTGACTTTACGTCATTTTTAAGGTTTCGTGAAAACACAAAACCTTATTCAAATCGGTTTACTGTCTGTCCGTCACACGCATTTTGTAGTAGCGATTGGCACTAAATTTGGTAGAAAGGTGGGAACTGTGAACGCTCACGCATATAGTGAGTAACATCCTTTTACGTCGAATTTATAGTCATGTGGGGTATCAAATGAAAGGTCTCGGTTGGTACTTTCCAAAGCCGGTCTTAGTTTTAACATTTGTTGGAAAAGCGGGGAGTGCGGGGGGTTCAAAATGATCATTTTTTTAACGAACCCATTCTCAGAAACTACCCAAACAAAAAATCTGAAAAAAATCACGGGGCTGCCACTATATAATGCCTAGGCTCCGAAATACCCTCCATACCGATAACTGTTCAAATAATGTTAATAATAGTGCATGCACATGGGGTCAAATGCACACTCAAACCTTTCATACCTGAAGCGTCTAGCTTCCGGTTTCCTGACTTGTTAATATTAGGTGAAACACAGGTGAGTGAAGGCTCAAAAAATTAAACAGCGCTCCTTCTCGGAAGCTATCCAACCGTAAAATCTGAAATAAATTTATAATGCTGCATTTATGTGAAATCTAGCCCTTAAAGCAAATCTCGCTCTGATATCCGTAGAAATCAAGTTAATTATGTTCCCATATTTTAGAAACCTCCAGTAAGTTTATCCTAGAAGTACAAAAGAAGAAGTCAATAATAGTATATTACCATATTCATTATTTTTTAGAAATTAACTGGAACCCTAATCTAAGTTTATCCTAGAATCATCTAGCCAAGCTTGGGGACCTTATTCGACAAACCATGCAAACCCGGGGCTTCCGTGCCTCCTACTCTACTGCAGATTTCCAGCAACTGGTCTGACTGCCGGAATTGCCGTCAGATGCAAATTTCTCTGAAAGTTGGCAGCGTCCCTATCTCGCTGGGCAAATAACCCGTGGATGATTTTCAACAAGAAAAAGAGCTCCTTAAATCATACTCTCTTGCTCCGGTAGAAGGAGAACTTGAAGATTTTGCGGGCTTAATACTCCCTACCGCTCTCTGGGCTGCTCTTCTAGTTAGCTATTAGCTGTTCGAGGCTAGAAAATTCACAATTCCACCAACAGTTTTGTCTTCTACTGTGGAACAAGATCGTCCTATGCACGGACGGGTCACATGCCTTAGCCATGAAATTGTTTCACTTGGGCAGCTCTTTCTGTAGAGACGCTTGTTTTATTAGGTTGGTCTAACAACACATCTGTGAAAGTCTACTCATCAAAGGCTTTTGCAAACCGGCGTACAATCTTTCTCGATTTCGGACTCTTCCCTGTGACTCAAACCTCACAGAAGATTACCCAGTGATCCGTATGAGTATACCCTCTCACTGGCGCACCATGAATTACCACACGCCAGTGCTGGACTAACGAAGGTTAGGTCTGTAATTATGGCAGCACCATTTTCTCGAAAGGCATTTAAATCACCTTCGTTGTCCGGAACCGTATCCAACCGTTCAAAAGCATCGAATCGACTCTCTCGACCTCTCTCAAGAGCCCAAGTGTTGGAGTCACCGGCAATCACTCTTAAACTACGTCTCCTTGCATCGAGAGAAAATTGTCAAGCATAGGCAATCCCACACCTTCTGCATTCCATTGGTGCATTCCATCGGAAAATAACTAAAAATAAGAATTTTGGAACTCTTCTGATTCGAACCTTTTCGGAAGCCAATAACCCCTCCGCTACTTCCATGGATAGTCGCAATGTGGCCATTTGAGTATTGTCTTAGGCTTTTTGCAAACTTACTTCAACGCAAGTTTCTCCATTTGGATGCCTCATCTCATATTTTTGATCGCGTACTGTGACATTCTCCCCAGGTGATTTCTTGACTGGGGACCTAAAGCCACCAGTATTATTTAAACTGTTTTTTTTCTGCACAAACATTTTCAAGTTGACCAAACTGGTATCTCAAATCGTGTAATAATATTCTGCATGCAATTACATAGGACTTTCGCGATATATTGCCTGCCTTTTAAGGTTTTGTGTAAACACAAAACCTTATTAAAATCGGTTTACCGTCTGTCTGTCTGTCTGTCTGTCTGTCTGTCCATCTGTCTGTCTGTCTGTCTGTCCGTCACACGCATTTTTCTCGGAAACGGTTATAGCGATTGACACCAAATTTGGTACAAAGGTGGGAACTGTGAACGTTCACACATACAGTGAGTTACATCATTTTACGTTGAATTTAAGGAGGAGTCCCCATACATGCAAAAGGGGGGTGTACATTTTTTTTTCATCAAATATAGTCATGTGGGGTATCAAATTAAAGGTCTCGGTTAGTGCTTTTCAAACCCGGTCTTAGTTTTGACATTTGTTGGAAAGGTGGGGAGTGGAGGGGTTGAAAGTGACAATTTTTTAAGGGGGCCATTCTCAGAAACGGCTAAACCGAAAAATCTGAAAGAAATTAGGAGGCTGCCACTATATGGTGCCTGGGCTCCGAAATACCTTCCATACTGATATCTGTACAAATAAAGTTAATAATAGTATATTACCATAATTTTTAGTAATTGGCTGCAAAACCCCCCTTAAGTTCATGCTAGCAACATGAAATTTCGCAATAATATAGGGTATAACATAGAGCATGATCTCACCAAGTTTGGTCGAAATACCACTATTACTAACAAAGTTATAATACGTCAAAGCTGTCACTTCCTTGTAAATTCAAGACTATGAATGTCAATGTCATCCGAAAGTGGATATTCTCACATAATATATACATATATTACGTGCTACGTACAAAGAAATACACAAAACCTTTCGTACCTGAAGCGTCCAGCTTCCGGTTTCCCGACTTGTTTGTAATAAATTTCGGAGGACTTTTTTCGAAGATTTTTTAAAAGCGCACCGACATTTTTATATATATTTTTATATACTTCTTTAGCTATGTATTATATTTGTATAATCGAAAAAAGTTTCCTTGTTTACTGTAAATTAAAAGCTTTAGGTGAAAGTGGTTCGGCTGCGAGATCTTCACAAAAGAAAGCATCGTCGAAGAAAAGCTATGTAGCTGCCATTTTCTTTTGCATTGCTTTCACGACAAACAAAAATAATTTATACAGATTTTGATATGTACAATTAAAGCCCTTATTCAAAATTTTTATTTACTTCGTTGTCCGGCTGAAAAACATCCCAAAATCGGTTTACTGAACATCTGCCTGTTTGTATGGCAAACGCTTTTTCTCAGAAACAGTGAACCCTACTGACTGGAAATTCGGTGGAAAGTTCAAAGGTAGAATTCACACTCATACAGTAAATGATGATGTTTTAAGTTAAGTTTAGTGGGGAAGTACATTTGTAAGTTTTTCTAAGGGCTCATGCGGACGTGCGGTTAACCTCTTAGGGGTCTAGGGCGGCCAAACGCTTTTTGAATTTAATATACCGTCAACCCGCACGGGACCATCAAGTGATACTCACCTGTATGTCGCTAGTGCACATGCCAGAAAAGAATGAATTGCGCAAAATCAATATGTGGTGGTTCTGGCTGTCGTAGCAGTGGGAGAACTTTCTTACTGTACAAACGCTAGCAACCCGAAAAAATAGTGACTATCTCTGCAATCAGCGCGTTCGGTTTCCACAAGAATGCTACTTCCACTATTCGTAAACCTGGAGAGTCCGACATATTTCCCAATAACTGAAAAAAGAGTGAGAATATTAAAGTGATTCTGCCTACTCAATATCTTCGCATAGGTAATAACGAAAGTAATTATGGAAAGGGGTGTTCTTGGAAAACCCGATTATGGAACTCGTCCGACCTTTCGGAAAACTGACGGCGATAGTCCAGGTAGGGAAGTATGACATTTCATTGACAGCAATAGAATGTTTGCGACAAAAATTATGGGATCGTGTCATTCAAATCCGTTTCGACAGTCGAACAGCGTTATTAGCAATAAAAAGCAAAAGAATATCAAACCCATTTGAATGGCGTTGCGAACAATTGCTGCCAGATTTACAACGGTGGGACTAGAGCCAAAATTTGTCATCTGGCCATGAGAGTGGAATCTTCTCCGACAAGGAAATTGAAAAAATTCACGCAGCCGAATGGAGACATTTGAATTCCTGCTGGCAGGCGCAAATCAAAGAACCTAGGGCTGTACACCCTTAAGAAATGCTAAATGAAAACCGTTGTAGGGGTTTTAGAGAGGAGATTCGGCTTCGTAAAGGATCACATGGAAAAAATCGGAGTGGTGGTCTCGGCCACAGTAGATCTACTATAGGCAGTACCCACACTAAAATGACCCCACTTGCGAATGTGCTGCAGAAGCTTAACAGAGACGCTAAACAAGGAAAAGGCATAATCTTTCTTCAAATCGTATTGGTAAGAGGGAGATCAGTGAGCTTTTGCTATTCTGGTACTACTGCCGTGCTCACCCATATAGCGAAAAGTTGTTTCACGTATTCACTTTTACATATGCAAAAACTTGCTGTCCGGATAGCTCAGTGGTTAGAGCACTGGGTTGTCATACGGAAAGCCGCGGTCCAAATCTCGCTGGTGGCAGTGGGATTTGTATCGTGACTTGACGTCGGATACCAGTCGACTCAGCTGTGAATGAGTACCTGAGTCAAATCAGGGTAATAATCTCTGGCAAGCGCAATGCTCACCACATTGCCTCCTACAGTGTTCTGTAGTGTACCGTTACGGTCTTCAATGAAGTGCTCTAACACACTTCAAGGCCCTGATCCAATATGGATTGTTGCGCCAACGATTATTATTATTAAAAACTTGCCGATCTCACCAATACATTGGCAAGTCCGGGCGGTATGTCAAACATAGCTGATCAGATTTTCGTTACATCTCGCTCATGCTCAAGGGCAAACAAATTTGAAATCGTGCATACTCGCACTGATTTCCCCCCTTGCGGGGCAAGGGGGAGTGTGGTAGCTTTCTAGTATCTAACTGTGGTCTCAGCTACATGCAGCCAATGAGAAGGAGAGGGCAAGACAGCCCGGCATTTCATATGCTGCCCGGCCTTCCCAGATCTTAGATGAAGATACTTCGGTAAAGGTTTCATCAACAATAAATCTGCAAGGCTTTTGCTTCTGGCAAATGCTTTCAGATTCGGAAAGGCCTGTGAACACCACAAGCGGAAGGTCATTGAATAGGCGATTTTCGAAGATTGTACAAATGGCCTACCGATAGCTTTGTTGCTCCAAGCACTCAAGCTGATGCTTCCTAGGGGTTAACAATAAACTAATAATAACTATCAGAGCGCTTAATGGCGCAGAATGTCAAGTTCTGCACTGAGGTGAAATGTTGGTGGAATTTAAAGTGCAGAGACGTATTCACCATGGTAGCTTTCTGTCACTGATACTTTTTCTACTCGATATCGGTGACGTCCTTCATGCTGCCTTGGCTAGCAGGCGTGGATGGTTACAGCAGGTTACGTAACCTCTCTTCAAATATACTCACATTCAAAACATTATATTCTTGCCCTTTTACTGAGTCAAAAACATTGGTCAAATGGCTCAGAATTTGCGAAAGATGCCAAGCATATTGAAATTCAAAATTAATATCAACAAGAACAGAATTAAACAAGTCGGAATATCGGAAGCTGAAGCTTCGGGTATAAAGATTTTCTGTTCATCTTATGTGAGAAACTTTCTTTTCATTCGTATACTATGTGGCTAAAACCCAAAATATAATATAATGCTCACCCTAAACAAACAAACATTGCCTGTTGCCTATTACATATGCCTGTGTGGAGTAATTGATACTGATATATAAATGATTAAAAAAAAATATATTGGAACGGGATGTATTTTGAGGCCTAGATTTCGTTTAGATACACCACTGTGATTTTTTTCAGATCTTTCCGTTGAAGAGGTTCTGAGAACGAGACCTGTTACAATTTTTTAGGGTCATATTTTGAGTCCTCAGTCCCTTACATTTTACTAGTTTATTAATTTTAATTTTGGGCCTTTTCATTTGATATCTCACATGGCCAAATTCTATGAGAACAAATTTTGCATCCTCAATTCACATGTATGGGGAGCCCCCCTTAAACTTAACGCAAAATTGCACCACTTTGTTTCACACAAAACCTTAAAAATAGCAGAGAATCGGCTGGCAATGTATAAATAACCCCAGACTTTTGAGTGTGGCTACGCAAAAACAAGCCAATGCCTGTCCATGGAATACACAACACCTGAACTACATGATTAACAACAATCGGTCTGGTTGGTCAGTTTGCCCATCTTCTAAGTCCAAAGATTATCTTAAAAGACTTGCTCTAGGGTTTATAATCCCTGAGAGTGTGGGATGTTTACCCAACTAAAACCACCTCTCGCCAAGCTATGCCCATCTAGCAGTTTTTTTTTCATATTTAAGTTTCGTTTTTTTTGGCAGAAGACCATGTGATCAACCCCAGCACTTTGGTTGGCTTCGGTGAGGAACTGACTGTTCCTCAGTAGCTCATATCATTTGGCATCCTTTATGTTAGTCGTTATGTTAGCTAGTCATTTGGCTTTACTTTTTTCAGTGCTTTCATTATATTAGAGATAGCAGTCAATTTTCGGACTTCGTTATTTTCGTGTGTTCGTAGTCGGGGCTATGCTTAATTGCTTGATTTTTGCTGATTCCATTATATAACTTTTCCTTCAGGTTCCTATGCAGATCCTCATTACGAATAAACTAGGAAGCGTTTGCTATGCTTCTAGGCACTTTATTTTGGAACGTTTGCATGGCCTTCAGGTTTGATTCTCTGGTACAACCTGAGAGCTGGATGCCGTACGTCTATACGGGCCTTTGAATCTGCTATAAAGTACCAGTTTGTCTTTGAAGGTCACCTGGGAATTCTTCCCAAACAGCCAGCACTTTGATTTGCTTTCCTTTCATTTTATTTTCTATTTCTTGGTCGGATGGCTCAGGTGGTTAGAGCGCGGGGCTGTCGTAGCGCAAGATCGCGGTTCAAATCTCGCCGGGGACAGAGGAATTTGTTATCGTGACTGGATGTCGGACACCAGTCGACTCAGCTGTGAATGAGTACCTGAGTCAAATCAGGGTAATAATCTCGGGCGAGCGCAATGTTGACCACATTGCCTCCCATGGTGTACTGTGGTGTACCGTTACGGTCTTGAATGAAGTGCTCTAACACACTTCAAGGCCTTGATCCAATATGGATTGTTGCGCGAACGATTATTATTATTATTTCTTGGTCCATTCAATTGTCAATAGCTGCTTGCAGCTTTATTTTTGCTTCTTCCGTAGTTTTACTCGTCCGGTGCACTAGCTACAATTTTTCTACGTTCAGAGTAGATTCCTTCGTATGTTATTCTGAATAGGCGCTCTGATACATATGATTTTAAGATATCGAAAAGTTCTTCTGGAAGGCCCCTATGCAATTTATACAACAGACCTTGGTGCATATCTTACCAAAGCCTGGGCGATATCGAGAAAAATGAAATAGGCACCTGTTTTTCTTCGAACCCATTTTCTATCGGATTCGTGGTCCAGTAATACTGCTGCATTACGTAATGCTTGGAAACGCAATTGGTGAGGTGATTTGTTTCAGCCTCGTAAGGAGAAGAAGCTTGGCTGTAGTAGGGAATAGCGATATTGGTCAATATGATTCGACTATACTTGGTTCCTTCCCTGATTTGGGGACCATTATAACTTCAGATACTTCCCAAAAGTCGCATACATTATTTATAGATAATATTTTGATTAGACCCTTCTCTGGCTATTGGATTGTCCCTGTAATAAGTTCATAGCCAGGAGCTTTATTAGAAAGCACATTTGTTTTAATTTTTGTCCTCAACTCATTTAGTCTTACACGACGTATTAGGTAATGGTTCACATTTATGACAGGATTTAGGCATGGAAACGCTTGTGTATCTAGAGGCTGGAAGGTACTCTCTAGATTCTTGGTGAGAAGATCTGCCTTATCCTGTGCAGAGTCTAATAGGTGAGATTTGTTGTCTGGGTCTTTTTAGGTCTTTCGCAGGCTTCCACGGAGACAAGCCTACGTCTTTTTGTGCTATCACATTTGTGATATATCTGCTTTATATCTCTTCTTTTTCTTCAGCCTTTAGCTTATTAGTCACATTTTTGGGCATAGTCTGCGAGCTATAGGTTCTCTGCAATTAATTATTTAATCTTAGCAGGATAGTCAGTGTATTTTTTAATCAGTCCATTTTGAGCAGGAGTGCTTTTCCAGGCCACTTCTTGTATCTTCATCGTTAGCAAATGGATCTCCTCCTCAAGTTGAGTAGTGTGATCACTTATGCAAACTTTGGAGATACTTTTTGAATACTGCCCATTTTGTTTGTCAGCCCGGGAGGAAAGTTTTCTCCTCACTTTTTCACTGACCAGCATCACGGCGGGCGAGTGATTGGACATTATGTTTTTTATTGACAACATGAATGTATTGACGTGTGAAACAAACCCTTATTAAAATCATTTCGTTGTTTGTCTGTCCGTCTGTCTGTTTGTAACACCCGATTAATTCGGAAACGGCAGGACTGATTGTTACGAAAATTGATAGGAGCGTGTGGCCTGGTGTTACCTTTTACATACAGCAAGTGGCGCCATTTTGTATTAAGTTTAAGGGGGGCAAGTGAATGGAAGGTGCAACATTTTTTTTCACAGAATATGGTCATGTGGAATATCTAATGAAAGGGCTCAATTAGTACTTTTAGAAATTAGTACCGTTTTTGATATCGGGGTAAATGTAGGGGAGTGAGAGCTCAAAATATGACCCCCAAAAAATGTAAGAGGTCTCGTTGTCAGAACCTATCCAACCGAAAAATCTGAAAAAAATTCACAGTGGTGTTTCTAAACGAAATCTAGGCCTCTCTCGTTCCAATATCTGCACAAATAAAGTTAATAATAGTATGTCACTACATTTTAGAAATTTAGCCGGAAACCCCCTTAAGTTTATGCTAGAACTACAAGATTTGGCACTTTTCCAAGGAATAATATAGGCCATAAGTTTGAAAGAAATCCAATGATTATTAACAAAGTTATAGGAAGTGAAACTTTCACATATTGTGTGAATTTTGTGCATACTAAAACGTGTATGACGTCATCATATCATATCAATCCGTCAATACCACACAAAATCAGCTGACGTTAATGGGAGGTCAGAGGGAAACGTTTCGTTTTAGTTTTTTATTTGTTTGTATATCAATATCAATTACTCCACATATGTTTATATTTACATGCACATATATGTAAATGAGGCGTTGAGGTAGCGCCTCATTGATATAAATATATATATTTGTGCATTGAACAAGCAGTATCCAATAAACGTACTTTATAGGTACGTATGCATGCTTTGTGTACGTACATATGTAAATATAGTATTTGGTAATATGCAATGTTTGTTTGTTTAGGGTTGAGTATAATATCTACGTCTCAAATAAGTACGTATATCTTGTAGTTTCAAAAAAATATGAAAGAATACTTTGGGGTTTTGGCCATATACGAATGGCAAAATCTGCGTAGAAAGTTTCTCATATAAGATGAACACAAACCTTTATACCCGAAGCGCCAGCTTCCGGTATTCCGGCTTGATTGCATTAAAGTCGCCTCCTTAAATGAAAGGGCTTCCGATGAACTGGAGGAGTTGTGCGAAATCTTCTTTTTTAACATCGTGAACAAACACGGCAAATTATAACCAGTTTCGGGTACAAGGCATACAACCGTAGCAAGAAACCACATTTTAGTAAAGTAAATCGTAAGAAGCGATTGGAATTTGTGAAAAGATACGTGAATTATCCTGAATCTTTCTGGAACAAAGTGCTATTTACTGACGAGAGTGGGCACTTGAAGATATCCTAAATCTGCCCCCTATTCACTTGAAGCTGAAACAGAAAACAGCCAACGACACATAAAGACTTGATACCATTGGAGCGTTGAAACACGGCCAATCATACGGTCATGCGTCCATGCGGAAATTCCTTGACAAACATCGAGTAGCTCTGACGACGGCCGATCGTATCTTTGAAAAGGCATACACTATCGTAATCGCTAAAAGAGAAGAATAAAGATTACAAAATTAATAATCTTCACAGACGGGTCAGTCATGGTGGGCGGATCGGGCGCACGTATGTTCTCAGGGAACCTGATTATGAAACTGGGCCGACCCCTCGGAAAAATGACAACCATATTCCAGGTGGAGATATATGCCATTTCATTGACAGTCGGGCAGCATTACCAGCACTAAACGCAACCACACATCAAGCCAGTTAGTGTGGAGTTGTCGTCAGGTGCTGCTGAAGCTTGGCCGACTGAACGAAACATTACTGATGTGGTTGCCAGAACACTCAAACATCGCCGGTAATGAGGAGACTGACAGACTCGCTCGCCGAGGGGCCAGCTTTTAAAATCCGAGTATCCGCTGTTAAGTCTACTCTGAAGGGTGAATTGCATTCACCCAACGGAGTGGAGAAATTCGAACTCCCTTCCCGGCAGGCGAAAATCCTTGTCAAAGAATCTGGGGTCGCCAGAGGGGCATTTTTATTGTCCCTTAAGAAGTGGGAGATGAAAACCCTAGTAGGGCTTTAAACGCGAAACTGTTCCTTAAACTACCCGACCTCCTAAGGTCTCAGACAAAGACACCTTGATGAAGTATTCTTCTTCTATATACTCTCTGTCTCTGGAGAATGTTCTCAGATTCGATAAAGCATGCGAACGTCGTAGCCGGGAAGCCATTGAATAGGATTGGAATGGAATTGGATAGGATTTACGGGGATAAAATAATGGGGATAATAATGGCACGAGTGCTTGGAGCTGCGGCTCCCCCCGTTAAACTAAACTAATTTACTACTGAGGAGAGTAAGGTCAATACGCAATGGGTTGATGGTGTAAAAGTGTGGCAGAATCCATTGGTAAACCCTAAATATTTCTTTAAAACAGAGAAATACAATGATGATAATGTTATGGTATCGGAGTGCACATCAGGAAATAGGGTGAGCAGCCTTCATAATTTAGATGGCCTTATGGACCAGTATGTCTACATCGATGTCTTCGAATGAAATCGGTGCCAAAGTATGGAGAAGCTAGAGATTGCGGAGGACTTCTGCTTCCAGCAAGACAGCGACCCCAAAAACCATCTTCATCATCAACGGCGCAACAATTGGTATACGGTTTAGGCCTGCCTTAGTAAGGAACTCCAGATACCCTGGTTTTGCGCTGAGGTCCACCAATTCGATATCCCTAAAAGTTGTCTGGCGCCCTGACCTATGCCATCGCTCCATCTCAGGCAGGGTCTGCCTCGTCTTCTTTTTTTACCATAGATATTGTCATTATAAACTTTCCAGGCTGGATCGTCCTCATCCATACGGATTAGGTGACCTGCCCTTTTAAACCTGTTGAGCCGGTTTTTATCCACAACCAGACGGCCGTTGTATCGTTTATAGACTTCGTCCGTTTGTAGGCTACGGGATCGTCCATCCTTATGTAAGGTATTGCTCTCTCGAAAACAACCAAGAGTTCGTAATTTTCCTTGTTAAGATTCCACGTCTCCGAGGACTATGTGAGGACTAACAAGATCATTATACATTGTACAATAAGAGTTTTGACCCAGTAATGAGACGTTTCGAACAAACAACCGTGCGCGGATTTCATCGTCACAGCTGTTATCGATTGTGATTTTCGATCCTGGATATGAGAAATTTTCAATGGTTTCAAAGTTGCAGTCTCCTAATTTTATTGTTTTCATTTGGCCACTGGGATTCGCTGTTGTTCGTTCTTTCGTTTTTCGCGCTGACGTTGCGATCATGTACTTCGTCTTGTCTTCATTAACGTGCAACCTGAGATCTCGCGCCGCCTGCTCGATCTGGATGAAGATAGACTTCCCATGATGTCGATATCGTCAGCGTAGATCAGTACTTGGGTGAACTTGAAGATTATGGTGCCTCTCGCATTTACAACTGCATCGCGAAACATTTTCTCCAAGGCCAGGTTGAAGAGGACGCATGATAGGGCATCTCCTTGTTGTAGACCGTTTTTAATATTGAAAGGTCTGGTCAGGGTCAGCCTAGTCAGTCTTACCAATTTCGTTGGGATACCGAATTCAATCATGACCGTATACAGTTTTACCCTGGCTATGCTATCATAGGCGGCTTTAAAGTCGATGAAAATATGGTGCAACTGATGTCCATATTCCAACAGTTTATTCTTCGTTTGCCGCAGAGAGAAAATCTGATCTATTGCTGATTTGCCTGGAGTGAAGCCTCTTTGTTATGGTCCTACGATGTTCTGGGCGTATGGAGCCGTCCGGCCTAGCAAGATAAAGGAGTATATCTTATAAATGGTACTCAGCAACGTGATACCTCTATAAATGCTGCACTGCGTGATATCCCCCTATTTATGTAAGGGACAGATAATGTCCCCTTACCAGTCGTCAGGCATTGATTCTCTGTCCCACACTTTGAGCATCAGATATATTTAACCAATTCGGCTGTAATTCTATCGGCCCATGGCGACTATAGTTTTAAACCCTGTGGATTGCATGGACTGTTTCATCTATGCTTGGTGGTGGCAGCATTTGTCCGTCGTCTTCAGTTGGCGAGACGTCCAATTTGCGGATGATTTGGTTGTTGAGCATTTCATCGAAATACTGTCGGAAGCCAGATTTTCCTCCCTCTTTGTCTCACCAGGATGAACATCGAGATGTATAAGGCTTCATCCTGCTGACTTGTTGGTAAAACTTCCGCGCCTGGGGCGGTCGCTCCCTGTACCTTTCGAGTTCACAGACCTATTGGTTCTCCTAGGCTTCCTTTTTCCGTGTGTGAAGTCGCTTCTCCGCTCGACGGAGTTCGTGGGCGCGTTCAAACGTACATCACTCAATTCACGTTTCTATTCATTGTAGAAAACACCAAACCAATGAAACGACCGCTCGAAAGCCGCGATTTGGACCTCACCGAACATGCTTGGGATCACTTGGAGAGAAAGTTGTTTTCCATCCGCTTTACAGGCAAATCCCGAATGAAAGGGCGCCCGATGCTAGAATGGAATGCAATTTCCACTAAATATATTGCTAAACTTGTCCAATCAATGCCAAATAGATTACAGGAAGTAATTAAAATGATGGGATATGCAACAAAATATTGAATAAATTATATTTTCCTGGAATTTCATAGGAAAATTCCTTTGCATTAATTTGTTTCTTGAAGCTGTGTATTCACTTCATTGCAACTAGTTTGGGACCAAGCAAGAGAATTTTCAGAATATCTCTTATCTATATATGTGATTTTCAACTGAGTCAATAAACAAAATTATGTGACACTCTTGAGAGTTGTCGCTGGAAAATGGCTCTTTCTCAAAAATTACCTTTATAGAAACGTGAACAACCCGTTTCAAAATATGGAACTGTTAAGAAAAAGTTATTTCCAGAATTCGTTCCGCCTCCCTAGACTTCTTTGAAAGCCTCCCGCCGGCGTTGCAATTGTTGCATTGAACTTGACGTCCTAGATTAAAACTGATTTTGTAATTGTTTGAAATGACTCAGTAGAAATGTAAATGCATTCTTTTATTTGGATTAAGTAAGTTGCTCCAGTTGTAGGATATTATGCAGACAACTACAATCGGCCTTGGGCTGAGCGGCATGTTGCATCTAAGCGTGCATTGCAACTTTCATTGCAGCAGCTTGAGTCTATAAATACTACCCGGATAGCGTTTGGTGCTTGAATGTTTCAGACCCGGACCACTTTCGCGATCACGTTGTCAATGACTACGATCCTGTTTTACCACTTTGTCGTAATAATAATAGAAGTTGTGAATTGTGATCTAAGATCTGCAAATGTCAATCTTATGAGTTGTCGAAATTCTGAATTTGCTACATTTACTTTCGCAGATTTTCATTTCCTGCCCACGACCAAGTAATTGTTGGTGATGAATTTAAATGCTACCCTAGTTCCAACTAAAATTAAATATTTATGCATGCAAAAATTCGGCGGAGGCACCATGAAAAAGTGAACAAATATTTCATCAGAAAATATAAATTTAGTCAAGGCTTGGTTTTATCGTTGGCTGGCATCCACACTTGGTTTAAATTGTGAAGACGTTTGCTTACTAAGAACTCAGCATTGTCTGTAGATTTGGCAAACCTCTGGCCTCTTTAATTGTAAGGGATGAAGTCTATTGTTTTCGGTCTTCCCTGAATTTCAATCAGATAATTTGTTAGATACAACAAGAAGTTTAAAAAAAACTTTTCCTAATACACTCAAATAGCTACTACCGACTCATGCTTTGTCAATTGATAGATATCAAGTTTTCCGAGTGCCTCAAGTAAAACCGTCTCCTCACGCCTTCATCCGTGATTGATACAGTAAAGTTCACTTGTTGAACTAGAATTTCCATAAAAAGAAAATAACAGCCAGTCAATGTCGAAATTTGGTTTTATTAAATTTTGTTGATTTCAACAGTTTTATTATTCTAATTTCATTGAATGACTTATTCGTTATACATACGGACACAAGTATAGCTAATCTCAACTCGGAAACTTCCGTGTAGACACTTTACGTGGAGAACCTGATTTTTTGCTCCGGTTTTCGGGTAATCTTCTGCAGGTTTCGCTAGTTCTGATTCTGACAAGGGGGGAGCAGGTGAGGCTTTGCTAGGAACGCTTAAGAATTCGATTTACAGAAATATGAATAAGAATTATAGCTTTATGTTGCTAAGCTGGTAAGGAAACCAGTCTGCATTTTGTCTTCTGTTTTTAATATTCAGGTATATTTATCTGAGACACCAAATATCGATTTTATGGCTTTTAACCAGAAAAACCAAAGCGCTAAGTGTGGTGAACTTTGCTTAGCAAAAATGGGTGGTGTCGCCAGAAATTCCATAGAATGGAAACAATGCAAAAATACATTGACCATGGTTTTCTATAGGCATTGCTGTTGAATTATCATGTTTTGACATATTCTATCTATATAAGTGCAATTGATTTTGGGAGTTCTGTAGATTACTGAATATTAAAGAATTGGAAACAGGCATATAACATATGTATAAGATCACCGTTGAGACATCTGCAAAAAATTATATATAAGCTAGAAATTTTGGGATGAGAAGGCGGCTCTTATCAAATATTTCCGCAAAGAAGAATGTGATCGAACATGAAAGGAAAACCAAGTTTATCACATCATTCGCGGTTACCTGAAATCTGCCTTAGCTCCCCCACGACTTCCTAAGATGTACTCCTTCTCTAGTACCCTAACCTAAGTGCTTCTGGGGCGACCCACTCGTCTGCCATCGGAGACTGGATTCCAGAAATGTGTGACCTATCCACTGCCACTTTCGCCTTTGGATCACAGTGCGTTCGAAAAGCAGGGCTACGCGCCGACCGAGGTCGTCATTCGTAATAGTATCAGGCCAGAGTGCCTTGATGGTATGACACGCACTGATGCTGTCGAAGGATTGGAGCTTTTACGTAAAAATGGAGATCACTTTCCATGTGCTACTCCCATATAGTAACACAGAAAGAACACTTGTATAGAACAGTCGCAGCTTCATTTTGAAATAACCACATATCCAGATTTTAGACAAAACAGCGAAATCGGGTCCACCGTCGGCAGAAACCACGCTTTCTTGATATACAAAATGTCTGACGCCTTCGATGCTCAATTAATGCAAGTACGGAGAGTACGATGGCCCATCAGAAAGAGAATCTTGGTTTTGTTGGTAGTTAGCTTCTGTGCTACTTTACTTGCCTTTCTTTCAAAATGCAGAGCCATCGGGCCAGCGAAGCCGGGATGTTTGGTGAAAAACGAAGGTGTCATCGTCCATTAAACTCCCCCAAGTCCTATGGATAAATCAGCAAGAAGAACGTCACCGATAACGAGAAGAAATAATATCGGCGGCAAGACACTTTGAACCTGAATTTCCGCCTAGCATAAAAATGATTAAAAAACTAAACTGAAATGTTTCCTTACCTTCCCACATTCATAAGAGTTCTTTTTGTTGTGCTGTTAACAAACTGAAATGTTATAATGACTTCATACATGTTTTAGGAAGGACGAAATTCACATAAAATGTAAAAGTTTCACCCCCTATAACTTTGTTAATAATAGTTGGATTTCCTTCAAGCTTCTCAAAATTATGCCTCATGTTATCCCTTGAATGCCAAATTCTGTACTTCTAGCATGAACGTAAGGGGAGCTTCGGAACGGGATGTATTTTGAGGCCTAGATTTCCTTCAGATACACCACTGTGATTTTTTCAATTTTTTCGGTTGGTTAGGTTCTGAGAACGAGACCTGTTACACATTTTGAGGGTCATATGTTGAGCCCTCACTCTCCTCCATTTCACCCGATATCAAATATGGGACCAGCTTTGTAGTACTAATTGAGCTCTTCGACACCCCACATGACAATATTCAGTGGAAGAAAAAGTTCCCCTCCCTTTTCGTATGTATGGGGAACGCCCTCTTAAACTCAACACAAAACGGCACCACTTGTTATATGTAAAGGTATTAACAGACCACACGTTCTCACTCAATTTCGTGACAATCGGTTCAGCCATTTCCGAATAAAATGGGTGTGATAGACAAACAGACATCGACTCGATTCTAATAAGGTTTTGTTTCACACAAAATCGGCTGAATAGGTTTTGCTGCGCAGGTCATTTAATCGGTATGGATGATTCAGCCCAGAAAGTCTATAAGGGCAATATCTATGGTAGAAAAAGGAGACGCAGCAGACGCTCCCTGAGATGGAGCTGGATCACGTTGTCCAGGATCCCAAACAGCTGTTTATGATATCGAATTGGTAGACGGCGTTAAACCAAGATGTCTGGAGTTTCCCATTAAGGCACTTCTAGACCGCATGTCGGTTATTGCGCCTTAATGACGAAGCAATGATGAACCACCTTTTGGACACTTCTATCTCTTACGTATCATTTAACAAAGTTTAACGAGTTTTTAAAGCAACCTATCGGAAAACAAACCACGAAAAAATAAAAAATACTGATTCGTTCACATGTGGGGCCATAAAACTATCACGGTCTCTTAAGAATTTTAGGTTTTTCTGATATAATTTGTTTAAACCTAGATCGATCATTCGCCCCACTATGCGTCTTATTGTAGTGAAACCCCGTTGTCATGTTATCTCTTGGTATCAATAATTCGGGGAACCACTTAGAAGGAATATCAATCTTCCTTCGATTTAGCCAGCTCCTCACCTCACTGATACTCCCGGGCATCTTGAACATTGCTCTTCTTGCCTGCATCTATATGTGCAGATAGAGAGGGATTAATCCTAAAAGGACCTCCAGAGATGCTATTGGGCATGCCCTCATTGCTGCACTGATACACACGCCAGCCAATCTTTCGAGTTTGTGTAACTCCCTGGCCTGTATGCTGATGAGATTACTGCTCCATAGGAAACCATTGGCCTCAATATTGCATTGTACATCCAAAGAAGTATCTTCGGGATGTAGCACCATTGTTTTCCTGCAATGGACCTGAAAGCCATCAAAATACACTTAGCCTTCCGATATGCGTTTTCTAGAGTAATTTTTGGTCTAGGGTATTTCCCAAATATTTCTGTCTGTTTCTCATTTCACCTCCTTAACATGTAACCTTATGACTCTCAAAGGATCAAGCTCACGCTTCCTAATGAATAGCACTATGGTGGTTTTGGCTAGATTGATACACAGCACCGCCTTCGTGTACCAAGCACTAGTAATCCTTAACCAGTTTCCATTCTATCACATAAGGTATGCTCATATCCGCGTAACGCTGGACCTATATTCTAGTATTTGTGAGCTCATCCAGGAGTTTGTCCACTACCAAACTCCACATAAACGATTATAATACCCCGCCCTGTGGGCAACCTTGAGTAGTATTCGTGACAATAGATTTTGTACCCGTCGATACATCTGTTCGTCCATTCTCTAACATAATACCCATCCGAAAAGACAAGTTTCTTTGCTGATCAGGGTATCTTGTATCTCTATGTGCGAAGTGTTATTGAATAATAATAATAATCGTTGGCGCAACAATCCATGTTGGATCAGGGCCTTGAAGTGTGTTAGAGCACTTCATTCAAGACCGTAACGGTACACTAGGAGGCAATGTGGTCAGCATTGCGCTCGCCCGAGATTATTACCCTGATTTGACTCAGGTACTCATTCACAGTTGAGTCGACTGGTATCCGAGGTCACATCATGATACAAATTCCACTGCCACCAGTGAGATTTGAACCGCGACCTTCCGTACGACAGCCTTGCGCTCTAACCACTCAGTTATCCGGGCACGAATGATCCTCCGATATCCATAAACGCTCACAGTGCTATTTCTATGGCATCCCGGAATACGTCCATCACCTGATACAGAGCAGTTTCGGTTGGCCGCCTGCGAGGGAAGCATGTTGGTATAGATGTAGGGGATTACGCTTTAGAACGTTAGTTCAAGTATAGTTGTATATGACCTTCTCCTCCGTTTTGGTTACAAACGATATCAATGTCACCCTTAGAAGAGACTCTAAGATAATTTCTAGGCCTCTCTGGATTAGTGCTGGGGAGGTGCCACCTACTCCAAGTGATTCTGTGGTTTAACATTTCCCATTGCCCAGTTTACCCTAGTTTCCGATCATACCTCTTTTGCTATGATAGATTCCAGTTCTCCTTTTTTCCCCTTTTATTCGCCGTTGTGGTGTCAGACAAAACGCTGTCGTCTTCCGCTGTGGGGTAGGGCCCCGGAAAAGAAGTCCCGAGAAGCAAGTATAATCTGTCCTCCTCATTCTCAGTAAATGTTGCATCCTCCTTCTTCAGACAGACAGAAAATATTGTCCCGTCTTTGGTTACAGCTTTGTATAGCCTGGTTGCTTGTATGGTTTGTTCGATCCCTTCACAGGACTTCCTGAAGCTGAAGTCTTTGATCACTTTACTATACGCAGTCAGTGCATTTTTGTACCTCGGCCAGTCTCCGGTTTGTTTTGCCCGGGTGAAGAGTTGTCGTACCTCTGTTCTTATTCTGGCTAGTTTCCCATTCCACCAGGGTACATCCCTTGTTGGCTTAACTGCCTTAGCTGCTGTGCTGTGTAGTGCTAACTATATTCTGAATTTTTAACAAACTACTACCCACAACATACTAAGGATTCTCACCCGTTCAACATTCTACTTTGAGTATAGTTGGAAAGATTGTGACAGTTCGTTGAACTGACAGCTTTAATTTTATGGGTATTTGCCTTAAGTTTGATTCTTTTTCCTTCAAATTTGTGTAACCAGAGCTGTGACCTAGAATTAAGCAGGCAGATATTAATTGGCTTTCCTCGTATATTACACAAGTACAGGAAGATCGCTGTGACCTGCAATATGTTGATCATATCGGCGCTAACATTGAGTGCATATTCCAAAAACTAAACTTAATCCGAAAGTAATTTGCCACTACCTTAGTCGCTCCTCCGCTTTCTAGGCATAAACTAATTTTAAAGGTTGACAAATAGATTAACCAAATGCAATGTAATTGTTGGGGATTTTAACAGCCAAGTAGGGAAGGAGCCCGTATTCAGGCGATACGTTGGCTCCCATAGCTTACACGAAAAAACAAATGATAACGGACTGCGGACTATTCAATTAGCAGGGTCACACGAAATGGTTGTTGGAAGTACCTGGTTTGCGCGGAAAGCGGTCCACAAACATACGTGGGCCTCTCCAGACGGGACCACTTTCAACCAAATTGACCACGTGTTGATCGAACGCCGCCACCTCTCAGCCTTGATGAATGTCAGAACATATAGGGGGGCCAATATAGACTCGGATCACTATCTCGTTGGCATGGTGCTCCGAGCTCGAATAACAATACCACCTACAATCCCCTCTGACAACCAGGTGAGAGTGAACACTGAAGCCATCCACAACACAACCCTCCGCGACACCTATAAGAGGGAAATGGATGCCGCAATAACCGCAGTCAATAGAGGACCTGGAGATGAAGCATCAACTAATGATCTTCACAACCACCTGAAGAACGTTATCATGGATACGGCCACAAATATACTTGGCCCCAGCCGCAAAAGGAGTCGGAACGGCTGGTTTGACGATGAATGTAAGCTAGCAACGGAACGGAAGAATGCCGCATACCGAGTAATGTTGCATTCTCAAAGAACGCGGGCACGCGCAGAGACTTATCACGAACTCCGTCGAGCGGAGAAGCGACTTCACAGACGGAAAAAGGAAGCCTGGGAGAACCAACAAGTCTGTGAACTAGAAAAGTACAGGGAGCAACCGCACCAGGCGCGGAAGTTTTACCAACAAGTCAGCAGGATGAAGCCTTATACACCTCGATGCTCATCCTGCCGAGACAAAGAGGGAAATCTGATTTCCGACAGAATGGGCATATTAGAGCGATGGGTTGAGTACTTTGATGAGCTACTGAACAACCAGAACATCGGCGAGTTGGAGGTCCCGCCAACTGAAGACGACGGACAAATACTGCCACCACCAAGTTTAGGAGAAACAGTCCGTGCAATTCATCGGCTAAAAAATCATAAGTCGCCAGGAGCCGATGGAATTACAGCCGAATTGGTTAAATATGGAGGCGACCAGTTACACCAAGTGGTTCATCAACTTGTGCTCAAGGTATGGGACAGCGAATCAATGCCTGACGATTGGCAGCGAGGCATTATCTGTCTCATACATAAAAAGGGAGATATCACACAGTGCAGCAATTATAGAGGTATCACGTTGCTGAGTACCATCTATAAGATATTCTCCACTATCTTGCTAGGCCGGATAGCCCCATACGCCCAGAACATCATTGGCCCATACCAAAGAGGCTTCACTCCAGGCAAATCAGCAACAGATCAGATTTTCTCTCTGCGGCAGGCGATGGAAAAACTGTTGGAATATGGACAACAGTTGCACCATCTGTTCATCGACTTTAAAGCCGCCTATGATAGCATAGCCAGGGTAAAACTGTACACGGCCATGGGAGAATTCGGTATCCCGACGAAATTAATAAGACTGACTAGGCTGACCCTGACCAATGTGCGAGGCCAGATAAAAGCAGCAGGATCACTCTCAAGACCATTCGACATCAACAACGGTCTACGACAAGGGGATGCGCTATCATGCGTCCTCTTCAACCTGGCCCTCGAGAAGGTGATCCGTGATGCTGAGGTGAATGCAAGAGGTACGATCCTCTTCAAGTCCACCCAACTACTGGCCTATGCTGACGATATCGACATCATGGGAAGAACCACCCGAGACGTTCAAACTGCCTTCATCCAGATCGAGCAGGCGGCGCGAGATCTTGGGCTGCACATCAATGAAGGCAAGACAAAATATATGGTGGCAACGTCAGCACCGAAGACGAATCAACCAACAACATCAAACCGCACTGGTCAAACACAAGCACGAACAAAAATAAGGATAGGGGAATACAACTTTGAGACCGTTGACAATTTCTCCTATCTAGGGTCGAAAATCACAACCGATAACAACTACGAAGATGAAATCCGCGCACGGTTGTTGTCAGCCAACAGAGCCTACTTCAGCTTACAAAGACTGTTCCGCTCGAAACGTCTCACCATAGGGTCAAAGCTCTTACTGTACAAGACTATGATCTTGCCAGTCCTCATGTATTCCTCGGAAACTTGGGTTCTTAGCAAGAAAAATTGCGAACTCTTGGCCGCGTTCGAGAGAAGAATCCTCCGAAGAATTTTTGGACCCCTACATGAGGATGGACGATTCCGTAGCCTACACAATGACGAAATCTATGAGCGATACCATGACCGTCCGGTTGTGGATAAAATCCGGCTCAATAGGTTACGGTGGGCGGGTCACTTAATCCGTATGGATGAAGATGGTCCCACCCGGAAAGTCTATAAGGGCAATATCTATGGTAGGAAAAGAAGACGAGGCAGACCCTGCCTAAGATGGAGCGATGGCGTGGGCCAGGACGCCAGACAGCTTTTAGGGATATCGAATTGGTGGACCTCGGCGCAAAACCGGGATGTCTGGAGTTCCTTATTAAGGCAGGCCTAGACCGGATACCGGTTGTTGCGCCGTTGATGATGATGAATGTAATTGTTAACATATAACTCATAAATAGAGGTCCTGTCGATTATACGTACGTACATACATCTATACTCTTCAACTGAAAGTTGAAAGTGCATCATAACGGCAAGTATTAGAAATAAACACTTATACCATAAATGGGGAATGTAATATCTACTTCAATGATGGATTATTTTGAATAGCGTTAGTGCCTAAATACACTTTAAGATATTTTAGTTATATACAGTCTAGAAAAATTCTAGAATATCCTTCCGAGATTCAAATATAGTTCAAAGGTGAAAGTTTATTCTTACATACTGTGACGACTTGAAGCAGTAAAGGGGTTTACCAAAAATATCTTCTGAAGTATTTAATTATATCCGCTTAGGCTACATTTTGTGAAAATGGGCAATTCCCAGAGCCAGGTTTTAACTGATAGCAAGCAAATCAGATTTTAACAAGAATATACAATATGCAAGGTGTACTCATTACTATCGAAACTATTATCTCAATTTTTGTGGAAGATATGCAACACAATGGCATCAGAGCTTCCGCTTGTTCGCGGCCGAAATAAATTAAAATGACAATATGAGATGAAACAGTGAAATTTTAGCAAGGTCAGGGCAGACATTCACCTGACCTTAAGTTTCTCACAAAAGCGCTAATGAAGACCATCAAACGGAAAACAGACACAAGATAATAGTAGTTCAGCTAATTAACACAATTATCTCTAATTTATTATATCATATCGGAAGATAGCTACAGTTTCTTACGAATCCTAGATGGGTTTTTAAAAACATGGAATGTTAGTGGAAAGCAATTGGGATTTACTATCGTGAAACTGAATATTTTTTGTAGATGCTGAACTTTTTAGCCAACTAAAGGTAGAAAACTTGCTAAGCTACATTTTAAATTGAGGAGCGCCTTATCTTTATCTGATGAGCATATCGAAAATTTGGAATCTGGACGCTTTGGGGTAAACAGTTTTGTGAGAAACGTTTGATAACATTTGTACGTAGCTGAAACTTTAAAAATTCGAATTCTTCTTCATGTAGTTCCTAAGATATTGTATATGTATGTACATTTTAAAGATATAAATTCTATGCCCACCTTAAACCAGTAAAAATTGTACATGAATATTGTCCGTTTCTTTCTTAATCAAGCAAAATGTACATACATACGTATACCGCTGGTGTTAAAAATGTATTGACCTCAGTTGGCCACTATCTGCAAATTTGATAGGCATATACGGAGTAATAAATAATAATAATAATAATCGTTGGCGCAACAATCCATATTGGATCAGGGCCTTGAAGTGTGTTAGAGCACTTCATTCAAGACCGTAACGGTACACCACAGTACACTGTAGGAGGCAATATGGTCAGCATTGCGCTCGCCCGAAATTATTACCCTGATTTGACTCAGGTACTCATTTACAGCTGAGTCGACTGGTATCCGACGGCAAATCATGGAGAAATAAATACTGATATATAAATAATTTAAAGATAGCTAGAAAAGTAAACAAGTGTAAAAAAGTGTAACTTTGTTATTGATTTCCCGCAAACTTTCCAGTATTATATCTTTTCTTACCACTTATACACATATCTAATTTCTTAATTCTAGCATGAACTCAAAGGGGATTTTCGGGTAAATTTACAAAATATAGTAATATCCCATTATTATTCGAACATATATTGAAATGGAATCTACTTCGAAGCCTAATTTTTTTCTATTTCATTTTAGATTTTTTACATTTACGTTTTGAGCCCTCACGTCCCTATATGTATCTCACCCATTATAAAAAATAAGTTTTGGAGAGTACTTATTGAACCATTGATCATTCGCCCCACAAAAGGAAACTACCCCCTTCCAAACCACATTAGGAGCTTATCATAACCAATTATTTAAACAGATCGTTAGCTTAGCTGCATGCAAGCGCTCAGGAGATAGCCACTTTATGAACTAACCAATGAACGTAATTTTGTTTATTATTTATATATAAATATATTTATATTCGTTTTTTACGGTATTTTATTTGTAATTAGGAATGAGAAATGTTTTTGTTTTTTTTTTTGTTTTTTAAAATCATTTTTATTTTTAAAAAATAGGTAACAATAGTATATGGATTGGAAAAATGAACAATAAAAAAACAATCTTTTAAAATAACAAAAAATAACTTAAATCTAATGGCCACTGTGGGCTCTCAAAATTTTTGAATAACGATTTACAGACAGAGAAGAGAAACAGTAAGAAATGAAAATCTAATTTTACAATAAGTTGTCGGGAAATGGTCAAAAACCCGACAGAATTCACTTGGCCTTAGTGGCAAATAAAGAAATATAAAAAGTAATAATAAATATTTAATCGCTTCAAAAGACACTTCTAACTTAAATTATTGTTCTTAAAACTATCATAATTATAGATTTTATATTACACATTTTTTCTTTTTTTTTAAAATAACATCCATACAAAAAAAAACAAAGAATAATAACGTATGTATTTATAAGTTACAACTGGAGACAAAATCAGCACCCGTTCAATGTATACATATTTACAAAGCCCCACCAAGAAACAAATAGCAGGACTGAACACGGCCACCGCTAACCGGCATCCCGCAGCCACCAGTACCAAGATTTCTCTTTTTCATCCCGCTTAATGTCAATTGCTCTCGCTCTGGAGTATCTCCAGTCGAATCCCGGAGCCCCCACTGTCAAATTCGGGGGGTATTCTATCCTTTTGTCCGTGGCCCGCCTATGTATATGATACATAACCGGATCACCGGCAGAATCAAGAATTAGACCCTTCCTGTCAAGATACACGAACGCTTCGGGAGGAATGAAGCCTGTCGTGAGAGTTTTCTCGCAATACCCATCATTTGGGTAGAACGGCTGCGAAACCCAAGGGTTTTCACCATGCGAAGCAGATCGTACTATATGATTCCGAATCAATCTGACGATAACTGTATCGATTCTTGGCACAGCAGCAGCTGCATACATCACTTCATTAGTTACATAGTGCTCATAGTTTGACGAAGCAGTCCTATTAAGCCCCGTGCAAGCACGCAGACATTTCCTTTCAAAGATCCTTATTTTCTCCATTTGGCTAGCACTCAAATTAAACCAGATAGCACACCCGTAGGTAAGCACCGGTCTAACCAAAGTAAGATAGCAAATAATCTTAACCTTCCGGCTAAGATGTGGAGCATAAAAGAGTCTTCGAAGAGACATGAATGCCTTGCGAGCGCTTTCTAGCGCGACTTTAACGTGCTCGTTAAATTGGAGACGCTCGTCAAGACGCACACCCAGGTATCCAACGCACTTCTTATGAGGAATGCGCTCTGAACTATCCTCGTTCGCGACAATGTGGAAATCTCTCCAATTCCTTTTCAAGTTCCTACTGGCATACGCCAAGGAATTTCGAAACAGAATCGTTTCACACTTTTGCGCATTGATTTTCATCCGCCAACTGTTCGTGAAGAACTTAATATCATTGAACATCTTCTGAAGTTCAACTTGCACCTCAGTTACCTTCTTGTGCGCCGTGTAGGCTATCAGATCGTCAGCAAAGGCAACCAACGACCTTTTAGGAGATTTATTAAAATCGAAAGAATTGAGCAATTCGCCGGCAAATACCGCAAAAAGTGTAGGCGCAGTCACTGTCCCTTGCTGTAATCCATTCAGAGCATGAAATTCTCTGTTAGTAGTGAGATTTCCGTCCGTAATGACAAAGCACTTGCCATACAGCATACTACACATCATCGCTACGAGGTGACTGGGAAACTCATTCTTCAGGAGCCTGAAAATCAGTCCATCCAACCAGACGGTATCAAAGGCTTTCTCCATGTCTATAAGGCAAGCGCCTACGCACTCACCATTGTTGATCCGCCAGCAAATATCAGACGTTACCTTCGTTATTGCATGTATTGTCGAATGTCCAGATCGAAATCCGAATTGCGCGTTCGGCAATAATTCCTTCTTCTTTATATGCCCGTTCAAGGCTTTCAATACCAAAACCTCAAACACCTTGCTGATGTTAGGCAGCAAACTGATTGGGCGGTAGGTTTGAGGGCTGGATGAATCCTTCCCTCTCTTTAAAATCGGGAATACTCGGGCTTTCTTCCATTGTCCTGGAAAGAAGGAATTGTTCAATAAATTATTGAACAAAATGCAATAATTACGAATGGCAATGTCTGGTAAATGCCTGAGGACCACGTTGGGAATGCCATCCATACCGGATGATCTCTTATTGTTTACTCAACATATGAGACAAAGTAATCAAGCAGATTATCACTCGGTATGAGATCAGCCTGCAACGAAGAGCTAAATTGGAGAACTGTGGTGCCGTTCAGGCTATATTTGAAATTGTGGACATCTCGTTCTACAATTTCCGAAAGTCGCGTTGGCTCTAAGTCCGTTCTGGGCCGATGCACCGATTCAAAGTGCTCCCCTATAAGTTCGAGTTTCAGAGCATCATCCATCACGATGTAATTGCTTGCGCATTAGCAGTTACAATATTCGTGCCTATACTTGAGTCAATAAGGTGTTGTATCTCGCTGCCACCGACTTTAATTCTCGGTACAGTTATTCGTGACTTCTTCCGGAATAACGTATTTATCTTAGTAAACATGGAATCTGGATCGCTTGGTGAAATACCCTTTAACTTCTCCCGCCACTGGGAGTTCACTTCATTTACGTAATGTTGACGGATAAGATCCCGCGCGATCTTTAGAAGTGATTTGAACTCAACCAATATGGGATGATGATAGTCCCCATATCTCCGATCGATTTTGTTGACGCGAGTGAGCAGAAGGCTTTTCACTTTTTTCAACCGTTTTATGGCTACAGTTTCATATCCTTCCATATTATTGCGAGGTTTAATTTTAGGGACGACTTGTTCAATTGTTTCCAGCGTCAAGTTCTCCAGCTTGAGAAGATACTGAAGTATTTCCTCGTTGCTCAAGTTCCTGTCACCTGGTGCAATTGTACTATCGTTTTTCCCATCAAGAGGTGGGCATTCCTCTCGATATCCCCGAATAAACCTCTCTTGGAATTTCTTCCAATTTGTTTGTTTAAAGTTCAGCCTGTGGACGCCACTGTCCATCGGCAGAAGGCGAACTCTTCGTCCATCAAACAGAACTTCAATAAGAATAGCGTTGTGATCGCTATCGTAAGGAAGAGTCTGTAGTTTCCGTTGAGGATTCCTAAAATTAAAGTTCAAGCGCGCGTCAGCAATGCACAAATCCAGATAGGAATTTGCCCTGGGCCAGGTTGGACTCTCTGACCCATATAATTCGCATTTATACTCTATCTGGTATTGCTCTATCCAAGATTTGAGGAATACCCCTCTGGGATTGTTTGTGGCGTTTAGCCACGAGGTATGCTTAGCATTCAAGTCGCCAGCTATAATATAGTAATTATGCAGCCTATTCAGTTCGAGTATCGTAAACAGAGAATGGAATTCCTCCCTGAACTTGGCTCGGTTGTTTCCCACTGCATAGACTGACAGAATGTATAAATTCCCTCCTCTAGGCAGTGAAAAAAGAATACATGAGACTTCGATACACTCAAAGGTTTCAAATTCAGGCCTACTAATATGCCTGAAACGATAATGGCGACCCACAAGTATTCCGGTACCACCTCCCCCATCACAATTTCGTCTATCGTTCCTCACGAATTCAAAATCCTTGAATGTTATCGAATGCCTCGGATTGAGGTGGGTTTCTGAAATCAAGACTATGTCAGGCTGTTGTCTGGCAGCGAAATCAAGGAGCTCCGCTCTTCGATGGATTCCTACGATGGAATTCACATTAATCGCGATGATCCGGAGACCATCCAGTGGTACCGCTGTGACTGCAGACCTAGCAGCGGGCATGCTGTTTGTGTAAATATTCTGTTATGCTATTTATTTTTGTATTGTGTACGTGTAGCGTATGCTGCATGTTTTCACACATGGTTAGTATTTTATTGAGGATAGTGTTCATCCCGCCACTTGCATCTTGTTGGGGCTTCTTAGCTCCCCCTTGTCGAACTACTTCTGCAAATGGGATCCCCGAGACGATTGGTGCCGAAGGGACGGTACCATCCAACGCCGCTGACACCTTCGTTTTTTGGGCCGATCTCGGTGCTTGCTGCCTTGTGACCTTAACATTGCGGTATGCAGGACATCCACGGTACGAAGCCGGATGCCCTCCGCTTCCGCAGTTAACACAGAAAGTTTTTTCCTTGCCATCTGCTTCAGTCAGCGAACATTCAGCTGCGGTATGGTCTTTCCCGCACTTTACACATCGTAAGGTCATTTGACAGTTCACTGCCGAGTGACCATAGCGCTGGCATCTTCGACACTGGACTATTTCGCCCCTTAGCAGGCGCTCAAAACGAATGGCCTGATAATTAAGCGACCTGATGCCGATCAGATCGCTTCCCCGGCTCTCCGGGCTTATCTGCACGAGGAAGTGCGGCAGGATTTGTTTTTCCAAAACGGACCTCCTCGTACTAAACCGTGACACTGAGAGGAACTTAACCTCAGTTCCCGTCTCCCGGAGCATTTTGAGCACCTCGTCGGGCTCTTCCTCCGCATCCAAGCCTTTCAGAAGGAAGGTTTGCACCTTCTCTTCCTTTGGAGTGTAGGTGAAGTGAGGAGCCTTCACTCGCTCGAGGACCACCCGTGCTTTTTTATAATCTGCAATTTTATTGCATTTGACTTGGGCTCTCTCGGCCCCCGTCTTTTTAATAACAAAATTTGAGAGCCCCGCACTCCTATTAAGTAGAGTGGCTAAATCTCTACCACCTAATTTATAAACATTAATGGGAGGCACCCTTTCCCCCTTTTCTTTATTTCGGGTGCCAATTGTATCCCCAGTCGGACCATTTTTTAAATTTTCACTCGTACTTGCATTATTTTTTAAATTTTCACTGGTACTTGCATTATTTTTAACATTATTTAACATTTTTTCTTGAGTTTTGTTTTTTTTCTTTAATTTTTTGGAAACATAGACCAAAAACTCACCCAATTTTCCATCTTCACTATTGCAACTTGCCTGGTTAGCATCCTCTTCTGGGACATTTCCCTCGCCACCGTTGTCGCCGACTCTCGTATCGTCTGCTTTACTGCTCTCTATGTCCTCCATACGGACAGATTCGCTGTCGAGAACATGTTCGCCCTCAAGGCGGCCCGGTTCTTCCATGATTGCAAAAGTAGTCGAAGATAGCTTAACCTTTTTTCTGGCTACCTTTGGAGACGGCGGGCCCGCCTCCCCAGCCATTAGCTGCTCTGTAAGCTTTTCATTTTTAAGGTTTTGTGTGAAACAAAACCTTATTAGAATCGATTCGATGTCTGTCTGTCCGTCTGTCTGTCTGTCTGTCTGTCTGTCTGTCTGTCTGTCTGTCTGTCTGTCTGTCTGTCACAGCCGATTTATTCGGAAACGGCTAAACCGATTGTCACGAAAATTGGTAGAAGTATGTAATCTGCCGTTCCCTTTACATGCAGCAACTGACGCCATTTCGTGTTAAGTTTAAGGGGGGGCTCCCCATACATGTGAAAGGAGGGTGCAAAATTTTTTTTCATAAAATGTGGCCATGTGGGGTATCAAATGAAAGGTCTCAATTAGTACTTTTCGAAACTGGTTCAATATTTGATATTGGGTGAAACATAGGGGAGTGAGAGCTCAAAATATGACCCCCAAAAAGTGTAACAGGTCTCGTTCTCAGAACCTATCCAACCGAAAAATCTGAAAAAAATCTCAATAGCGCATCTCTACGAAATCTAGGCCTCAAAATATATCCGGTTCCGATATCTGCACAAATAAAGTTAATAATAGTATATTTCCACATTTTAGAAATTTACCCGGCAACCCCCCTTATATTCATCGCAGAAGTACAAAATTTGGCATGCGTATAATAAAGAACATAGTGCACAAGCTGGTCAAGTTTGAAGAAAATCCAACTATTATTGACAAAGTTATAGGGGGTAAAACTTTACCATTTTTTGTGAATTTCGGGCACTCTTCATGCATGACTGCATGACGTCATCATCACATATCAATTCGTCAATACCACAACCAAATGAGTTCTTATGAATGGGGTCCCAAAGAATTATTTTGTTTTAGTTTTTTAGTCATTTGTATATGAATATCAACTGTGTATGTAGGTATATAGTATATGCGTGCTAATGAACTTTGTGGGTAGTGCCTATTCAGATAGATATAAGAAGTAAATCGGAAATATGGGTACGATCAATTTATATACGTGCATATATCTGTGCGGTATTCGGATATAGGCAGTTTGTTTGTTTAGGGTGAGCGTAATATCTATGGCTGTAATATGTACGTATGTCTCGTAGTTTGGAAAAATATGAAGCAATATGTTGGGTTTGTAGCTATATACGGATAGAAAAATGTGCTTTGAAATTTCTTACATAAGATGAACACAAAACCTTTATACCCGAAGCGCGAGCTTCCGGTATTCCGACTTGTTTTTTATTAATGTTGTCATTTGCTTTTTGAAATCTTCGAGTGTCTTCGCCAGCTCGCCATTTCTCCTTTCAAGATTGGCTATCCTCACTTTGGCTATTTTCAAGTCTGGATCCTCCTCGTTGCGGACTCCACGACCGATCCGAGTGCCCCTAGACCTTATGGTGGGGGGCCGGTCTGGTCCGCCACCCGCCGGCGGCTCACCGCTCATTCCCGCCAAACCAAAAAAAACGACTGTTTTCTCAAAACTTTTTAAGGAAAAGTAACTTAGATAATAACTCAAAAGTAAATTAGTTTCGATTAAGTTTTAAATTATATATTATTAATTAAGTAATATAAATATCTTTTTATATTCTTGATAAAAGTTAATTTAATTTCAATTTTAAATTATTTTTATTAATAATATCAATTTGTAGACACGTCCGTTCTCTACAAATGTCGGAATGAGAAATGTCTTCACATTGGGAAGGTCACTTTTAAAAAAAAAAAATTATTTTATTTATTTATTCAAACATGTTTTTCTTAAAATGACTTTTTTACATTTGCGATAATTCTAACTCAAAGAGAAATAAACTAAATGAAATTTGGAAGTATATATACTTGCAAAGATTACGAAAAAGATGAACCAACATTTGGGACGATGCTGATTTGTGAAAAAAATGTTTTATTTTAACACTTGCAAAATTCTTAATTTTGACTACTTTCGCCCGCATCTAGATTCCTTAGAAAATAAGTCAGTAATGTAAAGTTAAAACCTTCTCAGTTTCACATCAAAATTGAAGTCGCTACGCGTCCTGTAATTGGAGAACACTAGTTACGATCTTCAGTGGACTAATGCATTTTAACTTCGCTAGTTTTGACCTAAATTATTAAAAAAAAATCTGAGTCGAAATATGACTAAAAGAATTATTGAATTTCATTTAATTCTTCTTATTAAACAGAAATTTAAAAAAAATATGTGAAAATAAGTTTTCTCATGTGCTTTCTGAAACTGATGCTACTCGGGATCCACATGTTCTTTTCTTCAGAAAATTTTACAACTTCAATTATGATACCCGACATTGGAGACAGAGACAGAGACAGAGAGCTTACATCCCTGTGACATTGTCCATCTATCATAGTATACTTCGCACCTATTTTTACGAATGACATAAGCCACCAGAGAATGGTTTCGAAGGAGGTCGGATAAACTCCTTTATAGAAAACCTTGATCAACATCCTTAAAGTTGAATGAGTAGGAAAGGAGTAGCTTTCTTCAAACTACAAATTTTTGTTCTTATCGTATAAATATATATTGGGTTGGGGAAAAAGAAATGTCGAATTTTGTCAATAGATGGGGACACTTAAACATATCTTGTATTGTACTTATCGCATCCGGTCATACTATACGGCGATTTGAAGACGATAATCTGTGCTATAAGTGTCTCTTTGACAGTGTTGTGATCGTATGTTTCAGTCTTAAGTTATAGCACGTCAAAGATGGAGCCCACCAAGCAAGAAATTCATCATATTTTACATTTTTACTACCCGAGAGGTGCATGCAACGAAGGCGGCCGAAAAAATTTGTGAAGTTTATGGGCCCGATCCCGTAGCGATTCGCACACCACAGCGTTGGTTCGATTGATTTCATTCTGGTGTAGTGGATGTCGAAGATACACCCCGTACTGGTAGGCCAATCGTCGTAGATACCGTAGACCGGCATGTGAGCATTCGCTCGATTGGCCAGGAATTGGGTATAGACCATAGAACCGTTTGGAACCATTTGCAGTAGATTAGATTCCAAAAAAAGCTGGATGTTTGGGTGTCACACGAGTTGATGCAAAAAAATCTGTTGGACCGAATCAACGCCTGCCATGCACTGCTCAAACGGAACGAATTCGACCCATTTTTGAAGCGGATGACGAAAAGTGGATCACGTAGGACAACCTCAAGCGAAAAAGATCGTGGTCGAAGTGCGGCGAGCCAGGATTGACGGCCAGGAAGGTTTTGCTGTGTGTTTGGTGAGATTGGAAGGGAATCATTCACTATGAGCTGCTCAACGATGGCGAGACCCTCAATTCGGTTTTCTACTGTGAGCAACTTATCCGTTTGAAGCAGGGGATTGACCAGAAGCGGCCAGAATTGATCAATAGAAATGGTGCTGTGTTCCACCAGGACAACGCTCGTCCTCACAGATCTTTGATGATCCGCCAAAAGCTACAGGAGCTCGCATGGGATGTCCCATCGCACCCACCGTATAGTCCGGACCTGCCACCATGTGATTACAATCTCTCATGCAAAACGCTCTTGGTGCTACTAAGTTGGCCTCAAAAGAGGCTTTCGAAAACTGGCTGTCTGAGTTTTTGCAAATATGGAGGGGGTTCTATAAAGGGGGGATAATGAAGTTGCCTTCTAAATGGCAACAAGCTTGCGAACAAAACGGCGCTTATTTGACTTAGATCGGATAACTCTAAGTATGTTAAATAAAGCGTCAAATTTCGATCACAAATACGACATTTTTTTTCCCCAACCCAATATTTGGGGACCAGCATACTCTCTTCATCAGTACAAAGCTAATAAAAATAATTGCGATTACATGATTCTTTTATACTTAACACTTATTCACTAATTACTGAAATACTTTTATTTTTAGATTTTATTTTAATTTTGAACTTTGGAACTAATTACTTTCTAATTACCCCTCTGAGTCTTATTAGTTTCAAGAGCAATTGCCCGAATCCGTGTTTAATAACCGCGTCGCCTCTTCTCTCAAAATTTCTAAACTTTCCCAAGGGTCCAAGATTGTCGTTCGGTTTGCATGACGCAAAAGTTCAAGATTGTCCCGTTGAATGGTATGATCTTCTTTGACTTTGTGCGCTGCAACTGATGATCTTATGCATGGCTTTTGTTTCCGGACACTACTTTCTAGTTCCTTGATGTGTTCGTTGAATCTAGTCATTATCAGGCGTTTAGTCCGTCCTACACATTTTTCTTCCGCTGCCAAAGGTTGACGCTTCTCAGTAAATTCAGCAAGGTGGACAATCGACTTGAACCTACAATTTTCAGTTGAGACTTTTTTACACAATTCCTGATGTTGTTGAGTAGGTAGGAATACGGGATACTTATCGGCCTCGTGGTGGCTTCCTTATGCTACGAAAACAGTGTTGTATATGCATACCTATTGTGTTGCTTGACTTTCCTTACGATCACCTTCTCAATAGTCTGAGGATTATACCTATTCTTAATAGCAGGGTCAATAATGTAGTTCCTTATTGAAGCCGTATTCCGAAAGAGTATAAGGCTGCAATTTTTTGGGAAAATGTGTGGGGTGAAGTCGCTGTGTTCACTGTATTGCTGTCAACTTACGGTACATCTTGACCTCAAGCATCGCGCTAGAATTGACGATAGATATTCAGGTCTAGGAAGGATAGAGTGCCATACTCTAGTGCAAACTCGAATGATGAATCTTGTTTACCGAGGAAATGTGTCGATATTGTCTCTTCTAACAGTCTACTAATACGTCGTCTACACACCTAAACCATACCATCTTCTTCGATTCATGACATGGAATTTCCAGTGAGTAATGGCGAGAGGGGGTTCCCCCTCGTTACCCCGAAAGTGGTTTTGTAGAATCTATCCCGAAACGTAAAATACTTTTTGATAGCGAGGTTTGCATAAATTCGAAATTTTCTTCTCGATTCCGGGTCAGATCTAAACTGGCTCAGCCATCTTTCGAGTCCGAAAATTGACTTTTTCACTAGCGGTGGATTTTCGTAGGATTTGGCAGTGTTTGATGGGCCCAATGTTCAGGAATACCGCACTATCTTTCTTCAGCACTCGATCGAACCTATTGATAGATTCGGGAAGCGGGTTGTTTCGTAATTCAAAGAAGTTTCCACTCTCCAGTTTCGGAACAACAGCTTGCTTATATTTAGCTTTGTCCATAACAACGACGTTGTTCCCCTTGTCTGAAGTTTCGGTGTTGTTTTTAAACCTTTGGCGGCGCGATATTCCGAATCATCTTGATTATACCCGAACGAATTTCATCCTTAGTGTTGTTATCCAAGAATTTTATCGGCCTCAATGTTAACTACTGTTTCATCAACAACCTTAGTTGATGGTACCGTCAACGCAAGACCCTTATTTAACAACTTCCTTTCGTTATCGGTCAGTTCAATAGGCGTTTTGTTAATTAAATGAGTTTCCCGATTAAGCAGGAATACACAGTCACACTCAAAAGTTTGATTCATGAAAATTTTTTTTTCAAGTTTCATGGAGAAAGCAAGAAAGTGCGAAAACTCACTGCTTAGAACGACTTAATTAAATTTAGTAAATAAAATTTTCCGCACCCTACATAATTACTAAATCGATGACCGATACAACGACCGTCTGGTTGTGGATAAAATCCAGCTCAGATGAGGGTGGATGCTACAAGAAGAAGACGAGGCAGACTCTACCTGAGATGGAGCGATGGCATAGGTCAGAACGCCAGACAGCTTTTAAGGATATCGAATTGGTGGACCTCGGCGCAAAACAGGGGTGTCTGAAGTTCCTTACTAAGGTAGGCCTAGACCGAATACTAACCTGTGCGTAGTTGATGATGGCGGAATAAAATTTTAAATGAGTATTAGGTATTCATTCAACATCGAATTCGCAATAACTACCATTGGATTTATAGTGACACAAAGTGTAGTTTCGTTAGTAAGAGAGCTGTGCTATATTCAGTTTCATTTTAACGGCAGATACCACACATATTAAGATGGCGACCCTCGATGCCTTCTCAAGGAGCTTGGCCACACTCCTGGATAACAACCAAGAGCTGCCTTTGATAGTCAAAACTCGGGGTTCTTATACGAGCCGTATTTAGTCTAACAAGGAGGGTCCGAAGTTACTATTCGAGAAATTTTCATCTCTTTTAGTCGCCTCTTAAGACATTCGGGAAATACTGTGCCTGTATTGTTCAACGTTCAATAGAGTCAAGCAGCTGTTAGGAATGTTGACCTAGTGGACGTCAACGCAAAAGCGTAAAGTTTAGAATTAGTTACCGCCGTGAATGATGATAAAGGTGGAATAATCTACGTTAAAATGCAGAAACAAAAGAAACGATTGAAAACTAGAACAATGCAACAAGCAGACCATGCAGTAAAATTTTGAGACCTTTGGAAGTTTAAATAAAATTTTATTATTTCGCAAACTTTCCATTTATATCGATACGAAAATGCGGGAAGAAAACAACTTAACATGAGTTGAAACTTAAACATTGAAAAATTACGTAGTCCTTTATATTTGCTTTCTTTGTTTTTAGAAAATATGAACCTATACCTATACCTATAAACCAAATATCGTATCTGATGATGGCTTGCCTGCAGATGAATGCTAGATTCGGTTCTACGGTGAACGGCGCATCCTAAGTGCTTCCAGCTACTCTCATTTACCTGCAAATCTTTAGAAATTTGCCAATTTTAGTCCCAAAGTGACCCAACCATATTTGTTGTAATTACTCATTCTACTATTAATTTCAGTTCTTCTTCAACGAGCTACCAAAAGGAAACATTTTACTCATCAAAAAGGAAGAAGGAGTTGCTGGCTAGATTACTGTCAGAACATTGAAAGTATCTGTGGTGGGAATTGTGAACGCCAAGACCTATACTGATTTAGATATCTCAACGTTGAGATTAAGGGGAGGGGGTTCTCATGCATGCAAAAGGGATGTGTACATCTTTTTTTCACTGACTATAGTCATGTTGGGTATCAAATTAAAGGGCTCGATTAGTACTTTTCGATGATAATCTTAGTTTTAACATTACTCGGAAAGGCGTGGAGTGTGGGGAGTCGAAAGTGATGAGATCTTGAACGGACCCATTCTCGGAAACTACTCAACCGAAAAATCTGAAAAAAAAACGCATGAAGCTACCTCTATATGATATCCAGGCCCGAAAATACTCTCCATATCCAGAATATAATAGAAGCATTAATGACCTTTGGCATAACAATCCATATTGGATGAGGGCCTTGTGTGTGTGTTAGAGCACTCCATTCAAGACAGTAACGGTACACTACAGTACACTGTAGGAGGCAATGTGGTCAGCATTGCGCTTGCCCGAGATTATTATCCTGACTTGCCTCAGGGACTCATTCACAACTGAGTCGACTGGTACCCGACGTTAAATCAGAATACAAATTCCACTGCCACCAGTGAGATTTGAACCGCGACCTTCCGTGCGATAGCCTTGTGCTCTAACCACTCAGCTATCCGGACACAGCTCCATATCGATATCTGCTGAAATTAAATTAATAATTGTATATTACTAATTTTTTGGGGAAATTAAATAGAGTTTAATCAAACAGTAATATTACAAATAACGTTGCAGTAACTCAAAGTTATCTTTTCCGTGTAAATTTACTGCAACCTTAAGTACTAAGTATCTACACTAAACTGAGTAGTCTGACATGCTCAATGCATATACGTTACGGACTAAGTACAAATGGGATAGTTCCGCGCTCAAATATGCTAACGTAAGAAGCAAACACAATCTTTCATACCTGAGCAGAGATTCCGGTTTGGAGCGCGCAATGAGAGTGGCGAGCATATAATCGATTTTGCGGACACCCATAACCTTGTACTTATGAATACATGGTTCATCAAAAGATTGCCTCATCTTCCTACATTTTATAGTGGGAACAGTAAAACGCAAATCGACTATATTCTCATAGGAAGCCGACATTTTACCACCGCCACTGATAGCAAAGCCATTCCCTATGAGACCATCGCACTTCAACATCGGTCGTCCTGCGAATTAATCCACTGATAAAACAGCGTGAGGAACGCACTGCCCACCGCGCATTAAATGGTGACGATTTTGTGAGCAGAAATGATCTGACTTACACGATTACCAACCATTACAAATGTGGAAGAATCGTGGAACCAAATGAAAGGCACAATCCACAAGCGACCTTTGGAACCCTCGGGGTCACCCAGCCGGGGAAGCGATACATTCACCGAGATACTTGGATTTGCAGTGACGATGTTGAAATGAAGGTCTGTAAAAAGAAACGCATCTACCACAAGTTTCTCGACGATAAAACGCTGGCCTATTGCAAAGAAAGCAGTCGTAGTCACCCGAGCGGACCATTGCAAAAATCTTTAAGATAAACTGGACACTTGCGATGGCGAAAGTCTGTACCGACTTGCCAAAAGCCGAAACAAACGCGCAGCAGATATCGAATACTTCTGTTGCGTTAGTGAGAAGAACGGTACTTTGCTTTTCAATCATCGAGCCGCAACGGATAGATGGCGAGAATGCTTCGAGCAGATTTCAACTGAAGAATTTGTTCATTCTCCACTTCAACAATCATTGCCGACATTTAGAGCAGTTTCACCTGTCAGCGCAACTGAAGTCGAGGAGCCAATAAAACGAATGAAATCGGGGAAAGCCACTGGACCTGACGACATCACATCTGAGCTCTGAAAAGCAAAGAGCTGGGACGCAGCAATGTGGCTCAATGAATGGGGAAAAGAAAGATAGTCCAGCAGAATGTTCAAATTATCGTCCGATCCGGTTACTTTCCCCTACCATAAAGATTTTTGAAGGGATTCTTGACTACCGTATTCGTGAAATCGTTGAAATAACTGCGGAACTGCGGAACACCGTGAGAACCATTACCCTCTTTACATTACATTTCTGGATCTTGAGAAAGCATTTGATCGTGCGCCACACGAACTCATTTGGTATGCTCTACGACAACACTTAGTGCTAGGTTCAATTACTCTACCATGATCCGCAAAATCAAGTTGGAACTATGGCGGGTATATCAAAACCGTCTTCGTGTCTCTGTTGGTGTTCATCATGGAAGCGCCCTCTCACCACTCCTCTTTGTTTTTGTTATGGACACCGTCATACGAGACATCCAACATCCAGCGCCATATAAACTGCTTTATACCGATTATGTTTTCCTAGCATCTAATGGCGAAAATGATCTCAAGCAACTTATCCAAAAATGGAATTATCGCCTCATGCAACACGGTCTCACATTGAATCTGAATCAACCTGAGTTTTTGACGACCGATCCCCAAGCAACGGGCATAATCACTGGCAACGGCAGCGACCTGCCCAGAACTCAGCGATTTTAATATCTCGGGTCAATGCTGCCAACGAATGAACAACTGCCTTATAAAATTGCTTCAAGCATTAACGCAACCTGGATGAAGTGGCGTTCATAACTGGTGCTCTTTGTGATCGACGTATCAACGAACGTGTCAAATCTAAAATGTACCGCAATGCGGTCCGTCCTGTTGATATCTATGGTTCTGAGCGTTAGCCGACTATAAAAGACAATGAACGACGTCTTACGGTAATGGAGACGAAGATGTTATGTTGGACTAATGGCCTGACACCTTTTGATCACATCCGAAATGAGAATATCCGCGATCGGTATGGGGTTGCACCGATCGTGGAAAAACTGCGAGATAGGCGTCTTCGATGGTGTGGTCCCACGATTCGTGAAAACGAGAATTCACTTGCAAAGATTGGTCTGAACATCGAAGTTGATGGTAAAGGACCAAAAGGCAGACCGAAACAACGGTGGCTTGATACGCTGGATGGGGATTTAAAAGCCTTGAGATTACATCCGGATCAGGCATTTAATAGAGCCAAAAACCGATCTCGACGAGCCGACATCGCTTTTGAAAAGGACAAGGCTGAAAAAACGGGATGTGTTTGACAAATGAACTAGATGCATTTGTATATGGCCCTAGGCAGGTGCTTTACTCTAAGGATCCAGAGATGCTAATGGACACCCTCACTTTCTATTTTGGATTCATAATTGGAGAGTTAAATCATATTGTTCGCGGATTTTAGCTGCCTTAATTTGCTACTTACTTTCAACAGACGTTGCTTCCACAGTTGTCTCAAGTTGTGTCAAGAAAATAATGCACGAAATTCACATTAAAGTAAAGTCTCACCTCCTATAACCTTGTTAGTGATAGCAAGATTTCCTTTGAACTTTCAAAAGTTATGCGTTATGTTATCTCTCATACCATTGCCAAATTTTATACTTCTAGCATGATTGAGAGAGAACGAGACCTGGAGTTCCGAAAAGTACTAATTGAGCCCTTTCATATGATACATAATATGGCCATATTCTGTAAAAAAAATGTTGCACCCCTCTTTCGCGTGTACAGGAAGCATCCCCCCTTAAACTCAGTACAAAGTGGCCCACTTTTAATATGTAAAGGGATTAACCGACTTTGCGTTCTCATCGTGACAATCACTCTAGCCGTTTCCGCATAAATCGGGTGTGATATTCAGACAGAGAGACATACAGGCAGACATCGAATCGATTCTAATAAGGTTTTCTTTCACATGACACCTCAAAAACGAGTTGTCAAAACTACGAAAGATAGAGGGTCAATTAGTGAATCAGTTTCTTTCGAGTGAAGTGGACAAAATAGCAGCTTTCATAAGTTGGTTGCTAGAATCAAACTTAAGAATTAAAAAGTTCAGGAATTGTGAAAGTATCTGTAGAAATTTTACAAGAATCCCATATTGAGGTTAACAAATATTCAGAAAGAATAATTTGCAAAATTCATTCAAATTGTGAAAACGGTGGTCACATTTATAAAAAAAATTACTTCTCATCTATCCTTCATTCCATCAATTATAATTTATTTAATAGTTTAAAGTCGCAGGTTATCGCCACATTTTGCTGTACTCCTTGGCACCTAGATCAAGACGACACAAAGCGTAAACGACCAATATTAAATGCGCAGTCCCTGTGTTCGCTTAAGGAGTATTATGAATGTTTGGATAACGAGCAACCCTGATAGTTGTACATTGCAATCAGGCAAGGAGTGGCAACGTAGTAGTCTTCCAAAAAACCTGAATTGCGTAATAGACTACAACAGGCAATTTAAAATGAGGAAACCTCCGTTTCATAGAATCTACCTTCAGCTACTGCTGTTTGAATTCCTTTTACTTTATTACTTTTCTAGACACCTCGAATAAAATAAATGCTTCCATCAGTTCGAGAAATTCTATCTGGAATATATTTGTTCTACAAATATCTCTGATTGGCCTAACTATTGTTGCAGCGCCAACTGAGATAGAAGCCTTCGACGGTCTTTATTATATACGAGTCTCAGCTACTTCTCCATGAAAATGTCCACAATTTTGAACAAAAATTCAGTGAAAAACCAAACTTCTCCATGAAATTATATAAATGGTTTTTACTGATTAATTTACGATTTAATTTTATTTTGACGTGTTTTTCCTAGGTTGCTGATAATGTTCCATTTCACTGACTTGCTAAATACAACAATTCCGGTTTTACCGTTGATGGTATTTCTCTCGATCTACACTGTAAACTACAAAGCCAAATCTGGTTGACATTCAAATGATTTAATTTCTAGCCTTGAAGCCTCTTCAGAAGAGCTTCACTTTTAAAAATATATTCAGTCGAAATGGACAACATTTTTATTTTAGATATTCTCAAAACGATGAAGATTTAAACAAAAGAAACTTTTCAAGTTGATTTAAACTAGTTCAGAGTTGGGGAGATTATTGTATTTCCGGCACCAGACAGGTTAGTATGAGTCCTTGTGATTTGAATTTGGGTGCTTGGGGGTGTATCATGGATCCCAACATTTATTATTTACTAGTTCAATAATACCTTCCAATTAGGAGATTTAAAAGGTCGGGTGAAAAAAATTATGTCTGGGTCCATTAGGGAATATTTTAGATTACTAACAATGTCGACATTATAATCATGAGAACAAATGATAACCTAGCAACAATAGCCCAAGCGTGAACCTTTTCATTACTGTGAAGCATCCCAATCTCACAAATCTTGAAATTTGGGTGGAGACGGATCTAGTTTTTCGATATACATATTTTCCTGAGAAGATGTCTTTAGAGCCGCACCAGATCACACCATGACGTATTTGAATTAATGCCAGATCCGGTTTCTACATAGTCTTTTGACATTTCTTCGCAAAACTCGGATGGTCAAGAAACTGGAATCCGAATAATAGAAAAGAAAAAAAATAAAGCTCGGAAGAGTCTTAGAGCGGAATTTCAATTTATTTGCATAGCATGAAGGTCTTATGGTGGTAATATTAATGAGAAACAAACTTGGACATTATTGACTGCGTTACTACAATTAATTTTGTATAAATAAAGCAAACAGCCAGTTGTAATTGCTTTCCGGCCTCTACACATATGTAGAGGCTATAGACGAGGAAGACCAGGAAACAGTAGTATGATATTACTGGAAACCATACTTGAAGTCACATTTAAAAGCCGCTAGATGGAAACTCCTAACGACGTGGTGTCTGCGTTTCATCTCCACGTTTTTTGGACCTAAACGCTCAACTGAGACCTTTTTTCTCCCGTTGTTAGATATGCATGGACTATAGAAATGGAAAGACGCTTTCCCCTAATTCGGACAAGCAAACCCATCTTGCTCTGAAAAATGTTTCCTTGAATTGAACCAATATACAATATCGATCCTATGTAACTGCAGCACTCCTTTTATGCTATAAATATTCGATTTGCACTTATCAGTAAATCCGACACAATCCTCAACAGATACTCTAGTTGAAACTATTAATTATTCAAAATAAGCTTTTGGGCTTTCTCATTTGAAATGGAAATGTCCATATTCGTTCGCCACAAATCCACTTAGTGCTCATCTTAAATGTTAACCGATCCCATCTTTCACTAAAATTTTGGATTACATCTGTCACAATCTAGTCCACATGAAATGTGAACAACAAAACCACAAAAAACTCCAAATAAGCCGAGTGAGAGGTTATAAGTTTAAGTCCACGGTCAAATCTCAACCTTTACGAAAATGTTAAAGTTGCTCTGCATTACATTTTCAAGATGTCTCCGAGTGTAAGCTATTAATAATTTAATTAAGAGTAAATTTGATACAATTTTTACTGTTCCGTTGCATCACAAGGAGTTTATCTGAAATTTACCAGATTCCAAATTCATTTGGAATATACCTTGACCTTATTTCACGTTTATAAAAACTTCGTTATGGACAGGCGGACAGATTGGCTAAAATATTGCGTTTAGGTGGATAGAGAATGAACAAAGCATTGATGAATGGATGATTTTTGGAAATGTAGATTAGATCACTTATTTGAATGTAAAGTGTCAGTGGCTTTCTCATTTCATTTGGTTAGGAATTCGGATATTGTTTAGAGTTGTATTTAGCTTTCTTCACATTCGTGGATATGTGGAAAGCTTAATAACCCTTATCAACTTAGGCAACAATACACAAGATATGTGAAAATAAATCGCCTTTGAAACTTCATCAATTAATTGCTGATAACATATCCATAAAAGTGGTTGGTCTGTGGGGATATCGCACATAACAACGCACGCCTAAACATTTGGGCAGATATGCCAAAAGGAAAGGGTCCGTGAGATTGGAGACTTGCACAAAATCTAATTGACTCCTCAATTTTTGGAGAAGGCAGTCCAGGATTTTCATCTTTAACTTTATATGGCGAAGATCGGTGCAAATACCTTTTGGGGGTTTGCCAAGGTCACGCGAGGTCGGTTATTCCTGATATTCCCGGTTTATTGTACATCAGTGTATTATAGAGATCATTTGATAAGGTGAGTTCTGATGTGTTTGATGTATCCGCAATGTGCCGGCTGCAGTTGTGGTTCATTAGATTCTCAAAACGAATACACTCAAAGTTTTGAAATTTTGAAATTTTATTGCTACCAAGTCAAGAACGCCTTGGACAGGGACCTTTGGCTACCGAAAAAGGACTATGATTAGTTTCTGGAATATGCGCACACACCTCGACAGCGGTAGCGGAGGTCCTCAGGATGCTCGCTTTTCCAACAAGCGGGAATTCTAACGATATAAGCTGGACATTCTGCGCCTAAGCGAAATTAGATGGTGAGGCTCTGGAGGCTACTCCTTCCTCTTGCGACTTTTGCACTCTGAGAAACTAAGCGGTAGCAGACACGAGTTCGGTATCGGGTCGTTTCTGACGACTACCGCAAGTCGCGCTCTCTTGATTTGGAAACCAGTTTCTGACAGACTTCTAAACGCAAAATTCGAGCCCAGCACCGCCTCGTCGTCGGTGGCACATTTTTCGAGCACAGAGTATGTCATAAGCTGACCCACGCCGCACTTACAATCAGATCAACCACTTCACAATCAGCAGTATATTTAAGAGTTGTAACATGGGCCTCGAAAGGGATCAAAATTTAATGGTTGCTTACGTATATGATGAACGGACGTGTCCACAAATTAATATTGTTAATAAAAAGAATTTAAAATTGAAATTAAATTAACTTTTATCAAGAAAATAAAAAGATATTTATATTACTTACTTATATATTATATATTATATTTTTTTATATTATATATTATATTATATATTTATATTATATATTATATTATATTACTTAATTAATAATATATAATTTAAAACTTAATTGAAACTAATTTACTTTGGATTTGTTATCTAAGTTATCTTTTTCTTGCAAAATTTTAAGAAAAAATTCGTTTTTGGCTTGGCGGGAATGAACGGCGAGCCGCCGAAGGGTGACGGACCAGACCGACCCTCCACCATAAGGCACTCGGATCGGTCGTGAAGTCCGCAACGAGGAGAATCCAAACTTGAAAAGAGCCAAAGTAAGGATAGCCAATCTTGAAAGAAGAAATGGCGAACTGGCGAAGACACTCGAAGATTTTAAAAATCAAATGACAATATTGATCAAGAAAAATGGAAAGATTACGGAGCAGCTAATGGCTGAGGAGGCGGGCCCGCTGTCTCCAAGGGTAGCCAGGAAAAAAGTGAAGCTTTCTTCGACTACTTTTGCAACCATGGAGGAACAGGGCCGCCTTGAAGGCGGACAAGTTTTCGGCAGCGAATCTGTTCGTATGGAGGACATAGAGAACAGTAAAGCTGACGATACGAGAGATAGCGACAACGGTGGCGATGGAAATGTCCCAGAAGAGGGTGAAAACCAGGCAAGTTGTAGTAGTGAAGAGGGAAAACTGGATGAGTTTTTGCTCTATATTTCTAAAAAATCGTAGAAGAAAAACAAAATTAAAGAAAAAATGTTAACTAATGTACAAAATAATGCAAGTACGATTGCAAATTTAAAAAATGGTCCGAGCGGGGATGCAATTAGCACCCGAAATAAAGAAAAGGAGAAAGGGTGCCCCCCATTAATGTTTATGAATTTGGTGGTAGAGATTTAGCCACTCTACTTAATGGGAGCGCGGGGCTCTCGAATTTTTTTATTAAAAAGACGGGGTCTGAGAGAGTCGAAGTCAAATGTAACAAAATTGCAGATTACAAAAAAGCACGGGAGGTCCTCGAGCGAGTGAAGGCTCCTCACTTCACCTACACTCCAAAGGAAGAGAAGGCGAAATAGTCCAGTGTCGAAGATGTCAGCGCTATAGTCACTCGGCAGTGAACTGCTAAATGACCTTACGATGTGTAAAGTGCGGGAAAGACCATACCGCAGCCGAATGTTCGCTGACTGAAGCAGACACCAATCGTCTCGGCGATCCCATTTGCAGAAGTAGTTCGACAAGAGGGAGCTAAGAAGCCCCAACAAGATGCAAGTGGCGGGATGAACACCATCCTCAATAAAATACTAACCATGTGTGAAAACATGCAGCATACGCTACACGTACACAATACAAAAATAAACAGCATAACAGAATATTTACAAAAACAGCATGCCCGCTTCTAGGTCTTCAGTCACAGTGGTACTACTGGATGGTCTCCGGATCATCGCGATTAATGTGAATTCCATCGTTGGAATCCATCGAAGAGCGGAGCTCCTTGATGTCGCTGCCAGACAACAGCCTGGCATAGTCTTGATTTCAGAAACCCACCTCAATCCGAGGCATTCGATAACATTCAAGGATTTTGAATTCGTGAGGAACGATGGATGAAATTGTGATGGGTGAGGTGGTACCGGAATACTTGTGGGTCGCCATTATCGTTTCAGGCATATTAATAGGCCTGAATTTGAAACCTTTGAGTGTATCGAAGTCTCTTATATTCTGTTTTCACTGCCTAGAGGAGGGAATTTGTACACTCTGTCAGTCTATGCAGTAGGAAACAATCGGGCCAAATTCAAGGAGGAATTCCATTCTCTGTTTACGATACTCGAACTGAATAGGCTGCATAATTATTATATTATAGCTGGCGATTTGAATGCTAAGCATACCTCGTGGCTAAACGCCACAAACAATCCCAGAGGGGTATTCCTCAAATCTTGGATAGAGCAATACCAGATAGAGCATAAATGCGAATTATATGGGTCAGAGAGTCCAACCTGGCCCAGGGCAAATCCCAATCTGGATTTGTGCATTGGTGACACGCGCTTGAACTTTAATTTTAGGAATCCTCAATGGAAACTACAGACTCCTCCTTACGATAGCGACCATAACCCAATTCTTATTGAAGTTCTGTTTGATGGACGAAGAGTTCGCCTTCTGCCGATGGACAGTAGCATCCACAGGCGGAACTTTAAAAAAACAAATTCGAAGAAATTCCAAGAGAGGTTTATTCGGGGATATCGAGAGGAATGCCCACCTCTTGATGGGAAAAAGGATGGTACAATTGCACCAGGTGACGCTGGAAACAATTGAACAAGTCGTCCCTAAGATTAAACCTCGCAATAATATGGAAAAAAGTGAAAAGCCTTCCGCTCACAAAATCTATCGGAGATATGGGGACTATCGTCATCCCATATTGGTTGAGTTCAAATCATTTCTAAAGATCGCACGGGATCTTATCCGTCAACATTACGTAAATGAAGTGAACTTCCAATGGCGGGAGAAGTTAAAGGGTATTTCACCAAGCGATCCAGATTCCATGTTTACTAAGATAAATACGTTATTCCGGAAGAAGTCACGAATAACTGTACCGAGAATTAAAGTCGGTGGCAGCGAGATACAACACCTTATTGACTCAGGTATAGACACGAATAGTGTAACTGCTGATGCGCAAGGCAATTACATCGTGATGGATGATGCTCTGAAACTCGAACTTATAGGGGAGCACTTTGAATCGGTGCATCGGCCCAGAACGGACTTAGAGCCAACGCGACTTTCGGAAATTGTAGAACGAGATGTCCACAATTTCAAATATAGCCTGTATGGCACCACAGTTCTCCAATTTAGCTCAGCGTTGCAGGCTGATCTCATACCGAGTGATAATCTGCTTGATTACTTTGTCTCATGTGTGGAGTTACCTTCCATATTCAGAAGAGTAAACAATAAGAGATCATCCGGTATGGATGGCATTCCCGACGTGGTCCTCAGGCAAATGGTAAATACCAGACATTGTTCTTTTTCTTCAGCCTTTGTCCCGTTCACAAACGGGGTCGGCTCGTCGTGATCGGTTTCGCCATTTGGCTCTATCGAATGCCTGATCTGGGTGCAATCTCGAGGCTTTCAAATCCCCATCCAGCGTATCAAGCCACCATTGCTTAGGTCTGCCTTTTGGTCGTTTACCATCGACTTCGATGTTCAGACCAATCTTTGCAAGTGAATTCTCGTTTGCACGAATTGCGTGACCATACCATCGAAGACGCCTCTCTCGCAACTTTTCCACGATCGGTGCAACCCCATAACGATCGCGGATATCCTCATTTCGGATGTGATCTAAACGTGTGACGCCACTAGTCCAACGTAGCATCTTCGTCTCCATTACCGCAAGACGCCGTTCATTGTCTTTTATGGTCGGCCAACACTCAGAACCATAGAGAACGACTGGACGGACGACATTGCGGTAAATTTTAGATTTGAGACGTTCGTTGATACGTCGATCACAAAGGACACCAGTTGTGGAACGCCACTTCATCCAGGTTGCGTTAATGCGTGAAGCAATTTCATAACGCAGTTCTCTTTTAGCTGATAGCGTTGACCCGAGGTATTTAAATCGCTCAGTGCTGGGCAGATCAGTGCCGCTGACAGTGATTGTGCCTGTTTCATGGGGATCGGTCGTCAAAAATTCAGTTTTGTTTAAATTCAATCTGAGACCGTGTTGCATGAGGCGATCATTCCATTTTTGAACAAGCTGCTCGAGATCATTTTTGCTATCAGACACTAGCAAAACATTATCTGCATAAAGCAGTGTGTAGGGCGCTGGACGTTGGATATCCCGTGTGACGGTGTCCATAACAAAGACAAAGAGGAGTCGTGAGAGGGCACTTCCTTGATGAACACCAACGGAAACACGAAGCGGTTTTGATACACACGCCATACTTCGAACTTTACTTTTCGGATCGTGGTAGAGCAATTGAACCCAGCGCACGAGTTCTTCTGGCACGAAGTGTTGTCGTAAAGCATACCAGATGAGTTCGTGTGGTACACGGTCAAACGCTTTCTCCAGATCCAGAAAGGCAATGTAAAGAGGGCGATGCTTCTCAAGGTGTTTCTCTATTAGTAACCGCGCGTGTATTGCGTCAGTAGTTCCCCAGTTCTTGACAAATCCGGCTTGATTCACGGTTATTTCAACGATTTCGCGAATACGGTTGTCAAGAATGCGTTCAAAACTCTTCATGGTATGGGAAAGTAACCGCATCGGACGATAATTTGAACATTCTGCTGGGCTACCTTTCTTTTTCCATATTGGAACAGTGGTACTTTCTTGCCAGTCAGATGGTGTTCTTCCTTCCTGAATAATTCGGTATAAGAATTCACTGAGTCACAGTGTTGGGTCCCAGCTCTTCGCTTTCCAGAGCTCAGATGCGATGTTGTCAAGTCCTGTTGCTTTCCCCGATTTCATTTGTGCTATTGCCTCCTCGACTTCAGTTGTGCTGACTGGTGGAACTGCTCCAAATGTCGACAATGATTGTGGAAGTGGAGGATGAGCAAATTCTTCAGTTGAAATCTGCTCGAAGTATTCTCGCCATCTATCATTAACACAACAGAAGTGTTCGATATCCTGTGTGCGTTCATCACGGCTTTTAACAAGTCGATGCAGATCTCTCTCGCCATCCCGAGTGTCCAGTTTATCGTAAAGATTTTTGAAATAGTTCGCTCGGGTAACAGCGACCGCTTTCTTTGCTTCCCGGTTGGAATTCTTATAAATTTGCCAATTAGCAGGTGTTTTATCGTCGAGAAATTTGTGGTAGAGGCGTTTCTTTTCACGGACCTTCATTTCAACATCATCATTCCAAAGCCAAGTATCTCGGTTGATGTGCCGCTTACCCGGCTTGGTGACCCAGAGTGTTGCAGAGGCCGTTTTGTGGATCGTGTCTTTCATTTGGTTCCATGATTCTTCCACATTCGTAATGGTTGGCAATCGTATGAGTGAGACCGTTTCTTCTTTCTTCTCACCAAATCGCCACCATTTAATGCGCGGCGGGCCAGTGCATTCCTCATGCTGTTTTATTGGTGGCTTAATTCGCAGGACGGCAATCAACGGCCGATGTTGAGGCGCGATGGTCTCATAGGGAACGACTTTGCAATCAGTGACAGTGGTAAAATGTTGGCGTCTTATGAGAATATAGTCGATTTGCATTTTATTGTTCGAACAATACAATGTGGGAAGATGAGACAATCGTTTGATGAACCATGTATTCATAAGTACAAGGTCATGATTGTCCGCAAAATCGATTATACGCTCGCCACCTTCATTGCGCGCTCCGAACCCCTTTCCCCAATGGCACCTGTTACCGTATGCCTTTTCACCCACATTACCATTAAGGTCGCCGGCAATGATTATGTAATCGCCAGCAGGCATGTGACAAGTCTTTTCATCGAGAAGTTGCCAGAAGGCATCTTTCTCGGCATCAGGTCGACCTGTCTGTGGTGCATACGCGGTGAAGAAGTGAATAGTGCAATCAGCTGATATAATGGTGAGCTTCATCAGCCGATCATCAAATCGTTCGACTTCTTTAATGGCATCACGGAAATCCTCAGAGATGGCAATGCCAACACCATATTGAGTGTGTGTGTTACCAAAATGGAGAAGTTTGTAGCCATTTTGACCGCGTTCGCGTTCAATGTCTCAACTTTTGGCACCAGACCATCGGGTTTCTTGCAGAGCGCATATGTCAATGCACCTTTTCCGAAAGGCTCTTGCGAGTTCCTCGGTCTTTCCAGTTAGGTTACCAACATTTAGCGTGCAGACACGTATTTGTTTTGTTCGTTGTGTGCGGACTAACTTGCTTACGTCCTGACGCCGTCCATGCGTCAGGAACCCTTGCTTACTTCTCGACAGGACCGGGGCCCGTCCTGGCGCGTCGACTGAGGTGTACGCCCTAGCATTTCTCCGAGGCTTGTGACTCAATCCGATCATCATGTTTGTAACGACATTCTATGCATTTTCTTGGTCGACCTGTCGCTGGGCCTGTCACGAAGAGAGATCAGGTAGGATTTAGCATAGTAGAATAACTTCAACTATACTCTATTTATCTCTTTCCCTGATCTCAGCATTTTATTTTTGTTTTACTGAGAATAATACAAAGTACGTTGCTTCAAACCCTCCTCCTTTACCTGGGCTTGGGACCAGCATATTATGTTAATAGCATGGCGGAGTTGGTAAATACCAGACATTGCCATTCGTAATTATTGCATTTTGTTCAATAATTTATTGAACAATTCCTTCTTTCCAGGACAATGGAAGAAAGCCCGATTATTCCCGATTTTGTAGAGAGGGAAGGATTCATCCAGCCCTCAAAGCTACCGCCCAATCAGTTTGCTGCCTAACATCAGCAAAGTTTTTGAGGTTTTGGTATTGAAAGCCTTGAACGGGCATATCAAGAAGAAGGAATTATTGCCGAACGCGCAATTCGGATTTCGATCTGGACATTCGACAATACATGCAATAACGAAGGTAACGTCTGATATTTGCTGGCGGATTAATAATGGTGAGTGCATAGGTGCTTTGTCATTACGGACGGAAATCTCACTACTAATAGGGAATTTCATGTTGTAAATGGATTACAGCAAGGGACAGTGACTGCGCCTACACTTTTTGCGGTATTTGCCGGCGAATTACTCAACTCTTTTGATTTTAATAAATCTTCTAAAAGGTCGTTGGTTGCTTTTGCTGACGATCTGATAGCCTATACGGCACACAAGAAGGTAACTGAGGTGCAAGTTGAACTGAACTGAAGATCTATTGAACATCTTCAGTTCATATTAATTCATATTAAGTTCTTCTCGAATAGTTGGCGGATGAAAATGCGCAAAAGTGTGAAACGATTCTGTTTCGAAATTCCTTGGCGTATGCCAATAGGAACTTAAAAAGGAATTGGAGAGATTTTCACATTGTCGCGAACGAGGATAGTTCTGAGTGCGTTCCTCGTAAGATGTGCGTTGGATACCTGGGTGTGCGTCTTGACGAGAGTCTCCAATTTAACGAGCACGTTAAAGTCGCGCTAGAAAGCGCTCGCAGGGCATTCATGTCTCTTCGAAGACTCTTTTATGTTTCACATCTTAGCCGGAAGGTTAAAATTATTTGCTACCTTACTTTGGTTAGACCGGTGCTCACCTACGGGTGTACTATCTGGTTTAATTTGAGTGCTAGCCAAATGGAGAAAATAAGGATCTTTGAAAGGAAATGTTTGCGTGCTTGCACGGAACTTAATAGGACTGCTTCGTCAAACTATGAGCACTATGTAACTAATGAAGTGATGTATGCAGCTGCTACTGTGCCAAGAATCGATACAGTTATCGTCAGATTGATTCGGAATTATATAGTGCGATCTGCTTCGCACGGTGAGAACCCTTGGGTTTTGCAGCCGTTCTACCCAAATGATGGGTATTTTGAGAAAACTCTCACGACAGGCTTCATTCCTCGCTGGTCTAATTCTTGATTCTGCCGGTGATCCGGTTATGTATCATTTGCATAGACGGGCCACGGACAAAAGGATAGAATGCCCCCCGAATTTGACAGTGGAGGCTCCGGGATTCGACTGGAGATACTCCAGAGCGAGAGCAATTGATATTAAGCGGGATGAAAAAGAGAAATCCTGGTACTGGTGGCTGCGGGATTCCGGTTAGCAGTGGCCGTTCTCAGTTCTGCCATTTGTTTCCTGGTGGGGCATTGTAAATATATACATATTGAACGGGTGCTGGTTTTGCCTCCAGTTTTAATTTATACATACATCCGTTATAATTCTTTGTTTCTTTGTAAATATTACAACCGTTATTATTATCTTTTGTCCCTATGGATGTTATTGTAAAAAAAGAAAAATATATAATATAAAATATATAATTATGATAGTTTTATGAACAATAACTTAAGTTAAAAGTATCTTTTGAAGCGATCAAACATTTATTACTTTTATATTTCTTTATCTGCCACTAAGGCCAAATGAATTTTGTCGGGTTTTTGACCATTTCCCGACAACTTTATTATTTCTTAATGTTTCTCTTCTCTGCCTGTAAATCGATATTCGAAAACTTTGAGAGCCCACAGTGGCCATTAGATTTAAGTTATTTTTGTTATTTTAAAAGATTGTTTTTTATTGTTCATTTTTCCAATCTATATAATATTGTTACCTATTTCTTAAAAATAAAAATGATTTTAAAAACTAAAACTAAACTTGCGTATATGATCCAGCTGTTGCTCCACAATGCGGAGCTACGTTCCTGATCGAACGGCAGATATACTGAGTAACCTGCTTGTGAATAACATGAGCACTGTTTTGAGTGTAACAATTGGAGGGGTATTTGCCTCCTCCCTCTCCTGGAATGCAACAAAAAACGTCCCGAAAGCTTGACTAGCAGAGAGCAAGCTGGTTTCCACTCCGGATCCTCCTGTATTGACCACATTAGCACCCCACGGATCATTTTGGAACGGCGCGTAGAATTTAGATTTTCGCTGCACCTGCTCCACATTGATTTCCGGAAAGCTTTCGATAGCGTTGACAGGGAGTCTATCTGGACTGCTCTACGCGATTTCGCGATTTTCCCTATTTAGCCACTTCTCCTGGGAGATTTCACCTTCCCAATTTATTATTTCGTCTTTTTTAATTAAAATTGCTAGCCTGAATCCTAAGAAATTAGATTTCCGGAAATGTTTACAAAACATTGAGAATTGATGAGAGCTCGCCGACTCGACGCTTAAAAAGGTAGTGCGGTTAAGCAAATTTTGAAATTATAAATCAGCCATCGCCCCTCTAAACCACTTCAGCATACCCCAATTTTTCTGGGCTCCTTACTGTGATAGTTTGGTTAAGCAAGGAGTTTGCTTGAAATTTTATATTGCAAGCGAAGTTTCCAGTGCCGACGCAATGTTATACAAAACACCTTTGGCAAGTCTGTTCTGTCGAAAACGTTAGCGGTATGAAGACTTTAAAAATGGCCGAACAGTGATCAAGAATTTGCCCCATAACGAATGCCGTGAAACACCGACGAAAGCATCAAAAAAGTGAAATAAATTTTGTTGGCCTAGAAGAGATTCTTTGTGAACTTGGTATTGCATATGGAACTGCGTAGTACATTGTGATTAAGTTCTGGTGGTTTTATGTGAGTACCAGGCATATTAACCTGACTCCACGGTTTTCGCAAGACTCGAATTGATTTTGTGATCGCCATCAGGGCCCTGCTGTGGGAAATGCTACCAGTCCATACTGATTGCATGGTTCAGCATTCACACTGGTGGACGCAAAGCCTTCGTAAATGTCTATTGAATTAAGGAGGGCCGCACCCAAGTTTTAAACGCAACGCTACGGTTGACGTAACCGCAGCCCACATGAAACTGACCGGGCTGAGAACACATACCCTAAGGATTCTTCTGAGACATATGAATTCAGAAGTCTATCCTAGCTCACATGGTACTAGGGTTTGCTGGCCAAACGCCGCGCAGACTCGGGTCCGATTGTCCAAACTAAGCCTTGGAGTATTCACTTACTGCATTACAATTGGCAAGTCAATAAGAATACAGCGTTTCCCGGCGCCACCACATAGAAGTTCTTCTCGGCTACTTGGTGTTTATTCAGTTCATAGGCTGCCTTGGTCTACCCTCGTGCGACTTCAGAGCCCAACACATTATGCTCGAAATTTTGTGTAAGAGATGTGTCACGTGTCGACACGTCTCAACAGCATTTCGTACAAATACAACATCGAAAAACTCTTGCTGACCTCTGAAGCGAATGTCAACTCGACCTTAACGTGCAATTACTGGTGATGAGATGTGGGTATATGAGTTTGACTTGGAGACTAACCAACAATCGAGTGGCGCTTCGAAGACGAGCCGAAGCCGAGAAAATAATGCGACGAGAGAGCTAGAAGCCATCCCTTTGACCGCCTACCACCTCGAGACAGTGCTTCCTTGAAGATTGATTTATCATATTTCGGATTAATTATTAATCGACACACCGAAATATACAAAAATGGATTTTGTCAAATGATGATACCTTAGATTACCTTAAATCGACATGGCTTATAGGAAATCCCATTCAGACGAAACAGGGAAAAGCTGTTTATTTTGAAATAAGTCTGTGAAAATCTGATTGTTTTTTTCTGGTGATTAAAATTTTCATTGTGTTTTGAAAATCGGTTTAATGCCTATCACAAGCATTTTTACAGGTAACGACTGCAGTTATTGAGATAAAATTTAGTGGACATGTACAAACTGTTGAATAACACGTATAGTGATGGGCATGACTTTGTGTGAAGTTTAATGGCGTATAAGAAGAGCAAGAGGTGGTTAGCTATTAACCTTAGATTTGTTTTAAGATTACTAAATTTCGCTGAAGCGTAGAACACAATGTAAGGCATGATTTTGGGAAAGAAGTCAAATTTTTATTAACAAAGTTTTAGTAGATCAAACCTGCTCATTTCTTGTGAATTGACTGAATTGTAAGGCAGCATAGATTACAAATAGTGGGTAGTTGGGCGTGTTAAATTCATATACTCTATAGTCCCTCTCTCATATAAAATGCACAGAATCTTTCTTGTTCTTCCAGGCTGGGAATTGTTATAATATTAAACTATTATCATCATCATCATCATCATCAAAGGCGCAACAACCGGTATCCGGCCTAGGCCTGCCTTAATAAGGAACTCCAGACATCCAGGTTTTGCGCCGAGGTCCACCGATTCGATATCCCTAAAAGCTCCACCTGAGGCAGGGTCTGACTCGTCTTCTTTTTCTACCATAGATATCACCCTTGTAGACTTTCGGGACTAGATTATCCTCATCCATACGGGTTAAGTGATCCGCCCACCGTAACCTATTGAGCCGGATTTTATCCATAACCTGACGGTCATGGTTTCGCTCATAGACTTCGTCGTTATTTAGGCTACGGAATCATCCATCCTCATGTAGGGGGCCAAAAATTCTTCGGAGGATTCTTGCGGCCTGCTCCATCTGGATGAAGGCAGTTTGTACGTCTTGGGTCGTTCTTCCCTTCTATGTCGTCAGCATAGGCCAGAGAGACTTAAAGAGGATCGTACTTTTTGCACTTAGCTTAGCATCATGAATCACTTTCTCCAGGGCCCGGTTAAAGAGGACGCATGATAAGGCCATCCCCTTGTCGTACACCTTTGTTGCTGTCGAATGGTCTCGAGAGTGATCTTGCTGGTTTTATTTGGCTTCGCACATTGGTCAGGGCTAGTCTAGTCAGTCTTATAAATTTCGTTGGGATACCGAATTTTCTCATGGCCGTGTACAGTTTTACTCTGGTCATGCTATTATAGGCGACCTCGAAGTCAATGAAAAGATGGTGCAATTGATGTCCATATTCCAATAGTTTTCTCATCGCTTGCCGTAAAGAGAAAATCTGATCTGTTGCTGACTTGCTTAGAGTGAAGCCTCTTTGGTATGGGCCAATGATGTTCTGAGCGTATGGGGCTATCCGGCCTAGCAAGATAGCGGAGAATATATTATAGATGGTACTCATCAACGTGATACCTCTGTAATTGCTGCACGATATCTCCCGTTCTTTATAGGGGGCAGATAATGCCTTGTCGCCAATCGTCAAACATTGATTCGCTGTCCTACACTTTGATCATAATTTGATGAACCACTTGATGCAATTAGTCGCCTCCAACCAATTCGGCTATAATTCCATCGACTCCTGGCGACTTATGATTTTTAAGCCGATGAATTGCACGAACTGTTTCTTCTGTACTTGGTGGTGGCAGTATTCGTAAATTACTCAACCCATCGCTTCAATATGCCCATTCTGTCGGAAATGAGATTTCCCTTTTTGTCTCGGAATAATGAACATCGAGGTGTATAAGGCTTCATGCTGCTGACTTGTTGATAAAACTTTCGCGCCTGGTGCAGTTGCTCGCTATACTTTTCAAGTTCACAGACCTGTTGGTTCTCCCAGGCTTCCGTTTTCCATCTGTAAAGTCGCTTCTCCGCTCGTCGGAGTCCGTGATAAGTCTCCGCGCGTGCCCGCGTCCTTTTAGAATACAGCAATACTCGATATGCAGCATTCTTCCGTTCGGTTGCTAGTTTATATTCATCGTCAAACCAGCCGTTCTGACCCTTTTTGCGGCTGGGGCCAAGTATGTTTGTGGCCGTATTTATGATAACGTTCTGCAGGTGATTATGAAGCTCATTTATTGATACTTCTTCTCCAGCAGAGACTGATCTTATTGCAGCATCTATTTCCCTCTTATAGGTGTTGCGGAGGGCTGTGTTAACTCTCACCTGATTGTCAGAGGGGATTCGGGGTGGTGTTATTATTCGAGCTCGGAGCACCAGGCCAACGAGATAGTGATTCGAGTCAATATTGGCCCCCTTATATGTTATGACTTTCATCAAGGCTGTTAATTGAATAATCCGCAGTCCATTGTGATGTCTATTTTGATGTAAGCTATGGGAGCCAAAGTATCGCCTGAATACGGGCTCCGTCCCTACTTGGCTGTTAAAATTCCAGGGAGCGCCTTTTCTGCTCCTTTATTGGTCAGCTCGCATGTTGCCTCATCGCCTTTCAACCCAATGAGACCTGGAGCCCATAATGTCCAGACGCTATTGAGCAAGCCGGGAGGCTTAGGTAAGGCCTAAATGCCTAAATGTCTGCCTAGCCTTACATTTTGAGCCTTCTAATTAAAGGAGTTTTGAATATCTTCAATGAAAGGTGGGCTTCAAAAAGACCTTCCAAAGAAAGACGTTCTCAGGTATGGTAAAGTATTGTCTAGCATCGGTGATTCGCTGCAAGTTCCGTTCGAATAGTGAAGGCTTCTAAGTTAAGTCAGGGTGTTTCTGACGGAGATGGTAGCGATATGCTAGGTTTGTCAATGGTTGAAATCTGATTTGACTCTCAAGTAAAATAGAGTTACTTCAACTGAAATTCCAGTTATCATAAAAGGCATCATGCACTGCCTCGCTTCTGTTCCAGCAGCAGTGTCACTGAAAGTAATAGTGTTGGCTGTTTTTTACTATTTCAGTCCTCAGCTATCATCAACTTCATGACGAACAGCGCTGTCGCACTTGCTATTAGCCCTGTTCGGTATACCTGGATGTTAGTGACGATTTAATATACTCATCAATCTTGCATGTATAACTGAGGATCTCTTCGTCGTATTCACATGCCATCGTTCTCCGGCGCACCTCGGAAGACTGTTGCTAATACATTGGTCAACTCAGTCTCTGTATGAGGAGCATTACCTCCATCAAGCACATGTGACATAATACAGTATCGCCGGTAATCTTATCATATTTAGAGCTGCTTTTGAATTCCACATATTCAACGTTACATCGATCTCAATCGGACTTCTGCTGCAAGTGCCTTTCTTGCTTTTAGATTATTTACATGGCATTTCTTTAGACGAAACTCTTGGATTCATCGAAGACAGGATTAGCTCACACCCTTCACATCTCTTGTGTGCTAAGTGTAATAGGATTATCATCATAACCAACGGCGCAACTACCGGTATCCGGTCTAGCCCTGCTTTAGTAAGAAACTCCAGACACCAACACCCCCCCCCCCCTATTCTACTGGAAAATTTGGTATTCCTCGGATGAACTTGGAGATCTTCAGTCAGTCCGGCAACCGTTAATTCCATCCTTCACTGACCCCGGATTTGAACGCCAAATTCCAAGTTGGCGGTAGTAAAAGCAAAAATTGTATAGAATTTTTCCCATTACAAAATGCATTCACACTCGCCCCTGAGGCATAACGTTAGGCTTGTATTCAGAAATAGTAAAAAGGTCAACGTTCAGTTGTCTGGTCAACATTCAAGTGAATTTGCTTTCTATCAAGACCAGGTTTTCTTCTATCTAATGCGTAATATTCCTAATCGGTATACCGTGTGTCAGTTTGTCACACCTTAAATTTTAGACCCGGTTACTGCAATTGATGCAAAATTTAGTAGAAAGGCGAGACCTGTGGATCCCATTTGGGGGGTGGTTCCTATACATGCAAAATGGGGTGTAGATTTTTTTTTTCACCAAGTATAGTCATGTTAAGTACGAAGCCGATATTAGTTTTGACATTAGATGCAAACGGGAGGAGTATGGGGGTCTAAAAAGGGTTATTTCAATGGTCCATTCTTCGAAACTACCTAACCCAACTATCTGAGAAGAATATAGTGGTCCATGCACGTGGTACAATAAAGTTATTAATAGTATATTTGTTATAAGCATATTTTTTTAGAAGTTACCTGGGAACTCACCTCTACTCTAGAACGTCCAATTTTGCAATAATATAAGCAGTACTAGCGAGCAAGTTTGGTGGAAATTACTCCATTGGTAACAGAGTTATAATGGGTTTAATTTGCTACTTTTGAGCAAATTTGGATGGCAGTGTCATACTAAAGTGGATGGTCTGATAAACTAAATATGTTAATGAGCTAAGTACAAATGGGGCAAATGACCATTCAAATATGGTTATATAACTTCTGCTTCGGTTTCCTGACTTGTTACATATCTTATGGTAGTTAACATATTGAAACAACTTTTGTCAAATTTACGGGTTTGTAAGTTTAAAGTACCGTTACAATAAAGCATATTCAAATTTAGATAAACAAGTCCGGAAACCGGAAGTTCGCCGCTTCAGGTATAAAAGGTTTTGTGTTTCCCTGTGTGAGGAGCGATGAGTGCATGACAGTTCCCGGTGTACATAGTTGAAAATTCCATTCTCCTTTATTTTTTAGAAAGCGATTTAAAAAAGTTATTTGATGGAAAGTACTGTATTGATAATAGTCCAGCTCACACGGTTCACACTTGGAGTTTAATATTATTAGCAAATGTTAAGCACCTAACCTACAACAGATACAAACGCAGGCTGGAAAGAAGTAGATTTTTCATGAATAGAATTAATATTTCACTCGAATGTCAATTATTCTCCTTAGTTATGACGTCAGCGTCTTATTTGCATGGCTTTAGAAGCAGTAAATTCGCGGGAAGTTGCTAAGTTTGAAAAACCATACCTTTAATGGCCCGATTATTATGAAATGAATGCAAGATATTCTATATCCTCTATTCTACTGGAAAATTTGGTATTCCTCGGATGAACTTGGGGGTCTCCAGTCAATTTATAAAAGTTGGTAATATACTATTAGTAAGGTTATTTAAACAGATATCTAAATGGCACATATTTTGAGGCCTAGATTTCATCTAAGCGCACCACTCTGATTTTTTCGGATTTTTGGGTTGGGTAGTTTCCGAAAATGTGTCATGCCTCGCTTCAAGTGTGCACATTTTGACTCATTACTCGTGCACTTTATAATTCACGTCAAAACTAATACCAGTTTCAGAAAGTACTAAGCGCGACCTTTCATTTGATACCCCTGCGATTATATCCGGAGAAAAAATTTGTTATAACCCCCCTTTGCATGTATAGGGAGCCCCCTTTAAACTCCACCTAAATTTATGTCACTCACTGTATACGTGGGATTTCCTAGTTCCCATCTCTACACAGAATTTCGTTCGGATCGATTTAGCCGATCGATGACCGACAGACAGACAGACACACGGACAATGAATTTTACTAAGGTTTCACTTTATACAAAACCTTTAAAATTGATTTTGAAATTTCTTTAAAATTTAAACAGTTTTATCTTCCAAATGTTGTTGACCTTTGCAATTGAAGAAATATCCATTTATAAAAAATTTTATGTAGTTTTTAAAAATGGGAATGAATCTGAGATTAAATGATTGAGGGAGTGAGAAAATGTGTTTTTCTTTTTGGGGAAGCCAAGTTTTTTTTACACTATTCACGAAAAACTTTGTAATTCTTCAATGGAAAAGATTAAGTACCCATTCCATGGACCAATTTTCCTCAAACAAGAGGTACTATCCACCGTTAAAATATGTACCATCATAAGCTGGACATCCTGGATACTAGTATATACTATAAGTATTCATTTTTATTGGTAAGGCATAGACGCCAGAATGAGCCTAGCACTTCACGGCTCTAACAGCTATATCTTTTCAACCACTCAAATCAATTTAATTTTAATTTTTTTAATTTTATTTGTGTTTAGAAATCAATTTATCGGCGTGCAACTTATACCTAACCCTAACCATACGAAACATTTTTGAACTTACTTCCCACTTTGAAAAGGAGCTCTCAGTTTATTATATTTGTTTTGTATTTTAATTGATTAATCGGAATTTTTCAGCGATGATTTTGATATTTCTGAAATTTTATCGATAAAATTTTACTTCATTAATCTAAAATTAGAGCGGAAGATTAAATCAGTCAAACTGGAGGTGACCTTATGGTTATGAAACTTTAAAGCTTAAATGGAAATAATTTCATTCCCAACCAAAAATCGTTCAAAAGGAGGACCCCTGATTTACACTAATTGTGTTAATAAATTTGTTCTGTTTTGGAAAAGAACCGGATATTCATTCGACATTCCATACTAATTAAAGATATAATGGAATAAAAACAATGCGCAAGAAAGTAAATTATGATTGCTGTGTATAATAGTGGGGAATAGGGGGAATGTGGGTTTTATACTGTGTGAACTCATTTAAGAATCAGGGGCAGAATATAAAAATAGAATAATTAATCGCATTAGCAACCGCACTATCTCAAGTACTTATTTAATAGTTTCGGTTCGTTTTTATAACTCAATTATGTATGAAGCTAATGTTGATATAATTACCGGACAACCACATCCCATTTTCTACTGAATTAGTGGCTACTATTCATTTGGCATTTTCATTTTATTGCATTTTTAAAACGAACATATTCGGCACAGTTTTAAGTAGTTTATAAAAAAATTAAAACGTTTATACAATGCCCACACACTATTACACACAAACAACAATGCGGCCAGTTACTCTACTCTGCGCCTTTTGGAGGCCTCCGTGTAACTTTGAATTTACGGCTGGTTTCCAAGCAGCAAATTTGCTTAATTGAATCTTTTAGTTTTTAATATTCCAGCTCCTGGTTTTAAAAAAATCTTCCTATATTTCAATGGATATTTTTCTCAAAAGTGTAGCGGAGTATATTGAACGATTCACCTTCCATTGTTTTCAAAAAATATGTCTCCATTCCTGGATGAATTGGTTTAATTTGATTGAGTTTTTTAATTAGTGACAAGCCACTTTCCAACCTGCACTTATATAATTACTAATCGATTATTCATGAAAATGGTCTTCTAAGCTATCGAAAGGCCTACGTATGGCTTATAAATATGATATAAGCATTAGGTATTCCGAGTGATAATTCCAAATGATTCGATGAAATGCTGAACCGACTGGGCAAACTAGGGGGACAGAAGTCGCTTAATACTTTTGGAATTTGACCTGGCAGTATTTTGATTTAATATGTTATTCAACGTGATTTTATTATCTCGGAATTTATTTTAGGGTCAACTTTTTATCACTCCACAGTTGCGAAAGCGATTTAAAATTACTATTCCGTAATTCCAAGACGTTTCTTAGATTGCTTTTCTTGTAGCCACTTTAACCAGTTAGAATTGTGTTTGAAGCTCATGCATATAATCACAAAATAAAATTTAATCCAGTTTAATGCTTAGTTAACAACTACAAAGGAAGAAATACGTAAATGCAACTGATCAATCAATTAAGAAATTGTACCCAGCTTGATACCACCACCGCATTACCATAACTGCCGATGTAGAAAAAAATTAAACTCTTAATTAATGAACTCGCGTTTGCACATATTTTTCAAGAAAGAAACGTTTTTTTCTGAACCAATATTAACACATCGTATAATGAAAGCTATTTGACTTAAACCACCACACATAGCGTCCATGGTGTAAAAATTATGCATTTTTTAATAAAAAGCAGTTTCTACAAATTTGGGTATCGAGATGTCATGAGACTGACTTTCATGGAATTGTCCAGATATTATAAACGTTCTTTTATCATTTTCGTTAAGCGAACCTGTTAAAAGTAAATGGACTGTTTGACTGTTTTGATGTCAGAATGCCAATACCTTGACCGGCCATCAATTAGACAAGGTACTTTAATTATGACATAGACTGTAGTGAAATCGTTAGTATATTGCTCGGAATTTGTATGCCGTAGAAGCCGATTTTATACAGGATTCTCACTGCGCTCCAAACTGATAAGTATCACAAAATAACGAAGGCTAAGTATTTTTATAAGTATCTTAATGCAGTCTTAAAAGTCTCCGCGCATCAGAGAGAGAATTTAGCTCCTGCTAACCATTGGCGCAATTGTGAAAATTACTGTTGACTGCATGGCATGGTGATTGCATGGCAATCACAAACCCATATAGGGTGCAAAGCGGGTCATCTACACCTAGGGGCAATCACTGACGGTTCTTGGCAATGCGCTTTAACTCCCTTTAACATTTTCCTGGCAGCACGCATTTCTCCTACACTGTTCACCTAGGACTACTACTACTACTCCTATATAGTAGCAAAACAAGAATACTGGCGCGGAACATCCTCAACTTTTTGTTACTGTTGAGATAGTTGAATTATAGATTTTGAACAACACAGTCAAGCAGAATTTAACGTTGTTAATGTGTGTTGTTAATGTCCCACTTCCCCATTGGAAAAGGTCTCGCATTGTACCCATTCCAAAAAAGAACCTTAACCCACTTAATCCTGATAGCTACAGGCCTATCTCTATCCTATCTTCCTCCACCAAAAATTTTCGAGCGGGTCATCTAATCCCTCATAGACGGGCACTGTGTTTCCAACAACACTCTACCTGAGTTCCAATTCGCCAATGAACTAAACACTCGGTTGAGCACGCACTTCTTGTCCTCAAGACTGATATCCTTCTAGATATCAATCGGAAGACACCCACCACAGCCTGTCTTCTTGACCTAAGGAAAGCTTTCGACTCCGTATGGCAATGTGGACTCGCGTATAAACTTTCCGAAATCCCCAATTTCTATCCGGGCCTCTGTAAGCTAATTCTTAGCTTTTTAGATGGGCGGAAATCCTTAGTCAACATCCAGCAGCACCTTTCCTCGTCCTATACTTGCCCCGCCGGTATTCCTCAGGGTTCAGTTCTTTCTGCAGCCCTTTCCTCCCTGTTCACCGCAGACATCGCCAAATCAACTCCTCACACATGTCCTATCCGGGTCCGTCAATGCGCGGATGACCTAATCCTTTACACCGCCACCAAAAAGATCTCCCGCGGTGAAGCGCATCTGAATTCTTATTTAGGCAAACTTTAAAATTATTTCACCCATTGGAAACTCTCCTTAAATCCCGACAAGTGCGAGGCCATTGTCTCCATGGAAACATAAGAATGACACCAAAAATGTGGAGTCACATTAGATCTTTGTCACTTACAGTCCACGATGATCCCATTCCTACTGTAAAAGAAGTCACTTACCTCGGAGTGATAATAAATTCCCGCCTCTCCCACGTCTCTCATATAACAAAGGCACTAGCCCATGCAACTCGTGCTTTCATGTCCTTGTATCCTATCCTTAAATACAATATCCCTACTTCAAAAAGGATTAAGCTGTTTTGTTATAAGCAGGTTATCCGCCCACTCCTCGACTTCGGCTTCATTCTCTGCTCTGATTGTTCCCCATCCCAAATGGAACGACTCCGCCTTAAAGAGCGCAGCACCGCTCCAAGAACATTTCCAGTGTCAATCCCATCCCGATCCTCTGCGGCGACTAGTCAAATTAACCTGATGCATGCCAAGGCCTCTTCCTATCTACTTGCAGCAAAGCTGGTAAAGTTGCAGGAGTCTCCTTATAAATTTCTGTTTCCAGAGCTGTGGGTTTGTTTTAACAAAACCTGTGGTATTAGATCAGTCAAGGGATTAGAATCTTCTTCGATGAGAGATCCTTGAGGCCGAGGGCTTGCGTACTGACGTCGAAATTGTTAGAGGAAACCATGCTAAGACAACTCTGTTCCCAGGAACCTGTTGCGGTAAACTTACAATACCAGGTTAATGGTAAGAGGACAAACGTTATATTTGCTTCTGTGTACTTACCCTATGATTCTTTCTATTTTCCACCGACGCAAGAACTATTTGTTAGGGAACAAATGCAGCTGGTCTGATGACGTTCGTCGGGCCAACAAGAAGTGAATTAATTGACTTAATAATCTGCACTTCAAAGTTGCTAAAGTTGATTAGAGACTGGCGAGTATCAGACGAAGCCTCACTGTTATTTAGACTTTAATCTGATTATTGCAGGCGAACAGTCTATAATACAAAGACAGAATCCTAGGAAAATGGACTGGAGAAAGTTCAGTGAGCTTCATCGCAACAAAGTTGGCCTCCTTAGATCAATTAAAAGCTCTGAATTGCATAGAATTGGCGGTTTCTGCATACCTTTCAACTCAAAGGAGAAGGGGAACTAGGAGACTGTGTAGAAATTGGTATACAGTGCGCCGTTTATTTGGTTAGTAGTTGGTCCTTCGGGCAAGGAAATAAAAATAAATAGAAAAAAACCACGCTGGCATCATTTACAAAAAGAAGGGAACTGAATGGTCTTTTTCTTGCAGAGGTTAGTGGTACAATCCTTTAAAGAAGTGAAATATATTTAAACTGTGTATTTGGGTATCACTGGTGTCATAAGCATGACATCCGGCGTAGCTCTGAATGCAGTGCTCAATTTGCAGTCCTTGGATTTGTTTATTCATAGCACTGCAATGAGACCAGTTAATTCGATTGGAACGATGGGGAAGCAATGGACATGGCGGCACAGAACATTGAAAAAGTTATTGGGAGAACTGAATCCTGTTTTCACGATACCTTCTGATTCTCGGATCCTCATACATCTGTTTGGTAGAAGATGTGAGATTATGTTGAAATGAAGAGAAAACTGGAACGAACCAAGAGAATGCCTGTCAGGATACATTGACTTCTTCTACATTGATGGCTCAAAAACAGAACAAGGTTCTGGAGCAGGAATTTACCTCTCCAGAAGTGGGCTTTCCCTAACAGTCTTTTAGGCTGAAGTGTATGCGACCCTAAGGGCAGCAACCTGGGTGATTGACGAGTGGTTAAAGGGTAGACGCATCGCAATCTGTAGCGATAGTCATGCTGCATTGAGTGCGTTGAGCAGCCCTTTGATCACTTCAAAAATCATTCAGGAATGTAGAAATCGATTGAACTTTGCTTCTAGTTTCAATACGGTGAAACTACTCGGGGTACCCGGTCATTTTAATGTGAAGGGAAATGAAATTTCAGATGCTTTAGCAAAAGTGGGTTCAATTTCCCCCATGCCCGGAACGGAATCAGTAATTGGGGTGTCAATAGCATTGGATAATGCTGCTGTCAAAAACTGGGAACGAGCTTCCCATAAGGACAGGTGGAGCCTGAATGGTGCTAAACACACCAAACTTTTCCTGTCGGAACCAAATAAACATACGACAAAGTTTATCCTATCGAAAAGCAGGAAGACTTGCAAAAGTATTAAAGGCATTCTGGCTGGCAGTAATTCACAAGCTGGACATGTATTTAGAATAGGAATTCTCCACGATGATACGTGTCCTTTCTATAATGAGGAACCGGAATCCACGGAACATTTTGTATGTGAGTGCCTTGCCTATGGACGCATCAGACATCAAATTTTTGTTACTGATGTACTACAACTGCAGCAGGTAGCATCACATCTACTAATGGAAATCTTGCGATACATAAACAAATCCAGGATATCCCGTTAGACCGGGAAATCGAGTACAATGGATCACTAGAGTCTGAGTGCTCAGAGACTTTACCTCTCCAACCTTGCCTCAAACACACAGGACCATTGAGAGTTATGTTCCTCTAGTTCCAGGCGTTGATGGGCTTGCAACCTTCTTTTGCTCGGTTTGTTTTATGTCATTCTGGGATGACAACCGTCTGTCAGCTGAATGTTATGTAAAGGATCGATCCACTTCATTCTCTGGTTCTATATTAAACGGTAAACTGGAAATCTTCGCTACCGGTCGTTTTGTAATTTTATAATGTTGCTTCATTGTTACGGCCGGACAAAGCCAACACCAGGGTGTCTGGCGAATATTCTTGGTGGTGGCCACGGCATGGATGGAATGTGGTGTGTCTTGACTAATACAAGTTTTCTTACCTTAGGATTGTCTCTTGTTTCTCTGGTGGAGCCGATGCAAATACTACTGACTCCATCGGCGCCAGAATGAATGCTTCATGGATTATACTAATTTTCACTTCTTTATAAGGGTTTTACTCGTCTCATTCGGATCACTAGACAACTGAAATAAGTTGTTTCCGGTAAGAAATTGCCCATAAATTAAAGCAGAAGCATCTGTTCGGTCACTATTGATTTCTGTAAGTGGCCGTGAATTCAAGAAAGCCATCCTTTGCATCAACAGTATATCAAATTCTTCTACTTTAAGAGTTGCTGCCCAATCGTTTTATAAAGATCGCGCTTCATCGATTTCACACCGGCCTGCAGAGCCCCTCAAAGTGGGGCTGCTGGGAGCCATGAATTTCAAGTCTAGACACCGCTAGTCAGTGGTATTCTTCTATATTTCTTTTGCAACTGGTTGTTGGCACCCAAAAAATTGTTACCACCATCGCTGTAGATTGCTCGGCAGTTCCCACGTTGAGAAATGAATCTCCGAACGACTGCAATGCACGTTGTTATGGATAAGTATAATGTAAGCTCTAAATGAAATGCTTTCATACCATACATACAGAAATTACTACGTCAACCTTAGTGCCTTAGTTACATGACCTCCGTTCCATTTCATAGTGATTGGACTGGCGCAATCAACCTCGTTTCCATGAAAGGGTTTTCCAACCGAACTCGCGCCAAAAATAGGACTCCTACTAATTGTTTAAAACAAGTTAAGCAATTGTGTATACCCTTCCGTACCATCGAACGTTCTCCCATTATCCAGTATTTCAGTCGCAAAATGGTCAAAGTTATTTGCAAAACCCTATGTAGCGTTTGAAGATGAGCTCCTTGAGGTGATAACTTCGCTAATGTCCCAGGATTGCAGAATGTTTAAGTTCTTCTCTCCCAGCAATGCATGGTGTATTTTTCCGCATACCCTGAAGATACCGTCAGTGTCGATTCAAGGTACAAGTGGCTGCAAAGGACTGGAAGAAGATATTGGTTTGTATTGTTAAAGTTTACCTAGCTCTGCGCCAAATGTATGTTGTTGTTACATTTGGATACACCTATTTTGCACAATCCTTATCTATTGTGTATTGAGGAAGCTGTGGAGTTTAAACGTGGGATTTCTAGAATTATTTATAAAAGGTTTATATTATTCTTCAAGACTAGAGTCTTGTGCTAAACGGCGCTCTAGTTGTTGCATCCGAATATATGCAATCCATTAAGAGTCATCTAGTTCCATTCACGGATTCACGTCTGACTTGAATGGCAGTAGTCTCACCGAGTATTCGCCTGTTACCAATCGATTTGTTGTCTGAATGTAAGAGGTTTCAGCTTCCTTGTCCTAAAGTGTCCATGGACTTCTTGACGGTGGTTCTTCAGTCTCCCATGATTTCTTTAACATGTCTTGAAACTCTACGTATGACACCATTGCATAGATGGCCTGCCTATGAGTTGGTTACTGAGTTGACCCGAATAGCACCCAGCCGAGTTTGGCACGCTGAACACATGGGTTTTAAGGTACAAATCCAGGCAGTAGTATTTCTCCGTATACATCTGCTCCGATCAAAATTTCGACTACACCTTAACTAGGGTCTGCTTTAGAGAGTTTATTTCTTGTTTTCATTGGAGTGTACAAACTTTAGGATTAAAGGATTGAAAACCAATTGTTCATTCTGTCCACTATAATTTTCTTATGATTGCCGCCACTGTCGTTATTCCTCTTGTCGTAAGTTGCATTGCCGATTTGTTGATGAGTAACCGTTGATCGCCAGTATCTAACTCAGCTAGTGAAGTTATGACTCCACTTTCTGCTTTAATGATTTGAATCTGCGCGGTAGCTAATAATACCTGGCTTTCAGAGATCTCAGTAACTTCATTGGTGCCAGTGGGATTTGTATCGTTGTTTGACGTCGGATACCAGTGGACTGAGCTGTGAATGAGTACCTGAGTCAAATCAGGGTAATGATCTCGGGCGAGTGCAATGTTGACCACATTGTCTCCTATGAGCAACTCTAATCCTGTAGTGTACCGTTACGGTCCTGAATGAAGTGCTCTAACACACTTCAAGGCCCTGGTCCAATTGGAGTGTTGCGTCAACTTACTATTCAGTGCACTTTCTTTATTATTCCCCGAGAGATGTGATTTCGGAATCAGGTTTGCTGGTAATATTTTTCAAGTCGTGAACTCAACGTGGGTCCCGGATAGATAGATAGATCCAAGGAGCTCATCAAAGCGAGATCGAGCATGTAGCTTGGATTCAGCATTTGTCTAGACAAAATTCCACCCGAAGATCACCGCTAAAAACGTCTAATATTCGCAACGGATTTCTAAGATGGTCATAAGTTCCAGCATATAATTTGATGTCGTCTAAGTACATCAAGTGTGTCATCCCGCACTTTTCTTATAGGCCATAGTTAATTCCAAAAGCCTACCCTCTAGCATGATGGTAGGGGTCTATATTTTATTGCGTAACTATGTCCTTTAGCTTCGTTCAGTAGCCATAAAAGGAAGTTCAATGCCCGATAGATCCAAGGAGGACTCAATGAGCCCCTTTGAAATTGACTCGGATGGAGAAGTGTACCTTCAGAGGAATGCATTGGCAAGATGGTATATTAATTTCGTATCTATGTGGTATAGACATACAATATCCATTAGTAAGATGTGCGAGAAAGGGTGCTCTTTGCGACCATTTGATCCAATCCGGCACCATTTCTGCTCGCATTGACCGTTCCACTAGTTGTGCTACATCCACATCATTCATGCCCGGCATTGTGGTGGCTTTACCGATAAACCACTCAGCATGCAGGGCGGGTAATTCGCGACATCCACCCCTATAGTATTTTGCTTCCGTTACCGGAAACTGTACTGTTTGGACGCTCTGTTGGGATTCGTTGAGTGATCCCCAAAAGCTCCGCAGCAATTTCCAACCTTAGTGAGTCCTGCCGCGTTTCAGATGCATTTTCCATAGTGGATCTTTTATTTGTTTGGTAGGAAATCCATCTAATGGCGGCTGTGGTGGAAAAGACGGTTGAGAGCTAGCCGCTCGATATAGTTACCACGTACATTGAAAAACTGGGACTACGAGGGAAGCGTAATGTTGCAACGACATCTGAGACAGCTTGAAAAATAAAATTATGTTCGTCAGTGAAAAGTAAGTAAAGTACGAATTTATATGACTAGGTGAAAAATGATGATGTGTCATCTATTTTCAAGTTTCAATCTCAGAGAGCCAATCAACCAACCAACAACATCAAACCACACGAGTCAAACGGGAAGAATAAGGATAGGAGAATACAACTTTGAGACCGTTGATAATTTCTCCTATGTAGGGTCGAAAATCACAACCGATAACAACTACGATGATGAAATCCGCGCACGGTTGTTGTCAGCCAACAGAGCCTATTTCAGCTTACAAAAACTGTTCCGCTCGAAACGTCTCACCATAGGGTCAAAACTCTTACTGTACAAGACTATGATCTTATTAAGACAGGCGTAGACCGGATACCAGTTGTTGCGCCGTTGATGATGATGAATCTCAGAGAACCCCTGGAGTTTTTCGAAGGAAAGCTGAATAGAGGCTAGGATAGCAAAATATTATATCGAAGCGCAATCAAACTGTTTCTAATAAGGATACTATAAATAGCGGTTTAGGGTGAGGCAAAACGCGTTGTTTTTTACAATTATAGCAAAAGCTTGCTTTTTTTTGTTTTCTTCGGCCTTTTCCTGTTCACAAGCGGGGTCGGCTCGTCGTGATCAGTTTCGCCATTTTATTTTATCCAGTGCCTGCTCTAGATGCAATCTCGGGGCTTTTAAATCCCCATCCTTCGTATCAAGCCACCGTCGTTTCGGCCGGCCAATCGATTTCCATGTTCAGACTAAGTGAGTGAACTACGTGGCCATACCATCGTAGACGTATCTCTCAAAAATTCTGCACGATTGGTGCAACCCCATATCGATCACGGATATCCTCGGATGTGTGAAAACTTGTCACGCCGGTAGACCAACGCCAAATATTCGCCTTTATTACAGCAAGACAATGAATGGCGTCATTGTCTTTTATAGTTAGGTTAATGCGTGCAGCAATTTCATAATGCAGTTCTCCATTGGCTGATAGCATTGACCCGAGGTTCTGGGCAGGTCATTGCCGCTGGCAGTGATTTTGCCGCTTTCATGGGGATCGGTCGTTAAAAATTTCGTTTTATTCAGATTCCATCTGAGATCGTGTTGAATGAGGCGATCATACCATTTTTGGACAAGTTGCTCGAGATCATTTTCTTTTTAGAAGCTGGGAAAACATCATCTGCATACCGCAGTGTATAGGACGCTGGCACTTCCTTGATGAACATCAACAAAGACAGGAAGCGATTTTGATACACCTGCCTACTTCAAACTTTACTTTTCGAATCGTAGTAGAGCAATTGAACCCAGCGAATGCGTTATTTTATCTCTAAGCGTTGTCGTAAAGCATACCAGATGAGTTTGTGTGGCACGCGATCAAACACTTTCTCTAGATCCAGAAATGCAATGTAAAGAGGGCGACGCTTCTCACGGTGTTTCTCCCTGAGTAACCGCGCAGCGTGTATTGCGTCAGTAGTCCCGCAGTTCTTGACAAATCCGGTTTGTTTCAAGGTTATTTCAACGATTTTGCGAATTCGGTTGTCAAGAATGCGGTCAAAAATCTTCGTGGTATGGGAAAATAACTGTATCGGACGGTAATTTGGACATTCTGATGGACTACCCTTCTTTTTCCATATTAGAACTGTGGATACTTTCTTGCCAGTCAGATGATGTTCTACCTTCCTGAATAACCCGATTAAAGAATTCACTGAACACAGCGTTGGGTCCCAGCTCTTCACTTTTCAGAACTCAGATGCGATGTCATCAGGACCTGTTGCTTTCTCCGATTTCATTGCTTTTATCGCTTCCTCGGCTCCAGTTGCGCTGACAGTCACGTCCCGGTGTTTTCCTTGGGTACCTGTCTCGTGGACTTGATTACACGGTCTTCTTAAGACACGGATTGGTTTTGTGATCACAATCAGAGCCCCGCCACAGCAAACTACGGCGGTACCAGTCTATACCGAGTGCATGGCTCAGCATTCATACTGGTGGATGCAAGACCTATCTAAATCTCTACCGAACTAAAGAGTACGGTACCCGTGTTGAAACACAACACCACCCTGAGACCCGAAGGGTTCTGTTCGCTTGAACGCAGCCACAACTCTCAAGAAGCTCCCACTAGGGGGCCAACCGCAAACAACCGAACTAAACGCACATACAGCGGGAGTTCACCTGAAGTATGTGAGTCCAGGTGCTATCCCGGTAAGGTTTCGTGACTATTGCCACTTCAGATGAATCCCCCCTTTGGAGCATTTGCCCACCGCATCACGGCCGGCAAGCCAATGCGATACAACGTCTTCCGGTGCCACGGCTATGGAGGTTCTCCTTGGTTACTTGGTTTTAGTTCAGACGAAAGGGTTCCTGCCCCATCTTCCTCTCCGCCACCTCCTCTCAGTTGCACTGAGAGGTGGAACTACTCCAAGTGTCGGCAACGATTGTGGAAGTGGAGGATGAGCAAATTCTTCAGTTGAAATCTGCACCAAGTGTTCTAGCGATCCTTCCGTCTCGACTCGACGGTTGGTAAGTAAACTACCGTTCTTGTCATTAACGCAATAGAAGTGTTCGATGTCCTGTGCGCGTTCGTTTCGGCTTTTAGTAAGTCGATACAGATTTCTCTCGCCATCTCGACTGTCCAGTTTATCGTAAAGATTTTTGTAATGGTCCGCTCAGGTGACAGCGATCACCTTCATTGTTTCTCGGTTGGCATTCTTATAAATTTGCCAATTGGGCAGCGTTTTGTGGTGAAGAAGTTTGTGGTGGAGACGTTTTTTTTCATGGACCTTCATTTCAACATCGTCATTCCAAAGCCAAGTATCTCGGTTGAGGTAACGCTTACATGGGTTGGTGACCCCGAGGGTTGCAGAGGTTGCTTTGTCGATCGTGTCTTTTATTTAGTTCCACGATTCTTCCACATTCGTAATGATTGGTGATCGCGTAAGTGAGATCATTTATTCTTTCTTCTCACAAAATCGCCACCATTTAATGCGAGGCGGGCTAGTGCATTCCTCACGCTTTTTTAACGTTTGTTTGTTTAGGTTGAGTACAATGTTTATGTGTTTAATATTGTTACTAAGTGCTTTATTTAGATGTCCACTTGGATACCGAGGCTTTCGGCTTATTAAAAACCTGGAACTTCCTCAGCCCTCTTTTCTTGAAACCCGTAATCGGAATCCACAAACCTAATTCATAACAACGGGTTCGAGTTATACACACTATAAACGACGCGATCTCTTCTAATTCGAGAACTAAATTTACTCCAGGGCCGGACCTGTGCCCCTTTTAAAGTCAGTGGAACTTTCCAGAGAAGCATGTGGATACTTTGCTAGAAAACTGTTTTGCCCCTTTTGACAGGATCTCCTTCCTGATTTTGAAGTCATCTGTTAACATTCATCCTAACTAAATATTCGACCTACTGTTATATAGTTTTGGTGTCCTGGCTAATAATCATTACTACAATTTAGTCTTACGTCACACATTACAAACAAAATAAATCTCTCTATCCTATGTGGACGCTTTGTCTAAATCGTGCTGTGAATTATCTTATTCAATAATCAAATTTCTAACATGAAAATAGGATGGGGAGTTGCCACATTACAGGTTGGGGGTCGAGCTTCAAATAAGCATTTTGTATTTACTATTAAATTTCATATTAATTCCCGGACTGATGCTCCGCCCCAAGTTATTTGGGTCATCTCCTGGTGACTGCTGATATAAGAAAGGCGATGATTAGTTTTAATCAAGTACATATTTCTAAACTGCACTAAAAGTATTTAATAAATATTATATGTAAAATGATAATGATTTCCGTATGGAAATTCAATCTTGCGTGCTATTGGATATTTTTATCACATCGTCTTCCATAGAAAAAATGCTTCAGTATTACCAATGAGTATGAGCATAAACAATAAGCAGCCCTGATCTAGTTGATGTAGCTATGAATGCCAGAATGTCTCTAAAAAAATCCAGAAACTGCAGAGCGAAAACGGCAGCGACATTGTCAGTAGATCAAAAATCTTCGGTATTGATATATGATTGTGGTTTTTCATATATTTTCATTCGATTTTATATTCAAAACTGTATACATATATCAGCTTCCATATCTGTGATCAAAACCTTACCTTTGTTATTACCCACAGTTCTCAGATTTTGGCCTTTTAAGGTGTAGATACTCCAAGTGAAGTGTGAATGACGTTTTCAAAATAAATTGTTAATACTATTTGACAAATGCCTTCAACATCACTGAACAACTTGCAACTTCCTGAGTTCAAAGCAGGTTGAATGAGCGGATCGCGCATAATATTAAAAGTTTGCAATTGCCAATAATTTATTGACAAAAGTGAGTGCTTCCTTAATCTGTAAGTTGCAATTTACCAACTATTTCATAAAATTAGTAAACCTTACTAATTAAACAAGCCCGAAACTGCTCTAGCTCTAGCTCCATCTGCGCGGCATTTGGAACAGTTTGAATAATTTGCTTATATTGATGTTTACCTTCACGAAGAGGGTTGAGCACTATTTGACCAGGAAACAATTAAAATTGGTGCAAATATTGTATCATTGGGAAAAATTAGGTCACATCTGTCCACTTTTATCTGTACTTAAATATATTTTATGATTAGCTGAAATTCTAAACAAGTCGGGAAACCGGAAGCTGCGCGCTTCAGGTATGAAAGGTTTTGTTTGCTTCTTGTGTGGGTATATTTGAGTATAGAACTACCCCATTTGAACGTAGTCCGTTAAGAATATGCATTTAGCATATCAGATTTAGTACTTCGGGTTGTAAATTTACACGGTAAAGACAACTTTGAGCTACTGTAACTTTGTTACTAATACTATGATATGCTTCATATTATAGTTTATACTACTACCGACTTTTATAATTCTGAGATAAACTTAAGGGGGGTTTTACTCAATTTTCCCAAAAATATGGTAATATGCTATTATTAACCTAATTTGAACAGATATCGATATGGAGAGTATTTTGAGGCCTGGGCACCGTATAGAGGCAGCTTCATGATTTTTTTTCAGATTATTCGGTTGTGTAGTTTCTGAGAATGGCTCCGTTAAAGAAATCATCAATTTGCACCCCTCCCACTCCCCGCCTTTTTAACAACAAACAAAACAAAACTAAGACCGGCTTCGAAAAGTACTAATCGAGACGTTTCATTTGGTATCCCACATGACTATATTTGGAGAAAAAAATATTAACCCCCTTTTAAATGTCTGGGGACCCCCCCTCAATCTCAAGGTAGGAGGATATCACTCACTGCATATCTGGTCCCATCTTCCCACCAAATTTCGTGTCAATCGGTGTAGCCATTTCTGAGAAAAGTGCCTGTGACAGACAGACAGACTTGTGAGTAGTGGCCAGATCTCCCATCAGGCGCGGCCCCAGCTGGCGGATTGGGGCATACCTATTGATGTGTAAATATGTGTTCATGCACTTTTCTTTTCTGACTGTGCATGAGCTAGTGTTTGCTTACCTCTGGTGCGCGGACCAAAATGGCCATGGGAAGGATACCCAGAACATAAAACCACCATGGAAGACGAGAGAAAGAGTAAACTTACGGTGCAGGGGCTCGGAACCCAGTACCGGCGACTTTTGGTGTGAGCAAGCGGGCTCCCGGTCGTTGATATCCCTCGACCGCAGTGCCTCGGAGGTGGACAACTTGGCCACCTTGGCATATAATGTTACAAGTGATTTGGATCTGGAGAAGGAAGTGTTCAAGCAAAGTACGATCTTACCGAGAATACCAGTAGCAAGAGCAACCAAGGATGAACTGAAGACGGACCGTTGGTCGACGAAAGCTGCGACAATACCCACCGCATATGTTCAAGATGCGCGACAGCAGGAGGTGCTCCAGGAACAAGAAAAGGATCCATTCAAGAGAAGTTCATCAACTTTGAGATCTCTACCAATACTAAAGACGACGAAGGATAAAGTACAGGCAAGATCAATAACCGCCAAAAGTGAGACAGCGTATCAAAGGAGTAACCCTGTCGGGCCTTATAGGGAGCGGAGTCTCGATCCGGAGGAATTATCCTTTATCCAGCTTGGGGCAAAAATAGTTGAGCTGCCCGAGTTCATCAAGGACAAGCGACAACGTACACCAAGCCATAGATCGCAGATGGAGGAACAGAATACTGAGGATGCGCCGAACCCCGCTGTACCAACAGTGTCACAAACGAGCCAAGTGACACCTAACCGTACTACCATCGAAACACGGGAAAATAAACGAGTACGGGAAAAAGAGGGGGATCCTTTAAATAATCAGCAGAGAAAGAAAAGCGTACAGAAAACTCTGAAAACCACCACTAATAACTCTGAAGGAGGAAAGCGTACAGCGAATCTGGCAAACTCGACCAGCGCTGCGAAGCCCAAGACGAACGGAAACGATGGATGGACCTTAACCTTATTACGAGCAAAAAAGCGAAAGGAAAAGCAAAAATGCGAACCCGTGCAGATGCGATTGTTATCCCCAGTAAGGGCAATCTGTCCTACTCAGAAAGGTCAAAGCTGATCCCGACCTAAAAGATCTGAGCGGAAATGTGAATCGAATCCGAAGAACCCAGAAAGGGGATCTCATGTTCGAGCTGAAAAGATCCAGCGTGGGCAAGGCTGATCACTTTCGCACTCGGGTGAAGGACTCACTTGGGGAGAATGCCGCAGTGCGTGCCCAAAAACATGAGATCTACATACAATGTAAGGATCTCGATGAAATAACATCTAAAGCAGAAATTTGTATAGCTCTGAAGGAGCAAAGAAGACGAGGCAGACCCTGCCTAAGATGGAGCCATGGCGTAGGTCAGGACGCCAGGCAGCTTTTAGGGATATCAAATTGGTTGACCTCGGCGCAAAACCGGGGTGTCTGGAGTTCTTTATTAAGGCAGGCCTAGACCGGATACCGGTTGTTGCGCCGTTGATGATGATGATGATGAAGGAGCAATTCGAGTTGGAAGAACTTGCCGAGGAGTCTGTTGTGAGTTTACGAAAAGCCTATGGCGGTACTCAAACGGCCACAATACGAGTACCAGCGGAGACAGCATAGAAGTTATTGGCGGCCGGAAAAGTTCGAATTGGATGTGTTCTCTGTCGTTTAAGAGAACAGATTTCACTAAAGAGGTGCTTTAAATGCCTCATGTTTGGGCACTTCGCCAAGGTATGTACCAGCAGCATTGATCGATCCGATCGATGCCGAAGGTGTGGAGAGAAGGGCCATATTGCCAGGGAGTGCAATAGGGACCCCAAATGCCTATTGCGCGAGGTGAAAGAGGGACAGGATAACCGGTATATTGCCGGAAATAGTAAATGTCCGAAATTTAGGAAGGCGCTCACTGCAATAAGAAAATGAGGTTTATTCAAATAAACCTCAATCATTGTAGGGTCGCTCAGGATATACTTGAGTAGACCACGTTTGAATCTGGGATGGAAATCGCCATCAGAAGTAAGCCGTACAGAAACCGTCACGGTGGCATATGAGCCACAGTTTCGACTGGTGGAGCGGCGATATGGGCTTGTGGTCGACAGCCCATACAATCTACTGCAAGTCAGGCAGCCAGTGGCTTTGTGTGGACGAAAATAAGTGGTGTATATGTATTCAGCTACTACGCCCCACCAAGTTTGACACTGTCTGAATTCGACCAAATGCTTGATAATCTTGTTCTCGACGCAAGGGGACGAAGTCCAAAGGTGATTGCTGGTGATTTCAATGCATGGGCCCTAGAGTGGGCCAGAATCAAATGCTAAGGGGCGCAGTTTAATAGAGGGTTTCGTGCAGATGAACATGGATTTGGCTAACGAAGGTGCTGTAAACACCTTCCAGAAAGGGCGGTCAGGCTCAGTTGTAGACCCGACCTTTATCAGCCCTTCGCTGGGGCGTAGTATGTCCTGTTGCATCAGCGAACGTTACACCCACAGCAATCACTAGGAAATCTTTGAGACGTGTGTCGGGCCTCAGGGCAAAGAGCTATCATGCCCGAAACCGAAAAAGATTTCAGGCTGGTCTGAAAAATCTTTGGATGAGCAGACCTTTTTAGAGGTGTGGTTAGATCAACCTGATAAAGGAGGCACCTCAAGGGAAAGAGCCGTCCATCTGGCTCAATGCATCGCCAAAGCATGTGACGCGTCCATGCCTAGGAGGTGCTCATTCCCCAGTAGAATTCCTTTCACCAACGGGAGGGGAGAGGAGGAAGGGAACTGTCAGTTCAAGGAACCCCCTGCCATCCGGCTCTTCCACCGGTCGAGTTCTATCTTCTTAGCAACGAGAAGGGCCTGAACGTAATGGGCAACACGGTTCCAGCTGTCAGCAGTTCTCAGCATCTCTTCCACAATGTTGTCTGGAGAGAGATCCCCTGTATTTAAATAGAGCTGCTGACGAACCCCATCCCACCTTCCACAAGAAAAAAAAAGTGTGGTGGGCAGCGTCCACAACTCCATTGCAAAACACACAATCCGGAGAACGCACCTTTCCAATCTTGTGCAGGTAAGACTGAAAATTTCCATGTCCACTTAAAAATTGGGTAAGGAAATAGTAAGTCTCACCATGCTTCCGATTCAGCCACGCACCTAAGTTACCGATGAGCCGCGCAGTCCATCTGCCTCTAGTTTCATTTTGCCAAGAGAGCTGCCACTCGTCTAGAGTGTGTTGCCGTTCTTCGCGAGCAACCACCTCCCTTGGGTCATCTCTCTTACGCTTGTATATGGCCTGACGCTCCCTAGCAAGAAGGGAAGAGCTTTTTCTCCTAGAAGCCCCTTGACTGCTTCACAGAACGTGACTTTATTTATAGTCTTCGGGCCTAGTTCGACCAGGACTCCACCACCCTTCGTTTTACGTATGGAAGACACCTCCGCTCCGTTGTCTTCGGGTTTGATTTTGTAACGGATTTCGCTGAGGACTTCTGCAAAGGTCTTGCCTTCCGTCGGCTTAATAAGCAAAGCTGGCGGTCTAGTCCTCCTTCGTCTCCCCACCTTTTCTTTTGGCCCTCCGTCCTTCGTGTCCGCCTTAGTTTTAGGCAGAGGTTTTTCTGATGGCGCGACATGTTGTTGTCTTTTGATCCTCTTCGCCTTCTTCTTTTCAGCCCTGGAGAGTACCTGAGTGAAGTCTCCTTCAGATGTCCCTTCCTCCTTTCGTTTTTTACCAAGTTCGCTCTGCAATGGGCTGTCAGCGATCCGTTTGGTACCCGTGGTGTTCTCCTCGGGAAGCGCGGTTGTTTCTGCTTCCTGCGGATTTTGTCTTACTTTCCATGTTCGCCTATAGTATGAAATCCTGTCCAGGAGCTCTTCCAGTTTCATTAGCCCGTTTTTCACCCCCTTACCGACGTTTTTCTGAAGGAACGTCGAAGATCGCATGTGCTTCACAACTGCCGTGCATTTTTTAATAAGTCTTTCCTCTTCCGCTTGCGCCAGAGTAATCGACAGTCCTCCCACTCGGCTTATATTCGAAACCATTTTATTAGTTTCGGCAGTTTCCACTGTGCCTCTTTCTCCAATTACACCACTGTGCTGTATGGTCTGGGTTCCTATCTGTGTTGCAGGTGCCGCATCACTTTCCGAGTCTTTCCCTCCGTCTGCGCGTGCCGATGTCTCGTCGGGTATTTCAGCCCTCAGCTCACTCTCCATTTCCACTATCTCCTCGTTTCGTTCGTTTTTATTCTCCATTTGAGTTGTTTACCGGCGCATCGTGTGCAAGGGAGCGGGCCGCAATAGTCAGGAACGGGTATACCGTCGGGGACACAGCCCCTACCTCAGTTCCCTGAGGCCTGACCTACGCTTAGCTGATCCCGGAATTCACGGACGGATCAGCGCTCGCTCGGGGCAACACGGTCTACTAACACCGGTTCAATGCACACTACCCGACCAGGGTCCCGAAGGGCTGGCTCCTGATACACGCCACAACTGCCACCTTGGCAGAGCTAGGCTCACATCACCCCATCGACGTCGACAGGGAGTTCTCGACGGCTCCGGAAACTCCCAGTGTGTCCCGGCGTGTATCGGTCATTAGCAGTTCGCTCTTCACCGAGAAACTTTCTCGAGGCTACTACCTAGGACGCAAGTATTATGCCAGCTAGGGGGTCAGAACTACTTGCTCGGGCACCTCGGGACGCCACTCCCCGTATCATAAACGACCCATGAAGGATCGTTGACGATCCCTGAGGGATCCGCTCAGAAGCGGACGTAAACCCGTAGGGGACACGATGGCGAAAATGTTAGAGCGGGTAATCTATAATAGATTACTGCCTGTGGCTGAGAGCCAGGGCGGCCTTTCAAATCGGCAGTATGGATTCAGAAAAGCCAGATCAACCAATGATGCCATCAAATTGGTTACTGGTTTGGCCGAAGATGCAATCCACGGAAAGGGTAGTACCAGCAAATATTGCATGGTAGTAACCCTGGACGTGAAAAATGGATTCAATTCGGCCAATTGGAATCTAATACGCAAATCCATAGCGAAGGTTGGTATTCCCGCCTATCTCGCTGCTATTGTCGATAGTTACATAATTGAGAGGAGGCTCTGGTATGACACTGATGACGGACCCCAGGAGTACGTTGTTTCCGCGGGTGTCCCACAGGGCTCCGTATTGGGCCCACTACTGTGGAACATCATGTACAACGATGTACTTAATCTTCCCCTTCCGGAGGAAGCCACAGTGGTGGGTTACGCTGACGACATGGTTGTTGTTGCAAAGCATCTCGAAGATGCTGAGTTATACTCAAGCGAGGCAATCAGTGCTGTCAAATGCTAGTTAGAGAGCTCTGGTCTGACGATTCTGGAGGAAAAAACAGAAGCGGTCCTCATCACGAAGCCCCGGAAGAGAAATTACGCCTGTGTTAGAATCGGGAATCATATCATCACTTCCAAGCCGACCATCAAATACTTGGGGGTGGTGAGAGACAGGAGGCTTAGCTATAAGCAACACGTACAGTATGTTTGTGATAAATCATCCACTGCTGGTAGTATGGCCCTGGCGAGGATGATGCCGAACGTGGGAGGACCATGGCATACCTCTAGGTTGCTTATAGCCAGGGTGGTGACCTCAATCATGCTCTATGCTCTATGACCTCAGTTTGGAACGAGGCGTTGCGGATGTCAGTTAATACCAGCAAACTAAATGCAGTCTACAGGAGGACAGTTCTGAGGGTATGATCTGCCTTCAGGACCGCCTCAGATGATGCAGCATTCATCATCTCTGGAATAATGCCGAATGACATCTTGGCAGATGAGATGGCGAATATTTACCATGCGAAGCCAATCTCTCCCTTATTGCAGACGAAGAACGCTGAGAGGGAGAGATGCATAAATAGATGGCAAAAGCGGTGGGAACATTTGGAAAAGGGTCGGTGGACTCACAGGCTCATTCCAGCCACCAAGGAGTGGTTGGGGAGACGACAAGGTGAGATTAATTATAATCTCACCCAGTTTCTCGCGGAACATGGAGGATATCTCCAATGCCTTCACAGGTTCAAATTGGAGACTTCACCCGACTGTCCGTGTGTGATGGAGTCCCACAGGACCCAGAGCATGTATTTTTCCACTCTCCAAGATTTTTGGAAGAAAGGAGGAATCTAGAGGAGACTCTGTGAGAGGTGCTAGTACCAGAAAATCTGATGCCGAAAATGCTAGCACATCAAGAGAATTTGGATGCGGTCAACTCGATAACCGCATCGATTCAAGATAAATTGCGAAAGGCAGAGGAAAGGAGAAAAGCGCGGTCACGTGCGCCGCGTATAGAAGAAATGGGATTAAGCTGGAGTGAGCTGACTCCGTCTTTTGAAGATTTCCACCTCCTCAAAAAAAAAAAAGAAAAAAAGACAGACAGACAGACATTGAACCGATTTTAATAAAGTTTTGTTTTACAAACAAAACCTTAAAAAATGAAAAAATTTGTTCTTCCATCTAAGTGTTCAGCACTTTCAACACGCTTGATTCCGGTGATAAAATGGACTAATTGGAATTATTCCAGTAACTGTTATTGTAAGGTAACATATACTGCATTTAACTGTTAATTTTGTCAATACACAATTATCGTCATCAACGAAGCGGCAAAAGGTGCCCGATTTTGGCTTGCCTTAGTGTGAAACGCCAAACATACCAGCCTTTCACCAATTCGTTATCCCTAGCAGTTAAAGCAGGGATCACTATATCCTCTTTTTCTACCACATTCTTCTTCAGTATTTGTCCCGTTCAGAAGCGGGGTCGGCTCGTCTTGATCCGTTGCGCCATTTTGATTTGTCAAAGCCCTATAGCTTTTCAGCCTAAATCATTTTTGCACATATCAGGTTTTCTCCAAACAAAACGGCCACGATATCGCCCATAAATTTGTCCGTTATGTTGATTATGAAATAGCTCATCCTGTAGGCGTTCAAAAAGGATTTCCTCTCGAACGCACAATTGCTAACAACCCACGCCTCTGAGCAATTCGTACGGACAGGCAATATACTCGTCTTCTGCGGTAGAAGCTTGGAGCTTATTGTCAGACGTTCCGATGGGAATGGTTTTTATAAGGGTAACACTCCGTTGGTTGCAAAGAATCAGGCGCGGATTTTGTGATAGGAGCAATTCTCTACTTCTAATTATTTCAACTTAGCATCTGGTATTGAGTATTCATCTAGCTGCCTCCATCTACTTTGTCCCAGAACGTGTATGGAGGTTTCGTCCTTCGTTAGTCGTCAATGAGCAGTGATTATTCCTACTATAATCAGGAGGTTCTTCTTGATGAAGGCTAAACAATCCTTTCTCTGCTTGGTTTTTCCTTTCTCTGCTTGGTTTTGTATCCCCCCACAAGTAACCTGGACTGTTCCATTCCTGGTAGGTTCACCCAATATAGTTCCATAAGTAAATCATCTTCATTTTTAAGGTTTCGTTGAAAATCGTCCGTCTGTTTGCCTGTCTGTCTGTCCGCCACACGCACTGATCTTAGAAATGACTGCACCGATTGACACGGAAATTAGTCGGAAGGGGGGAACTGTAAACCCCCATGCATTCGGTGAATTATATTACTGTACATTGAATTAAAATAGGGATCCAAATTTCTCTTTTACCAAATAAAGTCATTTGGGGTATCAAATGAAAGACTGCGACTAGTACTTTTTGAAGCAGATATTAGTTTTGACATTAGTTGCAAAAGGGAGTTGCCGGGTCCAGAAACTACCCAACCGAAAAATCTGTAAATAATTATGGTGGTCCGTGCAAATGGTATCTAGGCCTCAAAATACTCGCTATCTGCTCAAGTAAAATTAATAATAACATATTTTCAAATTTTGAAAATGTACTGCGAACCCCGCGAAAAATTGTACGGATTTGAATGCCGTACAATTTTTCGGTAAAATGGGCTTGAATAGGGAGCATCATACTGGAAAGTTTGTTTAAAATCCTGCTATTAATAACAATTATTAATTGTCCGGATAGCTGAGTGGTTAGAGCACAAAGCTGTGATACGGGAGGTCGCGGTTCAAATCTCGCTGATGGCAGAGGGATTTGTATCGTGATTTGACGTCGGATACTCAGCTGTGAATGAGTACCTGAGTCAAATCAGGGTAATAATCTCGGGCGAGCGCAGTGCTGACCACATTGTCTCCTACAGTCTACTGTAGTGTACCGTTACGGTCTTCAATGAAGTGCTCTAACACACTTCAAGGCCCGGATCCAATAAGGATTGTTGCGCCAACGATTATTATTATTATTAACAAAAGTTATGGTGAGTCAAAGTTGCTCCTTTTGCGTCAAACAACTAACTTACTATTGTGCAAGCCGGGCGAGTTCAATCTATCAAGGCATTCTCATACCAATTTGGAATTTACCTTGTTGAACCTAAATGCCTTCATCACCGCTTGGCTAAGGTTGAAAGAGGATCATTTGTCTATGTGTATATTTCGCTTGGAGTCTGCAAGTGTACTTACCCATTGTTTCAAAGCAAGTTTTCCTGCTCAGCGCCCCACTGATACACACGCAAACCAATTTTCGAAGTTCGTATTATTCCCTGGCTGTTGTGCTGAGTTAAGTTCTGTGTGCATAAATTAGTCAGCGTAACCATGGACTTGTAATGAAGTATTTCTTGGCTCTCCTATGAGTTCATCCACTACCATACTCCACAAAAGCGGTGATAGTACCCCACCCTGTGATCAACCTTGTCTAGTATTCCTGACAATAGAATTTGTACCTGTCGGTACTTAGAACAACATTCTGCCCATGCAGAAGGCCAGGGAGTTTCGTACTCCTTTGCGGATCAGGGCATCTTTTATCCCTGTGTGCGAGCTGTTATCAAAAGCTGTTTCGATGTCCAAAAAACACACAGTGCTACTTCTTTTGTGTCTATGGCATCTCTTAATACATCCGGGAGCTGATACAGTATAGTTTCGGTTGACGGCCATGTGCGGTAAGCATGTTGGCACTGATGTAGGGGATTAAACATTAGCACATTAGTTCTAATATACCATAGTTGTCTATGATCTTCTCCACCGTTTTGATTAGGACCGATGTTAGGCAAATTATATATGTGGTTGCCTTTAACCCCTTGATGGGGTATAGCATGTCAACCACAACTTCACGTAATCGTTCGCGTTTACTTAGAATGCGTTTCAGCTTCCCTCTGATTCCTCTAGACGCCTGCACTCCTTCTCTACTTTGCTGCGCCAAGTGCTCTTGGAACGACCCACCCGTTAGCCAAAGCGAACGAATGCCAAGCCTGTGCGCTGACGAAGTTCTTCATTTGTATCGAAAATGGTTTATCTTCTGCTTGGGGGAACAGTTCCAATCCGCATGTTATAGTGTCTAACCACAAGAGAAAGAACCTCACCGATATTTTGGGCCCAATTGCTCGGCTTGATATTTCATTTAGCACATGATATATGAATCTAATGAAACATTAAACGCAATGTCGTTGTTGCAGTTGTTACAAATGGAGGGAGTATTGTGATAAAAGTTGCGGAACTAGGTTTCGGAAAGAAAAGGCATACTTATTGCTTTGCTCATCTAGTTAACCTTTTAGCTCAAAAATCTATCAAATGTCTCCTTGACCTCGTTTATTGGTACAAACTGAGAACGCAGTCAGCTTGGTTTAGAAGTAGCAGTAATGAAATGGAAGTGATGAACTTAGAAAGAGGGCTGTCAATATACCTCAAAAACCTTTAATTCAATCTGTTTTCACAAGATGGAATTCCATTTATTGTAGGGTTGAACGGCTTTTGGAGTTTTGGGAAATCAAAAGTAGCATTATACATTTTAATACGTCAGCTCTGCCTATGAATACAGCCACAGGTATCGAATTTCTTCACGACTTCGTATTACCTTTCTAGCCAATCAAATCTGCTGCTGCTAAGGCGGCATGTGGTGAGAAATCTGTCATTCTTCTAGGTGCAAAAGTCAACTGCTTTTTATATTGAGATGAATAACCGTTAACTTCGGAAATTATATTTTATTGCTGAAAGTGAATACAGCTATTGGGAGGACCATCATAAAGTCGTCCAAATAGTTTGGAAACCTTGAGTCGGGGTAGATACCTTGAACCCCACCCTGATGCCATCCGAATTTGAGACTTCATGTTTCAAGTATGGGCTGTAGTCTTATAATATTTGGGTTATGGCGACATCAGCTTCGTGCAGGGGAGGCTTTTTTTCAAATGTGAACAGCATATTGCAAACTGCAGGAGAAATTACCTCTTGAGAAAAATACTACATAAGCTTGTTTTTTTTTCATTAACCAACTCTCTTGGGTCTGTTCAGACTTGAAATAAACACTGAACTGATCGGCTAACAAAGACACTCCATGCCCAGAGATGATTATATCGATGTTTTGGAAAATCGAGGCTTTTCGTCAATGTTTTTATTAACATCGATATTTGCTAACTCTTATATATTTGCTACTTCTAGTCTTTCGTATTCTGCTTCCTTGACCAGCCCAATAGCAAATTCTCTCTTGTCACAGTGCAAACAACGCTGAACTTCGAGAGATTTCACTCGGTATCGGAATTCGCGTGCATCACGCCTGCCATTACTCACAGTGGCCAAAAGAGTTTTCAACCCATTCAGTTTATCACATCCACGATTCTTTAGTCAACCGGATTGTATGACGCACCTTTGGGACATTGACGACCTGTCTTGCACCGGAACAGCGAGCAGTCTTGATGCTCATCGATATTCTCAAGCGGGTAACCTAGTATGTACGCCATCCTATTAGCGAAATAGTTCCCGCGTGATTAGCGAAATAGGTCTCCCACAGCCGTGCAACAGCCGGATCCAACAAGCCTTCGATGTTGAACTTGCGGCTTGCAGTTCTACAAACCTGCGAGAAGTGGCGTACGCAATGCTCAAGTGAACGAAAGTAACTGTCTCATGTTGATCCCTTTCCAGGCCGACATCAGCGTCTCTCTTGTTTCGCACATCCAGGAAAAAACTCCTAAATTTACTGCTGAACGTTACGGTTGTCAAGACCGTGTTTCTCCATCACGTGTTTGAGCAAGGTGTTGTCAGGACCCACCCAGACGTTTAGATCATGATTAAAATGTCTTCTATAAGAAGCCTCTCCTGCACCGACTGTAATCACTCACAGAAAGCAGCCTTCCGTTGGCACATAGCACTCTACAATTTTGATAATCTTTATCATGGACAAAAATCTTGCAATCAGAAGTCTATTATAAACCGGCTCCCCGATTAAAAGAACGTGCCTTGTCAAAGTTGTCAATCCGAAGCCGAGCTGTTACCATTGGCTTTTCGGAACAAAAGCACAAGCGGACCACCATATTATTTTGCTTAGACCTAGAATATCTGGCCTATATCGCTCGAGTTTGAGAAAGCGATCATTCTAGGGACCTTCGTTGGCGTCGTTCCGGAGTGCACACATTCAATCAATCATCCAATCATAGTCCCCTTTCTAAAAAGACTTTGAGAATATTCTCAACCTGCAAATCACAGGGCACAAATTGGCGAATTGGTCTGAAAGACTTAGGATGAAAAGGATCCTTTTCACCCACTTTCAGAATAAGGACCACTTTTGCCTGCCCCATGCCCTTGGTATATATCCCAAGATTATGCTGCCCCTTACTACCCTTAGAAGAGACTCTAATATAATGTCGTAGTGCTGGGAGGATCTCATCTACTCCGGTTGATTTCAACCGTGGAATAGGGCACCAAGAAACGGCTTCTGAAAAGCAGATGCATTCTGTCCTTCTTAGCTTTTTATAGCCTAGGAACTTATGTGGTTCCACCCCTTCACAGAATCCCCTGAAGTAGTTCCTATTTGCTTCCCTGTTCGCGTTGTTATACGCAGTCAGTGTATTTTTGTGCCTTGGCCAGTCTACGGTTCGTTTTGGTCGCTATCGTGACCTTGGATCAATTTAACCGCTTCTGCTCACTTTTGATTGACGTTTAAGAAAATTTTGCCATTGGAACCTGAGCTATTTGTAGAACACTTTGAATTTGAACATTGGTTTGGTAGTTATAGTGATACTGATAGCAGGGAATATTTAAACGGTATTGATAAGATTCCCATTAATATTCCCCAACGATTTTCACGGTTTCTGATTCAGAATTATTAACTTCCTCTTCGATTGACTCCAAACAAATAAGCCGAAATACTAGTTACTGTGGACCAAATATAGTGTGTTTGTTTAAGGATTGATCGTGAATCAAATATTGAGAATGCAACGGTTTAACACTTATACGGATGAAAGTGGGTCACAAATAATTAATGAAAATTTAGTTTCGTATTTTCGAAAAATGAAAACTAAAGCCCTTTATTTTAATACAGGGAATAAGGCTTACTGTGTTTCTGTTCCAAGTGAAGCAATAGCCTCTTTTCGAAATATCAACAAAACTAAAATGAAAAACTATACTGGATTTCGCCAGTTTGTTATAATATGTTGATTGGCAGGTATGCATGCATTACTTATCCGGTTCAAAGGGATCCAAAAGGAGCCAAATCATTGAGTTATTCGCTTTTAACTTTTGCGCTATAGATATATATATAGTATATTATGTAATCTACTTGTGCTTGCATGCTATGTATGTTTAAAATTGAATTTATAATCTGCTCCGTTCTTAACGAAGTGAGCTAACTACTTGTATTGGGGTCATGTGAATTAACTTCCCTTTTTGGTGGTTTGAAAAAATGCATTTCGAATCATGTTCCGTTAAATTTGCTTTTACTTTAGTACTACCCGCGAAAGGGAGAACTCTTCAAAATCGGAACATGCAGCATACGTGACAAATGTCATAGCTAACGCTGCCCCTGCAGAACTATACTTGGGCTAGCTTGAGCAAGTTTTTAAACGTTTGGTTCCATTTATAGCTTTTCTGACACTGTCGAACGTCAAACTCCTCCCAGTACCCCATCATACAACTTTCATTACAAATACACCAACACAACTTCAGGCTAACCTTTCAAATAGTCATCCAGTTGCGGCCGCATTAATTATTGCTATTAATAGGATCCACTATGAAGCTGTTAATGAACAATAGATTTCTCTTCGTTCCTGTGAGAGCCCCTTATAAGCAAAAATAATGTGGAAAGGCTTGTTAAAAATAGTTTTCAAATAATTCTGCAATTTACACTCATCATGAGAAATATATTAAAAAAAAATAAAAATTGAATTAATCCAGTTCACTCCTCCGCAAAGCCAACAAATGGAATTTATTGAAGCAGTTCCAATAATTTTATTGAGCTCCAATGACGAGAACAGGTTAAGTGAGGAACTTTGAAATATGGAAATTAGACTCTGATATTAGATAATCAAATAAATAATTCAAGGCAAACCGGAACACCCGATTTCGTTTAACATCCTGCCTGCCAAAAAAAACGCAGTTCACATTTCATTTCATCCTCCAAAGTTCCCCACGGAGTGAAAATGAACTAATTTTTGAATAATTTAATAGCTGATCTTTTATCATCTATTAAATTTTGCATAATTTCATAAAATACAATGAAGACAGCGCAACCCCAAGGAACAAGTTTTGCAGAGATTGAACACCAGATTAAAATGGTATATTGTGATAATCAATGGAGACAGATACTGTCGAAAAATGATATTTATTATCACTCGGGCGGATAATTTTGCCATTTTATTATACTTTTTCTTACCATTTTGGAATTTGGAATTTGGAATTTGGAAAATGGATTATTGGAAAATGTTCCAAAATAATCAACACTTTCGAAGGAGTTCCCCCATTATCTTCCTGTCGTCCTGTTTAGTAGAGTAGCACGTTCGTCTAAAGTGGATTTACCATTTTTCTCGGTCATAACCTTGGTCGTCGGCACACGTAGAGATATATCACCAACTCCGTCGAGCGGAGATGCCACTTCACGGACGGAAATAGGTAGCCTGGGAGAAGCAATAGGCCTCGGAAATCGAAAAGCATAGGGAACAACCGCACCAAGAACCGAAGTTTCACCAACAAGTCAGATGGGTGAAGCCTTATACACCTCGATGCTCATCCTGCCGAGACAAAGAGGGAAATCTGATTTCCGACAGAATAAGCGTATTAGAGCGATGGGTTGAGTATTTTGATGAACTACTCAACAACCAAAATAACGGTGAGTTAGAGGTCTCGCCAATTGAAGACGATTGACAAATTCAACCACCAGCAAATAAAGAAGAAACAGTTCAACTCATCGGCTTCAAAATCATAAGTCGCCAGGAGCTGATGGAATTAGCGTCGAATTGATCACACATGGAGGCGATCAACTACACTAAGAAGTTCATCAACTGATGCTCAAAGTGTAGGATGTTGAATCAATGTATGGCAATTGGTGACGAGGCATTATCTGTCCCATAAATAAAAAGCGGGATATCTCACAGTGCAGCAGTTATAGAAGTATCGCGCTGCTGATTTCCATCTCTCTAGGCCGGATAGCCCCATTCGCTCAGAAAATCATTAGTCCATACCAAAGAGGCAAATCAGCAACAGATCAGATTTTCTCTCTGCCGGAAACGATGGAATTGCTCGAATATGGTCATCAGTTGCACCACCTTTTTATCTACTCCAAGGCCGCCTATGACAGCGTAGTCAAGGTGAAAGTGTACACGGCCATGAGAGAATTCGGTATCCCGAGGAGATTAATAAGATTAAATAGGCTGACCCGGGCCAATGTGCTAGGCCAGATAAAAGCAGCAGGATCACTATCGAGACCATTTAACATCGAAAACGGTGTAAGACAAGGGGACGTCCTATCATACGTCGTCTTTAATTTGGCCCTGGAGAAAATGATTCGCAATGTAAATGTCAATGCAAAAGACACCATTCTCCTTAAGTCACCCAAACACTGGCCTATGCAGACGATATTGACATTATAAGAAGAACAGCCCGAACTGAACAGTCTACCTTCATCCAGATCGAGCAGGCGGCGAGATTTCGGAGTGCATTAATGAACGCAAGACGAAGTACATAGTGCCAATGTCAGCGCCAAAGAACAAACCATAGAATCGCACTGGCCAAACGAAAACAGTGAAACTAGGAGAAAAGTTATAGAAGATCAAAATTTTGCATTTCACTTGAAAGTGTATGACTTCATTACTATATGAAGTGAACGCATACGGTAGAGTTGGATATACTATATCGAGGTATAATTAGAATAATTTGAATTTTTAGTTATGTACGAATGCAAAAACGTGCAGAGAAAATTTCGCATCCAAGATGAATGCAAAACCTACCCGAAGCGTTCAGCTTCTGGTATTCCCACTTGTTTAAAGTTTTGTTGAAAACAACACCTTATTATAATCAGTTTGGTATCTGTCTGTCTGTCAGTCACACGCACTTTTCTCAGAAATGAAGATTGACACGAAATTCGGTAGTCAAGTCCCCACATACCTAAAAGAAGTGGGCAATTTTTGTTATCGAATAAAGCCATGTGGGGCACCAAACGAAAGGTCTCAATTAGTGCTTACCGAAGCAAGTATTAGTTTTGAAACTGTTTGCCAATGGGAGGAGTGCGGGTGTGAGCAAGGGGTTAATTGCTTCAAGGATGGCTTGAACTCGACACTTGTCTCATTCAAATTCTATCCGAACATCACTTTTAACATGTGTTAACATGTGTTTGTGCATCATTCAGTAGCCATGGAAGTAAGTTCAATGCCATATAGAAGAAAAGTGGACTCAGCAAATCCCCCTGGAAAAGCCACGTCGTATGCGGACAGGCTGTGAGATGCTGGCACCCTCAGACGAACGCATTGACAATATGTTACGCCATCCTTCCACCGACATATGTATAATTGATATAGCAACTAAACGGACGTTATGAACTTATAGAGCACTACTAAGCAAATAATCTGTCGTGTGTCTGCGGGGTCCTGCACCGTGTCCTATTCAGGGACAAGAAGGGAACAAGGCACTGAAGAAATGTGAAAATTCCCCAGCCCAACTAATGGCCTGATTTATGCTATGTGCCTACTGACCATGTATACTGGTAAAATCCTGCATCCGATCAAGACCAGGCCTCCTACAGTTTTTCGAGCTGTTTATGGCTCGTTGAAACTCTTGTTCAATATATCCGATGTGAAATCCGCATGTCTCACTGACGGTAACATAGTTCCTGTAAATCCACTGCAGTTTTTTCTTAATTAGTCTGCTTGCGTTGCCAATGGACCATCATCATTATCAACGGAGGAACTTCAGACATCCCGGTTTTGCGCCGAGGTCCACCAATTCGATATCCCCAAAAGCTGTCTGGCATCGCTCCATCTTAGGCAGGGTCTGCCTCGTCTTTTTTTGCTACCATAGATATTCCCTTATAGACTTTCCGGGTGGGGTCATCCCCATCCATACGGATTAAGTGACCCGCCCACCGTAATCTATTGAGCCTGATTTTACCCACAACCGGACGGTCATGGTATCACTCATAGATTTCATCATTGTGTAGGCTACGGAATCGTCCATCCTCATGTACAGGGCCAAAAATTCCGAGGAATTCATGAGGACTGGCAAGATCATAATCTTGTACAGTAAGAGCTTTGACCCTATGGTGAGAAGTTTCGAGCGGAACAGTTTTTGTAAGCTGAAATAGGCTCTGTTGGCTGACAGCAACCGTGCGCGGATTTGATCATCGCAGCTGTTATTGTTGTGATTTTCGACCCTAGATAGGAAAAATTATCAGCGGTCTCAAAGTTGTATTCTCCTGTCTTTATTCTTCCTGTTTGACCAGTGCGGTTTGATGTTGTTGGTTGATTCGTCTTCAGTGCTGACGTTGCCACCATATATTTTGTCTTGCCTTCATTGATGTGCAGCAGATGCAGATCTTGCGCCGCCTGCTCGATCTGGATGAAGGCAGTTTGTACATCTCGGGTGGTTCTTCCCATGATGTCGATATCGTCAGCATAGCGTAGTTGGGTGGACTTAAAGAGGATCGTACCTCTTGCATTTACATCAGTATCACGGATCACTTTCTCGAGGGCCAGGTTAAAGAGGATGTATGATAGGGCATCCCTTTGTCGTAGACCGTTGTTGATGTCGAATGGTCTTGAAAGTGATCCTGCTGTTTTTATCTGGCCTCGCACATTGGTCAGGGTCAGCCTAGTCAGTCTTATCAATTTCGTCGGGATACCAAATTCCCCCATGGCCGTGTACAGTTTTACCCTGGCTATGCTATCATAGGCGGCTTTAAATTCGATGAATAGATGGTGCAACTGGTGTCCATATTCCAACAGTTTTTCCATCGCTCGCCGCAGAGAGAAAATCTGATGTGTTGCTGATTTGCCTGAAGTGAAGCCTCTTTGGTATGGGCCAATGATGTTCTGGGCGTATTTGGCTATCCGACCTAGCAAGATAGCGGAGAATATCTTATAGATGGTACTCAGCAACGTGATACCTTTATAATTGCTGCACTGTGTGAAATCTCCCTTTTTATGTATGGGACAGATAAGGCCTCGTTGCCAATCGTCAGGCATTGATTCGCTGTCCCATACCTTCAGCATCAGTTGAGGAACACTTCGTGTAACTGGTCGCCTCCATATTTAACCAATTCGGTGGTAATTCCATCGACTCCTGGCGACTTATGAATTTTTAGCCGATGAATTGCACGGACTGTTTCTACTAAACTTGGTGGCGGCAGTATTTGTCCGTCGTCTTCAGTTGGCGGGACCTCCAACTAGCCGATGTTCTGGTTGTTCAGTCGCTCATCAAAGTGCTCAACCCATCGCTCTAATATGCCCATTCTGTCGGAAATCAGATTTCTCTCTTTGTCTCGGCAGGATGAGCATCGAGGTGTACAAGGCTTCATCCTGCTGACTTGTTGGTAAAACTTGCGCGCCTGGTGCGGTTGCTCCCTGTACTTTTCGGGTTCACAGACTTGTTGGTCCTACCAGGCTTCCTTTTTCTGTCTCCGCTCGACGGAGTTCATGATAAGTCTCTGTGCGTGCCCGCGTTCTTTGAGAATGCAACATTACTCGGTATGCAGCATTCTTCCGTTCCGTTGCTAGCTTACATTCATCGTCAAACCAGCCGTTCCGACTCCTTTTGCGGCTGGGGCCAAATATGTTTGTGGTCATATCCATGATAACGTTCTTCAGGTGATTGTGAAAATCATTTGTTGATGCTTCATCTCCAGGTCCTCTGTTGACTGCGGTTGTTGCGGCATCAATTTTCCCCTTATAGGTGTCACGGAGGACCGTGTTGTGGATGGCTTCAGTGTTCACTCTCACCTGATTGTCAGAGGGGATTCTAGGTGGTATAGTTATTCGAGCTCGGAACACCATGCCAACGAGATAGTGGTCCGATTCTTTATTGGCCCCCCAATATATTCTGACATTCATCAAGGTTGAGAGGTGACGGCGTTCGATCAACACGTGGTCAATTTGGTTGAAAGTGATCCCGTCTGGAGAGTCCCACGTATGTTTGTGGACCGCTTTCGGCGCAAACCAGATATTTCCAACAACCATTTGGTCACACCAAATGCTAACTGAATAATCCGCAGTCCGTTATCATTTGTATTTTCGTGCAAGCTACGGGAGACAACGTATCGCCTTCCCTACTTTGCTGTTAAAATCCCCAAGTATGATTTTAATATCATATCAGGCACAGGCTTCGAGGGTTCGTTCTACTCCCTCGTAGAAAGTATCCTTCTCCGATTCTACAGTCTCCTCTGTAGGGGCGTGAACGTTAATGAGGCTTCTAAACTTGCCTCGCAAGCGCAGAGTGCATAGCCGTTCGCTTATGATTTGAAAGCCGATAACAGCAGATTCCATTTTTTGGCTGACTAAGAAACCTACTCCGAGCACATGGTTTACTGGATGACCGCTGGAATACATGGTGTAGCGGCTCTTCTCCAGGAAACCGGTCCCTGTTCATCGCATCTCTTATAACGCTATTATATCAGCCCTATATTGGGACATGATATCGGCTAGCTGCTCATCAGCTTTATCTCTGTACAGGGAGCGCACGTCCCATGAGAAAATGCGCAAATCGTTAATGTGTTGTCGTTGCCGGGTTCGTGGTTGTAAGATCCATCCTGTCCGTGGCTTCGTAACATCGGTTTTCCGTGTAGGGTTGTCAGCCCTACCCAATCCCCAACCTGGAGGACCAGTTGGTTCAATTTGTCCCGTTTTTAGGCGCGAGGGACCTTCATCCTTCTCTGTCTGCAGCTTTTCGTTATGAAAGAGCTCCCAGCGGTCACCACATGGAGGTGGAGATAGGGTTTGGTAGTAGAGCTGTTGGTGTTGGTTCAGCAGGCATTTGGCAGGTTTTATGCTCCATCGTAGGTACCAATCGACGTTTCGCCCTGGGACCTATACTACCCTTTGACCACCTGCCAAAGGATCAGCCTAGCAATATCCTTTCTTCTCAAAGAAGATGCATAGTGCCTCGAAATACCTGATTAATGTAAAGAATTCATTTCCTTGATTCTGTACACACTCTTTAGAATTCGCCCCATATCTTAACGAAGATTTCAGCCGGACGATGAAGAGGAGTGCTTCAGCGAGTACTGAAACTGTTGCCTGCATTGTGGCGTACTGTCGTTGGTGGCCCACCTCTGTCCTCATCGACTCTAAGTGACTAGTTTTTGCGACGATGGCCTCAAGTCAAATACCTTCCTTGATGACGGCCGAGTTTGTGTTGCTACGAGTGTTAAAGTGGTACTGGTCTGCAACCCACTGACAGTCACATGCGCATATTGCTGCAAACTTCAACAAATCTTTGGTGCAACAAGGAGCGGTTAGATGTTGTACCTGCCTCCGCCGTTATTATTTCGTAGTAGGACCGGATTATAAAGAGGTTCATTTCCTTAGTCCATTCTGTGCCCTGCCTACACGCACCGGTTGAAGTGGTGGCCATAGATTGGTGGGCAGGTGGAGCCATGCCCCTGCATCGCACCTGGCCATTGTGGCGTCTAGACGTCAAGTCGCCCACGATCTTCCTTTTCTTATCTAATGGATTCACACCTACCCCCAATGAGTGATCTGAAAGACTACAAGTCCTACGCTTTCCTCAGCTATCCCATGAGAAGCTGCGATAGTCTAGAGCCATTTAGACTGAAGCTATCAATCCTTCCTTCTTTCTCAAGCGGGCTTGGTACCGGTTAAGCGGGTCATCTTTTCAGCTTTGCGTTCGCAGTGTTTGCGTAACATGGCGCGATATTCGTTTTTGTTTTTTTAGGTTTTGATGTGGTCTGGCACAGAGGCGTGCAACAATGTGTCGAGTAGAGCTGTATATAGGTGTAGGGGTACTTTCACGATCATTGTCGCCATTTTCCTTAGGTTTTGTGACAGTCAACCCGAATATTATAATATATTATATTATAATTTGACCATTCCGGAACTTTATTAGGCATGATGGCAGTTACTGTGCAATTCACTGCTCTTCCAATGACATCTACCATGGGAGGCAATCAGGCGTCCACGTGATGCAGAATCAGCGAAGCTAAAATTGAATGTCATTGTAGGCCGCAGAAGAATCAATATACTAAATAATTGCCCACCAGAAAAGAATTGAAACCATTTTCACTTGCTGAATAACCACGCGCCTCCATATGCAATTTCAATCATTTGAAAGGAGAGCCAATACTTTGGATGGAAATCAGTTGACCGTCAGTTTTACTTATCATTCTTCTTCCTTGTGCTGGCTGTTAAAGCACCCCTTTCCGTTGTTGTCTCCTGAATTCTGGGCAAAGAGCATCAACAATTTCTCCACTACATTACTGGGCCTTGAATACTTTAGACAGTTATTCAAAAGTAAAAATTTGCTTACTTGGTGGATGGTTGAACAACATATATGACTAGGTTGATGTAGCAATACTGCAAACAATATAGAGGCTGTATTTTTTTATGGATGGAGGTGGAAATCTTAGAAAGACGCTGCTGCGCCAGGTTGCAGCAGTGTGTGAGATTCACACCCACTAAAACCACCCCCACTCTTCCGCCCCTCCCCGCGGGACCACCGTGAAGTATTACTTCGCGGGGGAGGCTCTGGTTCGCTATACCAGCTCGTCCATGTCACGTCTCCGTCGCGCCGCCTTCCGAGCTCGATCCAACTCCAGGAGTTTTGTCTGCACCACGGCTACTGCCTCATTTACCGCCATCCAGTTTTCCTCCGACTTCAACATCTCTTCCACCAGGTTGGAGGGCACGATGTCCGCCCCTAAGATGCTGTTCAACCTCCTTTTCTGCTGTAGAAATCTGGGACAATAGAACATAACATGCTCCGGGTCCTCGAGTGTAGCACCGCATTCAGGACAGTTGGGAGACTCGTCCAACTCGAAGCGATGCAAGTACTTCCTATAGCCACCGTGTCCCGTAAGGAACTGTGTCAGGTGGTAATTCAATTCTCCGTGCTTTCGGTTGACCCATTTCTCGATGCACGGGATCAATGTATGGGTCCACCTGCCCTTGTCGGAGTTATCCCATCGTTGTTGCCACTTGCCACACAACTCTCTCCTGATGGCTTTTCGGAAATCCGCATTCACCTCGGCTGGATTTGCCTTCCGTTTTTCGTAGAGCCAGTGTGCCTCGCTCGTTAGAAGATCTATAGGGATCATTCCTGCGATAACACACACTGCCTCCGTCGACGCCGTCCTAAATGCGCTGCACACCCTTAGCGCAATTCGCCGGTATGCCGAACATATCTTCCTCCGGTTGACCGCGTAGTTCAACGCTCCCGCCCAGACAGGAGCCGCGTATAGCAGGATCGACCTCGCCACTCCCGCGATGAGTAACCTGCGACTATACTTCGGCCCTCCCACGTTAGGCTTCATCCTTGCAAGGGATGAGCTGGCATTTGCTGCCTTTTCTCGCGCATAATCCAAGTGTCCCTTAAAACTCAGCTTGGCATCGATCATCACCCCCAGGTATTTGACAACCGATTTTGAGACGACCTCACGATTACCAACCCGGATGGTAACCGTGTTGTTCTTCCTACGGTTGGTAATGAGGACCGCCTCCGTCTTTTCGTGCGCCAGGTCCAGCTTGGCCATTCGTAACCATGACTTGATGGTATGAATGGCTTCATTTGCATAAAGCTCCACGTCCTCGGGATGCTTTGCAATTGCAACTACCGCCAAGTCGTCCGCAAAACCAATCAGCGTTGTCTCCTCCGGCACGCGAAGGCCAAGCACTCCGTCGTACATTATGTTCCACAGCAGCGGTCCCAATACAGAACCTTGAGGCACACCTGCTGTCACAATGTATTCCTTCGGCCCGTCGTCCGTCTCGTACCAGAGAAGTCTATCCGAAAAGTAACTCTCGATGAGCCGAGCCAAGTAGCTAGGAACAACCAGTTTGGCCAAAACGCCCTCAATCCAGCCCCAGTTGGCTGAGTTAAAAGCATTTTTGACGTCCAGCGTCACCAAAGCACAGCATTTGCCCATGGCCATCGCATTTCGAGCCAATTCCACGACCTTTGCTACTACATCGACCGTAGAACGGGCTCGCCGAAACCCATATTGCCGCTCTGAAAGACCACCCGCAAGCTCGATGAACGGGAGCAGCCTGTTGTATATCACCCTCTCCAACATCTTCCCCATGGTGTCTAAGAGACAAATAGGGCGATATGAAGAGGGCACGCCGGGTGGTTTTCGAGGCTTCGGTAGCAAGACCAGTTTCTGCCTCTTCCACTGGGCGGGAAACACTCCTTCCGCCATGCACGATTCGAATGTGCTTGCGAACCACCTTGGTCTGGCCTTGACTGCCACCTTCAGAGCCCTGTTCGGAATTCCGTCCAATCCCGGAGCCTTGCTGTCCCCAATACGTCTGCAGATTTCCCAAAGTTCCTCTTCGGTAACATCAGGGATCGAGAAGACGTCCTGCTGAGGTGCCAGTTGGGGTTCTCTTTCGTCCTGCTCCTGCTGCGGGAAAAGAGTTGCAATTATTTGCAACAAGAGCCGTGGGCATGTCACCTGAGGTGATTTTCGCCCGCGGATCTTCTTCATTACAACTTGGCAGGCTGTACCCCACGGATTCGTATTAGCCTCCATGCAGAGCTTCTGGTAGCATTCCCGCTTGCTTCTCCGAATGGCCTTCTTAAGGTTGCTTCGCAGATCCCTGTATTCTTCCTCACGCTCCTGGTGCTCCGGCCTTCCTCTTGTCCTGTGGGAAAGTCTCCTCGCTCGGAGACAAGAGAATCTCAAGGCAGCGATCTCCGTGTTCCATCAGTAGTTTGGCCTCTTGCCGTGGTGCAAACGTCGTCGTGGCATCATAGCGTCGCATGCTTCGGTTGCACGCTGAGACAGCTGTTTGACCCTTTCCACCGCTGTTCCATCCGGATCATGGGCTCCCTCCAATGCGGCCAGGAATGTCTCCTCGTCTATAGAGGCTGTATCACATAGCTCCACAGGGGGACTGTTAGTCCCAAAGTTGTGACTATCACATAACACTACAACATCATTCCTCAGTTGATCACTCATTTTCCAATGTTATCAATGAATGCTTCGAATTCCGAAAGAATCCTCTTAATCCTAGATGATCATTTAACTCATTCTGTTTGGCGTATGAATTGACCAACATGGACCAATTTCACCTAAAAGTAAACTCTCATTCATATATCTAATATAACCGAATCCCTTTATTTTTACAGATTCTTCGTAGGCACAGTACTTCAGTTCCAAATCTACCGCGCAATATGTCGTGCCACAAGACAATATGATCCTGATGACGCTCGGAAACCTCTTCATAAATGTGATTTTTACAAGCATCCAGAAGCTGGGAATATGCTCAAGTAAGTGGCTCTCATTCTTTACATAGACCCATATCCAACTCACACACTTTCTTTTAAACCAGGAGACTGATGGAAAAGGGTGCATCTGAACCGTGGCAAAAGGTACTATCCGATGTGACAGGAGAGGGTCGCCTCAACGGAAATGCTCTAAGGGAGTATTTCAGGCCCCTGGAAGAATGGCTTCGCAACGAGAACCTTCGAAACCAGGAGTTTGTGGGATGGAACTATGACGGGGACTACTGCAAACATAGCATCGAAACGGCCAACCTGCAAGTTTTTGGCGGATTTTACAACAAAGGACTTGCAATATCCGCTGGACTGAAAATCACCATTCTCACTGTGCTGTTCCATTTTTGTTTTAATTTGTTTTGTTAAATTATGGAGTTCTCCCCAACATTAATAAATTTGTTTACTGGTTAAACCATCGACTTTCATTGAGCTAGAAAGCATTTATGGGTGTTTATTTTCTGTGATATACGATGCCAACCGGCCAGGAATCTTAAAACATCGCTTCAACCTCTAAACTTCAACTTGATCCGAGTAATATCCATATTTGCACTTGGCAAGTTCAATGCGAGCGTGTTGTAATCTTGGGTTTAATTTCCCAGGTACAAGCGCAAGCTTGTCTACGAAAAAGGCGCGTCCGGTTTTATTAATTCAGTGCGTTCACCGACATTTTTAGATCATACACAGCCTCGTTAACGTATACGCAATCCACTTGCAGCAGTTTTACAGACATCGTTTCCAATCTTCATGCTTTCCACACATCCAGCGGGTAGTACGTACTTTAAATCAAATCAACAACTAAATCAAATTGTATCTGATTAAATCAGAGAGATACTTAGCCATATGACGACGGAGACAAATTTAAGGCCTCGCTAAGGACATGTAGCGTCTATTTGATTCTATCAATGCAATTACAAATTTGTCGTTTATATCAGATCAGTTGGGAGTTTGTTTCGAGGGTGGAAAGATCAGAACATTACCCGCACAGATAACAAATGATTTGTTGGGGATCGCAGATGGTTGCAATGGATTGGATTACATTTGTGACTGTAATTATTGTCGGGAACTCTGTTGCGTGCGCTGCTGTTGCTGTCAATAGTACTGACCATGTGTGCTTTCGGGAGGAAACAGTTACGGAACTGATTCGGGTACCTGTGCAACAAGAAGTGAAAGTTCGCTCGTCCAGTTGGTGCCTCGAGATACCGCCGAGATGCTCTAATTATAAAACTGAAATGCGGGAAGTGATAAAATTGCAGGTTGGTTTAATTGACTGGAATTGTTTGTATTCTGGAGTAACAACAAAGCTGATTAAAACCGATACTTATTCTGTAACCGAAGTGTACACTGAACACCAGTTGAACTATTTGTATATAAAAGATATTCTTTAGTATTTCTATTTATTTTTTGTTTGCAGTTAGAAACTCATAGTGTAAAATTGATATGTCGATTGCTGAATATATTATATACTCGTATATGCACCTATATTCAATCTTAGGTTTGAATTTATCATGCCGTCTTGAGTGGGCGACTATTGGAGGAAGCTCCCCTAGACTATAACCCAAAGGAGCAAACAAATAGCATGTAATTAAAAAGCACTTGAATTTTTGTCCAATCCGGGGGGCTAATTTCATGAATGAAGACAACCAATAGTCATCATTAAAGTGTGGTATTATCCCCTTTTTTACCTGAGTAGTATGGCGAAATATTCACCAGCATGGAGTCTGACAAATCATACACGCGCTATGATAAAATTAATTTCCTGGTGCTTGTAGACCTCTAGAATAATAAAGACTCATCTCCATACATTTCGGGAGCTAGTTGCTCCCCTCCTGAAGTATTTAGCTACGCATTGATTGACATGGAAATGGTAACACGAGATCGATGCTATCGTATATCCGCGATATAGACACTGGGTACCAAAGGTGCTTTCAATTAAACCGGGTAGGAATGGAATGTCTGCGCGGTGGGGAAGTTCCTCTCGTATCGATCTATTTAGTGGAAGTGATTCTGTATTAAAGATGGTTGATTGATTCCGGTGGAGCACTAAAAGGTTCTGTGGCGTTCTTGCCATACCTGTTTAGAAGGAGGCCACCATAAGGAGCATCGCTGAGAATATTGAAGGACAGTTAAACAAACCCATCAGTTAGGTAAAAGTGTAGAAGGAAAGGGATTAGATTTGGCCGAGGAGAAGGTGAAACGGATCTTCATCATTAAACGAAGCAGAAAAATCGAGATCAACATTCGGGTTAATAACCATACAATCACCTCAACCTCGCCTCTGAAAAATTGTGGTGTCATGATTGCTGCAAAGGCGAATTTAACAAGGAAAATGACTAACGTAATGTAGCAATATCTTTTCTACTGAGTGGATTATTAGTCATAAGTAATGGGTTATGATTCAAGCAAACTAAGATTTATTTTGTCTGCATAGCTCAAGTGGTTAAAGTGCCGGGCTGTCGTAGCGGACGGTCGGTTCAAATCTGACTGTTGGTACAGGGATTTGTTATCGTGACTGGATGTCGCATACCAGTCGAATCAGCTATGAGCGAGTACCTAAGTCAAATCAGGGTAATAATCTCGTGCGAGCGCAATACTGATTACATGGCCTCCTACAGTGTACTATAGTGTACCGTTATGGTCTTAAATGAAATGCTCTAACACACTTCAAAGCTTCATCATCATCATCATCATCAACGGCGCAACAACCGGTATCCGGTATAGGCCTGCCTTAATATGGAACTCCAGACATCCCGGTTTTGCCCGAGGTCCACCAATTCGGTAGCCTAAAAGGTATCTGGCGTCCTGACATACGCCATCGCTCCATCTTAGGCAGGGTATGCCTCGTCTTCTATTCCTACCATAGATATTGCCCTTATAAGCTTTCCGGGCTGGATCATCCTCATCCATACGGATTAAGTGACCCGCCCACCGTAACCTATTGAGCCGCATTTTATCCATAAACTGACGGTCATGGTATCGCTCATAGATTTCATCGTTATGTAGGCTACGGAATCGTCCATCCTCATGTAGAGGGCCAAAAATTCTTCGGAGGATTCTTCTCTCGAACGCGGCCAAAAGTTCGCAATTCTTTTTGGTAAGAACCTAAGCCTCCGAGGAATACATGGTCATACATAAGATCATAGTCTTGTACAGTAAGAGCTTTGACCCTATGGTGAGACGTTTCGAGCGAAATAGTTTTTGCAAGCTGAAATAGGCTCTGTTGTTTGCCAACAACCGTGCGCGGATTTCATCGTCGTAGTTGTTATCGGTTATGATTTTCGACCCTAGATAGAAGAAATTATCAACGGTCTCAAAGTTGTAGTCTCCTATCTTTATTCCTCCCGTTTGACCAGTACAGTTTGATGTTGTTGGTTGGTTGGTTTTCGGTGCTGGCGTTGCCCCCATATACTTTGTCTTGCCTTCATTGATGTGCAGCCCAAGATCTCGCCCTAATGGCCGCCTGCTCGATCTGGATGAAGGCAGTTTGTACATCTCGTGTGGTTCTTCCCATGATGTCGATATCGTCAGCATATGCCAGTAGTTGGGTGGACTTAAAGAGGATCGTACCTCCTGCATTTAGCTCAGCATCACGGAGCACTTTCTCGAGGGCCAGGTTAAAGAGGACGCATGATACGCCATCCTCTTGTTGTAGACCGTTGTTGATGTCGAATGGTCTTGAGAGTGATCCTGCTGCTTTTATGTGACCTCGCACATTGGTCAAGGTCAGCCTAGTCAGTCTTATCAATTTCTTCGGGATACCGAATTCTCTCATGGCCGTGTACAGTTTTACCCTGGCTATGCTATCATGCAACTGTTGTCCATATTCCAACAGTTTTTCCATCACTTGCCGCACAGAAAAATCTGATCAGTTGTTGATTTGCCTGGAGTGAAGCCTCTTTGGTATGAGGCAATGATATTCAGGGCGTATGGGGCTATCCGGCTTAGCAAGATAGCGGAGAATATCTTATAGATGGTACTCAGCAACGTGATACCTTTATAATTGCTGCACTGTGTGAAATCTCCTCTCCTCTTATGTATGGGACAGATAATGCCTCGTTGCCAATCGTCAGGCATTGATTCGCTGTCCCATACCTTCAGCATCAGTTGATGAACCACTTCGTGTAACTGGTCGCCTCCATATTTAAGCAATTCGGTGGAATGGAATTACAATTCCATTGGCTCCTGGCGGCTTATGAATTTTTAGCCGATGAATTGCACGGACTGTTTCTCTGCAACATTACTCGGTATGTGACATTCTTCCGTTCATTCATCGTCAAACCAGCCGTTCCGACTCCTTTGGCGGCTGGGGCCAAGTATGTTTGTTTGTGGCCGTATCAATGATAACGTTCTTCAGGTGGTTGTGAAGATCATTTGTGGATGCTTCATCTCCAGGATCTTTGTTGACTGCGGTTATTGCGGCATCCATTTCCCTCTTATAGGTGTCGCGGAGGGCTGTGTTGTGGATGGCTTCAGTGTTAACTCTTACCTGATTGTCAGAGGGGACTCTGGGTGGTGTTGTTATTCCAGCTTGGAGCACCATGCCATCGAGATGGTGATCCGAGTCTATATTGGACCCCCTTCAATTTATTATTAGGAACAAATGTGCGAATACACTACTCTTGATATGACAGCCATGTAAAAAGTAACAACAACAGTAGTAGTAGAGTACTTCAAATTGGCATTTAGAACTGTTCGGTTTACAGTGAAGGGTTTACATTATTTCCACCCCATGCCCTCAAACTAATCGGCTCTCAAGCCTAAATCAGAAATACAATTCAAATGTTTGTTCTTTCCTAATAGTTTCGTTAATACATCCATAGGCAGCTGTTCTGTAGACAAATAATTCAAGTTAACAATTTTATCTCACATAACTTCTCATATAAAATGATGCCTTATATCAATGTGTTTGCTTCTAATATGCTGAGTATGACTGTTACATAATTTCTGCGCTGATTACCTATTATTATTCAAACTTGTAAATAAATAAATATTCAAGAAGTTTCTAATAAATTTAGCTTCCTTTGCCGCCTCACATAATGCCATGTATGCTTTAGGGCTTGACAGCGCGGTCCTTTTTCATGACACAGCGAATTGCCTATTTTGAAGACATAGCTTGTGTAACAACGTCTATCTATTTGGTTGGAAGCCCAATCAGTCGATATAGCCTGTAACATAATTTGAGGACTTTTCGTACACAATGCAATAGTCTTTGGTGCCCTTCGAGGACCGAAGAATTCGCTTCGCGGCCGTCCAGTGTTTTTTTGGGTAGCAATTGTTGAATTCACTTAACAAACCTGCTGCATACGCAATATCGTGTCTTTTACACCCCAGTATATACATAATACATTATATAAGGCTTCTGTACATTGACTCAGGATCATTTTGACCCCCATTTTCATACTTTATACCACGTTGTAAAGGCGTACTTATAGGTTTACAATCAGTCATGTTGAACTGTTGCAAATCTTTTTCAATATACTTCCTCTCATTAAGAATAATTTTATCATGTTCTTGCCTCAATCGCATTCCCAATATACGTACAGCTCCGCCAAAGTCTTTCATATCAAACATTCTCATTAGTTCCTCTTTCCGTTTCTTCTTCTCAAGAGTGTCCTTGCTGAAAGTTAAAATGTCGCCTACATAAATGCTAACACAATAAGGTTATCTACGTTATCCGATTTTATTTAAACACAGGGTTCACTTAGTGATTTCTAAAGTCGAGTTTTGTAATCAAAGCATTATCAATTTGATCATACCAGGCCTTTAATGCTTTTTTCAGCCCATATATTGCTGTCTTCAGTTTAAATACCTAAATTTCCCTTCCTGGTACTTCAAACCCATCTCTCTGTTCCATATGCACCGTTTCGGTTAAGTAACCATTGAGAAAAGCACTTCACATCCATGTAATCAACATGCATATCTAAATTTACTGCCAATGAGAGCAAAGTACGCATTGAATAACTTTCTTTTTCTATTCCATATTTCTGAGTAAACCCTCTCTCCCGTTCACAAGCGTGCTCAGAATCATTGTGATGGGTTTCGCCTTTCGGCTCTACCAAATATTTGATTTGGATGCAATCGCGATCCCCATCCAGCGTATCAAGCCACTATTGTTTCCGCCTGCATTTTGGTCCTTTACCATCGACCTCGATGTTCAGATTAATCTTGGCAAGCGAATTCTCGTTAACGTGAATTACGTGACCTTACCATTGAAGACGCGTCTCTCGCAGTTTTTCCACAATCGGTGCAACATCTTCGTCTCTGATCCATTGTTTCTAACGATATTGGATGCATTTTCCTGGTCGGCCTGTCGCGGGACCTGTCACCAAGAGAGACCAGGTAGAATTTTTGATAGTGGAATAGCCCCAACTATGTTTTATTTATATCTTTCCCCGATCACAGGATTTTATTTTTGTTTTGCTGAGGATGGTACAAAGTATGTTGCCTCTCTTCCTTTACCTGGGCTTGAGACCAGCATAATATGTCAATAGCATGACGGAGTTATTGTGTAATCATACATGAATGTTTATAAATATTCTGTACTACTGGAAGAGGGACATTTGTCCACACAAATCAGAATTTACAAGACCTAGTTTCTCAGTTGCTCTCTTGTAAGACCTTTCTTGGAACGGTAATCTACATTGTTATACATGCTACACGGGGAGTAAATTTATTATCAATGTAATCAGTCCCACTGGCCATACCTTCTTTGATTAAATCCATACTTCGCTTATTTAGTTGCCCGAATCTTTCATGCTACATTCTTTGAGTTCGTCTAGTCTCACCCTGAATGGTAGATTTTATTTCTTCGGTTCCGTTCTGGTGGCTGACTCTCATTCACTGAGTGACGAACTACTGCCAGCTCACTTCCATCTATCGACTGTTGACTTTCAGTGTTTAATTGATAGACACCATTCACCATTGTAGCGCATGCACCGGCGCTCTCACCACTTCACACAGTGCCCTTCAAAGTGCACAAGTAGGCTCTTGGCTGTCACCGTGTTCATAGAAATGAAATTGGTTGACGATTCTGGGACGAAGATAACCTCACTAATCTTGATGCATTGCTTTTGTCCTTTCAATAATTCACTATACATTCTTTGATTGTTTGGGACGGTTATCAACCGTCTAGTACCCTCAACGAAATTTGTCAACGTTTCTTTGTTATTTGTCATATGACATGTCCTTACACATACCAGGCATTCGAGTTGATATCCACTACCAATGCAGTCAAGAAGGTCCGTTCCACGCCTTTTCACTCTGCGCAGTCTTTTTAATATTTTTCGTTAGACAACTCTTAGCAAAGTGATTGGTTGGTTTCGGTAGTTTTTTACATAAAAAACGTTTCGTCACTGGCTTAGTCTTGGGTTTGTTAACATTCTTTGTTGACTATCTTGTCAACAATGCATTCTCTTCACACCTACCAAAATCTTTGTGCAGGGTCTCCTGTAGTAGTTTGCCTTTCACAGTTTCAATATTCAATTTGATATTGGAATTTTCTAGTGTGGGGGAAGCGGATTATAGTTTGATGGTAAGCCGCTTAACATCAACGCTGACCAGAAGTCATCATCCAATGGAGGATTTATATCTCGTAGTTGTTATTCCACGTCACAGATCTTTAGCAGATACGCTTCTAGATTACTGGATTGTTCTAATTTTAATGGAAACAGTGTTCGCAATAGGCCAAATCGTCTACACAGTCCCTTGTCTTCGTATGCTCGCTTTGGGTTAGTCCAAGCTTCGTATCCCATTCCTGCATTCCGTACATCTGTGACCCATGCCCCACTCCAACTTATCGATGCAATCCCATAAATCCTCGTGTATTAGGTACATGCGCATCAAGAATTTCCAATTGCTGTAGTTTGAAATTCCACTGAGTTTCTCGAAGTTGATCGAAATTCCAGAGCTTGTAGCTGTAAACGATGTAACAGCATTAGGCAGCGTTCCAGAACCAGTGCAATTTCCGATACCTGTTGACCAATCAATGTTCGACATTTCAATTTCTTCAAACCGACTTTGCCTTTAAACTATTCGCGGAAATTAAAGGTTATCCCGTATCCTGGGCCTATAATCTGAGGGGTTATGATTAAAGCAAACCAAGATTTACTTTATAATATTCGATTTATTACGAGGAACAAATGTGCACTGCTCCTGTTATGACAGCGAAGTAGAAAGTAACCACAACAGTAGTAGTAGAGTACTTAAAAGTGACATTTAAGACTTTTCGATTTAGCGTGAAAGGTTTACCTAATTTCCAAGATTACAATCAAACTAAGGACTGTTCAGTGAATTCTTTAATCGGGTTATTCAAGAAGGTAGAACATCATCTGACTGGCAAGAAAGTACCACTCTTCCAATATAAAAAAGAATGGTAGTCCAGAAGAATGTTCAAATTACAGTCCGATCCGATTACTTTCACATACCATGAAGATTTTTGAACGCATTCTTGACAACCGTATGCGCGAAATCGTTGAAATAACCGTGAATCAAGCCGGATTTGTCAAAAACTGCGCGGTTAGCCATGGAAAACACCGTGAGAAGCACCGCCCTCTTTACATTGCATTTCTGGATCAAGGGAAATCGTTTGACCGTGTGCCACACGAACTCATCTGGTATGCTTTACGGCAGCACTTAGTACCAGAAGAACTCGTGCGCTGGGTTCAATTGCTTTACCACGATCCGACAAGTAAAGTTCGAAGAATGGGGGTGTATCAAAATCGCTTCGTGTCTCTGTTGGAGTTCATCATGGAAGCGCCCTCTCACCACTTCTCTTTGATCTTGTTATGGACACCGTCACACGGGACATCCAACATCCAGCGCCCTATACACTGTTTTATGCAGATGATGTTTTCCTAGCATCTAAAAGCACAAATGATCTCGAGCAACTTATCCAAAAATGGAATGGTCGCCTCGTGCAAGACGGTGTCAGATTGAATCTGAGTAAAACTGAATTTTTGACGACCGATCTCCATGAAACCGGCGCAATCATTGTCTGTGGCAGTGATCTGCCCAGAACTGAGCGATTTAACTACCGGGTCAACGCTATCAGCCAATGGAGAACTGCATTATGAAATTGCTTACGCATTAACCCAACTTGGATGCAGTGGCGTTCTTTGTGAACGACGTATCAACGAACGTCTCAAATCTAAAATTTACCCTAATGTCGTCTGCCTCGCCACCTTCTATGGTTCTGAGTGTTGGCCAACTATAAAAGACAATGAACGGCGTCTTCCTGTAATGGAGACGATAATGTTGGGTTTTTGATGTGAACATCGAAGTCGATGGTAAACGACCAAAAGGAAGGCCTAAACAAACAAACAAACTGACACCGCTTGTGAACGGGAAAAGAAGAAGAAAATCAAACTAAGAACTCATCCTATCGCTTGACTCAGTTTCTGCACTTTCAGGATTAATATCTGAATCGGTATTACATGAAGGTAAGTAACGTTCTGTTAAGTGAGAATTACATGAAGGGCGACGACGCCTCTTTTAAAAAATTGCAAGGTAGGCTAAAACTAGTCTGAACGTTGACTCATTGGCAAACGACCAAAAGACCGACCGAAAACACGATGGGTTTATTCTTAGATACTGATTTGAGAGCCACTTGACTCTACTCGCACCATGCCGATGACTAAGAAAAATAGCGAATCATATTTAGATGAGCGAATCACGGTATGGAATGGGACAAAAGCGACGAATACCTACCTTATCCTGAAGAGGGAGCTCAGTAAGAAAGATATTTTAGGGAGCCATCGTTGGCACCTGAAACTAAGCGGTAATCAAATTCCAAAGAAAAAGGTGTAACTAAATTGCTAAGGGCTAGGAGATTAAGACGTGGCCGTGAGCAATGAACTCTGGATAGCAACTTGTCCTGCCTAGACAAAAAGGCGTTAGCGAGATCGATTCACTTTCCACCGTAAAACGAAGTCATGACGGCCAGATATTAAAAATTTCACAACACAAAACCTAAAATAAAACGATTAAAGGGGCAGGTTATCGATGAAGAACTTGAGTTAATAACTCAGATTCTCAACGTATACAAGTGGGGCCAATAAAATTGGGACCCAGTCCTTAACGGACAAGCTGAAGCAGGCCCATTCTGTCAGTACACCTGAACACGGCCTCTAATCGGCTCCACCTATAGAGGAGACTCCTCCTAAATGTAAGTGCTGCGGAAACATGAACGACTTAGGCAGTACTGCTTCCCCCCAATGATTGATGGAGAGTGCGCAATAAACGCCGAAGAGTAGTACGAGTAAATTTCACCCTTGCCAATCGCCATCGGGACACAGACTGTACCCGCCGAAGGACTGCCAAGAGCAGTTGTCAACCTCATTCCCCTCTATGATCCTATGACCGGGCATCCAAAGGGAGGCGGATGTCGCTGCTAAGGCTTTAATGGGCGCTTGGCTGTCAGTCAGAATAACTATATTACGCTTGGGGCTCGGATCATGCCCCAGCCATCGACAAGCTTCCAGTATCACCAGTACTTCCGCTGACAATACACTAGCAAAATCAGCGAGACGGTATGAGTTGGATACACTGTATGCATTCGAGACGCCCCGATTCCACAGGTCATCTTTGATCCATCGGTAAAAAACTATGTTACAACCTTGCAACACCCCGCCGATCTTCCGCTCTGCCCTGGTTGGAAAGTGCACAGCAAAGTTTCTAATGAAATTCAGCTAGGGTATGGTGTAATCCGTGGGGAGTGCTCAGTTTTCCCGAGGTACTTCATTTAGAATGCTTCTATGCGGTAGGGTCACGCTGTCCAGCAGCCGGACGTAGTCTGACAGCACTGCACCTTACAACATATTTAATGTGGAAGTCTAGGGAGAGCAGGTGTCGGAATACATAACACCTGTAAACACGGTTCTTTGAATCCTTCAGCTTCATTCTGTTGTACTTTTTGCTTAAAGCCTGCCCCCGTAGAGCCGTACACATCGACTCCATTTCTTTGCAAATGTCCTCCTGCACGCAAAGAAGGCTATACAGGCGCAGATCTTCAAACTACAATTTAGCTTTGGATCCAGGTTTACACCCAGATTCTTTACATTAGAGGAAAGAACCAGTCTTTGTTCGTTCAGCCAGGTTAGGCGGAATTCTGGCGCCCTTGTATTGGTGGAGAATCATCAGTTCTGTTTTGGTTGGGTTTATGCCGAGTCCCCATCTTGCGCACACAAGCAGACCTTTCCCAACGCTTCATCCGCTCACTCGTAATGAAGGGAAACATTCCTCACACTAATAACACCAAATTGTGGGCATATGGCACCACCTTCAGGAAGCTCCTGTCCAATATCCATAAAATTTCGTCCAGCACTATTAACTAGAGCACCGGAGAGATGGCCCCACGCTAGGGCGTGCCTCTGCTCATAGATTTGGTCAAATGGCTACCTTATCATCATCATCAACGGCGCAACAACCGGTATCCGGTCTAGGTCTGCCTTAATAAGGAACTCCAGACATCCCGGTTTTGCGCCGAGGTCCACCAATTCGATATCCCTAAAAGCTGTCTGGCATCCTGGCCCACGCCATCGCTCCATCTTAGGCAGGGTCTGCCTAGTCTTCTTTTCCTACCATAGATATTGCCCTTATAGACTTTCCGGGCGGGATCATCTTCATCCATACGGATTAAGTGACCCGCCCACCGTAACCTATTGAGCCAGATTTTATTCACAACCGGACGGTCATGGTATCGCTCATAGATTTCGTCATTGTGTAGGCTACGGAATCGTCCATCCTCATGTAGGGGGCCAAAAATTCTTCGGAGGATTCTTCTCTCGAACGCGGCCAACAGTTCGCAATTTTTCTTGCTAAGAACCCAGGTTTCCGAGGAATACATGAGGACTGGCAAGATCATAGTCTTGTACAGTAAGAGCTTTGACCCTATGGTGAGACGTTTCGAGCGGAACAGTCTTTGTAAGCTGAAATAGGCTCTGTTGACTGACAACAACCGTGCGCGGATTTCATCATCGTAGTTGTTATCGGTTGTGATTTTCGACCCTAGATAGGAGAAATTGTCAACGGTCTCAAAGTTGTATTCTCCTATCCTACCTTAGCTTGCGTAAAGTAACCCTGCAATTCAATACTCATTAAGGTTTCCTTGATGGTGTTAGTACTAACGTTATTTAATGCTAATATATAATCCAGGAAGACAACTAGAGTGTATGACTTGCGTTGGATTGCAAAGACCGCTCAACCCTGCTAATTACCTTGTGGAGACCGGTTTTAGGGAAAGGCGTTTTCTTTACAATGATCGTTAAATGGAAGTCCGGGCGCGTTCTAGGGTCCATTTCCATAGAAGAGGTGAGGCTGATTGGTCGGAAATCCTTCGCGGACTCATGGCCTGCCCCCTTTCGATGTTAACACTCCTCATGCGCGTCTCCAAGACTGTGGTGCGTATCCCAAAGAGATACAGCTCCAGTAAATCTCGACGAACCACGCACACCCAGCTTTTTATTGCTGCTCCTGTAGCATGACTGACAGTATGCCCTCTTGGCCCGGAGATGTATATGCGGAGAAGGTATTTATAGCCCAGCCGATCTTATCCTCGGTAATTACCGAATTGATAGTTTCGCACGGCTGGGGCGATTGCATACGCTCCAAGTAATACCCTGGCAGGGAAGTGCCTTTGGACCAGTAGCTTCAGGCTTTCACCAAAAGGATGGACTCCTATGTTGCTTGGGCAGAATCTCACTGAGCCTCGCAGATTCGCTGGAATTTAAACCTTCTGAGAATAGTCCAATCAAGACTGCCTCTTCACGGTCTTGCCTTTTCGCTCATAGCAGATGTGGAAAATGGCTGGTCAGCTTTCTGGGACGCGACAGATCTTCATTTAATCATAGTGACAGCGTCTGTTTGCTGTACTTAGCAGCGCACGGGACTTTAAGGCGATTTTGAATACCATTCCAGAGTCCTGACCTGTCGTGCCAGTATCACCAATTTGCGCACCGGAGTGTTTGTACTTGATAACTTGAGCAAACTTCCTCTAGTCGATCCTCCTGGGGTCTCTGAAAGGTTTGGAGACTCCTGCGTTTCGTTGATTTCTGAGCCGCCTCAAAGCATATGCCTTGCATTGGCGTCGCAGCCTATCACCGGTTTGGCCTTCTTTGTTACAATGGTGCTTGTCAAATGTTACGGTTCTTCTGGCAGAGCTGATCGGTCATAAGCTATGTAAGCCGAGGAAATATACCCGTTCTCTCCTCCCGCCTGCTCCAGTTTGACGAGGACTAGGTCACTGGAACTCAGGTTCGAACACAGAAAAGCATGCAAACTTTTCCTCTCGAGGGTATATGCTCTAGGTATGCCCCGATTACACTAATCTCTTCTTGTGCTGTGGAACAAACTGTAATATTTGCTTTGCGACCCCTTGGTGGTTCGGTCGCCACCGATTCAGAACTCCTACACTAGTGTGACATCATTGTCTTCCTCTAGGAGAAAGACAAGTAGATTAGACGAGACGCGCTTTGAGTACTGCACATTTATCTGCGCTATGATATGTTTGCATGGGGAGTTCGTCAGTCCCCGTCGGACCGTCGATCTCATCCAATAGCTCGTTAGCGTCGTTAAGTGGGTCCAGGTCGTCGTCTTGTTTTACGGAGCGGAACACTTCCCCTTTTGCGTTCCTGACTCCGAACCGCACTTTGTACTTTCCAGTGCCTCCAGGCAGGATGGACCCCGTGTTCACTTTTAGCTTGCAGGAAATGCTCAATGAACAATTCCAACAACACTAGTCTATACCCTCGGGGCTTGTGCTTTTGTTCGACCTTGACTTGAGATCAGTTGCATTTGAGTGTGGTGGGTTTCGTCTTCTGGTCGTCTTTCAGGCGTTTGCTGTTATATCCTTCAACAACGTCTGGTATTTAACGAGGTCCTTTTCATACCACTCATCGATAGTACAGGCCTCAGTATTCCTTGCAATCTTGTTCAGAGTATGTATGGCCTTCTGGTTCTGGCTTTTGAGCAGGACTCCGGTGTACCTCCGCTTCTTATCCAGTGACCGGTATTCTTGTCTCTCCTTGCCATTCAAAGGACATCCGACGTCGACGACTTCCGCTTACAAATACTATGGTTAGTACCCACACCCAGCTCGACGGTAGTTGATTCCAAGTGGAAAACCACTAGTCGCTCTGCCGCATCCATTCGAGCAGCTTATCCGCCTTCTATAGTCTGTTTTTTTCTAGTTTTTATTTGAGTCCATGTCTTGGTCCGAGAAGAATGGGGAAAGGTCTTATTTGAAACTGAAGCTGATCAAGGTGTTCAGAGTTTGTTAACTAGAGACCAAGCTCTTCATCGGCCACGCAGCCTAGACGTATATTGTTTCACATTGGCTTGGGGTCTTTTTAACACCTTCCCCAGTGCAGAGAGGACGATCTCCCGACTGCTGCCTCGGCACATCCCGCCGCCAGATACACTTGCCCATAACGCAAGACCAGCATCCAAACAGATTCTCATTACTTGGGTGTGCCTACTTCCGCCCCGGCCCTACAAACTCTTGGCCCGTTGGAGATCGTGCGAGGAATTTCCAAATTATGTAACCTTAACCAGAAGCATAATTAACCCTGGCCGCCATATAGTAATAGAATTCAACATTTTATAGACCTACTTAAATATATTTTATATGTCATGAAATTATCAACAAAAAACGGAGACCAAATGCAAATTAGAAGATTTTAACATGTCAGGATACCGGAAGCTGGCGCTTCGGGTATAAAGGTTTTGTGGCCCTCAGTCATATGAGCTCACTTTGTTATGGTATTGACGACTTGATATGTTATAATGGCATCATAGAAATTTTAGAATGAACGGAATGCACATAAAATGCAAATGTTTCACCTCCTATAACTTTGATAATAATAGTTGGACTACTAATGCCAAATTTTGTGCTTCTTGTCTGAATTTAAGGGGGGTTTCCGGCTAAATTTATAAAATATGCTAATATACTATTATCAACTTTATTTTGTATTTTGAAACTTAGATTTCGTTTAGATATACCACTGTGATTTTTTTCCGATCTTGCGGTTTGATAAGTTCTGAGATCGAGGCCTGCTTTGAGGACCCTATTTTATGCCCTCACTCCCCTAAGTTTCACCAACCAGTTTCGAAAAGTACTAATTGAGCCCTTTGATTTAATTAGTCCATGAGCTGCTCTCATTGCAAAAGGGTTGAAGGGTTGTACCCCTCATCGCTGGAAGATAAAGACCATTCAGTCTCCTGCTTTTTGTAAATAATAACATTGTGGGTTCCTTTGAATTTACAAAAAGTCCACAGCTGAGGCACCAACCGTTCCGAGATTTCAACCTACAACTAGTACAGCCACGTCATCTGAATAAAGCTGATCGTGTATTGGCAGATTCTGCAACTCGCATAGTAGTGAGTCGATCAATATACTCCACAGAAGTGGCGATAACACACCTCCTTGAATGCAACCTTTCGTCACTTCCGTAGTTAGGTAGCGACCAACACTCCCTGGCGCCATCACAGAGCTTTTAGAAAGACGCACAGTCAAACGCCCCTTCAATACTCCCCCATTGCGTACTTTTAGAGTTGCGTCCTCTATAAACTAAAAAGTGAAGAGCAGACTCACAGGACTTCCACGTTGGTAACCATATAGGTGCTTATTTAGTGAGTGCGCCGCGAATGTGATGCTCAACCAATCTCTCCAGACATTTCAGTGAAAATAATGTTAAGCGGAATTGCCTAAAATTCTTTGAATTTGAATAGTCATCTTTCTCAGGCTTAGGTATAAAGACTACCTTAACCTTCTGCCAAGAGGAAGTAACGTAGCCCAGAGCAAGATGCGCTTGAATGATATTTCGCAGAAATTGCTCTAAAGGATCTATACCCTGCTTTAGTATCGATGGATAGATGCCATTCATGCCAGGTACTTTGAAGTGTCCAAAGGATGGTATGCGTCTGGATAGCTGAGTGGTTAGACCACAAGGCTGTCGTACCGGATGTCGCGCTTCAAATCTCACTGGTGGCAGTGTGACTTGACGTCGGATGCTAGTCGAATCAGCTGTGAATGAGTACCTGAATCAAACCAGGGTAATAATCTCGGACGAGCGCAATGCTGACCACATTGCCTCCTGCAGTGAACTGTAGTTTTCCGTCACGGTCTTAAATGATGTGGTCTAACAAGGCCCTGATCCAATTAGATTATTGCGCCAACGATTATTATATCTCTGAGTTATCACAATCTCGGCAGATGCCGAATTTTACCTAATACTAGCACTAAGGACGATCCTACCTACATAAAAACTAAAGGGGCACTGGTGGTGGTGGCCGGTGGTAGGTCAGTGGGAGAATCCGTCGAGTACTCCCCCCAACATCGAGCAGAATGGTGTACTTCTGCATGGTTTGAACCAGACTGTGCGAAAGTCCCAGGATATCAAGGGAAGCCGTGAGGGATTTAGGTACAATACCTGTAGCTGACAATATTATGGCAACTACAACCACCCGCTCGAGACGCCAAATTTCTTTGATTTGCCGAGCCAATGGCTCATAGTTCACCTTCTTCTCCACTTATTTCCGTTCAACGTTGCTATTATTGGGGATAGCACGACACTTGTCTAATCCAAACTCCATCCGAATATCACGGCTAAGCATGTCTATTATTCGCAACAGACTTCTAAGATGGTTGTCACTCCCAGCATACAGCTTGATGTCATCTAAGTACATCAAGTGTGTCAGTTCGCACACATATTTTATTGCAAAACCATACCCGCTAGCATCATTCAGTAGCCATGAGAGGGGGTTCAGTGCCATACAAAACCAAAGAGGACTCAATGAATCCCCCTGGAAGACGCCCCTCCGTATACGGATGGGCTCTGAGGTATTAGCACCCTCAGATATACGGACTGATAAGGTGCATACCTTTCCATGACTGTCGCCAAAAACTTTATTAGTTTCGGATCGATGCGATACAGATGTAGGATACCGATTAGCCAGGTATGCGGCACGCTATCAAAAGCCTTGGCATAATCGATATAGCAACTAAAGAGGATTCTTTGGCCTCTAGTTGCTTGTCCTACAACTACCGAGTTGCTCTTTGCAACCCCTTGACCCAACTTGGCAACCCTTCTGCTCCTCGGACAAAATGTTGTTGGTCTCGAGGTGCGCATTGATCCTTCCACTAATAATGGACGTGATAAATTTGTAGGGATAAGGCAGTGAAGAAGGGTGGAAATTCCTCCGGTGGACTCATGACCTCATTTATACTGCGTGATTTATAAATCCAACCGACTGTGTATGCTGGTAAATTTCTTATACCAGAAATTCTGCACCCAATCCAGACCTGGAACCCTCCAATTCTTCGAGATGTTTATGGCTCGTCGAACTTCGTCTTCGGTAACATCCGCAAGATTCATGCCAGGCGTATTGGCATGGTGGGTGCCTTCGGCGGTGATCCATTCAGCATGCCCAGCATGCTGGGCGGGTAAGTCCACCCCAATACTCTTTCGCTTCTGTCACCGAGAACTGTATTGTCTGGACGCTCTGCTGGGATTCGTTGAGAGATCTGAAAAAGACAGAAAGTTTCTGATTTAGTGTGTCCAAAATTTCAACTACGAGTGTCTCACTGGGGATGGCATAGTTCCGGTAAACCCTTTGCACTTTATTTCTCACCCGTCGGCTGGCATTGACAGTACTGATCTGAATCAGTCTAGCAATGTCCTGCCTTAGTGAGTCCCGCCGAGGTTCCAGACGAATTTTCCATGGTGAATTTCTTTGGTCACTTAAACCAATAACACGAAAGCGAATCTTCTGACCGTGCAATTTGATAGCCACAACTGCACCACAATACACAAGTGATTGTAGTTGCAGCAGCAACATATCAGCACACAGTCGAGATGCAGTCTCATCATTGATTTGAGATAGAATTTCCGGAGTTGCTGGAGGTGCAAACAGCCTCGGAATACCTGGTCTATGCAAACGATCCATTTCCGCGATTTCTGTACACGCTCTTTGGAATTCGTCCCGAACCTCAAAGGAAACCTCGGCTGGACGGTGGAGAAGAGTGCTTTGGCGAATACTGAACCTGTTGCCTGCAGTGCGGTGTGGTGTTGTTGATGCCGCAGCCTCTGCCCCCATCGACTCTCGGTCACCAGTTTCCCCGATGACTTCAAGTCGAACACGTTCCCTGATGGTGGCCGGGATTGTGTCGCTGCGAGTAATAAAGCGATACTGGTCTGCGACTCGCTGCACAGTCACGTGCGCGAACTGCGGGAAACGCTCGACGAATCTCTGGTGCAACAAGGGACGGTGAGATGTTGTACCCGCCCCGCCGTTATTTTGAAGTAGGGGCGGATGATGAAGAGGTTCATTTCTTCAGTCCATTTCATCCACTTCCTACGCGAACCTGCTGAAGTGGTTGCCACAGATTGTGGCGAAACAGCTGCAGCAGGCGGAGCTGTACTCCTGGTCGTCGTGGCGCCTAGACGTCGAACCGCCCCACGACTAGCGGTTTCGACGCTGTGCTGTCCATTACGAGAGCCCGACCCAGTCACCAAGTCAGACGACTCTCGCCGGTTATCCGTACCGGACCTCAAATTTCTTCTTCTTTTCATTTTTGGTGGTGCATTTTATCCCTAGCTGCCAGGTGTTGGGATAGCTTCCTTAGTGAGTAATCTGCAAGACTGCAAAGTTCCTCCACTTTCCTCACCTACCCCCTGAGATGCTGCGGTGGCTTACAGCCATTCAAACTGAAGATATCCATCCCTGCTCCTTTCACAACCGTGCTAAGGACCGGCTTCGGCGGAGGATATATAATAGCCCTCACCTTTTCATTGGCAAAAACCATTTTTGTAGTGTCCCAATTCCCTTTGGAACACCTTAGAGTTGGAACATTCGTAGCAACCGTCAATTCTCTTCCCTCCCACTTCTGAGAGCTGTGCTGCCGGGTGGTGTACTTCCATGTCTATAGACTCAACTACAGAGTTCGGGAATGCTCCATCCAGTCTCCGAAAAGTATCCAACTTGGCCGATTCATCTTTATTAAGAACTTTGCACATCCTGAAAGTTTCCCTTTTACCTTCTTGTTCCTCGCCGTATCCTCTAAAGGAGTGTCGTTTGTCGTTTATTTTACGAGCCTCTTATATCACGCTGTGAGTTCTGGAAGTTTAACCAGCCTTCGTCCTCACTGCTTTTGCATGCATGATTTAGAAGTCATCTGGTTGATTTCCTGAGCCATTGTTTTATTCTCGTTTCATCGTATTGGCCTCGGAAAATAGGGCAAGCCTCTGCAAAGCACTTGAAATGTGTGCGATGCAGAGTTTCCAATTGACCGTCTATCGCTTAGGGAGCTCCACTTTTTCGTCAAGAAGATTGAAAAACTCTATCCATTTTCCTAGGATTCCGTCGCTGTTCGCCTTCTATACTCAGACTAAATTCTATGTTACGATGATCTGAGTGTGAGACTTCATTTAACACTCGCCAGCCTGTAGTCAACTCTAACAACTTTGAAGTGCAGATTATTAGGTCAATTACTTCACTTTTTCTTAGTCCCACGAACAAAGAGTGCGGCCCTACGTCACCAGACCAACTGAAGTTATAAAATCAAACAGCCTCTCTCCTCTAGTATTGCATTTGCTACTGCCCCAACAAATATGCTGAGCGTTCGCATCAGAACCGATAAGGAGTTCAATGTCACTTGATTTTGCGTACACTACAGCGGAGGACACAGAGAATCATATGGCCAGTAACCAGAAGGAACTATGAAATTTTTCCTCTCACGATTAACCTAGTGTGGTAAGTTGACCGCAACAAGGTCCTGAGAACAGAATAGTCTCAGCTTGGTTGCCTCTAACAATTTTGACATCAGAACGCAGTCCCTCGGTCTCGAGGATCTCTCAATGAAGACTGATTCAATACCACAGATTTTGTTAAAACGAACACATATATCTAGTCTAGTCTAATAAGAAAACCAATTGTTTTCAACGGCGTTGTTTGTAGATATAAGTTTAGTCTAATAAGAAAACCGCCGGTTTTCAACAGCGTTATCAGCTTGTCCTTACCTTCTTACTAGGATAGCAACGTCCATGTCACCATTGTCAATAAACTTCGTCTTCGCAGTGCCTTCCGTTGTCACTGGCTAGGAGCCCTCCCAGATTCACAGTATCCGGACTGCGTGGATTTACTTCCACATACCGGAATTAGAACAGTTGCGTTCACCTTACCAGCTTCCCTTTCTCCCGTTTTTCCGGTTCTGACAGGCAAGCCTATCTCTCCTCCTTTGCGGCTGAAGTTTCTTTCGGTCGATCCTTCCTCTTCCATTTTTTGGAGAGGTTAGGCAACAGTGTTACCGTCAGATTTACAGTTCTTCTCATTAAGGGAGTTGCTGTCTATCTTGCTATCTTGCTTAAGTACGCCGTGGACAACAGGTGGAACCTGGAGAGTTACAATCCTTTGCTTCCACCGTGATGTATTTCTGGACACCCTCAGTGTAGTAGTAAACTGCCATAGGCTCCCCCACCAGGACAAGGTGGTGTCCAGGGTAATTACTATCCTAATTGACTTCGTGGAAACTGTTCCAGCCTTGTACAATCCTGCCTCCATCTAACCTTCCTACAATCGGTTGTAGCAATGGCAGAACGACCTAATTACGCTTTCCTACTAATAGTAGTCCGATTGTTCTATTTATTTCAGTCGACATGCAAGAAAATCTTAATTTTGTAATCGCTAAAACCTAAAGAAACACACCCTCTATTCCACGTAACTGACACTCCGGAATTGTTTTCACTCATTTTAGACCGTGAGCATCTCAACTTGTTTTATTTTTAACCGTATTTAAGGCGATGCTCATATGCATATAATTAGCCACGCAAATGGGTATGTACGCTAGTGCAAAAATTACATCACCAATTCCTTAACAGCTCGGCCTAGAGAAATTTTCTTTCATAATTCGCTGGAAAGCACCTTCATCGATCTGACTAATTTTCCGGAAGAGAGGCTCCTCGGTGGACTTGCATGCACGCATTAGTAATCCACACACGACTGGCATTAAACTACTTAATATTCCGGGCACAGTTTACCTTCTTGTATATGTCAATTACCTACCGTCAAAGATAAATAAACTGGACGCCTATGAGCCGTAACTGTAATCACATTGGCTACTTAATTCATCTTGTATGCAGAACGTGGCCGCTCCCCAAGTATCACAGTCAAAATCAAAGTCGTTGATTCAATTTACCGCCCATCAATACCCGGCATGAAGCGGAAATTTTAATATTCCACTGGAGACGTTGGACTGCAATTTCTCCTGGACCTTGTGGTTTGATTTGTTCCTTCTGTCTTAATACGACACTTGTCTGAAAGCCGACACTTGAATGCGGTGCGAATAAAGGCACCGACTCGTACACACTCTACTATACTCACCCACGCGTATATATATATATATTGGTTCAACCCTTTTTGGTCTAGTTTTGAGACGAAAACATGTTATATAAGAGTTAGCTAATTGCAAATCATTTCGCTTTCTTTACCGCCGAACTCGATGTTTTCCCGGTGTGGAGTGCTCAATGGGAAATATATGGCTGCAGTTCTCAGCGGAGTAAAAAGATGGATTGCGTCAATGGACAGTCTCGTATTTTTACTGGGACCACGTACGTAATTCTGGTTGATTACATGCTTAATATTTCCTTATTATATTTCACTACATTGAATTTTCAAAAAGCAAACAGCGAAATAAGATATATTATCGGAAATTTCAGGTATATATTCTGTCGGGAGCCTCTAGCATTTTATGTATACTCCAAAAAAAAGAAATCCTCTGATAAATAATAGATAATATATGGGAACTAAATCATTTAAATGTAAATTTTCGCATGAATGAAAATAAGAGTCGAAAAGTATATGGCGCGCTGTCCGCGTTAATCATTCATCCATATACCCCTTGGAACATAAACTACATATCATTTACATACATCTGAGGGGGTTTTTATCTCTGATCTTGGTAGGTGTGCAGCAACCAACAACCAATATAGATTCATTAAAAAAAGTGGACTAATTTACATATTGCGCATCCTGTTCGCGCCAGTACTCACGCTACGGTTCTTTGTCCAAACGATCTTCCTAAATTATCTTGACAATTAAAAAAGCTCCAGGAGAAGCTATATCATAGTCTGAAACTCGTTTTTGTAAAGCAGAATACCAAAAGAAGAAAAGGAAAAAATAAGTTTCTCGTGAAAGTGTTTGGATCTATGGGCTGCGTGGAAAAGTTCTTTGAACCAACAACCTCTGCTATAAAAAGTAATACTGGTTTTTGTGGTCCCGGAACAGAAAAGTGTCATTTGGATTGTCAGACGCCAAAGATTATTGAACTTTTCACGCTGAGGACTGCAATATTTGGTTGCCTAGGACCTAGGGAAACATCAAACCCAATTATACCAGAAAGAAGAAAAATTAGACTTATTGGCTTAGGATGAAATGCACTTTTGTTACGCTGGTTCTGAGAAAGAAGGAGACATTTAAGATCGACGCAGTTCACAGGTTCGCCCAGGTAGTGGATGAAGTCTATACATAGATTGAGATGATAAAAATTTTGATCGCCCACACTTATTTCGACATCAAAATGCCAGGTCGAAGGCAGAACATTATATTTCCTTTTGGTTGCGTCAGAAATCTTTCGAATATTTTCCACAACAATTAGGCAAGGGGCTGCAAGCGAGCAACTCTTCACTATTCATAGCCATACGATTATATTATGCAGTTGCTATCAACCCCAAGAATACTCTCTCTCCGCTTTACATAGTAATTAATACATCATTATTGCAACGGCGACCGCTGTCTAGAGGTACAGTCACGATTTCTAGACTATCTAAGCAAAAGCCGTATTTTCATATTTCGGTTTCAATATGGGAAGATATTAACCATAAAAAATCTTGCGTAACGTGAAAATAAATGCTCTGAGCAGGATATTGCAGAATGGATTAGTGTCAATAGTCCCAGCAAGCGAAGAAAGAATAGAATGAGGGCGAATGGAATGGAGAAGTACCATTTTCAATGAAGGATCCATAGTTAAAGCTTTGAAGTTTTCTGTAGAACCAACAGGCACCATTGCTGTCAATGACCAACCGAGAACTGAGCGATTTGAATATCTCGGGCGCAACTTGCCAGCCAATGGAGAACTGCGTTGTGAAATTGCCTCTCACGCTTTCTCGCAACTGGAATGCACCCAATTCTTCGCAAGAAAGCACGAAAGAAGATGCTCAATTAAAAACGTTTTAAAAACCTTCCAAAGCCTGAACCACATAGAAAAAATTGTAATTAACACAATGACTTGGGAGGATTTGCTGTGATCAATCACGAGACCAACGCTTTGATAAAATCTTAAAAATTCCACCATGTTAGTTTACCAGCACCTAGGAGCAGCTCAACTTAAGTATCGCATGGAGGTTCACGATATGTGAGCCATTTTTTGGCGGCAGTCGTGAAAAGGTGGCATATTCCCGCATAAGTGCGCTCATTTGAGGGTACCAATACCTCAGAGCCTGTCCATTGAGGAGAATTCGTTGGGTACCCTTTGGTTTTGCATGGTGCTGAACCCCCTTTCATGGCTACTGAATGATGCTAGAAACCATGGTTTTGCATTCAAATATGTTCTACGACTAAGTGCGAGCTGACACACTTTATGCATTTAGATGACATCAAGCTGTATGCTGGTATGACGGCCACCTTAGAAGTCTGTTACGAATAGTAGACATGTTCAGCCGTAATTTTCGAATGAAATTTGAATTAGGCGAGTTTCCAAGCCATTCATAAAGGTCGCATGCCGGACGTAGCACTGGGGACCTGCAAATCGAAGCTGTGATCGAGACACACTACTACAAATACCTAGGAAATCTTAAAAGTCCCCATATTCGTTGGTGATCTGAAGGATGCTCTACTGTCCGAATTTCTGCGACGTGTAAAACTGGTGCTTAAATTGCATCTCTAGAGAAAGAATAAAATAACCACACTGTATATATTCGCTATCTCTTCACTGGCGAATGCATTCGAAATATTGCCGTAAAAAAAGTCCCATCTGGAAAACGTCCAGCGACGGATACGGACAACTATGCCCAAATTGTGAATGCATCATCCAAACGTGAAGTGGATGAAGCCGCTTTGTAACATCGGCGGTAGGGGCGTGGTTGATGTAGCAGCACAACATCATCGCCAAGTCGACTCGCTGCGCGCCTATTTTTACAGCAAAGAGCAAGCCCTTGTATGCGGCTATCTGTGAGGGAGACTGTGGACTGACTCCACTTAATTTGAAGGATCGATTTTTCAAACCTCTGAGTGGGATGAAGTCGAACCAAGAGGGGATCAATGGGTGGAAGTCGAAAGCAATGCACGGTAAACACGTGAATTGCCTTTGGCAGCCAGTTATCGACTTGCATTTGTCGAATAGATGGCTGTATGCTGGGAAGCTATTTACTGAGATTGAGGGACTCCCTTGTGTCATTCAGGATGGTGTGGTCGCCACCAGCTTATAAAAAGCTCATAAAAAAGAGCGGGTGGAAAAGGACCAGTGCAGAATGTATGGCGGCTGCACTGAAATGGCACCGGTGCAATACACCAAAAGGCATAATGATGTATATAAGGTGATTGATTCATCAAAATCTTGCATACAAGCATGGACTAATCACAGGAACACCCTCGGTTTACCGATATGAGCCGCAGGCAGTTCTTGATTGTCCTGATTACAGCATGTATTGTGACCTGCAAGTTCTAACTAATCGCCACATACCATACAACAAGCCAGACGTACTCTTAGTTGACAAGAATAGTCGCTCCGCCTACATTATTGTTGTTGCTATCCTCTATAATAGCAATATTTAACGGAAATACGTGGAGAAGAAGGTGTACTATGAGCCATTGGCTGGAGAAATCAAGGAAATTTGGTGTCTGGAGAAAGTGGCTGCAGTTCCCATCATATTGTAAACTATAGATATTATACCTAAATCCCTCATGGGTTCCCCTAGTGTCCTGGGACTCTCACGCATCATGGTTCAAACCATGCAGAAGCACATCATTTTGCATACGTTCTCGATGATGCATAGAGTTCTCGGCGGATTCTCCCATCAGCCGGCTACCACCAACAGAGCCTCTTAATCTTTTAAGTAGGTAGGATCGTCCGAGCCTAAATGCTTGACACTTAGTGCTAGTATTAGGTACAGTCGGAAAATAAAAATTTTCGGCGAAATAATGCAATTGGATCAGGGCCGTGTTAGAGCACTTCATTCAAAACCGTAACCCAATGTGGTCAGCATTAAGCATATTTGTCCATTGAATTATGAACGTTAAGAAAATATTCAAAGTTTAAACTTTAGGCTGCGATAAGAACCATATTTGAATGACATATGTTTGTAATATTGTTGAAGCCCGACATCTCCTAATATATAATAGTTTTATACGTTACCCGGCCTCCATTTTTAATTGCATCTCTCGTGCGATCAAGCCTGTTGCGAATACAATTTTTAATCATTGTTTTTGAATCACCCTCAATATACCATAAATCCTTTATGCTTTCTTGGAAATTCGTAAACGTAGTGTTTCTGCGTTGATAAAACTTAGGTTTCAGATAAGAATAACAATTCTTTATCGAGTTTAAGTCTGGAGAATTGCCGGCCAGCTAGCCCAGATGTATTGCCAGATAGCTATAGATGTATTGCAAGGTGCATGGAGGCATATTCTGTACGCAGAAGCTACAGATTGTTGATATAAGACACAAAGACCCTTTGTATTGCGTTAATGTACTGCTCAGGTCGCGATATATCTTTAATAAATTGGTTTGGATCAGGTCTTTCATCAAAATGGAAGCCACAAATCATTACTGCTGGTAGATATTTTGTCTTTTTAACCATATTAGGATCAAACAATTGTTCAACACAAGTGTTTCTTCCAAACGTAGTTTGCCATCTCAGTCATTCCCTCTAGACATCATTCGTAACTAAAGATGACGTACAAAAAATTAAAAACAAGAAAAATTTGCAATCCGGAAAAAAAGTGGAGAAAAAAGTATTTTTATTCTTCTCAATCTATAATCCAGGTCATTCAAAATATCCTGGGAGATTGCAGTTCTAGCCTCTTGAGACTCGCAGAATTAGTCGGCCTTCCCTTTGTCTAGATTTCCGTTTTCAATCGCAGTTTTTTCGATTACTCTTTGAAACCTTTCTTTTATCATGGGTAATACTGAATTTTCTCACTATTTCAGCCACGGATGGCTTAGAAACGTCTACATCTAAGACAATCGCTACATAGGTTGACCTTCTTTTAAAATGGACACAACATTATTCTTCTTCTTATTTTTCTTCAGCCTTTGTCCCGTTCACAAGCGGGGTCGACTCGTTGTGATCGGTTTCGCCATTTGGCTCTATCGAACGCATGATGTGGGTGCAATCTCGAGGCTTTGAAATCCCAGCGTATCAAGCCACCGTTGTTTAGGCGTGCCTTTTGGTCGTTTACCATCGACTTCGATGTTCAGACCAATCTTGGCGAGTAAATTCTCGTTAGCATGAAGTGCATGACCATACCATCGAAGACGCCTCTCTCACAACTTTTCCATGATCGGTGCAAACCCTTAACGATCGCGGATATTCTCATTTCGGATGTGATCAAAACGTGTCACGCCACTAGTCCAACGAAACATCTTCGTCTTCATTACCGCAAGACGCCATTCATTGTCTTTTATAGTTGGCCAACACTCAGAACCATAGAGAGCGTCAAGACGGGCAACATTGCGGTAAATTTTCGATAAATTTTCGATTTGAGACGTTTGTTGATACGTCAATCACAAAGAACTCCAGTTGTGGAACGGCACTTCATCCAGGTTGCGTTGATATGTGAAGCAATTTCATAACGCAGTTCTCCATAGGCGTCGAGCCGAGGTATTTAAATCGTTCGTGATTGTGCCTTTTTCATGGGGATCGATAGTCAAAAATTCAGTTTTGTTTAGATTCAATCTGAGACCGTATTGCATGAGGCGGTCATTCCTTTTTGGACAAGTTGCTCGAGATCATTTTTCCTATCAGATACTAGGAAAACATCATCTGCATAAAGCAGTGTGTAGGGCGCTGGACGTTAGATAACCCGTGTGTCCATAACAAGAACAAAGAGGAGTGGTGAGAGGACGCTTCCTTGATGAACACCAACGGAGACTCGAAGCGGTTTTGATACACCCGCCATACTTCGAACTTTACTTTTCGGATCGTGGTAGAGCAATTGAACCCAGCGCACGAGTTCTTCTAGTACTAAGTGTTGCCGTAAAGCATACCAGATGAGTTCGTATGGTATACGATCAAACGCTTTCTCTAGATCCAGAATTGCAATGTAAACAGGGCGATGCTTCTCACGGTGTTTCTTGATGAGTAACTGCACAGCATGTATTGCGTCAGTAGTTCCGCAGTTTTTGACAAATCCGGTTTGATTCACGGTTATTTTAACAATTTCGCGAAAACGGTTGTCAAGAATTCGATCAAAAATGTTCATGATATGGGAAAGTAACCAGATCGGACGGTAATTTGAACATTCTGCTGGACTACCTTTTCCATATTGGAACAGTGGTACTTTCTTTCCTGCCAGTCAGATGGTGCTCTTTTTTCCTCAGATGCCATGTCGTCAGGTCCTGGGGCTTTCTCTTGGTGCGCACATTCAGAAGACATGTCCCGAATCTACTGCTGATCACAAGGGGGTCAATATTGTTGCTCAAACCGGTGACTGACCTTACCACCACCAACGCTGTGCCAGGACAATATGCGACCAGTGCGCGCGGCGGTGAAAACAAAAAAAAACAGGAACTTGTCACCATTATCGTTACAGTCGCCACGACCGTGCTTCCCCGACAAATATCAGAGCCCACCTTTGAATTTGGATCATCACGGTTAAAATGTCACGTTTGGAAAATTTTTCCCGACTGGCGTGTAATTGCTCATAGAAAGCATCCTCCTCCACTATATTTGAAGTTTCCTTGGTGCATAGCATTGTACAATTGTGATGCTTCATAAACTAAACTAGAATGCTTTCCTCACTCACTGGGTATACTGTATGACCTTTCCTTCGGCCTTACAATGTCGGATTCGGGCGCCGTTGAGACGCAGAATGTATTCTTCCTATTATGCCTGAAGGTATTAATATACATGTGTACATTTATGTATCATGGCATGGAATGTGCATAGGATGGCGTATATTTCAGTAAATTCACATCAAATACGAAACTTTGACGTACTATAGCCATTTGGTCGGGTCCAGCATTAGGTTGATGCGGACTTAGGGCCCCACAATTCTCAAAAAAAAAGCACTATAGCTTGTCGTTATAGCTTTGCTAGTAATGGCAGGATCTTCCTCAAACTGTCCCATATTATGCTTTATTTTATTAATTATTATATAAATTCTAGGCAGAGCTCAGGGGAATTTCTAAAACATAGTATAATTAACTTTGTTTGAATAGATATCAAAATAGGATGTACTTTCAGGTCTAGATTTCATTTGTTGTTGTTTTTAAAATCATTTTTATTTTTAAGAAATAGGTAACAATAGTATGTAGATTGGAAAAATGAACAAAAAAAAACAATCTTTTAAAATAACAAAAATAACTTAAATCTAATGGCCACTATGGGCTCTCAAAGTTTTCGAATAACAATTTACAGGCAGAGAAGAGAAACAGTAAGAAATAAAAATCTAATTTTACAATAAGTTGTCGGCAAATGGTCAAAAACCCGACAGAATTCACTTGGCCTTAGTGGCAAATAAAGAAATATAAAAGTAATAATAAATATTTGATCGCTTCAAAAGATACTTTTAACTTAAATTATTGTTCTTAAAACTATCATAATTATATATTTTATATTATACATTTTTTCTTTTTTTTTACAATAACATCCATACAAAAAAAAAAGAATAATAACGTATGTATTTATAAGTTACAACTGGAGACAAAATCAGCACCCGTTCTATATGTACATATTTACAAAGCCCCACCAAGAAACAAATGGCAGAACTGAGCACGGCCACCGCTAACCGGCATCCCGCAGCCACCAGTACCAAGATTTCTCTTTTTCATCCCGCTTAATATCAAGTGCTCTCGCTCTAGAGTATCTCCAGTCGAATAACGGAGCCCCCACTGTCAAATTCGGGGGGTATTCTATCCTTTTGTCCGTGGCCCGTCTATGTATATGATACATAACCGGATCACCGGCAGAATCAAGAATTAGACCATTCCTGTCAAGATACACGAACGCTTCGGGAGGAATGAATCCTGTCGTGAGAGTTTTCTCGAAATACCCATCATTTGGGTAGAACGGCTGCGAAACCCAAGGGTTCTCACCATGCGAAGCAGATCGTACTATATGATTCCGAATCAATCTGACGATAACTGTGTCGATTCTTGGCACAGCAGCAGCTGCATACATCACTTCATTAGTTATATAGTGCTCATAGTTTGACGAAACAGTCCTATTAAGCCCCGTGCAAGCACGCAGACATTTCCTTTCAAAGATCCTTATTTTCTCCATTTGGCTAGCACTCAAATTAAACCAGATAGTACACCCGTAAGTGAGCACCGGTGTAACCAAAGTAAGATAGCAAATATCTTAACCTTCCGGCTAAGATGTGGAGCATAAAAGAGTCTTCGAAGAGACATGAATGCCTTGCGAGCGCTTTCTAGCACGACTTTAACGTGCTCGTTAAATTGGAGACGCTCGTCAAGACGCACACCCAGGTATCTAACGCACTTCTTATGAGGAATGCGCTCAGAACTATCCTCGTTCGCGACAATGTGGAAATATCTCCAATTCCTTTTCAAGTTCCTTCTGGCATACGCCAAGGAATTTCGAAACAGAATCGTTTCACACTTTTGCGCATCGATTTTCATCCGCCAACTGTCCGTGAAGAACTTAATATCATTGAATATCTTCTGAAGTTCAACTTGCACCTCAGTTACCTTCTTGTGCGCCGTGTAGGCTATCAGATCGTCAGCAAAGGCAACCAACGACCTTTTAGGAGATTTATTAAAATCGAAAAAATTGAGCAATTCGCCGGCAAATACCGCAAAAAGTGTAGGCGCAGTCACTGTCCATTGCTGTAATCCATTCAGAACATGAAATTCTCTGCTAGTAATGAGATTTCCGTCCGTAATGACAAAGCACTTGCCATACAGCATACTACACATCATCGCTACGAGGTGACTGGGAAACTCATTCTTCAGGAGCCTGCAAAATCAGTCCATCCAACCAGACGGTATCAAACGCTTTCTCCATGTCTATAAGGCAAGCGCCTACTCACTCACCATTGTTACTCCGCCAGCAAATATCAGACGTTACCTTCGTTATTGCATGTTTTGTCGAATGTCCAGATCGAAATCCGAATTGCGCGTTCGGCAATAATTCCTTCTTCTTGATATGCCCGTTCAAGGCTTTCAATACCAAAACCTCAAACACCTTGCTGATGTTAGGCAGCAAACTGATTGGGCGGTAGCTTTGAGGGCTGGATGAATCCTTCCCTCTCTTTAAAATCGGGAATACTCGGGCTTTCTTCCATTGTCCTGGAAAGAAGGAATTGTTCAATAAGTTATTGAACAAAATGCAATAATTACGAATGGCAATGTCTGGTAAATGCCTGAGGACCACGTTGGGAATGCCATCCATACCGGATGATCTCTTATTGTTTACTCTTCTGAATATGGAAGTTAACTCTACACATGAGACAAAGACCTAGATTTCATATATCTATATATTTGGGCGCAATATCTTAATTTTTTTTTTAATTTTTTGGTTGGTTAGGTCTTAACTCCCATAAGCTTATTAGGCTAAGACGGCTTTACGGTTCCTTACCAAGGCAGAGACAAATCGTCAGATGCTGTCTCACCTCTGTCCTGGGAGTAGCGTGAGCGAAGCGGCTCGCAGATATTAAATGCTCCTTTATATAATTCGCAGAATATGATATGGCGTAAATTCGCCCATACTTTGTGCCAAAGCTTTGCCTAAGCTGAAGATATTTTTTTAAAGATTGAAGGGTTCTAAGTCCGCATCCACTTACTCCCCATTTGGATCAGTAGGACATCAAGTGGATGCGGACTTAGGACCCCAAAGTCCTTAAAAATATATCCGGAAAATACGGATATTGAAAGTTAGGCCAATCTTGCAATATCCAAATTGAATCCGTTAATTTCAAATCCAAATGATCGTAGTTCGAAAAAGAAACACTGCAAATTGGGGGCTCCTTTCAAGCTCAGCCTAAAATCACTAACCACTGTAAAGTGGTTCATAGAAGCAAATTCTAACCAAAGTTCGTGTCGACAGGTTCTGCGTTTTCCGAGTAAATTGATTGTAACAGACGGGTTGACGGATAAGCAAATATTGAGTTGACTTTCATAAGGTTTTGTTTTACACAAAACTTTAAAAAGGTTTTCCTTCCTGTTTCATAATTTGTATCTTATAATATTCAGAACTACTGCAAACTGACGTGGAAATTATATGAGGCAGAAAGCCAAACTAGTTTGATTTCAGATCCTGTTCGATTTCCCTTCCATAGGCGCTCGTACTTCCGGCACATATTAATATCACTGCATATCTTAAAATCGCAAACAACTTTCCAAGCGAACAATTTGCGTACCACTAACAGCAGACCAGCTAGCGTGCAATTACCCTGCTACCTTTAATCCCGAATCGGTCCACTTTTTTGTTCACCATTACGCAATATTGGTGGCGATAAATCGTTATAATTAAATTCGATTATGCTTCTGCATCACCTGGACAGGTTTTCGGATTGAGATGCATCCAGTGTGCACACAGGTAACGATCTGCATTCAGCAGCTGCATAACTTATTATTTACACAATCTGATCCGAGATTGGCCGGAAAATAGGCTTTCCGGTAGGGGCACGCTCGCTTCGATTTCCAGTTGCTTTGCAAACGTGGACTGACCAAGGAAATAAATATTCAAACGAAAGTAAAAGGGCGAGCAACAGGTTGGTGGTTCGTGATCTAGTTGTGTCTGAGCCGCGGTCTAGACCTGGACATGGAATGGGTCTCATGAATTTCCCACGTTGGCGACTCTTTAGTCTTACGAGTGTTCGGAAAGATGTTTCTGTTGTGCAAACTGTTATTTTCGTTCATGATTGATGCCTGCTTTCTCTTAAGATGTGATAAACTGAAGTATGGAAGTGTTCGGGATTTAGTTTTTAAGTGAGCACGCAATGTTATTTCTTTGATACATTATTTATGAGGGAATTTGGGACTTTTAATGAAGCAATCATTAATGTGAAAAATAAAACTTCCGACAAGACATATTAGGAGTTTGTCCATTGAACACCAGTTTATTTATGGCTTGCATACTTTCACACCTTGAAAGAGCCACATATCCCATACGAGGTAGCTGGATATTTGGATAATGTCAGATAATTATTAGGTTCAGTTTCTTATACCCGATACTTCCTGCTAACACCATACACTAAGTTCGTTTGTGATCTGCAACATCGTATTTAGACTGATAGCAGTAGCAATATCGCATTTGTATCGCATTTGATCGATTTTGTGGGCGTAGGAGTGGGAGACATTAATTGTTTTCCAAATTCTACTTTTCCATTAACATGTAATTTCTTAACAGAAAGTATCAACATTTTTCGAAGACCTCGAAAATTTATTAAAATATCAGCTGGGCATATGTGGAAAAACCTTTCAACAAATTCAAACAAAATTTTTAGAAAGATCCAACTACACCAGCAAGAAATTTGGGCGACACCCTAAGATATCCAACGTGGTTCTCTAGCTTTTTGTTGCCCAAAGAATTGATTGATTTATCGCTAAAAAACATCCTGGCTGTTAGGCATTATTTCTTAATCTTTAAACCCTTAGTCCCGTGCGAAGGTTAGTCCCAATTATTTATTTATCCCGGAGATAAATATAAGTCGGCAAGCATTTTAGCAGCTTCAACTTAATGTTAAAATAGTTTCAGCATTTAGACAAAGCAATGAAGGCAGATTTCGTGCTATTGATGTATCGAGCGCCGTCATCCGGTGCTACTGTCGGTAGAAATAATGTTTCCTAGATATTTGCATATTTGAGTTGGCATTTGTCCCATTTATACCTAGCACTAAATATTCATGCATTTAGTCTATTAAACCATTCACTTTAGTATGATGCTGATATTTTAAAATGCAACGAATTTGCAACTCCGTTAGTAATAGTTCGATTTCCACCAAACTTGGTAGTATGGTATAGTATAGCCTACTATAAAGACATACTACCAAATTAGATAATCCTAGGATAAACTTTAGGGGGAAGGGGGGTTATAAGTATAGGAACCCCCCTCAAACTTTGCGAGGAACTATGCTAATCAGCGCATGCAAGGGAATTCACAAATCCCACCTTTCTACCAAATTTCGTAGCAATAGGCGTGAGCATTTCTAAGATAAAGTATGACAGACAGACGGACGGACCGACACACGGTAAACCGATTTTAATAAGGCTTTGTTTTTCTCAAAACCTTAATAAGAACAGTACGATGGCCCATCAAGATATAGTTCATTAATATTCATCTTGGTCCGACCCAGGGAAAGACAGACGAGAAGAAGATATATCGATGATAGAATAGAGCACTGGCTGACTCCACTTTCAAGTTCAAATTACTCGAAGACTTTACCTCGATGTAGCACGTGAGATTTTCCGACGCCTTATACCAATGTTAAGGACTAATTGGCGGATCTGGTTTTCTACCTACAGAGTGGAGGAAAATTTCGTGGTTTTGCGCAGAAGGAAAAGTAGCTCGGGCACACTTCCCTTCTCCTGTAGCGAAACGAACGTACGGAAAAATTTTTCCGATGTCAAGAAAAAAATAAAAATCAGTATGGACGCATTGTAAATTATTATTTAATTTAGAAATTAATTATCAAAAATTTAATTAAAAGTACTCATTTTTAATACCAACTGGTGGTCCCAGTATTTAGAAAACAATGATAAATTTTAAAAAAATTTAAGCATATATTGGTTCGTGGTTGGAAGTATCTTTAAGATTAATTTAATCAATAAACAGTAACTTTTCTGCTATTGGATAAAATCGTTACATGTTGTTGTTTTTTAGTATTGTTTGTCCCCTGGGACCCGGCAGGGTGACAGTCCAAAAGGACCTGATACTACCCATGGTGTACACTAACCGGCAGATGGCAGGCATTTAGTCTATGTTGCCAGAAACACACATCGTTTATCGCCAAAAAACAGACCAAACACAAATTTATTAAGTTAATTTTTTGGAATTATGAGCGTTTAGTCGTTAATAAGGTGCAATCGTTAAATTGATAATATTAATTTAAGAGGTGATACATGTAGTTTTAGTCATTATTCAGTTGAATGAATGACCAACATTTATTTTAGGATTTAGTGTATAGTCGATAGGATCCCGAATATACGATCCAATATTAGTCAAAAATGTTTTGGGATTGTGAGTGTTTAGTCGTTGTTGTGTTGAAGTTAAAGTGATGATATTAAATGTCCCTCAAAATGGGCCCAGAATGGAACAGAAGGCTAGTGAAACTTGACGCATAACGCATGGAGACTGCTTGACAATATAACTGTATCCAACAAATTGTACAACAGGAAGTTCTTCGCGAGTCTACTCGCAGAAAACCATTGGAGCGCCGACTGACGCGGGTATGTCAATGCCAAGCACCAAAGATGGTGGTGGCAAGAAATTCCGCGCCGCGAGACAAAAGAAAAAGTACCATTATCTGATTCTAACCTTCTTTAAAAATTATAAAAGGTCACCAATCATGCAAGGATCCCTGCTCAACAGGATTTGTTGAAGGTTGTTATACCATCTACCCATTACCTGAAACCTGAAATACTTCTTCCACCAGAAGATTGTGTGTTCATTAGTTTCCCTAACTTTACAAATGTTACATATGTTCCAAAGTATGTTTCCAAAAATCTTGAGAAAGACTTTATTATATATGTGATTGAATGAATGTTGGCGAAAAAATGCTCTTTCACCTGTGACTTGCCAAAAACCTCGTGGAATACGAACTCAGAGACTTGCGGGCGTCTACTTGGTAAGCTCAATTAATGCGTGCCTCGCATGACCCAGGAACCAGAGAATTTTCAATGACTTAAAGCAGGGGTCGGAAATCAGGGCATGAATTTCGCCCACTAGGTAGTGCGATCGCGAAGTTTGTTTGATTATTTTAGAAGTCTGGAGAGAGTTAGTAATGATGGCAACCTTGATGGCCTGAAGGATAGCAAAAATTTCAGCTGTCAAAGCCGAACTAACTTTCAAGGGAAAGCGTGGGACCTGAGTCCCGTCGGGACCAACCACCGCTCAGACTAAACCATCACGTCTGAAGGCAGCATGCGACGCCAGGACCAAAAAACCTCTAGATTTAACCTACCACAAGCAACCGCCAGGTGAGCCCTGATTGAGAACAGACCATTGTCAGCATCCGGGTTGCGTACCACCAAATTATTCTTAGGTCTTAGGATTCCTTTCCTTTGGTTTAAGAAGTTCTTTGGCCGCCAAGAGGGGCCTTCTGAAACAGAGCGGCGGCTCCTTAGCCAAAGCTAAAACCTGGTGCAGGGGGGTAGTTCTGGTCTGCCCGAGGCATCTTTTCAGAATACAAGTAAATATAGAGTTGAGCTTGTTTTCAAAGTATCTGGGCGGATTCATAGTAGACTTAGTTGCAAACTGTATGGGGGCTGATGTCCTTTTGAGGTGTGAGACCCAAACAAAGAAAAACAAGTTGCAAAATTAATCAGTCTGCAAGCCTTTGTTTTCGGAAATAATAGAATTCGATTGATCTCTAACCAAACAAGTCCTCGTTATTTCCCTGTCTAAGAAGGTGATGGACTTAACATACGCAGTGTGACTAATTAGCAGGGATTCTTCTCTTAAAGGATATATATAGCCTACCAATCAACACAGGCCCAATCTACTGGATTAATCAACAAAGTGATTAAACTGTCTTTGCAGACATTTGGAGGTCAAGCTCCAATTGTCTCCAGTTGCCAACATAAGGAAATCGTCAGCATATTGGAAGATTTCAATACGATCAGAACATTTATTGTCCAGAGATGCTGTATTTAAACAACATTGGACTTAAAACGCATCCTCAAGCGATGCCATTGTGCACTTGAACGCTGTCCAGCCCTAGTTGAATGCGGTGATTAGACATTATCCTTGACACCCATAAAACAATTTCTGCGGGAAAGCGGAAATTTGACATTATGCCACACGTAGGCATTCTTTAGATGCAGCACCGCAGCCAAAACCAGCTGACCGCGGATTATCCAGAACTCCATATGAAGCTTCATAAAGCGCCGCGGTAACCATTTGGACTTTTATAATAATAGAACTTCGTTCGTCTACAACTGCTGCCGCTACAACTGCGGCTACGATCCTAACTACCACTGCAGTTGTTCCCATAGGTACACTTGTCGCATTTGTAAAATCAGTCGTTGGATTGTCACGCTGGAAACTTCATTCGTGACTCTGGATGAACTCATCGAGATTAGTAATTGAAGAGTGAACACGTCATTATTTTACATCTCGACCGGATGCTCTAGTACATCGAATACGAATTTGATGAATTGGACCTTGAAGAGTTTAATCGTCTCTAGAAGATCGGAGTCAAAAATGATAAGATAAGATAAAGCATTGCCTATTAAAAAGAGGGAGCTACTCAAAGAAGAGCAGCTGGCGAAGGGTATTGACATTCGCGACTAAGGCAGAGCCTTCCAGAGAATCATCTATTCTGAACTACGACATTTAGACTTCTGTTTCGTCTACTTCAATGATATTCTGGTCGCATCTTCCACCGAACCCGGGCATTTTGCACATCTCGAGTGCATTTTCAAATGTCGCCTTGACAATGGCCTTTTCCATTTGGTTCATGAGAAGAAGCGAATCCTAACGATTCTGAGAAAAGTGAAGGTATCATTTGATGTCTTTAAAATCGTGGTACCCAAAGGCCTAACTCTCTATTTCAGCTAGAATATAAACGAACAAGTAACCAAAACGTAGACACCACAAAGCAAAACGTAATGGGCTCAATAAAGTTGCTATCGGTATATTACTATATTTTAAAAACTCATCAAAATGATTATACATAGCATATGTTCTCCATTGTGCATTGTGATATGCATATATACATAAATGTCCAAATAAAGTGAATCGCCTCAGATACGAAGAGCCCAGATATGTATGCTAAGGCCGCAAGGGAATGCCTCATTGTGTAAAACAAAACCTCGTTAAAATCGGTTTACTGTCCGTCTGTCTGCCTGTCTGTCTGCCCGCTACACGCATTTTTCTCGGAGACGATTGTAGCGGTTCATACCAAATTTGGTGAAAGGTGGAAACTGTGAACACTGTGAACAATTACATAATTCCACATTGACTTTGCATTACATGCAAAAGGGGGATGTAAATGTTTTTTTCATCAAATATAATCATGTGCGGTATCAAATGAAGGGTCTCGGTTAGTAATTTCCAAAGACGGTATTAATAATAATAATCGTTGGCACAACAATCCATGTTGGATCAGGGCATTGAAGTGTGTTAGAGCACTTCATTCAAGACCGTAACGATACACTAGGAGGCAATGTGGTCAGCCTTGCGCTCTAACCACTCAGCTATCCGGACAAAGACGGTATTAGTATTATCGGAAAGATGAGGAGTGCGGGGGGTCGAAAGTGATCATTTATTTAAGGGACGCATTCTTAGAAACTACCAAACTAAAAAATCTGAAAAAAATCAAGCAGTTGTCACTATACGGTGCTTAGGCTCCGAAATACATTCCATACCGATATCTGTTCAAATAAAGTTAATAATAGTATAGTACTATAATTTTTAGTAATGGGCTGCAAAGCCCCCCTTAAGCTCCTCCTAGCATCACGAAATGCAACAATATAGAGTATAACATGGAGCATAATCCCTCCAATTTTAGTGGAAATTGTACTATTACTAGCAAAGTCATAATAGGTCAAAGTTGTTGCTTCTTTGAAAGTTAAACGTTTTTTTTAACTTGTAACTACCTCTAATGATACATAAATTTTGCATTGCCAAAGTCAGTTATCAGTTCAGCGTATTCAGAAGGTTGTGTCAGTCTACAATCATTCTTTGTGGGAATTTTACGCTTATTTCCATATTGGACGTCAATTAATAATAGATAAAACTTCCCAGATATTATACAGATTCGGCTTTAATTTTACTTATAAGTTCACTATGGCCTGGTCCCTTTATGGTGTGGGATTTTCATTCACTAAAATCCTAAATATAAGCAATCTAGAAGCACGTTCGGCATTATTCTGGCAAAAGCATTTGGTCATGAGGACCTTTTTTTTCCACAAGCGTCAGACTAGATTTCTCAAGCCAACCGTTAACAGCACTGACCGCTTCGCATGAGTATAATATGCTTTGCTGCTACAAAAAGCACTATATCGTCGACGTGAGCCAGCGCCGTGGCGGAAACGAAAAGCTGAGGACATCGTTGTACATGATGTTTCACAGCAGTGGGACACCCGTGGAAGCAACGCACTCCATCGATCCGTCATCGGTGTCATACTAGAGCCTTCGTCCTTGCAAGCAGCTGCGTGATAGGCAGAAATAACAATCTTCGCCAGAGATTTCTGTATTTGGTTTCAATTGACCGAAATGAATGCATTTCTCACATCCAGGGTCACTACCACGCAATATTTGCTGGTATTACCCTATGCGTAAATTGCATCTCCAGCCAAGCCAGTCACGTCTGAGTAGTCTCCTTGGCTCTCAATAATACGGAGGAATCTGTTGCACATATTAATTCCTCTGTAATTTTCCCCACAATACCCAAAGACATATAGGTGTATAGGAGGCTGGTTCACCTGGAAGGTTATCAGTGTTAGACAGCAGTACTAACTTCCGCCGCTTCCATGCGACGGAAAATATCCCCTCGGACATGCACGCTTCGAACAACTCTTCGAACACATCCGGTCTGTGTTTCACGGGAAGCTAAAGTGATTCTTTTTGTTGGCTCTTATTCTACCGCAGATCTCTGTTGGAGACTTGCCGGAAGTTGTCCGTGCCCTTCTCTTTCTGGAGAAATAACCTTCGATAGTTCTTAACAAGATAGTAGGGCACGTGATCACCGGAGATGAACGTCCACAGAATTGCCCCATCACAATTATGTAGGCGCACTCTCACGAGTTTATGTTCCCTAATGAGCAGACCTCCTTCAAGTACTCCCTCTCACTCCGTTGGATGGCGTGTCGAGGGTTTTACGGGCTTCCTTATCCTTCTGCCCCTGATAGATTCTACCTACCGCCCTCTGGACGTCCGCCTGGCTGGGTGGCCGATCGAAAACTTCCCGATTCATTATTCCACCAGTTGTTTGGTCTTCTACTGGGGAACGAGCACCTCCTAGACATGGATGCGTCACATGCTTAGGCGATGCATTGTGCCACATTGACAACCCATTCCGTAGTGGTGTCTGCTTTATTAGGTTGGTCTAACTATACCTCTGCGAAGGTCTGCTCATCCAAAGCTTTTGCAGACTAGCCCGAAATTTTTCTCGCTTTCGGGAATGATGATCCTCTCCTTGTGGCTCCACACATATCTCAAAGAAGATTGACTGGTCATCGCTGCGGTTGTAGGGTTCACTCACACACCAGGACATATCACGCGCCAGTGAAGGGCAGACAAAAGTTATGTCTGCGATTGAGGCAAACCCCCCTTTCCAAAGGGTCGTTGCAAAAGAACTATATCCACCTGCGCAAAAGCAGCGCCCTCATGTCGCCGCCCCATCAGCCGCATTTGTAACCTATATCTCACCGTTACGGTCTCATAGGCTTTGCTAATGATGGAAATTTCCGCCTTAGATTCGTAGGTGGTCTGCTCGGGTAAGTCCTGAGTGATCTGACAATAATTGAAATTGAATGGAATAGACTTCATCTCCTGATTTAAGTGAGCGCCGGTCATCCCGTCCACACATAATAGGAATTCGGGGTCCTTATTGCAGTCTTTGGGAATATGGCCTTTTTGTCGCACCTTCTGCATCCATTGGACCAATGACGCTAGTGCATGGCGTCAGGAAATGATCAAACATGAGGCACTTGAAGCACCTCTTTTAAGAAATCTGCTCTTTCAGACGGCAAACAACTCAACCGATTTAAACTTTTCCGCCGCCAATAGCTTCTGCGCTGCCTCCACTGTTAGTCGTAATGTGGCCGTTTGAGTATTGCCATGAACTGTGCAAATTTCTCCTTTGGATGTCATTTCGTTGAGAACCTTGCATGCTTTTGGGCACATAATGTGACATTTTCCTCAAGTGAATTCTAAACTTGGGTTCGAAAGCCATCAGTTTTTCCAAAGCTGGATTTTTTCAGCTTAAGCATGAGGTCACCCTTCTTGGTCTTTTGAATTTTGTTCAAAATTTCCACCTAGATCTCTTAGGTCGGCGTCAGCTTTGACCTTTCTCAATATCTCCCAGCGCTTCCTGGAGATCATAATCGCTTCTGGACAAATCCGTACTTCCGCTTTTTTCTTCGACTTTTTAATAACTACCTTGGTCCATCCATGATTTTCGTTCCCCTTAGATTTTGCTGATCCGATTGCAGAAGATAGTACTTAGAGGATCTGCTTTCTCCCTTCCGTACTTTCAGTTCCGTTTTCAGCGACTAATTAGTATGCCTTTTTTCCTCTTAGCCGCCTGCTGATTTTCCAAAGAATCGACTTCTTTTTCCCGCAGTTTCTTGTTTGGTGACAGGTTGATGAAAATATGATTTGATGTCCCTGTGACACTGTTGAGGCAGTAGGTTTTCAAGTGTCCTTAAAGTTTCGTTCTTTACGCTGTGGTTTGTAGTAAATGACTCTGTATATTGGGCTGGCCTTTGATAAACTCGGCCAGCTAAAGTATTTCTGGACCAAACTGTATTAAGGGTAATTCCTCCGAATCAGGGCTCGATTCTTCATGAGTTCAATTTTTTTACTTTCCCCCTGCTTTGTTGTTTACGCCTTGTATCCTTGGCATTGGCGCAGAGTTGACAAATTTCTCTTGAATGGTTTCTTTTCTTGATTCTAGCGTACCTCTTCCTGCCACTCATCTTGAACATATGCAGCCGGTGTTGTCACTGTCGTCGGGGGAGACTTTCGATTTTGTTACTGGTGTTCTCGGTAAAGTAGTGTCTGTGTTTCAGGTGGAGGAAAAGCTTTTTATAACCTCTGAACACTCAGACCGTGATGGCCCATTGTACTTTAGTCCCCCGTCTAACGGAATATTTAAGATTAACTTAATTAAAGTACCATCGACCATGTGCTCTGGCGGCGTCAAAAAGTGGTTGTGGCGGCATACAGTAAAGTGATAATTTGCTTGAACACTTACTTCACTGGTAACGTTAGAAGTCATGGTGAGCAAGTTGTCCACCACTCTTTGAAGCCGCCGGTACTGGAGTTCCGAGCCCCTGCACTGTAAGTTTGCTCCTTCTCACGACTTACGTTTTATGTTCTGGGTATCCTTAAGCAAATCTTGCCCATGCTTAGTCTGAAAAGACGAGTACGTTAACACGTATTTACATATCAATAGAGATGCCCCTATCCGCCGCCTGAGAGCGCGCATGATGGAAGATCTGGCAACTCAAAACAGGGTTTACTGTTTGTCTGTCCGCCTGCCTCTCTGTCTCTCTGTCTTTCACATGTAGTTTTCTCACAAACGGTTACAGTTATTGACACGAAATTCAGTCAGAAGGTTTAAACTGTGCTTTACGTTGAACTTAAGGGCATCTCCATAAACCTAAAAGATTGGTGCCATTGCCATACGGGGTACCGAATGAAAAGTCTCGACTGGTAATTTATTTTTATATTTATACGCTACGAGTTATATATAAAGGGAACCATCGGCTACCTAAACAAGCACCGAGCTTCCAGTTTCCGATTTCTTTACTCATTATTATGAGTAAGGGAGACCCAAGAAGAGGAAATTGTCAGTGCAATCTCAATTACGGCAAATATTTGAATTTATTATGGAGGAAAAAAGGCCGACAGCATAAGGGTAGCTGAAAGGAATACAAATAATCTTAATTCATTGTCTTTAAAATGTTATCTGAATTCTTCATTATGAATTTATTCTGGGATTAAGTGAGGTGGGACTCTGGAAACAACTCTTCTCCCTTTTGCGGCAATTTGGTATTGTACTCCAGAAAACCTGAAGAAAGTAACACCGAATCCAGTGTTGAATTAATGCTCGTTGCAACCGTTAGGCAAACCCTCAGCGCTTGGAAGCCGCTTTTGAGTAGAATATTGACTGCGAGATTCTGAAGCAGAGAAGCATATGGATTCAATGCAGTTCAGGAGAGGCTTCTGCCTGCTAAACTGGAAAATAGAAGTTGCCGCAAATAACAATGATTTTACACCGCGTGAAGAAAGAACTTGTAGATGGTCACAAGTCTTTCGATGGTCTTTGCAGATGGGATTACCGGTCATCTCGCAGGGCCATTCATCACTACTCCAGCGGTGATCTTTTTCTTCAGCCTTTGTCCCGTTCACGACCGGGGCCGGCCCGATGTAATCGGTTTCGCCATTTGTTCGAGGCTTTTAAATCACCATCCAGCGTATCAAGCCATCGTTGTTTCGGCCGGCTTGTTGGTCGCTTACCATTGACTTCGATGTTCAGATCTTGGCTAGTAAATTCTCGTTAGCGCGAATTGCGTGACCATACCATCGAAGACGCCTCCCTCGCAATTTTTCCACGATCAGTGCAACCCCATATCGATCACAGATATCCTCATTTCGGATGCGATCAAAGAGTGCCACGTCATTAGTCCAACGCAACATCTTCGTTTCCTACCTTCTACGAGGCAGTAGAACGAACCCTCGAAGCTGGTCCCAACTATGATTACAAACTCATACTTGGGGATTTTAAAAGCCAAGTAGGGAAGCAGCCCGTATTCAGGCGATACATTGGCTACTATAGCTTACACGAAAATACAAATGATAACGGACTGCGGATTATTCAATTAGCAGGGTCACACGAAATGTTTATTGGAAGTACCTGGTTTGCGCGGAAAGCCGTCCACAAACATACGTGGGCCTCTCCAGACGGGACCACTTTCAATCAAATTGATCACGTGTTGATCGATTGCCGCCACCTCTCAACCTTGATGAATGTCAGAAAATATAGGGGGGCCAATATAGACTCGGATCACTATCTCATTGGCATGGTGCTCCGAGTTCGAATAACAACACCACCTAGAATCCTCTCTGACAATCAGGTGAGAGTTAACATTGAAGCCATCCACAACATAACCCTCCGCGACACCTATAAGAGGGAAATGGATGCCGCAATAACCACAGTCAACAGAGGACCTAGAGATGAAGCATCAATGATCTTCACAATCACCTGAAAAACGTTATCATGGATACGGCCACAAACATACTTGGCCCCAGCTGCAAAAGGAGTCGGAACGATGAATGTAAGCTAGCAACGGAACGGAAGAATGCCGCATACCGAGTAATGTTGCATTCTCAAAAAACGCGGGCACGCGCAGAGACTTATCACGAACTCCGTCGAAGCGACTTCACAGACGGAAAAAGAAAGCCTGGGAGAACCAACAAGTCTGCGAACTAGAAAAGTACAGAGAGCAACCGCACCAGGCGCGGAAGTTTTAAGAACAAGTCAGCAGGATGAAGCCTTATAAACCTCGGTGCTCATCTTGCCGAGACAAAGAGATAAATCTGATTTCAGCCAACTGAAGACGACGGACAAATACTACCACCACCAAGTTTAGGAGAAACAGTGCGTGCAATTCATCGGCTAAAAAATCATAAGTCGCCAGGAGCCGATGGAATTACAGCCGAATTGGTTAAATATAGAGGCGACCAGTTACACGAAGTGGTTCATCAACTTGTACTCAAGGTATGGGACAGCGAATGAATGCCTGACGATTGGCAATGAGGCATTATCTGTCTCATACATAAAAAGGGAGATATCACACAGTGCTGCAATTATAAAGGTATCACGTTGCTGAGTACCGTCTATAGGATATTCTCCGCTATCTTGCTAAGCCGGATAGCCCCATACGCCCAGAACATCATTGGCCCATACCAAAGAGGCTTCACTCCAGGCAAATCAGCAACAGATCAGATTTTCTCTCTGCGGCAAGCGATGGGAAAACTGTTGAAATATGGACAACAGTTGCACCATCTATTCATCGACTTTAAAGCCGCCTATGATAGCATAACGAGGGTAAAACTATGCACGGCCATGAGAGAATTCGGTATCCCGACGAAATTAATAAGACTGACTAGGCTGACCCTGACCAATGTGCGAGGCCAGATAAAAGCAGCAGAATTACTCTCAAGACCATTCGACATCAACAACGGTCTACGACAAGGGGATGCCCTATCATGCATCCTCTTTAACCTGGCCCTCGAGAAAATGATCCGTGAGCTGAGGTAAATGCAAGAGGTACGATCCTTTTTAAGTCCACCCAACTACTGGCCTATGCTGACGATATCGACATCATGGGAAGAACCACCCGAGACGTACAGACTGTCTTCATCCAGATCGAGCAGGCGGCGCGAGATCTTGGGCTTCACATCAATGAAGGCAAAACAAAATATATGGTGGCAACGTCAGCACCGAAGACGAATGAACCAACAACATCAAACCGCACTGGTCAAACAGGAAGAATAAGGATAATAGAATACGACTTTGAGACCGTTGACAATTTCTCCTATCTAGGGTCGAAAATCACAACCGATAACAGCTACGATGATGAAATCCGCGCACGGTTATTGTCAGCCAACAGAGCCTATTTCAGCTTACAAAAACTGTTCCGCTCGAAACGTGTCACCATAGGGTCAAAGCTCTTACTGTACAAGACTATGAGCTTGCCAGTCCTCATGTATTCCTCTGTGACTTGGATTCTTAGCAAGAAAAATTGCGAACTCTTGGCCGCGTTCGAGAGGAGAATCCTCCGAAGAACTTTTGGCCCCCTACATAAGGATGGACGATTCCGTAGCCTACACAATGACGAAATCAATGAGCGATACCATGATACGGTTGTGGATAAAATCCGGCTCAATAGGTTACGATGGGCGGGTCACTTAATCCGTATGGATGAGGATGATTCCACCCGGAAAGTCTATAAGGGCAGTATCTATGGTAGAAAAAGAAGACGAGGCAGACCCTGCCTAAGATGGAACGATGCCGTAGGCCAGGACGCCAGACAGCTTTTAGGGATATCGAATTGGTGGACCTCGACGCAAAACCGGGATGTCCGGGAGTTCCTTATTCAGGCATTCATTCATTCAGAACCATAGAGAGCGACAGGACGGACGGCATTGCATGCATGCCGAAGTTTTTCTGAGAGAGGGAAGATAACCGTTAAAATTCCTAAAAGTGTCGTGAGCATACTTCTGTCATCAAAATAATTGATAGCTTGAATGCTGGAACGTGTCCTTCTATCCTCCTACGTTAACCATATAAACACCAGCTGTATCATTACGAAATAGTGTGCCTTACCCTTTATCGTTTGGCAGGGCATTCTCGAGCAACAAATAACTATTATTAGAACGAATCAACATAAACTTGAGAATATTTTGTGCTGAGGTTCTTTCTGTGTTTCTATATGCTCAGTGACCAGTGTTACTCGAAAGTTCCAAGCATTTGTCATGTTTGCTCTGTGCTACGGTAGACAACTATTCCAAAATGGAGGAGGAGGAGTCGTTCATCTCACAAACACATGGCGCAGAACGGTAGAGGGTGATTCCAAGCTTCTCGGGATGTGCTGGAGGCATTTAGAATATATTTCAGCAATCTGTCAATGATGGCGTGTAGTCATGCAAATTTTGTTGAAGTCTGGTTAAAGTTGTCCCGCCCTGTGTGAATCGATAAGCGTATCGTTCTTCATTCCTGCCATTAACAGTATAAAATGTAGAGAGATGAAACACTCATTTAGTAAACTGCCGGGAAAACGCCGATAAGCTTACCACCGTCATTACGTGCACTGCGATCTCCTTTTCGCCAACATGCCGATTAAGATTGCTCACAATGACGATATGATGGTCAGAAGGCACCTTACAGGCTTTGGTGTTAAGTAGTTGGATAATTGTCATAAGGCATTTTTCTGAACATCAGATCGACTTGACCCTGGCAGGTAGGCGGAAATAAAGTGAATCGTTCAGTCCGCTCAGACAATAAGTAGCCTTATCAGCTGGTTAACGAATCGCTCAAGTTGTAAGCCTCAAATTGGTTAAGAGGGTCATCCCGTGTGTCGGATCCGCGGAATCGATTTTTTTTGGCAACAATTGTATCTAGATATAGTGCAGAATATATGGGTAAAGTGATTTTTTGATATTCGGAGGCGTTCGGAAATTATAGTGTTAAACACGTGATAAGTCACATGCCAGATTTATGTCGATCGCCATAATAGAGCTCGTATTTGTAGGTCCAAATGAAGTTGAATGACTTCGCTAAAAGGAGAAGAATTGAAGCCAAGGCTGTACATGTCTTTCTTCAAGAAACCTAAGGTTTATGGACTAGGTATAGCAGATTAATGGCCTGTTAAGGTTTTATGGCTCAAATTCGCATTCTACTTTTTAAATAAGTTTTTCTCGAAACTGCATGTTGAAAATCGGCTGCCATCATAACCCAAAATCTATCCAACGAAATTCTTTGAAATTTTCAAGACTTATTTACAACATATTTCTACGGTCCGCAAACTAGGATAATTGCGATTCATTCAATACTTTTCTTTTTATTCATTGAAGAAGCCTTAAAAAAACATTAGAATTCAACAAAAAAACTTTAACAATGCAGCAAAAATTTAGTTTTCAATATTTTTTAATAATCCTAGTTTGCGGACTGTAGATAAGTCTGTACGTTAAAATGCCGTTTACTTTTTTTTTTAATATGATCGCGGTGCCCTCTAGCGTGGCAGCAGAAAAACACCTTTTTTGGAGATGGGTGTATAAATTGTATTTCAATAACGAACTATGTTATTGGGCTGGAAAATTTACTGTGCATGCTCAAGATATTAATAAATCTATGGTGAAAAATTCGTATTTGTATCTAAATCCAGTTCTTCACAAAAAATTTCTAAAAAAAAGCCAAAAAAAAAACGCCCATCACACAGAATGACCCCCTTGGATCACTAACTCCTTCCTACTTACAAAAACACCTAGAAGAGCGCTCTGATTTGACCGTTATTTAGCTTTTCTTCCTTATTGAAATAGTAAACCAGCTCAAAAATTCGTTCACTAAATCTACAAAGCTTTCTTTTCTTACAGCAAAATCACACAGTTTTTCTAGCCAAATCTAAATTTGGCTTTATAACGAGATGGGAACGTTCGTCCAATTTAAAATTATAAAAAGAAAATTATTTTGAGAAGCTTTCATTGGCTAAAAAATGGAAAAATTGACATTCGAATGCATATCTTTAGGTTCTTTGATTTTAAGCTTTTAAATAAATTTAGGGCTAAAAGCTTTTTTATTGATATTTCTTGAAGATGCGTAAAGCAAGCCAAACGCTAATCAGTTCGATAGGGGAACGCAGTAGAAGGTATGGAGAAATATAAATAACGTTTTAAGAAAACTGCTTAACCTTCAAATAATTGCAAACCTGATTCTGGCATAACATCCCGTTGTGAACGGGACAAAGGCTGAAAAAGAAGAAGAAACTATTCCCTGTTTGCCGCAAACTAAAATGGTTAAAAGTTTGCTCGTCAGCAACCTCATCTCATGGATTCGTCCTTTGCCTGTCGGCGGTTTATGGTTTTTTTTTGGAATGTGCGCACGCTTCTCAAGAGCGGAATTGAGTCTTCTCACCTTTTCTAACTTGACCGAAAACTTCGACGACATATTCACAGCATTCTGGGCCAAAACTATATGAAATGATGAGACATCGGAGAGTTCTCTTCTCCTTCTAGCGGCACTGTGTCTCTGTACTCTGTACTGTGGTCAACAGGTATACCAGTAAAGGAGCACAATAATTCTTTTAGGGTGCAGGGCAACTTCCATTGCAGTACTACTTCCGAATTATCATAATCTCGGCAGATGTCAGATTTTACTTAAAATTAGCGCTAAGTGCCAAGCATTTAAGCTCGGATGATCCTCCTTAAAATATACAGTCCCTGGTCTCAACAAATACCGTAATCAGAACTATCGAGTACCGCCTCCGGTTCATATCGGTAAACCAGGCATGTACCCAAGCATCGGCCCATTCTTGTTTCTACGCCATTGCAAAAGCGCCATAACAAGGTAGCCGGAAACAAAATGATGACGTTTTTATGTCAGCAAATAGTTCCTAAGCACACAAATGAAGATAAACAAACGACTACCAGACAATTCGCATGCTTACCATGCATTGCCTTTGACTTTTATTCACTGATCCGTTTTTGGTCTGATTTCACCCCACTCAGAAGTTTAAAAGGTCGATCCACCAAGCTATGTGGAATGGGGCCGCAATCTGCCTTACAATCAGCTGCATAGAAGGCACCCATCTACACTTTATTGTAAAAATAAGCATGTAACGAATCAACTTACGCCGCAACGTAAACCTTGCTTCATCGGCTCTTCATCTCTGGGGGATGTATTTGTAATTCGGACATAGTAGCCCGTGTCCGTCACTGAACGTTTTCCAGATCGAGTGATATTCCGAATGTATATGTCAGTGAAGGGATATCGAATACATTCAGCGCGCTTATATTATTCTTTCTAGAGAATTTCGGCAATGGCTCCATACACCGTGCAGAAATTCGTACAGTAATCCATCCTTCAGTTAAGCACTGGTTCCCTGCAGAATTCCAGGAAGTACGAATCAAATTGGAAAAAACGAGCTTTCGTAGAATGCCTAGTGGTAAGCGCAGCTGGACGGCACGTTTTTAATGAGGCTCAAATGCGACATAACCCTGCATGGTAGGGCTGGACAAAAAGCCATCCAAATCACCCAAGAAGTGGCGGAATCATGCGATGTTGAGGGTTATAATCGACACTAAACTGAGCTTTAGAGAACACCTCGAGTATGCATGCTAAAAGGCAACCAGTGCCACCGTGTCTTGCCGAATATTGGTGGGCCAAAAAACTGGTGGAGGTTGCCTCTAACTGCAGTGGTGCGATCCATCCTGCGTTACACTTGTGTTGGCAAAGGCGCTCGCAAACTCTTAGAGATGAATGCAGGTGAATTCGGTTTACTGGCTGACGCTTCGAGTGTTTGCAGTGCTTTTAGGACTACATCTGATAAGGCAGTACTAGTGGTGGCAAGGATGATCCCTGTCATTATTCTGCCGAAAGAAATCAGGGTGCTGTACCATACAAAACGTGCGGAGGAGCAAAGCCAGACTAAGAATGTAGCACGGTCAGAGTCGAACAATCTTAGGCAATACACATAGAACGAGTATATGAATGACGCACAGGCTTATTCCCAACATTGGGGTGTGACTTCACCGAATTGTCAAAGATGCGGTGGCATACCAGAGAATCTAGAGCATGTGATGCTTCACTGTCCAATGTTCGCAATGGGGAGGAGAGTTAGGCACAAACCTGAGCCCGGAGAACTTAGTTGCGCAGATGCTGAGGTCCACGGAGAACTAGCTCACTGTTTCCTCCGCAATCGAGAAAATATGGGAGGAGTTGCTGAATGAGGCAAACCTAAAGGAGGGTGGAGCAGGGGCTGCAGACACTGGGGATCGTTTTTTCGTGGGTACGCATCCCAAACGCGCCCGCAGGAGCAGACGTGTCTTTGAAAGCTTTTTCATCTCTATGCACGCACAAAAGCAAAATAAGTTGAGAAACCGGAAGCGAAACCCTTCAGATATGAAAGATGCTGTGTGTTGCTTATATAAGAATATTTGAGTAGGCATTTGCCCTATTTATACTTAGCTCGTAATTTTTATGCATTTAGTTGTCAGACCATTCACTTTAGTATGATACTGGCATTCCACGTCTTAGAGTGCAGTAAATTTGCGCAAAAGTGGTAACTTTATATATAACTCTGTAAGTAATATTGAGATTTCCGCTAAATTTGTATCGTGTTCTATAGTACAGCCTTTATTACTACACAACTGAATGATTCTAAAATAAACTTAAAGGTGCCTTCCTGTAAAAAGGCTGCTTCTTCGCTTTTTTAAAAATTGTCTGTGATGAACTGGATAAAGACACGAATATGAATTTTTCACCATATATTTATTAATATATTGAGCATGCGTAGTAATTTTTACAGCCCTTAAAATTTTATAGCCCCATAGTTCATTATTGAAATAAAAAACAACTGATACACTCATCTCCGAAAAAAGTGTGTTTCTGCTGCCGCGCTAGAGGGCGCTCTGATCATCTTTAAGAAAAAACGCAAACCGGCTTTCTAACATGTGGACTTAACCACAGTTCATAAACTAGGATTATTAAAAAATATTGAAAGCTGCATTTTTGGGGTTTTGTTAAATTGTTTTTTTTTGTAAATTTTGGTGTTTTTTCAAGGCTTCTTTAATGAATAAAAAAAATACCGGATGAATCGCAATTATCCTAGTTTGCAAACCGTAGAAATATGATGTTTTCCTAGCATCTAATAGCAAAATTGATCTTGATCAACTTGTCCAAAAATGAAATGATGGCCTCATGCAACACGGTCTCAGATTGAATCTAAGCAAAACTGAATTTTTGATGACTGATCCCCACGAAACAGGTACAATCATTGTCAGCGGCAGTGACCTGCTCAGAACTGAACGATTTAAATACCTCGGGTCAACGCTATCAGCCAATGGAGAACTGCGTTATGAAATTACTTCAGGCATTAATGCAACCTGGATGAAGTGACGTTCCACAACCGGTGTTCTTTGTGATGAACGTATCAAGGAACGTCTCGAATCTAAAATTTACCGCAATGTGGTCCGTCCTATCACCTTCAATGGTTCTGAGTGTTGACCAACTGTAAAAGACAATGAACGGCGCCTTGCGGTAACAGAGATGAAGATGTTGCGTTGAACTTATGGCGTGATACGTTTTGATCACATCCGAAAAGAGGATATCCGCGATCGTTATGAGGTTGCACCGATCATGGAAAAATTGCGAGAGAGGCATCTTCGTCACGTAATTCGCGCTAACGAGAATTCACTTGCCAAGATTGGTTTGAACATCGACGTCGATGGTAAACGCTGGATGGGGATGGATGGGGCCTCGAGATTGCATCCAGATCAGGCATTTGATAGAGCCAAATAGCGAAACCGATCACGACGAGCCGACCCGGCTTGTGAACGGGACAAAGGCTGAAGAAAAAGAAAAATGCTCTGAATAAGTCGTGAAAATTTCAAAGAATTTCGTTGGATAGATTTTGGGCTCTGGTGGCAGCGTATTTTCAAAATGCAGTTTCGAGAAAAACGCATTTAAAAAGGAGAATGTGATTTTTAACCATAAAATCTTAACTGACCATTAGTCATTCGAACGTTATTCGGACCGATAAATACGCGCTTTATTACGGCGGTCGACATAAACCTGGCATGTGACATTTTACCTGTCGAACATTCTAATTTCCGACTGACTCCGAATATCAAAAAATCACTTTGCCAATATATTCTACACAATATCTAGATACAATTGATGCCAAAAAAAAACGATTTCTCGGAACCGACACACTGGAAGACCCCCTAAAGGGGGGTTCGAGGTTTATTTCTAAAAAATGCACTTACAAGAAATATGGAAATATACTATTATTAACATTATTTTTTGTCAGCTATTTGGGTAGGATAGTTGCTGCGAACGTATACTTAGAGTAACTGACATTTTTCGGACCCTCGCACTCCTCCTCTTTGCAACCAATAGCAAATCTAATATCTAACAAAAAAATAAAACTAGGTAGCTTCCTCCTACTACAATATATTTCAATAGTTAGTATATACGTATTTCGAGAGCTACTTATTCTCTCTCTCAGTATTTAAGCTTAAGTACTAAGTACTGTATATTTCAGTACTAGAAAGCTACCTAGTTTTATTTTTATTTAGAAGAACTACAAGCATGGGAACGATAACTATGTACTTTTAAACCTAATATCGTCTTCAGAAAGTACCGCAAAGGCATTGCACTTGATACTCCACACGATTATTCTCGGTGAAAGAAATTGTACACCTTATTTGCATATATGGGAAAATAGGTTCAGCAGTTTTAAGTAACTCGGGTGTGACAGACAGACATTGTATAGATTTCAGTAAGGTATTGTTTCACACAAATTCTTAAAAAGATACTTGTAAAAGTTTGTCTCGGTCAATGCTTGGATGTTAAGGTCCCCAATGCTATATCCGGCTTATGATGACCCTTGTGGATGGCTTGGACTCGACATTTGACTAGACTAATATTACGGCTGAACATGTCTACTACCCGCAAACAGGCTCCAAAGGTGGTTGTTAGTATCAGCGTACAACTTTGTATCATCTCAGTGCATGAAGTGATTGCGAAACCATACCCTCTGTTTTTATTTAGTATATTTTAAAGAGGGTTTAGTGTCAAACTAAACCAAACCATTTTCGTATACGGCTCTGAGACACTGATAACCTCAGACGAATGCACTGACAAGGTGGTGTGTTACTCTTCCGAAACTGTCGTCACAAAATGTTCAGTTTTGGATCAATGCAATACAGATCCTGGACACCGATTAGCCAGGTAAGCCGAACCTTGTGAAAAGCCTTGGTGAAAGCAATTTAACAGATTCGTTTATCCTCTACCGAGTTACTCTTTGCAACCCTTTGATTCTACTCGGCATCACTTGTGCTCCTCGGGCAGGAACTTGTCGATTTCGAGGTGCACATTGACTCTTCCACTAATAATTGATGGTAAAAAATTTTGTTTAGGGATTAGGGGTTCTAAGTCCACATCGATTTACTGTCGAACCGGACCAAAGGGAGAGTAACTTACCCCCACTCTTTTTGGTCTACAGACTCCTGTTTTCAGGCTTGCCACCCAAAGTTCAAAAATTAAAAGGTCACGATGACAACTTACAGTTTCGTACAAGGGCAAAGGCAACTCATCAGACGCTTACCTCTGACCTGGGAGCAGCGTCACCGATGCAGTTCGCAGGTGTTATACGTTCCTATTTATAATTCGCAAAACACAACATTAAACTACGCTGGTTCCTCACGTTCTTTGCATTCTGAACACGTCTGCAGAGACTTTCGCCGTATCGTCGCAACTGACTGCATACAACAGAAAATTTTCATTGCCCGTGTGCCCAGCTATGTGCGCCTCCCTAGGATAGCATAATTCCGGTAAACCATTTGCAATTTATTTTTTACTCATGCCCTATGGTCACTCAAACCAATAACACGTAAGTGAATCTTCTGACCGTGCAATCTGGCTGCCACAACTGCACCAGACTGACTGTGGTTGCAGTAGCTAAGGAGGCTTTCAATGGACAACTATGATACATGCAGCTCAAGGTGACATCCTGATCATCACGGTTGATCTGAATACCAAAATGGGCTCCGACACCACCTGATTTTACCAACATGAGCATAGATTTAGACTATTTATTATGGTTTGAATGTGTTCAACTAAAGACGTGCTGGCATTGACCTCGATCAGGACGACTGTGGTGAATAATACAACAAGAAGGACGTAATTTTTTTCAATTGTCAAATATGACGTAGCATTCCTTAGCAAAATGCATTCTAAACATAATAAATAAATAATATGTGTCTTTGCAACAATAAACTAACTTTAGTTGTAATTTGCCATGCTTTGCATGAATTACCAGTTTAATTCCATTAAACTAAATTCACCCGAAAATTCTCTTCTAGAACGTAACGAAGACAAAATCCATCGAATATTGCTGCGAAGGATATGCGGAGATCACATCGGGTAATGAGACCATTTGCAAACCTATATGCCGAGGAGGTTGTGGTCGAGGCGTCTGTCATATCCCCAACGAATGCCATTGCGATCCGGGCTATATTGGACGACATTGTACACATCGTATGAGCATTGTAATTTCCGTTAATATTCTTAGACTCGTGACTTCTTAGTTCCCAGGATGCCAGCATGGACGGTGGGGTGAAGGATGTAGGTACATTTGTAAATGTAGAAACGGAGCCCTGTGCGATAATAGGACAGGTAAATGCCGATGTACGGATGGATGGTTAGGAGATCAGTAAGTAGAAAATAGTTTGTGAGAAACTCAACGCTAGAACTTTTGATTTCGATTCTGTTTCATCAATTTTGTAGAATTAATTTCTACATCAAACTAGCCCACCTAGTGTTACACATAAATATTATCAATTTCAGATGTGATCAGCCATGTTCCGAAGGATTCTTCGGAGCGAAGTGCGAAAATCATTGCGAGTGCAGTTCAAAAAGATGTGACCCAGCGACAGGAGAATGCATCCCCGAGGATGGAGTACTCCCAGCTGACACACCCGAAACCAGGCAAAAAGAAACGGTACCAGCCTCTCATCCTTCTACAAATAGCACATCCCTCATCATTGAAACGCTAAACTCGTCAATCGCCAATCTCACCGAAAATATTGACAAACTAGCAAAGAATCTGAACCATTCCAGCACAATAGCTCCCGTGACTGTCATTGTCCCAAATGCTTTAATGGAAGTGACAACAATTAAAACTGTTCATGAAGTCATCGTAATTAAACCAAACGACGCCATGGCTGGAGCTACTATAGTGGTCCCTGTAGACCATGAGAGGCAAGGAACATCCTTTGTTGATAGGCACAATCCAATGATCCGGAAAACAGGCAATTCGGATATCATACATGTGACTGGCAATTGGCATCAACATCATTTAACGAATTATCCAACAGGAAATAATACAAAAGACGTGAACTCGTATGGGGCTGAGATGGATTCCAAGGAAGCAACCTACAGAGTTAATTCGGATAGCGGCGTAAATGCTGTTCTGGTGGTTATTGCTATATTTTCAATGGCCATTCTTGCATGTAGTGTTGGATTTTTGGTGCTTTATCGAAGACGTTTGAAGAAAATGCAGAGTCAAACTCACAATGGAGGAGCTGATGGAAATGGAGGAATGACGAAGGACGAGGTGCTAGCAAAACCGCTCCCAGATCTACCTGCATTTACGCAGAACTTAACGAGGCAAAGTTACGGTAAATGGTATTATTTTCTATCTTTGATTTCTATTATATTTAAACCTGTATTGATAACGTTTGACTATGCGAGTATTTGCTAAAACTTACCTTAGCAAAGAGACGACTTTAAGCTTTTAAGATCCACGAATTAGGGTCATGAAGTCGGGCTGCTCTGAAGAGTAACTTATCTTGCGATTAACGTACATTATATTATATTTTACTCTGCTTGTCTTTCTGTCCGCCACTCTAGATTTTTCCGGAAACGGCTAAACCAATTGCCATGACGTTTGGTGAAAATATGTGGCCTCTATGTGTATTGAATAACATCATTTTCTGTTGGTCACGTGGATATAAAACGCAAGGGTTCAATTGGTTTATTTTTATTTGAGAGGTGGTTTGTTAGCCAAAATTTAAATAAAATTAAACGCGTTTCAAAAAGTAGTTCCTTTACTGGGAAGAAAATTGGTGAAAAAAAAAACAAATATCCTATCTCAAGAACCATTTGCTCCCTTTTCAGTTTTCACGTCTGAAAAAGGCTTTGTGGGTTTCCCCTTTCATCGGCGTTGCTATTATCGGTTGTGTTTTTCAATCCTAGATAGGAGAAATTATCAGCGGTTTAAGGTTATAGTCTCATATATTTATTGTTCTCATTTGAAAAGCGATGCTGCTTAGGTTTTTGGTGGTGACGTTGCCACCAAGGCTTTATACTCCTGTTTTGCTGGTGCAACTTTCGCGGGTAGTGTGGTTGCTTCATGCACTTTTCGAGTTGATGGGCGTGTTGGTTCTCCCGGGCTTCTTTTCCCTGTCTGTGAAGTTGCTTCTACACTCGACGGAGTTCATAATAGGTCTCTGTGCGTGTCCAGGTTCTTTGGGAATGGAGCATTGCCTAGTGTGCAGCATTTTTCCATTCCGTGGCTACCGTGCGTTCATCGCTGAACCAGTCAAACTTCATAAGATTATGCCTTATGTTATCCTTTACACTAACGCATGTATTTAAAAGAAGAACAAAGGGGGTTTCGGGTAAATTTCTAAAATATAATAATAGAATATTATTACCTTTTTTGGATCAGATATCGGAATAGGGTGTATTTTTGGGCCAAGATACACCCTCCCTCAAACTCAGCGCAAAATGGCGCCACATGTGAAGGGATTCATAGACCACATCCTCCCACCAAATTTCGTGATAATCAGTTGAGCTGTTTCCGAGTTAATCGGGTGTGACAGACGGACAGACATTTATAGTAATAACGCTCTTCATCGATTACTTGCCCTAACTTCCTAGACGAGATAGTGTCGAACCTTTTCCCACAAAATGTCAAACAGGCTTAAGATAATTGGATAATTCCAACTGAATTCTGTCGAAATTCCAATGGTAAGCGATGAAGAGGTCCTAGAAAGTGCCAACAAAATAGCAGAAAATAAGGCTCCTGGCTTGGATAAAGCCCTAATAAAGCCTTTAAGGCAGCAGTAAATATATCGCCAAATATGTTCGACAAACCTCTGAAAAAACTTTCATTATACAGACCACTATTACTTCTACTTGCAAATTATTCGAACGGATAATCTACGAGCGATGCCATGACCGGCAAGTTGTGGATAAAACCGGTTCAATAGGTTACGGTGGGCGGGTCACTTAATCCGTATAGATGAGGATAATCCAGCCCGGAAAGTGTATAAGAGCAATTATCTATAGTAGGAAACGAAGACCAGGCCTGAGCGCCTGAGATGGAGCGATGGCGTAGGTCAGGACGCCAGACAGCGTTTAGGGATATCAAATTGGTGGACCTCGGTCCAAAACCGAGATGTCTGGACTTCCTTATTAAGGCAAGCCTAGACCGGATATCGGTTGTTGCGCGGTTGATGATGATGATGATACTCTAAAACAGATTACTTCCGATTGCCGTAAAGGAAGCTACTCTCTCTAAGAACTCGTTTGGATTTCGAAAGGAAAGATCTACGACCGATGCCGTTAGCCAAGTTGCTAACATAGCCAAAGTGGCCTTCGAAGAGGGCAATGCTGTGCAGTGAGAACACTTAACATGAAAAACGGCTTCAATTCCGGCAGATGGAGCAAAATACTAAAAGCCTTAATTAAATTCGGAGGTCAGTACCTGGTGAGAATTATTGTTAAATTTTGAATTGATAGACTTGTATGCTGATATTCACATCAAGTAAGTAAATCATACCAAAAAACATGCGGAGTTCGACAAGGGTCCGTCCTAGGACCACTCTCTGTATAATGGAGTGCTGATGTTAGACCTCCCTACTGGCGTGACCACCATCGGGTTTCCTGACGACATTGGGCTGACAGTCGTGGCACGCCTCCTCAAAGAAGTTGAGATGTACGTCAATGGAACAGTTTATGACATTAAGTTTTGGCTGGAGAATACAGGCCTATCGCTTACAGAACGTAAGACGGAAGTGATACTTATCACAAACCAAAGGAAGGGTACATCTACGTTTAAAAGTTCAGTCAAAATTACGTAAGTGTTTTAGGAAGAAGATGGGGAAATTTCATATTTCAATGTATGCTAGGGGTTAAAAATTCACATCAATTATTTCCTGTTTGAAATTAGCGGTTGCTGTTCATTTCATAGTGGAGTATAGGGTTTCCACACAGTCAGACTTTGCCTCAATTTCACTATCATGACACTTAAGTCTGCGCAAGTGTTAAGCTCACAACTGTTTGAGATTGATGATTACACGCAGATTTGGTGTGAAGATTTGGTGATGGTTCCCCACTCGCGCAAAATAGCCAGATGCCAGTTTACAAGAAACTCATTTGAAGTGGATTTTGTACGAAGCATCACCCGAGGTTCATCTGGTCCTACGGAAACGAAGAGCTTTTGCTCCGAAAGAAAGCTCCATTGATACACTTTAGGGTTGGTTTATTGCAGTTTTGTGAGTAGGCATGTAGACTCAGAGGACATGCTCCTTTACTGGACCAGATGAATTAAATAGATCCCTTATCCACTGCTATGTTGAATAGATGAAATGCCACTAGCTTACAGCTACCTATTACTTCTTCGAGCAAAAGTGAAATCACCTTACTATAGACACTCTCAAATAAAGTGAAGCCACGACTTGATTTTTGTGCAGAACTATTTAAGACTGGCAAATACGGAGACCATTGAAATTGTTCAGGAAGTGGTGGTGTAAGGGGGTTGATACCTTTTGCGAATTGCATGGGCTGTTACTCAGAACGGATTCAGAACTCTTGGAGTTTCTACTTCCTTGCCCGCCTATAAGAGTCATAGTTTTGAGTTGTGTTGAACAAAGGGGCACACCAAAGCGCTAACTGCAATCCACTTCATAAAGCAGTCAGTTCACCAGCAACTAATTTGTCGTAAATGGCTTTTTCTGAATCACGTCATAAATAGTCCACGTCTTGTCATCGCGACATCAGACAACACAGATAGGAACACAGAGCTTCCTCGACACATTATCAACATATTCGACGAAACCCCTAGTAATTGACGATAGTGAAAATTAGATTTCAAAAAGTTTCTTTCCTTCGATTCAATTTTATATTCAATACAAATATCAATCTGCGCCACTGCGGCTATCTAGTTGGTAAATTGATTTTTGATTTATCGGAGAACAATACGGTATCATTCAAATATCACCCAGTATCCAAACTTTTTTCTAAGAATCCTCGCGGGTTTGTACAGTCATCATCATCAACGGCGCAGCATCTGGTATCCGGTCTAAGCCTGTCTTAGTAAGGAATTCCAGGCATCCCGGTTTTGGGCAGTGGCCCATCAATTCGATATCCCTAAAAGTTGTCTGGCGTCCTGACCATCGCCATCATTCCATCTCAGGCAGGGTCTGCCTCGTCTTCTTTTTCTACCATAGATATTCATAGATATTGCCCTATAGACTTTCCGAGCGGGACCCACCGTAACCTGTTGAGCCGGATCTTCTCCGCAACCTGACAGTCATGGTACCGTTCATAGATTTCGTCGTTATGTAGGCTACGGAAGCGCCCATCCTCATCTAGGGGGTCAAAAATTCAGAGAATTCTTCTCTCGAACGCGGCCAAGAGTTCGCAATTTTTTTTGCTAAGAACCCAAATCTCCAAGGAGTATATAAGGACTGGCAAGATCATAGCCTTGGACTGAAAGACCTTGGTGTGACGTTTCGAGCGAATCAGTTTTTGTAAATTGAAATAGGTTCTGATGGCAGCCAACAATCGTGCACGGATTTCAACGTCACAGTCGTTTTCCATTATGATTTTCGAACCTGATAGGAGAAATTATCAACGGTCTCAAAGTTGTAGTCTCCTATCTTCATTATCTTGGTTTCACCAGTGTGATTCGATGTTGTTCGTTCCTTGGCTTTTGGCGCTGCCACCTTCATAAATGTGCAGCCCAAGATCTCGCGCCCCTGCTCGATCTGGATGAAGGTAGACTATACATCTCGAGTTGTTCTTCCCATAATGTCAATATCGTTAGCGTAGGCCAGTAGTTGGATGGATTTGAAGAGGATGGTGCCTCTTGCATTTACAGCTGCATCATGAATCACTTTATCTAGGGCCAGGTTGAAGAGGGCCATGGAAGCCCTTCCAATGTCTTGTCTTAGGCCGTTTTTGATATAGAATGGTCTCGAGAGTGATCCTGCTGCTTTTATCCGGCCTCGTACATTGGTGAGGATCAGCTTAGTTAGTCTTTTCAATTTCATCGGGATGCCGAATTCTCTCTGGCTATCATATGTGGCGTTGAAGACGATGAAAAGTTGCTGCAACTCATGCTTGTAGCTTTCAGGATTATTTTCTTCCCCTATCTCGATCCACTGATCACGTCCTTCAATTTCGAAATCCGAGCAGTGATGCGCTGTCTTTGTCAAGCAAATCTGCCCAGCGATTACGGGGTTTCCTACCGGTCTTCTGTTCTCCCTTCGAATACCCTTTTAGGTAGTTGATTGCGGTCTATACGTTGAACGGTGAGAGCCCATTGTAATTTCCGAAGTTTTGTTGATTTGGAGAGGTCAGGATCGTCGCCATTGATCATCCTTTCATTTAGTTCCAATTATTCTTCCGGAAGGTATTGACTATGTAGACGTGTTAGGGTCCATGCTTCCATGCCGCAGCATAACCCAGGTCTTATTATCATTTTGTACAGGGTGCGGCAGCATAACTTCCTTTTTTCAAAACTCAATAAAAACTATTGTATGCCTCGGAAAATATTTACTTATTTTTTATAATGTAGGTACATGTCTAAAGTTTTTATTTACATTGTTTTGAAGATCAAATCTGTTATGTGACGTCCCCCATTCTCCATACATTGCGTAAACCGATTTCTGGCGTTTGTCATTAATGCAAAGGCTTATGATGCAATTCTCGAGGGTTGGTGTCAGCCCAGTAGCGCATGTTTTGTTTGTTAACCGACCCACACAAATGAAAATGAGCTTCATCGCTAAAAAAAACAATAGCACCCTCGGGAACGACATCATGAAGAAGCTCACACGCGTTCATCCGAGAATTGAAGTCACGTTCTGAAAGTTCCTGCACTATCGCCATCTTATAGGGATGAAAATGAAGATCATCACGAAGAATTCTTCTCACAGAACGATCGGATAGTCCAAGGGCAGATGCGTGTTTGCGCGCAGAACGCCGTGGCGATCGCAACATTGACGCTCTCACTGCTTCAATGTTCTCAGGTGATCTAACGGGCCGAGGGACTCCTGTTCTTCCTTTTGTCGCACTTGCAGTTTATCTGAATGTAGTGACCCATGTAACAATTGATTTGCGGTCTGGGACGGGAGCCAACGGGGCTAAATTAAAGCGATTCCGAAATGCACGCTGTGTTGCAATAACCGAATATCCGCTTGAAAAGTAAACCTCAACGGCAAAGGCACGCTCCTCATTATTCCAACGCATGATGGCGACTGAACCGTATCGGGACAAAACTTTACAGTATCCCCTCTTGAACGAGATCACTAGCGCTCCGCTATGACATCAACTAACTGAGTGGCGCGCATTTTAAAAAAGGAAGTTATGCTGCCGCACCCTGTATATTCAATACTTTGCTTTTCTGTGCATTAATTGGCTTTTAAAATCAACAGCAAGGACCGAATAGAAGGTTCTGCTCGCGAACAGAATTCGGGATTTTATTTCATCCACTTCCTCGTCAGTCATTGTATTTTGTCTGATAGGTACCATTTTTCAAGTTTGCGTCATAATTTTCGTGTAGTTATAGCTAGTTAGTAGGCCAACTTTGTTTGCTGTTTTATCGAAGTATTTCCATCTGTATATGCGACAATTTGAGAAGACTCAAAGAGCAGCGTGCCTTTTGTGTCCACAGTAAACATTCGTATAACCTACTCCAGTTGCCGATTGAAAAGTAGAGGTGGTAGCACAGCTCCTAGTTGGGATTAAAGCAAGGTTTGTCTCAGACCTGCGCTATTGTGTGGGACATTGTCATTCTGGTAAAACTCTCCAGGTATGCTGAAATTCCCAAGTTAAGCATTACAGTGTACTACATTTCCGTCAATACTATCATATACCTGCTTAAAGTTCACGAATATTTAACGGATATTTACGTTTAATTCTCAGTATTTTTTTATGACCTGTTTGAACTTGCAGTCCGAAAATCTCCTTTACTTGTTTTATCGGCTTCTAACGCAAGTTGCTCGATAATAATCACCTCATGCAACACGGTCTCCGATTGAATCTGAATAAAACAGAATTTCTGGCGACCGATTCCAATGAAACAGGCACTATCAGGATCAGTGGCAATGAGCTGCCGAGAACTGACCACTTTAAAGAGTCTGGATACATGCTATCAACCAGTGAAGAAATTGCTTCACGCATTAGTGCAACCTGCATAAAGTGGCGTTCTTTGTAACGTCTGCCGTGTCAACCTCTATTGTTCTGAGCGTTGGCCGAATATAAAAGACAATGAATGCGTCTTATGATAATAGAGATGAAGAAGTTATGCTGCATCAGTGGGTAACACGCCATGATCGAGTCTGAAATGAAGATATCCGCGATCGATATAGAGTTATACCGATCGTGCAAACAAGAAGTCTAATTCTTCTCTGTAGAATTTTAGTGAAGATTAAAGCAGTGAGATGCCTCTATCTTTGTCACATGTTAACTTGTGATCTTCTTGTGGATAGGGCATATCAAACACAATTTAGCGGGATCTGTTCCTAGTTCCAGATGGAAAGAACCAAATTATGGATAGCTTTCGTGGCCCTTGCACTCCCTGGTTTGTTAAGTTCAGCTGGGTGCAGCTATGCCCGGTGCTTTATTCATTTTTGGACATTTGATTGCTGACTCTACTTCTTCCAATGTTAGCGGCTCAATATTCCTATTGTGCTCGACCCTAATTCATGTGACTTTTCGTGATTGAGTTGCGTGTGAGCAACTGAGAAGTGCTTTGAAATAAGATGCCCACCTCTCAGGTGAATCACTTTCGCTCTAGTGTTTGCTCCGCTTTTGTTTTTACAAAAGGTGGTTTAAAATTAGATTTCCCCGCCTCAAGTTCGTCATCACTTTATAGACTGGTCCTGTGTTTTTGCTCGCGGAATTATCGTGAATTTTCTTCAATATTTCCTCAAAATATTTTGTTCCTTTTTCCTCAATATTTTATTAGCTGTTTGTTAGAGATTTTCGTAATTTTCCCTTTTCGTCCTTGTATTTCGTTCTATATGTTGTCTGCATGCCTCGTTTTCCTTGTCATTTGCTTCTTAGCATTCATCACAAAACCTATAATTTCTCCGCCGCCGGGATTCATATCCAACCACTTCTTCCCCTGTTATTTTGATAGCGTGTTTTAGGTCATACCACGTGTCATCTATAGATTTCCTCGTGAAATTCGGGGAAATAGTAACGGTTGAGGTCACAGCTTGTTCCTCAGCGTTGGTAGTTGTTATTTGGTATACCATGGAAACTGTGCCACCCAGTCATTCGCAATGTATTTCCTCGTTTCCAATCTTCGCGTTGAAATCCCCGAGAAAGATATTGACATCATGTGGAGGCAAAGAATCGTACAGTCTTTCCAGACTATCGTGATATTGTTCTTCGACTTCAAAATCTTTTTGTTCTTTTAAGATCTGTATATTGACAAGTCTTATAACAGAAAAACTTTTCTTTGATGTGAACTGCACATAATCTTTGGTACATAAGTTTGAAGTAGATAATATTTACTTTAAAGTCCCTATTCAAGACGAAGCGACTCCAAACTCACGTTTCCCTAGCAACTTCCCACTTTCGATCTCTAGTCATTCTAATTCGTTTCCTGGACCCCTTGAAAAGAAACCTTGTACTCCCTAACCTGATGGAGCAGGTCTTGGACAGCAAAAGTTTGTTTAGTGAACTAATAATCCAGAATCCAAGAGCGAATTATTCATTCAATCCTATCCGAGGTTGTTTATCCTGTTTCTGTACATGATGTTTAGTTTTTTGGTGACCCATCGCTTTGAACCCCCAAACCTGGAGGACCAAGTTGATTGTATTAGACCGTCGTCACGAAAGGATGCGCTATGGTAAAATTATCCCAACTAAGCTAGACGTCCTTTTCTACTTTTGTCGCAAAGATAGTATTTTCTTCTTCTTTTATTCTGATATTTCTTCTCCTTTTTTCATCTCCTTTGTTCTTTTGAGGTCGGCTGGCAAAGATCAAATTCACTTTTCCGAATGTAGGCTTGGCCCTTGTGAAACATAAGGGCTCTCAAATAAACATGAAGCCATTATTGTCTCGGACCGCCTTTGGGCTACTTACCATAAATTTGGGGGTCCAAGCAAAGTTAGGTAGCGAGCTGTTATAAGTGGGGATTATATGATCATACTATCGAAGACATCACTCTCCGCGGCTGTACAGCAGCATATCTATAGCAGATTCATCTCGGAAGTAATGTTAGGGTGTTACACGTATACCCTAGACTTAACGCACTCGCAGTCGCGAGGCGGCGCTTCGCTGTCTTTAGTTGTTGGCTACCACTCGCAAGCGTACGGGGTAGATTTTGGCTTTGAGGAGTTTGTTGGAGTGTGGAGTGCAAGGGAAATGTAACCTTTTTGGGATCTTTTCTGGAGTAATTTAAATGAAGAAATGTTTTCTCCCGTGCATCACGTGAATAAAAATAATAAAAAAATGAATCCTTTATTGATTCATTTTAGGAGTCCAGGATTATGTGCTAAGCTAGTTGGAATGGATTTGGATTTGGATGCCTCGCCTTTCTCTTCTAAAGCCTAATTAGTTCTTTGTACTAAAGGATATCAAAAGTGCTCTTTTTGGTTTTGGTTTTTAAAATCATCTTTATTTTTAAAAAATAGGTAACAATAACAATCTTTTAAAATAACAAAAATAACTTAAATCTAATGGCCACTGTGGGCTCTCAAAGTTTTCGAATAACAATTTACAGGCAGAGAAGAGAAACAGTAAGAAATAAAAATCCAATTTTACAATAAGTTGTCGGGAAATCGTCAAAAACCCGACAGAATTCACTTGGCCTTAGTGGCAAATAAAGAAATATAAAAGTAATAAATGTTTTATCGCTTCAAAAGATACTTTTAACTTAAATTATTGTGCTTCAAACTATCATAATTATATATTTAATATTATATATTTTTTTTATTTTTTTACAATAACATCCATAGTCAGAAAAGATAATAATAACAGTTCTAATATTTACAAAGAAACAAAGAATAATAACGTATAAGTTATTATACAACTGGAGGCAAAATCAGCACCCGTTCAATATGTACATATTAACAAAGCCCCACCAAGAAACAAATGGCAGAACTGAGCACAGCCACCGCTAACCGGCATCCTGCAGCCACCAGTACCAGGATTTCTCTTTTTCATCCCGCTTAATATTAATTGCTCTCGCTCTGGAGTATCTCCAGTCGAATCCCGGAGCCCCCACTGTCAAATTCGGGGGGTATTCTATCCTTTTGTCCGTGGCACGTTTATGTATATGATACATAACCGGATCACCGGCAGAATCAAGAATTAGACCATTCCTGTCAAGATACACGGACGCTTCGGGAGGAATGAAGCCTATCGTGAGAGTTTTCTCGAAATACCCATCATTTGGGTAGAGCGGCTGCGAAACCCAAGGATCCTCACCATGCGAAGCAGATCGCACTATATGATTCCGAATCAATCTGACGATAACTGTGTCGATTCTTGGCACAGCAGCAGCTGCATACATCACTTCGTTAGTTACATAGTGCTCATAGTTTGACGAAGCAGTCCTATTAAGCTCCGTGCAAGCACGCAGACATTTCCTTTCAAAGATCCTTATTTTCTCCATTTGGCTAGCACTCAAATTAAACCAGATAGTACACCCGTAGGTGAGCATCGGTCTAACCAAAGTAAGATAGCAAATAATCTTAACCTTCCGGCTAAGATGTGGAGCATAAAAGAGTCTTCGAAGAGGCATGAATGCCTTGCGAGCGCTCTCTAGCGCGACTTTAACGTGCTCGTTAAATCGGAGACGCTCGTCGAGACGCACACCCAGGTATCTAACGCACTTTTTATAAGGAATGCGCTCAGAACTATCCTCGTTCGCGACAATGTGGAAATCTCTCCAATTCCTTTTCAAGTTCCTACTGGCATACGCTAAGGAATTTCGAAACAGAATCGTTTCACACTTTTGCGCATTGATGTTCATCCGCCAACTGTTCGTGAAGAACTTAATATCATTGAACATCTTCTGAAGTTCAACTTGCACCTCAGTTACCTTCTTGTGTGCCGTGTAGGCAATCAGATCGTCAGCAAAGGCAACCAACGACCTTTTAGAAGATTTATTAAAATCGAAAGAGTTGAATAATTGAGCAAATACCGCAAAAAGTGTAGGCGCAGTCACTGTCCCTTGCTGTAATCCATTCAGAACATGAAATTCTCTGCTAGTAGTGCGATTTCCGTCCTTAATGACAAAGCACTTGCCAAACAGCATACTACACATCATCGCTACGAGGTATCTTGGAAACTCATTCTTCAGGAGCCTGAAAATCAGTCCATCCAACCAGACGGTATCAAAGGCTTTCTCCATGTCTATAAGGCAAGCGCCTACGCACTCACCATTGTTAATCCGCCAGCAAATATCAGACGTTACCTTCGTTATTGCATGTATTGTCGAATGTCCAGATCGAAATCCAAATTGCGCGTTCGGCAATAATTCCTTCTTCTTGATATACCCGTTCAAGGCTTTCAATACCAAAACCTCAAACACCTTGCTGATGTTAGGCAGCAAACTGATTGGGCGGTAGCTTTGAGGGCTGGATGAATCCTTCCCTCTCTTTAAAATCGGGAATACTCGGGCTTTCTTCCATTGTCCTGGAAAGAAGGAATTGTTCAATAAATTATTAAACAAAGTGCAATAATTACGAATGGCAATGTCTGGAATTTACCATTTGCCTGAGGACCACGTTGGGAATGCCATCCATACCGGATGATCTCCTATTGTTTACTCTTCTGAATATGGAAGTTAACTCTACACATGAGACAAAGTAATCAAGCAGATTATCACTCGGTATGAGATCAGCCTGCAACGAAGAGCTAAATTGGAGAACTGTGGTGCCGTTAAGGCTATATTTGAAATTGTGGACATCTCGTTCTACAATTTCCGAAAGTCGCGTTGGCTCTAAGTCCGTTCTGGGCCGATGCACCGATTCAAAGTGCTCCCCTATAAGTTCGAGTTTTAGAGCATCATCCATCACGATGTAATTGCCTTGCGCATCAGCAGTTACACTATTCGTGTCTATACCTGAGTCAATAAGGGTGTTGTATCTCGCTGCCACCGACTTTAATTCTCGGTACAGTTATTCGTGACTTCTTCCGGAATAACGTATTTATCTTAGTAAACATGGAATCTGGATCGCTTGATGAAATACCCTTTAACTTCTCCCGCCATTGGCAGTCCCCTTCATTTACGTAATGTTGACGGATAAAATCCCGTGCAATCTTTAAAAATGATTTGAACTCAACCAATATGGGATGACGATAGTCCCCATATCTCCGATAGATTTTGTGAGCGGAAGGCTTTTCACTTTTTTCCATATTATTGCGAGGTTTAATCTTAGGGACGACTTGTTCAATTTTTTCCAGCGTCAAGTTCTCCAGCTTGAGAAGATACTGAAGTATTTCCTCGTTGCTCAAATTCCTGTCACCTGGTGCAATTGTACCATCCTTTTCCCCATCAAGAGGTGGGCATTCCTCTCGATATCCCCGAATAAACCTCTCTTGGAATTTCTTCCAATTTGTTTGTTTAAAGTTCAGCCTGTAGACGCCACTGTCCATCGGCAGAAGGTGAACTCTTCGTCCATCAAACAGAACTTCAATAAGAATAGCGTTATGGTCGCTATCGTAAGGAAGAGTCTGTAGTTTCCGTTGAGGATTCCTAAAATTAAAGTTCAAGCACGCGTCAGCAATGCACAAATCCAGATAGGAATTTGCCCTGGGCCAGGTTGGACTCTCTGACCCATATAATTCGCATTTATACTCTATTTGGTATTGCTCTATCCAAGATTTGAGGAATACCCCTCTAGGATTGTTTGTGGCTTATCATTCAAGTCGCCAGCTATAATATAATAATTATGCAGCCTATTCAGTTCGAGTATCGTAAACAGAGAATGGAATTCCTCCTTGAACTTGACTCGGTTGTTTCCTACTGCATAAACTGACAGAATGTATAAATTCCCTCCTCTAGGCAGTGAAAACAGAATACATGAGACTTCGATACACTCAAAGGTTTCAAATTCAGGCCTATTAATATGCCTGAAACGATAATGGCGACCCATAAGTATTCCGGTACCACCTCACCCATCACAATTTCGTCTATCGTTCCTCACGAATTCAAAATCCTTGAATGTTATCGAATGCCTCGGATTGAGGTAGGTTTCTGAAATCAAGACTATGTCAGGCAGCGTCTGGCAGCGAAATCAAGGAGCTCCGCTCTTCGATGGATTCCTACGATGGAATTCACATTAATCGCGATGATTTGGAGACCATCCAGTGGTACCGCTGTGACTGCAGACCTAGCAGCGGGCATGCTGTTTGTGTAAATATTCTGTTATGCTATTTATTCTTGTATTGTGTACGTGTTGCGTATGCTGCATGTTTTCACACATGGTTAGTATTTTATTGAGGATGGTGTTCATCCCGCCACTTGCATCTTGTTGGGGCTTGTTAGCTTCCCCTTGTCGAACTACTTCTGCAAATGGGATCCCCGAGACGATTGGTGCCGAAGGGACGGCACCGTTCAATGCCGCTGACACCTTCGTTCTTTGGGCCGATCTCGGTGCCTGCTGCCTTGTGACCTTAACATTGCGGAATGCAGGACATCCTTGGTACGGAGCCGGATGTCCTCCGCTTCCGCAGTTGACACAGAAAGTTTTTTCCTTGCCATCTGCTTTAGTCAGCGAACATTCGGCTGCGGTATGGTCTTTCCCGCACTTTACACATCGTAAGGTCATTTGACAGTTCACTGCCGAGTGACCATAGCGCTGGCATCTTCGACACTGGACTATTTCGCCCCTTAGCAGGCGATCAAAACGAATGGCCTGGTAATTAAGCGACTTGATGCCGATCAGGTTGCTTCCCCGGGTCTCCGAGCTTATCTGCACGAAGAAGTGCGGCAGAATTCGTTTTTCCAAAACGGATCTCCTCGTACTAAACCGTGACACTGAGGGGAACTTGACCTCAGTTCCCGTCTCCCGGAGCATTTTGAGCACCTCATCGGGTTCTTCCTCCACATCCAAGCCTTTCAGAAGGAAAGTTTGCACCTTCTTTTCCTTTGGAGTGTAAGTGAAGTGAGGAGCCTTCACTCGTTCGAGGACCTCCCGTGCTTTTTTGTAATCTGCAATTTTGTTACATTTGACTTGAGCTCTCTCGGCCCCCGTCTTTTTAATAACAAAATTCGAGAGCCCCGCGCTCCCATTAAGTAGAGTGGCTAAATCTCTACCACCTAATTTATAAACATTAATGGGGGCACCCTTTCCACCTTTTCTTTATTTCGGGTGCTAATTGTATCCCCAGTCGGACCATTTTTTAAATTTTCACTCGTACTTGCATTATTTTTTACAATATTTAACATTTTCTCTTGAGTTTTGTTTTTTTTTCTTTAATTTTTTGGAAACATAGACCAGAAACTCACCCAATTTTCCATCTTCACTACTGCAACTTGCGTGGTTAGCACCCTCTTCATTTCCATCGCCACCGTTGTCGCTGACTCTCGTATCGTCAGCTTTACTGTTCTCTATGTCCTCCATACGGACAGATTCGCTGCCGGAAACTTGTTCGCCCTCAAGGCAGCCCGGTTCCTCCATGACTGCAAAAGTAGTCGAAGAAAGTTAGATAACAATTCAAAAGTAAATTAGTTTCAATTAAGTTTTAAATTATATATTATTAATTAAGTAATATAAATATCTTTTTATATTCTTGATAAAAGTTAATTTAATTTCAATTTTGAATTATTTTTATTAATAATATCAATTTGTAGACACGTCGGTTCTCTACAAATGTCAGCCTACTATTTCAAGTGCTCTCTTTAGAATGCTTTTATTTGATAAAAAATCCTCAATCATCACCCATTCCCTAGCAAGTTAGAGGAAAGGGGGGTTAATTATGGGACATTCGTTAACACTAGATAGTTATGAGAGAAAGAAAAGTATAATTGGATTACTAATTTTCTCGAAATGTGCATACGAAGGGACCATAGTATATTATCATAATAACAAATTTATTATTTACGAAGAAATAGCTTATAGCATAAGGAATTGTTTTTAGATTAAATGTCAATGGATTCACTGCTCCCTATAAATTATGTTTTTTCTTGTTTATAACCGACATGCTCCTAAGGATACGTTTGCTTCTCTTTCATAGTTCCCGAATTTTACGATCGACCTTCGAATAATAAGGCTGTAAAAACGAGTCCCAATGAAAGTAAGTACAGTGGCGTGAGCTCAGATTACTCTGTCCACAATATGTCGAAACCATACACCCGGAAAGGAAGTGTGGAGCATTTATACGATGAAATAAAGTACAGCACGAAATCGGAGTGTTCAAGGGTGTGATATTGCAAGGGCAGTTCTACACAACTTGTCTGATTATTTATTATGTAAGGATACAGTTTTATTTTTCCTATGAATTAGTTAAGACAATTTTTATAACAACAAATAAGGATATAATTTGAATAAATTCAAATTACAGAAATGAGAAATTGTTTATATTGGTAACGTTAGTTCACTGGGTTGCTTATATTCGGCAGTATGATTCATCTAAGAAATGATGATGAAAGATACTTTGGGACAAAACCACCAAAACCATTCGTTTTTCAACTGTAAAAATTTTCTACTTCGCAAAGAATCCTAATACAGTCTTCCTATACTATATATTATTTTTACTTGACTTAAGGGGATCATCCCGTGTGAAGGCCGTTTTTTCGGCTTTTTTTAGAAATATTTTTTGAAGAACTGGATAAAGATACAAATACCAATTTTCACAATAGATTTACTAATTTATTTGTAATTTTTCCATCCCGAACGCATAGTTCCTTATTGAAATACAGAGCAATTTATACACCCATTTCCAACAAAAGGTGCTTTTCTGCTGCTACGCTAGAGGGCGTTGCGATCATCTTAAAGAAAAAAGTAAACGGCATTTTAACGTACAGACTTAAATACAATCCGCAAACTAAGATTAATAAAACATATTAAAAGCTAAATTTTTGGTGCCTTGTTAAACTTTTTTTTTGTGAATTTTGATGTTTTTTCAAGGCTTCTTCAATGAATAAAAAAAATACTGAATTCAACATGCAGTTTCGAGAAAAACGCATTTAAAAAGTAGAATGCGATTTTTAGCCATAAAACCTTAACTGACCATTAATCTGCTATACCTAGTCCATAAACCTATGGTTTCTTCAATAAACACATATACAGCCTTGGCTTCAATTCTTGCCCTTTTAGCGAAGCCATTCGAACGTCATTCAATAACGAACTATGTAATCAGGCTGGAAAAATTACTATGCACGCTTAAGATATTAATAAATTTATGGTGAAAAATTTGCAATTGCATCTTTCTCCAGTTCTTCACAAAAAATGTTTAAAGAAAGCCAAAAAATTGCCTTCACACGGGATGACCCCCTTAACACTATAATTTCCGAACGACTCCGAATATCAAAAAATCACTTTGCCCATATATTCTACACTATGTCTAGAAACAATTGATTCAAAAAAAATTCCGATCCGACACACGGGATGACTTCTAGACATCTAGAAGTGAACAATATATAAAGAGCACTTAATCTGATCACCCTCGAGTACAGAATGGGAAACTAGCTAATTCTTTTTCACCTAGGGTGCTGAATACATTCTTACCTATCAGCGCACGGATCAACGGTAAACTGCAAGACTATTATTGCTCCCTTCATTTCGAGATCCCTAAGCGGCCTTTATTAACTGTAATTGTTATATTTTCAGATTTACAAGTTTTGACCGTATGTTTTATGCATTTCAATGGATGTAGGTGTGATCTTAGTACTTCGACCAAAGAAAATTAACTTATATTTTTTATTATAGAAAATCTCTTGATTAATTGTTAAAATCGTATGTAGTAGCACTAGACAATAAAATGCAGAAGTTTTAGTTAAATTTTCACGCCGAAAGTGGTAACATCCAAAGTACAGGATAGGAAGTTTACCGCTGTGGCTGGAAGCAGTAGTTCTAACCGGGCATCACTACAGACAACAGACAATTTATCCGTCTGCTCTTTGAAGACAACCCCGAAATTCGTCTTAATACGGGTTACGTAAGTTTTATACATATACGGTCATTTACTTAAGGACCACCACTCTCATGGATCCTTTTCAACTTTTGTTATTTCCTGCATACACGCTGGACCTGCCCAGAAATAGAACTTCAACCGTATCTTCTTTAAAGAAGCGCTTATTCTTTCCAGAACTGATGGGCAGCCATCGGAGCGATGCGGTTGTTCCCAAATCCTATGTAAAATTCCCCAGATCGGATGTCGGGATTACGATAACATACAAAAGTGCTCGCTGTAGACTAGTGGAACCATTAATTCAATGCTTTCTAAACCGTCTTTACCCATTCTGCCGTTGGATAAACCTCAAGAGGTTTTAGAAGCGTTCCGATTCTGGCAACACGAGTCCGCATACCTCCTTAATCAGACATTTAATATACGCTGCCAGCTCTGATGTAGGCCGAAACTGCCTCAATTGCTTATAGTTCGACATTATCCCTCCGAATTACTTGATTTTACTTCATGTCGAGGATTTTCGTTTGTTGCTGTGCCATAGTCTGCAGTTCTTTTTCCACCATTATATTTCCACCATTATATGTAGGGTCCGCGATATTATAATCGTTGGAAAATATTGTGAGCTTAATAAGTACCTCTATTTACCCGCAGGAAATTGACGGGAGCGCATTCAATCTGACTGATTCTATCATATAAGCAGTTACTCGGCCCTGAAGAGCGTCGGTAGCCTGTAAATCTGTGACAGTTTTTGGGTCGAAGCAATGCTTCCACACATTTTCTTGGTTCTGCCTTTCACATACTTTCTCAAGTTTTTCCACTTGCTCAATCGGCATCAAATCTTTCGTTAGCGTCCCGCGGTTTGCGATTGTATACTTAAAATCGAACACTTTCACTTGAGCGTCCCGTGTCCTCCGTCTTTCCGCAGCAGTAGAGTTAACAAGTCCTGTCTGAGTCCTGGTCCCACCGAAGCTGCGAACAGATTGCGCTTAATTAAAGAGTATGTTGACGTTACCACCTGGAGATCAGCCTGATTATCTGATAGAAGTCTGCTATTAAGGATGGCTTCCCAAGAACACCCCACAATCTTCATAAGTTAAGTATATCATGGCTGACATTCTTTTCACGTATCCTTTGAGACTACCAACTGCCGCTTCAAAGGAAACGTTGCTGTATCAGGTGCTTTTCAACTGTGGAGGACACCTGCTGCCCAGCTTATTTTATTCATCCTTTTGTGAAATATACCTACATAAATATAAAACATACAGACAGTCTCCCTGTTTAAGATTTTGTGTGAAACAACAACGTCCAGGGCAGAGGCAACAATCAGTGAGGCAGCGTCTGATTAGTTGCCTCTCCTTTTCGAATTCCGACTTGTTAACGAATGGTTATGTTGAAAAAATAAAACTTGTTTTTCCTATTCGCTAGTGTTGATTCATTGGTCTTGCAAATATTTCGAAAACTACCTGTTCCCTTCATCAGTGGGTTTTTAGCTATTTTTATACTAATCTAAATCTATAATACTATTCTTATTAGTAATATGGCTAAGTTAGTTTATAAAAAACTAAATCCTGCGGTTGCGAATGAGAAGGGTTGACGCTCGATGAAGCATCATAAGGCATTGCAGAGTGCAGAAACCGACCACCACCTACTGGTGCATATTTCAGCGTTTTTCTCACAGAATGTGATAGTAAAGTAACAAAAGATGAAAAATGTTCTGAATTTACTAGAGCCACCAGACATTTTGCTAGCGAACTTAAGTAATTCCCGATCCTTTCGTAAGAGACTCAAGAACTCAAAAGTTAATTTTGCGATACCTTTACTATACAGGTGAAATTTCCTGGCGGATCACTGAACAATTCAAGTTTATTTCAATTATACGGGAAAATGATAGGTAGAATGGAATATAATGTTTGTCATATTGTGTTTCACCTATTGAAACAGGCAAGCAACAAATACAGAGAATTTATCTTTTAATGACTAATATTGCGAGGCATTGACAAGTGAATCCTTAAAAACGAACAGGGATTATATGCGTAGAGCGCGGAAGACCGTTCAGAGCAACTGGATGCATATAAAGTCGCCAAAAGGGAAACCTTAAAGCAAAAAATACTTCTGCTACGAGCGATTAAATGGTGAAGTGAACATTGACCCTTCGGGTGAAGCCACTACGGTATAGGAGAAAAACGTTACCAGAAATTAACTGTGCGTTCCGAATGAAAAAATACAATTTTTCGAATGAAAATCGGAGATAGTTTTCAACGCCCAAAACGACCCACAGCAATTGGTTGCAAGCCTAGGACTCTAATGGGATAGTTAATCTTAGCTGTAACTTCGACCACCAGTTTTCCTGTGAAAAGGGTAAACAGGTGATTGAATTCACAATAAGGAAGTGGAAATTGTTGTCGAAAATAGCAAATGTGTTTATCAGCGCTTTCAATATTTGCTTCCGAGGTGGAATGTTTCCGAACCAATTTAGTTCTTTATCCTTATATTTAAAACTGATAAGCTCTCGCGTTAACCATCAACATATAGACCAATTTGGTTACTGAATATTACGGAGAGTTAAGCCTGCCATTCACATACAGTTCGGTATGTCAGTTAAGCCTGAGTAGTCCGCATTTGACTAGCGGGCGTTACGTTGATGGGCATCCGTTTTGACTGTTCAGCGGCCAGTGGTCGAATGAAAAATGAGTCACGCCCTTATAGTGGAATAATTTTTGAAACCCGTTTCACATACTGGAGAGTATCAAGCAATGAGCGCGCCCGGCGGATACACCTACGACTAAAATCGTGTGCCGCGTGGCCTTCCGACAACCCGAAAAGGACGTAAGCAGCCATGTAGTTGGCGAAGAAGTGAGGATGCAAGGAGTCCTGAGTTCGCATCCACTTGATGACGGTTCACGACTCGGTACTCCGTGCATCGTCAATGAAAACTGCCCTGGGATCGCAGTTGTGTGGAAGCGCTATTGTGTGGAGCCGCTGAGCAGAGATTCGTCCGAGCTCCATGCCAGGTGAGCGATACGCACCACGGCTGGAAACTCACCGCCCCCCGGTTCCGCCTACCTGTTGACGGCACGTTAACAGCCGCAAGACCGGCAGAGCAACGAAGTAGAATAAATATCCTGCCTGGCTCTGTCAAGAAAAAAAAGATCTCGTCACAGTGTCTAACTTAATTTAGAAAAGTTAAAAAGGTAACTAATATGTCAGTTAAATAAATTGTTTTAAAAAATAATAAATTGGTGATTCACCAAAGTAGTAAGAACAACTTATACAACATTGAAAATCTTAAGATATCACCCCTCTGGTAGAAAACAATACGAAGACACGAACTTAGCAGACCAAGCCATCAGTGAGTTTTCGCTAATAAAATTTTTAAAGCTTCTCCGCAAAAGAAGGCAAACAAAAACAAAAAATAAATAAATAGCTAAAATATTCAGTAAACTAAGTCGGAAATTATTTACAATTTTATTTATTATTTTAAATAAAAGTGAGTTTTTTGGTCGACAAAGGGCAGCTACAAGGGGCACAGCTACATTAGCGCACTTGAAAAAGGAAATTAGCAATATTAAGAAAACTATTTTTTCTGGAAGTAGGCGGGTGGATAATAAGCACCAGTTCACAGCGGTAAAAAAGGAATCTTCTCTAGCTTCGTGAAAGCGTTGCCATCTTCAATTCACAGCAACAACAACAACAAGTTCTATCCAAAATTATAAAACGAGTCGGGAAACCAAAAGCTGGACGCTTCAGATATGAAAGGTTTTGTGTATTTTTTTTATAAAAATGAGAGTGGATATTTGTCTCATTAGTATCTAGCACGTAATATATGCATATATTATGTGAGAATATCCACATTCAGTCATTAATTTACAAAAAAGCGACAAGTTTGACCTATTATAACAATAACGCGATTTTCACCAAACTTGGTAGGATCATGCCCTATGTTATACCCTACTACTATTGTTACCAAATTTTTTGATGGCAGAATGAACTTAAGGAAGGTATTGCAGCCAACTATTAAAAATTATAGTAATATATTATTACTATAATTAACTTTATTTAAACAGACATCGCTATTGAGGGTATTTCAACACGATATAGTAGCAGCCTCCTGATTTTTTTCAGATATTTTGGGTTGCGTAGTTTTTGAGAATCGGTCCGTTAAAAACATGACTACTTTCGACCTCGCACACTCCCCACATTTCCAACAAATGTCAAAATTAAGATCGGCTTTGGAAAGTACTAACCGAGAGCTTTCATTTTGATACCCCTCTGACTATATTCGATGGAAAAAATAACACCTACCTTTCGCATATATAGACACCCCTTAAATTCGATGTTGAATTATGTAACTCACGGTATGCGTGAGCGTTCACACACACCTTTCCATCAAATTCGATGTGAATCGTTACAACCGTCTCCGAGAAGAATGCTTGTGACAGGCAGACAGATGGACGGACCGACAAACTAACTGACAGTAAACCGATTTTAATAAGGTTTTGTTTTACACAATTCATTTTAAAGAAACTAGAATGTGGACTGCAAAAAAGAAAGAACATTTAATTCCTGGCCAACCGTGCTTGTACAGCAGCCTAGAGTAATTAAATATACAGTCTACCCAGGGTAGCTTGACAAAAAGGTAAACTAAAAGCAAACTAAATTAATTTGTTGGCAATATTGAAGAATCTGAAGCATCTAACATACATCTTCGTCAGTTAAGGTTATTGTAAAACAAATTGGGATCGAACCTGTCATCACTTTTGGCATCAGAAGCTAATAAAAAACCAAAAACAATCACTAACGCTAAAGACGAAGAAACAAAACTATTCATAGGGCCGATTTAAAAAGGCAACTAAGGATTTCACTGCGGTAAAACAGCAATACTTCACATACCAGCCTAAGAGCAACAAAGGCCTATACGTTGTGACCGAGGATATTGAACTGAAAATGGATCCCAATGAAACAAAAGATGAACTTACCGAAATAGGATAGGCAGTGAAATCAGTCAGTGTCATAATGAAACGAAACAAAAAATCGCAACCCTTACTCAAAACTGAATTGAATCCAGAGGCTCGCAAATTGTTAAAGAGAAGTTCACCTAATATTCAATCCCTATCTTTTACACAAAAGAATCACAGTGGAGGAACCACATAAACACAATTGTCCTATCTAATATATGAACTGCCAATAATTTGACTACACCAAGTCATATTGTGCACTTTTTAGTGTGTGCATAATCTGCGGGGAGTTCCATAAAACTATATCTATGTGCCAAAAATAACACAAATGCTACAGTCAGAAAGTGGATAATACTATACTGCTGGAATGTATAAAGGCCTGAAGCGAATCACGCTGCCTATTCAAAGATGGGCGCAGCAACAAATAACTTCTATGACTAAAACACAAACTCTGGCTAGCCCCCAACTTACTTAATTTGCTTATTGGAATGCAAACGGCCTAAGCCAACACAGAGCTGAAGTTATCTACTTCTTGAAAGCTCATGACATTGATCTGTTTCTAATTTGGGAAATTACCGTTTCCCTTCGATTATCGCGGTCCTCATAATTTGTTGTCGTGGTTTCCATTAAAAATGAGAAATGGTAAATTCCCCGACCCCTTTATCTTCTATTTAGGCATTGTGGAGCAGCCAGACGTAGAAATCATGTGATTTCCTATGGTTTCAAATATCCTGGTTTCAGTGAGTTTAGAATATTAAAGGGTTGGAGAAACTCGTAGCGTGCTTTAACGTGGATTTAGAAATTAGGGTAGACAAATTCACCATACGCAACTCTGTCACCTCAGTCTTGTGTCAGGCATATAGGTCTTATTAATAAAATTATCAGATCAGAGCAAGGGTTACTCAGGAAAGTGTACTGACTCCTTTACGGTACCTAATTTACACCGCAGATTTTCTTGTTACCGGTTAACCAACCTCTGTCGACGACACAGCAATCTTTAGTTCATATGCAGACCCAAAACTAACTTCTTTGCAATTGGAATGGTATCAAAGAAAAGTAGATTACAGGCTTCATCTGTGAAGGAGTCGAAATGCGTGCAAGTTACTTTCACTTTGTGAAAAGGAAATTGTCTCTACGTGAAGGTCAACGACTCTACTATGCCCCAATCGGAAGACGTTAAATACACCTTCATAGAAGACAAACCTGGAAACGACACAAGAAATGTCAAATGCAATTTTTCACACTGAAATTTGCCACTCATGTCCGCTCTGCACACTACAAACTCCGTAAGATACAAGTCAAACATTGCAATTGGCTCAACACGCAGCTGCTGACCAATGGAACGAGTTACAATCAATCAAAATAACTAACCCCGTCGGCCGATGTTTAATTCAACTGTGCTCCTCCAATTGTTCAGATGGCACATGCTACCAATTGGCAAGCCGCCATCCTCTGGCCTCTTATCTCCTTCCTGCGGATGCAGTTCCCAGTAAAAGTCTAATTCGGTTTTTCCGATTCTGGGAACCAAGCGCTTGCGTCTTTTCAATTACCGTAAAAACAATTCCAGAAAAAAATATAATCGTTTGACTGCGCGTAGTAATTATTATCTGCGCTGTAGCAATAAATAGGGACGATGTATTTATGCCAAATTCCGAATTTTCACGTTTCGCCAGGATAATCGTCAAACATGTGGACAACTAGGACTACTCTACATTGTTTATAGAACAGAAAACATTAATAGGAGTTAATACAATGAAAAAAAAAGACCAATCAATTCAAACCAAAAATACAGCAGTTACTTCGCGACGATAATCTTTAAACTTCAAGACCTTAAGCAAACACGTACTGACGCGAATTAATCCTCAGGAATCACCGCTCAATCCACATGTTTACGATTCCCACAAGACTCTCGGATTACCAAAATACCATCCCAACCTCCTAATTTGTTACAACATGTGCACAGGAAAAACTCACGTCCACAGTGCTTATGTACAGGGAAACACCAATCGAACTGCTCCCCATCGCTGGGAATTATAAAACTAAAAACAAACAAAAGGGATCGCGCGAATTCAATCTTCCTCGTATGTAGTCAGAGGACAAAGTGAGGATGAATTATTGAGGACGGAACGACACAGCATATAGCCGCCTACCTCCGTATTTCATCAAGGATTTATCTCAGCCGCCACTTCATCCCAATGAAGAAGAAAGAATATTAAGTTTACAAAATCTGAAGTGAAGAGATACCTGTTTCACATAAAGTTAAGGAAGGACACGCTTCAGAAGACCGGACGGCAATACCTTTCGGCAAATAACCGCAAAGGCCCGTATATCCAAAGACTTCTGGATGGCAGTCAATTACGAGACGTTAAGTTTCCAAGGCAATCACAACAAACGATTAGCTCTTGAAGTGAAGTTACAAGGTGGGGAAGGAAAATTGAGGCTTAGGAACACTTGCTTCTGGCGGAAAGGCCCAAGTTGGGCGCCATTTGTAATAACTAAAATGAGGATTGGAGATGGTCCAACGAGCATCCTGAGTGGCGGGGACGATCTAGAGGGAAGAGCTATCTCAAAACCTAAAAGAAATTGACTAAATTGACTGTGAAGGTTTACCCGCAAATATGTAAGTTGACGGAGAGACGGAGCGCTTCAATGAAGCTTCAATATTTGTGGGCAGACCTCCGCGGTCAATTTAACTAATATCTTTCAGGTTTTGGGATAGCTCTTCTCTTTAAGTCATCTCCGTCAACTTAGGATGGTCGTTTGACCATCCTTAATCCTCATTTTAATCAATGAACGCGAATTGTTAAAGTACTTTTTAATATGCAAATTTTACGGTATTTTGCAGCTTTAAACCTTCTGACAGCCCTCTATCTTCCACTTAGCCTTCTGACAATGTTTGTCCTGTATTTGTTGGTCTTTGCTAGATATTTATGCTAAAATTCAGTCGTGCAAGAGTCGGTTTCTTTCTTTTGTCTGATAGATTTGATTGGTGTGCGCGACAACAGGGGCAACACCATTTGATGCTGCTTCGCTTGCCTATTATGCTCACTTCTGCCCACAGCTACAGGGACTCTTGACTTCCAATCCCAACATAGTCGGCTTTCTGCTCCAAGCAGCGTGATGCGATTGAGCTATTGTACCGCGTCTAACCTCAGAAAGTGGAGGGCACAGCTGGTCTATACGATATACAGTATCATGGAAGTACTTGTAAATAGGGGTTTTACAATGGGCTTTCTAAGGTCGTCAACGGAAGGCTTCTCATATACAAAGACATGCATCTCTTCAGAAGAAGCACTGGATCGCAGCCCCCAACGGTAAAAATTATTATTATTATCAATACACTCAAAAAAAACAAATCCGTGGGGGTTGAAAGTTCGCCTCAGAAATGCTCTTTACCCCCAGTTTCTATAGATGCCGTTTCTACATATTTTTCTGTACATTCTGGGAATTCTAGATTTTCCCCGTTTGCGAAAAGAGCAGATGGTCATTAAGATTCTGGAGAAGAGCACCCGTCTTCAGTGCGACAAATGAAGGGATATTTGCGTGCTCCGTGCCATAGCAATTGTAACAGGTAAAGTAATTCTAGAATGCACCAAAGAGCACGTCTAAAGTTTAATTGACAGTCTCTCTCACATCAGACTAGTTTCGGCTCTAGATCCTCCTCCACTAGCCACTAGAGTTTGAGGAAACGCATTTTGCTCCTTGTAAGCGATTACGTTTTTCCTGGATATGGAGCGGTTCAATGGAAGATATCTTTCTTCAAATACATTGACCCTGATGATGACATCTGCGTGCTCTCACATCAGGCTGCACAACTTGGTCAAATATCTTGGTATTTGGAGAATGAGACCGGGGGAGAGAAGTGAAGAAGAAATCAAGGTTCAATCGTTAGTCCAAAGGGTCATCTTTCCATGTGCAATTGACATTATTCCAGGGCAGTGTTCTCCCTATTCTGTTATATGGGAGCCGCACAGTGCATATATAAATTAGAACCCAGAAGTGAACTTTTGATCCCTTGCGTTTTCACGCAAGGTTTCGATAAAGTTTAAAGTGAAAATGTTATATATGTACCGATAAAGTTAAGCGTTCAAAATAGGGCTATACTATACTCTCTGCTTAGTTGACTAACAAAAGATTCAAGGTCATAAAAATTTCGACATAAGCAAATAGAAGCAGGTATTCCACTAAGTGATATTCCAGGATCATTGCAGTGCTTCATTCACATCGTTGACATTCCTAAATCTCATCGTCTATAAAGGTACACTTTTGCACAAGGGGCGATTTATTCAACATGTATGTAAGTATATCAATCCACGACCAAGAGAAATTATATATATTGGAAAGGTCGAGAATGAAATGGAACAATGGAGAGTTAAAATCAACCAGATAAATTGCGAACATTTGTACCACATACTTACTCGAAAGGACCAGTAGGATGACAATAGGAAAGGAGGTCAAATAGTGACTACGGGCAGCTTTGAAGCTCAAGATCTAGCTGAAACTTCGTGGTCGTTCAAAGAGTGCACAAGTGTACACAAAAATCGAAATATGTAGGTTAAAATCTTTACAACCTCACTTTGTTGACACCCGAAAAAGTTATTGGACCTTGGAGATATTCCGGCTGAAAAAGAAATCTTTGGAACTATGTAATACCAAAACATTCAGAACGAATGCGAAAACGGAACGGGAGATCTCAAGACAACGTTTCAATACACTGTTTTTCGTGAGAGACTATTTGGTGACTTATTATTATTTTCTACATTTATTAGAAAGATGCAATGAATGCAATGTTTTGTAATCAAAAAATTAATAACTGGTTATATGGCGATGCTCATGCTGATATCCATATTAGAATAGACAATCAATATTCAAAGCATTTGATGGAGGTGGCAAAAACTATCAACTACGACACGATTTTCTAGCCTATAATTGCCAGTAAATTACTATCATAGTGCTTTGACTAATGATCATCTACCATACGTACATATATAGCTTTATCCAGCACTTTTAACTACTTTGGGTTTAAAGCCGAAGATATATCCAAATGCGTAGAATACCTGAGATAACTTTTGAAGCAGAAAAAGTGTAGTCTGCTTCTAGCGTAAAGTACTTTTTTGCACATCTTTAGATCATTGATACAATTATTCCAACCGTATTTTCGGCTGACCTCGAATTTTGCGCCATCATTCCGTCATACTACCTAGTCCCCAGTGCTTTAGCAAAAGAACGTCACAAACACTTGAGTAAACACAGGAATACATCTTCCATCTAATTATTTTGGATAGTTAGTCCCTCTTGAAACTTTAACGGATTGAGATACATATCTGAGACGATGTCGATTCTTATGAAATTTTGTTTTTGTGGCTGGTGGATGATCGCTCTATGTGTTGCTTTGAAACCGGTTCAAGGTCAAGAAGCAGAACACTTTGCTGTCGGACCTCTACCCTCAAATATAGTGCTACCTCTGAAATACTTTGAAGGATTCCATATTAGAGCTGGAAAGTGCATTAAAGAAGTTCCGTAAGTATGCCATAGCAGCTGGAGTTGTAAAATGTTTAGTGCTGCAAGATAAAAGGAAAGGGCAGGTATTGTGAATGATATTTGGGAGATATTGGTTCCGAAGCATAATTATTCCAAATTTTAAGAATATGTTCAAAAGCTGTGCACCTAGTCATTCATTTCATTCTTATTTGATTATAGAACGAGCTCACTCTACCCGAAAGGACATCAGGTTCCTCCCGGCAATGGATCAAATGCATTTCTCAGCGTAGTGGAGCGTTGCTGCGAAGGTTACAAACGCTACAAACATGACCGACAATATTGTGTACCCAAGTGTTCGAACAAGTGCCAAAATGGATTTTGCGTTGCTCCAAATGTTTGCATCTGTTTCACCGATCATGTGCGCAATCTAGATAATGAATGTGTCACTACGTGCCCCATAGGATGCCTGCATGGCCATTGCCATATGAATGGAACCTGCACTTGTAATCCTGGTTACACGCTAGACCCGAATAAGAAATTCTGCGGTCCGGTCTGTAGTAAAGGTTGTGGAGTGAACGCAAACTGCACGGCCCCCGAGCAATGCTCATGCCTTCCTGGATACCAGCTGAATACAACTACGGGGTGTGAACCTCTTTGTATTCCTAATTGTGGAAATGGAACATGCATTGAACCGAATGTATGCCGATGTAATGCAGGCTTTGTTTTGAAGGATAAAACATGTCAAGCCAATTGCCCCAGGTGGGTCCCAACTAGACATTTGTTTTTCCATTTAAGGGCTGTGAATTGTATGATACCATCCTATTTTTAATCTTCTTTTTAACATAATACATGGAAAAAGGATTCCAGACATTTGTCCCCAAACCATTTCTGAACCCCTCTCTGAAAACTCATTTTAGAGGATGTCAAAATGGACGATGTGTTGAAAACGATAAATGTGAATGCGACGCTGGATTCAAGTTAACTGGAAATGGCACAATATGTGAACCAATTTGCTCGAAAGGATGCGTAAACGGAAACTGTACAGGACCTGAACATTGCACATGCTGGGCGGGATTCGAGCTTAAAAAGGGATTATGTCAGCCAACTTGCAAGAAGTAAATATTAGTAAATCTGATATTGAATAACGATCCGGTTCTTAAATATTCTTATCGTTTTGCAGGGGATGCCACCGGGGAGAGTGTATCAAGCCAGACGTCTGCGTATGCAAAGCTGGATATACATTGAACAGTCGCGGTACAGAGTGTAAACCAGTATGTGAAAGTGGATGCCCAAATGGAAGATGCATTAAGCCTAACAAGTGTGTTTGTAACTTTGGTTACAATAACGTCAGTGGAGTTTGTGTGAAGTGGGGTAAGATTTCATTTATATTCTGTATAATATTCTTTCTGATGTACTTATGTACATGGCTGTGAACACTCAATTCCAGATGTTAAAGGTCGACTTTGACCTATCGAATATTGTTGAATCTGCTGTTTCCTAGATCTGGCTTTCCTGCCTGTGCAAATAACTTTTCCCCAGGAAGTTTGGCGGTGTGTTTTTCACTTCACTGACTGAATTTAGTTACTCTCGAAATCTATTTGCGTATCCTTCATAGTCTTGTACAAATATATGCCATTACGGTTCCGTATTTTCGTGCTTCAGATTCTTAAAGGTTGAGGTCGTTATAAAGTTTTCGAGCTTCCGCTAATGCGCTCCACAATGGCTCCTCAGAAAGCAAATGGCAAGCAAAATGTGTATGATGCCCACGCACATAATAAGGCTTCTACCCTTGATAATGATAATATATTTCAAAATCCGAGAATTATCCTGACAGCCGAAGGTGAGAGGGTTGGTACCCAGATAAGGTCATGTTGTAGAGAAAATCCTCGATTTTTAAACAGTGACGTTTTTGTTACCCAACGAATCTACTGAAAGTGTTTCATTCAACGCAGCTCCAAATATATACACTCTGCAAATAAGTACCCCGAAATCCATTTGAAAAAGGTGGACGAGTTACTATAATCTGAATGACGACGAAGCACCCAGAAAATAAGTGAGACTTTAATAATATCTACTACTAACCTATTGCATTTCTACTCCCTTGAGTTGCGGATTAAAAAACCACTCAAAGTATTTCCCGCTTGTTGTAAAAGGCGACTAAAAGGTTAGCAATCCGTCTTCTTCTTTTTCTTCAGTCTTTGTCCCGTTCACAAGCGGGGTCGACTCTTCGTGATCGGTTTCGCCATTTGGCTCTATCGAATGCCTGATCTGGGTGCAATCTCGAAGCTTTTAAATCCCCATCTAGCATATCAAGACACCGTTGTTTCGCCCTGCCTTTTGGCTGTTTATCATGCTTGTGAGTGCCTCGGAAAAAAAATGAACTTATTAGTGACGACCTTTGATTATAGAGCAACATAACGGTATCGATAGCCTGCTCGCTCTCTTCAACTTGGCGAGAGTTCTAACGTTACAAGCTAAACATGCTAGGATTATGTGCCCCCCTCTCCCTCTTTCGGCACTCTTCCTTTTTACTCCGTCAAGACTGATGTGAACCCGGTGCCGGATTGATGCTTACGTCAAAATTAAGGTATGCCCGCATTGCTCGGGAGCCGGTACCGGACAAGATACTGACTTCGAGATTACAGTCCGGCATGAGGAAAATTTCAATAGTATACTCTGACATTCTGATCGTGATGGACGATCTGGATGTGATGCCCTGAATAATCCGCAGCGAATATTCACTCGGTGAAGTTCGACCTATTGTTAATGAAACAGCTAGTCACCGCAACCAGCTAATACGGACTATTCCCCATAATAGAAACGAAATCGTTTCGGTAATTAATATGCAGAAATTCGCTGGTCTCCCTGCAAAATTGTTCATTACATTCGCTGCAAGGAGTTAAAATTCGGAAAAGAGGCACCAACCTTCAGTACGACAATTATTGGGGTGTTTGCATGTTCCCTCCCATCGCAAAGATAACAGCTAAAATAATCCTGGAAGTATCGACAGAGGACAGGCTGATTTCTGCTTTGGAACTTTCGGCGCTAACCTACCATAATCAACACTGTGCGTATCATTTTGGAACAATTTGCAGAGTTTAGAGCCTCATTTCCCTTGCTCTTCATTTCGACAGCGTCAGTCTCACTATATTGAAGTGTTCTAGGTGCATTTCGGGAAAATCAATGATAACTAGCAACTACTATTAGATAGAGAGAGCCAAACAGCTCTAGATTTGAAGCAGGAGGGAGTGGGATGGAAATAAAAGTAAAGAAAAGCGACGTCCTCAGTCTTCGCTTTACGGTAAAATTATTCTTCGTATTTCTCGCCAAGCCAAGTCCGTTTGTTGCATGTTACGTTTCTATCCCTTGTCCATGACTCTTCACTCAATTGTAATTTATTAACCTCTACTCTTCAATATTTTTCGTAATCGCCTTATATTCAGCAGGACTAACGTTTCCTGCTCTCTGTCCTTCCCAAATAAGTCCTTATCTTTGCCTCGAAATACCGGTATATAAGGAATAACATTCATTATTCGGCATTTAAAAAATAAAATTTGTCCTTTTTCCATTACATTCTAGACCGCTACCCCATACCACTCCTTCACGACACACACACCCGACCTTGGACTTAGTAATACCATCAGATCCCTGTAGTTTCCGAAGACATTTCAAAAACGGCAATATGCTCATCTGTCGAACTCTTTGAGTTCAGTAGCATGACTTTTAGACTGTGCAACGCGGCGCAAACCTTTCAAAGGTCCATCCATTATATCCTGCGCAGGTGAGATTCCTCGGCCACCTGATGACCCCTGAAAGCATCCAACCGGATCCAGTCAAGATGCAAGCAACTTCGAGCTTCACGCTTCTAAAAACTGTTAAGGATCTGAGGAGGTTCTTGAGCATGTTAAACTTCTATTGCCGTTTCTTGCCCAAGGCCGTCCACCATCAATCGGTCCTTAACACCTTCTTGTCTTAGCCGAAAATGAAAGATTCCATGAGCCAGACAGACAGTGTTTCCACACAATCCACCCCGACATCATTGGTCCTTTGCGAGATACGCGCGGTTTCAGATATCCTCACAACCATCGAGAGGTTCAAGCGGTGGCCTGAGGCGATACTTCTGAAAGACATTACTACAGAATCTTGCGCAGAGGCCCACTGTTAAGAATGGAATTACGCTTTGGTGTTCTGGCAATTGCAATTACCGACCTGGGAATGCAATTTGAGTCCTCCCTTTTCACAGAACTGGGCAAGCACCTTGGCTTTAAACACCACCGGACAACCGCGTACCACCCGCAATTCAATGGAATGCTCAAAAGGTGGCACAGGACGCTGATGACCGTTATAACTGCCCAAGACAACCTTCCTTAGTTGCAGACAATGCCAAAAATTTGCTGCAAGTCACACGGAGCTGGTGTACGGGGAGAACCTGAGGCTCCCCAGCGACCTTATTCCCGACATCAGGTCGGGACTCAACACTACCGGTCTGTTGCGGTTGCTCAAGGATGCAATGCCAAAGCTGAAACCGCCACCACCCGCCAACCACGCGAAAGTCGTGGCTAACTTACCTAGGGATGGGGAATCCTGTACGCATATTCTAATTAGGGCGGATGCTCTTCGGAAGCCCCTGCAGCTATCTTCGAAATCCTCCGGAGAGCCGACGTCATTATGGCCTCAACGTTCGTGGCACGGTCGCCTTTGGCTTGCGGCAGCAAAGTTGAGACCGCCGTACGTCTAGTTTCGCGTTTTGGTTTCAGCTGGGGGCGGAGTGATGTGGCGCAAGGAGCAACTTGCATGTTTGATGCACGCAAGTGTGAATCGTGGCGGGCATGGCATCGAAAAACAATTTTTGACAGCGAAAATTGTTTTTGATGTTATTTTCAGTTCGAGCAGGGAAACGAGAAAAAGAAGAGCCCCTCTCAATTTAATTAAATAAATATAATGTGTCCGGACAGCTGAGTGGTTAGAGCACAAGGCTGTCGTACGGAAGGTCGCGGTTCAAATCTCGCTGGCGGCAGTGGGATTTGTATCGTGATTTGACGTCGGATACCAGTCGACTCAGCTGTGAATGAGTACCTGAGTCAAATCAGGGTAATAATCTCGGGCGAGCGTAATGCTGATCATATTGCCTCCTACAGTGTTCTGTAATGTACGGTTACGGTGTTCAATGAAGTGCTCTAACACGCTTCAAGGCCCTAATCCAATATGAATTGTTGTGCCAACGATCATTATTATTAAATATAATAAATTATTATGAATTAATAAATTGTTATTGATTACTACAAGATAACATTAAGTATTACTTCCCGACTATTTGTAAAGGAAAATCCCTATTCGTCCGATCAACGTGATTAATCATTTCATGAAGTGGTTAGTGATAAGAACAGGAAACATGTAGTCATTGCAATTAATTATAAAACGATTCAATTTCAGCACAAATAAAATTCTTTGATCAAGTCTTCTAAACTAAAAACTCAAGGGAATTGTGTCGGATGATATACTTGAGCAGTTGGTGCCTCAATGGTAGAATACCAATATCGCGGACACCCTTAGGAAGGAACTATCTTTCCCGATTGACGACACTGTTAAAAATAACAAAGAATAGCTCTCATCCTACAATTTGTGTCTATTAGTTAACATCCGAGAACCACTGTATTCCGGGAGTGGAAAAAATGTTCTTTCTACCAGTGGACTTATTGTATACTCACCGACTATTTCATCGACTAGATGGTCAGCCAATCGCCGGTAGCAAATAAAGCCTGTTAATTCTTTGTTTCACTACACCAGCGCCTAGCATTCGCTAAAGGCATCGCCCTGTGTTTACCTGATTGCAGACGGACGGGCCGGCTTGAAATATTTGCCGCTTGCCGCAAATTCCAAACCTTCACAAATGTTTACCTTAACTTTGGATATCAAACACCGTCATCGTTTGCAAGTGCGTTACACTAGCTACTGACGTGCAACCAAGTTGTCTGTTGCACGTGTGTGGGCAAGTTGCGGTTGCTACAACCCATCCAACCAACCGCAACTAGTCCACAGACATGCAATCTCGCTGCAACTGCAACTTACCCACAGATGTGCAATTTCGCTGCAGCCAACAACTTGCTTGACAATTTAGTTGCACGTTTGTCGCTAGTATTAATGCGGCTCTACACGTTTGCCGCTTGCCACAAACTCCAAACCTTGCAACTGCAATGTAGAATGAACATTCCACGTCCAAGTCAGCAAGGTTCGTTCACAAACTTCGTTTCACACCGCTCCTTCATCTCGCATACACATTTTAGGAAGTTTAAACCAGTTAAACGTCACGCAAATTCCCCTTGATTTGTGCCAAAAAACCGACACTCGACCGGATTAGCGGCAAGCGCTAGCAAACCTACACATACCAAACCAAACACAACACTCTATCCACATACTAGTCGGACATCAAAACGTTTCTCCGTCAGAATAAACACTCCAGGCTACCTGAGAAACATAGTGTCAGCTACTTTGCAGACATGGAGCTAAAGTACGAGAGCGACAAAGGCACAAATTACTATTGAGTCTCAACTGAAGTCTCTTAGGGGTCGGTACTGGGTCCACTCATATGTGATATCCGCGTGCATTTACCAGAAGGGGTAAAAGTAGTAGGTTTCACCGACGATGTTGCCGTGATTGTAGTTGCAAAGCGCATCCATGCTCCTGTACCAGCTGGAGCATAAACGACTAGGGAACGATATTAGACAACGCGACGTTAGTTATGTTCGGGCTGTTGCCGGTACACATCTTAGCTGAAGACATGTAACAAATTTACATCAGGAGAACAACAACCCAAGGCACGTGCAATTGATCAAGAGCGACCATTGGTCAGATGGCAGACCCGATGGGAAAGCTCAATGAAAGGCCGACGGACGCATAGAGCTAATTCTGATCATCCGCCTGTGGGAACCTGTAGGTAGCAGCTAACGCAGTTTCTATCTGGTCACGGTGGGTACCGCAAATATCTTCATAGGTTTGGGCATAACGACTCGCCAACATGCCCAACCTGTCTAGACAAGGAAGATGATGCAAAGTATCCAATATTCTATTGCAATTGCTTTGCTATATATAGGACCAACATAGTGAGTCCGCGTGAAGTAATATCTAACGACAATTCCGCGTGGTGATTGGTTGAAGGATACACGTGTGTGGTTTAATACGTAGTCGTGGATTTACGTCCACGAATCGTGCACGTCGATGGCTTTGAAAAATTTCACATCCTGGCTTAGCTGAAAAAAACACCCTACCCACACGTTTGAGTTACGACGGTTTGTTTTTTGTATGGACGCCAGATGGCATCCAAGCGCCAGTAAACCTTCAGAAACCAAGCCAAATACCCTATCCACACGTTTGCATTTGACATAGTTTTTTAAGGTTTGGCAAACATGTTGATGGGACTATGAGATTAATAATAATAATTAGATTTGAATGTAGGCGGGATTTGGGTAACAATTTTGAAATGAAATTAACAGGATGATTGAAAGCTACTCATTAAAATTACTTTATATTATTATTATGAAGTCAGGATGGGGTTGAGAAAGTAGAAAATGGGGTGGTGGGAATAATCGGAATTGCTGTGCGTCACAAAAATGGGAAATGCTGTATACAATCAAGTGAATCTCACCTTCAGCTCGAGGATTGATAAATCGTGAAACCTTTTGTATTAGGGTCCGGAGATGCAGAGGTTGAGAGAAAATTCAAAAAATTCCAATTGTACATATGTATGGAGGAGTCGGATCCCAAAATAGAAGAAATAAGAAAATTAAACGGCATTGCAGATAGAAGATGTGTCCAAGTCCAAAGAATTATTTTGCAGAGAGATGCCTCCGCATTATCCCAATACTAAAAGTACACATGGGAAAACTGATGCAGGCAGTTGGGGATTTATAGGGATGAAGGACTGTTTATTGACTCGCTACCGATATCGAGTAAGCGTAGCCCGGAACATCCAGAAATACCAGTATGAATTCAATTATTCATATTGTATGTATGTAACTTTGGGGAGGGGGGCTGAAAAGTTTGACAGCTGTCGGACTATCAGTTTGTGACAACTTTTTTAGTTTGAAAAACTATTGCTTGTTCGGAAAAAAATGGATAAAACAGAATGTCGTCTGTTAATAAGTCATTGCTTTTTGGCAAAAAAATACTGTTGAAGCTAGGGCTTGGCATGATAAACATATTCGGACTTTGTGCTGGGAAAATCAACCGTTGAGAAGTAGTTTGGTAAGTTTAAACGAGGCGAACTGAGCACCGAGGACAATGCAAGTAATGGAAGCCGCAGAGAGGCTGTTGTTGACGAAAACATCGAAAAAGTTCTCAAAATAATTTTTAATGACCACAAAGTGAAGTTGATTGAAACAGCCAAAAACGTTGACGATTCTGAGCAGTGTTTGAAGCTCTTTCTCCTTAAAAAAACTCGAATTTATGTGCCGATATATCACAAAGGAGGAAAGGGGGAAACATGGCTCCATTATTTCACACCAGAGTCAAAATGATTGTCAATTGAGTGGACTGCACGTGGTGAACCGACTCCAAAGCATGCAAAGATTTTGTTCAAATCTCCGGCTTCTCATTGTGTAGCCGCGACAGTGCCCTGCCTACGTCAGCGCTGACTTAACAAAGTTAAAATTTATTTCAAGCGGCAATTCAGCAGGACATCATTCTTCGGAACCAAACTTGTGTAAATTTATAGCGGTTCGCTAACTACATCACCGCTTGACGTCTATCAATATCATTTTGACGCTCACTTCGCTTTGTTCATTGTGTCTTGTAGCCTGTTTTTTTTTCTCTCATCGTGCTTTTTGTGGGCAATAAAATTAATTAATATTAATATTTCGTTTTTTTTTTATATCATCTCGTTATCACCCTATCGTGAGTTTGCTTTGAAATTCTTAAGAAACCCGGTCCCAGTATTTTTCTAAGAACGCGTTTTTCGGACATTTTTTTTTTTAAGCGTTCCTCAATCAGACGTAAAAGTTGGCTAACAAGGCTATGGCATCAGTATTTTGGGATGGTGGTATAATATTCATCAACTATCTTGAGAAGGGAAAGACCATCATCAGGGACTATTACATAGCGTTATTGCAGCGTTTGAAAGATGAACCTCAAGACAATGCACCGCGTAACAAATCAATGAATACGATGGCAAAGTTGCATGAATTGGGCTTCTAATTGCTTCCGTATCCACCGTATTCTCCTGATATGGTCCCGGTGACTTTTCCTATTCTCAAACCAGCCATTTATTAAAGGACACGGAAACGAATAGAAGTTTTAAGTGCAACATTGCAGCGCTATGAATATAGATTTTATGGGGTAAGTGGAAATAGTATATTTTATAAGTATATTATAGAAGAAACATAAGTTTAATTTTTAAAGCAAATAAGGAAAGTATTGCTTTTTAACTCCGCGCAGTAAAAATATTCTTTCCTACTGGAAACTTCTAACTCCCGGAAACCTGCAAGTGAGCGGCCACTCAATGAACTTCCACGTTCGCTCCAAATCGCAAAGTTCATTCACACACTGTATTTCACACCGCGTATTCATCTCGCACAAACATGCACACATGCTTTGATTTTTGCCGGCGGCAAGTGTTAGCGAATCTAAGCAAAATACCCTGTCCACACGTTTGCGTTACAACAGTTTGTTGATGGTTGACAAGCGTCAGGACACGCCAGATCGCCAACTGTAACTGTAACTGTAAACACTCTGTCCATATGCTTGGGTTTGAGACTTTTTCAGAAGGCTTGGCAAACATGTAGATAGCACTTCACATATACTTCATCTTTCATACCTGGAGCGCCGAGTTTCCAGTATCCGACATGTTTTATTTTCCAAAGTAAGTTTCGCTTGCGTTTCATTTTTCGTCAGATTTTTCCGTTTCCAGGTTCCGGTGTGATCCCGCACATTGAATTAATGACACGTGGAAGCTTTGATAATAACATGACAGCAACTCTAGTGTCCAAAAGGGCCATTTTATTGAGCCTGGCTAGAACAAGGTTGTATAAGCGGGTGTTGACTAAACACTTGATTCAAGCTGTCTTTGGATGCTGGCAGGCCTATACGGTCGTCACCTTTCGGTTATTGGGATAGCTCTGGTTTATTCCTTTTTGTTAAGTAAATGTTTTCTATGTATTCTGCTGTACAACAATATTAGGCTCACAATTGGATTAAAATCATTAGTCACTAGTTTTCTTCAGTCTACTTGAATTGATTAAAACGCTTATCTACATATATATATATTATTCGGAGTATTACATTTAAAAAAACCGAGCGATGTTGAAGGAGTTAAATAGAAGGGGATGTTTCTATCCATTAATGCCATTTTAGTACCCCATTAATGATATTTTGAGCTGTTGAGAATTTTCTTTTTTAAATCTTTTCTACTCACTAAATACGGGGACAAGCAAATTGGTTGAACGTTAGCCGATGGAGGTCGTTACCCCAGATTCGAACCTCGCTCGTATTGAGCATGATGATAATGAAACTGTGGCACGGTTTAATTGAAAATTAAATAAGAAATAAATAACAATACAAAGGAGAGACAAGGTGGATGCACTGTACTCCACAAGGAGGGAATAACAGGCATGTAACTTCCCCTCTTCTGACGATGATGCACATTGTGTATGTGTACTTTACTACTTCTGATGTTTGCTCCACCCAATCCTTTCTTACCTTTTACCATTCATAACTACATTGCCCCAGTCTTCCCTTTCTTTAATATGTTTAATATATTCGTTGTGCTATACATTTCAATTAAATTAGTATCAATTTTTATATTCTAATTTTAAAAATAAAATCATTGATATGAACCACTATTATCAAATAAATATGATATAATCTAAAACGTTTTTTGTTCATAATTTATTCAAAAAAGAATGGAATATGCAGACCACTCCTGCTCCTATCCGCACGACTCATGCCCGGCCGATATTCAACCCTGTCGTAAATGTACATCCAACAACCCGCACGCCGCTGCACACGACACAAGCGCAGAAAATAATCACGACAACGCTTAAACCAATTTTCAACCCTCCGCTAATTGTTAATCCTCCAGCAAAAAATCCGCAACCCGCAAATCAAACTACGGTTCCGTACTGTATTCGAAGCTGCTTGAATGGACACTGTGTCGGACAGAATATTTGCAAGTGCAATCCAGGATATGCAATGGAATTTGGTACGTGGTTCAGATGCACTCCATACTGCCCTGGAGGATGCCCCAATGGTCATTGCACTGCACCGAACTTCTGCACATGCAATTATGGTTTTGTTAAAAGGAATGGAATATGCGTATATCAATTTGCTTAATTTTACTGTTAATTTTTATGTATATTCACAAATTTGAAAATAAACCTAGGTCTTAACCTTCATGTTGTCATCAAATTTTGTGAAAAACAAACCCTTATCGAAGTTGCTTTACTGTCTGTGTGTCCGTCTTTCTGTCTGTACGTCACACGCACTTTTCCCAGAAACGATTGCTCGATTACGAAATTTGCTGGGAAGCTGCGAACTTTGAGCCCCCAGGCATGCATTAAGGAACATCATTCTACGTTGAGTTTAATGTCAAGGGGAGTGTACATTTTTTTCACCGAATATAGTCATCCAAAATACCAAATGGAAGGTCTCGATTAACACTTTCAAAAACTTCTAGCATTTGATGCGAAAGGAAGTAGTGAGAGAGCTTGAAAGTGATCATATCTTTCACAGACCCCCTGCAACCGAAAAATCTGAAAAAAAACAGAAAGCTTCCACTGTACGGTATCTACACTCAAAAATACCCTCCATACCGATATCTGCCTAAATAAAGTTTACAATAGTATATTACTATATTTATGGGAAATTGACTGCCAACCATCTTCAAACATGAAATGCAGTAATGTAGGCTATATTATGGACCATGATGCTACCGGGTTTGGTGGAAATCGCACTATTACTAAAAAAGTTATAATAGTTCAAAATTGTTGTTTTTGTTTTGTAAAAATTTGCTGCAATCTAAGATTTTAAATTTCACACTAAAGCGAATAAGTCTGCGCAACAATCTGGGCCTTGAAGTGTACTACAGAACTTCGTTCAAGACCACAACCGTACACTGCAGGATTTCAGTACCCTATAGGAGGCAATCTGGCCAGCATTGCGGTCGCCCATGGTTATTACCCTGATTTGACGCATTCATAGCTAAATCGACTGGTATCTGGCATCCAGTATCTGCCGCCAGGGAGCACTGAGCCATCCGGAAACCAATGACATAATATATTAGGTTGTTGCATATAAATGGTCGATTTGGTAATCAAATGAAGTTAGTTGCGATTTTGCTATATCAAACCACCACCAGTTGGCGCTGTTGGCATCCGATAATGAAGTATAAATACTCCTACATTTAATCAAAGAGTCATTTGAGTTTTGACCATTGTTTTGATAACAGTGAATCGAAAGGAAAAAAGAATGGAAAAGAGCCAAAAACGTATACTTTTTCTGTATGAGTTCAAACTCGGTCATAATGCAGCGGTGGCCGCCAAAAACATTAACAGCGCATTGGGAGCTGATACTGTAAGCGAAGGAACCACACGGCGGTAGTTCGAAAAATTCCGGTCAGGCCGATAAGCCACGTGAACATCCAGGACCATCGATTGATAACGACGAGCTGCGTTTGCTAGTCCAATCCGACACACGTCAGTTTGTGAGAGACATTGCAGAGAAACTGGGCCTATATTACTCGACAGTTGGTGGCAAAGCTCGACAAATAGGTTCCGCAAGAGAGAGCAAAATATGGCGCTTCGAATGGAAATTTCCAGTTCTTTACTCACCCGCAATAAAAGCGATCCCTTTTTGCACAGAATAGTGATATGTGACGAAAGTTCTGGCGATTTAAAGTGAGTACTTGCCATGTAGGCATAATCCCACGGTCCTCTTCGACGCGGATTGATTTTGGGACCAATCAGAGCCCCGCCATGCAAGCACAGCGGGCCTGGTTTATACTGAGATTCAGCATTCATACCAGTGGATGCGAGGCCTATCTAACACCTCTGCCGCAACTAAGGGGTACGGCACCCGAGTTGTACAGCGCAACTCCACGCTTGAGCTCCGCGATGTAGGCATAACCACAACCACCATGAAACTCCCACTAGGATGCCAACCGCAAATAACCGGGTCGAGAACAGATACTCCAGGAATTCTACGTCCCGGTTCCCATGGTACCAGATAACCTCCGGTGAGGCTTCGTGGCCGAAGCTACTTCAGATGAGTCCCTTGCAGACTGGGGTCTGATCGCCCTCCTCGAGTACGTGGAGTGGAGTGATGAAAAGTGGATATTATACGGCAATTGTCGCGGATCAGCACAATGGCTAGATGCTGATGAGCCACCGAAGCATATGCCGAAACCGAGCCTCCGTCCGAAGAAGGTAATGGTGACTGTTTGGTGGTCTACAGCTAGAGTTATCCACTATTCTTTTTTGGCACCTGGAGGAACGATAAATGTACAGAAATAATGTGCCCCTCGAGGAACTGAACCAAAAATTAAGTATTCAACGGCTAAGATTGGTTAACAGAGATGGTGTGATACTCCTTCATGACAATTCACAACCTCATGTATCCAGAACAACGGTTCAAAAGTTGAACGAATTGCAGTATGAGACTCTGCCTCATCCACCATAGTCACCGGACCTTTCTCCAACCGACTACTCCAAATGCTTAAGGATCATTTTTTGGCAGAAAAACAATTTAGGAACGAAGGAACTGTCAAAATTGCCTTCAACGAATTTATCAACACCCGACAGTTGGACTTCTTCGAAACTGGCATACATGCTCTTGAATCTCGCTGGGAGAAGTATTTTGAATCGACTGGCACCTATTTTGATTAAATAAATAACTTTTTTTAAGATTTATAGTCGTTTCAAATTTTAGTACCAAAACGCCATTTCATTTGCAACAACCTAATACATATGCGTATGCATTCCAGGCTAGTTATTATATAAATGGGACAAGTGTCTACATAAATATTCTTGCGCAAGAAATACACGAAACCATTCATACCTGAAGCGTCAAGCTTCCGGTTTACGGCTTGTTTATATCTGGCAATATTTTGCCAGTAATATTTTAACAATCGGACTATATCCCAGGAGAAAATATGTCAGCACTGTTGCAGTAATTTATTATTTCTTCAAATGAAACATTTGAAAATCCAAGACCTTGCGAAAATTAATATGCCGTAATCGGTTTGGAAATCAAATAAATATTCTTACTTCAATAATTTACAGTTCATACATTTTAGGTTGCGACGATGTTATTACCCTTTCTCTTACTAGGCATCACTTCCGATAAAATACGGACGATGTGACTTCAACAGTTTCGGTCAGGGTCAATATTATACGTTATCCAATCGTGCACCAGTCATTACTTTTGTAAGGACCCCTTTTTTCAGTTGCAAAATGTCGTAATCTGCGGCATTTTGAGATACTCAGTAGAGCGAACGAAACGAAGCCGAGTCATTTCAAGTTTGTAATTCAAAGTGAGTGCATGTGAACTGATCCAGAAAAAAACGAAGCGAATGTACCCAGGAAAGAATAACAAGTCGGAAAATCGGAAGCTTGACGCTTCAGGTATAAAAGGTTTTGTGTTTCCCTATGTAAGGAGCGTAACGCAGTTCTCCATGGGCTGATAGCATTGACTCGAAATATTTAAATCGCTCAATTCTGTCAATGGCAGTAACCTGCCCAGAACTGAGCGATTTAAATATTTGGGGCGAAGCGTTTTGGATGGTGTGGTCACGTTATTCACGCTAACGAGGATTCACTTACCAATATTGCTCTGAACATCGAAGTCAATGGTAAGTGACAAAAAGGCCGAAATAACCGTGGCTTAATACGCTGGATGGAGATTTAAAACCCTCGCGATTACATCCAGATCAGGCATTTGATAAAATAAAATGGCGAAACCGATCACGATGAGCCGACCCCGCTTACGAACGAGACAAAGGCTGAAGGAAATGAAGATGTGAGGAGCGATGAGTGCATGACAGCTCCGTGTCACATAGCTACAAATTCCATTGCCCTCTATTTTTTAGAAACCGATTCAAATAAATCATTTGATGGAAAGACCTGTACTGACAATACGCTTCACACTCTGAGTTTAATAGTATTAGCAAATGTGAAGAATTTAACATACATCAGATATAAACAAGTCGGAATACCGGAAGCTCGCGCTTCGGGTATAAAGGTTTTGTGTTCATCTTATGTGAGAAATTTCAACCCACATTTTTCTATCCCTATATAGCTACAAACCCAACATATTTCTTCATATTTTTCCAAATTACGAGACATACGTAGATATTACAGCCATAGATATTACGCTCACCCTAAACAAACAAACTGCCTATTACCGAATACTGTACACATATATGCAGGTATATAAATTGATCGTACCCATATTTCCAATTTACGTCTTATATCTATCTGAATAAGCACTACCCACAAAGTTCATTAGCACGCATATACTATATACCCACATACACAATTGATATTCATATACAAATGACTAAAAAACTAAAACAAAATAATTCTTTGGGACCCCATTCATAAGAACTCATTTGGGTGTGGTATTGACGAATTGATATGTGATGATGACGTCATGCACGAAATTCACAAAAAATGGTAAAGTTTTACCCCCTATAACTTTGTTAATAATAGTTGGATTTTCTTCAAACTTGACCAGCTTGTGCATTATGTTCTTCATTATGCACGCATGCCAAATTTTGTACTTCTGGGATGAATATAAGGGGGGTTGCCGGGTAAATTTCTAAAATGTGGAAATATACTATTATTAACTTTATTTGTGCAGATATCGGAACCGGATATATTTTGAGGTTGGATAGGTTCTGAGAACGAGACCTGTTACACTTTTTGTGGGTCATATTTTGAGCCCTCACTCCGCCATGTTTCACCCAATATCAAATATGGAACCAGTTTCGAAAAGTACTAATTGAGACCTTTCATTTGATACCCCACATGCAATATTCTATGAAAAAAAATTTGCACCCTCCATTCACATGTATGGGGAGCCCCCCTTAAACTTAACACAAGATTGCGCCACTTACTGCATGTAAAGGGAACACCAGATTGCATACTCTCATCAATTTTCGTGACGATCGGTCCAGCCGTTTCCGAATAAATCGGGTGTGACAGACAGACAGACAGACAGACAGACGGACAGACAGACACCGTCTCGATTCTAATAAGGTTTTGTTTCACACAAAACCTTAAAAAGGGCTGGGGAGAAGTAGATTCGTCATGAATGGGGCTTTGATATTTCACTCGAATGTCAATTATTCTCGTTAATTATGACGTCAGCACCTTATTTGTTTTTCATGCGTATGCATGACACTGCCCTGTATGCCGGAAGGATGAATTTAATGGGAGTTTTTCAGTCAATTTCCAAAAGCTGCTAATATACTATTAGTAAGTTTATTTGAGCAGATATCGGAATGGGACATCCTCGAGGCTTAAAACACGCTGGGGAGAAGTAGATTCTTCATAAATGCCATTCACGCGAATGCCAATTATTCTCGCTTCTTATGACGTCAAAGGTTAGTATAGGTCCAATGGCGAAACGTGGATTGGAACCCACGATGGAGCATAAAACCCGGGAAACGCCTGCTGAACCAACACCAACAGCTCTACTATCAAATCCTATCTCCATTTTCACGTGGTGACTGCTGGGAGCTCCTTTTTAATGAAAAGCTGCAGACGGAGAAGGATGAAGGCGAATCTTCCGCCCCTGAAAACGCGACAAATTTTTACCAACTGGTCCTGCAAGTTGGGGGTTGGGTAGGGCTGACAATCCTCCACAGAAAACAACTTGCTACAGGAGCCTCGGACTGGACGGTTTACACAACGACGAACCCGGCAAGAACAACGGAATAACGATTTGCGTATTTTCTCATGGAACGTGCGCTTTCTGTACAGAGATGAAGTTGCTGAGCAGCTAGCCGATACCCTGTCCCAATATAGGGCTGACGTAACAGCGTTACAGGAGATGCGTTGGACAGGGACCGGTTTACTGGAGAAGAGCAGCTACACCATATATTATAGTGGCCATCCAGTAAACCATGTGCTCGGAGTAGGTTTCTTAGTCAGCCAAAAAATGAAACCCGCTGTTATCGGCTTTGGAAACATAAGCGAACGGCTATGCACTCTACGCTTCCTGGGCAAATTTAGAAATATAAGCCTCATTAACGTTCACACCCCCACAGAGGGGACTGCAGAGTCGTAGAAGGATACCTTCTACGAGGCAATATAACGAACCCTCGAAGCCTGTCCCAGATATGATATGAAAATCATACTTGGGGATATTAACAGCCAAGTAGGGAAGGAGCCCATATGCAGTCGATACGTTGGCTCCCACAGTGTAAAGTATTTAAACGCACAAATATTAAAACACAAAAAAAGTCCGTCAATTTGTCTTTATTTCAAATGTTTCGTGCTCGATATTCGACCGAAATTATTTATCTTCTAAAATCTTCTACTTTATTGTTTCACCGCATATCTCCGATTGAGATCCTTTCTTATCTTAAAGCGTAAAACTGGACAAGTGGAAGGGTTTCAAGCTAAACCTGTTTTCACACAAACATATTCACCACACACATGTATTATTGGCAGATCTCCGTCAAGATCTATTCCTAATTTTCTCATTTGTGTAGGATTGCAAGCTATGGCAACAAGTTAGTACGTCTACTAATTGCGTGTTACCATGCTCGTCCTACACGTTTAACTAAACCTCTTCCACGACAATTATGTAACTACATAGTTTTCATCCGATTGCGCATTGATAATCAATGAGTAGGAGACACTTTAACTCTCATTGCACATTCCGAATACGAAATAAGTGAGAGACATAGAGCTCATATTTTGTCTCAGTTTTAGCTTTTTACACATTTCAATTTCACCACTTAACACACAGCTTACATCGAAATACAAATGATAACGGACTGCGGATCATTTAATTAGTAGTGTCACACGAAATGGTTGTTGGAAGTACTTGGTTTGCGTGGAAAGCGGTTCACAAACAGACGAAGGCTTCTCCAGATGGGACCACTTTCAACCAAATTGACCACGTGTTGATCGAACGCCGCCACCTCTCACCTTGATGATGACATTGATCATATAGCCCGGCCAATATAGACTCATTTTTTTCATTTTCAAAATCATTTTTATTTAAACCAAATAATATATAATATAATAAAATATATAGATCGATCAATATAGACTTGGATCAATATCTCGTTGGCTGATGCTCCGAGTTCGAATAACAACACCACCCAGAATCCCCTAGGACAATCACGTGAGAGTTAACACTGAAACCATCCACAACACAGCCTTCCGCAACACCTATAAGAGGGAAATGGATGTCGCAATAATCACAGTCAACAGAAGTCCTGGAGATGAAACATCAACAAATGATCTTCACAATCACCTGAAGAACATTATCCTTGATACGGCCACAAACATACTTGGTCTCAGCAGCAAAAAGAGTCGGAACGGCTGGTTTGACGATGAATGTAAGCTAGCAAAGGCACGGCAGAATGCCGCATACCGAGTAATGTTGCATTCTCAAAGAACGCAGGCACACGCGGAGACTTATCATGAACTCCGGCGAGCGGAGAAGTGACTTCACAGACAGAAAAAAGAAGCCTGCGAGAACCAACAGGCCTGTGAACTCGAAAAGTACAGGGAGCAACCGAACCAGGCGTGGAAGTTTTACCAACAAGTCAGCAGGGTGAAGCCTTTTGCACTTCGATGTTCATCCTGCCGAAACAAAGAGAGAAATCTGATTTCCGACAGAATGAACATATTGGAGCGATGGGTTGAGTACTTTGATGAACTACTGAACAACCAGAACATCGGCGAGTTGTAGGTCCCGTCAGCTGAAGACGGCGGACAAATACTGCCACCTCCAAATATGGGGGCGATCAATTACACCAAGTGATTCATCAACTTATGCTCAATCAGTGCCTGACGACTAGCATAGAGGCATTCACATTCTCCGCTATCTTGCTAGACCGGATAGCCCCACACGCCCAGAATATCATTGGCTCATACCAAAGCGGATTCACTCCAGGCAATTCAGCAACAGATCAGATTTTCTCTCTGCGGCAGGCGATGGAAAAACTGTTGGAATATGGACATCAGTTGCACCATCTATTCATCGACTTTAAAGCCGCCTATGATAGTATGGCCAGGGTAAAACTGTGCACCGCGATGGAGAGAATTCGGTATCCCAACGAAATTGATAAGACTGTCTAGGCTGACCCTGACCAATGTGCGACGCCAGATAAAAGCAGCAGGATTACTCTCAAGACCATTAGACATCAATAACGGTCTACGACAAAGGGATGCCCTATCATGCGTCTTATTTAACCCGGCGCAACAACCGGTATCCGGTCTAGGCCTGACTTAATAAGGAACTCCAGAAATCCCGGTTTTGCGCCGAGGTCCACCAATTCGATATCCCTAAAAGCTGTCTGGTGTCCTGACCAACGCCATCGTTCCATCTCAGGCAGGGTGCGCCTTGTCTTCTTTTTTTACCATAGATATTGCCCTTATATACTTTCCAGGTGGGATCATCCTCATCCATGTGGATTGAGTGACCTACCCACCGTAACCTATTGAGCTGGATTTTATCCATAACTCGACGGTCATGGTATCGCTCATAGATATCGTCGTTAGTAGGCTACGGAATCGTCCATCCTCATGTAGGGGGCCAAAAATTCTTCGGACGATTTTTCTCTCGAACGCGGATTTTGCAATTTTTCTTGCTAAGAATCCAAGTCACAGAGGAATACATGAGGACTGGCAAGATCATAGTCTTGTACAGTAAGAGCTTTGACCCTATGATAAGACGCTTCGAGCGGAACAGTTTGTGTAAGCTGAAATAGGCTCTATTGGCTGTCAACGACCGTGCGCGGATTTCATCATCGTAGCTTTAATCGGTTATGATTTTCGATCCTAGATAGGAGAAATTATTAACGGAACATCCTCCAGAATAACGGCCTGAGGATGTCAAGGAAGGGAGGGAACCTCAAAGGCTGCCTATCTGACCGAAAAGGAACAGCGACCTTTTCGGCCACTCAGGATGGTCGTTTGATCATCACAATTTTATGTTTCATTACACGTTTCTGATGCTATGGTCACCTAATTCGCGCTAACGAGAATTCCCTGGAGAAAATTTGTCTGAACATGGAAGTTTGATGGTAGACGACCCGCGAAGGCCGGCGAAAGTAGCGTTTGCTTAATACGTTGGAGTGTGATTTGAAAACCTCGCAGCTGTACCCAGATCAGTCCTTTGATAGAACAAAATGGCGCAATCAATTAAGACGAGCCGACCCTACTTTAGAATAGGGCAAAGGCTGAAGAAGTAGTAGCTAGTTTGCTTAGATAGATGAAGAATCTTATATGAACCGGAATTGCTGGTTATTTGGCGGAGAATTAGGCATGGTTTGGTCATACCTGCTATCTGATGGAAAAAATCAAAGTTTACCGTGTAATTGATAGAGTTAAAAGCTAAAAAAATATGTATGTATAAAAATTTCACTAAACTAGAATGAAGGAAAGATATGGATACCAAGAAACCTATATTCCAGATGGATAGATAATGCTAGAATTAATGTTTTCAGTTTACTCGATTGAATGAAAATATTGGTGTACTTAGACCTGGCCAACTAAAGATCCAGATTTGGGTTCAGTCGAAAATGTCTAGAAATTCTTAGCCAATATCGATTGTGAAAAAACACTTTAAAAATACCGAGAAAAAAATATTGAAAAATCTCTCAAAAAATCAAAAAATTACTGGACGAAAATCATGAGCATCTCAAAAATTTGGGATTATCAATATCTGGTAGATATTGAAAAAGAAAAAAAATACTTTGCTAAATTTCAATTTAAAGCTTTTTATCGGAAATTTTTACATTGCCATAATTCATTGAAAAAGTTCTGAACCTTTGTTTGTCCTTTTTGTTTAAAATTTTCTATTCTATTCTAATCACGTTAATATCTACATCCACACATGTTCCAAGTAATAGCAGATGAGCACTTCTGCTATCTGATTTATCCGTGAAATCGCCACCACTGAATCCTCTCAATTATCAATCATCATGTAGCCTACGCAAATGCTGATATAAGTGAAATTTAAACCATGGCTTTCAGTTGTGAATAACCCTCTTGAAAGTCGCAATTTTTTGGAAAAGGGGTTTTTCTTATCCCAAAATGGGTAGTCTCCCCCAAAAGTACCCTCGTTTATTTTTTTTTATTCTGTCGCATTCCACAAAATACGTATTATAGAAAATTTAAAAAATGAATGTTCCTACTACGTATGTACTATGATTATAATTCATAAATAGAATGTGTATATTTGTGGATGGAATTCAAAATCCCATCGATAAAAAAGACGCGTTAGTTGTGTTCATTTAGTAAATGAAATAACAAACAAAAGATTCGTATCATTTTCCGGCGTTATTACATTTTCCTGGTAACTTCCACAAAAACTGCGCATGTGGCCCTTTATCAGAAAATTAATGATAAAATGTATTTGCGATTCACTTGTGTAGCTTAGCCTCAGTCTTTTCTGAGCGTGTTCATAGTTCGTACTACAATGAAACGGGCCTTATGCATATTTATCCACTTCCTGCTGGTTTTATCTATCGCCAGTCAAGAAGAAGCTCCAGCAAAAAATAAAAGGAGTATTTTCGGAAATCTATTTTCGACGAAAGAGTGCATTAAAAATGGTTCGTAGAAATAAGCTGACTTTCTCCAGATTCATTTGCTCCATTTATCCAGGTGCGAAAATCATGTCCCCCGATGAGGTTTGTTGTGAAGGATACAATCTAACTGCTGATTTTCGGTGTTTTCCTGTATGCGATCCGGCGTGTGGTAATGGGATTTGTATCGAGCCGAACACTTGCCAATGTTTGGCAGGATTCACACTTGACTTGTCTGGATCCTGTGTTCCTACCTGTCCCCGGGGTTGTGTCAATGGGATATGTTTACCAGATGGAACGTGCGAGTGCAAACCTGGTTACGCATTATCACAGAATAGGAAACTTTGTCAACCGATTTGCTCAAAACCTTGTTCTTTAAGCATGAATTGTACTGCTCCAGACGTATGTGCATGCCCCAGGGGGTACCTAGCAGATCCAAACGATGCTAGAAGTTGCAGGCCAGTCTGCGAGAAAAACTGTTTAGGAGGCGAATGCGCTGCTCCCAACTCATGCTTTTGCTATGTCGGGCATAAACTTAAAGATGGTGTCTGTCAAGCGGAATGTAAAAGGTAATTTTATCAAAGAAGCCATTGTTCTATTTCAATTTGCAACGTTAAAATCGGTAGGATAATGTGAGCAAATACATGTATACGTATACAAACTACTTTTACATCTGTTGCGCATAGAATCTAACAAGTCCAAATTGGAATGCAATATTCAAAATAGTTCTGTCTTTTCTGTAACTTAATTCACAGTGGCTGTCGAAATGGGAAATGTGTCCTTCCAGACGTTTGTGTGTGCGATCCTGGATATACCCTCAATGCAACAACTGGGCTATGTGATCCAGTTTGCAATGAATGTGAGAATGGTTACTGCATTCGCCCCAACGGGTGTAAATGTGACGAAGGATACGTCAGGAGAGGCAACACATGCAAACCGTATTGTTACGAGTGAGTTGTTTCTTTTGCAATAAATGAACAGAGTTGGAATCCCATTTTGAATAAATGTTCGCTTTTCCAGTGACTGCATAAATGGGTACTGTATTGCACCGACCCAATGTATTTGCATGGATGGATATGGGAAGGATCCGAGTGGAACGTGCCTGCCACTCAATTGTAGGACGCGTTTCACAGAGAAGGAGTGCACAATTTTTCATCGAACTACACAGACGGGAGTGCAAAGTAAATGATAGTGAACTTCGCATACTATCTATTCTTGTGTCACTTAAATCATTTTCCAAAGATATTTATGATATTTGTAAAAGGATGTACAATCCATAATATGATAGGTGTAACCCCTAATTTTTTTTTCCTAGAATGGTGTTCACTTAGGGTGAGATAATCATAGGCTCAATAAATGAGGAAGTTACTGTATTCGGGTACAACATATCAAGATTCTTTCTCTCGCTCTTTCAATTTCACAATTCCCATCCCCACATTCATTTACATCCAACATCAAACATGATTAATTTTATTTATTTTGAGAAACTTAATAATTAGTAGCTTTCCCCTAAACCCGAAAATCCATTTACATTTGTACAATTCCAATTTGTATTTAATAACAGTTTTCTAAAAGTGCAATATTGAACAGACAAAATGTTCGGTGACCCTTCCGCTTGCACACAAACTTGCCAAGGTTACTTATGTTATCATTGAATGTAGGCAAAGCAGTTGGCCTTTGTTGGGACCACTTGGAACTTGAAGTTCAGCCGGGTTGGCAAGAGCAAGGATTAACAACATCCGGACCGCCTGACGACATTGAATGTGGATCAGCTGAAATCAGTCTTTGGCAGTGGAGGAGGATTGAAGATCGTTTTTGGCGGTTGAGAAAGACTTCCAGATAATTGTTAGTTTGTTCAGTCGAGTTTTCTCCTTCGAATAAGGGATTAGTTCTGTGATGAAAATTGTAACATTGGTGTGTGCAGTGACTAACGCTTATGCATTTAGTTTGTCAGACCCTTCACTTTAGCATGCTAATAGTACGATTTCCACCAAAGCTGGCAGCATTATGCTCAATATTATAGTATATTCCTGGAAAAGTTAATGATTCTCGGATAAACTTTGAGGGGGTGGGGGTGGGGAAGGTGTTCCCAGTTAATTTCTACAAAATATACTTATAGCAAATTTGGTAATCTATAATTATTAATTTTATCTAAGCCGGCATTGCTATACAGAGTGTTTTGAGGTCTAGGTACCACTATATTTTGCCTGCCTTAAAGTAGCTCCAGCAGGTGATCCCGTCTATTAGCTCTGGGGGTCGACTCAAATTCTCTATTGTAAACACTGAACTGGGCAGGACAAAACATGTCGGATGTTAGTTACCAGGCCCCCGAAGAAACGTAGGGTACATAATCCGCAGGTTGGGTGAATAGAACCCGGGTGTGGACTTCGGACACTGGAGGGTAAAACCCATGACCGCCATAAAGGAAAATCTACAAACGTGGAAGGACTGTCAGCACATGGCGCTCCAGGTTTTCCTCGATAGATCGAAATTCAAATATGTCAGCAAACTGTAAAGCATCATCTCAATTGAAGGTGTTAAACGAATGCTGTGCGTGATGAGATGAGACCTTTCATGGATGAAGACATGGGACCTGCTGCACCTCAAATTTCCGCTTTTCTCAGAGAAGTCAAACACGGGGTGATCGAGTCTCTCGCGGGATGGTGTGAGGCAAACTCGGACACATGTCCACCGTGGCATACGCATCTACCTGTTTTCCATTACACATGAGACTAAATTTATGCCGAAAAACATAAAGATTGATTAAATTAACCTGGGGCATGCCTAAAACCTCCTCCTATCTGCAAGCAACGAGGCTAACAAAGTTCCAGGATTACATCTAAATTTTTCCAATGCAAGACCCATGGGTTCGATTTAACTGAATCTGTAACAGTGGATCCGTAAAGGGGCTAGGATCTCTTACGGTAAAAGACGGAAAGACAACCATACTGAGACAATTCTCTTCCTAGCATCTTGTTGCGGTCAACTTACAATACCACGTTGATGGTAAGAGGAAAAAAGTCCTAGTTGCCTCTGCTTACTTCCACTACGATTCTTTGCGTCCTCCACCGACGCAACAACTAAGCAATCTGGTAACATATACGGAATCAAGTGGTATCGAACTCTTAATAGGTTGCAATGCGAACACTCAAGATATTTGTAGGGGCAGAAACAAATGTAATCCCAGACGAGAGAAGCTATTTAATTGCATCACTTCAGCTTGTCTCATAACCGCAAACGTTGCATGTGTCCCTCCCCCATCCAGCAATGCTAAAGTAAAGTATGGAGCAACGACTGCTAAGAAATATTTTTCCAGCATGTCTTACTCTGGGCTACGTGCATTCCTCTTGGCAAAAGCATAAGGTAGCCTTCATACCGAAGCCCGGGAAATATTACTATTCTAATCCCAAAAACTTCAAACAGACCAGCCTGACATTCCTGCTAGAAGTTTCGTGTAAATCCACCTTTCCGGGTAAATTCTCCACTGCATCTAAATCTTCTTGGATTAATCTCGTTAAAACCGCACTAAATTCATAGACAGTAAGCTTGTTACAAGTTGAAAACTATTTATTTAGAAATGAGAAAAGTATAGATTGAAAGTTTAGGTTCATGAAGCAGAGGAGATTGCATTTGCAAATTCACTTAATATATAATATATTTTAAATTTTACTACGAGAGAGTGCGTGTGATCACGCTGACGGTTGAAGCATAAGAGACCGGTTCTTCTCCATGCGGTCCCTCAGTCTCCAAACAATGGAACCTTTTCACCGCTGGTTCTCCACTCCTGTGGCGAGTTCTAAAAAAGCCACAGAGAGCGCCGGCGGCGTCATCTATCCGCTCGCATTACCAACATTCGAAATAAATTTCGAAATAAATTTCGAATGTTGTTAATCCTGCCACGTCACAGAAGGATTGTAGATGAGGGTATTTCTTGGCAATTAATTGAGCATTTGATGGTGAGCCCTTCCAGAAACTTTGAGATGCCACCAGAGCGCATGATGTAAATTATCCTTTAATTAAGTGAATCTAGGCTATGCTAACGCAGAGATTGCTGTGTGCTGAAGTTGGTGTCGATCGCTACCTAACAGCAGAAACAACTAAGGGTTGCCCGAAGGAGCTATGCATTCGCCACTTCTGTAGAGTATGTTGATCGACTCACTACTGTGCGAACTGTAAAATTTACCAATACACGCTCAAGCGTGTAATGATGACGTGGCTGTGCTTGCTGTTGATCACGATCTCGGAATGGTATTTATAAATATACAAGATGCGCTGATTTGATTGACAGCTATTGCCTTAGGCTTGCAATTACAGTTGATCCAAATAATACTACCCTTTTATTATTTACCAAAAAAAGAAAACTGAATGAACTTTGCCTCCCTGAGATGTAGAGTAGAATCCTTCAACTCTCCGAAGTAGTGAAATATCTGGGAGTCACACAAGATAAAAAATTTCTTTGGAATAAACATACAGAGGTAAAGTTGAAAGAAGCTCTCACAGCTTATGAGCTGTGTTGACGGACCTTTGCCTCAACATGGGGACTCAGACATCAAATCCTAATGTGGGTATACGTTGTTATCATTAGGCCGATATTTGCTTATGCATCCGTAGGTTGGTAGGTTAAGGTGAAACAAAAGAGTTTTCGCTATAAACTAGCCACACTGCAAAGAACAGTGTATCTGGGAATTACCGGTGCAATGAATACGACATGTGGCGCTCAATTTGCAGCCCGTGTATATATTTATTCGAAGCACTGAAACGAGAGCAGCTCATAGACTAATTCGTTTAGATCCAGGAGGAACAACGGAAACGGGAGGCACAGTGCATTGGAAGAGTCACTGGCAGAACTGAATCCAGTTTTCGCAATGGCTCCTGATTGTCAGGTCCCCATACATCTGTTTGGTAGAAGATATAAAGCTACCCTGAAACGTAGGGAGTACTGGGTGGTCCCAGAAGAACGCATGGCGGATGCTTCAGGCTGTGTTCATAACGACAGGTGACAGAGCCTAAATGCAGCTAGACACACCAAACTTTCCCTTTCGAAAAAAACGTGATTGAAGGGTAACATAGGTCCCAGGGCGAAACCTGGATTGGTACCCACAATGAAGCATAAAACCTTAGAAATGCCAGCTAAACCACCACCAACAGCTTTACTACCAAACCCTATCTCAACCTCCACGTGGTGACCGCTGGGATCTCTTTCTTACCGAAAAGCTGCAGACGGAGAAGGATGAAGGCGAGTCTCCCGCACCTAAAAACGGAACAAATTGTACCAACTAGTTCTCCAGGTTGGGGGTTGGGTAGGACTGACAACCCTACACGGAAAACAACTTGTTACGAAGCCACAATAGGACCCTCGGACTGGACGGATTATACAACGACGAACCCGGCAACGACAACGGAATAACGATTTGCGCTCCCTGTACAGAGATGAAGCTGATAAGCCGCTAGCCGATACCCTGTCCCAATATAGGGCTGATGTAACAGCGTTACAGGAAATGCGTTGGACAGGGACCCGTTTCCTGGAGAAGAGCAGCTACACCATATATTATAGTGGCCATCCAGTAAACCATGTGCTCGGAGTAGGTTTCTTTGTCAGTCAAAAAATGAAACTTGCTGTTATCGGCTTTGAAAACATAAACGAACGGCTATGCACTCTGAGCTTCCGAGGCCAGCTTAGAAATATAAGCCTCATTAACGTTCACGCCCCTACAGAGGAGACTGCAGAGTCGGAGAAGGATACCTTCTACGAGGCAGTAGAACGAACCCTCGAAGCCTGTCCCAGATATGATATCAAAATCATACTTGGGGATTTTAACAGCCAAGTAGGGAAGGAACCAGTATTCAGGCGATACGTTGGCTCCCATAGCTTACACGAAAAAACAAATGATAACGGATTGCGGACTATTCAACTAGCAGTGTCACACGAAATGATTGTTGGAAGTACATGGTTTGCGCGGAAAGCGGTCCACAAACATACGTGGACTTCTCCAGATGGGACCACTTTCAACCAAATTTACCACGTGTTGATTGGACGCCGCCACCTCTCAGCCTTGATGAATGTCAGAACATATAGGGGGGCGAATATAGACTCGGATCACTATCTCGTTGGCATGGTGCTCCGAGCTCGAATAACAATACCACCTAGAATCCCCTCTGACAATCAGGTGAGTGTTAACACTGAAGCCATTCACAACACAGCCCTCCGCCACACCTATAAGAGGGAAATGGATGCCCCAATAATCGCAGTCAACAGAGGACCTGGAGATGAAGCATCCACAAATGATCTTCACAACCACCTGAAGAAAGTTATCATTGATACGGCCACAAACATACTTGCCCCCACCGCAAAAGGAGTCGGAACGGCTGGTTTGACGATGAATGTAAGCTAGCAACAGAACGGAAGAATGCCGCATACCGAGTAATGTTTCATTCTCAAAGAACGCGGGCACGCAGAGACTTATCACGAACTCCGTCGAGCGGAGAAGCGACTTCACAGACGGAAAAAGGAAGTCTGGCAGAACCAACAAGTCTGTGAACTAGAAAAGTACAGGGAGCAAGCGCACCAGGCACGGAAGTTATACCAACAAGTCAGCAGGATGAAGCCTTATACACCTCGATGTTCATCCTGCCGAGACAGAGAGGGAAATCTGATTTCCGACAGAATGGGCATATTGGAGCGATGGGTTGAGTACTTTGATGAACTACTGAACAACCAGAACAACGGCGAGTTGGAGGTCCCGGCAACTGAAGACGATGGACAAATACTGCCACCACCAAGTTTAGAAGTAACAGTCCGTGCAATTCATCGGCTAAAAATTCATAAGTTGCCAGAAGCCGATGGAATTACAGCCGATTTGGTTAAATATGGGGGCGACCAGTTACACCAAGTGGTTCATCAACTTGTGCTCAAGGCGTAGGACAGCGAATCAATGCCTGACGATTGGCAACGAGGCATTATCTATTTCATACATACAAAGGGAGATATCACACAGTGCAACAATTATAGAGGTATCATGTTGCTGAGTACCATCTATAAGATATTCTCCGCTATCTTGCTAGGCCATACGCCCAGAACATCATTGGTCCATACCAAAGAGGCTTCACTCCAGCCAAATCAGCAACAGATCAGATTTTCACTGTGCGGCAAAAGATGGAAAGACTGTTGGAATATGGACAACAATTGCGCCATCTATTCATCGACTTTAAAGCCGCCTATGATAGCATAGCCAGAGTGAAACTGTACACGGCCATGACGACGAAACTAATAAGACTGACTAGGCTGACCCTGACCAATGTGCGAGGCCAGATAAAAGCCGCAGGATGACTCTCAAGACCATTCGATATCGACAACGGTCTACCACAAGGGGATGCCCTATCATGCGTTCTCTTTAACCTAGCCCTCGAGAAAGTGATCCGTGATGCTGATGTAAACGCAAGAGGTGCGATTCTCTTTAAGTCCACCCAACTACTGGCCTATGCTGACGATATCGACATCATGGGAAGAACCACCCGAGACGTACAAATTGCCTTCATCCAGATCGAGCAGGCGGCGATTGGCGCGAGATCTTGGGCTGCACATCAATGAAGGCAAGACAAAATATATGGTGGCAACGTCAGCACCGAAGACGAACCAACCAACAACATCAAACCGCACTGGTCGAACAGGAAAAATAAGGATAGGAGAATACAACTTTGAGACCGTTGATAATTTCTCCTATGTAGGGTCAAAAATCACAACCGATAACAGCTACGATCATGCAATCCGCGCACGGTTGTTGTCAGCCAACAGAGCCTATTTCAGCTTACAAAAACTGTTCCCCTCGAAACGTCTCACTATAGGGTCAAAGCTCTTAGTGTACAAGACAATGATGTTGCCAGTCCTCATGTATTCCTCGGAAACTTGGGTTCTTAGCAAGAAAAATTGCGAACTCTTGGCCTACATGAGGATGGACGATTCCGTAGCCTACACAATGAAGAAATCTATGAGCGATACCATGACATCCGGCTCAATAGGTTACGGTGGGCGGGTCACTTAATCCGTATGGATTAGAATGATCCCACCCGGAAAGTCTATAAGGGCAATATCTATGGTAGAAAAAGAAGACGAGGCAGACCCTGCCTAAGATGGAGCGATAGCCAGGACCAGGACGCCAGACAGCTTTTAGGGATATCGAATTGGTAAACCTCGGCGCAAAACCCGCATGTCTGGAGTTCCTTATTAAGGCAGACCGAGACCGGATACCGGTTGTTGCGCCGTTGATGATGATGACGATGAAAAAAACAACGAAGGAGTATTGTGGGCATTCTGACTGGCCACAATTAACTAGTTGGACATACATATGTTCAGAATAGGAATTGTACAATTGTAATTAGGAGGTGGAATCCACGGAGCATGTTCTATGCCAATGGACGCATCGGACATCAGATATTTGGTGCTAATGTGTACCAGTTGCAACGGGTAGTAAAATATCCACTAACAAAAATCCTGCAATACATAAATGAATCTGGGATATTCCTTTAGAGGGCGGGGTCGAATACAACGAGCCACCACGTTCTGAGTGCTCAGAGGCTATAGCTCCTCTCCTACGGCAAACACATGCAGACACATCGAAAAGTAGCCAGCACACGTTTGCATTTTGTAATGATATAAGTAGATAGAAATATCAGGTCGATCATCCTAAGTGGCCGACAACGACCTAGAGGGCAGAGCTATCCCAGAAACCTAAAAAAAATTGGCTAAGTTGACCGTGAAGGTCCGCCCGCAAAAATTGAAGCTGCATCAAAGTGCTCGCTCAGCACGTTCTTGCACGCCTCTGTGCTAGCCAGGCTCGGGAATGTGGGAGGGTCCTTCGAGCGCTTTGATCCTTCACACTTCATTACTACCAATCATCAACGTGTCTATTCCGATGCGTGGGTCCGCACCGGATTCCAAAATAGACATTAATAGGGACTTCGCGACGGCCTATCGAATAATAACCAGAACGCGATTAAAATGGGAAAGTAAATAAGAAAAAAAACGGTTCGACCGCGCGCGTGGAGCCATAAGTCTCCGGACCCGAGTGACCCACAGTCCCAATTATTGCCTCTTCCGCCCCAGATCTTGTATGAGGCGCGGCCCCTGAGGCTCCCACCCTTCCTCGACATCCTCAGGCCAGTTTATTATTTTTGAGATGTCCCTTACGATAGAGGTTCCGCGGGAGCACGGAGAAAAAGAGAGGGAGGAAGTCCTCAAATTACGCTTGATTTATTCAGAAATCATTTTGTATTACGCAGCAAAAAAAAAAATAAAAACAAATATATAAATATAAATAATAACAAAATAAAAAAATAATTAAATTAAATTAAAGAAAGAAAAAAACTAAAAGGAAAAAAAATTAACTGAAAACCAAAAGAAAATTAAAAGAAAAACTTACGCAGGTCGTCACTCCCAGCTCAAAGGATGATTCTGTGGTACAAAGAAAGTTTCTAGCATTACCATATGAAAATTCTAAAATAATTTATAATAGATTAATTCATTTATTGTGCTTCTTTTGTTTTTATTTATTTTATTTTTTTTTTCTACTAAAAAAAACCTTTTTGTGTCCGTTGGCTTCTGCATAGCCTGCAAAAAAACAGCTCTACCGAATCCGCCAGGCCAATGTGTAGTTGCGGGCAAGACTCCCCGAAAATTTCATATCAACTGGGGCCGCCTTTTCGACTTTCTTCCACTGTTCTCTGGTGTAACAATCTATTTCTACGAACGTTATAACTTTTCACTGCTAATATTCATCCAAACCGAGTCTTAATTGTCTTCGTAGCAGTCCCGGAGGATTTCTTTACCCGGGACAGAGACGACCAAGGGTTCGTGCCGTTCACGTCCTCGCCAAAAGTGCCCAAACAAAGACTTCCCGGCCTTCACTTCCCGTTTTTTCTTTAAACCACTGAACATTTATCCTTCGTTACTCTTGTCAATGATTTGAACTTATTCTCGGAATCTTTCGTTAAAATAAACTTGAGTTATCCTTTAGCCCGATGTGATGTTAGTTTTCTTGTTCGAATCACTTTTTTTCCTCGTTTTCAAAAGAAAACGATTTTCACTTCCCAACCCAACTGTCACTTCCTCCACTCCCAAAAAAAACCAAAAACCCCACAACGGTCCTCCTCTTTCTTTCAGCACCGCTTCATTTGCCGCTACAGTGCCTTCAACTCTCTCTAGGCAATGTTGCGGCAACATGCGCCTGCGGATGCGGCAAATCATTCGCCTCTTGTCAAGATCAATTCGCCCGAATGCATTCAATAATATGCAATCTGCGGCGAACATTAGAGCAATTGCACATTATTAAATGCATTATTTAAGCAAATTAATTAAAAAAGAGCCGAATGAGATTCCGCTCCCGTCGTGCAGCCGCGGTCACTACAATTTGATATCATAGAGGAACTTATTTGGCTAGTGAAGACATGATTCTCTTTAGCTTGTTTTTGGCAGATTTAGTGGTAATCAACTGAATTTGCTTTACTTCGGGCTTAACAATTAGCCAGACGTTGTCGTCTACAACGCAGGAAAACACATTATTCCATATTTTTTTTGAACCGGGGTATTATAGGCTGCCTTGGCCGTGGACATAAGAGGTTGATTTTATCTACATTTTTGATTGACCAATAAATTTTGAATACAGGAATTATTTACGAAATACCACTATTGGGCAAGTCAATTTAATCATTATAGTAAGCAGTTAAAATAAAGGATTTTCAGCAATATTTACCGATATATGAATTTTCACATCGTTCTGCCTTTTGGCATTTAAATTCATGCTATTCAACTGAAGAGCCTACCAAAAGTTCGACTTCCACCAGAAATGTCTATTTGCTGCTATATATTTTTTTTTGTTTTTGTAAAACTAAGTAACCTAGGAAGATAATCGCATTTCCGGTCAATGGAAAAAGAAGGGAACGATAAGATTCTTAAAATTAATTATTTGCGGGACGACATTGCAACCTTGTCCCCCTTGTTGGCCTTCACACACAAACCAGAAGCCGCAACGGCCATACACGTAAATAATATGCTCTGTGTGAAACTGCCTGATAAGGCCATGACTGCAATTTACAAATTTTTTAATTTCACAGTTCTTCAAAATGTTTCACTGTGAACATCTGAGTCGAAAAGTTTTGCTTGCATTCCACGTTATTTTGTGTTTTCGCTATGCAGTTGCCAAACCGGGCATCGATACTATCCGGAGACAATATGGCATAAGCGGTCTATTATCACATAATGAGACTATAGTAGGCGAAATCCACAAAATTGATACTTATCCGAACGCTGTGACTGTGGGTGCTGAGCCGGAAAAAAAGGAACCAGAATTACGTATGGAGGATGACTATGATTATTCTGAGTATGACGAAGCAATGAGCAGGAGTTTGTTTCCGGTAAATCCTGAACCGGCGCCTGTACAAAACCCACTTCCTTTTGGAAAATGCCAGGTTGAAGTCTTGTACGTAGAGCTAAACTTTAACGCATAGAAATTATATCCACCCCGAACAATTAAAAGTGACAATAATAGTGTTTTTCAGGACAAGTACTTTGGTAAAGCCAAATGCTCGTGTGCCGCCTGGGAATGGTTCAAATGGTTACTTAAGTATCATCCAGACATGCTGCCCAGGATATGAACCCTATGTTCATGATAAAAACCAATGTGTGGCAGTTTGTAAGAATCCATGCATCAACGGAATATGTGTTCGCCCAAACGTTTGTGAATGCTTCCCAGATCATGTTAGATCCCTAAGTGGTGACTGTATTCCGACCTGCCCTATCTTTTGTCTAAATGGCCACTGTCATTGGAATGGAACTTGCACATGCAATGCAGGGTATGTGTTTGACCCAAGTCAAAAATTTTGTGTGCCATATTGCAGCAGACGATGTGGAGAATTGTTCAATTGCACTTCTCCAGAAATATGTACTTGTTTGAAAGGTTACACTTACAACCACATCAATCGAAGGTGCGAACCTATATGTAGACAACCTTGCGGAAATGGAGATTGCATTCGTCCGGATATGTGTTCATGCTTCGCCGGATTTAGGCTCGTAAATAATACCTGCCAGGCAAATTGTAGTAGGGGTTGTGAAAGAGGACGATGCGTCGCCAATGAAGTTTGCGCTTGTGAACCTGGATGGGCGCTAGATCAAACGGGCGTAAGATGCGAGCCACATTGTCCACAAGGATGTTCAAATGGAAAATGTTTAGAACCTGGAAAATGCATCTGTAATGCGGGATATAAAAATGAAAACAACAAGTGCGTACCACGATGTTCCAGGTAAGTTTAATTATTCATCGATTTCCTTCATCATCACCATAGTTTTGCAGAGGCTGTCTCAATGGAAGGTGTACTGCTCCCGACACGTGCACATGTAGGCCTGGATATACATTAAACTTTTACAGGAATAAGTGTAAGAAAATCACTCATAGGAACTCAGATCCTATTTTCCATCCTGTAGTTGAAGTTCGTCCAGCACCTCCACCTCCAATTTTCAATCCACCTATTATCGTTCCCCCTCCATCGTACCCTCAGCAATCAGCATCAAATCCTTTTCTAGTTGGTGGAGTTGCCAAACCAGCTATTGTACAACCCCAAGTGGAAAGACAACCTATTCAAAAACAAACCACGAAGAAACCGCTTTTTAGTGTTCCTTTGGTCGTGAACCCTTCCGCTCCAGAAATAGCTGCCGCAGACAAAGGCCCAAGCATCTACGATAGACAACCTGCTTTCAATCCGTTCTTTCAATCAAATCAGGACACGTCTTCAGTGATGAAGAAACCAAACTATCTGGAAAAGCAACCTGCCTTCAATCCCAATTTCACTGAAACAGCCCTCCAAACCACACATAAGACTATAACAAGTCCTCGTCGAACCACTCCACGTCCAACCAAACCAAAAGCAACTGCACTGAGAAGAAATTATGAAACGACGTCAAAACCAAGGAAATCATTATTCTCCTTCAATTTCTGGAGCAGTTCCAAAAACTCAACCGAAAAAAGCAAGCAAGGGAAGACAACTGCACCGAAGCCAACCTGCAATAAAGCGTGTCTAAATGGAAAGTGTACTGGCAGAAATTATTGCACGTGCAATTCAGGCTACGTTAAGGCTGTGGGAAGCGAACACAAGTGCATTCCTTATTGTCCTCAAGGCTGTTCCCATGGTACATGCTCCGCACCAGGATTTTGTACCTGCAAATTTGGCTATAAGAAACAGCATGGTAAATGTATCAAAAAGTGAATTAATTGATGAAAATAAAACAAATTAAAGGAAATTCAAAATCACTCGTTATCTAATATCCAAACATGCGGCCCTGATAAGACATTGAGAAGTTTGGAAGTCAAACAGTTTTTCGTATATGTCGCGTGTGACTTCTCGTGAAGTATCTAGTTTGAGGACCATTATCCTGATTCACATTTTCTATGTTAATTACTTGAACAATCTGTGTAGATTCCCTCTTTTTAGGAGGAAGGCCATCTACGATTTTGCTCAAAAGGATTTCTGCTAAATTTTTTGAAGTAAATGGTCGCCCCAATTTCCTTTTCGACTATCGGAAATATTCTGAAGTTTCTGGTGAGGTATTACATCGATATAATTTTCCTGACCGCTTTCGAGGTTTGGAGATTCAAATTTGAAATTTTAGTCGTCAAGTTTCGACCATGGACAGAATATTTATCGTTGTGGCTGCCTTACACAGTTTTGCCGCGCAAAATGGCGACGGAAGGTCAAGTGGGAGAGAGAAGTGTTTTTTCCGAAGGCAAGTGGTGAGATGGTGTACGTGGGATTGGCACTCGGGGAAGAAATCCAGATCTCATACACTTATCTTACGTTTTCTTCGTATATATTGGTTTTCCTGAGTATAATTTTTTTTAAGACACGGAATGTCTTCACTTCGCCTTTCGTGATTAGCGCGAGGAATCGTGGGAACGAAGGAGAAAAAGTTTTTAAGGTTTTGTGTGAAACAAAACCTTATCAGAATCGAGTCAGTGTCTGCCTGTCTGTCTGTCACACCTGATTTATTCGGAAATGGCTATACGGATTGTCACGAAAATTTACATACTGCAAGTGGCGGCATTTCATGTTAATTGTAACAGGTCTCATTCTCAGAACCTAACCAACCGAAAAATCTGAAAAGAAATCACAGTAGTGCATCTCTACGAAATCTAGTCCTCAAAATACATCCGGTTCCGACTTCTGCACAAATAAAGTTAATAATAGCATATTTCCACATTTTAGAAATTTACCCGGCAACACCCTTTAGCCCATTTCAGAAGCACAAAATTGACATGGGTGTAAGGGATAACATGGTCCACAATTTGGTCAAGTTTCAAGAAAATCCAACTTTTGTTTATTTACCACTTTTTGTGAATTTCGTGCATTCTACAACCTGTCATCATCCCATATCAATTTGTCAGCACCGTAACGGACTTTGTTTTAGATCCTTAGTCATTTGTATATGAATATCAATTACTCCAACGTATGGTACATGCGTGCTAATGAAGTTTGCGATAGATGTATTTGTACATAAAAGCAGCCGTATTTAATATACGTACTATATATGTACATATGTATGCTTCACAGTTCCTATCCAACCGGTAAATTCGCTAAAATAAGTGCGGACTGAAATTAGTGAGAAATTGAGTGTTTGTTTGGTGTTGTGTTCACTGACGGAAATCGAAAATAATTTTGTGTATACACAAAACCTTATTAAAATCGGTTTACTGTTTGGCTGTCTGTCTGTCTGTCCGTCACACGCATTTTTCTCGGAGATGGTTATAGCGATTAACACCAAATTTAGTAGAAAGGTGGGAACTGTGAACGCTCACGCATACAGTGAAAGACATCCTTTTTCGTCGAATTTAAGGGCGGGGGAGGAGGGGTCCCCGTGTCTGTCTATTTTTTCCCTACTATCATATATCGATTTTTCCCTGCTGGGTCTCTTATGTAAGTTATTTCCTTTTTGAAGCGCTCTTCCGTCAATGGTGTCACTTGCAACCGATGTATCATACTGTAGTAAGCCGCCATTTTCTGTCCATATGTGTGTTTCGATATCCTCGGTATGGTACGCTGTGCGTGAGTTTTCTTTCTGAATATGTCAAACTAGAGTTTATTGTTGTTTCTTATTATTGCTAGGTCCAGAAACGCTATCCGTTGGTCATCTTCCTTTTCCATTGTGAAAGTTATGTTGCGGTATATGTTGGGATTATAACCAATATGTTGTCTACGTAACGTGCCCAATATTTTGGCATGGTGCCCCGTTGTTAAATTACTTCTTCTATGCTTTTCATGAAGATTTCGCTTATCAAGGGAATAACGGCTTCCCTATTGCAGTTCCTGAGGTGGTTTTGTAAAATTAGTCTCTGCAAATAAAATAGTTCTCATTCATGCAGAGAGTTGCTAATTTTTCGTAGACTTTCGCCTCTCGTTAAGTTTCAGGCATTGTTCCGTTAGCCAATCCTCAAGTTTCCAAATGGCTTCTTTGGTTGGTATACTCAGATACAAGGCTTTTACATCGAAAGATACCAGACAGTCGCTTTCCTCCAGATTTACTTCGATTTACTTTACTTCGTGCACAAAAGCATATGTATGTACACATATAGTACGTATATTAAATACGGTTGGTTTAATGTACAAATATATCTATCTGAATTAGACACTTCCCGCAAACTTCATTAACACGCATATACTATTTACCTATATACACACATGTCTGTTTGGAGTAATTGATATTCATATACAAATGACTAAAAAACTAAAACAAAATAATTTTTTCTGACGCCATTCATAAGAACTGATTTCGATGTGGTATTGATGAATTGATATGTGATGATGATGTCACACAGGTTGTAGAATGCACAAAATTCACAAAAAATGGCAAAGTTTCACCCCCCATTAACTTTGTTAATAATCATTGGATTTTCTGCCAAATTTTGTACTTCTGGGATGAACATAAAGGGGGCTGCCGGATAGATTTCTAAAATGTTGAAATATACTATTATTAACCTTACTTGTGCAGATATCGGAATCGGATGCATTTTGAGGCCTAGATTTCGTAGAGATGCCCTACTGTGATCTTTTTCAGATTTTTCGGTTGGATAGGTTCTGAGAACGAGACCTGTTACACTTTTTGATGGTCATATTTTGAGCCCTCACTCCCCTAAGTTGCAACCAATATCAAATATAGAACCAGTTGCGAAAAGTACTAATTGAGACCTTTCATTTGATACCCCACATGGCCATTCTATGAAAAAAAATGTTGCACCCTTCATTCACATGTATGAGGAGCCTCCCTTAAACTTAAAACAAAATGGCGCCACTTGCCGCATGTAAAAGGACCAACAGACCAGACAGTCTTACCAATTTTCGTGACAATCGGTATAGCCGTTTCCGAATAAATCGGGTGTGACAGACAGACAGACAGACAGACAAACGGACAGATGGACAGGCGGACAGGCGGACTGGCGGACAGACGGACAGACAGACATCACATCGATTCTAATAAGGTTTTGTTTCACACAAAACCTTAAAAGAAGAGATGAGTGGAATCTATAAGGTCAACTGCCCAGAATATGAAAAAGTATACATTGGTCAAACTAAAAGGCTAACGACCACAAGATTCGAGGAACCCATAAGAGAGTATACGAAACGAAAAAACGACAACCATCGAAACATCAAATCAATGGTAGCAAGGCATGTGGTGGAAGAGGGACATACCCTAACGATGGACAATGTGGATGTTATAAAGCGGGTGCGGAAACCCCACCTTTTACATGCAGCGGAAAGCATATGTATCATCAAAGATGAAGGAAACTTTGCAACGACCCTGGTAAAAAAGGTATGCAGCAGGTAATAAAAAAAAAAAGAAAGTAGGGGAAAATTGGGAAGCATCAGAAAATTAATTATAAAGTAATGAGCAGAGCTAAAAAGCTACGATATAAATAGGGTAGTTTAAGATAGGTTAACTACTTAAGTACTAGCACTGAGGAAGGAGGCACGTGGTCTCCGAAACAATTGTATGCCGGAGACAAATAAAAACGTTGACAGTATAAGCAAAAACACCTAGTTCTTTTCTTAACTTTTATATAAACTGTAAAAAAACATGGACATTACTTTCAACAATAAGCTTTCTTTCATCGGACTATTCAATCTAAATATGCGAAAATAAGAATGGAATTTGTTTCCCTTTATTCCAGTAATGCGTCGACGGCTGATAGACAATCCGCAAAATTTGCGCTTATTATGTAATATTACGGCATAAAAATTTGTGCCTTAAGCTATTGCATGTGACGGAGATGTTTCTACTTTCATTGAATCTTCCAAACTGCCGCTGGTGCAACGTAGAGCCAATGGGGAGCGATCCCTTCATTGAACACTCGTCGTTTCGGTAGATTTTCAAAACCAAGATCCCAATGGCATTTTCGCTGTTTGTGGTGGAAGCCACTTGAACTTATTAGTGTATATGAAATCATACAATGGTAAGATGTAAATCTTTTCATTATGCCAATGAATAACTGCATGGGGGTAAGAAATTATGAATGATTCACTTACGGAGCCCATTTATTTACCAGTGAAAGTATGGTACAAGAGTTGGTAGGTATTTCATCTTCCATTTAGTGTGTCTGAGAATATCATCTATCAAAGCGTGCAGCGCTTATTGAAAAATAAATCTAGGTATAGAATGAGCAATAGGTTGCACTCCACCAGGTAAGCGAAAGATACTAACGCATAATTGGAGTTTAGTTCAAAGTAGCTTAAACCGGAACGCTGCTACTACTGTGCAGTGACAATCACTAATAGCAAAAACAAGAATTAGCTTGATGAGCTGAGATGATTCATTAAAAACATTGTTAACTTGGGGAATTGTGAAGAAATTGTGGATGATGTACAAACCCTGGAGACCTTCAAAGGGCCGCGTATGATCCAGTAACAAATGAAAAGCTGCGATAGCAGCGGAGGTATCATGCAATAAAATTCTTGCTGCATTAGTAAAGTTGCGATATAAAGAGATTGATCTTCATAATATTCAGAAGGTATCCAGGAAAGAAAAGAACATGTCGCTAATACCGATAAAAACCTTCCATCATGAAAGGAAAAGACGGTAGAACGGCAGAAATTATAGAGATAGCACAGAATACTAAAAGCAGTATTACTACGAACTCCCATGCAAGAGGGAAGAATACTGAAGTTATTATTGGTAATTTCAATAGATATGGCTTAGAGCTGTGAGTTATAGAAACAAATACAATAAAAAGCACCAAAAAAATTACAATTCCTCAAGAAAACGGAGCAAGGAGCAATCATTTCAAGGTAAATGATCAAAATAACGTACACATAGGTCAAGGAATAGACATATGTAATCACACCTACAATTAATTAGTGTTACTAGCTATTATCAACTTGCGCCACGTGAAGAAGAATTTGGCCTATAGCAAGACCCGTTCGTTAGAGCATGCCCAATCTGCGGAGAGGAAGAGGAAACCCTCATGCCTCTCTCTTGCAATTGCCCAGCTCTAGCTGTAGCCAGTGTGCGGACACTAGGCAAACAATTCTTTGATTACCTTTAGGAGATCTCTAGTTACAGGGTATGGGAGCTGGTATCCTTTATAAATGCTACAAGTTGTTTCTTAAGATCACAGCCGGATGGACTCTGCTCCTCTTGCTTTTAACTTAGCAGTCATTGTGCTAGGAGTTTATGGGAATTGGGCTCTTCGGAGCCGCCATTGATACCAACCTACCTACGATTAGCTGTTGAGTTAGCGGCTGATTTTTTTTTAGACTTTTGGATTAGGTTTCTGAGTATAGGTCAGTGAAAGTAATGATCAATTTCCAGTGTCCGGACTCTACCGCTTTGCATCAAACTTCACAACTCATGCTAGCTTTGAAAAGTAGTCGTCGAGGCTTTTCATTTGATGCCTCACATGACAATTTCCGGTAAAAAAAAATTGACATCCTCTTTTGCATGTACGAGGATTCTTTTTACCCAAAACTCTAAAAGCGTGTAATGAACGACATGGTTTAGCAACCATCAGCGCAGCAGGAAATGTCAACAAGGATGATAACAGTTCCGAAGTGGATGATGAATTGAAGGGTTAATTAACTTGTTCACGTGTCTCACTTTGTTTAGTCAGTAAGAGCGGCGAATAAAGAGCAGTTGGTCTTTTGAAAGGGGGCTACAGAATCGAACGTGCACTTGAGCCAGCCAATTTATTGACTCACGATCCTGAGCTAAGATTCGCACCCACTAAAAACCACCTCCCATCCCTTAAACCCAAACTCCACGGGACCTCCGTTCATGAATTATTTCGCGAAGCGCTGCTTTCCTTCTTCAGCACTTCCTGCTGTGTTTTTACAATTGCGGAAGAAACCGTAACCCAAATATCCTTCAATTTCAACATCTACACAAATATATTATCAGGACTCTCACACCTGTGCAACGCTTGGTACAGATTTCTCTTCTCCATTGAGAACTTTGGGCAGTGAAACATCACGTTCTCTAGACCCTTCCGCGTGTCACCACATCTAGGACGACGGAAAAGACTGGTTTCGGTACGCTGGAGACAGAACGAGAGAGAAGCGCAAACGACCGGGAAGAAGAAAAGGAAGTGCGACCAACGCTGAATTCCAACATTCCAACATCTTAAAGAAAGGACACAACATCACATAGGACAACGTATATGTCATTCAGAGAAAGTAGGTAGTTAGACGCGTAAGATAGCTTGGCGATCTATCGTAAACCAGGTGGGAATAGATTGAACCACGCCACGGGCAACTTACAATAAAAACTTTCAAGAGAGATGGCAAGCGAGACGCCAAACAATATCATTGTCACCCATACGTCAACATTTAATCAAATCTTCATATAGCAATCAGAAGATCCCTGTGAACTTCGCCATATTCCACATATAGCATGTTGGGCCTAAGCCCATATAATGGAGGGTAGCTTGAGGATACGTACTTTCTACTTACAAACATAAAATATTGAGAACAGGGAAAGAGATAAATAAAGTATAGTTGAGGTTATTCCCTTATGCTAAATCATCATCATCAACGGCGCAACAACCGGTATCCGGTCTAGGCCTGCGTTAATAAGGAACTCCAGACATCCCGGTTTTGCGCCGAGGTACACACATTCGATATCCCCAAAAGCTGTCTGGCGTCCTGGCCTAGCCATCGCTCCATCTTAGACAGGGTCTGCATCGTCTTCTTTTTCTACCATAGATATTGCCCTTATAGACTTTCCGGGTGGGATCATCCTCATCGATACAGATTAAGTGACCCGCCCACCGTAACCCATTGAGCTGGATTTTATCCACAACTCGACGGTCATGGTATTGCTCATAAATTTCTTTATTGTGTAGGCTACGGAATCGTCCATCCTCATGTAGAGGGCCACAAATTCTTCGGAGGATTCTTCCCTCAAACGCGGCCAAGGGTTCGCAATTTTTCTTGCTAAGAACCCAAGTCTTCGAGGAATACATGAGGACTGGCAAGATCATAGTCTTGTACAGTAAGAGCTTTGACCCTATGGTGCGACGTTTCAAGCGGAACAGTTTTTGTAAGCTGAAATAGACTCTGTTGGTTGACAACAACCGTGCGCGGATTTCATCTTCGTAGCTAGAAATTATCAGCGGTCTCAAAGTTGTATTCTCCTATCCTTATTCTTCTTCGTGTTTGACCAGTGCGTTGTTCGTTCCTTTGATTTTGGCGCTGACGTTGCCACAATATATTTTGTATTGCCTTCATTAGTGTGCAGCCCAAGATCTCGCGCCGCCTGCTCGATCTGGATGAAGGCAGTTTGTACGTCTCGGGTGGTTTTTCCCATGATGTCGATATCATCAGCATAGGCCAGTAGTTGGGTGGACTCAAAGAGGATCGTGCCTCTGCATTTACCTCAGCATCACGGATCACCAGAACATCGGCGAGTTGGAGGCCCCACCAACTGAAGACGACGGACAAATACTGCCACCACCAAGTTTAGGAGAAGCAGTCCAACAGACCGTTGTTGATGTTGAATGGTCTTGAGAGTGATCCTGCTGCTTTTATCTGGTCTCGCACATTGGTCAGGGTCAGCCTAGTCAGTCTTATTAATTTCGTCGGGATACCGAATTCTCTCATGGCCATGTACAGTTTTAACCTGGCTATGCTATCATAGGAGGCTTTAAAGTCGATAAATAGATGATGCAACTGTTGTCCATATTCCAACAGTTTTTCCATCAATTGCCGCGGAGAGAAAATCTGATCTGTTGCTGATTTGCCTGGAGTGAAGCCTCTTTGGTATGGGCCAATGATGTTCTGGGCGTATGGGGCTATCCGGCCTAGCAGGATAGCGGAGAATATCTTATAGATGGTACTCAGCAACGTGATACCTCTATAATTGCTGCACTGTGTGATATCTCCCTTTTTTTGTATGAGACAGATAATGCCTCGTTGCCAATCGTCAGGCATTGATTCGCTGTCTCATACCTTGAACACAAGCTGATGAACCACTTGGTGTAACTGGTCGCCCCCATATTTAACCAATTCGGCTGTAATTCCATCGGCTTCTGGCGACTTATGGTTTTCTAGCCGATGAATTGCACGGACTGTTTCTCCTAAACTTGGTGGTGGCAGTATTTGTCCGTCGTCTTCAGTTGCCGGGACCTCCAACTCGTCGATGTTCTGGTTGTTCAGTAACTCATCAAGGTACTCAACCCATCGGTCCAATATGCCCATTCTGTCGGAAATCAGATTTCATCGTCAAACCAGCTGTTCCGACTTTTCTTGCGGCTGGGGCGAAGTATGTTTGTTGCCGTATCAATGATAACGTTCTTCAGGTGGTTGTGAAGATCATTTGTTGATGCTTCATCTCCATCCTCTGTTGACTGTGGTTATTGCGACATCATTTCCCTCTTATAGGTGTCGCGGAAGCTAAATCCTACCAGGTAACCCATGGTGACAGGTCCCGCGAAAACCCGACCAAAGAAAGATGTTCACCTCAGTCAACGCAGAAGGACGGGCCTCAGCTTGTCGGGGAATGGACAAGAGTTCTCGAAGCATTGACACAATCAGGACACAAGTAAATTAATCCGAACAAAATAAATACGTGTGTACACGCTTAATATTGACACCTTACTGAAAATATTGAGGAACTCCAAAGAGCCGTTCGAAAAAAGTGCATTAATATTTGCACTCTACAAAAGCTCGTTGCTTTAGTGCCAAAAGCTGTGACATAGAACTCGAAATGGTTGTAAACTCTTTTTCGGTAATCCACCAACCTAATGTGGTGTCGGCATTGCCATCTCAGAGAGATCTTCTCGATGCAAAGGCTTGGAACATGCTGCTGATGACTGCCTCATCATTGCAGGCGACGTTAATGTGAGCGGAAAGGCAGATGCCAACAGGTGCCATTGGAGAAAAGAGTTTACAGAGCGCATTGATGGTGGCCAGCGTGAAGTCGTTTTATGAATACACATGATCTTGTACATTTTATCACCTTCACTGAATGCACAGCTCGCACCTCCACATCGGCCGTTGATTCTCGTCTTGCGACTCGAGGTACCGATAAACCAGCGTGAGGAACGCATTAACCGCCACGCATTATATGGTGGCAATTTCGGGAGAAAAAGGAACAATTGATCTCACTTAGGCATTACGAATGTGGAAGAATCGTGAAACCCCTGCACTCCTTACGGCTACCAGGACTAGTAAGAGGTTCATCAACCGCGATACCTAGCTTTGGAAAGATGATGTACAAATTCAGCTCCATGAGAAAAAACGCCTTTATCATAAGTTTCTCGACATTGAAGAAGCATAGGAAGCAATCACTGTCACCCGTCTATTACAAAGATATTTACGACGGATTGGACACTCGGAATGACACCAACTCATGGTATGGTATGGTATGCTCTACGTCAACCCCTAATGGCAGGAAATTTCGGGTGCTGGGTTCAATTGCGCTGCCATCATCTGAAAAAGAAAGTTTAAAGTGCGGCGGGAGTACCAAAATCGCTTCGATTCTCTCTTGGTGTTTACCAAGGAAGCGTCCTCTCACCACTCCTCTTTCTTTTTGTTATGGACACCGTCATTCATATGAACTTACTTCGTTGTAGTACTGATGAATTGATATGGGATGATGACATCATACAGGTTGTAGAATGCACGCAATTCACAAAAAAATCGCAAAGTTTCACCCCCTACAACTTTTTTAATAATAGATGGATTTTCTTTAAACTTGGTCAAATTGTGCATTACGTTATCCCTTATAGCCAGATTTTTCGGTTGGATAGGTTCTGAGAACGAGACTTGTTGCACTTTTTTATGGTAATATTTTGAGCCCTCACTTCCCTATGTTTCACCCGATATCAAATATGGGACCAGTTTGGAAAAGTATTAATTGAGCCCTTTAATTTGGACCCGCTGCATGCGCACACGGTCTCACATTGAATTTAAATAAAACTGAATTTTTGAGGACCGATCCCCTCGAAACAGGCACAATCACTGTCAACGGCAGCGATTTAAATATCTCGGGTCAATGATATCAGCCTATTTTAGCTTACAAAAATTGTTCCACTCGTCTCACCATAGGGTCAAAGCTCTAACTGTACAAGACAATGATCTTGCCAGTCCTCATGTATTCCTCGGAGACTTGGCTTCTTAGCAAGAAAATTTGCGAACTTTTGGCCGCGTTCGAGAGAAGAATCCTGCGAGAGAAAAATCCTACACGAGGATCGACGACTCCGTAACCTACATAACGACCAAATCTATGAGCGATACTATGACCGTCTGGTTTAGAACTAAATCCTGCTCAATTGGTTGGGGAGGGTTTTTGCGCCGTTGATAATGATAAATGATATCAGCCAACGGAGAATCGCGTTATGAAATTGCTTCACGCATTAACGCAATCTGGCTGAAGTGACGTTCCACACTGATGTTTTTGTGATCGACGTATTAACGAACGTCTCAAATCGAAAATTTATCGCAATGTCGCCCATCCTTTTTTAAGGTTTTGTGTGAAACAAAACCTTATTAGAATCGAGACGATGTGTCTGTCCGTCTGTCTTTTTTTTTTATGATGGAGGTGGAAAAGACACTGCTGCGCCAGGTTGCAGCAGCGTGTGGGATTCTCACCCACTAAAACCACCCCCACTTTCTCCTTTTTCCTTCCCGCGGGACCGCCGCAAAGCATTACTTCGCGGGGTGGACTTACGCTTTACGCGACCACGGCTTCCGTTCTTCGTGTTCTCCTTGCGCGCTCCGCTCTTCCAAGTTCCTCTTGTATTCGTTTGAATGCAGTGTTCATCGCACACCAGTTTCCCTCCGATTTTAACATTTCCCCGACGATGTTCTGCGGGCTTAGGGTAGTTTTCAGGGAGTCTTCCAAACTCCTTCTTTCTGAGAGAAATCGTGGACAGTGGAACATACATGCTCCGGGTCCCCAGGTGTGTAACCACATTCAGGACACAAGAGAGCATCATCCAGCCTGAATTGGTGCAGGTACTTCCTGTAACCGCCATGTCCTGACAGGAATTGCGTCAGATGGTAGTTAATCTCACCGTGTCGTTGCTGGATCCACTCCTCAATACGGGGAATCAAAGTGTGGGTCCAGCGACCCCTCTGCGAGTCGTCCCACCGTTTCTGCCACTTCTCCAGCGACTCTCGCCTTGCCGCCTTTCCGTATTCTGCATCCTTTTCAAGAGGATTCATTTTCCTTGCCTCGTACAGGCAGCGTGTCTCACTTGCCAAAATGTCTATCGGGATCATTCCCGCAATAACACACGCTGCCTCGCCTGATATTGTTCTGAAGGCGCTGCACACCCTTAGCGCTACTAAGCAGTAAGTCATATTCAATCTCCTACGATTACTCTCACACGCTAGTGCTTCCTCCCAAACTGGTGCCGCGTATAATAGTGTGGAGCGAACCACTCCGGCCACAAGTAATCTGCGACTGTACCTTGGACCTCCAATGTTAGGCATCATCCGCGCTAATGATACGCTGGTATTTGCCGCTTTCTCACAGGCATAGTCCAGATGTCCCCTGAAATTGATTTTAGCGCCAATCATCACCCCTAGGTATTTGATAACCGGTTTCGAAGTGATGACGTGACCACCAACGCGAATATTAACCGTATTCCTCTTCCTACGATTGGTAATCAAGACCGCCTGCGTCTTTTGTTCCGCAAGGTCAAGCTGAACCATCTCCAGCCACGCTTTTATGGCGCTAATGGTTTCATTAGCGTACATTTCAACGTCTTCAGGCTCTTTCGCGACGACAACCACAGCTAGATCATCTGCGAAGCCGATTATCGTGGCCTCCTTTGGCACGGGAAGGACAAGGACCCCTTTGTACATGAAGTTCCACAGGAGAGGACCCAACACTGAGCCCTGTGGTACTCGTGCGGAGATGGTGTACTGCTTGAATCCCTCATCCGTATCGTACCACAGTGTCCTCTCCGAAAGGTAACTGTTGAGGAGCTTAGTCAAGTAACTAGGGACACCCGTTTTAGCCAGTGAACTTTTTATCCACCCCCAGCTTGCGGAATTGAACGCATTTTTGATGTCCAACGTCACTACGGCACAGCATTTTTTAGACGACATCGCGTCTCGAACCAGCTTCAAAACAACGTCTACGGCATCGATCGTTGAGTGGGCTTGACGAAATCCAAATTGTCGCTCCGATAGTCCATCCTTATATTCGATGATAGGGAGCAGTCTGTTGTAGATGACCCTTTCGAGCATCTTTCCTGCCGTGTCGATAAGGCAAATCGGTCGGTATGATGATCGGTGTCCTGGGTACTTTCTTTGTTTTTTTTTGTTGTTGAGGAGGTGGAAATCTTCAAAAGACACTGGCCTGGACACGCCAGCGTGTGGGATTCTTACCCACTAAAACCACCCCCGACTCCCACCAAGCCCCGTGGAACCACCGTACGGTATTACATCACAGGGCGGAGTCAGCTCATGTTAGCTTCGTCCCCTTTCGTCTCTACGCGGCGTACGTAACCGCGCTTTTCTGATCTCCTCTGCCTTTCGCAGTTTGCTCTGGATAGATACGACCATGGAGTTGATCGCATCCCAATCTTCCTGACATGATAGCATTCTTCGCACCAGATTCTCTGGCCTAAGCACCTCTCCTAGAGTCTCCTCTAGATTCCTCCTTTCTTCCACAAACCTTGGACAGTGGAAGAATACATGCTCTGGGTCCTCTAGGACTCCATCGCAGTTTGGACAATGGGGTGAGGTATCCAGTTTAAACCTGAACAAGTACTGGCGATATCCTCCATGCCCCGTGAGAAACTGAGTAAGATTATAATTAATCTCACCGTGCCGTCTCTCTAACCACTCCTTGATGGCAGGAATGAGCCTGTGTGTCTACCGAGCGTTCCCAACGCTCTTGCCATCTATTTAACGATCTCTCCCTTTCGGCATTCTTCGTCTGCGATAAAGGAGAGATAGACTTCGCATTATATATATTCGTCATCTCGTCTGCCAAGATGTCAATGGGCATCATTCCAGAAATAACGAGTGCTGCATCATCTGAGACAGTCCTGAGTGCCGAGCACACTCTTAGGGCTGTTCTTCTGTAGACTGAACTCAGTTTGTTACCGTTAAATGTAACCTGCAATGCCTTTCCCCAAACTGGAGCTGCATAGAGCAGAATCGAACTCACTACCCCAGCTATAAGCAACCTGGAAGCATACCGTGGCCCTCCCACGTTCGGCATCATTCTTGCCAGGGCCACACTCGCAGTGGATGCTTTGTCATAGACATACTGCACATGTGCTTTATAGCTAAGCTGCCCACCTATCATCACTCCCAAGTATTTGATCGCAGGCTTAGAAGTGATGATATGATTCCCAATTTGAATACGGGCAAAATTTCTTTCACGGCGCTTGGTGATAAGGACCGCTTCCGTTTTTTCTTCCGCACGTGTCAGACCAGAACTCTCAAGCCAACCATTAACAGCACTGATCGCTTCGCATGAGTATAACTCAGCATCTTCGAGATGCTTTGTGGCTTCCTCCGGATGCGCAAGATTAAGAACATCGTTTTACATAATGTTCCACAGCAGTGGATCCAATACGGAGCCCTGTGGGACACCTGCGGAGACAACGTACTCTTGGGGTCCGTCATCGGTGTCATACCAAAGCCTCCGTTCTTGTAAATAGCTGTTGATAATAGCTGCAAGATAAGCGGGAATACCAATCTTCGCCAGCGATTCCCGTATTAGGTTCCAATTGGTCGAATTGAATGCATTTCTCACATCCAGGGTCACCACTATGCAGTATTTGCTAGTACTGCCCATACCGTGGATTGCATTTTCGGCCAAGCCAGTAACCATTTTGATTTCATCAATGGTTGATCTGGCTTTACGGAACCCATACTGCCGATCTGAGAGACCTCCCTGGCTCTCAACAACCGGGAGTAATCTATTATAGATTACTCGCTCTAGCATTTTGCCCACCGTGTCCAAAAGACAAATAGGTCTGTAGTAATTTGGCTCACCTAGTGGTTTGCCAGCCTTAGGCAGTAGCACCAACTTCTGTCGTTTCCATGATGTAGGAAATATCCCCTCGGACATGCACGCTTCGAACAACTCAGCGAACATGTCCGGTCTGGATTTCACGGCAAGCTTGAGGGCCTTATTCGGCACGCCATCCAGACCCGGAGCTTTATTATCTCCTATCCTAGTGCAGATCTCCAGCGGCTCGTCACTGTTGACTGGCGGTATTGCCGTGTCGTTCAGAGGTCGCTGGAAGCTGTCTACGCCCTCCTTTTGCTGAGGGAATAACCCCTGGATGATTTTTAAGAAGAGTGTAGGACACGTCATCTGCGGAGATGATCGGCCTCTGCATCGCCCCATCACGATTCTATAGGCTCTCCCCCACGGGTTTACGTCTGCTTCTGAACAGAGCTCCTTAAAGCATTCCCTCTTGCTCCGTTGGATGGCGAGCTTGAAGGTTTTGCGGGCTTCCTTATAGGCGCGCTCTTTTTGCCCTTGGTCGGTTCTGCCTACCGCTCTTTGAGCCGCTCTTCTGGCTCGGTGACAAGCTGATCGAAGGCTGGCCAGTTCAGCATTCCACCAGTAGTTTGGTCTTCTACTGGGGAATGAGCACCTCCTCAGCATGGACGCGTCACACGCTTTGGCGATGCATTCGGCTAAATGGACAGCTTGTTCCGTACAGGCGCCTGCTTTATTAGGTTGGTCTAACCACACCTCCATGAAGATCTGCTCATCCAAAGCTTTAGCGGACCAGCCTGACATCTTTCTCGGTTTCGGGCATGATGATCTTATGCCCGGTGACTCCACCCATAGCCCAAAGAAGATTGCCTGGTGATCGCTGTGGGTGTAGTGGTTCCTGACACACCAAGACATACCACGTGCCAGTGCAGGGCTGACAAAAGTTAGGTCTACGATTGAGGTAGACCCCCCTTTCTTAAAGGTGTTTACACATCCTTCGTTGGCCAGAACGACATCCAACTGTGCGAAAGTGTCTAATAGACTGCGGCCCCTTGCATTTATCTCTCTGCTACCCCACTCACGGGCCCAAGCATTGAAGTCACCAGCTATCACCTTTGGACTACGACCCCTTGCGTCGAGAACAAGGCTGTTAAGCATTTCCTCGAATTCGGGCAGTGTGAGGCTTGGTGGGGCGTAACAGCTGTACACATATACCCCGTTTATTTTCGCCCACACAAAGCCGCTGTATGTCTGATTCCCAGTACATTGGATGGCCTGTCGACCGCAAGCCCATATCGCCGCTCCACCAGACGAATCTATAACCCACACGCCACCGTGACGGCTTTTATAGGGTTCGCTAATGATGGCAATTTCCACCTCGGATTCGTAGATGGTCTGCTCGAGTAAATCTTGAGCGACCCTACAATGATTGAGGTTTATTTGAATAAACCTCATTTTTTCATTGAAGTCAGCGCCTTCCTAAATTCCAGGCATTTACCACTTCCGGCAATATGCCGGTAATCCCGTCCCTCACTTCCTTCGCATAATAAGCATTTGGGGTCCCTATTGCACTCTCTGGTAATATGGCGTTTCTCCCCACACCTTCTGCATCGATCGGATCGATCAATGCCGCTGGTGCATGCCTTCGCGAAATGACCAAACGCGAGGCTTTTGAAGCACCTCTTTAGAGAAATCTGCTCTCTCAGACGGCAAACCACCCATCCGATTCGAACCTTCCCGGCCGCCAATAACTTCTGCGCGGCGTGTACTGGCAATCGCAATGTGGCCGTCTGAGTATTACCATAGGCTTTCCGCAAACTCACAATGGACTCTTCGGCAAGTTCCTCCAACTTGAACTGTTCCATCAAGGCAGTGCAAATTTCTCCTTTGGATGTCACTTCATCGAGATCCTTGCACTGTATATAGACCTCATGATTTTGGGTCCGTACTGTGACATTCTCCCCAAGTGAGCTCTTAACCTGAGCTCGGAAGCCATCAGTTTTCCCCAAGCTGGCTTTTTTCAGTTCAAACATGAGGTCACCCTTTTGGGTCCTTCGAATCTTGCTGACATTTTCGCCTAGATCTTTTAGGTCGGGGTCAGCTTTGACCTTTTTCAGGATCTCAGCGTAAGACAAACTTCCATTGCTGGAGATTACAATCGCTTCTGGGCGAATCCGCTTTTTTGCCTTTTTCTTCGCCTTTTTCCTAATTACTTTGGTCCAACCACCTTTTTCATTCCCCTTGGATTTCGTCGAGTCTATTGCCGGAGCTCGCACTTGGGGGACCTGCTTTCTGTCTTCGGTGCCTTTAGTTCCGTTTTTCGGAACTATTTGTATGGCTTTTTTCCTCTTAGGCGCCTGTTGACTTCCCAGAGGATCCACATCTCCTTCCCGCACTCTCTTGTTTGGTGGCAGGCCGATTGCAACACGATTAGGTGTCACTTGGGTCGCTTGTGACTCCGCTGAGGCAACGGATTTCGACTTGCCCTTGGAATTTTGTTCCTCCTGCTGCGATTTGTTGTAGAGCACTCTAATTGCTCTCACCATATTTTTTATGGCTTGGTGGACGTTGTGCTTGTCCTTGATGAACTTAGACAACTCCACTATTTTTGCACCAAGCTGTGTGAAGGGTAATTCCTCTGCTTCGGGGCTCTGCTCTCCATGATTAACCAGATTATAATAATAATAATCGTTGGCACAACAATCCATATTGGATCAGGCCCTTGAAGTGTGTTAGAGCACTTCATTCAAGACCGTAACGGTACTCTACAGTAGACTGTAGGAGGCAATGTGGTCAGCATTGCGCTCGCCCGAGATTATTACCCTGATTTGACTCAGGTACTCATTCACAGCTGAGTCGACTGGTATCCGACGTCAAATCACGATACAAATCCCACTGCCGCCAGCGAGATTTGAACCGCGACCTTCCGTACGACAGCCTTGCGCTCTAACCAGATTACTACTTTTAAATACTCCTTCACATTTGGCATTCATTGACCTTCCCTCCGTTTTATCTTTTTTGGTGTTTGGCATTGGCGGAGATCTCAAAGTTGACGAACTTCTTCTGAATGGGTCCTTTTCCTGGTCCTGGAGTACCTCCTGTTGCTGCTCCTCTTGAATATGTGCGGCCGATGTTGTTGCTGTTTTCGTTGTCCAACGATCTGCTTTCAATTCACCCTTCTTCGGTTTTGTTACTGGTGTCCTTGGTAGAGTGGTACTTCGCTTGAACACTTCCTTTTCCAAATCTAAAACACTTGTAGCATTAGATGCCATGGTGGCCAAGTTATCCACCACCGAGGCACTGCGGTCGCGGGATATCGACGACCGGGAGCCCGCTTGCTCACTCCCAAAAGCCGCCGGTAGTGGGGTTCCGAGCCCCTGCACCGTAACTTTACTCTTTCTCAATTCGTCCATGTTGGTTTTATTTTCTGGGTGTCCTTCCCATAGCCATTTTGGTCCACGCACCAGAGATGTGCAAACACTAGCCCATGCACAGTCAAAAAAGCAAACTGCATGAGCACATATTTACACATCAATAGGTATGCCCCAATCCGCCAGCTGGGGTCGCGCCTGATGGGAGATCTGGCCACTCCTCACAGGGGTATCCTGGGTACTGTCCGTCTGTCTGTCTTTTTGTTTTTTTTTTTGTTGAGGAGGTGGAAATCTTCAAAAAGACACTGGTCTGGACACACCAGCGTGTGGGACTTTTACCCACTAAAACCACCCCCGACTCCCTCCCTGCCCCGCGGAACCACCATAAGGTATTACATCACGCGGAGTCAGCTCACTCTAGCTTTGTCACCTTTCTTCTATACGCGGCGCACGTGACCGCGTTTTTCTCCTCTCCTCTGCTTTTCGCAGTTTATTTTGGATGCATGCGATCATGGAGTTTACCGCATCCCAATTCTCTTGATGTGCTAGCATTTTCGGCACCAGATTTTCTGGTACCAGCACCTCCCCTAGAGTCTCCTCTAGATTCCTCCTTTCTTCCACAAATCTCGGACAGTGGAAGAATACATGCTCTGGGTCCTCTGGGACTCCATTGCAATTTGGACAATCGGGTGAGGTCTCCAATTTAAACCTGTGAAGGTATTGGAGATATCCTCCGTGCCCCGTGAGAAACTTTGTGAGATTATAAGTAATCTCACCGTGTCGTCTCTCCAACCACTCCTTAATGGCAGGAATGAGCCTGTGGGTCCACCGGCCCCTTTTCGAGCTTTCCCACCGCTCTTGCCATCTATTTATGGATCTCTCCCTTTCAGTCTTCCTCGTCCGCAATGAGGAAGAGGTTGGCTTTGCATTGTATATGTTCGCCATCTCATCTGCCAAGATGTCAATGGGCATCATTCCTGAGATGACGAATGCTGCATCATCTGAGACAGTCCTGAAGGCAGAGCATACCCTCAGGGCTGTGCTCCTGTAGACTGAACTCAGTTTGGTAGAGTTCCCTGACATCCACAACGCCTCCCTCCAAACTGGGGTTGCATAGAGCATGATCGAGGTCACCACCCTGGCTATAAGCAACCTAGAGGTATGCCATAGCCCTCCAATGTTCGGCACCATCCTCGCCAGGGCCATACTTGCAGTGGATAATTTGTCGCAAACATACCGCACATGTTGCTTATAGCTAAGCTTCCTATCTATCACCACTCCCAAGTATTTGATGGTCGGCTTGGAAATGATGATATGATTCCCGGTTCTAATACAGGTGTAATTTCTCTTCCGGCGCTTAGTGATGAGGACCGCTTCCGTTTTTTTCCTCCGCAAGTGTCAGACCAGAGCTCTTTAGTCAACTTTTAACAGCACCGATTGCCTCGCTTGAGTATAACTCAGCATCTTCGAGATGCTTTGCGACAACAACCAGCGCTATGTCGTCAGCGTAACCCACCACTGTGGCTTCCCCCGGAAGAGGAAGATTAAATACATCGTTGTACATGGTCTTCCACAATACTGGACCCAATACGGAGCCCTGTGGGACACCCGCGGAAACAACGTACTCCTGGGGTCCGTCATCGGTGTCATACCAGAGCTTCCTTCCAGTTAAATAACTTTCGACGATAGCAGTGAGATAGGCGGGAATACCAACCTTCGCTAAAGATTTCCGCATTAGATTCCAATTGGCCGAATTGAATGCATTTTTCACATCCAGGGTTACTACCACGCAATATTTGCTGGTACTACCCTTTCCGTGAATTGCATCTTCGGCCAAGCCAGTAACCAATTCGATGGCATCAATGGTTGATCTGGCTTTACGGAACCCATACTGCCCATCTGAGAGACCTCCCTGGCTCTCAACGACCGGTAGTAATCTATTATAGATTACCCGCTCTAGCATTTTGCCCACCGTGTCCAAGAGACATATGGGTCGATATGAGGATGGTTCACCTGGAGGTTTACCTGGTTTCGGCAGAAATACCAACTTCTGCCGCTTCCATGCCACTGGAAATATCCCCTCGGACATGCACGCTTCGAACAACTCAGCGAACATGTCCGGTCTGGATTTCACGGCAAGCTTAAGGGCCTTATTCGGTACTCCGTCCAGGCCCGGCGCTTTGTTGTCTCCTATTCTACCGCCGGAATTGCCGCCACATTCAGAGGTGGTTGGAATGTGTCGGTACTCTCCTCTCGCTGGGGGAATAACCCCTGGATGATTTTTAGCAAGAGGGTGGGGCACGTGATCTGCGGAGATGATCGGAATCTGAATCGCCCCATCACGATTCTGTAGGCATTCCCCCACGGGTTTATGTTCGCTTCTGAACAGAGCTCCTTAAAGCACTCCCTCTTGCTTCGCTTGATGGCGAGCTTGAGGTTTTTGCGGGCTGCCTTATAGGCGCGCTCTTTTCGTCCCTGTTCGACTCTACCTGAGCCACTCTTCTGGCTCGGTGACAGGCTGATCGAAGGTCGGTCAGTTCATCATTCCACCAGTAGTTTGGTCTTCTACTCGGGAATGAACACCTTCTAGGCATGGACGCGTCACACGCTTTGGCAATGCATTGAGCCAGATGGACGGCTCTTTCCGTAGAGGTGCCTGCTTTATCAGGCTGATCTAACCACACCTCTATGAAGGTCTCATCATCCAAAGATTTTGCAGACCAGCCTGAAATTTTTCTCGGTTTCGGGCATGATAGTTCTTTGGCCTGTGGGTCGACACATGTCTCAAAGAAGATTGCCTGGTGTGGGTGTAGCGTTCACTGCCGCACCAGGACATACCACCCGCCAGCGAAGGGCTGTCAAAGGTCAGGTCTACAACCGAGCCTGACCCCCCTTTCTGGAAGGTGTTTACAGCGCCTTCATTGGCCAAAAACTATGTCCATCTGCGCAAAAGCTTCTAACAAACTGCGCCCCCTAGCATTTGATTCCCTACTACCCCACTCTAGGGCCCAAGCATTGAAATCACCAGCAATCACCATTGGACTACGTCCCCTCGCGTCGAGAACAAGATTATCAAGCATTTGCTCGAATTCAGACAGTGTCAAACTTGGCAGGGCGTAGCAACTGTATACATATACACCATTTATTTTCGCCCACACGAAGCCACTGCCTGCTTGACTTGCAGTACATTGTATGGCCTGTCGACCGCAAGCCCATATCGCCGCTCGACCAGTCGAATCTTTGACCCATATGCCACCGTGACGGTGTCTATACAGTTCGCTTATGATGGCGATTTCCATCTCAGATTCGAACGTGGCCTGCTCAAGTAAATCCTGAGCGACCCTACAATGATTGAGGTTTATTTGGATAAACCTCATTTTCTCATTGCAGTCAGCGCCTTCCTAAATTCCGGACATTTACCACTTCCGGCAATATGCCGGTTATCCTGTCCCTCTTTTACTTCGCACAGTAGGCATTTGGGGTCCCTATTGCACTCTCTGGCAATATGGCCTTTCTCCCCACACCTTCTGCATCGATCGGATCGATCAATGCTGCTGGTGCATGCCTTCGCGAAGTGCCCAAACATAAGGCATTTAAAGCACCTCTTCAGTGAAATTTGTGCTGCCTCCGCTGGTACTCGTATTGTGGCCGGCTGACTCCTCGGTGAGTTCTTTCAACTTGAATTGCTCCTTCGGAGCAGTACAAAATTTCTTCTTTCGATGTTACTTCATCGAGATCCTTACATTGTATATAGATCTCATGTTTTTGGACACGCACTGCGGCATTCTCCCCAAGTGAGTTTTTCACTTGAGTGCGAAAGTCATCAGTTTTGCCCACGCTGGATCTTTTCAGCTCGAACATGAGATCCCCTTTCTGGGTTCTTCGGATTCGGTTTACATTTCCGCTCAGATCTTTTAGGTCGGGATCCGCTTTGACCTTTTTGAGTATCTTCGCATAGGACAGATTGCCCTTACTGGAGATAACAATTACATCTGGACGAGTTCGCACTTTTGCTTTTTCCGCTTTTTTGTTGGTAACTTTAGTCCATCCAGCGTTTTCCCTGGTCTTGGGCTTCGCAACGTTGGTCGAGTTTCCTAGATTTGCTGTACGGTTTCCTCCTTCTGGCCTGTTCGTGTTGGTTTTCAGGATGTCCTGTCCGCCTTTTTTTCTCTTAGGCGCCTGCTGATTATTTACAGGGTTATTGAATCCACAAAAAGACGCTGAAACTGCTAATTAGAATGGCACCAAGCATCTTTGCATATGAATGCACCTTGCATCTTTGCAGAATGAAAATTACAAAAACCAGTATTGATCCTGAGCCAGGTAGGCCGATAAGTGAGCGGATAATATACAGGGTGCGGCAGCATAACTTCCTTTTTTCAAAACTCAATAAAAACTATTGTATGCATCGGAAAATATTTATTTATTTTTTATAATGTAGGTACATGCCCAAAGTTTTTATTTACATTGTTTTGAAGATCAAATCTGTTGGGTGACGTCCCCCATTCTCCATACATTGCGTAAACCGATTTTTGGCGTTTGTCATGACTCTTGTTAGCATAGCAGGTGTTATGTTGGCAATTTCTTCTTGGATGTTGGTCTTCAAATCTTGTAGGGTTCTTGGACGGTTCACATAAACACGGGATTTCAAAAAAGCCCCTAGAAAAAAATCACAAGGGGACAGATCGGGAGAGCGTGCCGGCCATTCCAAATCGCCTCTAATTGAGATAAGGCGCTCTGGAAAGTGTTCCCTCAAAACAGCCATCGATGCTCTTGAAGTGTGTGCTGTTGCACCGTCTTGTTGGAACCAAGTGTCCCCCAAATCCAAATTTTCTAGCCGTGGGAAAAAAAATTCTGTAGCATGTTTACATACCGGTCCGAATTCACTGTCACTCTAACCTCATTTTCCTCAAAAAATCACGGACCAATAATTCCAGCTGAGGAAATTGCACACCACACTGTGACTTTGGGTGAATGCAAAGGCTTTTGATGCAATTCTCGAAGGTTGTTTTGTCTGTTAACCGACCCACACAAATGAAAATGGGCTTCATCGCTAAAAAACAATAGCACCCTCGGGAACGACATCAAGAAGAAGCTCACACGCGTTCACCTGAGAATTGAAGTCACGTTCTGAAAGTTCCTGCACTATCGCCATCTTATAGGGATGAAAATGAAGATAATCACGAAGAATTTTTCTCACAGAACCATCGGATAGTCCAAGGGCAGATGCGTGTTTGCGCGCAGGGCGCCGTGGCAATCGCAACATTGACGCTCTCACTGCTTCAATGTTATCAGGTGATCTAACGGGCCGAGGGACTCCAGTTCTTCCTTTTGTCGCACTTGCAGTTTTTCTGAATGTAGTGACCCATGTAACAATTGATTTGCGGTCTGGGACGGGAGCCAACGGGGCTAAATTAAAGCGATTCCGAAATGCACGCTGTGTTGCAATAACCGAACATCCGCTTGAAAAGTAAACCTCAACGGCAAAGGCACGCTCCTCACTATTCCAACGCATGATGGCGACTGAACCATGTCGGGACAAAACTTTACAGTTTCCCCTCTTCAACGAGACCACTAGCGCTCCGCTATGACATCAACTAACTGAGTGGCGCGCATTTTAAAAAAGGAAGTTATGCTGCCGCACCCTATAGATATAAGAAGTAAATCGGAAATATGGGTACGATCAATTTATATACGTGCATATATGTGTACAGTATTCGGAAATAGGTAGTTTGTTTGTTTAGAGTGAGCGTAATATCTATGGCTGTAATATGTAGGTATATCTCGTAGTTTGGAAAAATATGAAGGATTATGTTGGATTTGTAGCTATATACGGATTGAAAAATGTGCGTTGAAATTTCTTACATAAAATGAACACAAAACCTTTATATCCGAAGCGCGAGCTCCCGGTATTCCGACTTGTTTTTTTTCCGATGAAAGGTGGAAAGCTTCAAAAGCTACCGCAGGCTCCTGCCACACGGTTATATGGGACTCTTACCCACTAAAACCACCTCCTTGTTATTTCACTCTCCCCGCGGGACTCCCATTTGGTATTACGTCGCGAGGCTGGATCAGAATTTATTCTGCGCTCATGTCTCTCGCGTTCATTCTTTCGGATGACTTCCTCCTGCCTAAGCTTCTTTCCGATGGCTGTAATCACTTTTCCAACTTCGGTCCATATCCCCTTGGCTTTCACCATAAGCTCCATGATATTTTCGGGTGTAAAGTGCTCCCCGGTTGTAGCTTCTAATGTAGCCCTTTGGGTTTCGAATCTGGGGCAGTGAAAAAAGACGTTTCTGCGTCCTCTGGAATGTTTGCACACGGTGGGCAATATGGCGAATCACCACGCCCAAATCGATACAGATATGCTCGATAGCCTCCGTGTCCGCTCAAGAATTGAGTTCGGTCGAAACCTACTTCGCCGTGAGGTCGCTCGATCCATTTCCAGATATCCCATATGATTTTGTGAGTCCAACGGCCTTTTTCTGACTCGTCCCACTTCTCTTGCCATTCCGCGACAGTTTCAGCTCGTGCGAACTGTCGCCGACGGGCAGGAGATTCTCCAGTGAGGTACGTTCGATCGTAAAGTCGTTGTATTTCTTTCGCCAGAATCTCAATCGGGATCATTCCTGCTATCACGCAAGCTGCTTCATTAGAAATTGTTCTGTAAGCGCAACATGTTCGGAGTGCATTTATGCGATACGCAGCTCCAATCTTTTTCTTATTTATTATATTTTCCAGTGCATCTGCCCATACTGGGGCTGCATAGAGTAGGATCGAACTGACTACCCTTGAAATAAGGAGTCGACGGCTCGGCCTTGGGCCACCTATATTTGGTAGCATTCTCGCAACCAGCGCTCCGATGTTATATGCCTTGGTTGCTGCACCCTCCACATGCAATCTGAAATTCAACCTCTGGTCAATCATTACACCTAAGTACTTAAGTGCAGGCTTGGAATGTGGAATATGGAATGTCGCCCGTCCTGTTGCCCTTTATGTTTCTGAGTGTTGGCAAACTATGAAAGGTAATGAACGGTGGCTTGCGGTGATGGAGGCTAAGATGTTACATTGGGCCAGTGGCGTAGCACGCCTTGATCACTTCCGAAATGAGGATCTTCGGGATCAATATGGAGTTGCATCAATTGTGAAAAAATTATGAAAGAGGCGTCTTCGATGGTAGTTCGCGCTAAGAAGAATTCACTTGTCAAGATTAGTCTCAACAACAAAATCAATGGTAAACGACTAAAAGGCCGGCCGAAACAACGGTGGCTTCATACGCCGGATGGTGATTCGGAAACTTCGCGACTGCATTCAAATCAGGCCTTTGACGGAACAGAATGGCGAAACCGCCATTCGATCGCGGTTCTGAATGGAACGGAACGTGGGTAAAATCGACGAAATTGAAATTGTTGTCTACCATGGCATCCGGGTCTTTGACGACATTTAATCAACTCTGGAAATACAAACAAGTCGGGAAACCGGAAGCTTGACGCTTCAGGTATAAAAGGTTTTGTGTTTCCCTATGTGAGGAGCATAACGTAGTTCTCCATTGACTTATAGCATTGACCCGAAATATTTAAATCGCTCAGTTCTGGGCAGGTTACCGCCATAGCTAGAACTCAGCGATTTAAATATCTGCAGGGGCAGATTACTGCCATTGAAAGAACTGAGCGATTTAAATATCTCGAGTCAATGCTACAAGCCAATGGAGAACTGCGTAATGAAATTGTTTCAAGCACTAACGCCACCTGGATGAAGTGGCATTCCCAACTGGTGTTCTCTGTGATCGACGTATCAGCGCACGTCTCAAATCTAAAATTTACTGCAATGTCGCCCGTCTGCCGCTCTCTATAGTTTGAGTGTTGACTATAAAGGACAATGAACGGCGTCTTGCGGTAATGGGGACGAAGACGTTGCAATGCACTGGTGGCGTGACATGTTTTGGTCACGTCTGAAATGAGAATATCCGCGATCGATATGGGTTTGCACCGATCGTGGAAAAACTGCGAGAGAGGCGTTTTCGATGGTGTGGTCACGTAATTTACGCTAACGAGAATCCAACAACCAGTATTAGTCAGAACATCGAAGTCAACGGTAGGCAACCAAAAAGCGGCCAAAACAATGGTCTCATGATACACAGGATGGGGATTTGAAGGTCTCGCGACCCTGATCAGGCATTTGATAAAATAAAATGACGAAACCGATCACGACGAGCCGACCCCGCTTGTGAACTGAAGGCTGAAGAAAAAGAAGAAGATGTGAGGAGCGATGAGCCTGACAGTTCCGTGTCACATAGTTAAAAATTCTATTGGCCTCTATTTTTTAAAAAGCAAGTTAATAAATCATTTGATGGAAAGTACTGTATTGAAATAGTGAACCTTACACGCTTCACACTCTGAGTTTAATATTAATAGCAAATGCCAACAATTTAACCAACATCAAATATAAAAAAGTCGGGAAACCGGAAGCTGGACGTTTCAGGTACGAAAGGTTTTGTGTATTTCTTAGTACGTAGCCCGTAATATATCCATATATTATGTGAGAGTATCCACTTTCGGGTGATATTGACATTCATAGTCTTCAATTTTCAAAGAAGCAACAAATTTGAGGTATTATAACTTTGTTACTAATAGTGCGATTTCCACCAAACTTGGTAAGATCATACTCTATATTATAGCCTCTATCACTACTACTTTCATGGTACTAGGATGAACTTAAGGGATGTTTCTAGCTAATTACAAAAAATTATAGTAATATACTATTATTAACTTTATTTAAACAGATATCGGCATGGAAGGTATTTCGGAGCCCAGGCACCATATAGTGGCAGCCCCCTGATTTTTTTCAGATTTTTCGGTTTGGTAGTTTCTGAGAATGTTCCCTTAAAGAAGTGATCACTTACAACCCTCCGCGCTCCCCACCCTTCCAATGATTGTCAAAACTAAGACCGGCTTTGAAAACTACTATCGAGACCTTTAATTTGATACCCCACATGACTATATTTGATGAAAAAAAATTTTACACCTCCCTTTTGCATGTATGGGGACTCCCCCTTAAATTGGACGTAAAAGGATGTAATTCACTGTATGCGTGAGCGTTCACAGTTCCGACCTTTCTACCAAATTTGGTGTCAATCGCTATAACCGTCTCCGAGAAAAATGCGTGTGACGGACTGACAGACAGGCAGACAGACAGACAGACAGACAGACGGACGGACAGACAGACAGACAGTAAACCGATTTTAATAATTCATGAAACTTGGCATGTGTATGCACGAGGCTGTCCTCTATGTCGGTGCAAAATTTAGTACACTTAGGATGAACTTAAGGGGAGTTTTTTAGTCAATTTCTAAAGGTTGATAAAATACTATTAGTAAATTTTTTGAGCAGATACCGGAATGGGACATCTCTCGAAGATTAGATTTCACATAAGTGTTTTACACAAAATCTTAAAAAGGGCTGCAGATAAGTAGGTTCTTCATAAATGCGACTTTAATATTTCACGGGAATGTCAATTATTCCGGGTAATTATGACGTCAGCATCTGATTTGCATGGCTTTGGAAGCACTAAATTCGTGCGAAATTGCTAAGTTTGAACTGCTATAACTTTGGCGTTAATTGCCAGATTTCCACGAAATTTAGCATGTATATACGAAATGTTGTCCTCTATGCTGATATAAAATTCAGAAGTCCTAGACGTTTTCCAGTAAATTTCTAAAAAGTAGTAATATACTATTAGTAAGTTTATTTGAGCAGATATGGGAATGGGACATACTTTGAGGCCTAGATTTCATCTAGGCGTACCACCCTGATTTTTCTCTGATTTTTAGGTTGGGTAGTTTCCGAAAATGAGTCCTGTCTCACTTCAAGTGCGTACATTTTGAGTCCTTACTCACGCACTTTGCAATTTATGCCAAAAGTAATGTCAGTTTCGAAAAGTACAAATCGAGACCTTTCATTTGATACCCTACACAAGTATATCCGGTGAAAAAATTTTTGTATCCCCGTTTTGCATGTATGAGGAGCACCGCTTTAGACTCCACCTAAATTTATGCCACTCGCTGTATGCGTGGGATTTCATAGTTCCCATCTGTCCACCGAATTTCGTTCGGATCGGTTTAGCCGTTTTGGAGAAAAATGCGTGTGACAGACAGACATTGAATCGATTTTAATAAGGTTTTGTTTTACACAAAACCTTAAAAATGAATGGTCAGTCTGAGTATGGAGACTTGATTCCCTCACTTTTTAAAATACAAGGTCAGATCTAAATCGCATGGGGTAAAAGTACACCAAACTCGGAAACTCAAGAATCGTCCATAATTAGGTTTAGAATAAAGAAATCGATCAAAGATCTCCATCGGATGCGGCGCAGGTGGCATCTGCAGCTCCCATTTAAAACTTGCTGGAAGGATCAAGTAAAGGAAAGGGGATATGACTGATTCTGTAGACAAGATTTGAAAGGTTTTCAAATATGAAAATACACGTAAACGAGTAACCTTAGAGAAAAAACTAAACCATTTGAAAAGGACGTAGAGCGAGAAAGTTAACCCGAATAGAACACAAATATTTTCGGACTTCGTAGTGAATAAATCCAGGCAAAACCTCAATAAGGTGCAACAAGGAATTGCAGTAGTAAGAAAAAAAAAAAAACGGACGTACACAATCTTAAATGAAGACCTTAAATACTGGAAAGGGCAGACAACTGTAGCAGGATACATTAGAAGAGGCTGCAATGAATAGGATACAAATTAAGAAAGAACATTAATTACTTGTTCTTATGGGGAGTAGCCCAAAAGCAACCTGAAATCTCCTGGTGTAAACATAATTAGCAGTGTAAGGACAAATACTATGGAAAAGATGGGCTTCTCTTTATTTGGTACCTTTCTGATTCCCTGAAACTCATACAACTACTGTCAACTGTTATTGCAAAACAAATCAACAAAATATTAACGCTACCATATCAATGCCATATCATGTACAAAACTTCATCAAAAAAAAAAAATAACAAGAACTTCTAAAGTTAAAACAACATTGCAAACAAACTTCTTCCAGTTTTGATAAAATACCGAATATTCAGGGTTATCAGTCAATTTGTTGCTTTTGTTATTCATATCAGAGTAAAAAATTTGCCTACTCGAGAGCAGATTCCCACACTTTGGTTGCTTCTTAGTATAACAATTGTTTTATCACAATATTTCCGGTTTTCATAAAGATTGAAGCAAAAAGTAGTGGTGAAGCCTATTGAAATATCAATGGATGCCGTCAGTTCAAAATGCAAGCCCAAGTGATTACATTAGCTTTTTTCGTTGTTATTATTACTTTCACAAGTTGCTATGGCAGTTCTTCACGCTCGGCCGAGTTGAAGGAAATCTGGGCTCGAGAATACAATGACACGTTGGCAGGAAAGTGCACGAAAAGAGTGTGAGTTTCATAATTCAAGGAAGATATCTAACAATATTAAAATCTTTAAACCCCTCAAAAGTCCTGCAAATCCAAACAACGATGGGAGTCCTTCCGATTCGGCGACCGTTCTGATTGAAGTATGCTGCAAAGGGTACAAACCTTACGAATACGATACCAAAAAATGCATACCTGACTGTCCTTATGGCTGTGAAAACGGATTCTGCGTGTCTCCCAATGTTTGCAACTGTTTTGACGATCATATTCGAAGTCATGATGACCAATGTGTGCCCACGTGCCCAATATCATGCCTGAATGGAGTGTGTGATTCCAACGGCATGTGCACTTGTCATCCGCGCCATATTTTGGATCCCTTCAGGAAATTTTGTCTCCCAATTTGTCATGGAAGCTGTGGTCTCAATAGGTATTGCTCCTCACCTGGACGATGCTCCTGTATTCGTGGATTTAAAGAAAACCTTGAAACGGGAGAATGCGACCCCATCTGCCCGCTTAATTGTTTGAATGGTCGCTGTATTAGTCCTGGTATTTGTGCTTGTAATCCAGGTTATCGCCTCCAAGATGATGTTTGTCAAGCGAACTGTACCAGGTCTCTTTGAATACAAAAAAGTGTTTCAACTCAAATATTCAGATTTTCGTGTTTTTAGTTGTGAAAACGGTAAATGCGTTATCAACGAGGTTTGCAGCTGCGACCCGGGTTACACCTGGGACCTGAAAAGAAACAAATGCATTCCAGTATGTACTCGTTGCTTGAATGGATTTTGCATTGCACCTGGTGTCTGCAAATGTCATGAAGGATACGAAAGGATTGGTGAGTCATGCCAGCCGATTTGTGACGGGTAAGTGTCAGACATAATACCAATGTTTTCAACACAGAAATAATTTTGTAAATTCATCAAATGGTTTCTAGTGGATGTACAAACGGATACTGCGTGGCACCAAATACTTGCAACTGCAAAGGAGGATACGGAAGGAATATCTTTGGAAAATGTAAAAGGCTTAGATGCCACATAGCTGATGATACGAAAAGTATCTGTGGAATTAAGCACTTAGGATAAGATATGTTACTAGTAGAACGAATAGCAAGTTTCAGTTGAACGAAAAATTTTCAAGGTACTAACTGTTTTTTATGAGATGAATCCTTCAATAATGTAACTATGATTCAAAAGTAAAATGTTTTAAAAAATTGGGAATTGCTTCTGTTTTGCTTTTAAGGTTTTGTTGAAACAAACAAGAATTTCGGTGGAAATCCGATTATTATTAACAAAATTTCGAGTCCAATAATTACCCCCAAAGAGACAAAATGTCAGTACCACATCGAATTGAAGATCGGATATATTCAAGGTATAAACACTGTGAGCTATATATAAGTGTAGCAAAACAAAAAACCAATAAAATTGTTCATACCTGAAGCGCCAAGTGTGTACATGTATATTTTAATTGCAACAAGAATATGATCAAAATAGGTTAGAAAGTTTCAAAGAGTAGTAGGTAAATATCCTTTCAATTTAACACAACTCTATTATCTTCTTTACAGACGAATTGGGAGAATTTTTAAAATAATTGGTTGCTTAGTCTGAGTCTTACTCTCGCCTTTCTCTTAAGAACTGATAATGTAAATTTTTCGGTAGGACAAAATAAAACAAGTCGGAATACCGGAAGCTCGCGCTTCGGGTATAAAGGTTTTGTGTTCATCTTATGTGAGAAACTTCAACGCACATTTTTCTGTCCGTATATAGCTACAAATCCAACATAATCCTTCATATTTTTCCAAACTACGAGACATACGTACACATTACAGCCATAGATATCACGCTCACCCTAAACAAACAAACTGCCTATTACCGAATACTGTACACATATATGCACGTATATAAATTGATCGTACCCATATTTCCAATTTACTTCTTATATCTATTTGAATTAGGCACTACCCGCAAAGTTCATTAGCACGCATATATTATATACCTACATACACACATGTCTGGCTGACAAATAACTAAAAAACTAAAAGAAAATAATTCTCTGCGACCCAATTCATAAGAACTCATTTCGTTGTGGTATTGACGAATTGATATGTGATGATGACGTCATGCAGGTTGTAGAGTGCACGAAATTCACAAAAAATTGTAAAGTTTCACCCCCAATAACTTTGTTAATAATAGTTGGATTTTCTTCAAACTTGACCAAACTGTGCATTATATTCTTCGTTATACTCATGCCAAATTTTGTATTTCTGGGATGAACATAAGGGGGGGTGCCGGGTAAATTTCTAAAATGTGGAAATATACTATTATTAACTTTATTTGTTCAGATATCGGAACCGGATATATTTTGAGGCCTAGATCTCGTAGAAATGCACCACTGTGATTTTTTCCAGATTTTTCGGTTGGATAGGTTCTGAGAACGAGACCTGTTACACTTTTTGTGGGTCATATTTTCAACCCTTACTCCCCTATGTTTCATCTAATATCAAATATTGAACCAGATTCGGAAAGTACTAATTGAGACCTTTCATTTGATACCCTACTTGGCTACATTCTGTGAAAAAAAAATTTGCACCCTCCATTCACATGTACGGAGAGCCCCCCCTTAAACTTAACGCAAGATGGCGCCACTTACTGCATGTAAAGGGATCACCAGATTACATACTCTCACCAATTTTCGTGACAATCGGTCTAGCCGTTTCCGAATAAATCGGGTGTGACAGACAGACAGACAGACAGACAGACAGACAGACAGACAGACAGACAGACGGACAGACGGACAGACAGACACCGTCACCATTCTAATAAGGTTTTGTTTCACACAAAACCTTAACACCATTCTAATAAGGTTTTGTTTCACACAAAACCTTAAAAAGGGTGATCCAAACGTGATGATAATCTGTTATTTTCACACATGAATTTTTTCTTGCTTTGCCTCCAAATCATATACATAAAGAGAGTACGAAACACGACCCCAAGGAGCTACATTCATTTGAGACAAACGAAATAAGAACAGTTGTCAAAACCTCTGCTTAGTAGTTAGAGCGCTAGGCTGTCATAGCCGAAGGGGGCGGATCAAATCTTACAGGTGGCACAGGGATTTGTATTGTGGCTGGATATTGCATACTAGTCGACTTAGCTGTCAGTAAATACCTAACTCAAATCAGTGAAATAACCATGGACTAACGCCATGCTAACCACATCGCCACCCATAAAGTACAGTAGCCCTGTAGTGTACCGTTACGGTGTTAAATGAAGTTCTCTAACATGCTTCAAGGTTCTGATTGAATAGGATTTTCGCGCCAACGATTATTATCATCAACCCAGTCTGAATAAAAAATCACAACTACCAAAAACACATATATATATATATATATATATATATATATATATATATATATATATATATATATATATACCCTGGCGTACCAGGTTTATCCTCACCTGAGTTGCAAACGCAGAGCTGCATGCGACCAGGCGCGTGTCATGGGTTGCGGATAATGACATGACCCACCGGGTCAGCTACGAATATCGCAAGTTAATCTTGTAAATAAGTAGCCGCGGACAAGCAGAACGTTTCCCTTTGTGTTCGTCCTCCCTTACCGATTCTTCCCGTTCAGGGGGAGTAAACCTCCTTGACAAATCCGTAATCCGGGGTGAAGGGATCGCCGCGCCTATCGGATGAATTGCAGTGACGTTACACTGTATTTCAGCGGCTCCCCTCCAAATACCTTCCCTACCTTTGGAGGTAACCATGGGGCATTGCAACATTGGGGCTCTGTTGCAGGGCTGACTGGTTCCCCATTACTCGTGGGAATAAAATTGGGGACTTTGGTTTAAATTCTTTAAATGGGACCCCAGGGACACGAAGACAGTACCCAACACGGTTAAGGGTCGTTCACCAACATCAGAGCGGCTCTTCGCCCTTGGATGTTTTGGCGGTTATGCCGTCAACCACCAGGGACGGGAGACCTAGGCGTCGTATGGTTTGGACGAACCAGCTTAACGAATTTATCGTCCGCGCCTATTACCGTGTCACGGATTTGGAACGGAATCCATCAGGGTACAGACATCGACTACATGACGCGTTCATAACCCGATTTCCGGAGCTAAGTCATGTTCCGGAACAGAACGTCGTCAACCAGTACCGAGTGATCGTGAATAACAACCGAGTTGCCTTACCAACTAGGCAACAAATCTTCCAAGAGGTTTCACTTGAGCTCGGGCTGGAGTCATCAAATTACCGAACTAGTCAAAGGAGTAACACAAGTACTCCACCTGTAAGGCACTCCATGAATCCAGTAGTCAGGAGAAGCTTAGTAACTGGGGATGTCGACCCAATTTATAATGAGGCTTTGACCGCATTCCAGGTCGCATTCACAGAGTATGCTGAGATTCTCCCAGACGCTAGGCCAAGGATCCCAAAACTGAAGTTTACTTCGGCAACTACTAACATCATTGCTGCCGTTGACAGAATTTTGGCTGATCGTTTGGCTAGCGAGATTACTGCTACAGAGGTTCACAGCCTGATCTACGTTGCAGCTGCCACGGTTATTCGTCTCCATAACCAACATCTTAGAGCGAATAACAGAGGTATGCGCAGAAGGACTTTGCCGTTCTGGGTGTTTCGACTCAACAAAAGAGTCGAAAAGTTGAGAAAGGAGATTGGTCGTGTGACGCAAGCACTCCTTGGAAATCCATCACCAAGAGTGCACAGATGCGTTGCGAACATCATTGGAAACTACCATCTGTCCAATGATACGACAATCGAAGAAATCCTCGAGGTGCTGAAGCAGAAACTTGCGGTATGCTCCAATCGCATCCGTAGGTATCAGAAAAGCTTTCAGCGAAGGACAGACAACACCTTGTTCTTCCAGAACCAACGAGGATTCTACAAAAATCTCATCAACTCAGGTAGGGAAAGTAACCTCAATCTGGATCAGGCAGAAGACTTCTGGAGAAGTGTTTGGAGCGAATCCAGTCGTTGCAATTTAGAAGCAGCGTGGCTCCCACACCTTATGCGTTCATGCGAGGCCCTCCCCGAAATGACCATGCCTGACGTAACTGAAGTCGACGTTAAAACAGTCCTTGACAAGGCAGGTAACTGGAAGGCGCCAGGAGTTGACAAGATTCACAACTTCTGGCTGAAGCGGTTCAAGAGCACTCACAGGATATTGGCAAATCAATTTAATCAGATGATTGCCGATCCTGATTTAGTTCCACCGTTTTTCACCAAGGGGATAACTTTCCTCATCCCCAAGGAACAGGGTGTCTCTTGCCCTTCAAAATGTCGACCAATTACTTGTCTTCCTACCATCTACAAGGTCTTCACTTCAGTTCTGTGCGCGAACATCTCAAAACATCTTGATGTTCATAAATTGATAGCTGAGGAGCAAAAAGGATGCGCAAAAGGCTCCCGAGGCTGCAAAGAACAGCTTATAATCGATACGGTAGCTGTAAAGCAGGCTGTCCACCAAAAACGAAACATCTCGACAGCCTACATCGATTATAAATCAGCCTTTGACTCCATATCACATTCGTGGTTACTACAAGTGTTACGCTTGTATAAAATCAACCCGAATGTTGTTCTTCTACTGAGAACAGTAATGAAGAATTGGAGCACGAAGCTATCGGTATCTTCGCAAACATCAGGAGAGATACCAATCAGGCGTGGCATTTTCCAAGGCGACTCTCTAAGCCCACTGTGGTTTTGTTTGGCTTTGAATCCGCTATCCCATCTTTTGCATGAAAGCAAATACGGGTTCCAAGTCAAGCATGGCATATTGTCGAAATATACATTGAGCCATTTAATGTACATTGACGACATCAAATTGTATGCCAAAGACGAGAACCAACTTCGCTCCTTGCTGGACATCACCATCCAGTTCAGCAGGGATATCGGCATGCAGTTGGGTTTGGAGAAATGTCGCATAAAAACAATTGTTCGGGGAAAACACACCGACAATGAAGGATACAGCCAAAATAACATCCGAATTGAGGGCATGGATTCGGACGACGTCTACAAATACCTCGGCATATTGCAAGCAACAACACCTGCTGTAGCAATAATTAAATCTAAGTTGCTGGGGGAATTTGAGCGGCGTCTGGATCTTGTCCTTAAAACTGAGCTGTACGGGAAAAATAAAATCATGGCAATCAACACCTTTGCCATTCCCGTCCTTCTATACACTTTCGGTGTGATACAGTGGAGTAATACTGATTTAGAATCTGTCAATAGACGGGTAAGGGTAGTTCTTGCAAACAACAACATGCACAATAGAGCTGCCGAAAAATTGAGGATCACTATCCCACGTCATCAGGGAGGAAGGGGGGTACTTGATTTAAAAACGTTGCACTACAATCAAGTGCATTCTCTTCGTGAGTTTTTCTATGAGAAACAATCCTCTAGCCAAATACATCAGGCTACCGTCATTGCAGATAATAAATTATCTCCTTTGAACTTGAGAAGCAGAGAATGGGATCCCATGTCGAATGTTACTTCAGTCCAACAGAAGATCGACATGTGGAAAGAGAAACCCATTCACGGAGGTCATATAAAAAATTTGTTGTTGTCAGGCATTGACATTGAAGCCTCCAACAAATGGTTGACAAATGGTGTACTTTTCTATGAGACCGAAGCATTCCTAACTTCAATTCAGGATGCTTCGCTCCCAACAAAAAATTATAAACGGTACATTCTTCACGACTCCTCAATCACCAACTCCAGTTGTAGGTTATGCAACTGTGAAGAGGAGACCATCCAGCACATAACATCTGCGTGCAGGATGTTGAGCGGTACCGAGTACACCAATCGTCATAACTCCGTCTGCAAGATTCTCCATCAAAACCTTGCGTTGAAGTATAACTTAGTGGCAACCTACCATCCTTACTATAAGTATACTCCGTAGAGAATCTTGGAAAATGATCGGGTCAAACTACTGTGGGACCACACTATTGCCACCGACCACAGTGTTAATCATAACAGACCCGATCTAGTTCTGCTTCTGAAGGAAGAACGAGCGTGCTTTATAATCGATGTAGCCGTACCGTTGGACCGGAACACTGTTGAAAAACAGCACGAAAAAATCCGGAACTACGGCCCCTTGGCAGATGATATTAAGCAGACTTGGAGACTACAAAAGATCCAAGTAGTCCCAGTAATAATTTCAGCGACGGGATTAGTCCCGCAGAACTTACATAAAGCGCTGAAAACGCTCGATCTTAGGGCTGGACTATACATGGAGATGCAAAAAGCAGTTATCCTTGCAACCTGTGCTATAGTCCGAAGAGTCCTGTCCGGTAACAATCTGACCTAATGGATTTCAGTCTTGATCCGCACTGTCTTCAATATAAGATCCATGTCTCTGTAGTGTAGGACCTCCGCGTCATTGGCTGAAGTGTTTGCGACAATCGGGATGTAGCAATACATTTTCGCATGGTTGCACACACTTTGCGTTAAAACGCATCATCGCTGTGATGCGGGCCTTTGGATGTTGCCTTCAGCCCATCCTTAGGTTGGTCGCCCCTCGGTCCGGTTGGGCGGGAAGAGGGTCCGTGGGCTTTTTGAACTATATATATATATAGCGGGAGACATTGTGGAACCCTTCTCCTCCATATTCCACAGTTGTACGCTGGATCAAGAAGTTTAAGTGGGGCGAAACTTCTACGAAAAATCAACATAGCGAACGACACCCATCCACGCCCCTCTCTACATAGAACGTGAATGTAATCGAAAAGTGGCAATTAGGTATATAGCTGAGGTATAGGGACCTCATAAGGAAGCGTACAAAGAATCCTTGTGAACAAATTATACATGAGAAAAACTTTGCACGTTAGGTTACCTTACCAGCAAAAACATTTCGAAGGAGAATGTCGAAAAGTTTCAAGCGAGTCAGAAAAATTTTTTGTCACCTTTCATTACCATGGATAAAACCTGGATTCACCATTTTGGTCCTGAAACGAAAACTAGTGTATAACGGGCCTCAGCATCGACTCCGAAAAAATTCAAAGCATTCAAATCGGCATACACTTTCTGGGACGGTCAAGAAATAATTATGATAAATTTGTGGACCATTGCGGGCTCTTACTACGCATAACAAATAAAAAGAATACAAGAAGCGATTAAGGAAAAAGGGCCGGCAAACTTCGAGCTGGAATGGCGTTTTACCAAGATAACGCTCCCGCATATGGATAATCTCCATGGATACAACTCTCGCTATATAGAATCCTATAAAGTAAGGAAAGTACGGTCAACATATATTTTCACATATTTCTTTCAATTAAATAACATTGAGCTAATCATGAAATATCATATTACCTAGACGAATAATTCGGCGTCTTTTACACGAATGTAGACCTCCCGTTGAACATTCTCCGTGTATCCACTTTTATATCTCAGCCTAACCATGTGTACTGATAAATCATATATTAAGAGAAAGGTGCCATAACCCATTATATTTCACATACATTTTATTATAATATTATAGAAGATACCCAGAATAACTACGTTGCAGATGTTGCATACGGCATGCGGCAAAATAACTCCAACGAAGTTGAATGCATCCTGTTTTTCAGCACTAGTATAGTTTCCATCTTCATCAACGGCGCAACAACCGGTATCTGGTCTAGGCCTGCCTTAATAAGAAAAAAGCTGTCTGACGTCCTGACCTACGCCATCGCTCCATCTTGGGCAGGTTCTGCCTCATCTTCTGTTTCTACGATAGATATTGCCCTTATATACTTTCCGGGTGGGATCGTGCTCATCCATACGGATTAAGTGACCCGCCTACCATAACCTATTGGGCCGGATTTTATCCACAACCTGACGGTCATGGTATCGCTCATAGATTTCGTCCTTATGTAGGCTATGGAATCGTCCATCCTCATATAGGGGACCAAAAATTCTTCGGAGGATTCTTCTCTCGAACGCGGCCAAGAGTTCGCAATTATTCTTGCTAAGAACCCAAGTCTTCGAGGAATACATGAGGACTGGCAAGATCATAGTCTTGTACAGTAAGAGCTTTGACCCTATGGTGAGATGTTTCGAGCGTAACAGTTTTTGTAAGCTGAAATAGGCTCTGTTGGCTGACAACAACCGTGCGCGGATTTCATCATCGTAGCTGCTATCGGTTGTGATTTTCGACCCTAGATAGTAGTAGAAAGAAGTAGTAGAAAGTTGGAGTCTCCTATCTTTATTCTTCCTGTTTGAACAGTGCGGTTTGATGTCGTTAGATGATTGGTTTTCGGTGCTGACGTTGCCACCATATATTTTATCTTGCCTTCATTGATGTGCAGCGCAAGATCTCACGCCGCCTGCTCGATCTGGATGAAGGCAGTTTGTACGTCTCGGGTGGTTCTTCCCATGATGTCGATATCGTCAGCATAGGCCAGTAGTTGGGTGGACTTAAAGAGGATCGTACCCCTTGCATCTACCTCAGCATCACGGATCACTTTCTCGAGGGCCAGGTTAAAGAGGACGCATGATATGACGTCCCCTTGTCGTAGATCGTTGTTGATGTCGAATGGTCTCGAAAGTGATCCAGCTATTTTTATCTGGCCTCGCACACTGGTCTGGATCAGCCTAGTCAGTCTTATCAATTTCGTCGGGATACCGAAGCGTACTCGGTTTTACCGTGGCTATGCTATCATAGGAGGCTTTAAAGTCGATGAATAGATGGTGCAACTGATGTCCATATTCCAACAGTTTTTCCATCGCCTGCCGCACAGAGGAAATCTGATCTGTTGCTGATTTGCCTGGAGTGAAGCCTCTTTGGTATAGGCCAATGATACTCTGGGCGTATGGGGCTATCCGGCTTAGAAAGATAGCGGAGAATATCTTATAGATGGTACTCAGCAACGTGATACCTCTATAATTGCTGCACTGTGTGATATCTCCCTTTGTATGTATCAAACAGATAATGCCTCGTTGCCAATCGTCAGGCATTCATTCGCTGTCCCACACCTTGAGCATCAGTTGATGAACCACTTCATGTATCTGGTCGCCTCCATATTTAACCAATTCGGCTGTAATTCCATCGGCTCCTGGCGACTTATGACATTTTAGCCGATGAATTGGCCGAACTGTTTCTCCTATGCTTGGTGGTGGCAGAGTTTATCCGTCGTCTTCAGTAGGCGGGACCTCCAACTCGCCGATATTCTGGTTGTTCAGTAGCTCATCAAAGTACTCAACCCATCGCTCCAATATGTCCATTCTGTCGGAAATCGGATATCTCTCTTTGTCTCGGCAGGATGAAAATCGAGGTGTATAAGGCTTCATACTGCTGACTTGTTCTTAAAACTTCCGCGCCTCGTGTGGTTTCTCCCTGTACGTTTCAAGTTCACAGACTTGTTGGTTCTGCCAGGCATCCTTTTTTCGTCTGTGGAGTCGCTTCTCCGCTCGACGGAGTTCGTGATAAGTCTCCGCGCGTGCCCGCGTTCTTTGAGAATGCAACATTACTCGGTATGCGCCATTCTTCCGTTCCACTGCTAGCTTAATTCATCGTCAAACCAGCCGTTCTGACTCCTTTTGCGACTGGGGCCAAGTATGTTTGTGCCGTATCAAGGATAACGTTCTTCAGGTGATTGTGAAGATCATTTGTTGATGCTTCATCTCCAAGTCCTCTGTTGACTGCGGTTATTGAGGCATCCATTTCCCTCTTATAGGTGTCGCGGAGGGCTGTGTTGTGGATGGCTTCAGTGTTAACTCTCACCTGATTGTCAGAAGGGACTCCGGGTGGTGTTGTTGTTCGAGCTCGGAGCACCATGCCAAGAAGATGACGATCCGAGTCTATATTGGCATTCATCAAGGCTGAGAGTTGGCGCGTTCGATCAACACGTGGTCGTTCGTGTGACACTGCTAATTGAATAATCCGCAGTCCGTTATCATTTGTATTTTCATGTAAGCTATGGGAGCCACCGTATCCTTCCCTACTTGGCTGTTAAAATCCCCAAGTACGATTTTAATATCATATCTTGGACAAGCTTCGAGAGTTCGTTATATTGCCTCGTAGAAGTTATCCTTCTCCGACCATGCAGTCTCCTCTGTAGGGGCGTCAACGTTAATGAGGCTTATATTTCTAAACTTGCCTCGCGAGCGCAGAGTGCATAGCCGTTCACTTATGTTTTCAAAGCCGGTAACAGCAGGTTTCATTTTTTGGCTGACTAAGAGACCTACTCCGAGCACATGGTTTACTGGATGCCCACTGTAATATATGGTGCAGCGACTCTTCTCCTGGAAGAAGGTCGCTGTCCAATGCATTTCCTGTAACGCTATTACATCTGCCCTCTATTGGGACAGGGTATCAGCAGCCTACAGTAGAGAAAGCGCACGTTCCATAAGAAAATGCGCAAATCGTTATTCCTTTGTCGTTTCCGGGTTCATCGTTGTGTCATCCGTCCAGTCCGAGGCTTCTGTTGTGGCTTCGTAACAAGTTGTTTTCCGTGTAGGGTTGTCAGCCCTACTCAACCCCCAACCTGAAGGACCAGTTGGTACAATTTGTCCTGTTTTTAGGCGCGGGAGACTCGCCTTCACCCTTCTCCGTCTGCAGCTTTTCGTTCAGATAGAGCTCTCAGCGGTCACCACGTGGAGGTGGAGATAAAATTTGGTAAGAGAGCTGTTGGTGTTGGTTCAGCAGGAATTTCCAGGTTTTATGCTCCATCGTGTGTACCAATCCACGTTTCGCCCTGGGACCTATGCTACGTTTTGACCTTTGACAACAAATTTAAATTCTATTTGAACAACAACAATGACTGACTGGTTAATTCCATTGTGTTCTTGTGTAGACAACTTGCGAATGGTGGCCGATAACTTCTTTTTGCGGAATTCTTAAAATGCCTGCTTTGCTAATAATCCTGGAATCTTGAGGCATTCTGAGACGGCTGATAGGGGTTGCGGTTGTTGTACCAAACAATGGTTTCATGATGCTGATACTGAATAGTGCATTAACTGTTGAGATTAGGATCAAAGAGGCTATTGTAGAAGCGGTAGTTGTAAACGAGCGCCTGCAATTGGTTTTTTTGTTCTGCCAGAAAAATACCGCATGCGCTTGCGCTGAATTCAGTTAATTTCGTGGTCAGCAATTCTTGAGTTCAGTTTACTAAAAAAACTCGCCTATAACGGATGTTAGTTACAAAAGGATAAGGATTATGTGTTAAGCAAATTACTTATTGACTTTTGCAAAAATTATTAAGTTAAGTTATTAAGTTTGTAAAACTGGAGGACATGAATTCACTGCACTGACTTTCTCCGACTGTTTCTACACTGATTTCGAAAAAGAATTTTCGCTGTCAAAAATTGGTTTTCAATTTCAATCAACACGATTCCCAATTTCGTAGGTTTGATACGCAAGTTACTCCCTCTGGCATACTGGTATATGGAACAGCACCTGGAAAGTGACCACCAGTATAACTCAACGACTCGAATTGAACAGTGCAGATCTGCCTTAAACATTCCTTCCTTTCCTTTCTGTTCAATTATCAAAAGGCATTTCCGGTCATTATCTTTTTCCGAGAAATGGTGCAGAGATAGAAATGTTCTCTTTCAAATCATAGTTTATGAAAAGTAGTGAACAATAAAAGTAGGCCACGACAGTGCTTGTTCAATGGTGTTTTAGGAAGAGGTCGGCGGGTAAATTAAATCAGCTTGATGGACTTTTGAAAATTACAAAGAAAGTGCTGAGAATGCAACGTTATATAAAAAACCTCAGGATCAATTTTATGTGCTGAATTCTGTCCCAAAAATTTTGTGTGATGAACTAGAAACAGAAAATAAAGAGAAATTTATGAAAAAGTTAATTCATTATGACATTTCAAAAAACGAAACGAATTCAAAAATTCAACAAAAATATAGCCCGCCGTATAGTTAATCGTAACGGCTACTCTTTTTATTTGCTGAGATTTTAAAATCAAAGTGCAATTTTTCGTAAAATACTTTATCACCTTTAGCAAGTTCTGTCAAAAGGTTTTTCTTCAATTGGATTTCCCGCCATACAATAAACAATGCCTTGTTGTGATTGGCTCTTGTGTCCACCTCATTAAACGGAAACGTCACGTAACGTACAAGTCACAACCTTGGAAGGTTTTATGTCTTCCGATGCCAATCGAAATATGATGTAGGAGTCGCCATATGCTAAACTCTTAAAGCCGGCTTGCATTAAGTACAATTCGTTAAGTGACATCTCATTATGCACATCGTAAATGCTGCTTAATTCTCGGTCATTCTAACTATAGTGACTCATGTGTCCTCTTTCTGAACTGGGGTTTATAATTTCTAACAACTTAATACTTCAATGTCAAAGTAACTTTCTTTGTGTTCGACCGATAAGGTCAACATTTCTTAGAAATATATTATCAACTCTTCTGGAGTGAAATGTTCTGCAGTATTTTCATTTTATGGTAATAATCACACTAAAGTCAAGAAAAACTAATTGCTTAACTTTGTGCTATTTATTTTAATTTTTCATGAGGAAGCTTACTCATGGTGGCATAACTTACCACCGTTATCTTTGAAAATAGGCATACTTCTTAGAAGTAAGAGGAAGTTGATACCAGAGTTGCAGATAAAAATTGCTAAATTCGACGAAAATGGTTTGTTTGCTTGCCTAGATATGGCGCCCACATTCCGAATTCATCATCTAACAAATCGACTTCCACTTCCACATGAGATTTATCGCAATTATCACATTGGGGACTTGTGGCAGCAACAAAAACAAGTTCAAGTTCGACGCTTAAATCTTCAGTTTCCACAATATATTCGGCCGGGTCGGAGGTAGTTGCTAACTAGTCGCCAGCATGAGAGTGTTAATAACGTTAGTCGTCGCTGCTGTGTTCATGCCCGGAATTCTCACTCAATTGGGAGTGAAAACTCGTTATCCTGCTTCTGGGAACCTGGTCACAAATGTTACTCACGGTACGTCAGGAATATCCGGGGAGGCTGGACACTACGCCTACACCAGCAACGGAACGCTTTTGTTTATCAACAGAACATTAAGCTCCATTCCTTCTGGATTTTGTGTGAAAGAAGTTCCGTGAGTAGAAATATATTTATCTAGTGCTTATTACAGCTAAGTTGTCTAATCTGAGAATTAATCAAGCGCAAACCTTGGTGAATTTGCTATTCTATAACAAGGAAAGCAAAAAAATGACAAACACGTTTTGCTGAAAATTAACTGCGAAGTATAATTGAGACTTTGTTGTAGCGAAAACAATTCTATCTTACAGCACTGCATCACTGGTGAAGGATGCGTCTGTAGTTCCAGCCGGTAACGGATCAAATCCATCCCTGAGTCGTATTAAGGTATGTTGCGAAGGCTATGAACGGAATCCCCACAATTTCGCCAAATGTGACCCCGTGTGCAAGAATGAATGCGTCAATGGCTTGTGCGTAGCTCCCAACGTTTGCCGGTGCTTCCCGGACCATGTGCTGAACTTGGGCGGTTTCTGCATTCCGACTTGCCCCATTGGATGCGGTAATGGAGAATGTCAACCAGATCGCAGTTGTAAGTGTAAACCAGGCTACGTTCTGGAGCCAATGAGGAAGTTCTGTGTGCCAAAATGTGAACCTGGATGCCAGTTTGGAAACTGTACGGAGCCGAACACTTGTCAATGCATCAATGGATACGAACGAGCTGCAGATGGTTCCTGCAAACCAAAATGTGATAATTGTGAAAATGGAAAGTGCACGGCTCCCGGAGTTTGCACTTGCTTGCCCGGTTACACCAGACAAGCTGATAGGTGTTTGCCGGTCTGCGAAAGGTAAATAAATAATCTTTGCATTACTAACTGCAGTCCATTTTGGGCAATCATTGCAGTGCGCAGATACTTTAATAATTATAATTTGATATTTCTAAACGCAAATTAATTTCTAGGGGCTGCAAGAGTGGTCTTTGCATTGCACCAAATGTTTGCTCTTGTGAGCGTGGCTACACACTAGACAAGACGGGAACATCATGCACCCCGCACTGTAATCAACCTTGTTTGAATGGAGTCTGCAATGGACCAAATTCATGCAAATGTAATCCAGGATATGTACAGGATGAGTTCAATCCGTCACTGTGCAAACCACATTGTGCAGGCGGATGTCCGAATGGGGTTTGCTCAGGACCCAATTTCTGCATTTGTAACGCCGGCTTTGTCAAAGATCGTGGCATTAAAGGACGACAAGTTTGCGTGCCAAGCCATTAAGAAGAATATGAGTTTAAGAAGCTAACTTTTTATAAAAAATATTTTTCAACGACACATATAGTACAGAAAGTGATTAATTGTGAGTTAAATTTGTGAGATGTAAGTTGATGTCTGTCTAGAAATAAAAGGCCCCGTTCCTGTTTGAGTAAATTTCATACCTTAATTATCGCCCAAGGAATACAACTTTTCGCCAGATATGCCTTTATACTAAAATTATTTATTATATTTACGTTGTTCGCGCCCATAATCATGACCAGGGGTTCCCAACATATCATCAATATTTGTGTTTTGCTTGAGTTGATAACCCCTTAGTTTGGGCTAATTCAATTTACATATCAAGGGATATGTAATTTGAATTCAGGTAATTAATAACAATTTCAAAGCAAAACTGTTAATGATAAAAATAAACGAATTTCACGGGATTGCAGTAGTTTACTCTCACATTATCTGAGCAAAATTGGAAAATTCATCCTTCACGAGCATGAGCCAGAAACAAATCTTAGAAATGCTGCCTTAGTCAGTAGAACTCACCTAACTTAGTAGCTGGATTGGTTTTTGTAATGCACATCCAACATCAATTGTAATTGTTCGTTTTCATTGCTACTCCTTCAGATACAATGATGGTAGAGTAATTACTGTTAATGGGCAAGGATGAGTCTGAAATCACTATGGTTCCATTACTCGCGGCCACATAATTCTCGGCATCACCTCTTATTGATTCATCTTCGTCATACTCGGTTTCCTTCAACATTTGCCTCGAGCTGTCTCCATCCAGTGACAACGTCTTTTAACTTCTTACACCGAATTTCATCGTTGGCCTCGACTTTGTCTTCCCTTTTTTTCTCGGTTTTCTGACTGGCCTCTGCGTCAATTTTCGGCTTGGGTACTCTATTGGATATTGTAAAATCGTTTATACGTTATAGATGACCAACACAATAGAGTTTTTGTACTCATATCATGGACAAGACTTTCTGCTCATCGAAAATTTCATACAAATGCTTGTTGTACCTGATGCACCACTCCCCATGTGCCTGAATTTAGATCCATGCTTCATTGCCATAACTTAGCAATGTTTAACGTTAGAATAGTAAAAACCGAGTAATAAGCCATATTTTCCAGCTCTATACTTGCTTTACTTCGTCAATTTCATTTGGGTCTTTTAATGGCTTGCCCACTAGGCAATCTGTTTGTCCGTCTGTATGTTTTTTTATAGAGGAGGAAAGCATCAAAAATCAAAGTTTGAGACTTTAACCCTCCCTACTCACTACGCCCCACGGAACTATCTAGAGACATTGCATCGTGGGGCGGTTAAAGCCCTACCGACTTACTCCTACTGCCCGAATTGCTCCTGAATAAAGGTTATGATGCCACCAACTGCATTTCACACTTCTTAGGATTCGGACATTTGCACAATGATCCTCTCCACTTGTAAAGGTCTTGCCAAGCTATTTGCTTTCATTTGCAAATCTCAGACACACGAAGAGTATGGGCTTCGTATAAGTATATGTTTGGACATTCAGGCTTCGACTTGATCCATGATGTCCCACACAAAACCGTCCTTCAGTTTGCGAATGAGCACCAGCCTCAGTTTTCTGTTCTGCCAACTCTCATCCAGGTGATACCAACCAATTCTTGATCTGCCTAACCGATGTCGCACATGCCCAGACAATATCCTCCAGATGTTTCTCTACTACAACAATTGGGATGCCGTCTGCATAGCCGCTTGTTGCGAGAGTTTGATGCGTACTACATGGTCACACATCATGTTGCAGAATAATGAGCCCAGCCCGATTTTTGAGGTACTACGCCGGTTATCAAATATTCAACTGGGCCTACGTCGGTGACATAGAGGAGCTTTCCATCTACGAAATAATCCCTGATGATTAGCTGAATATATACATTCATCTGGCTAAAGGGTCTTACTATGTGCTGCCATTACGCTGAGTTGAAGGTGATGATGGCACAGTATTTGTTAGTACCGCGCTGCTACTTTATACCTGCAATGGCTTCCTGTGCCAGATGGACCACTGCGTTGATAGCATCTACCGTTGATCGATCAGCGCGACAATCGTATTGTAGTATATGCCTCCTGCTTCCGCTGCAATTGGGACCTTCATGTTGCACATAATGCGCTCCAACAACTTCCCATAATGTCCACCAAACAAAAATGGTGGTGGCTCACCAGAGTGGTATTTGGTAGCAGCACCAGCATTTGTCTTTTCCTCTGAGTCAGGAAGATGTCCTCTTCCAAGCAGACATTAAATGAACCCCCCCGGTCTTGCTTTTATTACTGCCTTCAAAGCCACGTTTGTTATTCCGTCCAGTCCAGGTGTTTTTTTAAGCTTCTATCTTTTCGCAGGCAATGATAAGCTCATCCTCTGTTATAATCGGAATATCGACCGCAATAGTGCATTTGTTTTGTTGTGGAAATGGAATCGTAACCATTACCGCTCTATAGGCTCCTCCCCAGGGGTTGATGTCCGCCTATTTCGCGGAGTTCTTAAAAGGAGTTCCGTTTGCTTCCACGGGTCGCCTTTCGCAATAGTTTTCTACCTCGCCTCTCCTTGGGTAATTTGCTGCTCACTATTTATGCGCTGGTAATTTCTTCCTGCTTGCATGCATACGGCACGCAATCCTCCAATTTTGCCATTCTACCACGGTTTCGGTAATCTGTGAACGTTATTTCTGCTCCTTGGCATAAAGATATCACAGTCGCAACCTGTTTTTTGCAATTTGCTCATATTTTCTCTCACTGTAGCTTTAAATATTTCAGCGAACATTTTCCCGCATTTTTCAACTCCACTATTTCGTCCGGCATGAATTTATGTTTCTCGTATGCCCCATTTTCCCGCTCTCCATTAAGGGGGCTTTACACGCAACGATAACTCGTAACAATTCATTGAACGATTTATCGCTCCAACAAATCGAAAGAGTAGAGCACTGTTTACACGCTACGCTAAATTGTAACGATTTCTTGTCAAGAGAAAGGTGAAGAATCGTTACGATTCCCAGAAATTGATGCCGGCCGGCATCAACCATCCACTCCAACTCCAATCCCAATAAATCGCTACAATCTCCCGTTTACACACAACGATAAATTGTAACAATGTGATCGTTACGATAAATTGCTACAATGTATCGTTGCGTGTAAAGCCCCCTTTACACTAAACAGTATAGCTCGATGGTCGCTATGAGTGTAGTGTTCATTAACGCACTGCTGCAACATCTTCCACTTTACGAAAGGCATAGCTAGTTCCGATATTAACAAGAATAATGTCCAGCGTAGAAAAAAAAAGTTAATTTTAGCTATTATGAACCAATTACCACACTTGAGATTCACCTAAATAGAGCTCATTTGCTCTATGCTTTTTGTACACTCCTAGACAGCGGACATTTTCCGCCTGACTCTACTCCATTACATTTAAAACACATAATAATAATAACAATCGTTGGCGCAACAATCCATATTGGATAGAACACTTAATTCAAGACCGTAACGGTATATTACAGGATAGCATGTAGGAGGCAATGTGACTGCGATTAATATCCTGATTTGACTCAGGTACTCATTCACAGCTGAGTCGACTGGTATCCAACGTTAAATCACGATACAAATCCCACTGCCACCAGTGAGATTTGAACCGCGACCTTCGGTATGACAGCCTTACACAACAGAAGGTATTATCTCTCAAATCCACCACACAACCCAACCAATTTGCCCGCTTTCAGCAAGTTGTTTACCCAAACAGCTGGCAAGCTGATGATTGCCATTTGCGTGCCACTATATGTTTTCCGCAGGTTATTTATTGCGTCTGGAAATTGAATTGGAATTGCTACATCTGTTCTCTCCATATGTCCTCCCCGTCGTGATCTCGTGGGTCAATTGTCTCACCCTAACCTTCTCACCTCAGGATCTACCAACAAAATTCTGGTAGTTGAACGGCCTTTCGTCCTCCGTCTTCAGAAGCTTCAGGTGCATTTCTCCCTTCTGCGTTCTTCTGATCCATGTGTCATTGTCTCCCAGGCCACTAAGTGTCGGATCTCCTTACGGCCTGCTGCAGAATCTCACCGTAAAAGAGATCATCTCTGCTTTCGATAAAAATTACGTCCGTGGGAGGCACTGCTTCACCCTTCCTGGGTCCTGTATAGCCTGGGCCACTCTCAGTACCTGGTCGTCTCACAGACCTGGGTGGAGAGCGTAGCATTTTTCCACTTCGCTTAAAGGGATCCAGGTTCGTTATGTCCCGCTTATCACTTCCTGCAGTATCTGCTCTGTAGGACCTCTGTGGTATTTCTTTTCTTTCACCGGCTTGTGTTCATGGCTTCCGCTACCCCTGCATAGGAGGTACTATTCATCCAGCCGTCGTTTCTCCCCTTTGAACTGCCCACCTGCCAAACAGTATACAGCCGCCGAAAATTCCGTAGGCTTTCACTGATAAATCCCCTGCACACCTCCTGAACCGCGAAAGTCGCGGTTCAACCGTCTGGGGATTGCGACAAAGTGGCGTAGTGGATTGTCAAACTTGCAGGAAATGGTAATTTCAACCGGGTGGCCGTATAGTCCATGTGGAAAGGAATTCGGGCGTCTAACTGACACTTGCAGGTGGGAATTCCGCTGCAAGGTGAAACAGACGGTTACTATACCAGCTTGTGTTAGTAACTGGGTATGTGCCGCAGTTAGTGTCAACTGGTCTTCACATACCAACGACTTTTTGTTTTCTGGTTTTCCCATAGCCATTATTTCCACGGTTGGGCGTTTTTCCCCACCTACGCGACCTATGCATAAACAAGCCCATGCACGCACACCTGCGCTGCGTACAATATCCTTCGATATTCTGTGAATCTTGTGGTCACCAATCTTTAGTTTTGGCATAACAGTTTGTGACCATTTTTGTGGAGAGGATGAGTGATGGATGCACTTTACCATACAGCTTTCCCCACCTTTCACAGGCTCCGACAGTGTGTTTTCCATGATCGGCGCTTTCTTTGATTTAAAACTTTTGATGGCAACATCCGCCTCTTCTATGGACTGGAGTATTTGCAAAGATGTAGTGTTCACGTCCCGAAAACTTATCCGATGTTGCTCAGAGCAGGGAAGTAGGGCGCCCATCTTATCTAATTAATCCCGCGGGTAAAGCTTCCATCCTTGTATGTACAGAGGTTAGTTTTTACCTGAAAACCGTAACGTGTTCTTACTACTTTAAATATTCCTCCGACATTTTTTTGCTATATTGTCTCATCAATATGTTTTTCTTCGTATATACAAGCAATCTGCTGGCTTTCTGTATTTGTCTTTTTTCTCTTTAGGAGGTCAAGGCGCAGCCCTAACGTTTTTGGATCAGCATGTAGCCTATTTGGTTAAAAGTCTGGGCATCCTGTGAATGCGAATATGAAGTCGATGTTCGATGTTCCGTGATTTCTCGTTAACGAGAATTACGCGACCATAACATAGAAGCTGCCTCTCTTTCGCAATTTTTCCACTGTGGGGGCAACCCCGTACCTATGCGGATATCCACAATTCGGATGTGATCAAGGCGTATCACGCAGTAGTCTAACGAAACATCTCCGCCTCCATTACCGCAAGGCGCCTTTCATTGTTCTTTATAGTCGGCCAACACTCAGAACCATAGAGGCAACTGGGCGGACACGTTAAAGGCGTTAAATTTTAAATTTGAGAAGTTCGTATCGACGTACCAACATTCATCATAAACAACGCCAGTTGTCCTCTCGTTAGGGAAATCCTTGCTAAAGTGTGTAGAGCAAACGGAGATTGTGACGAAAAACAAAAAAAAAAACAAGTCGGGAGACCGGAAACTGGACGCTTCAGGTACGAAAGGTTCTGTATGTTTCTTAGTACGTACCACGTAATATATCCCTATATTATGTGAGAGTAACCACCTTCGTGTGATTTTGACATTCATAGTCTTCAATTTTCAAAGAAGCAACAATTTTGACGTATTATTACTTTGTTAGTGATAGTGCGATTTCCACCAAGCTTGGTGAGATCATGCTCTACATTATAGCCTACATCACTGTAAAATTCCATGGTGCTAGGATGGACTGAAGGGGGTTTTCAGCCAATTACAAAAAAAAAATAGTAATATTCTATTATTAACTTTATTTGAACAGATATCGGTTTGGAAGGAATTTCGGAGCCCAGGCACCATATAGTGGCAGCCTCCTGATTTTTTCCAGATTTTTCGGTTTGGTAGTTTCTGAGAATGGCCCCCTTAAAGAAATGGTCACTTTCAACCGCCCCCCCCCCCACTCCCCACCTTTCCAACAACTGAGACCGGGTTTGAAAAGCACTAACCGAGACCTTGAATTTGATACCCCACGTGACTATATTTGATGAAAAAAAATGTTACACCCCTTTTTTGCATGTATGGGGACCCCCCCTTAAATTCGGCGTAACAGGATGTAACTCACTGCATGCGTGAGCGTTCACAGTTCTCCTTTTGTACCAAATTTGGCATCAGGGGCTATAACCATCTCCGAGAAAAATGCATGTGACGGGCAGACAGACAGACAGTAAACCGATTTGAATAAGGTGTTTTGTTTACACAAAACCTTAAAAAACGCTAATGGTTCCATTTACCTTGCAAAAAGCAAATCGCATTTACGTAATTGAACCGGAAAACACTTCGCAGGTGTTGAGCTGACAAGAGTTTCGCCTTCATCCCTTTCAATTTTCATTTAGCAACCGGATACGGGATTCCATCATCTTTGACGTAAGATAGCTGGGATCTTTCTTATATCGAAGTAGCTTGTGTATGTAGACTATAATCGGAGGAGGATCTGATGATAATTCGAATATCGGTTCCCTTTCCATTTCATTACGATTTAGGTTTTTAGGAACCTGAAGCTATGTTTCTGGAACAGAAGTGGTGTCAGTTGGTTTTGACTGCGAATCGGTTCTTGGAACATGATTTGCGTTGTCGTCATCAATTGAGTTATGCAGTCCTGTAAACCTATGATATTATCTATCTGGTGCTAATCCGTTGGTGCGTGCTTGATGAACAGTTCGATTTCACACTGCACCATGCTGAGAATAAATTTTCAGCTTTATATCCAGATAAACATCGCATTGTTTGGTTATATGGCTGAATCCATCATTGCTGCACCTCTTAGTGTTATTGTGATTTTTTTTTGCCAGGCAACGACTGGGCTTAAAGACCTTCGCGAGCAACCCTTCTAATACAGTTGGCAATTTACGATAGCTTCTTGTATATCCATTCTCAATTGATGCATTGTACCTTTTTGTTTACGAAAGATAGCAGAACGTTCGCCGAATGTGCCTTTATGGACATGTTTATGCGCCGGCCGGGTTGGTGGGAGCAAACGTCCAGGCGTGGATAAAAATTAACTATAGGAAAGATACCCTGATATGAAACCAAATATGAAGGACGAGGGAGTAAGCTTTTTTACAGTGCAGGACTTCGAAAACCTAATGCCGGCGGTTTTTGGTAGTGGGCAAGAAAACTCCCGGCTGAAGATATTGAGCGACCGCAGTGCCTCAGTAGTGGGAAACTTGGCTACTTTAGCATCTGATACTACAAGAGGCAATAGTGGATCGGAAATAAGGTCCATTCCGAATCGTTTTCAAAAGAGCTCGAAACTTGGAAAGTCACCACCGAAGGCAGTCGAGATTCGTCGTGGAACACAAAAAGAAATACGAATCGTCGTCAGATCGACATGAATGCTGCTGTTGTTAACGAGTAGAAGAGTAGAAAGCAACAAACTGGAGCAGCGTTTTTTTTACTGGCATTTGTCTTATATAAGGGCAGTAGCGGAGACACGCAAGTGACTTCTCCTCAACATAAAGTAGATAAGAACCCGGATTACAGGAATTTGGAATTTGCAGTTTGTGAATCCGAGGAATGAACAAAGCTGGGCAGCAAAACGTGGCAAAAGGAGGCAAAAAAAAACGATTCGTCACGAAATAATTATAATTTTCATGAAAGGAGATATGTTTTACGCCGATGTCTTTCGGAAAGTCAAAGCTGATCCGGAATTAACTAAACTGGGCAGTAGTGTGAGTCGGATCAAGCGTATGCAGGATGGGGATCTGATATTGAAGCAAAGCAAATCTAGCGAAAAGACAGTGGATAGATTTTGCGGTCAGGTGGAAAAGGTGCTACGTGAGCAAGCGGAAGTGAAAGTTCGAAGGTTAAAGATAATAATCAAGTACAGAGCCATTGATGAGGTGGCATCACGGGAGGATGTCTGCGTTGCACTCAGGGAACAAATCCAACCTTAACGGAATAGAAGGGAGTGCGTGGAGAATATCCACGATGACTGTCGTACAAAGTGAAAGAAGAAGTGGACAACTGGTACGTTGTAGGTGATGGCAGGTGACCGCATGTAAGAGGGAGCTGAATCGTAGGACTAAATTAGGTTGATACAAATCAACCTCAGCCACTGCGAAGCAGCTCAAGACCTGCTCTACCAAACCATTAGAGAGTCAAATGTGGAGGTGGTGCAGGATACGTTCTCACCGATCGTCGATCTCACTTACTTGGCCACACCCATAGTGACCACCGGGTCATCTTTGTCGACATAAGAAATGGAGGAGGCGGCAGTTAAATTCATAACAGAAGTATAAAGCGCGCTTAGTTAGCTGATTTACGGGAGTTTTTGAGGAATAGATAAGCCTAGCGGCTTTTGAACGGGATCACGACCTGAAACAAACGACACTTGAAACGGTGAGTCAACTATGTCAGCGGGTAACGTGATGGCTTTTTCGCCACAATAAAAAACCAAACTAGTGGTGGCACCAATTTTATTGCTGAGATGATCGTACTTGCAAGCGAGGAGGCTTTGCCAAAAGACAAGCCAGAGCATCGACAGATTGTGGGCACGACGATCTTCGAAGTAGCCCTAATGAGGCCATACGGGAAAGTATTGGAAATTGTGGCAAGCTGCTGTGGCTTGAAATAAATACAAAAATCCGTGAGGATGATTCCAGGGAAAAAATTACCCCAAGTGATGTGCACGCGACTCTTGATCAAAATAATTGCAACCCTTTTCCCACTATAGCAAAAAGGTGGACATCAACCAAAGGTTCAACAGGATGTCTTCTCGATATGCAGGTTAATCCGGGAGGAACTACGAGCGATTTGTGGATGAATTAGGGAGAACAAGGCCCGGGTTTGGACGGGATTCCAAATAGCCCTGCTAAAATCAGGCCTACATGGTTCGTAAGCACATTTAAACCGTGCATGTTGGAAGGAGTATTTCTCGCCTAGCGGAAAATGTAGGGCTTCGTTCTGCTACCGAAGCACTAAAAACCACCTGATGTACCCTCTTCATAACGCCCTATCTGTCCTTTAGACCCTAATGGGAAAAATGTTGAAGACGATGATATTTAACGGGCTGTTTCCAACCCTCGAGCTACCGCGTGGTCTATCGAAGCGCCAGCGTGGGTAGCAACGGTTGTGGATCTAACTCAGGAGACGCAGTGGTGTCGCTGGATGTTAGGAATGCCGTGAACTTCAGAAAAGCCACTAGGACGCAGCTGTGGAGGAAAAGGTCACTGGACACATACACTTATCCCGTGTACTGAGAGATGGGTCGAACGAAAACGGGCGAATTGAATTACCTGCTAGCACAGTTCCTTACGGCCCACGGTGGAAGGAAGTATGTGCATCCCTTCCGATTGAATATACCCGAGGACGCAGAGTAAAAAGAGAGGGAGGTTAAACAGCGCCTTCGACATAGTTGTTGGACCCCATGACTTACTCTGCGATACAGGCCGCTGATATATTACATATGTTTTTTGCAGGTACATGCGTTAAATTATCTAATCTCTATAGAAGGGTCAAAAATCGTACGAACGTATTCATATGTTTACAAATCGCGCATAGTTCGGAAGTAACCTCTCAATTAACGACAATAAACAACCGAATTGGGAATGTGATGTTCATCTCTAAATAGTTTATATTCTACACCGAACACGAGTTGGCGACTTCTGTTTACACAACAATGACATCACAATCTGGTTTTGCATCCACTTATATCATTTTCACCTTGATTGACTGAAACACAGCCGGAGACTTGTTGATGGATAGCTTTATTGAATGAGAAAATGCTGTCACCGGTAATTCGCGGAATAGTAACGTACAATTAGTCAGCATCAGGTGCGAAGAAGTTTTGGTGGTAATAAAGGTGGCTCCCATGAGATTTTAGGTAAAACTGGTACGCGAACCCCTTGAAGAGTTGTTCTAATTTGCATTTATGAAATGTTCGTTAATATTGTGCCACATGGCATGAAGTGCTTAGATGTTGACATTGCCATGTTATTTCGGTTGGAGCCATTGTTTATTGAGTAGGCTTTCTCTGAATTATGGGTTTCTATGAATTCTGCAAAGAACTAAATGATATCGAGAGGGTTGCACTTGCTTACATAAATTTCTAATTAATCTGATTATTTTTTGCTTCATAAGTACATTATGTACAAGCATTGAAAATTGTTTCCGCGCTGACCGAATTGGAATACACAAAGTTTCATGATATTAAGTAGTTTCCAAAGAAGCTTAGCAGACCCTAGTGACGGAGCGTGGGCGCGTATGATTGGAGAGAATAAAATTCATATAGGGAACCATATAAGAATGGTAGATATGAATGTCGCAACTGGTGAGAGGTGTAGTGCACTAGCGCTACAATGAATAATAAAAGGGCATGTTCTAATTAGAACTGATCGTAAATAAAATAAATAATAAATAAATAATGTTGCGCTGAATAAAGCAAGTTATTGAAAGCGCAAACTAAGGGCATGAGACCGCGTTAAGTGTAATCAGATAATTGTGAAACTGAAGTAATGAAAATTTGGAGCAATAATTAATGATTTCTCACCAGAAGAACAGATCTAATAATATTAATCTGTACTTACACCGTAACTATGATAATTAGTGTGTCCCAAGTGAAATAAAAGTTGATAGCCAAAGCTAACTGGTAATTAGTTGCTAAATTTGCTGAATTGATAACTAGATTACTAAGGTAGCAGTGACATGAATTAAATTGACTAAAAATGGGCTACTTTCTCTGGTCGCCTGGTAATTACCAGTATTCACCTCTTCTTCGTGTTCAGGCCTGGGTTAAATTTTTTAAATATCTTCTATATAAGCAAATATTATTTCCATTCAAATTTTCTATTGTACAATACAAATCACAGTTTTAGGCAATGCGAATCAAAGTTCATGGTAACAGAGCCATAGTGCAGGTAATACAGTCAATAGACACGGGAGATAGTTTCAACTTTCGCTGCTTCATGAGGGCCGATGCATATAACTGAAGAGAGTTATAACCACCTTATTGACAAGAAAAACAAGTAAATTTAGGAATATATTTATTTGAAACCCAAACCCAAACAAGACGGGAAACCGGAAGCTGGACGCTTCAGGTATGAAAGGTTTTGTGTATTTCTTTGATAAAGACATTTGAGTGTGCATTTGACCCATTAGTACGTGACACGTAATATATGCATATATTATGTGAGAATATCAACATTCAGTATTGAATTTGCAAAGAAGCGGCAAATTTGACCTATTATAACTTTGTTATTAACAATGAGATTTATACCAAACTTGGTGGGATCATGCTCTATATTATACCCTACATTGTTACAACTTAAGGGGGGTTGCAACTAATTACCAAAAATTATTGGTAATATAGTATGATTAACTTTATTTGAACAGATATCGGTATGGATGGTATTTCGGAGCTTAGCCACCATATAGTGGCAGCCTCTTCAGTTTTTCAGATTTTTCCGTTGTGTAGTTCCTGAGAATGTATCCGTTAAAGAAATGAACACGTTCGACCTCCCGCAATTCCCACCTTCCCAATAAATGTCAATACTAAGATCGGCTTCGGAAAATACTAATCGATACCTTAAATTTGATACCCCATACATTTGAAGTAAACAAATTTAATCACGTGTTCAACACCACGTCCGGTATTTGGCCCAACATTTCTGTGTTACAAATTTAATGGTAGCACTTATTTCGTAGTGGGGACGTAATATATGTTGCTGAAAATAATTTTTCAGAATGAACTAGTGATGTAAAGTGTGATGCTACCAGTAGATACATCATACCGTTTTGAGATCTTCGTCCCTGAACGGCCATCTTGCACGCTTTGCTTAATCAATAATTGGCAAGGTTTACGCAACCGGATATGTGCTCGATAACGACAGTAAACTACTTAATATAATTTAGATGATGAAATTAAAGTGGTGAGCACTCTTTCTTTCTATGGAAGACGACGGTTAGCGGCTTGTTATCCGTACAGATAATGGACTTCATTGGCTCAATCATATGACGATGACGGTGACGATGTTTTATCGTTAGGTCTGTAGCCAGTAGCTCCGGGTCGTACACTCCATATTTACGTACCACCGGACCTAGCTAGAAAGCGAATGGCTTCCAGCTGCAGTTAGTCCATTGTTATAGGACTGCTTTAACCGTGAAGTTGGGTGCACCGCAAAAGATATCCAAAGGTGCGTCTAGCTTCGAATGGCAAGCAGCGTAGTCTGCTCCACCGCATTTTTAGAAACTTCGAAAGCTGCGGTATATTCGTAGGTAGGTAGGTAGGTAGGTTGGTGAATTTCCTTTGATTTGGAGCTGAAGATTCTCGTTGACTGGTGCTTGCATTTGGGTTCCTCGCGTCGCGGATAGAGCTGGACTGAATTACTTTTGGCTATTAAGAGACGCGTTCCTTCCTTTGAGAGCAAGTATCTTTAGAAATTGGCTTTTTTGTTGACCAAATGTGAATTTGGATGCACTATCACACCATATTGTTTCAGCCTTCGAAACAGAGTTCTTAAGAGGCTGGCCTGTTTTTTAAATGACAATGAAACGGCTAATGTCACCGAGGCAGATTTGCATAGCAAAAGCCTAAACCCTTAAATCCCAGTCGATGAATCGACGGGATGTTTGCATTACATTCCATAAACCAAATGTTATAGACTCGGAAGGACCGAATGGTTTCGTGATGGTACTTTTCTGTACGATTTTTCCAGCTTCAATTCAATTCAATTCTGCCAGATTCGCACCAAAATATATATTTAATATAATGTTCGACTACTTCCGACAGCAGAAGTTATTTTATGATGTATGATATAATAGCAGGAATTCCGCGAGAGGGAATTGGTGCTCCTTAAAAAGTGGCGGAAACAGGACATTTGAAATTTACATCGGAGCGCATGATGTTAATTCTCAGCCATCGTTGAAATACTTGGAAATAACATTCAACTCAAAGCTAAGCTTTAAACCCCACTTAAGGTTTTTTTTTGTAGCCGGGTCGGTGAATGCGTTTACGCACAGAGTGTTGGACTCCCGCAACAGTACTCTGTCAGACTTCCAACTAAATACCTCCCTGTTATCAGAGAACTAGCCTGGAACCGTTTGACACATTACTTCCCCTTCACTATCGGGAGGGGAAGGAAGGAAGGCCTCCATAATAGCATCTACTGTGGATCTTCCTGCTCTCAACCCGAACACCCTTGGAGATAAGTCCCCGGCAGCGCGGATCGCTGCAGTGAGTCTACTCCTGATGAGCTTCTCGAGCACGTTTCCGGCAGTGTCAAGCATACACAGCAGTCGGTATGCAGACGGGAGGTCCGGGTCTCCTTTACCCTTACTGATCAGCGCGAGACTGGCCATTCTCCAGAGACAAGGAAAAATGCCCTCCATCAAGCAAGCGTTGAACGTTTTTCATAGTGAGAACGGCTTCTTCGAGCTCTCTCCTTGTGAAAGGGGCAATCCTCGACGCTTTCCGCGCTATTGACATCAACCCGTACAGAATGTCTGGAGAACAATGCCCGTACAATGCGGCCCATCTGGTCGGTATTTAGTATGTAGGGCCTCCGTAGACCCCTGATTTTCCGGATGACAAGCTAATAGCCAAGTCCTCACGTATCCTCATTCACCTCGTTGATAAGGTTCTGCCAGCCGCAAGCTTTGCTTTTATTTGTAATACTGCGGAGTTTCCTTTTTCCTGATTTATACTGTGCTCTATGGTAGATGCCTCCTCGTTGGCGTGCAAAAGATGTGCAAAACGGCGGAGCTTATGACACTCCCTCGGTAGGCCGGCAATTTCTGTCGTCCACTAGTACATAGAATGCTTGTCGCGGCTAGAGCCCCTCCGAGGCATGGAAGCCTCACACGTCGCCGTTAACGGGTTCATCGCTAAATTTACGACGGTGTCAGCTGCGACACTACCACCAGGGAGCGTCCTCCAGCGCAGCTCTACCTGCTCCAAGAGCTTCGACGAACTTCTTGATGTTCACCCTCGCGACATTCCACGGGTAAGGAGAGCATCGTTGGTGCTCGCCGGCAAGTAATGTCGCCACTTCGAACGCGATGTACCGGTGATCACTTGCGAGAAGTCTTCTAGGACTTGGCACCCGTCCACCAATGACGCCAGATATTCCGAGGCAAAGGTGATGTCAGGAATGCTTCCTTCACAGTCTGGGCGCCGAAACGTTGGCGTGGATCCCGTGTTTAAAACTACGAGTCCGGTTCTCGCCGCAATTTCCAGAATCCGTTTCTCTCTGGAGTTTGACTGAGGCATACCCCATTCAAGGGCCCTGACGAAATCATCGTCTACCAGGATTCGTCCTTTAGATTGCTCAAGTTGTACAAACTCATCTTGGCTGGTTTCTGTTTGTTACTTCCACATAAAAAGCCAGAAAATACCAATCAAGTCTAAACACCACAGCACCACGCGTCAACATTCGAAATAAATTTCGAATGCTGCGAATCCTGCCGCGCCACAGTCCTCGAAACGACGTCCACCAGAGCATCAAGCCGGTGCCGAAAGTCCGACATGGTCTCGTTCGGCGTTAGGTAAACGCTAAAAAACGTTATTCCTAAACACCGGATCCAGACAAACCCGTTCCCTCCGCCTTCGGCAAGAACACAAAGTCGGACGTCGTCCCGATCCCAGATGGTAGCCCAATAAGTCGAGATGCCATGAAGCCGGGTCCCTGTTTCGGTTTTGCTCGCTAATTAGGACTAGATTATCATTTACTTCAGCAGCGAACTGTGCTAGCAACTGGTGAGCGGTTGCACTCCAGTGCATGTTAATTTGTAAAATGTCGATCATGTTATTCGCACCCTAGCCCTATCCAATTCCGCCCTGAATATTGGACACCGTCCCAATCCCTGCAGAGAACGCAACTTACGCTTTCATTGCAGGTTTTCGCTTTATGACTTACTTGGCCGCATCTCCGGCATGCTGTTCTCCTGTCCGGTCCCTGGCAAGTTGCAGACGTGTGTCCATAGTCCAGACACCTGTAGCACTTGGTGGGGACTATACGCATTCATACCCTGCATACTATCCATCCAATTTTGATTCTCTCGCTGCTAAGGAGTTTCCTCGCATATTGCTTGGAGACTTCTTCCACCACGACGAATTTTTGGCCTCGAGCATTTACAGAAGTAATATCTGTCCGGGCATTGGTTGCCTCTCCTCCTCCACTTCGACCTTTACCGGATTTCTAGAGAGCACATAGGCTCTAGGCTGGAAACAAGGGCCTTCTCCCCCAATAATCCCTAAACCGCTTCTCAGAACGTTCTCTTGTTAGTCATCTTAAAGCTTACTGGGCAGAAACCAGCGACTATCAGCTCAATACTGGCAAGGATGTTTCCAAATATAGGCGGCACTTAACACAGCCGAGGATTACTTTTATCGCGAATCGTCAGCTCTGTCCTTTTATACGCGACAGCAGTGTGGCCGTCGGCGATAAAAATCGTAGAAAATTGCAGACAGCTTCAAGCTACCGAACAACATCTTACGAAACAGCATGCGTGATTGCGGGGACGATATTCTAACCAATGAGGCAGACCGCTTGTATGAGAATCAGGAAACGAACCTAAACAAGTAAAATGAGCGAATGAGGCCATTGGAAGCATGGAAAACAGGATAGGCATAGGCGGAGAATACCCAGTTGACACATAGGCTTATCCCAAACATAAGTATCTGGACTATGCGGAACCACGGTAAGATCAGTTACGATCTGACCCTGTTCTTAACCGGACACTGTGGGCACAGGAAGTACCTCTATAGGTTTGGCCTCGATGAATCGCCCGACGTATAAAGGTGCACCGAAGATGCAGGGTACGTTTTCTTCACCTACCAAAATTTAAAAGCTCAAGGAGCAACAAAGCTACAAAGGTACATAGTGAAAACAAACGCAGCATGGGATGCGGTAGTTGTAATAGTGAAACGGATCCACCGGCACTTAAAGGAAGCAGAAATGCGGTGGAGGCATAGATGAGAAGTTGCCGCAATTAGCCCGTCATAAAGCTTAAATAAGTGTCTTAGATTCCAAATGCGTATCCATGATGGATTTCCATCACCAGGACGGATCGTCGCAAGCCATAATGGCGGCTTTCAGCGTCCGGTGCCAACGTTCTAGCATCCCATTGGATTGCGGGTGGTATGCCGTAGTACGCTGGTATTTGAAACCCAGGAGTTTGTCTAACTCATAGAAAAGGGTGGTCAGTGACGACCACTGCAGGGACGCCAAAGCGAGGCATCCACTCTCGACAGAGGGCTTCGGCACAAGATTGCGCCATAATGTCCTTCAAAGGTATTGCCTCAGGCCACCGCGTAAACCTGTCGATAATTGTAAGGCAATACTTGTAACCGGGCCAGTCTCGCAAAGGTCCTACTATGTCGAGGTACCGCTTGGAAGTGTGGGGGAATGAGCTCACTTCTTTCCTTACATGCCTGGTGACTTTACACTTCTGGCATGTGATGCACTCTTTGGCCCAGGAGTTGACATTCTTGTTCATGGAGGGCCAGAAGTATTTCTCCGTGACTAGTCGATTTATCGTCCTGATGCCTGGATGCGCTAAGTCGTGAACCGCGTGGAACACTTCCTTGCGAAAGGTGGCCAGAATTTATGGCCGGGGCCCCTTTTCCGGAGCTTTGTAACATAGAAAGAAGTTCGAGCTGAAGATGGGCAACTCCCGAAATTTGTATTTGGGGTTGGATTTGAGGCTCTGAAGTACTGCGTCATCCTCCTGCGCCTTCGCAATAGCCGAGAAGTCGAGTACCGCTGGGATGTTAACCTCGGAGACACGTGACAAAGCGTCAGCAACTACGTTGTCCTTGCCGGACACGTGATAGACGTCTGACGTAAACTGCCTTGTAAAGCTCAGATGTCGAAGCCGACGGGGGACGCTTTGTCGGGCTTTTGTTTCAAAGCATACGTGAGAGTCTTATGGTCCGTGAACACTGTGAACAGCCTGCCTTCTAGGAAGAAGCGGAAGTATTTGGTGCTCAAGTACGCGACGAGCAACTCTCGATCGTAAGTGCTGTAGTTCCGTTGAGCGGGGTTTAACTGTCTGGAAAAGAAGCTCAACAGCTGCCAGACTTGGTTCACCATTTGGTGAAGAGCAGCACCTACTGCGATGTCAGAAGCATCAACAATAACGGCTAGAGGTGTATCTTGTAGAGGAAATGCTAAGAATGTAGCATCATCCAATTGTTGTCGTGATTTATCGAACGCGCGGAAAGCCTCTTCAGATCACACAATCTCTCGTGTGTCTTTTGTTTTGGGGCCAGACAAGTACGCGTTCAAAACGGACTGGCATTGAGCGGCCTTGGGCAGGAAACGGCGGTGAAAGTTTAGCATGCCCAAGAACCTCCGCAAATCCTTTAAAGTTTTCGGACGCGGGAAGCTTGAGATCGCTTGCACCTTCTCTGAGTTAGGCTGTATTCCTTCAGGGAAAATGAAGTGGCCGAGGAATCTCACCTGTGTCTGGAGGAACTTGCATTTTTCAACGTTTAGGACTAAATCGGCCTCAAGCAGACGTTGAAAAAGGCTCTCGAGATCGGCTAAGTGCTCAGACTCTGTGGAAGAAGCGACCAAAACATCATCCAAATATACGAAACAGAAGTCGAGGTTTCACAGGACCGAGTGGATGCACCTTTGAAAGGTTTGCGTCGCATTGCACATTCCGAAAGTCATCCGTGCCGTCTTTGAAATTTCTTCTGGAGTTACAGGGATTTGGTGATATGCCTCGGTTAAATCCAAGGTCGAAAAAATGCGGCAGTTTGCGAGATGATGCGGAAAGTCGTGGATAAGAGGAATGGGATATCGGGTCTGGAACAGTCTGCGCATTTAGCCTTCTGTAATCTCCACATGGGCTGTTTGGCTTAGGGACCATATGGAGTGGGGAAGACCAACAGCTGTCTGAAGGTCTGCAGATACCCTGTTGCATAAGTTGTTCAAATTCTTTCCGTGCAATAGCCAGCTTCTGGGGTGTTAGGGGACGCACCTTCGACAAGATAGGATAACCTGTAGTGTTAATGTGGTGCTGCACATTGTGTTTCACTGGTTTAGGGAGATTACATTCGGTAGTAATCTGGTTGAACTTTTGGAAAATGTGCCTGAACATGAGAGTCGGTAATGTCTTCTAAAAGTACGGAAAGATTGTTACTTGAGTGAGATGCCATTTGGCCCGAAAAATTAAGGTTGGTCGTCGGATCTATAAGAGACTTGCTTTGCAAGTCTACCAGCAACCCATAGTGACGCAAGAAGTCTGCGCCTAGTATGGGGAAGCTGACATCCGGCAGGATGAATCGCCACGAAAACGTCCCACGTAAGCCAAGGCTCACGTTCACTTGCCTATACTCGTATGTGTTAATTCGGGAGGAATTTGCTGCCACCAGTTTCAATGGTTGCGGAAAAAGCCGATGATGCCGGGGTACGGGAAGAACCGAAACCTCTGCACCAGTATAATAAATTTCGAATGTTGTTAACCCCGCTGCCCCACAAGTAAATAGTAATAAACGTACTTTGCGAACAATATCCAACGAAGCGTCCTGCGTGATAGCAAGGATAATCCCAATAGATATTCTGATCAGGGAAGGACACCGCCTTTATGATCGGGTGTAGACATGTCGTCGGAGAACCAACTGCCCGAAGGAAGGAAGGAAGCTATTGCTGACTGAGAGGAGAGTGGGAGCGCATTAGGTTCCACAGTATCATATGGGTTGTTTCGATATGGGTCGAGCTATCCCACGTTGGAGTAGGTTTCGATCTAGCATAGTTTTTACGCGTATATGGAGTTTGTCGAGCACACTACTACCGCATTGGGCATAATGAGAGAGTCCCGAATATTGCAGAGAGTATAGAAAATGTTCGGTTCGCATACCATCCACTGTTCATAGGACCGAATTGGAAGCCCCGATAACAGCCATTAGTAAGAAGCTAAGGCAGAGGGATGTCAGACGGAAGAAGGAACGAGAAAAATAAATATGAATGTGAGCACGAACACCAGATCAATTGAGATTCACCATATGGTAGCCTCGCGGGGAGAGTGAAGGGAGAAGAAGGTGGTTTTAGTGGCTAAATTTCCACATAACCGCCTGGGAGGAGCTAGGGATAGTTATTAAACGTCTCCACATCCCAGATAAAAGAAATATTCTACACAAAACCCATTTGGGATGCAATACCGAAATCACAGCAAGTCGAAGATACATAATTAAATTTAAAATGTCTCCCCCATGCATTGGACTAACAGAGCCATGATGCGAAAAACTTTCGTAGAAAAACAGTCACTAATGCAAGTAAGTAGTGAAAAGCTTATGCAAAGATTAGGTGCAGGAAATATCTTTCATGTGCTCCAAATGACTTAACCGGTACATAGAAAATGCAATGATGAGAACTGCTTTCCAGAATATTCAACTGAAAGCAAATTGCACACAGAAATTATTCAGATACGTACGCAAACGATAAGGCTTGAAATTTTCTTAGCAATGATATGAACCCGTACGAAAGTATACATGGGAACCAACCTTGGCCCGGTTGCTTTTGCGCACTTTGATCAAAAACGTTTGCTTCCAGCGTGCTTTGCGTCGTTTCTTATCATCCTTGCAAAGCGTAAACTTTCCGCCCGTTCAACTACTTCATATCATCTACCGCCGGATATGCAGAAACCTATTCTTCCCACAAACAGTGTTAGGTTTCATAGTGGTCAGTTCGCTATTGTGCTCTGCCATTGATAAGGGAAAATGAGGCTGCTCCCTATTTTTGCGGCTTGGACAATTGGCTATTTCGGCCTCGTCTATTGTTCTGGAATTTGTAGTGAAGTTGTGGAGGTTAAGGGCGTCAAAACGAAACAGCGAATCCGTAAATTTTGTTGTCCGGGGTATGAAAGAATTAAAAACACATGTCGTCCTACATGTGAACCGTATTGTATTAATTCAAAGTGCATAGCCCCGAATAAATGCAAATGCAACCGAGGGTACGAACCGGTCAATAGTTTCAGGTAATATGAAGTTCAGTGAAAAATAACTCTTCTCTCTTGCGATATGTGTACAGCCTATCCTAGTAGTCCTTAGATATTTTTAAGTGCAATAAAAAAATTCGGGTTTGTCAATCACTTCTTAAATTACTTAGGTAATTTCTGAAATTACAGATTACTTGGAAAATAAAATCACATTACAGGTGTAATCCGACATGTTACAACTGCACTTATGGGTTCTGCTTAGCCCCGGGAATGTGCGAGTGTTACCGAGGCTACGAATGGAACACTACAAGGAGAGAGTGTGTTCCAAGCTGTGATCCACCTTGCGTGAATGGATATTGTTCTGATCGAAATTTCTGCGTTTGCTATGACGGTTATCATATTTCAAAGGATAATCTTTTCATATGTGTAAAAAATGGTCCACACAGCACCACTACCACTTCCACCACAGCTGAAGCCTCAACCCCCGTAATTTTGGACAGCACAAGTTGGGTTGGAAGAATGAAAGTAAAATCTTCCTCATCGTATGAAGCTAGCAGCTCATCAGAAGATACTCAGGACATTTTGGAGACTTCATCGGACAAAGTTGAAGAAAGTTCCGCTGAAACATCAGCTGAAGATATCTTAGCTCTAAGATTTCAAACAACAACACGAATACCCGAGACTTCCGGCTTTGGTAGCAAAGATAGTAATGTTCTACATTTGACTTCATTTGGAATCGATTATGTATCAACTGGAAGGGATGTGGCCACTGAAGCACCTAAGTTCGAATTAACCACGGTAGAGGATGATACGCCACGGACTTCTGCAAATACGGAAACGTCTCCTCTGCCTATCCTAGTCTGGAAAAAGGATCAAGAAGGTCCCATCGCTGGAGATGACTCATATTTCACAAAACTGCACGATGAAAGATTGGACACTACGCGAAAACCACCACCTATACATGCTCATACTACTGAATTCTACGATAAAGATGTTCTAAGGTATATTGAAAAGTTTCAATTTGAGATATACGCTTGCATGTCCAGATGTACGCAACTATACTTTCTTGTTATCGTTTTTTTCTAGATCATATATAGCTCCAGGAACAGGATTCTACTTATTATACGTTCTTTTGTCAGTTTTTGTAGTAATCGCGATTCTATTCTTGGTCTATTTACTCTCTGAAAGGTATCACGGAAAAGAGTATAACATTGCACGCCTAGGTAAGATGTTGGTCTTTTCTGAAAGATATGCAGAAATATTTTCGCGACGAATCCTTTACTTTTAGAGAAACGGAAAGGTGTGGTGAAATATTCAGCTGAGCAAAGTGATGTGATCACAGCGTGGTGAAGACTGCAAAATGAATTTGTGATTATCCTCCTCCAAGTGCTGGAGTTTTCATTGAATTATGTACCATTGGAAATAAATAACAATAATTGTAGTAAAGATTCATTTATTTTCGCACGATGGGAGATGCACATATGTATAGCCGAAAAATTGAATGCAGTGCATTCGATAAAGAACCAACCGGAAATCAGGACCATGGCGCAGTAGGTATAATAGGTTTTGTGAATTTTTTATGTAATATTCTTACATACTACACAATTCGCGGTGTTCCTACAATCACTGAGTACATTCGAATGTCATCTATTAAAGCTTTTTCACTATTAGGTGCCCAACTAAGTTCCTGTACTTTTGGTCGTGTGAGCATGTCGGATTTTCTGCCAAATAATCGTCATTTACAGGAAATCATCTTCATTTTTCTTTCAAGTAAGGTGGCTTGATAACAATGCACTGAACTCCGAGTTCCCCGAAGGGCATTTCATTTGCGAAAAGGGCCGCGCGTGTAAGTCCACTGGCGGTCTAGATTTATTTGCCATTCAAAATTATCTTTTTGCTTTGCGATATGATTGTGTTGCCCTTCGTGTCTCTGCGCCTAACTTTTATTGTGTTTTGTATCTACGTTCTTTGTACTAGCCTATCATGACAACTTGTCCTTATTGCCAGATCGCCCCTTTCCTCCTTCCCTCCCTTTCTCATACTCAATTAGCCTTGTCGTCCTAACCTTCATATTGCTCTTCCACTGTCCTTCTTTATGAGTACTTTTTTCCGCCCTGAATTTTCACATCTGCAAAAACTTCTTGGTCCGCACTCTAGATCTCCTCTTTTCCAATCTCCCCGAGCCGTCGCCCATCCCCGTATGTTAAAATTGACATTCACAATCCACCGCTTGAGTTTGATAAGGAGCCGCTCCGCTCAGACGACAAAACTGCGCGTAATTTTGTCAAGTTCAACTACAGGAAAGCCAACTTTGACGGTCTCAACTCAACCCTAGCGTCAATCGACTGGTATTATATATTATCAACCTCTACGTGCGATCAATCTCTTAGCACCTTTTATAATATCCTTGCCCCTTCTTCTCCTATTTGTCTTCGTTCCTACCCAATTTGGTTGACATCGGAGGTCCTTACTAAAATCCACTGCTTTGCGGAAGAAATTTCGGACTTAACAGAATGACGCCGAGAAACTTTTTGAGCGTCGAAGCGTCTTGCCATTTCTCTCCTCACGCCTTCCTCATTGCAAATCTTGACACTAATGCCGCACCTGGTCCCGACAGGCTTCCAAACCCCTTCCTTGTTAACTGTGATCTTTCACTAGCTGTGAGATACCGTCCCATCTCTCTCCTCTCGTCTTGCTTCAAAATCCTTGAGAGATACGTTTACGACTGGCTGACTGCATATTTCTGTCAGCTTATAGTGAAAGAACAGCATGGTTTGGCAAGACACCGATTTATTGCTTCAACCCTTTTGGTCTTTACCAAATGCCTTAATTCACAACAGGAAGTACACGCTATTTACATCGATTTCAATGTCTTCGATACCGTTGACCACAATGTTCTCCTCTCCAAACTCTCTCTACTCAGATCCCTCACCTCCGCTCATCTCTTGGCTTCCCTTCTACCGCTCAAACCGTCCCTGGTGTTCGAGAATATTTCATACTTGGCCTCTTCCCAGTCGAACCTTGACTCTTTGATCCGTTATTGCTTGGTTAACAAGCTGGCTCTGAATGTCAGTAAATGTCACTGGATGTGTTATTCCTTTCAACCCTCCCCAGCATCTTTCTCTACTGTCTTGGCTGACAAATCCTTTCACTAATGATCTCCATTCAAGACCTGAGTGTAATCATCGATGACAAATTTCGTTTCAGTTCCCACTTCATTGACATGGTTAATCAATCTTTCAGAATGTGTGGTTTTATCCTACGTTCTTTCTCCGACTTTACCCCAATTCATCCTCCCTTTCCACTTTTCAATTTTTTTGTCAGAAACATTCTTGAATAATGCTGTGTAGTTTGGTCCCCCTTCCGCAAACCTGGTTGTCGCGCTCTTGAAGTTGTAGAACGTAAATTCACCCCGAAACGAAGCTTGTCCGGGGGGACTATCCGTCACGGCTCCGCACCCTCGGTCTCCCTTTCCTGCAGCAAAAGCGTATCTTCCAAGGGCATTTTTGAAGTGTGCGCGCATGAGCATATTTATGCGCAGGTCGGACAGGCGAGAGGAAAACTCCCATCCATGGACAGAACAGAAAAGCAGTAACTGCTTTCCTGGCACATAAACACACCCAGTTACTGACACGAACTGGAATAGTAACCATCAGTATTGCCTTGGAAGTGGACTTCCGATCCGTACATGTCACTGGGACGCCCATGTTCCTCCCTACATGGGTGATACGGCGACCTAGGTAGGGTTGTGACTGGTCGGTTGAAGTGAACGTTTCCGGCGGGTTTCGGAATCCAACACGCCAGTTTTTTGCAATCCCGAGAAAGGTGAACCGCGGTTTAGTGGAGGTAGCACACTCTAAACGACGGAAGACACCTGAGCTAGCCCAGCTGGCTCAGAAGGTGTGCAGGGGGAATTTTCATTGAAAGCCAACGGGACTTTCCGCGGCTATATACTATTTGATAGATGGGTAGCTCAAAAGGGAAGAGCTGGCGATTGCCATGAATCTGGGGCGAATACCCAAACAAAAATATGGATGAATGAAACGGAATACCATTAATATTGAAAGACAAAGAGGCTATTGACGCCATTCTTGTTGATTATGGGACCATCGGAACAAATATTGTAACAAGTGATAAGGAGGAGGTAACGAACTTGGATTCCTTTAAGCGAAGTGGTAAATTGCTACGCACGCCACCCAGGTCCACGAAGAAAGGTGTACGACCAGATATTGACAGTCTCTACCGGGAATTGATGCAATGCCAGCAAAAGTACTCAGGATGGAAAATTGCCTAAAGGAGAGCCTGAACACGCTCTACAAATCCGTCGGCCCGAAGAATAATGTTCTCCACTATATTAAGGTGGTTGTTCGAAACCTTAAAGTGTTAGGCGAGTCGGATTTGACGGACCAATGCACAGTACCAAAATGATGAAAGGATGTCCAAAATGGAAAGTTATAAAAGGCGTAAACAGAAGAAGGAATGGAGGATACTGGCGAAAAGCTTACAACACCAAAGAAAAGCCAAGGGTCCAAAAAGCCAGTAAAGGAGGGAGAGCAATGTTTGGGCTTCAAATCGGCTTCACACTAGATGGGAGCAAGTGTTTGGGCAACTGTGAAGCCAAGGAATCGATAAAATGAAGGAAGCTCCGTCGTGATGCAACTGTTATCGAAAGCAGAGGTGACCTCTCGTACGTTGAGGTTCTGCAGAAGATCAACGGAGATCCAACGCTAAGCAGCCTGGGAGACAATATAACAAGGATCAGAAGAACGCAGAAGGGAGGACTGCTCCTGGAGCTTCGGAAAAAACATGAAGAAAGGGTTACTGGAGGCTGGCAAAGTGAAGCCCGAATGGGTTGTCTGTAGGATTCGGAAGAAAATATCTTCTGCTATGTGTTTTAAATGTCTGGAGTACGGTTACATAGCCAGATTTTGTACAATCACGTACGATGTGGCGAAAAAGGACACCTAACGCGAAACTGTGAAAAAGCCCCTGACTGCATATTGTGTAAATATGCAGGTTTTGAAGAAAAGGCGATGCCGCAGGAAGCGGAAAATGCCCCCTGTGTAGGAGGGAACCAAAAGCAAAGAGCAAATGAGGTTTATTCAGACTCAACCTTTGTAAGGCCGCAGACGAACTTTTGAGCGGGGTAGTCCAAGAGCTCGTTTTGGACGTGGTGATTATTAGCGAACCATACAGAGGAAAAGATAACGCGGTGTGGCCACCAACAAAAGTGGAAAGTGCGCAGTTTGGACGACAGGACGATACTCCTTCGAAGAAGTAACTGTAATGCCTGTTCATGGATTCGTGGGAGCTAAAATTAACGGTGTTCATGTTAATAATTGCTACGCTCCGCCAAGCGTAACAAGCGTGTAGTATGAGCGAATATTACATAAAGTGACATTAGATGCAAGTGTGTCATTCCCCATTATCATTGCGGGAGACTTCAAATGGGGAAGCAAAGTTTCTAATAAGAAGGGGTTGATATTCCTGGAAGCTTTCGGAAGTACCTATACAGGTACATACCTATAGGTACATAACCTGGCGAATTTATAAACACTATACGTATAGCGCCTACCAAGTGAAACTGTTTAGTGTAATGAAGAGCAGGAAAATGGGGCACCCGAGAGACATAAAATCATACTGGACGAAGCAGTGGAGTTTAAAGATGTTTGACGCGGAAATATTCAATGGCAAATTATCAGAAACCTGGTCGAAGCCTGTGATCCCTCTATGCAAAGACGCAGAAATAACGTTCACAGATTACAGAAATGTTGGTGGAATGACGTCATCAGGCCCCTGCGTGTCGTATGCCTAAAGCATGAAGAAATTACCAGCGCACGAACGATTAGCAGGAAATTGCACAGAGAAAGGCGAGTTAGAAAACTAGTCGGAGATAGCTGCAAAAGGCGATCCGTGAAAGTAAACGGAACTCCTTTAAAGAACTCGGCGAGGAGGCTGACATCAACCCGTGGACGTGGCTAACTTGAAAAGAAGCAGGGCCGCACACATCAACTGCGCAGTTTTATTGCGAAGAATAGTGATCACCCTGTTTTCACAGCAAAGCAAGTGCACTATGGCGATCGAAAGGGAAGCCAAAAGGATATTCCGATTATAACAGAGAATGAGCTTACCATTATCTGCGCGAAGATAGGGCTGAAAAAATACCCGGAATAGACGGAATACCAAATTCGGCTTCGAATGCGGTGATAAAAGCGAGGAGTGGTTCATTTCCACTTTTAATACCTGTTTGGAAGAGGGCATTTTTCCGACTCAGTGGAAAAGGCAAATGCTGCTGATGCGACCAAAGAGTGGCAAACCACCTGGAGAGCCATCATCATATCGTCCCATTTGTTTTCTGGACACTATGGGAAAGTTACTGGAGCGCATTATTTGCAAACTGCTTTCAATTGTAGAGAAAGCAGGAGGCAAGTCCACACAAAAATAAGATTTTCGCGCTGACCGATCAACGGTGAATGCTAACAAACAATTCCAGAAGTTGACAAGGCGGAAAGTGCGGTCGTACTATCACCCTCGATGTGATAAATGCTTTTCAACTGAGTGCAATGACAGCATATAGTAAGATCCTTAAGCCAGTTGAATGTGCCGTGGATAGAAAGTTCCTCTATAATAGCGACGTAGGTCCACTTAATTACTTCGTAACCAAAGGAATGTCTTAACGATTGGTGCTGGGTTTACTACTTTGGAACGTGATGTATGACCATGTGTTGCGCATCACTCTCCCGCGCCAAGCTACCCTTATCGACTATACAGACGACATCGCAATTTTGGTAGACGAACAGCAGAAGGACGTTGACTGAACACCTGAGACATCGGTTAGGCTGTTCAAGGATTGGTTGGTATCATATGGATTAGATTGACGAAACACAAAACTGAGGCTGTACTGGTCAGCAGACGCAAACTGAAATAAATAATACGATTTCGCGTGGGACAGAACGTGACAGAGTCCAAGCTCTTTAGCGAATACCCCGGCGTTATGTTGGATCATCGATTGAATTTCACAGAACACTTGAACCACGAGGGCGAGAAATCTGGGAAAGTTGCAGCTGCGTTAACTTGTATGATGCCCAATATTGGAGGAAAAAACAGCGAGGAAAGTGTTGCTAGTATGTGTATCCATTTTGCTGTATACAGCACTGGTTTGGATAAAAGTTCTTAAAATTCAGGCGTACAGAGAAAGTTTTGTTCAATATATCGCCTGAGCGTGGTGAGAGTCACTAGCACATCCCGAACAACATCAGACAAAGCAGCTTTTGTAGTCGTGGGAATAGTGCCCATTGATAATTTAGCTAAGGAGATGCGAAAATTTTAAAACTGGAAAGCACGCAGTAACCTTAATGCCACAGATCGACAATGGGAAGAGAAAACGCATTATCAGAGTGTGGCAGGAACGTTGAAATAATCCCCACAAGGGGAGCTGGACATACAGGCTGATTCTAAATATTCAGCTGCGCAGCCATGACAGGGTATGGTGAATACGGTAGGTATTAACATCGTTTTGGAGATAGGTGGACGCAGCACATATTCTTCCTATGTGCGAGATTTGTAAATGAGAGGGAACAGCTTGAATTTCTCTTGACGATACCCTTAGAAGTGCAGATCATCATTCTGCAGATGCTTGAATCCCAAGAAGCGTAGAATCTAGTTCGTGGCATTATAAGCTGTAACAAGGAGGAGCGTCAAGGGTTAGAGCGCTTACGAAAAAGCGGCAGAGAGGGACCAATTTTCCCCGGAGGAGTAAGTCGGTAGGGCTTTAACCTGCCCCACGATGTAATGACCCTAGATAGTTCCAGTGAGAAGAGTTAAAGTCTCACATTGTGGCTTTCGATGCTTACCACACCTTTAGAAAAAATTAATAGACAGGCTGTAAAGCCTTTTGTTTGACACAAAACCTTAAAAATGGCCCTACGAGTTGGGGCTTAGAAGTACACTCAAAGTATTTCACGCGCTATCGAAAACAAATAATGATTGGATGGAATGTACGCACACTCCTTGGCAATGGTATTGAGGATCCCCAGAATGATCGTTTTCTCCAACTCAAGAGAGAATTCCAACGACATAACGTTGATATTCTGGGTTCAAGCGAAGTAAGATCTATCTATCTATCTATCTATGGAATCCTTGCGACAATATACTTTTGTACACTAGTAAACCGAATGGTAGCAGACGCGAACCCAGTGTCAGGCAGTTACTAACGGCTACCGTAAGGCGTGATCTCTTGACCTGGGGGCCGGTTTCTGATAAGATTCAGACTACAAGATGCCGGTACAAGTTAAGGAGTATCACAATCGTAAACTCCTATATACCAACGGAGACTTGATGCTTTCTATGAACAATTAAACGCAGTTCAGGAGAGGCTTCCTCCTTCCTTCTGGGGAATTGTTATTGCGCTGAACAGGGAAGGGGAGATTCCGTAGAAAGCAATGATTTCAGAAGTGTATCACAAATCGCTAAGGAAGTTGGAGGTGGTCGTAAACATTTCGATGGTCCTGTGGCGGACGTTTACAGTCAACTTCTCATCTACGATAACGAGCAGCGGAAGAGGTGGAAGGAGCACTTCCTTATGGTTCTTAACCATATAACATCTACTGAAATTCCGCCTATTATGGATGAAATGGCTAATCACCGTAACGAGAAGCACTGTTCTTCCAAACAGAAGAGAAATCATCTCGGCCATTAATGCACCCCAACAGAGGGAAGTCGCTGGGCTGAATGATCTCATAGCAAAGATATTGAACGTTGCATCTGCGTTTTTTGCAGATCTGCTACTTCCGCTCGTAAGAAATCTTGGGACCTTCCCTATGGAGTGGAATGATCGTCTAGATGCCAAAGAAGGGCACTTGCCTTGAGTGCGATAATTGGAGGGGTATCGGCATGTTCCTTGCCGTCTAGAAGATAATAAGCCAAATAACCCTGGGATCCTCCTGCATTGACTGCTTGCACTTCCTACAAATCATTTTGGAGTAGTGTTCGAAGTTTAGATCTTTGCTTCACCTGCTCTTCAGCGATTTCGAGAAAGCTTTCGATGGCATGAGCAGGGAGTGTATTTGGTGTACGCTTCACAGGCGGATCATTTCGGAGTAACTAACTGCTATTATCATAGAAATACCTATATGATTTTGCAAAATCCTACGTGCTGCAGCGAAAATGTCAGAAGATTTTGAGGTTCAAAGCGGCGTCATTCAGGGTTGTTCCTTGGCACCGATATTATTTCTTCTGGTCATCGGTGACATTCTTCATGACCATACCGTCTTTCATTAAACACCTCGACTATGCTGATAACGCTGTCTACTATCTCACCGGATCATGAACCTTGCCCCGGTGGTTCAAGATTTGGAAAGAGTCAAGCAGATTTGGACAAAAAAAACAAGATTCTCAGTCTGGTGTGTCATCCTACTCTCCCTATCTCTATAAGTAGGCAAAGCATTGTTGGATGTTTAGGGCAACGAGAAACTTAATTCAAAGGAGATCCCTAAACTTCCTGAAATATGGGGAACTAGAGCTGGAGGCCACTTTAGCGCAGGAAAGGACTGTTAAACAGATGTCTGATCTAGAAGAATGACCCTTTGTTTTAACTGAAGCTTAAATTATTGAGCCGTATGAATTAATTAAAACCAAGCACAACATGCAGCAAGTAATTAGCAATAAGGTGAGAGCACGAGAGGAGGGGAAGAAATCGAAGGAAATCCCTAAAACGTCTCTTTCGCCGGTAAGCCAGCAAGCACAGGGGACACTAAATGGTATGTCAGTAAATGCGCCGAGAAAAAAAGGGTGCGAGAAAATACAAAAAGACATGCCGCCAAGGAGCCCAATTACAGTTTTCATGCTACAAATTCCTAAGACCATGACTGCTGTCAGGAGAGCAAAGAGGCAGAGTTCAGCCGGCTCAGATCTTCAGAGCCAGCCCGTAGCATTCACAGAACTCTCCCACCCTGCAGCTAGAGATGTCTCTGAGGTCCTCAAAGAATGGTTGACCGTAGCCTGGCTCTAGCTAGAGCTGGGAAATCGCAAAGGAAGTGCCTGAGGTTTTTGCCCTATTCTTCGTAGCTTCGGTAAATTGCAAATTGTAGGGCATATCAAGTCTGGTGGCATGGTCCTTTATAGGCCAGTGTCAGAAGCGGAGCCCCGCCGCTATCAGCCTAGACTGTTCAGCGCGTTTTTGCGCTGGCCCACCAGCCTGGAGGATATCGTCTTTGAGTTATGTTACGCCTGGGGTTTGGATAATGCCCCAGCCATCGACGGGCTTCTAGTAAGTCTAATACTTCCACTTGGAATACACTGGTGAATCCTGGCAGACGGTATGACTCGGATACATTGTTGGTATTCGAGAAAATTCCCACAGACCATCTTTGATCGTGGTGTGAACCACACCCTTACGTAACTTGTTAACACTCTACTCTGCTCTGGTTGAAAAATAGACAACGCTATACTAGTAGTTCTTTCGGAATGCCCAAATTTCTTGAGGAACTTCGTCTAGTACCTTGTCTGTCCAGCAATTGCATTCACATAGTTTGACAGCGCTGCACGCTACAACATATTTAATGTGAAGGGCTTGGGGGAGGAGGCGCAGAAGTACATGGAGAGCATCACCTGGGCAGGAGAGTAGACCCGTTTCAGCGGCAGCAGAGCACCCTCAGCCGTCCCTCTATTCATAGCTCTGGTCAAATGGCTACCTCCGAGATCCGATTGGATTCTTTTGATTGTTAGCAGGGATATTATCCAATGCGTAATATGCCCCTCCAATCCAATACTGGTCAAGGCTTTCTAGATAGCGTTGGTGCTTACGTTGCTGGATGCTACCTCTAAATCTGTAGTGACCGCTCCAGTGTGCCAATTACCATGTGAAGAGCGGTTCCTACCGATTTGCCTATGAGGAAGGCGTGCTGGGACTTAGAGAGGCGTTCTCTCCATAAACGTCCATAAGATGGTCCAAGACGCGCTCTAAGGTCAACACGAAGAAGGCGAGGCTGATTCGTCGAAAGTCCTTCGAGGACTCGTGTCCATCTCCAAGACTTTAGTATGCATACAGCTCTGGTAAATCTCGCCTAGCCACGGCACAACCCTTTCTTGCTGCCGGAAAGCTATTCAACGGTAATTCCCAATTTGATATTTTGCACGGCTTGGGTGGGTTCATATCCTCCAAACAGGGCCCTGACTTGCAATCCTCCTTGCTGGCAGGGAATTGCGTCGAATCCAACTGCTTCAGAGTTTCACCAACAGATTCAGTCCAGGAACTTTTCGACTTTTTAAGAACGGATGGTCTTTGATAGCATTTTACTGAGCCTCGAAGATTCGCTGGTGCTTGGTTCTGTTCTGACAATAGCCCGATCAGGACCGTCTCTTGGCAGTCTTGATCACCGAATTGTACTCCTTCAGGCAGCCCTTATATGGCTATCAATGTTTGTAGTGCAGCAGATGGTGAAAGTCTCCCTAGTCAGCTTCCTCAAGCTGGACAGATCTTCATTCCATCATGATGACAGGGTCTTCTTGCTATTAAACAGAGCCTGAGACTTCAAAGGCGGTTTAGAATGCCTTTTCCAGAGTCCCGACCTTTGGCTCTAGTTCGTCTGTTGTGTCAATTGTACCAATTTGCGCACCGGAGAGTTTGTTCTCGATAATTTGATCAAACTTCCTCCAGTCGATTCTCCTGGTATCTCTGAAAGGGTTGGAAACCTCCGCGGTGAGATCTAGACTGAAAAGTATCCAGAAAGATCTCTGGTCAGACACTCTCCAGTTCTCCATCCTAAGAATCCTGTTGTCGGTTAGTAAGGTGATATCAAGGACCGTCAATCGTCACAGTTCTCCGAGTTGGGAAAATGAAAGGTTAGTGTACTGGTCCTGCTACACACCGATAGATTTGTATTAATTTTTAAATCAAAGAATGACTTACCTTTTTCGTTGATTTCCGAGCTGCTTCAAACCGTACGCCTTGCATTGGCGTCGCAGCCTATCAACTGGTTGGCCTTTTCTACTACGATGGTGATCGTCAAATGTTGCAGTTCTTCTGGCAGAAATTATCCATCGTGAGCCATGCAAGGCGCGAAAATATACATCTCCTCCTCGCGAGGATACAAAGCACAAGTCTGTCTGGTCTGCACCTCCGGCGCTAGCAGAATTGCCATCGTGACTCGTCCACTGGCTGTCGCTGCTTACCTGTTTGCAGAGCTTGCTCAGCTTCCGAGCGCTTGCACACTCTGTTCCGCTTGTGTTTTTGTTCGACCTTGAGATCGAGTGCGTTTGAGAGCGATGGGTTTCACCTTCTCCTCGTCTGCTATGCGTTTCCCGCTATATGCTTCAACAATCGCATGGTATTCAATCAGGTCCTTTTCATCCCCCTCGTCGATAGTACCACCCTTCGCAATCTTGCTCAGAATATGCAGTCTTCTGGTGCAGGCTCTTGACAGGCAATGGACCTCCGCTTCTTAGCCAGTTTCCGGTGACCGACATTCTTGTCAGTCCTTTCTTTTAAGGGCCTTCTTCAACGACGGTTATTGGTTAGGAGTACTATGGCTGGTATTCGCTACATGCAGCTCGACCGGAGTAGATTCCAAGCAGGAAACTACTAGTCCGTCTGTCAGTTTGCTCTGGAAGATTCCTGGGGTTGGTTTCAGCACAGCGATGCTAGGGTTGCCACCGACGGCTACTGTTTCCTATCTGGATGCCAGTAGCTCGTCCTCCGATGATGCGGCTGGCATCACCACCTCTTCTTCTTCTGTTGTTGGCTTTTTATTTTTTCTTTATTTGAGTCCACGTCTTGGCTCCCCGAAATGAATTTCCACCCCGGCTAGCCCGGGTAAGGTATTTGAAACTGAAGGTTCACTGGAGTTCCCATCTTGTCTCTTTCTTTCGCCAAAGAACCCGTTCTTTCCGTTAGAATGCATATTGCCACATCTGGAGGTGCAGCAACATTCATGTCCTCATTCTCAAAGAACTTTGCCTTCTTTCGCCGTCGCCTGGGCGTGTTGTCAGATTAACGATGTTTAACGTACCGTTAGCTTCCCTTTCTTCCAATTTTCCTTGTAGAGAGAGAGGAGAACGTCAAAAGTTAATCTGTATTCCCGCTTTTTAATGACTGAAGTTTCTTTCTTCTGTCAAATTTCAGTTTCCCCAGTGAGTGTAGGAGCTACTGCATACAGTACGCCATACGCATTAAGGGCAGGCTTCCAATTGAATTGGGCGGACAATGAGTCGATGAGGCCACATAATCGTGGGTAGGTTAGAGTCTTCGACTTCTTACCACTTGCGGTATCCAAATTAGTGTAGTGGTGCTGCTTCAAGCTGTCCCATTACATCAAGGTGATGTCCAAGGGGAAAGTTTGGGCTTTTTCTTACAATTTTTTTTTACCATGATGACTTTGATGGGTCTCAGTCGGATAAATAGTGGTGTTGGTTCACAATTGCTCAAAACAATGAGCACCACCCTGATGGGAAGAATCTTTAACATTAAAACAACTGAAACGCGTTCACAAATGATCAAGTTTTATTTCTTTATGAACTATTATAAATACACACAACTTTTACATGAAATTGCGCTTCACGTCGCTTCACTTTATTATCGCACATTGTCCATAAATACAATCTTAAAAACTATATATCGAACATTTTGTAATACAATACATACTTCCTTTACAATATATATCACGATCAGTTATTAATACTATATGCGTTCGTTATAAATGGTTCCGCCTAAACGTTTCTTATTAAAATTTTGTAAAATCCTTTGTTCAACTTCGACAATAGAAAGGCTGTAAGCTGGTTTTAGTTCTCAAGTTGCCATTTGCGGAGGAAACGTAGAAAAATATACTACTGAGATTCGTCAGGGGGTTGATTTGTTCCATTAGAATGAGATGAGAGAGCAAAGAGTTTGGAAGGATCTGGATTCTTTGACAAATGGTATGAGGCAGAATTCTGAGAGGTTAGATTTCGTTGGTAGGCGTAGTTAAATGATGCATAGTTAAATTCGTTTGCAGACTACTTTCGTTGGATTTATTGTTTTAAATGAATAAATAAACTGAGAAAAAACAAAGACCGCCTGCCCTTAATAAAGGAGAGATCCAGATCCCTTGAGCATATACATATGTATGACACATTGCACTATAACAATAAATACGAGCTATACAAAATATTTAAATAAGTTAAAAACTTAGCTACAGTAGAAGAAAACTGCCAGCATTTCATGGTGGCTTCTTCTTATCCTTTGGACTAGATAATACTGCCTTAGCTCCGCCACTTTGAAGTACTGTGTAGAACTGTGACGAAGCGGAGTTTTCGTGAGAATCCTCTTCCATCGCGACACTACTATCGGCGGCCGATGGTATTGTAGGGAGAAACCGAACCCCCAGCCTTGGTGGTGACGAGTCCTCTTCTTCCTGTACGGCCTGTTGTCGGACTAGTCGAGGCTTAGAGCCAGACGAATTGGATTTACAGGTACCTACTGAATGTAATTTGGTTTCTAGAGAGGATCGAAGGCAAAGGGCACAAAAAAAGCAGAAGAAAGCGAAAGCGATTAGTAAGCCACGCCACCGAATGTTTGGGAAAAAAAGTTTAATATTTGTCCGTAAGGTGATGTTTACACGATGATAGTGGATGAATGATCTACTTAGCCTATTGTGGTGAAAATTGCCATTAAGGAAGAACTTCACTTTGCCAAATGCCAGAGACAAAGTTAAATCACTTCCCTATGGTAACCGATGATGATGATGACATGATGATTCATGAAAAACAACCAAACTTATTAACTGAATAGTAAAATAAAAAATCAACCTTAGAGCTTCCTTTGATGCAATTAATTACCAACACCAAGTTCAAATAATTACACTTACCTATGATAGATGGTAGCGGAGTTGTACTGCCTGCGCTAGATCGTGACAGTCTGAAAGTCGAAGTACTGGCCGTAGTGGCCGAGGCCGACGAATCGTTCCTTGAACTAGACAAATTGGAATCCTGGGAAGTCTTGCGTGTAATAAGCCAAGCGGAATGACGTCTCCTTGAATCCATCAACCGCATTGGTATGGCACAATTATGAGGTGGTGGGGGTCCATTACGCCACGAACTTGATCGCGAGGAGCAGAAATTTTCGCTTGAGATAGAACTTGCTCTTGAATTTTTCTTATTTCTGCGCAACTCCGCAAACTGATAAGTGTAAAGGTCGGTTCGCTGTGCTCGCCTCTTTTGTTTAGATTTATCTTTATTGCATAGCAATCTATTCCATGTCCTCGTCCATAAACTGTCCCTCTCTGGCTGAGGACGTGCTTGGCGCGGCATATCATGCTGAAGCATCTTAACACAACGGCATCCTGGGGGCGCGGGAATCAGAGGTGGTAGCTCTCTTCGAGGGCGTTCACAACGGCCAATAGTTCGCGAGACTCTGGATTCTTCAATTGCTTTGCAAATCATCACACAGTCTTTTTTGAATTGCTTCGTCATGATTGCATATAGAAACGGGTTACAGCAGGAGTTCAACGGGAGAACAAATACCGTGAAAATCTTTGCTTGCTCTAAGGATACAAGCTGGACGCCAAAAGTGGCTGTCAGCGCAAAGAATGCAATTGGCGACCAGCAGAGAAAGTCAGTGAAAACCAATAATGCCATACGTTTTGCAATTCGCGAATCATTCGTATTCCATGCTTGTGAGCCTCGTATCGCCCAGTACATTTTCAAGTAACAACCCATCAAAGTTAAAAAAGCGCAGCCGTTTATGAACATTAGAGCTACCACGTATATTAGGCTTCCAATGCCTGTCGTGGTTTCGAATGGCAAACAAACTGCAAATTTCCGATAGTCGGAAATACCGAAGAGAGGCAAAGTCGCCATAGTTATCGCGAAAATCCACCCGAAAAGCATTATATACGAAGCCTGCCGCAGAGATAGCCGCTTGTTGAGATGAATAGCATGAGTGATGGCATAGTTTCGCTCCAGGGTGATAACAGCCAAGGTGTATACAGACAGCTCGGAGGATAATACTGCTAGAAAGCCAGCCAATTGACACACCACGCTCATCTGCCACGGGATAGCATACATTCTAAATTCTCCCAAGGTGGAAGCATCCACTATGGCCAACAATCCTAGGTAGACGCCCATGAAAAAATCCGCTGCTGCCAGGTTGCATACTAGAAATCTGGGCACGTCCATTTTCGATCGTGAGAAAATTAAAACAAAAACGACTGTTCCGTTTCCGAGCATGGCCAGGAGAAATACAACCCAAACTCCACATCGTAATGTCCACCAGTCAAAAAGGTCTCGACACGGTAAGAACGGCCCTGGAAGTGGCAAACACTGGATTGAACCTGGCGTTACTTCAGATCCCAGCGGTTTTATTGTGTTCATGTTGTCTTCCTCGAAGTACTCCTCCACATATGCTGGTAAATTGCCAGGATAAATGAAATCTTGTCCGAAGGAGTCCCATAGCTCGTTGATTTGTGGCCCAAACTTCTTGCTGATGTTATCTGAAATAATAATATTGTTTTCAATTTTAGGGCGGGCTTTTTGAAAACAAGTGTCTTACGTAGTTGAGGCCAAATATCTGTCAGGCTGTTGTTCCATAAACTCATGTCAAACTCGGAATCCGACGGAAAAAGGACAGCTTCCTGGAACAGCTGTGGTGTTTTCGAGGTTTGACTCGCAGCAACTAACGGAAGGAATGGACAGCAATGATATGCATAAGATAGGACTAGAGTCTGAATTCTTGGAAACACTTCCGGCGAAGGAAACTCCCTCAGTTTTGGGTTATTAAATGTTTTCAGGTGAAGTAAGCGATTCAGTCCATTGGTTGGCAAGTTGGGAAAAATGTTATTTCCTAAATTTCTAAAAGTAAATAAAAAAAGTAGTTTTTGTTACATGAAATGAATATTTGAATATGATTATATAGGCATATAAGGTTCCAAACTTAGAAAGTGAGCAAGGCATTTTCAAGTAAAGAAGCATTTCGTGGTGTCATTTTTGTATTAGTGGCCACCTGAGTTGTTTGGTGATGAGTTTCATGACGTTTAAAAGCCAAGTTGTAGCATTGATAGCGTGTTTGTAGCAACGAAGAAATGACTGTCCACAAAAGACCCTGCGCCTTATTCGTCGTATTCGAGGGGAATATAGTTAAGAAGAGAGTTGAGGCTCATTGTAAGATAATGCACTATTTCACCGATAACCGCTCGTGGCTAATTCTTTGCCCAAAAGTGGCAATATAACCATCAGCCCCCGACGATAAGTATTCACTTCCATCAGCGCGGCGAGAATGGATTCGATTTTGAAGTAGGTATTATCCAGCATGCTAAATACCTGAAAGACATCCTGGACAGTGCACAAACTAACACTGGGGGTCTGCGCCGCGATTAGTGGGAATTATATTAAATGCATTGCTAGAACTGGGAAGTCAACCCAGATAATTGTTCTTAGGAAGAGATACTTATGAGAAGAACACTAAAGAAAGGGAACACAGAATGATAGAATTCCGATTTTCCAAAACAAAATAGAACTCTCAGACGAGGTTTAAAAACCACATCAACTAAAAACTGGAATTAGTGCAATCAAGTCGGGAAACCGGCACTTCAGGCATGAAAGGTTTTATGTATTTCCAATAAAAAAATATTTGAGTGGACATTTGTGCCAATTTTACCTAGTTCGTAATGTATTTGCATATATGATGTCAGACTGTTCACTTTAATGTGATAGGGTAACGACAACTTTGACCTATTATAACTATGGTAGCAACAGCGCCATTTCCACCAAACTTGATAGGACCATTATCTATACTATAGCCCATGTCGCTGGAGTTTCATCATTCTAGGATGATTCAATTACTAGAAAAATATAGTAATGGGCTACTATTAGTCCGGATAGCTCAGCGATTAAAAAGCGGAAGGACATGGTTCAACTCTTACTGGTGGCTCTGGGATTTGTACAGTGGCTGGATCTCGGATACCAGTCGACTCAACTAAGAATGGGTCAAATCAGGGTAATAATCGCGAACGAGCCCAATGCCGACCACATTGCCTCCTACAGGGTACCGTAATCCTGCAGTGTATCGTTACTTTAACACCCATCAAGGATTATTTTTGTTATAGTATTATTGACTTTATTTGAGAAGATATCGGTATAAAGTGTATTTCGGAGCCCAACCACCGTGGCAACTTTTCGATTTTTTTCAGATTTTTGACTTCTGTAGTTTTTCTGAATGGGCCCGCGAAAGAAATAATCACTCTACAGCCCCCACACTCCCCCTCCCTTACTATTGTCAATCCTAGTACCGGTCTTAGAAAGTACCAATTAGCGCCTTTCATTTGATACCCCACAAGACTGTATTCAGTAAAAATCCTCGTTATTGCATGTATGCCCCCCCCCTAAAATCCAAGATAGAACGAAGTTACTCAGTGTACGTAGTGGCGTTCACAGGTTCCCACCAAATTTAATACTGATAAGAATAACTGCTTCCGATGGACAGACAGACAGTAAACAGATTTTAGTAAGGCTTGGCTTTACACAGAGACTTATATAGACCTACCCTATATGGTGTTTCATCAGACTTCAGAAGTGAATCCATCAAAAGAGGACTGATGAAAAACAGATCGACTGATGTGTTAGTATAACCAAGACAACAACAAGTCGGGAAACCGGAAGCTCAGCGCTTCAGGTATGAAAGGTTTTGTGTATTTCCTTTATAAAGAGATTTGAGTGTGCATTTGTCTCATTAGCATGTAGCACGTAAAATATGCATATATTATGTGAAAATTTCCACTTTCAAGCAATATTTACATTCTAAGTCTTGAATTTGCAGATTAGCGACAGTTTTGACCTAGTATAACTTTGTCAGTAATAGTGTGATTTTCACCAAATTTGGCAGGATCATGCTCTATGCTATAGCCTACATTGCTGCTGTTGTGATTCTAGAGTGAACTTAAGGGGGTTTTCCTGTCAATTACTAAAAATTCTAGTGATGTACTATTATTAACTTTATTTCAACAGGTATCGGTATGGAGGGTATTTTGGAGCCTAGGCACCATATAGTGGCAGCCTCCTGACTTTTTTCAGATTTTTCGGTTGGGTAGTTTCTGAGAATGGGTTCGTTAAAAAAATGACCACTTTCAACCCCCCGCACTCCCCACCTTTTCAGCAAATGTCAAAACTAAGACCGGCTTCGAAAAGTACTAACCGAGGCCTTTAATTTGATACACCACATGACTATATTTGATGAAAAAAAAATGTACACCCCCCTTTTGCATGTATGGGGACCCCCCCTTAAATTCGACGTAAAAGGATGTAACTCACTATATGTGTGAGCGTTCACAGTTCCCACCTTTCTACCAAATTTGATGCCAATCGCTATAACCGTCTCCGAGAAAACGAACAGACAGACAGACAGACAGTAAACCGATTTTAATAAGGTTTTGTGTTTACACACAATGGCAACTGCATTCCACTCAACCAATCATCAGTTTAACCGGACTGACCAATTTTATTTAAAAAGTTATCAGTTATTCCCTTAAAAGTACTCTGGATGATCAGTTTGCCATAATTTTGTTATTCTGACCGACGCCAGACTGATCGTGTGAGGTCATACAGGGTGCGGCAGCATAACTTCCTGTTTTCAAAACTCAATAAAAACTATTGTATGCATCGGAAAATATTTATTTATTTTTTATAATGTAGGTACATGTCTAAAGTTTTTATTTACATTTTTTTGAAGATCAAATCTGTTAGGTGACGTCCCCCATTCTCCATACATTGCGCAAAACCGATTTCTGGCGTTTGTCATGACTCTTGTTAGCATAGCAGGTGTTATGTTGGCAATTTCTTCTTGGATGTTGGTCTTCAAATCTTGTAGGGTTCTTGGACGGTTCACATAAACACGGGATTTCAAAAAATCCCATAGAAAAAAATCACAAGGGAACAGATCGGGAGAGCGTGCCGGCCATTCCAAATCGCCTCTAATTGAGATAAGGCGCTCTGGAAAGTGTTCCCTCAAAACAGCCATCGATACTCTTGAAGTGTGTGCTGTTGCACCGTCTTGTTGGAACCAAGTGTCCCCAAATCCAAATTTTCTAGCCGTGGGAAAAAAATTCTGTAGCATGTTTACATACCGGTCCGAATTTACTGTCACTGTAACCTCATTTTCCACAAAAAATCAGGGACCAATAATTCCAACTGAGGAAATTGCACACCACACTGTGACTTTGGGTGAATGCAAAGGCTTTTGATGGAATTCTCGAGGGTTGGTGTCAGCCCAGTAGCGCATGTTTTGTTTGTTAACCGATCCACACAAATGAAAATGGGCTTCATCACTAAAAAAACAATAGCACCCTCGGGAACGACATCAAGAAGAAGCTCACACACGTTCATCCGAGAATTGAAGTCACGTTCTGAAAGTTCCTACACTATCGCCATCTTATAGGGATGAAAATGCAGATCATCACGAAGAATTCTTCTCACAGAACGATCGGATAGTCCAAGGGCAGATGCGTGTTTGCGCGCAGAACGCCGTGGCAATCGCAACATTGACGCTCTCACTGCTTCAATGTTCTCAGGTGATCTAACGGGCCGAGGGACTCCAGTTCTTCCTTTTGTCGCACTTGCAGTTTGTCTGAATGTAGTGACCCATGTAACAATTGATTTGCGGTCTGGGACGGGAGCCAACGGGGCTAAATTAAAGCGATTCCGAAATGCACGCTGTGTTGCAATAACCGAACATCCGCTTGAAAAGTAAACCTCAACGGCAAAGGCACGGTCGCCACTATTCCAACGCATGATGGCGACTGAACACGGAACAAAACTTTACAGTATCCCCTCTTGAACGAGACCACTAGCGCTCCGCTATGACATCAACTAACTGAGTGGCGCGCATTTTAAAAAAGGAAGTTATGCGGTAGAATGACCGGAAAGCAATGGATGCTTTTCCTATTTTTATATTTCAGCAACTGTTAAAGTTTCCAGTGACATTCAATTGTCAAAATATTCAGAAAGTTTAGCCGTTTCATGATAAATAAAATATGATCGAAATTCCAGACCAGTTGTGAAAACGCAACGTAAATTTCGTCGTGCGGCCAGCACTCATTATGGCTTCATTGTGCAGGGAACTATGTAACTTGATACTCCTCGATTATTTTCTTTGGGCATACGTCAAGTCCTTTCCCTACGATAACAAGCCAACTGCTTTTGACGAGCTCGAGGCTGTTGCTAAAAGATTTATAAAAGAAAAGGAATATATAATCGGCACCGGTAAGAAATAAGGGCAATTACATCCCTCGTTAATAACTTGGAAAGGAAAAGAAGAATAGGGGTCACACATTCTGCGGCTTCGTCAAAACTGATAAAAACGATGAAAAGGCTAAACATCGACATGGTGCTATCGAGTAGGATTCATCAACTCAAAAATACACTGGGATCCCCCAAGGACCGCAGATTAAAACATGAATTCAGTGGGATGTACAAAGTGTCATGTCCAGACTGTGACAAGTAATACATAGGACAAACTAAAAAATTGGTTACGGTACGCTGGTGCGAGCACGAGGGAGAAGCGGAAACGGCCAGGAGAAAGGAAAAGAAGAGCACAACGCTGAAATCAGTGATAGCACGGCACATGATTGAAGAGAGACATGGGACATGGGAAGTCATCAAGAAATGTGGGAATAGGAGGAAGTTGGAAGCGCAAGAGAGCTTGATGTTCCTTTTGTTTGGTTTCACACAAAAACTTAAAATGGTCGTCAGACGGCTGCAGGTTCGGTGGAAGTACGAACATAATAATCTTCACCAACAGGCGGAGTCTTATCAGCAGAAAATGGAAACACCATATCAAGGCGGTTTGTAAAGAGCTCGGCTTCTTGTTCTTTCTTAAACTTAGTCGAATTAACGAAAAGTTATTGATTTGGCGAACTCGAGAATAATTTTTCACCTTTGAAATACGATGAAAGGAAATTTATTGTCCATCAGGGTAAGGGTATTGAAAGACGAGCTATTCGGCGAAGTTCTGACATTTATTCTCGTTATTATATCCACTAACGAGCATGACAATTAGACCATATTTTTGATCCGCATAAACCTTAAGGTACATATTTTGAGAATGATGGTGTCCTAAGTCCGCATCAACTTATTGATGGACCGCACCAAATGGGGAGCAACTTACTCCCTCTTTCCTGGTCCACGGACCCCTCGCTTAGGGCTTGCACCCAAACTTCGCTGGTCGCTGAATCGCTTGGAAGGAAGTTTGGAAAACTAACCTTTGGTGTCATCAAGGTGCGGCTGTCATGACAGTTAGTTGACAGTTCACGTTAACCGTGCTTCTGGAGCAATTAGTTTTTCATTACAATCTATTCAATTGATCAAGGCGGGTTTGGAAGCTATGGTACATTTTCTTTAAGTGGCATGTCTCAATAAATTACAGAACACCGTCGCCGAATTCCGAATTCGTCAACAAACCGCGCAGGCACATTATTTCAATTATAAATTAAAAAAAAAATTAGAAGAGAGGCTTCGATAGTACCGTCACGTAAATCCCGCTAACGAGAATTCACTTGCCAAGATTGGTGTGAACTTCGAACTTGGATGGGAAATAACCAAAACGCTGGCCGAAACAACAGTGGCTTGATACGCTTGATGGTGATTTGAAAACGTCCAGGCCTTTGACAGAGCAAAGTGGCGCAATCGATTAAAACAAGTCAACCCCGCTTCTGAACGGGACAAAAACTGAAGAAAAAGATTGCAACCGCGAGTGACAGGTCGCGCTAGTTATCCGCTCACTCGCTCGTTTCAGTTGTTCCTTGGGGTTAATGAAATGCCAAGTGTGCCGTGTGATTTACGTAGACCATTTACAATTGTCGTAACAGAACCTTGAGCTTGTAAAATTTCGCGGAAAAACGAGTTCCATACGTACATATGCATATATGTCGTCACCTTATTGTGATTAGCTGTTGAAGTTACATTACTTTAAGGAACAACGTCGTTAAAACCTTCCAAGGTTGTCTTACACTACGGTCATTACGTGGCATTTCATTATGCGTATCGTAGCCTCTGTTGGAGATAGAATTACAAACTTCATTGACACGTACGATTTCAAGACAATGTCCTCATCAAGAGGAAGTCATCGATAGAGAAAATGATAGTTAATTCATCTTTCATTGCAAATCGTGCTATTATGTTTCATCAGGTCGCAATCTTTACAAGAACTTAAAAATGCGGAAAGTTTGGAGAAGTTTATTTTGTTCATGTATTTAGTACTCATAAATTTCCTCCACAAGTGAATTCTGACATAATAATATGGCAGAGTCTGAAACCCCCGTACACTACACCTTGGCTTATAAAAATATTAGAATGAAATAAATTAATTGCTTGGACATGAAGTAGAAACAAAAATAAAGCTATTAAAATTGTTCATGCTCTTATGGGACCAAAATGCAGCATTACCTCCAAAGAGGTGAATACTGCAACGTTGGGTAAGAAACCAAATCACGACATATACCCTCTTCTTTCTTATTGAATGAGCCGAACTCCAACACCACCATCTGCTAGGCAGCAGAACAGAAGGAGGTAAAGGAGCTGATAGGCCGAGAACTTTCCTGAGTATAGGTGTTCTTGACTGGGATGTTATGTTGGAACTGTCGATCATAAGATCAGTGAATAGGACGGACCGCCCACGGAATCTTAATCTAAAGCGTAGAAGATGTGCAATATTTTTTCAAATAAATTTTAAGCATTGTCAAGTGATACCAATTAGATTTCAAATTAATACGAAATTTAAACTTCCAGCATGCTTACCCATAGCATGCGAAGGGAAGTGCTCAGCGTCTGCATGGTAACTTCAAAAGACCTTCAAGCTATCCTCTTTAACGAGTTTATGATAGTGACATAACAACAGTTAAGCTAATCATAAAGACCTAATAGTGAGGTAAGTAGATTCATCGTTGCTCCACTTCTTTCCTCTACGAAGAGTATGATGTTCCGCAGTAGAAAATATCATAAGAGCAATCCAAAATGCCAAAAGTAAAGGAATGAAAATGATAGCACGATGGCATATTAAAGTCTATCATATTTGCTTGGGGTTTTGACAACAGCACGAGGGTATCTAAGCTATCAGAGTATCGAAATATCGAACCGCAGTTCCTCACCTTAGACAATGAACATATTTTCTTCAATGTAGTCAGGCAATAGACCATCGTCACATGGCAATTCTCGTCAGTGAATGTGAAGTTAATGATTAAAAAAACGCTTAAAAGGTACTCAGGTTGAAGCCGCCCTTGCCCGCGGTAACTTGAAACCCTTTTGGTCCCACATTCGCAATTTTCATAATCGCACTCAATCATAATCTCTCAATCTATCAGTTTTACTGACTCTACTGTCAACTTCCCATAACAATCCTGCGACCTTCTCTGCATTTACTTCTCTTCTGTGTTTTCTCCCTCGATCATTCCACCCTCTAGGCCTCTTCAAACTGCAGACTGCTCCGAATCTCTGGTCATTCCTCTCCTTACGCCTTTCTTGGTTGAATTCTTCATTGGTAATCTTAACCCCAATGTCGGACCTGTCCCCCGATGGGCTTCCTAACTTCTTCCTTCTTAACTGTAGAAAACGCATTTCCCTTCTCCTGTGTATAATCTACAACAAAAGTCTAGAAGAATGCTACTTTCCCTATCTCTGAAAAGAGGCCCTTATCATCCCTATCCTCAATAGCAGAGACCCTTGTCTTGCTATGAACTACCGCCTCATCTCTCTTCTCACCTCTTGCTCCAAAATCCTGGAACGAGTGGTTGATCGCGCACTTCGGTCACTTCATTGTCAGAGAGCAGCATGGTTCTGTGAAACATAGATCTACGGCTTCAAATCTTCTGATCTTTACGGTAGTAGATGCATGCTTTTTACACTGACTTCTTCAAACCTTTGATACCGTTGACTATAATATTCTCCTCTCTAAACTCTCATTACTCTATTTCCCTCGCTCAATTATCTCCTGGCTTTCTCCTATCTCTCATACCGTTCCTGCAAAGTCTCTTTTTTTCAAGATGAGTAATCTTGCTCCGTTTCTCCTTCTTTTGGTGTTTCCCAAGGCTCTATACTTGTTCCCCTATTCTTCTTGTTTTTAATCGATGACCTCGCCTCCATCCTGACTTGCCCGTGTTTGCTTTACGCAGACTACTTTAAATTATTTGCCTCTGTTTTGTCTCCGCTGGACTGTGCTCTCTTGCAGTCCAACCTTGATAATTTGGTCCGTTCGTGTTCGGTCAACAAGCTTACACTGAATGCCAGCAAATGTCACTGGATGTGTTATTCTCTTAAACCCTTCCCAACATCGTTTTCCTATTCGCTTACTGAACAATCCCTTTCAGTACTGACTCCCCTCCTGGGTGTAATATTCGACAACAAACTCTGTTTCAATTCCCACTACGTTGACGTCATCAATAGAACTACCAAAATGTTTGGTTTACCTCAATTCAGCCCTCCTTAACACTCTTCAAGTCCCTTGTCAGAAGCATCCTTGAATATTGCTGTGCAGTCTGGCCCCTCTTCCGCATCCGTGACTATCGCGCTTTTAAAGTTGTACAACGCAAATTCACCTGGACCCTGTTTCACAAAAAGAACCTTCCACGGGTTGACTATCCGTCACGACTCTACACCCTCAATCTCCCTTCCCTGCAGCAACGCCGAATTTTCTTTGATATGTGATCTGATGGACTGCTCTGCCGGCGCGGATATTACTTTCCGCACCGCTTCTCACAACGCATGTAGTGCGGACATTTTTGAAGTACCCTTCGCGGAGCTCGAGATTTACTTTCACTCCCCGATCACGATGCTATGCCGGTCCTACAACGCCCTACAGCTTGGGTTCTTTGACTCTTTCTTTAGTTTTAGGCGTAAGGTAATCCATTTACTTGCTTCTCCCTTTGAGGACAATAAGTAATAAGGATTTTTTTTTCTATATATTCTCTCCATTAAATAAATAAATAAATAAACTAGAAAAGCCTTCGAAAAGTTATCTACTTAGCACGCTAAAGAAGGATGAACCACCATAATAGAACTCGAATTCGTCAAAATGACCAAGACGACAAGGGCAAATTCTACTCAAGTTCTGAAGTCTCACTTAGCTGCCGGCTCATGTAATACAAGGCACTGACCTGTCTTGGAGAGAATTAGTACGAACAAGTTCTTCATCCTTATAAGGATTTTGACTGGATTCCGAAAGCAACAAACAGTTGCAGCGGACCGACAAAAAAAATTCCCAAGTCAAGCAAATGTGTATAATAATCCCTTACTGAAATGAAGTACGCCCAAGTGGTAGAGGTAAGAATTGATCTTTTTAGTGTATGCTACTCTTTTGAGCAAATGAAGTGATATGGGAGGATGGCTACACAATTTGTGGTAATAAAGCTTGCTAGGCGGCATACGCTTATTTCCTGAATTGCTTATTAGCAAAGCAAAACAGTTGCACTTAGGCGCTTGTTAATCTTGATTTTTGCCTTCGCCCACAACTTGTCTCTTTTTTTCGGCCAGGTCACGTGGAATATTATTTTAAGTTAAGATGCCAACTCTAAAATCAACGCCTTGCTGTTCTCCATTTCACTTTAAAATTACATTTTTTTCTGTAGAAAGAAGTATTTGTTTGTTGAAAATGTACTTACAAGTCCTCTAATTGAGTGAATACTGTAAAAGCATTATCATGGATGAAATTGATCCGGTTCCCCTCCAAATCCCTGAATGAAGAAAAGTTGTTTATTGCTTCACTTTACTTATAGCAGACCACATCGGTGTTACTTACAGTACTTGGAGTTTCGGAATTCCCACGAACGCGTCATATGGAATGGTTTCAATCAAATTATACGACACAAGCAAATCGTGAAGCTGCCCTAATCCTTGGAACGGCTTTCCATGTAGCGAGTCAATTCGATTGTTCGAAAGATCTCTAGACAATAGGGGAACACTATAACTCTTGTCCTTGTTTATTTGGCAAACATCCTGAAAAGCATAAAATAAATACTTACAACAACCTTAGCTCCCGGCATGCATGCAGATCCGGAATCCTTTTCAGTCGATTTGTTTTGAGCTCCCTGAAATGAGTAAAACGTAAGTAATTGTCTCCTAATAAATGCTACTACATATAACGCAGCTCCTTCTTCTATGTAAACTAGATATTTTGTATTTCGAAATAGCATTTCTGGACGCAATTGCAATTATTTGCATTACAGTTCCCTCTGATGATTTCGTAAGTGAAATTGAAAACAAACGTAAAATAAAATGCGTCGTACTTACAAACTTCTCAATCTCGATGAATGCCGGCATAAACTCTCCGGGACATCCTCAATGCCAGCTCGATCCAAACGGATTACTTCCAAGGACATGCAACCATCCAATGTCGGGAACTCCTTAAGATTTCTAACATCTGAGAGGGTTCTTGAATAGAATAATGAGCAACTGCTCGAATTCTTGTTCTTTCCCGGTATTTTAGGGAATTGAAAATTTGAATAAAATATACCTACAGTTTGCGAAGACGCGTCATGTTCATCAGAGCATCCTGTTTGATACCTCCTGCTGCCAGCGGATTACCACGTAGTTCCAAAGAGACTAGATTTCGCGGCAGATCGGAGTAAGAGATGGTTTTGATGCGGTTATTAGAGGCGGAGCTGAAAGTAGTGAAATATTTTTTTTAGTAAGGTGGAAATTAGCAATGAAGGAGTCTAATTGATTTACCGAATTCAAAAGTATTTACTGGAAGGCAGAAAACTTAATTGAATTTTTCGGGGACTCCATTGGGAGGTGGAAAACTAATTTAAGATTTCTCTAGTTTGCGGGACTACACTAATGAAATAAATGTGTTTTGAGACAAAAATGTCAAGTATCAAGTGAGAGTATCATATTCTGATACAAAGCCAATGAGATAGATACAGCATTTTCATTATAAATAAAAGGTATAACAATTCAAAAGTATTACACGTCCAATAGCTGACTTAATAATTTCATATAGTTCTGAACCTAATATTTCCTAATGTTATCCTCATTTTTTTTCCTCCAAAATTTTGTAATTATTTATCATTTTCCGGGCTTAAATAAACAATTCTATTGATATAAATGTGACGATCTTATCCATATGTCAACAACTGAAAATGGAGCGGGGAGGTATGCCTTTGACTTATCTATTTTCTACACTCTCCACTTGACTAAACTGACTGAGCAGCAATTTCTTAATGGCTGTCAGAAACTTGTTTTTGTAAGCCATGGTCGACTCTTTCCAGACTGCTCAAAATTGCGTGCGTTCGTTACGCAAATTGCTCGCTCCATCCTACCCGGGTGCCACAAGACGTGTGCTCCTGTTCCTGGCTGCGCTTTCTTCTGGGAAGAAAGACTTTAGTTGGGCCAGGGAGTCTCTTCACTGTGTTCAAATGTTTTTCTTGTCCTTGAGCAGACGCAACAATCTGGTGGCCCGACTTAATTTTGAGTACACGGTCAATGTGAAGTGTCGGTTCTTTCGGCATACCGGAACAATAAATTATTATCGGAATCGTTACAACTCCCAGTAGAAAATTCTTTGCCGATCCGCACGTATGGCTATAAGTATGTAGACATAAGTCTAGGATTTGACAAGCGTTTTCCTGGCGCTTCATTATATCCGATATCAGCACTTCCATCTTAGGCGCAGAATTCCTGCGCTTCTATGGGTTGCTAGTTGCTCTGCACAACAGATCTCACACCTTCTCTTAAGTCATCAGGAAGAATCTCAACCTACACGCCAAAAACTCTTTCCATTGCTTTTCAAGACTTACGGCCCACGTATTCGTGCACTTCTTCAAAAATACCAGAACATCACTACTGAGTGTGGCCTTTCTGAGTCCATTAAGAAATGATGTTCAGTACCATATAAACACCACGAATCCCGTATTTGGAAAGAGTTTGAGGAATTTTTGGAGCAGCTGTTAATCTTCGCCACTTCACAGAGTCCCTAAGCCCGATACCCCATTTCACTCATCAACGATCTTGTGCACGCTACTGCGAACTGTCGCATTTTCACTTTTGCTTCTTTAATTTGGATGATGTTCTGGTCGCGTCTTCCTCTGACTTCCAGCATTTAGAGCACACCGAGGGCATTTGTCAACATCTCCTTACGGCTGGTCTAGTACGTAAAGAGATGCAAATTCTTACAATCGCAGGTAGGATTCCTCGGCTATCTGATTACCTCTGAAGGCATCCAACCAGACCTAGTTAAAGTGCAAGAGACTTCGAGCTTCCTGATTTCGAAAATGTAATAGTTAGGAATCTGAGAAGGTTCTTGGGCATGTTAACTTCCACCGTCCTGTCCTGCCGAAAATCGCCCTTCATCAATTGATCCTTATCGCTTATTTGCCTGGGCCGAAGACGAAGACTCCCGCCTGACCTCACAGTCTCCAGAGACTATCCAGGCATTTGAGACAATCAAGCAACAGCTGTGGAAACTACACTTCTGGCATTTGCTCAGAAAGATGCGCCCCTAGCTGCATTCATCGATGTTTTAGACACTGACAAAGTTGCCGCCCTTCACTAAAAAGTGAACGAAATCTGGCTACCATTGAGCTCCTTTTCCAGGCAGCTGAAACCCGCTTAAAGGAACTGCAGTACTTACGTCCGCGAGATGTTAACCGCATAACTCTAAGTGCTTCTCGTATTCCCTTGAAAGCAGGCCGTTCACAGTATTCACGGACCATAAGCCACTTTTGCTTCGAAACAGAAGTCCGACAAAGTGTTCATTCGCCCAATTTGGTATTTGAGCTTTCGCAAGCAGGACGTTTCCGACATTCAACACGTGTCTGGAAAGGATAGCGTAGTTGCTGATGCTTTATCACGTGTTGTAGAGATCAAAGCGACTGGTAACCGCGGAGGCGCAGCAGAAACAGTAGCTCGTCTGAGTCTCAGGATCAATTCCAAATATACATTCAAGGAGTTTCCTACTTTCGGTACAACTTCCAGTATCTACTGCGACACCTCGGAGAATGAACCAAGGCCATATATTCAGGCCGACTTCTCTAAGGAAGTACATATTTCACGCCATTCGCGATTTAGCATACCCAGGCATCTGGATAACAAATCGGGTAAGCACCACAAAATATTTCTGGTCGTCCATGAACAAAAAAATGAATTCTTGGGTCAAACAGTGCATTGAATGGCAGAAATAAAAGCCTGCAAAACATGTGAGGAAAGAGGTAGGCGTGGTCTTTTTCCCCAATAAATGTTTCCACACAACCGCGTACCACCAGCAGTTTATTGTGTTACTTGAAAGATGGCATTGCGTGCGTTCGTCACGCAAGTTGCCCGCTCCGTCACAATGTCTTATAGCTAATATAGAACAAGGTGTCTTTTTAGCTGGCGAACTGGAAGGCTGGGATAACATTAGTGATAACAAAGTGATGGCCGGGCATGGTTATGGCAGTCTGCTCCAAAATTTCAACGGTAATTGAAAAGTTGAAAATGTACTAGGAAGGAGGGGATTTTGATTCTTTCTGAGAAAGTATCTGATCTGTATCCATCTAAAGGTCATAATGAGGCGTTAATCACAGAATAGGTTATAAGGGAGGGCAGGAACGTAACAATGGATAAAGAGCATTTTTACTAGGATAATAGTTGCAATTTGCCGAGCCCGGTGGACTTTATGTTTTTATGTGATGCCATTCTTTTGGGTTTGTCGAAGTTAATTTGTCGTATAGAGATTGTGAGTCCGGTTCACTTGAGAGGATGTGGAAAAAATCTATTGATATTGGTTGAATGCATATGTATGCCATGGTGAGGATTAAGATCAAATAATCGCTGGATTGGCTTCGGCTTCGAAACCTCCTGATCAAGCATGGAGTAAACTTTTAAGAAACGATAATGGAAGACCTTTGGCTTTTGGGGGGAGATATGTAGTATGGTAAAGTTTTATGACGATTGGCACTCATATCAAGTGGTGGAGAAATATTTTTAAGCTCCCTGTATATTTTCAATTAAGCTGAATGTTGTACATACAATGTTGGAGCTGGTTTATATGCAGGTAAAAAATCCTTTCTCAGATAGAAGTATCAAGAGGAGAACCTCAGCTTACTGGAGGGGGTACTGCTGAAAAATCTACTCTTAAATAATGTCTACCGGAAGATTTCTGGTAATGAATATCTTGGAGGCTATCGTTTGGAAAGGAGGTAAGATTTCGGAAATATGGAATACGTATTGACACTGATTAGTGCCATACTTTCTGAAGAACTTCTATTTTTGGGATCGACAGTATCATTCAAGGCTGATTCTATGCGAGTAGTTTATAGTTCAGTCTGTTTTTCGGCGTTTATAATTTCAGATGTCGTCAACGGCAACCGATGACGGATAGTATGAATTGATGTGAGAGATATAGTCAGCTAACAGTGGAACGGACAGCTTCTGTTGTTTATGTATGAATCCACAAAAGATGTATTTCTTGAATTTAAGTCATTTAATAATACAAAGAAAGCTATGTTCCCTCCCACCATGTACGTTTCCCCAAATCTCTAAGACCCATTTCTATTATGCACTTTTTAGAATTTTTTCTTTTTCGCAATCTAATCTTTTTATATATTATTATTGGGATCTTGAATTATGATACACAATTTTTAATTAACGAATTTGATGATCGTTTGTATCTGTTTTTCTTTGCAGTAAAAGTAAATTCCTTTAAAAGCATATGGACAACTAATGGGAAGCCACTTGTAGCAATCTAGGACTAAAAAATCAAAAGTTTTCTTATTCTGCATCGTCCAACCACTAATTTCACCTTAATAAACATTAAAATGACGGAGTTTTAAACAAAAACTTGAACACTCGGGTCTATTTTTCATTGAAAAGCCAGAATAACTGGAAATTATGAACGAAAATACATAATCGTGGTTCGGACCTGAACTACTGATGTATAAAATAATGTGTAAACATTGCAGTCCGACCTGTTCAACAGCATCTTAGTTTTGTTTGAAACAAAACCTTATTAAAATCTGTCCTTCTGTCTGTCTATCTGTCACACCCGATTTATTCGGAAACAGTTGACCGATTTTCACGGAAATTGGTAAGAGTGTGTGATTTGCTGTTCCCTTTGTATACAGCAAGCGGCATCATTTTGTGTTAAGTTTAGGGGGCGGTCCCCATACATGTGAATGGAGGTTGCAAATTTTTTTTTTTATAAAATGTAGCTACGTGGGGCACGAAATGAAAGGTCTCAATTAGTACTTTCCAGAACTGGTTCAATATTTGATATTGGGTGAAATATAGGGGATTGAGAGCTCAAAATATGACTCAGCAAAAGAGAAAAAGTGAAACAGGTCTCGTTCTCAGAACCTAACCAACCGAAAAATCTGAAAAAAAATCACAGTGGTGCATCTCTACGAAATCTAGGCCTCAAAGTGCATTCGGTTCCGATATCTGCATAAATAAAGTTAATAATAGTATATTTCCACATTTTAGAAATTTACCCGGCAACCCCCTTTATGTTCATCTCAGAAGTACAAAATTTGGCATGGAATGGAATAAGGGATAACATAATGCACAATTTGGCCAAGTTTGAAAAAAATCCAACTATTATTAACAAAGTTATAGGGATGAAACTTTGCGCAAGCTTCCGGTATTCCAACTTGGTTTTTATAATAACTGGTCTGGTATGTCTTCGAGAAAAATGGGTTTAAAGTTTGCATTTTGCAGATACGTCAATATTGCGCGTATTCTTCTATTTGCTATAACTCAGTAAATATTTAGAATTGCGGCCTAAAATTTCTGCAGTATATTCGCAAAAATTCTGCTTTATACTGATGAAAGGGGTAAACTGCTCCCGAAATATATACTTACACTTAAAACTAAAAAATGTAGTTTGGAGGAAGCTACCCCTTGTCCATCAATTTTAGACTAAACTGAAAATAGGAGACAAAAATCTAATATTCTGCTTTAATTTCTCGAAACCGTCACATAAGAGAACCCCTTAAATATTTCTAGTCTTAACACAGCAATTTTCTAATATTATGAAATGTTGTTTTACTTTCGCATAGGATTCTTCATGTTCCATATTATTAAATGCATATTCATCGTTTGTTCCTGGCTAGGGCTAATGGGAAGTTCAAGGTCAGGTTAAACTAAAGGAAGCTTAGTGATGCCTGGACCAGGCGAGGAAGGTGGACCGGTGAACAGTTGGACTAAGGGAGTGTATTTAGAGCTGTTTACTCATGCCGAACAATAAAGAACAATTTTAACTAAATTACGGGCGCAGCAAATGCGTGATTGACTTGCATGAAGCCCTATTAAGCGAAACTTAAATCGATGTCGCGAGTGTATGGAAAGTCTACTTGGCAGTCTGAAATTGGGACGGGGAGGCGATGTTCGTCAATGAAAAATTCTTTCACAAAGTTGTACATCCATGAGTGCAGCTGTGGAAATGGTTTGCATTCCGTGAGTACATTTAGCCTGATTGCAATTATAATAAAAACACTAGCGAAGAAGTAAAAGCAAGTCTTAATTATTTCAAATAGCCAGATGGCCGCTAAAGATATCGAATCGACACAAAAATTTGTTATGTGTGTTTAGCATATTTTACAAAAGTGAGCTTAGCCCAGGCATCGATTGCTGTTCCGTTGATGGTGATGATGGTACCCTTTACATCCCCCACAATTTGCTCTTTTCTATTTATTGAGATGATTTTCTAAACTTTTTCCTGGTCAGAATTAAATAGCACATATTTACCTTTCTGAAGATATTATCAATTTAACGTCTCTCCGTAGAACATATTCTTAGTATTTATGGTAGACAGACCTGTTAATAATTCCCAGCCACAAAAGCAGCAATATCTCTCTTATCGAGAACCTTCGTCCCAACTATTTCCTCTATCCTTGCTTGTAAGCCTTTAAAAGGTGTCAATGATTGGCCATCCACTACTTCGTAGATCATCTTATAATAAAAGAGCAACATGAATTTTCTGATCAACGGGCAGCAGTAACGAACCAACTGCTTAACATCCCTAACTTTGTATGTAGTTCGAGTCGCAAAATGAAGTACATACGAGGGTCAGCCAAATATTTGTTTTTTAATGGTTTCCTAAGTACGAAATAATTTCAGAATATGTTTTTCTACATAGTCTTCTTGAACTGAAAGACATTTTTCCCAGCGCTTTGGAAGTTGCCTGATTCCGTCGTCTTAGGAAATTGAAGGTTAAGTCGGTAACCAATTGCGAACGACTCATTGAGATTGAGATTTCAATGGACCTCTAAAAACTTTCTTCAAGCGTATAGGGGTGAACCCAGGGCCATCACAGCGACTATACGATTGAGAAAAGCATCTTCTTCTTCAGCAAACCGGTCCGATAACCTCTGGTAAATTCCTCCTTTTATCAGGAAAAAGTGGCTGTGGAACCTACCGTTATGAGATCTTTGAGAATCAACTATTATGATGGAATGTACATTCTCGTGGCTTAGTCCAACCGAAAAAGTAATATTGTCGACTGTGAGGCGCGTCAAGAACTATATACTAATCCGTTACACGACAGAAGTAGGAACCATCTGCCCACTTATTGCTCTAATATAGACTGAAGAGCAATAATATTGTTAGTGGGTGCGGAAGTGGACTCAGATGGAGTTCGTGGAAAAAAATTTAGATCTCTCCGAACCTTTAACAACGCTTCATAATTCCCGTTTTTTGACTAAACTCCGAATAATGTTCTGATTCTTCGATTTGGTACGAATCTCCCTACTTTTCAAAGTTCTGTTGAAAACAAGCATCATACTGGGAACTTTGGTGGAAATCCTACTATTATTAACAAAATTATAACTGTCAAAGTTGCCTCTTTCGTGCCAAATTACTGTTCTCTGAGAGATAAAATGGTAGTGCCAAACAAAATTGAATGTCGGGTGTTTTCAAAGTGTATACACTACGAGCTATATAACTTCTTTTTTTTCAAGTGCGATCGGCTCGTCGCGATCAGTTTCGCCATTTGGCTCTATCAAATGCTGAACTGGATGCAATCGCGAGGCTTTTAAATCCCCACCCTGCGCATCAAGCCACCATTGTTTCGGCCGGCCATTTGGTCGCTTACCATCGACTCCCATGTTCAGAGGTGTTTAAATCGGTCAGTTATATATACTTTGTGTCCAAATATTTTGCCACAAAAGAAAATCTTTCATACCTGAAACACCCAGCTACCGATTTCCGACTTGTTCTAATTTGTTGTCTTTCATTACTGTGACTAGTGGAGTCAGCACAAATTCATTCGCTCCTTTTGAACCTTCATTACGCGAACAATACTGAACCACTCCATTGTCTTAAACTGCCTCGTCGTCTCACCATTAATTAACATATTTTTTTGTTTTGTTTGCGGCGATTCTTATGTGATTTTTCAAGCGGCACATGTTTTTAATAGCAGTAACATAGTTGGAGTCATCTTCAGTAGTAAAATGGATATTCAATCCCCTCAATTTAGAAGTCAATATTGGTAACAATTAGGTTTTTTCGAAATTGTCTCTATGTTAATAGACTGAATCAAGCACATTGTGACTATTGTAACATGTGGATAAGCTTTAAATTAGGAGTTATAATATGTTTATGAACATTATATGCCCTGAGTTTCGCACTATCTTCAACTGACTACGATGTCTCGATATTCTGTCGACAAATAAACTAGCACACTTTATATTAAACAATCTCATATGTATCTTCCAATTATCCGATTGTTGTGTTCATTATCGAATCTCATACATATCTAGTTGATATTTGCTTCTAACCTGCACAATTTCCCTTTATTCTTTACAGGAAACATCCATGCAGTTAACAGAGGACCTTCGCATGTATCTCTAAAAACGGCCAATAAAGTGCAATTCCATTCAAGGATAGCGCAAATAACCAACGGAAGGGGAAGTAAGTGCGTCTCCGTACTTATCTGGTATCTAAATGTGTTCCGGATATACTGCAGTCCTTGCAAACTATTGTGAAAATACAGGTGAGAGCTGTATCAACCACTTTTTAAATATTTACCTAACATGTTTTTTCACAATAGGTTTTCTAAATACGGAACGATAGGAAGACATGTGTGAAAATGCTTGGCATCGGTCATAATAACTGGACAGGATATGCAACATGTGATAATAATGCTGGAATTATGGATGCATGCCGAAGGGAAACTATCCCTGGCTGAACACATGCCGCAGGAATAAAGCAGAAACCAAAGGACCACAATGATCTTTGTACATACGAGACACCATTAATGCGTTTATCGATTTTCTTCTTGTCCTACTACCTTCCACTTGGATTGCATCCAAGAGTATCTTATGCAACAGCGAGAAAAGGATAAACTGGTCTGCAGCAACCATAACACAACGTAATGTCACATAACTAAGAGGCAATGACTGTAGCTATATCCTGATTGAGCTGAAGCTTAAATGGATAACGGGGGAGGCAGTAACCAGGCTACAGTGCAATGCCAGCATAACGGAGACAAAGTTGAGCATGGATTTCGAATTTAGATGCCATTCCGGAACGTTTCATATAATGTTAAAAGTGGGATGATATCATTTGATTATAAATTGCATCGCAGCAACTTGTGTCATCTGTAATGCGGATGAACGGCAGATTACTAAAGTGGAATAATGATGCGGTGGTTTGATCTGATTGAATCGCGGAAGAGGGGGAAAATTGGCGAAGATGGAATATAAAATGCTGCATTGAGTAGGAATAATGCATATAAAATTAAGTTTGTTATCCGCATGAATATAACATTTATGTGTGCATGTGCGGTAATGAGTTAAGTTGGCAATATTTGCAATGATCCAGAGATGAAAACACTTTTAAAATATAATTATGTGTCTGGAACCAGGACGGTCATGACTCGCCGTAGAGAGAAAATTCTGGCTCGGAGTGAAAACTGTTAAGGTTCCTCTATTATTCTTTCTCCTCATTCGAATTTCGGCTCCAGGCGCGGGGGGAATTCCTCTCTCCATCCCGCTCTCGCAAAACCGACAAACGATCTATATATGAAACATATGTTATATCTATTTCCTTGTTCAAAATTCTTCGGCATATGCTCACAAAGTTTTGTACAGATACCAACAGCGTAGCTACTCACCACTGGAAATGAAGGGTTAATTACTGATTTTCTGTGAAGCCGGGCGCTGGGTAGTTTAAATTTCCTCTTAAAGAGATAAAGCGTCGAGGGAACCTTTCTCTGAAAAAGTTCACTACAATCCTTGCTATGTGAGCTGTGGCTCCAACTTGAAAGAAGATATCTCGCAGTTTAAACTCAATCAATTCCGGCAAGAACAAACCTGGTTATGGTTATGTAACGGACGGCTCGGTTGTCTTCTTCAAAAAAATAAGAGCCGAAGATCTAATTTCTCGAGAGGGCAAACCATACTGCAAACCCTATCGGATTGCAGAGGCTTCCGGTTGAGCTCCCTGTGATTTACTGCACTCCAATAGCCCATGAGGTGGAAATGTGTCTCGTCCGAAAAGAAAATGACGGCGTTCCGCAGAAGCGCACTAAAAATGTTTTCAGAAGTTGTCTGGCTGCATTAGCACGTGAAATCAATTCGTGGACGACTGCCAGGATATACGGATGCATATGAAGATGCTTTTTAACTATTCGACGAATGGAAAGTCTCGAAATGCCAAGAAGGTTTGACTATCCCCATATTGACTGCCGGGAAAACTGCTCAATGACGCCTGACGATATCAAAGAGGCTTCACTCCAGGCAAATCAGTAACAGATCAGATTTTCTCTCTGCGGTAAGCGATGGAAAAACTGTTGGAATATGCACCATCTATTCATCGACTTTAAAGCCGACTATGATAGTATAGCCAGGGTAAAACTGTACACGGCAATGAGAGAATTCGGTATCCCGACGAAATTCATAAGACTGACTAGGCTGACCCTGACCAATGTGCGAGGCCAGATAAAAGCAGCAGGATCACTCTCAAGACCATTCGACATCAACAACGGTCTACGTCAAGGGGATGCCCTATCATGCGTCCTCTTTAACCTGGCCCTCGAGAAAGTGATCCGTGATGCTGAGATAAATGCAAGAGGTACGATCCTCTTTAATTCTACCCAATTACTGGCCTTTGCTGACAATATCGACACCATGTAGAGAACGACCCGAGACGTACAAACTGCCTTCATCCAGATCGAGCAAGCGGCGCGAGATCTTGGGCTGCACATCAATGAAGGCAAGACAAAGTATATGGAGGCAACGGCAGCACCAAACACCAACCAACCAACAACATCAAACCGCACTGGTCAAACAGGAAGAATAAGGATGAGAATCACAACCGATAAAAGCTACGATGATGAAATCCACGCACGATTGTTGTCAGCCAACAGAGCCTATTTCAGCTTACAAAAACTGTTTCGCTCGAAACGTCACACCATATTGTCAAAGCTCTTACTGTACAAGACTATGATCTTGCCAGTCCTCATGTATTCCTCGGAGACTTGAGTTCTTAGCAAAAAGAATTGCGAACTCTTGGCCGCGTTCGAGAGAAGAATCCTCCGAAGAATTTTGGGCCCCTACATGAGGACGGACGATTCCGTAGCCTACATAACGACGAAATCTATGAGCGATACCATGACCGTCCGGTTGTGGATAAAATCCGGCTCAATAGGTTACGGTGGGCGGGTCACTTTATCCGTATGGATGAGGATGATCCCATCCGGAAAGTCTATAAGGGCAATATCTATGGTAGAAAAAGAAGACGAGGCAGACCCTGCCTAAGATGAAACGATGGCGTAGGTCAGGACGCCAGACAGCTTTTAGGGATATCGAATTGGTGGACCTCGGCGCAAAACCGGGATGTCTGAGGTTCCTTATTAAGGCAGGCCTAGACCGGATACCGGTTATTGCGCCGTTGGTGATAATGAGTGCATATTGAAAACCGCTCATTTGATGCACATTAGCATAACAATATAAATCATTAACATATACATATAAATGCATACATATGTCTGCCATGAGTAATTGATATTGATATATAAGTGATTAAAAGACTAAAAGAAATATTTTCTTGCAACCCCCCATTCGTAAGAGCTTGCCTTGTTGTGGTTTTGACGAATTGATGTGTTATGATGACGTCATACACGCTTTAGAATGCATGAAATTCACACAAAAAAAGGGTTCACCTTTTATAACTTATGGTAGGATTTCCTTCAAACTTCTCAAAGTAATGCCTTGTGTTATTCCTTATAGCACTGCCAAGTATGAACTTAAGGCGGGCTTCCAGCTAAATTTACAAAATATGCTAATATACTATTATTAACTTTATTTGTGCGGACTTCGGAACGAGAGGTATTTTGAGGCATAGATTTCGTTTAGATGCACCACTGTGATTTTTTTCAAATTTTTCGATTGGATAGTTTCCGAGAACCAAACCTGTTACATTTTTTAAGGGTAAAATTTTGAGCCCTCACTTCCCTACATTTCATCTGCTATCAAAAATATCACTAGTTTCGGAAAGTACTAATTGAGCCATTTCATTTGATACCCCATATGGCCACATTCTGTGTAGAAAAATGTTGCGCACTCCTTTCATATGTATGGGGATCCACTATATTTAAAGGGATTCACAGACCATACGTTCTCATCAAATTTCGTGACAATCGGTCCAGCCATTTCCGAATAAATCTGGTGTAACAGATAGACAGATATTGAATGGATTCTTATAAGGTTTTGTTTCACATAAAACCTTAAAAACATTGTAGACCGTCGGGTTTTAAGTCACTCTTTTTCAAATAGTAAACAATGCCCTCAGGCAAACCTGTAAAAAATCCTGTCATGTCTTCCTGCACAACGTATCAACATCCATCTGATAAATTACGTGAATCTCCTCAATCGAATTACAAATTCTTTCCTTCGTAAGGAAATGCTATAAAACATATGTAATTACAACTCTTCTATGTACTTACATATATATGAACGAATCTGTTCACTCCTGTTTACCCGAAGAATACCACATACATACGAATGTACATACTTACATACCTATGCTAACAAATCCCTTTTAGCAAGAAAAGTATTTATCTTGGATACAAAACTGAGCTTTTTTCCCAGAAGCTTAAACGGCTGGAGACATTATAAAGGCACTTGTGTGTACACAGATATGTATCTACAATTCAGGATTTTAAATATTGACTGAATTCCATTTGATTTGATTGGTTTGGGGAAAGTCAATTTCGGAAAGTATTGGATCCAGAGTGTCTAGATGGAATTTAATTTGTTAGTCTACAAAATAAATATTGGAGACTATTGTGGAAATCCTTTGATAGCTTTCCATAATTTATCTAATTAAATCCCGTAAAATTTCATTTTGATACCTATCCATCCCTAGATAAAGCACTGATGTTTTAATGCATGCACTTCACCCCCTCCACTGCTTCACAAAACATAAACTACTCTTCTTAATCCCGAATGATACCATTCCAGAACCAAACAGTAGGCGTCCTTTGTCAGTTTTTCTTTTGCTTTCTAGTAAACTTGTCAATTAGCATTTAATTACCTGCACATCTAGTACATACTATTTACATTCGAATTGAGTTCCCTTGATAGTTAATGAGAATCGTTCAATTTCGATTGATAAAATCCACCACATGCGTAGAGCAGAAAATCTGGAATTTTTTTATTTGTAATCGAATGATTGCATTAGAATTATGGAGTACAATTGAATATGAATAGTTCGAATTTATGTTTGGAGTGATTATCTTCCAATCAATCATATGAAATATGCCTCGAGCTTCATCTTTACAACTGTCTATCTGGCTACCATCAAAAATTTTCGGGTAATGACCTTTATAATGAGGAGAACCGGACAAACTACGTCCTCCAATTTCGTTGGTAAATGACTTTCCCCACTTTCATTCCTAGAATTTCACCCTTGTAAACCTATGATATTTCGTTGTCAGTGACCTGTAGTCTTAGTTTTCCTACATGTATAGAGGCTACACTGAAGCTATCGAAAGGTTCCCTATTATCTCTGAGTAAAGAGTGCATAGCTTACTAATAATATCGGCCGAAATTTAACTTATTATTCATTCGGCATTTTCTCGGACACCACCCTGACGTGCTGAGAAAGCCTGTAGTAGTTCACTATTAGCCTATGTATGTCCAAAATATGAATGTAGAACCTGAGGATAATTCCCGGCTCCTGGGAAGTAGTAACAAACTTTGAATCCACTCGTGAACAAGGTTCATGATCCTCTCGAAAAAGTCTGTGCAAAGCATGGTCGACAATTTAATAGAGAGCCTACATTTAGTCCATACGGAACAGTCAGCCAGGGAGGGTACGCCAGTCTCTATGATGGAAGAAACTGGAAATCCGACTTAGGTAGAAAGCCGAAGAGATACTTTTAGCAGTAGGAAACTTCCGTCATTACAAGTAAAATTGTGTGTGTCCTATCAGGAGAAAGGGAAACTAGAAGCTAGCCGCCACTAAATTAATACCGGTATACCGGGATCCACCGGATACCGTGAACTTGGGCAGAGTCCCAGTCGATACGAGAGGAAGGTACGGTGAAAGAAGGCGAAGCGTGCGGGGAATGAGGGCGCGGGTATGATTGCACTATCAGATGGGCAACGTACAAACCATTCGGGCATTTACACGGCTTCTGCAGGGGTTAGACTAGGTGATCAAATCAACGAGAAAAATCTCTGAAACTGGTCCTTCACATGGGAATAATAGAAGGAAGGCGAGGAGAATGAAAACATTCGTGGACGCGGCAACCTAGTTTCGGATCTCTGCCGCGGGAGTTTCCTCTAAATAGAGTAAATATACAAAGAAAAATTTATCATTCTGTCTGATTGCTTGTGGAGAAAAAGTCTGGGATGAAGTCAAAGTTTAATAAAAACAAAAAGGTTTTCGCGAGGGGCTCCATCAGTTAAAGTGGACTAATGAGGTTTCCACAAAGTGGCTTCTGCGAGGAATTCCAGCTATTTGTTCTAGTAGCTGAGCTTCACCACTGCATAGTAAACATTAAGTTGAAAAAGCAATAAATATAGAATGTTGGATACCCGGGCCAAGTGGAAATACACATGTTTGATGGACAGAACCCGGGTTTTGATCTCGGACGATGGAGGGTAAAGTCTATGAATGCCAAGAAGGAAAGATTTACAAATTTAGAGAGCTTAATATTTGAACTCTTCTTTTTCTTCAGCCTTTGTCCCGTTCACAAGCGAGGTCGGCTCGTCGTGATCGGTTTCGCCATTTGGCTCTATCGAATTCCTGATTTGGGTGCAATCTCGAGGCTTTTAAATCCCCATCCAGCGTATCAAGCCACCGTTGTTTAGGCCTGCCTTTTGGTAGTTTACCATAGATTTCGATGTTCAGACCAATCTTAGCAAGTGAATTCTCGTTAGCACGAATTGCGTGACCATACCATCGAAGGCCCCTCTCTCGTAACTTTACCATTAACGCAAGACGCCGTTCATTGTCTTTTATAGTTGGCCAACACTCAGAACCATAGAGAGCGACTGGACGGACAACAGCGGTAAATTTTCGATTTGAGACATTCGTTGATACGTCGATCACAAAGAACACCAGTTGTGAGACGCCACTTCATCCAGGTTGCGTTAATGCGTGAAGCAATTTCATAACGCAGCTCTCCATTGGCTGATAGCGTTGACCCGAGGTATTTAAGTCGCTCAGTTCTGGATAGATCACTGCCGCGGACAGTGATTGCGCCTGTTTCATGGGGACCGGTCGTAAAAAAATTCAGTTTTGTTTAGATTCAATCTGAGACCGTGTTGCATGAGGCGATCATTCCATTTTTGGACAGGAAAACATCATCTGCATAAAGCAGTGTGTAGTGTGTGACGGATCGTGGTAGAGCAATTGAACCCAGCGCACGAGTTCTTCTAGTACTAACTGTTGTCGTAAAGCATACCAGATGAGTTCGTGTGGCACACGGTCCAACGCTTTCTGTAGATCCAGAAATGCAATATAAAGAGGGCGATGCTTCTCACGATATTTCTGCATGAGTAACTGCGCAGCGTGTATTGCGTCAGTAATTCCGCAGTTTTTGAGATATCCGGCTTGATTCACGGTTATTTCAAAGATTTCGCGGGTACGGTTGTCAAGAATGCGTTCAAAAATTTTCATGTATGGGAAACTAACCGGACCGGACGGTAATTTGAACATTCTGCTGGACTACCTTTCTTTTTCATATTGGAACAGTGGTACTTTCTTGTCAGTCAGATGGTGTGTTTCCTATTTGAACTGAACTAAGAAATCTGTAGGTACTCAAGGGTAACTGCTTGATCCTCCACTTTTTCATGCAAAAATGGGTATTCAATCAATATGACTGAATTTCAATCTTTCCAAAATGCAAAGCCCTCATTCTTATTTGGATAGTTAAGAACGATAAAGAGTCAGAAAGGGATATCTTCTACGAGGCAATGGAATCCACCCGCAAAACCTACCCCATATATCCTAACGCTGAAGCAACTCTGAGGCACTACCCTCTTTAAGTTCATTTAACTACTGGCCTGAAAATAATAAAGATAATGAAATACAACTCTGAAATCGTTGAAAATGGCTTTTATCTAGGGTCGACATCGCAACGGTTAATAGCTATGATGACGAAATTCGCCCACGGTTATGAGCAGCCAAAGCTTTTCCGCTCGAAATGCCCCACCATGAACTCAAATTCGTCTTCGAAGGTATGGTTACGTGATTCGCGCTAACTAGAAGTCACCCGCAAGAATTACTCTGAATATCGAATTCGACGGTAAAGCAACGAAAATGTCGGCCGAAACAACGGTGGCCTTATACGCTGGATGATGATTTGAGAGCCTCGTGACTGCATCAAGGTCAGTCTATTGATAAAATGAAATGGCACAACCGATCGCAACGTGCCGACCCCGCTTGTTAAAGGGACAAAAATCAAAGAAAAGGAAGATGACACTGAGGTCTGAAGGAACAGGATTCGAACAAAAACTAGAAGTGGGTTTTCTTGGGACGATATTCAACCATGCTATCATAAACTTGGGACAGTCTTCCCATCATCAGAATTTAGCTTGGAATGGGAAGGTAGGTAGAAGTATTGAGAGCATTCTGACCAACCATAGCCCAATAGCTGGACATGAATATATTCAGAATAAGATGTTGCGTGTCCATTCTGAAACGAGCAAGCGGAATCCACACAATTCTTCATCTATGAATGCATCAGATATCTTATTTTCACTACTGATATAGACAAAGAGATGAAGAAAATAAAAAATAGATTCGTACTTTCTTCAAGGGACTTCTCATCACCGCAAGATCAATGCCCCCATCACTAAAGTGCTTGGAAACGTGACTGTGAATTTTCGAATTTATGGGGAGTCCCCCTTCAAACTTAACACAAAATTGCGCCACTCGCTGCATATAAAGGAGCACACATGCCACTTATTCTCACCAAATTCCGTGACAATCGGTTCAGCCGTTCCAGAGCAAATCGCGTGTGACATACTGACAGACAGACGAACAGACAGCCATTGAAAAATGAAACTGAAAATCATATCTCCAACCCAGATTTCCTGATAATGGTATACTTTCTATGCCAAAATTGTGTCTTTTGCATATTCTTGTATTCCTCCAAAATAGCTTCAACAAATAGATAGTTGATGCCGGCGACGGCAATTTGGTTGAGAACAAGATCAATAATGTTATGTTTATATCCTATAAACTGATTCTTTCGTATAAGCCCTGACTGAAGTTTCCCAACTACTCTGTTCTTCCTTCCCGTATGAATTGCATTTGTGTCACAAATAATTATGTTGATATTGCTACATGCATTGTATTCCAACAAGGCTTGTAGAGGAATAAAAATGTCGGTAGCCAACCTGCAGTCGTGTGGTTGTGTGTGCTGGGGGAGAAGCTACAGCTTCTGCACACTTAGGCCATTGTACTCGCCACCCCCACTAAACCGAATATTCCGGATTCGTTAGCATATCGCAGGATTTCCGTTAGTGGATGTGGTGCATCAAAGATCTTATGCCTGATGCGTGCATAGATGGGACATTCACATAGGAAATGCTCCATGGATTCCGCTTCCTTATTACAGGAGGAACACGTATCATCTTGAATGATTCCTATTATGAACATATGCCCAGCTAATGAATTATGGCCTGTCAGAATGCCCACAATACTCTTGCAAGTCCTCCTGCTTTTCGACAGAATAAACTTTGCGGTACGCATGTTCGGTTCTGGCAGGAAAAGTTTGGTGTGTCCAGCGGCATTTAGGTACTGCCACCTGTCATTGTGGCAAACTTCCTCCCAGTTTTTGAAGACAGCCTTACCCAATGTTACTGATTCTCCAATTGCTAGTTCCGGTCTCGGCAAAGGGAAGATTGATCCCTCTTTCGCTAAAGCGTCCGAGACTTCATTTCCCTCTACGCCACAATGAATATGTACCCAGAATAGTTCCACGGTATTGAATCTAGAAATAGAGTTCAAACGGTTTCTGTATTTCAGAACGGTTTTCGAGGTAATCACAGGAATGCCCTTCAACCGCTCGTCAATCACACAGTTTGCCGCCCTTAGGATCGCATAAACCTCGGCTTGAAAAACCGTTGCATATTGTCCCAAAGGAAAAGCCCACTTTTCGTTTTTAAGGTTTTGTTTTGCAAACATATTATTAAAATCGGTTCAATGTCTGTGTGTCTGTCTGTCACACGCACTTTTCTCAGAAACGGCTATTCCGATTGACACAAAATTTGGTGAGAAGGTGGAAACTGTGAACGCGCAGACATGGAGTTAGTGATATCCTTCTACATGTAAAAGGGGGGTGTACAATTTTTTTCACCGAATATAGTCATGTCTCGATTAGTACTTTTCGAAGCCGGTCTTAGTTTTGAGATTTGTCGGAAATGTGGGGAGTGGGAGGGGTGGAAAGTGATGATTTCTTTAACGGACTCATTCCCAGAAACTATCCAACGCAAAAATCTGAAAAAAATCATGAAGCTGCCTATATATGTTGCCCAGGTCTTAAAATACTCTCCATATTTAGATCGGTTCAAATTAAGTTAATAATAGTATATTACCATATTTTTGAGAAAATTGAGTAAAAGGCCCCTTAAGTGTATCCCAAAGTTATAAAAGTCAGAATAAATTATGAACCATATTATACCCAAGTTTGATCAAAATCATGTTATTAGTAAAAGTACAGTAGCTCAAAGTTGCTTTTATCGTGCAAATTTACAACACGAAGTACTAAATCTGACATGCTAAATGCATATACATAACGGGCTACGTACAAATGAGATAGTTCTACGATCAAATATACTCACAGAAGAAGCAAACAAAACCTTTCATACCTGAAGCCCAGCTTCCGGTTTCCTTACTTGTTATTCGATAGGTAGACTCAAGCTCCAAAACACTGTTCTGTTTTTGAGTCATCGGTGTAGAATATCCCACCACGCATTCCTCTGGGACTTCTCAGCTCTCTCTACGCTTCAGTTTAACTTCATATCTTCTATCAACAGATGTTTAGAGTAATCCCAGTAACTCTTCCAATGCTGTGTGCCCGCACATCCGTTGCTTCTCCATAGATCTAATCAAATAAGTCTATGAGCTGCTCTCATTGCATTGCTTTGAATAAATATATCCAGGGGCTACAAATTGAGTAATGCATTTAGAGCTGCGCCGGATGTCGTGGTCACAGCACCAGTAATACCCAGACAAAAAGTTTTTCGCTGTTCGGCTAGTTTACGGTGAAAACCTTTTTGTCTCACCATAACCCACCACACTACGGATGCCTAAACCACAGTTAGATACTAGACAGCTACCTCACTCCCCCTTGCCCCTCAAGGGGGGAAATCAGTGCGAGTACACACGATTTCAAATTGTTTTGCTCTTGAGCATGAGCGAGATGTACCGAAAACCCGATCAGCTGTGTTTGACATACCGCCCGGACTTGCCAATGGATTGGTGAGATTGGCAAGTTTTTGCTTATGTATAAGTGAATACGTGAAACAACTTTTTGCTATATGGGTGAGCACGCCATAGTACCAGAATAGCAAAAGCTCACCGATCTCTCTCTTACCAATACGATTTGACAAAGATTATGCCTTTTCCTTGTTTTGCGTCTTTGATGTGTACAGATAAGCTTCTCCAAGCACATTTGCAAGTGGGGTCATTTTTGTAAGGGTACTGCCTATAGTCGATCTACTGTGGCCTAAACGAACATCGGCCTAATGATAGAAACGTATATCCACATTAGCACATGAGGCCTGAGTCAGTTGCTGTCAAGCGTCCGAGCGGATCGGACGTGTTTCAAAAGTGATTCGAGTAAAACGATAGTGAAAGAAGTGATACCAAACAAATCAATTGTGTGTGGCGCAATGTCAAAGCGCCAAGTTGACGATAGGTCACTGTCGCCAGAGGGGATGGATCCTGAGCCCAAAAGGATCCACCCCTATGGGGACAACGAAGGCGAGGCCCCATCCAGCCCCGAAGGCAGTCGGGAATTTGCCCCCGAAGACAGTCGGCAATCTGCCCCCGAAGACAGCGAGTTAGTTATAGCTCTCGAATCAACCGATGACGATGAAGACGATGTCGTCGTGCTAAGGAGACAAGTCCAAGAACTCAAGACCTCCTTGAAGGAGATGACGAGTCGGTACGACCGGCTCAGTGCCCTCTTCAGTTCTTCATTGACACAATCTACAATAGCCCTCACCAACACAACACCACAGTATAACACACCAGGTACATCAGCCAATGAGAACCGAGAAGAACGGTCTCCGGAAGAAATTACAATTCCGAAACCCAGTTTGCTACATAAACCAGTTCCAACAACAACAGATACAACCTCACCGCAACTAATCGTACCACCAATGAAAGCCGCTCATCATCCTACTCAGCAGCTACAACAGCCATCCACCCACACCCCAACAACAACCACCACAACCACACCACAAGCCGCTCAATCAACTAAACCAAACAAACAAGAGGTAAGTCAGGAAAAATTTCCACCATTAATTATCCGCGCGGACCCCATAATCACAAAAAAGATTACGACCCAAATCCTGTCCATGATCCCTACGAACATAGCACTTAAAAAAACCTCATCTCCAGTACGAGACCAGCTCGTCCCGACGAAACACAAAACCCCTCCACCTCTTCTTTGTAACGTTCTCCCCCAAATTCCAACAATCAACCCTTACGAAAGCCAGGGCGATGTTCCACTGCATCGTCAAGTTTGAGGCAGTACAACTCCACGAAATAGCTCAATGCCGGAACTGTCAGCGCATTGGGCATGCTGCGTCAAACTGCAACCTGCCATACCGATGCGTTAAATGCAACACCCCCCACGGTCCACACCAGTGCCCTAAGAAACAGGATGAGAACCCATCCTGCATTAACTGCGGAGCCAACACACATCCGGCGAGTTATCGCAACTGCCCGATGTTCGTCCAAGCCCGCACCCGCCAGTCACAACAATCCCTCCCCACAAAACCAACCCCCAGCCCACCACCACTAAAGTGGTATTACTGAACGTTAATTCTGTCGTCAGCCGACAAAAACGCCACGAATTGACCAATTTTCTTTCCGCCCACAAACCCAACCTACTCCTTCTCAGCGAATCCAAACTCAACCCTAGGCATAAGCTGCACATCCCCAACTATACCACCTCCCGCTCCGATCGCATTGACCGCCAAGGCAGGGGCACAGCCATATTAGTAGCAAATCCAATAGACGCCCAACGGGTTTACATCCCATCCACCATCGCCTCATCCATTGAGTTAACCGTCGTCTCCGTAGCTACACCGTCCTCCATCATATTCATAGGCAGCCTTTACTGCCCCGACCAAACCCTTAATCCCGCCGACATCTCCAACCTAGCACAGCACCTCAAAACCCTACCAGTTAGTCAACACAAACGTTTCTCCCTCGTACTAGGGGGCGACCTAAACGCCAAACATAATACATGGTATAACAGCACCATAAACGCCAATGGCAATAGGTTAGCCAACTGGTACACGCAGCACTCCCAACCTCTACAGCTTACCCTCCTCCCCACCAATCAACCCACCTACCACCGGCGAAATACCCACTCCTTCATCGACCTCTTCCTGGTAAGTAACCACCTCCTCATCCACCCTAGCCACCCCACCTCCCCCCAAGACCTTCCCACCACTCCAGGCATGAGTGACCATGACGGAGTGGTTTTCCACTTCAACACCACGGATCGCCTACTCAAATCCCAGCCTAAATTCCTTCCCAACTACGCTGCCACCAACTGGCAACGACTCAACCACAACCTAGCCGACAAACTCTCGACTATCTGCCTCCCGTCCAATCCGTCTCCTTCCGAAATCGACTCCGCCGTGGAAAAGTTCACGGAGTTAACTCAACAAGCCTGCAATGAAACTATCCCCCTCAGACCCCTAAACTACCAGGGCCTAATCACCCTCCCACCCCATGTCCTCGACCTCATCAAGCAGAAAGCCACCCTAAGACGCCAACTCCACCGCCATAGATACGCTCCCCAGTTTAACTGCCTTAAATCACGTATTTACTCCCTGTCACACCTCATCCCATCCCACATTCAGACGCTATACGCTGACCACTACGCTGTGAAGCACGCAAATATCTCGCTCAATAGGCAAATGTGCAGCAAACTACGTGGTACTTGCCCTCGCCTCGCGAAACCGCGCGCAGCCAGCGTCCTCCCCCAAAGCCCACGCCGACCTGATTGCCAACAGCTTCCTGGCAGCCCATAGCACCACTCTACATCTGTCCGACCCACCCACGGAAACGGCGGTGCGCCAATACATCCACAACCTAACTACCACACCATCCATATACACCCATTTCCCAATCCCCCCACCCCAACAGACAGCACCCAACTGCCTACCAATACATGCCGTCACACCCCAGACAGTAGAATCCATCATCCTTTCCCGAAACAACAAAAAGTCATCTGGCCCTGACCATATCCCTATCATCATTCTAAAAAAATGTACAAAATCGCTATGCCCATTCCTCGCCCAAATCTTCAACCAATGCTTGCTATCTGCATACTTTCCCTCTCCATGGAAAGAATCCCATATCGTTCCAATCCTAAAAAAGGATCAGCCCTCAGCCTCCCCAAGCAGCTACCGCCCCATCTCCGTCCTCAACGTAACATCGAAAATTTTCGAGCACGTCATCCCACGATATCATGCTCCAACACATCACCGACCACGACATTATCCCCCCCTTCCAGTTTGCCAACAGGCGTGGCCACGGCACCTCACACGCCCTCCTAGTTCTCAAAACAGACATCCTAACCCAGATAAACAACAACATCCCCACCACCGCTTGCATCCTTGATATCCAAAAAGCCTTCGACACAGTCTGGCACGAAGGCCTCACCTACAAACTCTCCCACACTTTTAAATTCCATCCGCAATTATGCAAACTCATCATCAACTACCTGTCCGACCGTCAAGCCCGAGTACGTATCCACGATACCCTATCCGACCCATACAATCCACCAGCAGGCATCCCCCAAGGCTCAGTACTGTCAGCAACTCTATTTTTCCTTTATACCGCCGATATACCACTCCAACACCCCACCAACTCTCCACTAACGGTCAAAACCGTCCAATACGCTGACGACTTGATTCTTTACACCTCGTCCCGAAACATACAATCCGCCCAAAACCGCATCAGTACCACAATCCTAACGCTCAACAAATTCCTCCAATCCTGGAAACTCCTCCTCAACCCCAGCAAATGTGAAGCCATCGTCTTCCGCGGTAGAGCCACCTTTACCCGCAAGATGCGAGCCGACACCCGCAACCTCAAGATCAAAATCGGAACATCCACCATTCCCTCCGTCCAATCCACTAAATACCTGGGAATAGCCCTCAATACCCGCCTATCACCCGTGCCCCAGGTAAATTCCATCATCGCAAAAACCCTAACAGGACTAAAAACCTTATGGCCCATCCTTAAGAAAGATTCCGCTATCTCCCCCAAAGTCAAACTCTACTGCTACAAGCAGCTGATCCGTCCCCTAATCACATACGGATTCGTCGCATGGTGCGACGTCTCTTCATCCCAAATGGAACGTCTACGAGTACGTGAAAGGAGGTTCTTCCGACTATCCCTCTCCCAATCATATCTCCACCCCAACCAAGCCGTCTATGACGAGATAAAATGCTCGCGCATAGACCAGATCCTCCTCACCTCACTGACAAAATTCCTCACCAAATGCCAAACCCACGAAAATAGCCTCATCCAGTTCTACTCCCACATCCGCAACCATAACACGAACCCCCCATACCGTCACCATTCCCTCCCTGCAGACCTCCTAACCCTGTCCTCTCAGAACAGCAGCTATCACAACGGCAAACTGATATTATTTAACCGCCCATACGATCGACATCGGCCTGGCCTCGTCTACTCCACCGCCCAATAACAATGCCATCCCCTATATGTATCCTTCCTCCACCCATTCACGCAAAACAATAATCTCGCCGCATAAACTACAAAATAAGAGGGGTTTTTCCTGACTTTCCCCTCTATAGCATGTCTTAGGATAACTTAGTATTACCTTAATTTAAGTCCAGTAATATACGAAATGTTAGTCTCTAGGAAAAGTTTTATACTGTTAGAGATAAGTTTAGTATTAAGTTTAGCCATAAGCTATGCACAAACCAAATATGATCAATAAATTGAATGTGTTAACAAGCCGACCCCGCTTGTGAACGGGACAAAGGCTGAAGAAAAAGAAGAAAAAGAAGAAATTGAATGTGTTAACAAAAAAATGAGGCCTGAGTCCTCATGTCGAGGCAAAGGTCCGTCTGCACAGCCCATAAGCTGTGAGAGCTCGTTTCATCTTTACCTCTACATGTTTGTTCCAAAGAAGTTTTTTATGTCGACATTTCACTTCTTCGGTGAAGTGAAGTATAGTACCCGTCATCTCAGGGAGACAAAGTCCAGTTAGAAACCAACACCTAACTGCAGAGTTCTTTTAGAATTTGTGAGGCAAACCGCCTCCTATTTTTTATTTTCTATCGAAATACAACCAAAGTCCCTCTTCAGCGACAAGTTCTCTAAGTCAGTTCTTTATTTTTTCTGTATCTTTCATAATTCAACGCCAGATTGCTGACTGTGAAGGTGTGGAATCCGTTATTTTCCCTTGACTTAAGTTTTGAAGAACTTTCGATGCTTATGTTGACACGACCACTTTTGATACCAACTGAGGTGGCCACTTCGTAGAATTATACTTTCGTTTCGTCGGAGTATACTCTTCTGCTTCAGCCTAATCAGCACTGCTATTATCTTCTCCAGTACTATCATTTGTAAAGTATTGTTCTTGGTTTGCTAAATGGCCTGATTTCCTTGCTTAATATAAAAGATTATTTGTTTTTTACTTCTTCAATCGTGTAACCTACACATTTAACTTACTTCTTTTTCTTTACATAACCAATTTCCGCTCACTTTTGTAATACCAATAAGATTTTTGAGATTTTTTTTCAAACTGTTCGCTCTTTTGCCTCATATGGATTCTAAATGATTTGATTAGCTTGCGAACTTTCGCAGACATTTGTTGCCTTGGGAGAGTAGCAAAGTTTAATTTCTCCCAAAGCCTCAACAATTCTTGCGATATCTTACATATTCTCTTATCGCGCCGTTTAAGTTTATCATATAAACCTAAAAACTACCAACGATGTCTCTATTTAGAGGCATTTTGAACATAACTTCATCCATTTATTTTTTCATCTCTGGAATTATGGGACGAATGAAATACATTAATACAATTTGATATCAACGTCATTTCATCCTCACCAACGGCGCAACAACCGGAATCCGGTCTAGGCCTGCCTTAATAAGGAACTCCAGACATCATAGTTTTGGGCAGAGGACCACCAATTCGATATCCCTAAAAGCTGTCTAGCATCCTGACCTACGCCATCGCTCCATCTTAGGCAGGGTCTGCCTCGTCTTCTTTTTCTACCATAGATATTGCCGGGCGGGATCAACCTCATCCATACGGATTAAGTGACCCGCCCACCGTAACCTATTGAGCCGGTTTTTATCCACAACCGGGCGGTCATGGTATCGCTCATAGATTTCGTCATTGTGTAGACTACGGAATCGTCCATCCTCATGTAGGGGGCCAAAAATTCTTCGGAAGATTCTTGTCTCGAATGCGGCCAAGAGTTCGCAATTTTTCTTGCTAAGAATCCAAGTGTCCGGCAAGATCATTGTCTTGTATAGTAAGAGCTTGATCCTATGGTGAGACGTTTCGAGCGAAACAGTTTTTAATAATAATAATCGTTGGCGCAACAATCCATGTTGGATCAGGGCCTTGAAGTGTGTTAGAGCACTTCATTCAAGACCGTAACGGTACACTAGGAGGCAATGTGGTCAGCACTGCGCTCGCCCGAGATTATTACCCTGATGTGACTCAGGTACTCATTCACAGCTGAGTCGACTGGTATCCGACGTCAAATCACGATACAAATTCCACTGCCACCAGTGAGATTTGAACCGCGACCTTCCGTACGACAGCCTTGCGCTCTAACCACTCAGCTATCCGGACAGTTTTTGTAAGCTGAAATAGGCTCTGTTGGCTGACAACAGCCGTGCGCGGAATTCATCATCGTAGCTGTTACCGGTTGTGATTTTCGACCCTAGATAGGAGAAATTGTCAACGGTCTCAAAGTTGTATTTTCCCTTATTCTTCCCGTTTGACCAGTGCGATTTGATGTTTTGGTTGGTTGGTTTTCGGTGCTGACATTGCCACCATATATTTTGTCTTGCCTTCATTGATATGCAACCCAAGATCTCGCGCCGCCTGCTCGATCTGGATGAAGGCAGTTTGTACATCTTGGGTGGTTCTTCCCATGATGTCGATATTGTCAGCATAGGGCAGTAGTTGGGTGGACTTAAAGAGGATCGTGCCTCCTGCATTTACCTCAGCATCGTCATCAGCTCAGAACCACTTTCTCGAGGGACAGGTTAAAGAGGACGCATGATAGGGCATCCCCTTGTCGTAGACCGTTGTTGATGTCGAGTGGTCTTGAGAGTGATTCTGCTGCTTTAATCTCAATGTCATTTCCCATCCACAAATTCGACAAATAAAGCTGCTTCTTAGTACTCACAATCTACAAACATGTAGATGGTTGGCGTTCTTTGCTATTCTCATTGTGAAAAACCCTTGAAAATGAAATATTTTGCGGGAGAGTTTTTCTTGAAAACCAACAAAAATAACATCAGAAATTTAATAAATTGACAAAAGTTCATCAATTGCAAGCATAGGAAAATCAAAATTTTAACAAAGTATCAAAAAATCATAATCTCAATGTGTAGTTTGCTCACATATGATGTGAGAAAATCTTTGAAAGGACATCCACAGTTTGTGACCAAATTATGAAGACTTCAAAATACTGAATACATTAGACCCAATTAAATATGATAGCAACCAAGTAGTTTGTCTAGACAAGAGAACAAATTCCAGTTAAAGAGACTAAACTTCCATGATTTGTGTATGTCTGGTGGAGTTGGCCGTTCGCAAACTTGTCGTCACGAGGGAATTCAGACCAAATGACAATCAAACTGCAGTAAAACCCTCAGAAAATGTGTATCAGCTTGGAATGCGTACCAGATCGTACATAATACTTCATTAAAGTTTCCTTGGCACCGAATAGAAATATTCAGAACTAACTTAATCTGAAATACTTACAAGTCTTGTAGTTGATTCAGCGTATTTAATCCGGCTGGCAGCGACGTCAGCAAATTATCATCGAGCTCCCTAGAAAAATAATGAAATAAGAAAATGCAAATGAAAACTATCGAAAATTAAGAAGCGCCAAGACCGAGAGATAATTCCAATGGCAACAAATGAAAATATCAAGAATTTACTTATTTTCTTAGCAGCTACTTGTAGAAGCTGATAAGCGTATCTGCAGATAGTTGGTGAAGTGCGCTCTGTGAATTTGTTGTTGCTCATTCATGAACTAATAAACAAGGAGGGCACTTAGGGTGGATAGTTGGAAAACGGAATGGGAACAGTATCATTAGTGGGAGAACAGATTATTTTTTCTCTAATGCTCAATATTGTTTGCAGTTGCAACCACCCAATAACGATAACAACAGAGGAATTCACTCGGAAATTATTATTCTTCCTCTTAATTGAATTACAGACAATCATTCCAATTGCGATCTTCCTAGCCTATGAACCATTTCCGAAAGTCAAGGTTCTGTTAATCCTCGCAATCTTTACTGTTACGACTATTTTATTGCATCGTTTAAGCACCCCCAGGATAGTAAAGCGTTCTCGATATAATACTTAGCAACCGAGGGCGAAGGATGCCATTATATGAAAAATATCCGGTCATCAAATGCTATTGTAAAATGAGATTTTGCGAGCATACTTACAGGACTTTTAAATTTGTTAAATTGCTCAAGGATCCACTCCGCATCTCCACAACTTTATTGCGTTTTAATAATCTGCAAAATATGAGAGTGTTTAGTATCCGTGCTAGCGGGGGGTAGAGCAATTTGGACTTAGAGACAATCCAAAAAAATAGTTGCTGATGATTCTTACAATACAACCAAATTGTGCATATGGGGAAAATCACCTTCCGATATTGTTGAGAGGTAATTATTGCCAAGATTTCTGTAAGAATAAATGAAGACGTTAGTGGTTAACAGGTTCAAGTAGTGAAAGTTCATGCCTTGTAACGGTTATATCCGAAATAAACACTAAAAAAATAAGGGTAGTTAAAAGAAGTTAATGGCTAGCCTAAGTAGTTTAACTTGGCATGCAAATTGCAATGTTCAAATAAATTTCAAAATAAAATCAAAAGAGTTAAAATGACAAATTATAATCCTCGAGGGTTTAGGAGTCTTTTGATGATTTAATCCCAAATAGCGAAGTGACAAAAACTATATGTTAAATTGTAGTATGATAGGGACAACGAAAGATCGAGTTTCAAATTTTGAGTTGCAATTTAAAAAAAAAATAATATTTTGGAAGCTTCTCATTTTGGCAAAGGTGCGCTTATATGCCGTCACTGCCAATTCTTCACTAAGTGTTTCAACTATGAAATTCACATGGGAATGTACGCCGTAGATAGGTGTGCCTCCTTCAACTTCCAAAGGAATTATAGGGGGCAGAACATTGCCATTCTAACCGACAATCAGCCAGCAAATAAGGCACGCAAATTCTAGGTGAATTCTAAACTGGTATACGAATGGCTAAATTGAATGTGCTTCGCCCGCACAATGCGGTCTGGATACGGAAGGGTGCAGGAATGCATGTGGACACTATATGCAGATTCTGTGTGGAAAGTGATGAAACCTCCATACGTATTCTGGGACAATATTCAGCACCCGTGCAAAGTAGGTTAAGGCACCTGAGAGAATACCCAATACCAGACATCAGACCGAATTACCTTTAAAATTCCTGTTGGTTATGGGCTCATTCGACATTCTACATCTAATAGACACACCATAATCGGACGAAATGGGCGAATAAATGTCATCTATGTAACGGAGCATCCATCGGAAGTAAATACAGCGTCAGTGATAAAATTTGCAGTTGACAGACTGTGGACTTCTAACCTCGCTGAAGCATGAACGTTTCGTATCGTTGCTCCAGAAATATGTACGGGTTCCGTCAATAAATCTATTCCGCAGGAAATCCTCTAGATGCGCTATCTATTGGCGATGTCGAAAGCTTTTTTACAATCATCAAATTGCAAACAAAACCTTAAAAATGAGTGTATGATAATTTGAACTTAAAAATTCTTTGGGGTCCGCTACAACCTCAATATAGTTTCCAGGTGAAAACTTGTCCAAGCGGATAAATCCGTACTGTTGCCGTTTCCAAGTAGCCTGAATAAAGAACATAGATTGAGGTTTAGATAGACGTTGGTACTAGTAGCAATGAACATCATATGCAGAAGAAACAGGGATCGAGACTGTGATCCGTCGTGGATCTCTCCACCCTCGATCGTATCATTCGGATCCCGAGATTTACGGTACCAAGCGCGCGGTCGAACAGTTGTTTTTTTTTATTTTCATTTTTCAGGTTTCAGCTCGCGATTTGGTTTAACTTATTCAGCTTACGCGAATCCCTATATTTGTGCGGTTATTTTCAAGATCCAGTGCGGACCCACGCACTTGTATAAAGAATTCCCCCGCACCCTTAAAACTACCGAGCCTAGTACCACAGAAAGTTTAAGTTTTTGGGATAGCTCTCCCCTCTCGGTCGTCTCCGGCCACTCAGGATGATCAGGACGATCACTATTCCCCTTTAGTCCATCACAGGTTTTCACGAAGGCTTAGAGACTTTGGATGCTAGTGAGGATCACTTTCCATGTGTTACTCCTATATAGCAACGCAGAAAAGACACTAACAGAATATTCTCAACTTGATATTGGTGTTGGGATACCTGCATTTACAGATTTTAGACAGGGCAACGAAAGGGCTGTCTCGCTATACAGATTGATCGAAGTTCTACCCATCCATGTAAATAGAAACATTGCGATCGCCCATCAAATTGAGAACTTTGGCTTTGTTTGTGTTTGTTTCTTCAGTCCAATTCTACCTGCCTCTTTTTCCAAATCCAGAGCCACTTTTCCAATGTGTATGACCCGGTTAAAATGTTGAGAGAGCAAAGAAATTTCATCAGGGTAACCGAGGTCTTTGAGAGAAGATGCCGTAGTCCATTGAATTCCTCTATGTCCTCCGGCTAAGGCATCATCATATGACGATAATAGAATCTCCAGAATGCCAAAAGTACCCCGAATACACTCCTTGTTAACACTATCGAAAATTTTCCCGAAATCGATGAAGAGCAGGTGAAACGAAGATATAAACTCCGCGCGCTATTCCAAAACGATCCTTAGGGTATTGATGCAGGAGGATCCGGGGCGGAAACCAACCTGCTCTCTGTCGATCACGCTTTCAAAATGTTTTTTGAGTCGCGCCAGGAATATTTTAGCCACAATCTTTGCAAGAGCGGGGAGCGCGTAGATACAGGTGCCCTTTTCTGATCGTCAAGATTCCTTCTTCCACTCTATGGGAAGGGTCTTGGATGTCCAAGATTTCCATACGTGTGGAAATAGCACATCTGCAGTAACTGCAAGTGTATCAATAAATAAATCTGCGGGGAGGCCGTCAAGCAAAGCGACTTTACTCCGATTGGGTGAATTAAGGGCCAAAGTGATTTCTCTTCTACTTGGAGGAACAGAGTGTATTCGCTTTTTACGATGCCTATTCATCCAAAAGAGGAGGAAAATCACCGAATGTGATATTGTTAAGAACCGTGGTGAAGCGTTCTTTCAATCTTCTCAGTTGCTCGTCGCCGTGGATGAGAAGTCGACCGTTAACGCCCTTCACAGGACCATCGAAAAATTTATGACCACATGCAAGTTTTTTCGTGATGCGATATATATTTCTGAAATCACTGCGATCTGCGGCATCTTCTACTTTCCTGACCAGCACGATACCAAATTCTCTCTTATCACGGCGTACACTACGATGAACTTCTGGGCATTCCGCTCGGTATCGGAGTTCCAATTGGTCTGGCCCATCATCGCTCGCGACGGTCAATAGAACCTTCTTCAGTATATTTGCCGTCCGATTAGCAAGATAGCTCTCCCACTATTGAGCGACACCGGGATGATACTAGCGATCGGTGTCGAACTTTGGGGGGTCGCAGTTCTCCAACCCTGCGAGAAGTCGCGAACGAAACAAGCAAACGGCCATCAGATCGTGCCCCTTCCGAGGGCGATGTCACCGGCTCTCTTATTAAGCATATCGAGAAGACAACTCCTAAATCTACTGTTGATTGCAATGTGGTCGATTTGATTGCTCGTGCGGTCTCGTTCAGTTGTAACCCAATTTGCCACTAATGACGAGGCGAAGGAAGTTGCAGAAACCCACAAGCCTCCCACCATTATCATAGCGGTCGCGAAGGCCGTATTTCCCCATTACATTTCCGGGCAAAGTTTTGTCAGAGCCCATGTTGGCATTCAGATCCACTATCCCAATCACGAAGATACCTTGGAGAAGCCTCCCTTGAATTGGCTGTAACTGCTCGTAGAGAGTATCCTTGTTCAATATATCGCAAGGCTCAATTGGTGCATAATATTCTACAATTGTGATGCTCCTTAACCTAGAGCAGAATCTTGTAGTTTAAAGTATTTCAGAAACCGAATAGAGTAGGCCCGTCTCCAAAGTCCCACCATCTTACTTCGTTTACACCCAAAATGTTAGGATTATAAGATTGGAGATCTCGCTCAGGTTGGAGAAAGCGGGCATTCTGGGGATCTTCGGTATCGCATATCGAGGAGCGGGCGCACTTTCTAGAAATCAATTACTGTCCGTTTTCGACATCTAAAGGTCGTAGCAATGAGGACCGTCATTATCCGAGGCGGTCATTCGGAAGGGTGCTGTGTTCACGTTAAGAGAAAACCAGGCTCCATAATTCTTCAACGACGCGGCAGAAACTCCGAGAGCAAATGATGGGGTATTCTATCACACCCGCCGTTGTAGAACTGTCAAAATTGCGATCATGGAAATTTACGACTTGAATCTGAGTACCACAATTTTTACTGAAGAGCACTTGATACTCCAGACTAAACACATATAGGAGTGGTAAGGCAAAAAATGCAACAATATTTTGCAGCAAATGTTCAAATGAACTAACGCCCATAGAATATGGCAAATCATTAAGAAATTAGCCTTTGAGGGCAACCAGATACAAAAGTGTCTTCTGATGATATAATATATAATTATATTATAGTTTTTTTGAACACAGAAGTGATTCCGCCTTTTGGAAGAAGTCGGATAAAACGTTGTGGTACGATGCCAGTAAGTGATAAAGTGGAACATGGATTAGTACCCACGATGGAGCACAAAATCTGCTGAATCAACACCAACAGCTCTACTACCAAACTTTATCTCCACCTCCACATGGTGACCGATGGGAGCTCGTTCTTAATGGAGCGCTCAGCTAGGAAGTTCTCCTCATGCAACTTGCTGACCAGACTTGGCTCCGTTCGATTGTTTTCAACGATGGGTTATGCATTCGCTGAGCAGCGTTTTGATTCATCGAAAGATGTGAAACAAGTCGGAAAATCGGAAGCTGAAGGCTTCTGGTATGAAAGGTTTTATGTATATCTTATATACGAATATTTGAGTGAATATTTATCCCCAACTCGTAATATTTATGTATTTAGTTTGTCAGACTATTCACTTTAGTGTGATTCTGACGTTCAGTCCTTGATTGCAATAAGTTTGCATGGCATTTCCGAAATTCCAGTTACATAACATGCATTTGGCACCAGAGGTACCAACATATACTTTGGGGACGAAGGCTTTCGAACCTGGGCTGGGTTTACGTCCGGAAGATTTCACGGGGTGCGACTACTGTTTGACGACGTGTAGCTCCGTTCGCAACTCTGCTAGTTGACTTGATAACTGTGGGACTAGCAGCGTTAAACTGGTTTCCGTTGCTGAAGGCGAGGATGTTGTTACATCTGATGTTGAGTTTGCGATACTTGATGGAAGTGCGGCGTAGACCCTATCAGCTATATCGATTGCAGTTTGTAGAGTAAAGAGCATACCTCAAAAAGCTTGCTCCTACGATTTTAAACCAACTTTCAGGATACTGGGAATTGAAATCAGGAAAACTTGGCGCGCAGTATATTTGCGGGCGTGTTGCGTCTTCCCAACATTTTTGTTATCACTGTTTTTACATTTTCCTTGAGTCCAGCTATTTTTAAAAGTTTGATGTATTTATTTGAATACAACATCGATCCGGCTTCTCACTGTGGTGATCACAATGTGAGAACTGTGAGTAGAACGATCTTCTACCTAACAATCTAGGAATTAGATAATTTTTAGGGAGTAGATCACTTCGATAGGAAGATAGGTAAATAAATAAGTTCAGGCAGTCCCCGAATTTCGTACTCCAGGAAAAGATCCTTTTTCTTTTTTCCCAGTAATATTTTGCCTTCATATATGCGCGCATATCTTAATGGAATCTTTCTGCTTATTGTACATTTTGAATTGAGTATATAAATAAATAAGTGTTTGGAGGTGGTTGCTACCGCCACAATACGATTATTAACCTATTCAATAATAATAATAATCGTTGGCGCAACAATTCATATTGGATCAGGGCCTTGAAGTGTGTTAGAGCACCTCATTCAAGACCGTCACGGTATACTACAGTACACTGTAGGAGGCAATGTGGTCAGTATTGCGTTCGCCCGAGATTATTACCCTGATTTGACTCAGGTACTCATTCACAGCTGAGTCGACTCAGTTTCCGACATATAGTCGGAATTTCTGCTTAATTAACCTATTTGGTAAGGAGTATTTTTAGATCTGGATACCATATTAACATACAATCATGATTTTTTTTTTCAGAATTCCAGGTTGGGTAGTCTCTGCGAAAGGGTCATTGAAGTAAGAAGTAAGAATCGCCGCACTGTTCTAATACTGGCTGCGGTAAGTGCTAATCCTACCATTTGATACCCTACGTGACTATATTCATCATCATCATCATCAACGGCGCAACAACTGGTATCCGGTCTAGGCCTGCTTTAATAAGGAACTCCAGAAATCCCGGTTTTGCGCCGAGGTCCACCAATTCGATATCCCTAAAAGCTGTCTGGCGTCCTGACCTACGCGATCGTTCCATCTTAGGCAGGCTCTGCCTCGTCTTCTTTTTCTACTATAGATATTGCCCTTATAGACTTTCCGGGTGGGATCATCCTCATCCATACGGATTAAGTGACCCGCCCACCGTAACCTATTGAGCCGAATTTTATCCACAACCTGACGATCATGGTATCGCTCATAGATTTTGTCGTTATGTAGGCTATGGAATCGTCCATCCTCATGTAAGGAGCCAAAAATTCTTCGGAGGATTCTTTTCTCGTACGCGGCCAAGAGTTGACTATATTCAGTGGAATAAATCACATCCCCCTTTGGCATCTATGGGGACCCCTCCCTTACACTCAACGTAGAATTATATTATTCATTGCATGCGGGGGGATTCATAGTTTCTATCTTTTGACCAAATTGCATATCAATAGGAGTCACGGTTTATAAGAAAATGGGTGCGACAGACAAACGAAGGGACAAACAGACAGACAAACAGTAAACCGATTTTATTAAGGTTTTATTTTACACAAAACCTTAAATGTGACTCAATGAAAAGTGTGCGGCATATGGGTAAGTCGCCTGTAGACGAAATTCAAAAATACGCTAGATCAATACTTAAAATGATGGCAGGTGAATTCGGCATGTGGCTCATAGAGTGGGGTGTTCAGCCACAAATGAAATGCAGAACTGTTTCACGAAATCCTCGCATACAACATAAATACTTGTTGAAAACTTTTCTTCGGCTGTTGTTTCTATTATACGAGTCGAATATCGCAGCCATTTCGTAAATACCTAAAATAACTGCACATTTACTGTTCAAACACGGCCCCCGCCCCAAACCTAATCCTTACCGCTTAGAGACATTCTTCACCTATTTTCTCTCTCTGTGTCGCTTGTCTTCGAGGCTTATTTTCCACTGCTCAGACACTTGTCAAGCAGTGATCGACGGCATTTCTTCCCATTCAGGAAGTTTTACTGCTGAGACGAATGTCTGACAATTTATTTCTTTTGGGTGACGTTGTTTAAGTTAAAGTTGAAATATTTTGCGCTTTTAGTAGAAATTTATTGATAATTAATATACATCACCGATCTCGATTAGAGATAGAGCAATCTTGCTTGCGCATTTCTTTATGTAATGAACAGTCTTATCAGTGCATTCTCTTAATATGATGAGCACTGTTGCGATCAGTCCCTTTCTTTTTATAAACAACAGCCTTCACAACGAAAATCATCCCCGAAAAGATCACTACTTCTCAAAAGAATTCCAACATACCCCTCCCTCTTGCCCCAAAACAGAAAGACATGCAGAAGTCTGTGCAATCTGCTCTGCCATAATCAGCTGAATATATGTTCAGAATGGAAATATTAGAGGAAACCGCGCCTACAAACGACCACTAAGATGTCAGTGCTCAAAGACTGAGCTTTTCCCATACTTTACATACGTCTTTTAAATTCACAGATACCTAAAATAGAAAATTCCTGCTCTGGGTGACACATCAAATAAGGTATGGCAGAAAATGTATTTCAGACAGCAGGTAGTAGTGGCAGACAGAGTACAGCTTTTGTCCTAATTTGAGATCTCTCAGTGGAAGTCCTTTTTGTTTTTTTTTTTCATATTTTTGTGAAGTTCCAGATCCATTAGTTACTGCCATTTTTAAGGTTTTGTGTAAACACAAAACCTTATTAAAATCGGTTTACCGTCTGTCTGTCTGTCTGTCTGTCTGTCTGTCCGTCACACGCATTTTTCTCGGAGACGGTTATAGCGATTGACACTAAATTTGGTGGAAAGGTGGGAACTGTGAACGCTCACACATACAGTGAGTTACATCCTTTTACGTTGAATTTAAGGGGGGTCCCCATACATGCAAAAGGGGGGTGTGAAATTTTTTTTCATCAAATATAGTCATGTGGGGTATCAAATTAAAGGTCTCGATTAGTACTTTTCGAAGCCGGTCTTTGTTTTGACATTTCTTGGAAACGTGGGGAGTGCGGGGGGTTGAAAGTGATCATTTATTTAAGGGGGCCATTCTCAGAAACTACCAAACCGAAAAATCTGAAAAAAATCAGGAGGCTGCCAGTATATGGTGCCTTGGCTCCGAAATACCTTTCATAGCGATATCTGTTCAAAGAAAGTTAATAATAGTATATTACTATAATTTTTTGTAATTGGCTGGACACCCCCCTTAAATTCATCCTAGCGGCACGAAATTCTGCAGTGATGTAGGCTATAATGTAGAGCATAATCATACCAAGTTTGATGGAAATCGCACTATTACTAACAAATTTATAATACGTCGAAGTTGTTGCTTCTTTGAAAATTGAAGACTATCAATGTCAATATCACCCGAAAGTGGACATATGCATATATTACGTGTTACGTACTAAGAAATACACAAAACCTTTCGTACCTGAAGCGTCCAGCTTCCGGTTTCCCGACTTGTTTAGTTTTATGTTTGTCTGCAATTGCTTTTTCATTGCGATGAGGAGTAAGATCCTCCAACGTAACTTTTTGACGTCAAGCCTACGTTTCCTTTTATACCCTTTTAGTTCAACTTTAGGATTTCGTTGAAAACAGGTCTGTCTGTTTGCACATGCACTTTACCCAGAAATCGTTACACCTATTGATACGAAATTTGTGTGAGTAAATAAAATTAACTTCCTCAAACTAAATTGAAAAATTATCTCCTTCAAATTTGACGTCGCCGTCGGGTACGATTCCTATATATAACAAATATAATAGGACGATAGTTTGATATCATTTGAAGGTAATTAATTGGGATATAATCTAATAACAATTGAAAAAAGCGACACATGTCATACTTTAACTAAAGTAATTTCCGTCCAGGATTTGATTAATCTCAACATATAACTCCAACGTCTCCACGGGACGTGCTTTCATCATAAAGGCTCATTTGAAACTTATAAAACATTTCCCTCATCAGCTCTTGAATCTTTTCTCTAATGTCTGGAAAGTAAGGATAACGATTATGGACATGACATCAAGACCCGTAGGTGAGTGTCCTCCGAGTTTTGTTATATAACAAACAACTAGAAAGCCCGTTTAAGCCTCGGGCTGTTACCCTACAACATATGGCGACCTTCTAACCGTGTGGCTGACCATGTAAAGAAGTTAAACCTACCGGAAAATAAGACAAAGTTATGGGCACAATATTTAATGGGATGCTATAAGTTCACGGATTTAAGAAATAAGTTTCCATTAGCGGTTATGTACGGGTAAGTAAGTTCGTTTTATGTTTCTATGAAAAATCAATGAAATTCTGACCCTAGAAAAAGGCAAATGTCTACATGGGACCAAAACAGAATTATGATCACCTCTTGAAGGAAATAGAATTTCTTATTGGGCCTGATGCGGCTACAGGATATTTTCTTCGAAAAATCCAAGAACAGTATCTGCACCTTTGACCCAATCCATTCCAAAAAGGATTGGGAAAAAGCTATAATTGACTTGTGACCTAAAGATAGAAAGGACGGTCCATGAAAGTCCTGTGGACTCTATTTTATTGCCGGAGGCTTTCTATTATTAGAAACAGATACAATGCAAACAAAATAGATATTAGATACTAAGGGCCACGCCTATTATATGGACAGTTATGCTGTTAGAGGAAAGCAACATTAAATTTCCGAATTAGGGTTAACCACAATCATGAAATTGAATTTTGGTAAATAAAATTAAACAAATTGATTTGGATGCATAAACAAACCGTAAGCCAATCATTTTGGTAAAAATGTTTATCCTCGTTAATAGTTCCAAAAATAAACAAGAAATAATATAAAATTTTAGATTTGCCACTTGAGCACAGGCATAAAATGTGTAATTTATTAACAAACATTAAACAAAATGAATAAACATTTAAGTATACGATATAAATAATTGATAGCTCACAGTGCTTCTAGTGATTTAAGTCCATTTAAGGCTTCAGTTGGAACACGATCCAGCCGATTCCCTTCCAGTCGTAAACTACGAAGATGCTGCAGATATTTAAGGCATCCATCATCCATATGAGTTAAGGCATTACCATTTAATTGCCTTTAGTTTGTACATTTTTTTCGAAACGGCAGGGTTTCGCCATTATTTTCATTTAAATACATATTTCATTATTATTGTCGTAACAAATGTTGTTGTTTGTTGTGTCGTATGTAAGGAGCAATTTAGTATTTTCGTTTATTTCCAATGGCATCAGATATTCAAATATGGTGTGAATAATGGTATTGTAAATGGACCGAAATGGATACTTACAGAGATACAAGATTTGGTATCGATTTAAAAGATTCGCTGGGTACAACTGTAAGGCCACAATTTTGTAATGAAAGACGTTTCAGCTTTATTAATCCACGGAATGCATCCTTATCTATTTTTGCTATAATATTGTCTGATAATACTCTGGAAAAGATAAAAAAGAGAAGGTTAATTGGTGAGTTTCGCTGAAAGATGGCAAAATATGATGAATGTATGTTTCGAAATTTCAAATAGTTTGCATTATTCTATTCTCTCCGCAACATTTTATAACAGTAGTAGGATCCTTTCAAAAGCCATTGCAACAATTTTTTGATATATCCTTTGATAATGGGGAAGAGTGTAAGATAGGGTAGGCTACCCAACAGCTCATGGAAAATCATACCTAATGTGATGCAGTGACACCAAAAAATCGGCTGCTCTGTAATGTCGGCATCCATTGATAGTAACTGTGCTGTTATCAAGCCGTTGTGAAAACGATGCAGCAGGCATTGAACAACTTGCAGTACAGGTGACTAAAAATCTCTGAACATTCCAGTCGCATTAGACCCCGACAGCCATGAGAACATCAACTAGACGATCAGGTACCGCCAGCAAGATTTTCGATCGAGACCACTCATTTGATACCCAACACGACTAAATTCCATAAAAAAAAATTGTACATCCCCCTTTTGCATGTATGAGGACCCCCTAAACTCAACGTAGAAAGATGTAACTCATTGGTTTCAGTATTTGATAATCTTATTAGGATCAGCTCGTAATTGGTAATTAATGAATTGGCTAAATTGTTTTCAGCTGAAAGCGTTTTGAAGAAATTTTTCAGTAGTTTACAGAAAGAAAGAAAGGACACGTTGGGCTTACATAATTTACAATTGAGTGAAAAGCAACAAAAAAATGTTAATGAAAATCTGATATGGGGCTTCCATAAAAATCCCATATGGCCCCCATCAAAATAATACAGGTAGGTAATCGTAATAATAAGGTCAGGTAATCGCGCATCTTACACACCAAGTCCATTCGCCCATAGGAAAATGGTTTCAGCAGTTGGCAATGTAATGGAATGACTTGTAGGGTAGGGGGTGTGTCACCAGTTGGTAACGAGAGTATAGTAATAATAAATATAGTAGTGTTCCTGCAAAACTGTGGGTATCTACAATATACTTGAGAAGGGTTTTCAAGCAAATCTCTAAAATATAATTATACGCTATTATTAAGTTTATTTGACCATATATAGGGATGGGATATATTTTGAGGCCTAGATTTTGTATAGGTGCATCACTGAGATAGACACACAGATATTTCGGTTGGATAGGTTCTGAGAACGAGCCGTGTTTTACTTTTTGGGGCACATATTTTCGGTCCTTACCCCGCTGCGCTTCGCCCAATGTCAGAAATAAAACCATTTTCGAAAAGTACTAATTTCATTTGATACTCCACACGACCATACCCTCAAAGCCAAGACAAAATGATGCCACTCCGTGCAAATGTAGCGGTTCACCGACCACATATTCTCCCCAGATTTCGTGACGGATAGATATACATTGAATCGATTTTAGTAAGGTTTTGTTTCACACAAAACCTTAAAAACCATTGAATCTCGTCGTCCGTCCAAAAACGGGTTTTGTCAGTTTGAAACAGATTGCGGGACCATAATTTAAATTATGGAAGTCCAAGAAACGTGCTAATTTTGAAAGCAACACATATTGCAAAAACAATTCAATACGCGCACAACAACAATGTGGAATAGCCTCTCTAAAAATGGATAAATATTTTACGGACGGACGAAAGCACAATCGTCCTTTTTGGTCTGAAATGAAAAGGCATTATTTTGATTTTGTTTGTTTTTGAATTTAATGCTGAACTGCTATTATTCTTACCGCTCCTTCCTAGATCTTATATAATAAATGCTGGTTGATTTTTTAAGGTTTTGTGAGGAAGAAAACCTTAATAAAATCGATTCAATATCTCTCTATCCGTCTGTCAACGAAATTTACGGATAAAGCAATCATCAGGAAATTTTGACAAAATATGTGGTTTGTGAACCGCTACACGTGGCATCATTTTGTGTTGGCGAGCAAAATTTTTTTCACAGAATATCAAACCAAAGGACTCAGTTAGTACTTTTCGAAAATTATCCTCTTTCTTATATTAGGCAAAACACAGGGGTGTGTGGACTCAAAATATGGGGCCCGAAAAGTGAAACAGGTTCTCAGAACCTATCCAACCCAAGAATCTGAAAAATAATATAATAATAATCGTTGGCACAACAATCCATATTGGATCAGGGCCTTAAAGTGTGTTAGAGCACTTCATTCAAGACCGTAACGGTACACTAGGAGGCCATGTGGTCAGCATTGCGCTCGCCCGGGATTATTACCCTGATTTGACTCAGGTACTCATTCACAGCTGAGTCGACTGGTATCCGACGTCAAATCACGATGCAAATTCCACTGCCACCAGTGAGATTTGAACCGCGACCTTCCGTATGACAGCCTAGTGCTCTAACCACTGAGCTATCCGGACACATCTGAAAAAAATCACAGTAATGCATCGATACAAAATCTAGGCCTTAAAATACATCCTGCTGAAATGAAATTCTATAACTATATTTTATCGAAACCGAAAGGTTCTGAGAACAAAACCTGTTACACTTTTTGATGGTCATATTTGAAGCCCTCACTCCCCTATGTTTCATCCGATATCAAATATAGGTTTTGGAAAATACCAACTGAGCCCTTTCATTTGATACCCTACATGGCCACATATTGCGAAAAAAAGGGAAATACAGACCAAACACTCTCACTAATTTTCGTGATTATTTCAGCCCTGATGCATGTCAGAACATAGAGAAGGGCTAATGAAGACTCGGATCCTTACCTGGTTGGCATAGTGCCCGAATTACAACACCGCCTACAATCAGGTGAGTGTGAATACTGAAGCCATCTACAACAAAGCTCTCCGTAGCAACTACAAAGGGAAATTGATATGCCCCAATAACCGCAGTCAACAGATGTCCTGGAGATGAAGTATCAACAAATGATCTTCACAACCACCTGAAGGGCGTTATCATTGATACGGCTACATACATACTTGGCCCCAGAACAGTTGGATCGACGGTGAATGTCAGTTAGTTACGGAACGGAAGAATGCCGCATATCGAGTAGTGTTGCATTCTATAAGAACGCGGGCACGTGCAAAGACTTATCACGAACTCCGTTAAGAGGAGAAAGAACTTCACAGACGGAAAAAGGAAGCCTGGCAGAACCAGCATGTCTGTGAACACGACAAATACAGGGACCAATCGCACCAGACGCGGAAGTTTCACCAAGGAGTCAGCAGGATGATGCCATATACACCTCGATGCTCATCCTGCCGAAACAAAGAGAGAAATCTGATTTGGGCAAATTAGGGCAATGGGCTGAGTGCTTTGATGAACTGCTCATCAACAAGAATATCGGCGAGTTGGAGGTCCCGCCAACTGAAGACGACGGGCAAATGCACCAAGCATAGAGGAAACAGTCCGTGCAATCCACCGGCTTAAAAAGCATAACTCGCCAGGAGCCGATAGAATTACGGCCGAATTGGTTAAATATGGAGGCGACCAATTACCAGGTAGTTCATCAACTGATGCTCAAGGTATGGAATAGCGAATTAATTCCTAGCGACTTTCAAGGAGGCATAATCTGTTCCATACATAAAAAGGAGGATATCACGCAGTGCAGCAATTATAGAGGTATCACGTTGCTGAGTACCATCGATAAGATATTCTCTGCTATTCTACTAGGATGGGTAGCCCCATACGCCCAGAACATCATTGGCCCATACCAAGGGGAGGTTTCACTCCAAACAAATCAGCTACAGATCAGATTTTCACGGTCTGCAAACGATGGAAGAACCGTTGGAATATCAGTTGCACCATCTTTTCATTGATTTGCAGGCCGCCTATTACAGTATAGCCAGAGTAAAACTGTACACGGCCGTGAGAGAATTCGGTATCCCGACGAAATTGATAAGACTGGCCCATTGTTTTCGATTCCCTCGTCTAACGGAACATCCTGGATGGGTGTATGCACCACAGGATTTCCGTTAGTGGATGCGATGCTACTCGCTGCAGTTGGAGCACATCAGCAGCAAAAATCTGATGTCTGATCCGCCCATAGGCGGAGCAGTCACATAGAAAATGTTCCGTGAACTCCGCTTCTGCATTACAGGATAGACACGTACCATATTGGATAATTCCTATTCTGAACATATGTCCAGCTAGTGAATTACGGCCAGTCAGAATGCGCGCAGTACTTCTGCAAGTCATCCTGCTTTTCGATAGGATAAACTTTGCAGTATGTTTGTTCGGTTCTAACAGGAAAAGTTTCGTCTGTCTAGCAGCATTAAGGTGTCACCACCTGTCATTCTGGGAAGCTTCTTCCCAGTATCAGCCAATGCTACTGACACCGCAATTGCGGGTTTCGGCCGAGGCATGGGGAAAGTTGAAGCCTCTTTTGCTAAGACATCCAAGATTTTATTTCCCCTACACCATAATGACCAGATACCTAGAGTAAATCCAGCGTATTGAATCTAGAAACAGAGTTCAATAGGTTTCTGCATTCCTGAACGATTTTTGAAGTGATCAAAGCACAAATCAATGCCCTCAATGCTGCTTGACCATCGCTACAGATTGTGATGCGCCTGTCTTTCAACCGCTCGTGAGTCATCCAGCTTGACGCCCTTAGGATCGCATGCACTTCAGCCTGAAAGACCGTTGTGTATTGTCCCAAAGGAAACGTCCACTTCTCGTTTTTATTCGAGAGGTAGACTCCTGCTCCAGAACCATTTTCTGATTTCGAGTCATCGGTGTAGAAGACACACATTTTTCTGGTTCGTCCCAGTTCTCCCAAAGACTCTTCCAATGCTCGTTTCATCTTTATCTCTACATGCTTGTTCCAAAGAAGCTTCTTGTCTAGAATAACTCCTAGATATTTGACTTCTTGGGAGAGTTGAAGGGTTGTACCCTTCATCTCTGGAAGACAAAGACCATTCAGTTTCCTCCTTTTTGTAAATAATACCATTGTGGTTTTATTTGAAATTGCTGAAAGTCCATGCCTGAGACACTAAATCAATCAATGGCGTGTGTATTTCAACACACCATTCCGAGATTTCGACCAACATGCAGCACAACCACGTCATCCGCGTAAGCTTGAGCGTGTATTGGCAGATTTTGCAGTTCGCATAGTAGTGAGTAGATCAGCATATTCCATAGAAGTGGGGATAGCACACCTCTTTGAGGGCAGCCTTTCGTTGCTTCAGTTGTTAGGTAGCGACCAACACCCAGTTCAGCATACAGAAATCTCTGCGTTAGCAAAGCGTAGATCCACTTTATGAGAGTTTCGTCAACACCATGCTTTCTGGCGGTATCACAGAGCTTTTGGAAGAGCGCACAGTCAAAAGCCCCTTCAATGTCAACGAACACCAACATCGCGTACTCACCTTTCAGAGTTGTATCTTCTATGTTTAAAACCAAAGAATGAAGAGCAGACTCACAAGACTTTCCACGTTGGTAAGCACGTTGGTTTTCATTTAGTGGGTGCGACCTTAGCCCCTTCTCGCTAATGTGATTCTCAACCAGTCTCTCCAGACATTTCGGTGAAAATGATGTTAAGCTTTACATAAAGTTCTTTGCATTTGAATAGTCGTCTATACCAGGCTTTGGTATGAAGACTACCTTCACCTTCTGCCAAGAGAAAGGCACGTAGCTCAGAGCAAGACATCCTCGAAAAATATTTCAAAGAGTTTGTTCTAAGTGATCTACACCTTCCTTTAGCATCGCTGGGTAGATGAGATCCATGCCAGGTACTTTGAAGTGTTCAAATGATAATATAGCAGCTCCCGTTTTTTCATTGGTAACGACCGCTTTCGCAGTGCCCCAATTTGCCTTGCAACACCTTCGTGTTGGAGGGTTTGCAGATACCGCTAATTCACTTCTTTCCACTTTTGACACCTGTTCTCCTGAGTGGTGTACTTCAAAGAGAGTCTGTATAGACTCAACTCTGGAGTTCATGCAAGTGCTGTCCGGTTTTCTAGGAGAGTCGAACTTGGCCGACTCATCCTTATTAAGGACTCTGTACAGCCTGGAAGTCTCTCTTTCACCTTCCAATTCCTCACAGTATTTTCTAAAAGAATCTCGTTTCGAACGTTTTACGAGCCTCTTATATTCACGCTATGAGTTGCGGTGAGGGCAGCACATTAGTGAAGGCAAGACAAAACACATGGTGGAAACGTCTTCAACATCACAACCGATAACAACTACGACGATGTAATCCGCGGACGGTTATTGGCTGCCAACAAAGCCTATATCAGCTTACAAAATCTGATTCGCTGGAAACATCTCACCATAGGGTCAAAGCTCTTACTGTATAAGACTATGATCTTGCCAGTCCTCATGTATTCCTCGGAGTCTTGGGTTCTTAGCAAGAAGAGTTGCGAACTCTTGGCCGCGTTCGGGAGAAGAATCCTCCGAAGAATTTTTGGCCCCCTACATGAGGATGGACGATTCCGTAGCCTACATAACGACGAGACTTATAAGCGGTAGCACGACCGTCTGGTTGTGGATAAAATCCGGCTCAACAGGTTGTGGCGGGCGGGTCACTTAATCCGTATGGATGAGGATGATCCAGCCCGAAAAGTCTATAAGGGCAATATCTATGGTTGAAAAAGGGGAGAGAGAGGGGGGATATCGATTTGATGGACTTCGGCGCAAAACCGGGGCGTCTGGAGTTCCTTATTAAAGAAGGCCTAGATCGGTTGTTTAAAAAATAGGGTGCAGTTGAAATTTTATCTATGTGCACACAGAGCTGTTATGCACTCATCAATCCTTGCATGGATAAACACAAAACCTCTAATAACTGCAGAGTCTAACTTCCGGTTTCTCAACTCGTTGACAACGTCAGGCATCTCTTTGTGAACTTTTGGAACGCAAAAGTAGCAGCGGATATGTCACAAATTTATAATGGAAAATTGAAACAGATAACTAAAAGTAGACGAAGGTGATTCGTAAATTAATTACCCTGTAAACTTCACTTAGAAGTTGACCGCAATCATATGATCTATGTAAATATACATATCTATTCTCAGTGGCAGTTACTGATTGGTCGGGTATTAGCTGCAGGTACCACCACTAACCCTTTTATGTAAGTGAGTGTGATTCGAGCCAATTTACTTTTGCTTCTAATTGCAGTATCAAATGAGATATTTCATAATACAAACATAAAATAATTCAAAAGTATTCTTCAAGGAGAACTGAAGACAGTCAAGCAAAGCCCGACTGTGGCCATGAAATAAAATAAATTGAGTAAACAGTTAAATTAGCTAGGACGAAATACCTTTGAGGAAAAACAAGCAAAAGAAGATATTTAATTTTAGGTCAACTTATCTACTTACAAGAAAAATAAAGTCACCAATCCTTTACATCTTCCAAAATACGTTATTGTGGGAATCTTTAGGATTGAAAAATAAGATTACCGCGAATAGATATCTTCTGAAGGCAAAATTTGTTGTTTAGAATAAATAGAAAATTGCCGCTTTGAATATAACAGACTCAATGAGTATCAAACTCATCTTTATGGCGTGTTTGCATCGACCGGAACAAGTATGTTCAATGATGGTTTCGCCGTAAAATTTAAGTGGTGATAAAATATAAAGCCCACTTAAACTATGGTCAGTGATTTTTATATTCCATATATGTTAATTTTCTATATATCCTTTAATGAATTTCATTAAATTTAGGTATTGCAATCACAAACTAGATATACATATGTATATATAAAGTTCAAAGGGAAGGAACCAATTAATCATTCTATTAAAGTTGTTAATTCAAATCATAAAAAGCATTAACAATGTGCAGATATGATGCCATGCAACCCTTAGAAAATAACGTTGGGCATTTCAGAAGAAGTACGATCTTTCTTCCAAAGTAATTTCTAGGGCAATTAAGAATTCTGGCGGGTATTCATAGAAAAACCGGGAATTAATGGAGAGAAATTAAGAAAGCAACTTACTTTCGGAAAATAATCTTTATTAAAGATGCTCCTAACAAGTTCGGCGTAGGACTCTCGGTCCCAAATCCCATAACTTTATAAATGGGCAGAAAAAGGATAAAGTGGTAAAAGAAAGCAAGTCCGAGTTTATTTTGGATAAATTTAAAATATTATTGTTAATTGTAAACGTAGACTTGAGGGCTTATATTTTTAGAAGGTTAATACTGCCTTAAATTGTCCTGAAATTATCCTGACACCATAAGAGGTAATTTTCAACAATTGACCTCCTTTTTAGAAAACCCTTGTGGGAATTTTAGCGGTGCAATTTAAAGATACTTCGAAATTTGTCATTTGTAATTGAAAAAATCAGTAATAACAAATGACGTCGCTTTAAATTTTTCCCTTTTTGTCACAGAAATACCATATTCCAGCCATGCAGCCGCGGAAAGTGGGAACTCATATCTCAGCATACATATATATATGTATATATAAATATCGCAGGCAGTCGTATATTCAAGCAATTAATTATGCCCATTTAGACCCAACTATTTGCTATCTTTCCTCTCTGAAGAGTTGCATTTTCTTGCACTAGCTTTGGATGAAAGCAAAGCAAATAATATGAACGAAATCGTGGAATTCGCCCAACTAGGGCAAGTAGCCATTTCATGATTTAATGCTTCAGATTTTATGGCACTGGCCGGATGAAAAGTTAAAATTATTCCTGCAACACTTCAGGTATTATTTCTCTATATTTAATTTGTTATTAAAGAAATTAAAAGCCTGGATGAATGGGTGGAATTGCAAGTGGGAGTTGATAGAGGAGGAATTTCGAATGACAGCTTCCAGATGTTCTTAGAGAGCTCTAAGTTAAAAGTTGTCGAAGGCGCAAAACAGAAAGATTTTCTTTACTAATTGATGTGCCGCGATGTCTTCAATCTACGACGTTGCTGAAAAGTTGGTGGCCGAAAGTGCAATATGCTTATTTTCAATTGCGTCCGAATGCAGTTTGTGAGCCATTAGAGTGCCGTCTAATTGAAGCAAATTGGGAAAATATGCTAACGGACGGGGTGAAATATTTATGACATGCATGTCTTGAAAACTTCAAAGGCATGTTCTCTCCACAGTAATGGAAATATGCTCACTTTTACTTTGTAGATAACTTTTAGCATTTGCCAAATCTTAATAGTCCGCTCTTATTGCCAAAAACTGAAATTAGACTCCTTCAGGGTAGTTTCAGTTAGTACATTATATTGAGTAGTTTCAACTCCGCCATGCAATTAACATAATATGTTGGTCCAAAGGCCAGGTAAAGGAGGAGGGTTCTTCAAGGACGCGGTGCGACTTTCCCGTAACAGAATATGTAATCTTCAGTAAAACAAAAATAAAATGCTGAGATCAGGGAAAGAGATAAATAGAGTATAGTTGGAGTTATTCCACAATTTTAAATCCTACCTGATCTCTCTTCGTGACAGGTCCCGCGACAGGCCGACCAAGAAAATTCATACAATGTCGTTACTAACAAAATGATGGGATCGAGTCATATGCCTCGGAGAAATGCTAGGGTGGCCACCTCAGTCGACGCGGCAGGACGGGCTTCGGTCCTGTCGAGAAATGGGCAAGGTTTCCTAACACATGGACGGTGTTAGGAAATAAGCAAGTTAGTACGAACAAAACAAACAAAACAAATACATGTCTACACCGTAAATGTTGGTACCCCAACTGGAAAAACCGAGGAACTCGCAAGAGTCCTTCGGAAAAGGCGCATTGATATCTGCGCTCTGCAAGAAACCCGATGGTCTGGTGCCAAAAGCTGCGACAGTGAACGCGAACGCGGTAAAAATGGCTACAAACTTCTCTATTTTCGTAGCCCACACACTCAATATGGTGTTGGAATTGCCATCTCAGAGGGTTTCCGTGATACCATTAAAGAAGTCGAACGATTTGATGATCGGCTGCTGAAATTCAAGATTATATCAGCTGATCGCACTATTCACTTCTTCACCACAAGCAGGTCGACCTGATGCCGAGAAAGATGCCTTCTCGCAACTTCTGAATCAAAAGGCTTGTCACGTGCCTGCTGGCGACTATATTATCATTGGCGGCGACCTTAATGGTCATGTGGATGAAAAGGCAGACGGTAACAGGTGCCTTGGGGAAAGGGGTTCGGAGCGCACAATGAAGGTGGCGAGCGTATAATCGATTTTGTGGACACCCATGACCTTGTACTTATGAATACATGGTTCATTAAACGATTGTCTCATCTTCCTACATTTTATAGTGGGAACAGTAAAACGCAAATCGATTATATTCTCATAAGACGCCAACATTTTACCACTGTCACTGATTGCAAAGCCTTTCCCTATGAGAACATCGCACCTCAACATCGGCCATTTATTGCCATCCTATGAATTAAGCCACCGATAAAACAGCGTGAGAAGTGCACTGGCCTGTGGCACATTAAATTGTGGCGATTTCGTGAGTAGAAAGAAGAAATGATATCACTCACAAGATTACCAACCATTACGAATGTGGAAGAATTGTGAAAATAAATGAAATACACAAAGTCACAAAGCAGCCGCTGCAACCCTCGGGGTGACCAAGCCGGGTAAACGGTACATCAACCCAGATACTTGACTTTGGAATGACGGTGTTGAAATGAAGGTCCAGGAAAAGAAACGTCTCTACCATAAACTTCTCGACGATAAAACGCTGGCCAATTGGCAAATTTATAAGAATACCAACCGGCAAGAGAAAGAAAAGAAAGCGGTCGCTGTCACCCGAGCGGGCCATTAGAAAAATGTTTACGATAAACTGGACACTCAGGAAGTCGAGAGAGATCAACTTGCTAAAAGCCGTAACGAACGCACACAGGATATCGAACACTTCTATTGCGTTAAAGACAAGACCAACCGTCGAAACGCAACGGATAAATGGCGAGAATATCTCGAGCAGATTTCAACTGAAGAATTTGCTCATCCTCCACTTCCACAATCATTGCCGACATTTGAACCAGTTCCACCTGTCAGCGCAACTGAAGTCGAGGAGGCAATAAAACGAATGGAATCGGGGAAAGCCACAGGACCTGACGACATCGCATCTGAGCTCTGGAAAGTGAAGAGCAGGGACCCAACAATGTGGTTTAGTGAATTCTTTAATCGGGTATTCAGGAAAGAAGAACACCATCTGACTAGCAAGAAAGTACCACTGTTTGAATTTGGAAAAAGAAAGGTAGTCCAGCAGAATATTCAAATTACCGTCCGATCCGGTTACTTTCCCATACCATGAAGATTTTTGAACGCATTCTTGACAACCGTATTCACGAAATCGTTGAAATAACCGTGTATCAAGCCGGATTTCTCAAAAACCGTGGACGCTGCGGGGTTACTCATGGAGAACCAACCTGAATGCTTCTCCTGCCCTCTTTACATCGCATTTCTAGATGTACAGAAAGCGTTTGACCGTGTGCCACGCGAACTCATCTGATATGTTTTACGCAACACTTAGTGCCAAAAGAACTCGTGCGCTGGGTTGAATTGCTCTACCACCATCGGAAAAGTAAAGTTCGAAGTATGGCGCGTGTATCAAAACCGCTTCGTATCTCTGTTGGTGTTCATCAAGGAACCACTCCTCTTTCTTTTTGTTATGGACACCGTCACACGGGCCATCCAAGGTCCAGAGCTCTATACACTGCTTCATGCAGATGATGTTTTCCTAGCATCTAATAACAAAAATGATCTCGAGCAACTTGATAAAAAAATGGAATGATTGCCTTATACAACATGGTCTCCGATTGAATTTGAATAAAACTGAATTTATGTCAACCGCTCCCCATGAAACAGACACAACCACTATCAGCGACAGTGATCTGCCCAAAACTAAGCAATTTAAATACCTCGGGTCAATGCTACCGGCCAACGGAGAACTGCGTTATGAAATTACTTCACGCATTAACGCAACCTGGATAAAGTGGCGTTCCGCAACTGGTGTTCTTTGTGATTGGCGTATCAACGAACGTCTCAAATCGAAAATTTACCGCGATGTCGTCCTGTCATGTTCTGTGGTTCTGAGTGTTTACTGATTATTAAAGACAATGAACGGTATCTTGCGGTAATGGAGCCGAAGATGTTGCGTTGGACTAGTGGTGTGACACGTTTTGATCCCATCCGAAATGAGGATATCCGCGATCGTTATGGGGTTGCACCGATCGTGGAATTGCGAGAGAGGCGCCTTCGATGGTATGGTCACGCAATTCGTGCTAACAAGAATTCACTTGCCAAGATTGGTTTGAGCATCGAAGTCGATGATAAACAACCAAAAGGCAGGCCGAAACAACGGTGGCTTGATACGCTGAATGGGGATTTAAAAGCCTCGAGATTGCATCCAGATCAGGCATGCGATAGAGCCAAATGGCGAAACCGATCACGATGGGCCCACCCCGCTTATGAACGGGACAAAGGCTAAATATTTATGTGCCCGATCCTTGATCTGCGTTCAGTTCAAGGTGGTTCGCAGGATTTTCCACTAAGTGTAAGTAGACAAATAAAAAATCCATTCTGGCTTTTTGCAACGTGTCTAAAACGACCAGTATGGGGCGCACCTAGAAGCAGCTGAGAGGGACATTCCTAGAAATCTTTCGATTTCAAAAATGTCTGTATGTTGTTTACTTTTCCATCCAGGAGGAGTCCGCCAGAAATTCAAAGTGAACACCCTCCCCCATACGTGGAAAGGAGGGTGTAAAGTTTTCTTTTATCGAATAATCATACGCAAACAATATTTGTCGATGCGGGTATTAGTTCCGACATCACCTTGCAGTGGGGGAGTGCGGAAGTTAGAAACTGATCATTTACTTCACGGACACATTTTCTGAAACCACCAAACCTAAAAATCTGAAAATGAGGAAGTTGCTATTATATGGTCTAAGTCTCAAAATATCCATCATATTACTCAAATAAAGTTAATAATAGTATATTACTAGGTTTTTGGGAAATTGAGTGGAAACCCCTTGGAGTTCATTCTAAAAGCTTTGCAGTGACATCAGCTATAATGTGTCATGTGAGCTATCCCCAAGTTTAACGAGTAATGTAGATACTATCTACGTTCAAATGCAACAACTGTGCACTCAAATATTCTTCTAGCTTCCGATTTTCGACTTGTTTTATTGTAGCATGGTTTCGAGTTGCTTGTCTATTGTTTCGTTGCAAATTCCTCACGTAGATTTTTGTTGGCGTATCGATTAAAGCTATGCGTGATAATTTTCAACCACTGTGTTGAACATGTAGCAAGCAGCAAGTTTTTTTCGGCTTCTTGAGTGGACGCATAATTCAGTAGCTTAGACTTGCCTGATATTGAGATGTTTAAGTCATAATTAAAAATTCTTTTACTTAATATGTATATTCTGTTAAAGAAGGTCCTAAGACCGCTTGAGAGAGGATTGGGGACAAGCCAATATCCGGGATTATCAGAAATTATGTAGGGCTATCAGTAGTCGTTACTAATTTAATGCATCTTTATTTCACTGAGGTAACGAATCCCCGGTGAAATTCTCTATTTGTCATAAATGGTAGCTAAAAGGGATACAAATCTGCAGAACCTGTAGATTTCGAATTATTAATTGTTATGGAAATGTTATCCATTTCGCGGATGACGGACCTTCTGATTCACCAACGGAGAAGGAGGTTCCTAAAGCATTCCTAAAGTTGGCATTATGACCGTGATAAGTAATCTGAATTCTAATGTGGGTTACTGGCAATACCCTGTTCGCACATGTGATAGGGAAATATGGTCTGGACGTCTGTATCGATAACGGCGATAAGTAAGCTTCCACCGCAGCAGTCATTTCAAAAGATTACCATTTAATGCCTGCCTGGGTGTTATTTCCGCTATTTCTCGCAGAATTGGAGAACTGCAACCTCCAAGTTCAACATTGTCCGCTTAAATGATACTTTGAATTACCTCCCTGCGGATATTGATGAGCATTAGGTCCAAACATGCTTTTTCTCTGGCGCTACTCAAGTTGTCGCCCACATCCTGATAGGATGCTAGAAGATCAGGTTGACTGTTTAATTGTGGAAGCAGAACAATGAATGGAAGCGCCAACTTAGTGTGCGCCAAAACAAAAGAAAATTTGTTATTGCACTGGCCAGGAAAGCGGAAGATGCGCAGATCACAATGATTTCAGAACTGTATATATCATCACGAAAGAACTTGATTAGCTGAAGAGATGGAAGGAACATTTCACCACGGTTCTCAACGGTATCACATCCTGTGAAGTTCCTCCTCTTGTGGATGAAATGCTTAGTTGACATGACGGACTGCTCCTCTTAATAGAGGAGAGATCATCATAATCGTGGAACCTCGTGTATTGTCCACGCCCTTTGGATGATTTTGGAACAGTGCGCGGAGTTGAGATCTCGGCTTTACCTGAACACCATCGATTTCGAGAACACTTTCGGCAGCGTAAACAGTGAATATATTGGAAGTGGTTTACCTAGATCATATCGAAGAAACTAATAATTATTATCAGAGCGATATATGATTTTACAAAACGTCGCGCACTGCGCTGAAGTAAAATCACGGAGGAATTTAAGGTTCAAAGCAGAGTCGGACAGGATTTCATGTTGTTACCGATATTATATCATTTTGTTATTGCTGAGGTCCATCATACTGGCTTGTTCGGAGGACATGGACACCAGTGTGCTATGACATTTTCCCTCAAACACCTCGACTACCCTAATGACATCTGCTTGCTCACGTCAAGTCAAGTCAAATGGCTTTGGGTTTGGAAAGCCAAGCAGGGACGGAGTGAAGACAAGCACCAACAAAATCAAGGTTCTCTGTGCCGGCTGATCGCACTCTCCCTTTCTGCCTAATGGGCTTAATATCAAGAGCATTGATTGTTTGTGACATGCCATCGGCGTACTCTCACCTGATCGCTAGCTAGCTAGTAGATGGTTTGATCAGAAGGCAGAAGTGGCAGTATATAGGTCACACATAAAGAAAGGGGACTATTGCATTGCTGGTTACGCGACCATCTCAAGACGGTTAATGAATGAGTCTCCCCAGAAACACATGACGAAGAACAGTGAAGGAGTAAGCCGTCAAGGAAATTGCTAGGCGAACTGAAGCGCAGCTTCCAAATCTCAGCGATGCCGCTAAAGCGTAACTTTTGCGCATTAAAGAAGAAATGACAACGATACATATACATACATACTACGGTGAACTACTTACTGCCTTCTTTAGAAGATGACGGAATCTGACTTGTTACACAATCACAAGATGAATGAAGCGCATAATATTAGTGAAACGTTGCTTTTCGATCATGTGCGATATGGTAAGCGTTTGACTGCACAAAAAATCGTCAGGAGTTTATCCAGTTTTTCCGATGCCGATGATTCAAACGGCTCTTAGCCAGGCAGTTGATTTTTAAGCTTACCAAGCGTTTTTCTATAAATGAGAATATGTTCGCGGTAACATAGGTTTTCTACGATGTTGAGAGCGTTCGCACACAACAATCTTACAAATTGAATTTTCCAATGTTCTAGATTTTACACTTTTGACGTTTCTCTTTGGTTTGATTTGCAGCTGCTATAATTTAAAAGAAATCGAAAAATACGTTTTTTCGGCATATAAATTACCCTATCCACTTGTTGGTTCACCTCGAATTCCAAAAAAAAAAACACAACAGACACAATATTCCGAATAAAACGAGAAAGGTTTGACAAAAGCAAGTTACATGCAGGGCCCTCCACAAATGTGTAGCTCTCGTATTCCATAAATTTTCGATCGTCCATTGAATGCCGTCATCGGAGCTTTTCAGACCACGTCAACATGAAAAACCACAAAAACAACCGCAAAACTTTAGCGGCAGTTCAAGAAGGATTGTATTTTCATAAATGAAGTCTGGAACAGTGAGCGACTAAATGTGAAAATAATAAAGGATATGCACTCTGTCAACCTCCGTTTCTAACTTATGGAGCCGGTTTAACCCGGTATAAGATAACGCATTTATTCCAGGCAGAGAAGCCTTCCCATTGGAACAAACTAATGGTAAAGCGGGGGTGATTGAAACGCTGGTTAGGCTTGATCGACTCAATCATCGCTTCTGACGGTGCCAAGGTACTCAAGCGCCGTTGATATTAAGTAAACTGACAGACTGGCTGGCCAAGAATGTGATTCCACAATGGTAGTTAAGCTATCCACTATAAAGTTTGTTCTAAAGCGTGAAATCATGGATACCCCAACATTCGACCAAGCTAAGAGAAACATCAATCAAATAGGAATACCGGAAGCTGGCGCTTCGGGTATCTTATGTGAGAAACTTCCTACGCACATTTTTCCATTAGTATATGACTAAAAACTCAAAATATTATTCCATAATTCTTTCAAACTACAAGATATACGTACATATTCCAGACGCATTTTATTTCTCAGAGAATGGTAATTTGGCGCCAAGAAGATTATTTTGACCTACCATAACTCTACTAATGATAGTAGGATTTCCACCAAACTCCATATCAAAACGGACCAAAGAGACGTGGGAGTAAGTTGCTCTCCATTTCGTCCGGTCCAACAACAAATGGTTTGGACTTAGGATGCCTCAATTATCCTAAACAATTATATTAAGGCGAAATTTCGTGGATTTAGTATGAGCTTAAGGAAGATTCGCAGTAAATTTTCAATATAAGAATATAATATTATTAACTTTATTTGAGCTGATATCGTAACATGGATCAACATTTTTTTCGGGTGGATAATTTCTGAGAATGAGCCTTCAAGCAGTTGAAAACTTTCGGACCTTCGCGCTGTCGCATTTGCAGCCAATGTTAAAACTAATAGCTGGTTTAGAAAGTATTAATCAAAAACATTTCATTTGACACCCCAGATGGCTGTATTTAGTGGAAAAAATGTTGCATCCTTCGTTTAGGTGGTGGTGTGGGTCTCCACACTCCAGTTAAGTTCAATGGGTAAGAATGTAATTCATCGCATGCGTGGGGGTTCAACAATCCAAACTTTCAAATTTCGTACCAAAAGGTGGAACAGTTACTGTCAAAAGTGTGTTTTACAGACAAACAGACAGAGAGGAAGTGAACCGATTTTAATAAGATTTTGATTTCAACAAAACCTTAAGCAACTCGGGAAACCAGAAACTAGACGCTTCAAGTATAAAAGATTTTGTGTTTCCCTATGTGAGGAATGATGAGAACCTGACAATTCCATGTATCCATAATTAAAAATGCAATTGCTCTTTACATTTAAAAAGGCATTTACACAAATAGTTTGGTCTGCAATGCACTATATTGATAGCAGACAACCTCATACGCTTCACACAAGGAGCCCAATATTATTAACAAATGTGAAAAAGACAACCTACAACAGATACAGTGGATTCGTCATGAAATGAATTTTCATATTTCAGGCGAATGTCAATTATTCTTGTTAATTATGACGTCAGTATCTTATTTGTATGGCTTTAAAAGCAGTAAATTCGCGTGAAATTGCTAAGTTTAATCTGCTATAACTTTGGCGTTAATGGCCAGACTTCCCTAAAATTTGGCATGTGTATACGAAATATTGTCTTCTATGCTGCTATTTCATTCAAACACACTTTCCTGTTTTTCGGATTTTTGGGTTGAGTAGTTTCCGAAAAAGAGTCTTGTCTCACTTTAAGTGTGTACATTTTGACTCCTTACTCGCGCACTTTGCAATTCACATCAAAACTAATATCAGACTCGGAAAGCACTAATTGAGACCTTTCATTCGATACCCCATATATTGGAGTGAAAAAAATGTAGATCCCCCCTTTACATGTTTGGGAAGCCCCCCTTTAAACTGCACGTAAATGTATGTCACTCACTGGGGGGTGGGGTGGGATTTCATAGTTCCCATGCGTCCACAACATTTCGTTCGAATCGATTTAGCCGTTTTGGACAAAAGTGCGTGTGACAGACAGACAGACAGACAGTGAATCGATTTTAATAAGATTTTGTTTTACACAAAACCTTAAAAAGAAGAAATTAATTAGTTTAGGTACCTAGTCCCATCCTCAGGTTGCATCCACACTTAGGGCAAATTGGAAAATAGCAGATAAAGTTTGGAATTTTAATGAGCAAATTCTCTTTGACCCTGGGGCAATAAAGCTCAGTGAACGTTGTAACAATCCCTCAACCTAACGAAATAAGGTATCTTGGTGTTTATCTGGAGAGATGAGTTACGTGGAGCAGCAAATAAAGTTGAACAAAAAGTGTCTTATATTCCGTTGGGAAAAAGTAATGTCGTATTTTGTCAATAGATGGCGATACATAAACATATCTTGTGTTGTACTTATCGCATCGGGTCATACTATACGGCGATTCGAAGACGACAATCTGGGCTACAGGTGTCTGTTTGACAATTTTCTGATCGTACGTTTCAGTCTCAAGTTATAGCCCGTCAAAGATGGAGTCCACCAAGAAAGAAATTCGTCATATTTTACATTTTTACTACCTGAGAGGTAAAAATGCAGCGAAGAGGGCCAAACAAATTCGTGAAGTTTATGGGTCCGATACTGTAACGATTCGCACAGCACAGCGTTGGTTCGATCGATTTCGTTCTGGTCTAGTGGATGTCGAAAATACACCCAGTACTGGGGGTGGATGTCGTAGAAACCGATAAAATCGTCGAAATCATCCAAGTAGACCGGCATGTGAGCACTCGTTCGATTGGCCAGGAACTGGGTATAGACCATAAAACCGTTTGGAACCTTTTGCATAAGATTGGATTCCAAAAAAAGTTGGATGTTTGGGTGCCACACTAGTTGATGCAAAAAAATCTCTTGGACCGAATCAACGCCTGCGATGCACTGCTGAAACGGAACAAATTCGACCCATTTTTGAAGCGGATGGTGACTGGTGATGAAAAGTGGATCACGTACGAAAATTTCAAGCGAAAAAGATCGTGGTCGAAGCGCGGCGAACAGGCCCAAACCATCGCCAAGCCCGGATTGACGGCCAGGAAGGCGTCGCTGGGTGTTTGGTGGGATTGGAAGGGAGTCATCCACTATGAGCTGCTCAACTATGGCCAGACCCTCAATTCGATCCTCTGCTGTGAGCAACTCGACCGTATGAAGCAGGCGATTGACCAGAAGCAGCCAGGATTGGTCAATAGGAATGGTATTCTGTTCCACCAGGACAAGGCTCGGCCCCACATTTTTGATGACCCGCCAGAAGCTACGGGAGCTCGGATGGGATGTCCTATCACACCCACCGTGTAGCCTGGACCTGGCACCAAGTGATTACCATCTCTTCCGGTCCATGCAAAACGCTCTTGGTGCTACTAAGTTGGCCTCAAAAGAGGCTTGCGAAAACTGGCTATCTGAGTTTTTTGCAAATAAGGGAGGGATAATGAAGTTGCCTTCTAAATGGCAACAACTTTGCGCAACGGCGCATATTTGGCTTAAATCGAATAATTCTAAGTATGTTAAATAAAGCGTTAAAATTCGATTGCAAATACGACATTACTTTTTCCCCAACCCAATATATAAAGATTATACGCTAGGATTCTAATACAAAGACCTTGTCTTCAAAGCCGTCACAATAACAATCTTTACTTAGAGAATTCACCAAGCAAAGAATTGATCATAATATACTGTCAGAGTGCAGGTAATCATTCTTGTCTCACACACAAAAAAAAATATTCAATTTGCAATTTATCTCTGAAGAATAAAAGTATGATGATTCTGTGCACTGAAAAAATATGCCTAATATTTGAGAACACTTCACAAAATTCTCCAACGCATTTGCTCTCACCATAACTTAAAGTATCATTTATAACAATCACAACAAATTACAACAAATCGCCTACCTGTCATTTACAGTAACGCAGAGATATATACGCGAGAATCGTTTCGCTTTATTTGCACGATGTGCTCACGCTTGTTATCTTTCAAAGTACCATCAAAAGCACTTTCCTTAACTACCTGGGCAATAACACAAAACGAATTACACACTCGTATGTTATACTCTCGCCCATGACGAATTCCTGCTTTTCCTATAAATGCTGTTCGCAGTGGAAAGCACTCCTTTGAACAGATTGAGAACTCCGTCCGCTATGACATAAGTAATTTGTAAAGTGGATAAGGACAAGAAAGAATAACAATTTCACCACATGGGAAAAATTTACGATTTTCCCAGCGAACTTTTCGAAAGTGTCTCCTGAAATGGAGCACGGCAATGGCGCAAATTACAAGATACTTTATCATAAGCACGTGAATTCGCGAAAGAGGTGCTGAAGAATGGCAGGGGCGGATTACACTAAATATTATCACGGAAAATTTACTGGTTGAATACTCACGTAATTTTTACTTATTTAAACATTGTAAAGAGTTTATGGAAAACGTAAGTAATAAACTCTTTAAAATTGAATCGTAACCAGAGAGAAATGCCACCTTTGATCCTACGTTTAAGGCCTCGAGTATCTCATCTCTGAAGCCTTATCCTTCAAGTTTATAGAGCTAGCATATTGGCGCACATATCGTTTTCATCACGTTCATAAATAAACAGCATTTTTTGAGGAGTTCTTTCCAAATTCATACGAACTCAAACACCCAAGAAAGACGATCAAATTTTTCTGATACATAATCCAGAGTTATTTTAAAAATAACTACGAACGTGAAACACTACCTTTGCTGAATTTGTTCACAAAGACCGACGGCGATTTATCTGTCTCAAAACCAAAGAGTATTTATTTATTTTATTTATTTATTTAATTTAACGGACAACAAACAGAGTAAACTCCAATTACTTATTGTCCTCAGGAGGAGGCGAAAGCAATAATCTTATCCTATGCTTATAACTACTTAAAGTAGAGAAGTTAAAAGGACCAAGTTGTTGTGCGTTGTATTTTCCGCAACGCCTAGGAATCGGGGAATCAAAGTAGACTTGGAGCTCTGCGAAAAGCAAGTTGAAAAATGTCTGCGTTACGTGCGTTATAAGACGCAGGACGGTAGGTAATGTGGTTAGCAGCGGAGAAGTCCATCAGACCCAAAGAAAATTTAAAAAATGTGCATAGATCCAGATAGGATCTGCGCTGTTGTAGGAAGGGAAGCTTCAGAAAGCGGAGGCGGCAGGGGTAGTCCACACGAGGTAAGCTTTTCGTAAAGAAGAGGAAACGGGTGAATTTACGTTGCACATTTTCAAGGGCAAGACAATCACAGTTACGTGAGGGTGTCCAGATCATGGAGCAGTACTCAAGGGCATTCCTCATGCGCGAGGGAGGGGAGGTCAAAGGGTAGTATAGGTCCCAGGGCGAAAAGTGGATTGGTACCCACGATGGAGCATAAAACCTGGAAAATGCCTGCTGAACCAACACCAACAGCTCTACTACCAAACCCTATCTCCACCTCCACGTGGTGACCGCTGCGAGCTCTTTCTTAACGGAAAGGTACAGACGGAGAAGGATGAAGGTGAGTCTCCCGCGCCTAAAAACGGGACAAATTGTACCAACTGGTCCTTAAGGTTGGGGGCTGGGTAGGGCTGACAATGTTACACGGAAAGCAACTTGTTACGAAGCCACAACAGGAGCCTCGGACTGGACGGATTATCCAACGACGAACCCGGCAACGAAAACGGAATAACGATTTGCGTATTTTCTCATGGAACGTGCGCTCCCTGTACAGAGATGAAGCTGATGAGCAGCTAGCCGATACCCTGTCCCAATATAGGGCTGATGTTACAGCGTTGCAAGAGATGCGATGGACAGGGACCGGTTTCCTGGAGAAGAGCCGCCACACCATATATTATAGCGGCCATCCAGTAAACCATGTGCCCGGAGTAGGTTCTTAGTCAGCCAAAAAATTTAACCTGCTGTTATCGGCTTTGAAAATATAAACGAAAGGTTATGCACTCTGCGTTTGCGAGGCAAGTTTAGAAATATAAGCCTCATTAACGTTCACGCCCCTACAGAGGAGACTGTAGAGTCGGAGAAGGATACCTTCTACGAGACAGTAGAACGAACCCTCGAAGCTTGTCCCAGCTATGATATCAAAATCATACTTGGGGATTTTAACAGCCAAGTAGAGAAGTACGCGCAATGCTGACCACATTGCCTCCTAGTGTACCGTTACGGTCTTGAATGAAGTGCTCTAACACACTTCAAGGCCCTGATCCAACATGGATTGTTGCGCCAACGATTATTATTAGGGAAGTAGCGCGTATTCAGGCGATACGTTGGCTCCCATAGCTTACACGATAATACAAATGATAACGGACTGCGGATTATTCAATTAGCAGGGTCACACGAAATGGTTGTTTGAAGTACCTGGTTTGCGCGGAAAGCGGTTCACAAACATCCACGCCATCCACAACACAGCCCTCCGCGACACCTATAAGAGGGAAATGGATGCCGTAATAACCGCGGTCAACAGAGGACCTGGAGATGAAGCATCAACAAATGATCTTCACAATCACCTGAAGAACACTATCATTGATACGGCCACAAACTTACTTGGCCAAGAGAGAGAGAGAGGCCAAAAGAGTCGAAACGGCTGGTTTGACGATGAATGTAAGCTAGCAACGGAACGGAAGAATGCCGCATACCGAATAATGTTGCATTCTCAAAGAACGCGGGCACGCGCAGAGATTTATCACGAACTCCGTCGAGCGGAGAAGCAACTTCACAGACGGAAAAAGGAAGCCTGGGAGAACCAGCAAGTCTGTGAACTCGAAAAGTACAAGGAGCCACCGCACCAGGCGCGCAAGTTTTACCAACAAGTCAGCAGGATGAAGCCTTATACACCTGGATGCTCATCCTGCCGAGACAAAGAGGGAAATCTGATTTCCGAGAGAATGGACATATTGGAGCAATGGGTTGAGTAGTTTGATGAGCTACTGAACAACCAGAACATCGGCGAGTTGGAGGTCCCGCCAACTGAAAACCACGGACAAATACTGCCACCACCAAGTTTGGGAGAAACAGTCCGTGCAATTCATCGGCTAAAAAATCATAAGTCACCAGGAGGCAATGGAATTACAGCCGAATTGGTTATATATGGAGGCGACCAGTTACACCAAGTGGTTCATCAACTTGTGCTCAAGGTATGGGACAGCGAATCAATGCCTGACGATTGGCAACGAGGTGGTACCGGAATACTTGTGGGTCGCCATTATCGTTTCAGGCATATTAATAGGCCTGAATTTGAAACTTTTGAGTGTATCGAAGTCTCATGTATTTTTTTTTCACTGCCTAGAGGAGGGAATTTATACATTCTGTCAGTCTATGCAGTGGGAAACAATCGAGCCAAGTTCAAGGAGGAATTCCATTCTCTGTTTACGATACTCGAACTGAATAGGCTGCATAATTACTATATTATAGCTGGCGACTTGAATGCTAAGCATATGTCGTGGCTAAACGTCACAAACAATCCCAGAGGGGTATTCCTCAAATCTTGGATAGAGCAATACCAGATAGAGTATAAATGCGAATTATATGGGTCAGAGAGTCCAACCTGGCCCAGGGCAAATTCCTATCTGGAATTGTGCATTGCTGACGCGCGCTTGAACTTTAATTTTAGGAATCCTCAACGGAAACTACAGACTCTTCCTTACGATAGCGACCATAACGCTATTCTTATTGAAGTTCTGTTTGATGGACGAAGAGTTCGCCTTCTGCCGATGGACAGTGGCGTCCACAGGCTGAACTTTAAACAAACAAATTGGAAGAAATTCCAAGAGAGGTTTTTTCCGGGATATCGAGAGGAATGCCCACCTCTTGATGGGGAAAACGATAGTACAATTGCAACAGGTGACAGGAACCTGAGCAACGAGGAAATACTTCAGTATCTTCTCAAGCTGGAGAACTTGACGCTGGAAACAATTGAACAAGTCGTCCCTAAGATTAAACCTCGCAATAATATGGAAGGATATGAAACTGCAGCCATAAAACGGTTGAAAAAAGTGAAAAGCCTTCTGCTCCCTCGCGTCAACAAAATCTATCGGAGATATGGGGACTATCATCATCTCATATTGGTTGAGTTCAAATCACTTTTAAAGATCGCGCGGGATCTTATCCGTCAACATTACGTAAATGAAGTGAACTTCCAATGGCGGGAGAAGTTAAAGGGTATTTCACCAAGCGATCCAGATTCCATGTTTACTAAGATAAATACGTTATTCCGGAAGAAGTCACGAATAACTGTGCCGAGAATTAAAGTCGGTGGCAGCGAGATACAACACCTTATTGACTCAGGTATAGACACGAATAGTGTAACTGCTGATGCGCAAGGCAATTACATCGTAATGGATGATGCTCTGAAACTCGAACTTATACTGGAGCACTTTGAATCGGTGCATCGGCCCAGAACGGACTTAGAGCCAACGCGACTTTCGGAAATTTTAGAACGAGATGTCCACAATTTCAAATATACCCTGAACGGCACCACAGTTCTCCAATTTAGCTCTGCGTTGCAGGCTGATCTCATACCGAGTGATAATCTGCTTGATTACTTTGTCTCATGTGTAGAGTTAACTTCCATATTCAGAAGAGTAAACAATAAGAGATCATCCGGTATGGATGGCATTCCCAATGTGGTCCTCAGGCATTTACCAGACATTGCCATTCGTAATTATTGCATTTTGTTCAATAATTTATTGAACAATTCCTTCTTTCCAGGACAATGGAATAAAGCCCGAGTATTCCCGATTTTAAAGAGAGGGAAGGATTCATCCAGCCCTCAAAGCTACCGCCCAATCAGTTTGCTGCCTAACATCAGCAAGGTGTTTGAGGTTTTGGTATTGAAAGTCTTGAACGGGCATATAAAGAAGAAGGAATTATTGCCGAACGCGCAATTCGGATTCCGATCTGGACATTCGACAATACATGCAATAACGAAGGTAACGTCTGATATTTGCTGGCGGATTAACAATGGTGAGTGCGTAGGCGCTTGCCTTATAGACATGGAGAAAGCCTTTGATACCGTCTGGTTGGATGGATTGATTTTCAGGCTCCTGAAGAATGAGTTTCCCAGCCACCTCGTAGCGATGATGTGTAGTATGCTGTATGGCAAGTGCTTTGTCATTATGGACGGAAATCTCACTACTAGCAGAGAATTTCATGTTCTGAATGGATTACAGCAAGGGACAGTGAGTGCGCCTACACTTTTTGCGGTATTTGCCGGTGAATTGCTCAATTCTTTCGATTTTAATAAATCTCCTAAAAGGTCGTTGGTTGCCTTTGCTGACGATCTGATAGCCTTCACGGCGCACAAGAAGGTAACTGAGGTGCAATGATATTAAGTTCTTCACGAACAGTTGGCGGATGAAAATCGATGCCCAAAAGTGTGAAATGATTCTGTTTCGAAATTCCTTGGCGTATGCCAGTAGGAACTTGAAAGGGAATTGGAGAGATTTCCACATTGTCGCGAACGAGGATAGTTCAGAGCGCATTCCTCATAAGAAGTGCGTTAGATACCTGGGTGTGCGTCTTGACGAGCGTCTCCAATTTAACGAGCACGTTAAAGTCGCGCTAGAAAGCGCTCGCAAGGCATTCATGTCTCTTCGAAGACTCTTTTATGCTCCACATCTTAGCCGGAAGGTTAAGATTATTTGTTATCTTACTTTGGTTAGACCGGTGCTCACCTACGGGTGTGCTATCTGGTTTAATTTGGGTGCTAGCCAAATGGAGAAAATAAGGATCTTTGAAAGGAAATGTCTGCGTGCTTGCACGGGGCTTAATAGGACTGCTTCGTCAAACTATGAGCACTATATAACTAATGAAGTGATGTATGCAGCTGCTGCTGTGCCAAGAATCGACACAGTTATCGTCAGATTGATTCGGAGTCATATAGTACGATCTGCTTCGCATGGTGAGAACCCTTGGGTTTCGCAGCCGTTCTACCCAAATGATGGGTATTTCGAGAAAACTCTCACGACAGGCTTCATTCCTCCCGAAGCGTTCGTGTATCTTGACAGGAATGGGCTAATTCTTGATTCTGCCGGTGATCCGGTTATGTATCATATACATAGACGGGCCACGGACAAAAGGATAGAATACCCCCCGAATTTGACAGTGGGGGCTCCGGGATTCGACTGGAGATACTCCAGAGCGAGAGCAATTGAGATTAAGCGGGATGAAAAAGAGAAATTTTGGTACTGGTGGCTGCGGGATGCCGGTTAGCGGTGGCCGTGCTCAGTTCTGCCATTTGTTTCTTGGTGGGGCTTTATAAATATGTACATATTGAACGGGTGCTGATTTTGTCTCCAGTTGTAACTTATAAATACATACGTTATTATTCTTTGTTTTTCTGTATGGATGTTATTGTAAAAAAAAAGAAAAAATGTATAATATAAAATATATAATTATGATAGTTTTAAGAACAATAATTTAAGTTAAAAGTATCTTTTGAAGCGATCAAATATTTATTATTACTTTTATATTTCTTTATTTGCCACTAAGGCCAAGTGAATTCTGTCGGGTTTTTGACCATTTCCCGACAACTTATTGTAAAATTAGATTTTTATTTCTTACTGTTTCTCTTCTCTACCTGTACATTGTTATTCGAAAACTTTGAGAGCCCACAGTGGCCATTAGATTTAAGTTATTTTTTTGTTATTTTAAAAGATTGTTTTTTAATGTTTATTTTTCCAATCTATATACTATTGTTACCTATTTCTTAAAAATAAAAATGATTATAAAAACAAAAAACAAAAAAGATCACGTTGCTGAGTACCATCTCTAAAATATTCTCCTCTATCTTGCTAGGTCGGATAGCCCCATACATCCAGAACAGCATTGGCCCATATCAAAGAGGCTTCACTCCAGGTAAATCAGCAACACATCAGATTTTCTCTTCCTTTTCAAGTCCACCCAACTACTGGCCTATGCTGACGATATCGACATCAAGGGAAGAACAACCCGAGACGTACAAACTGCCTTCATGCAGACCGAGCAGGCGGCGATTGATGCGAGATCTTGGGCTGCACATCACTGAAGGCAAGACAAAGTATATGGTGGCAACGTCAGCACCAAAGACCAACCAACCAACAATATCAAACCGCACTGGTCAAACAGGAAGAATAAGGATGGGAGAATACAACTTTGAGACCGTTGATAATTTTTCCTATCTAGGGTCGAAAATCACAACCGATAAAAGCTACGATGATGAAATCCGCGCACGGTTGTTGTCAGCCAACAGAGCCTAATTGCGAGAGAGAGAGAGAAGAATGCTCCGAAGAATTTTTGGTCCCCTACATGAGGATGGACGATTCCGTAGTCTACACAATGACGAAATCTATGAGTGATACCATGACCCGGTTCGTCCGGTTGTGGATAAAATCCGGCTCAATAGGTTACGGTGGGCGGGTCAATTAATCCGTATGGATGAGGATGATCCAGCGACGAGGCAGACTCTGCCTAAGGTGGCGTAGGCCAGGACGCCAGACAGCTTTTGGGGATATCGAATTGGTGGACTTCGGCGCAAAACCGGGATGTCTGGAGTTCCTTATTAAGGCAGGCCTAGACCGGATACCGGTTGTTCCGCCGTTGATGATGATGATGATTCCTCACGAGGGAATTGAAGAGAGCTAAGGATGGTTAGAGGGAGTCAAATTCAGAGGAATTTAATCAGGATAAGGAATGTCCGTTAAGAGAGTAGGAGAAAGAAATAGGTGAGGATTTTAGGGAGTAGTACATAGAGTGACACTTTCTGATGTTTAGCGCTAAACCAATAGTCGAGCACCAACGGACAAGAGTGTCCAGATTGAAGGAAAACACAGTCCATAGGCGGTAAGGCGAAAAACAGCTTAAGGTCGTCTGCATAGAGCAATCAGGGACAAGTAAGGAGGGGAGGAAGGTCGTTAATAAAAAATAAAAATAACAAAAGACCCAGAGGAGGGGGAGGAGCAGGAAATACAGCCGCTAAAAGAGATGCGGCAGGATCGGTTAGAAAGGTTAGAGGCAAGCCATAAAACAAGTGGTATGGGAACGTTTAGAGACGAGAGTTTGGATAGAAATATCTTGTGATTTACAGTGTCGAAGGCTTTAGCGAAGTTAGTGTAAATAGTATGTACTTCTTGCGTGAATTTAGACATTTGGCGACAAAGTTGGTAAGTTGGAGGCTGGAGGCAGTAGAGCTACGCTTAACGAAGCCGTGTCGTGTTGCTCTTTCACTATGTGGTGGCCAAAGTGGGCGGACAACCAATCGTTGATATATCTTTCCAGGATTTTGGAACAGGAGGAGGGGAGGGAAATGGCACGGTAATTCTTGGCAGGCGTACGATCGCCACTTTTGTGTACCGGGATGATGAGAGCCTCTTTCTTAAAGCCGGGAAAATGATTCTCTTCGAGACTTTTGTTGAAAATAAGAGTTGGGGGAAGGGAGAGATACAAGTTTTGAGCAAAGAGAGGTTTGGAAGACCATCGTGGCCAGGTCCGACATTGGCATCAAGTTTGCCAATGAGGAACTTGACAAGGATAGGGGTAAGAAGGGGAATGTTAGGTGATGCGGGGCAGGCTACATACACTATCGGGAGGGATTGGGAGGAGGGAGGGGGAACATAGACTGAGGAAAAGCAGCGGCATAGTAAATTACAAGATAGTTGGGGGGAGCTAGCTGAGGAGTCAGAGAATTTAATGGACGGAGGGGATAACTGGATAGGACAGCGGGAGTTGCGAATATGGGACCAGAAAGGTTTCACGTTTCCGCGCTTTAGTGAGTCTTCTATATTGGTTAAAAATTCGTTCCTGGACTTAAGTATTAAGGAATTGGCCGAGGAACGTTGAGATTTGCAAAAAAACTAAGTTAGCATAGTTTCTAGAAGACAGGAACTTCTTTCTCGTAGTCTGTTTATAAAGTAGTTTTTTATGAACTTCAGTGGTGATCCAGACGGGATAAGAGCGTAAGCACTTAGGAGAGGAGGGAACGTAGCAAGGAAGAAAATCAGATAAAATGGTATAGGAGGTGTTGAGTCCTTGGCCACATGTAAACGGAGAGAGGAGAGGGACTCAGTTGATTGCCGCCAGGGCTGAGTTCAGAACTTCGAAGTTCGTCTTACGAAAGTTGATCTTGGTAGGCTTGCGAGCGACAGTATAGTGGAGTCGGGATATCTGAGCATCGAACTCGAGAGGAGGATGATGGGCGTCAGGGACAACGTAAGACGGGTCATGAAGAGATTGGGAAAGGCAACGCACAGGAAGGTTAGAGAGGACAAGGTCAAGAGTGCGATCTAAGTCGTTCCTAGAAAGTTTAAACTGCAGGGCGCGACAGGTGTACATGAAAGTGGACAGAGGAAAGGGAGGGTGGGTGGAGTTATTAGCGAGGGAAGGGGAGGAGTAACGGGCCAGGAGAGCATGGGAAGATTAATGTCGCCACAGAGGATGAAAGAAAGTGAGGGAAACAAAACGGACCTCTGAAAATCAGCTGAAGAAGTATTCGTACAGAGAAGGTGGGCTGAGGCAGAGAAAATTTACATACGTTTGGCAGAATGATTCACATGATGACAGAATCGGAGAGAGGACCTAACAGCTATAAGGGCACGTCCACCGGTTGTCTTGCCAAGCGCAGCGCAATCTCTGTCACAACGAAAGACAGAGTAACCTTCGAGGAGCTCGGAATCTAAAATCCTGTCATCCAACCAGGTTTCAGAAACGCAGATGATATGATGTTGAAATGCTAAGGCAGACAGTTTGAAATCCGACAGCTTGGTCCTTAGACCCCTTACATTTTGATAAAATAGTGTATATTTGTCGGAATCATTTAAGTTCGCGAGGCAGGTGGGCGGGCCGGACATTTTCACGAAGCTTAGTCCTTTGATAAGGCTTGACGAAGACCCGCTGTGGACAAAAGGAAGAGGGGTCGATAGCATCGAAGTCGTGGGGATAAGTCACTTTGAAAGAAGCTATCACTCAGGAGAGCCATCCTTCGTCAGTTTCACACATGAAAAAGGTGAGCAAGTTGAGTTAGCTTTGCTTCCGATATAAGCCAGAATTTCGTCGGATGGGTAGTATGGGTCCAGGGTGAAACGCGGATTGTTTTCCACGATGGAACATAAAACCTGAGAAACGCCTGCTGAACCAACACCAACAGTTCCACTACCGAACCCTATCTTCAGCTCCACGCGGTGATCCCTGGGAGCACTTTCTCAATAAAAAGCTGCAGATGGAGAAGGATGAAGGCGAGTCTCCCGCGCCTGAAAACCAGATAAATCGTATCAACTGGTCCTCCAGATTGAGGGTTGGGTAGGGCTGACAACCCTACATTGAAAGCAACTATTTTCGAAGCCACAAAAGGTGGGGCTGATAACACAACGACGAACCCGCATTTCTCATGGAACGTGCACTTCCTGTACAGAGGAGCTGCCGACCAGCTAGCCGATACCCTGTCCCAATATAGGGCTGATGTAACAGCGTTGTAGGATATGCGTTGGACAGGGACAGGGACCGGTTTCCTGGGAAAGAGCCTCTACACCATATATTATAGTGGTCATCCAGTAAATCATGTGGTCGGAGTAGGCTGTTTAGTTAGCCAAAAAATGAAACCTGCTGTTATCGGCTTTGAAAGCATAAGTGAACGGCTATGCACCCTGCGCTTGCGAGGTAAATTAAGAAATACTATATAAGCCTCATAAACGTTTAGGCCCCCACAGAGGAGACTGCAGAATCGGAAAAGGATAGCTTCTAATGGGCAATTGAGCGGACCCTTGAAACCTGTCCCAGATATGATATCAAAATCATACTTGGGGATTTTAATAACCAAGTAGGGACGGAGCCCGTATTCAGGCGATACGTTTTCTCCCATATCTTACAAAATGATACCGATGATAACGAACTGCGGATTACTCAGTTAGCAGTGCCACACGAGACGGTTGTTGGAAGTACCTGGAAAGTGGTCCACAAAGAAACGTGAGCTTCTCCAGACGGGACTACTTTCAACCTAATTGACCACGTGTTGATTGAACGCCGTTACTTCTCAGCCTTGATGAATATCAGAACACATGGGGGGCAATATGGATTCGGATCACTATTTCCTTGGCATAGTGTTCAGGGCTCGAATAACAGCATCATCTAGAATCCTCTCTGTAATCAGGTGAGAGTTAACAGTGAAACCATCCACAACAAGGCAGTCGGTAATATCGAAAAGGGGGATATGAATGTCCCATCATCAACGAATGATCTTCACAACCATCCGATACGGCCCCAGCCGTAAAGAAAGATCGGAACAGCTTGTTCGATGACGAATGCAAGCTAGCGATAGAACTGGAAAATAGCGCATATCGAATACAATTGCATCCTCAAAGAACGCGGGCATGCGCAGCGACTTGTCACGAACTCCGCCGAATATGAGAACCAACAGGTCTGTGAGCTCGAAAAGTAAATGGAGCAACGGTACCAGGCGTGGAAGTTTTACGAGAAAGTCAGCAGGATGAAACCCTATACACGTCAATGCTCAGCTTGCCGAGAGGATGAGGGAAATCTGATTTCGGAAAGAATGGGAATATTGGAGCGATGGGTTGAATATTTTGATGAACTGCTCAACAACCGTAATATCGACGAGCCGGAAGGCATGCCAACTGAAGACGATGAACAAATTCTACCACCACCAAGCATAGAAGAAACAATCCGTGAAATTCACCGGCTTAAGTCGTCAGGAAACGATGGAATTGCGGCCGAATTGGTTAAATATGGCTCATTAACTGATGCTTAAGGTGTGGGACAGCGCTTCAATGCCTGACCATTAGCAAGGAGGCATTATCTGTCCCAAACATAAAAACAGAGATATCAAATAATACAGCAGGATGCAACGGATCAGATTTTCTCTCTTCGGCAACCGATGGAAAAACTGTTGGGTTATGGACATAAGTTGCACCATCTTTTCACCTACGATAGCATCGCTGTTGATGATTTTTTCCTTCTCAATATATTCGATGAATATTATACCGCGCGCATCCAAAATATTGATGCCATAGCCTTGTCAACCGACTGGATCCTTTGGAGTGGATTCAATACGTGCAGTCCACTCAGATTACGATCGTTTTCTTTCCGGCTATCAAATTTGTACACGTGTCTTTTGAAAAATAGGGTTAGCTAAAAATCGAATGGATTTAATATTAGTATCTGTGTGTTAGCAAATTAAGATCTCTACCGCGAATCTGAGTTAAAAATGTCGATTTTTGGTATGAAAGTGTTGACTACACAACTACTACTACTATTGCATTGGTATCAAACGTTTCACGGCCGCGGTATAGACAGAATCAAACAGAAAGTTGATGCAGCATTATGATTGACACCTTGACACCAAATGGGAGGACAAGGGTGGTCATAAAAGGTTAACCGTGTCGGAATGACTGGTTCGACGATGAATATATGCTAACGACGGGACGGAAGAATACTGTATATCTGGCAATACAAGATACAAAGATCGCGGGCACACACAGAGACCTATCACGAACTCCATCGAATAGAGAAGTGACTTTATAGACAGAAAAAGGAAGCTTGGTAGAATCAACAGGTCTGTAAATTCAAAAAGCACAGGGGACAGCGAGTTTTGTCAACAAGTTAAGAAGATGAAGTCTTCCGAACTTACAGACATATCGGAGCGATGAGTAGTTTGATGAACTGGTCAACAATCGTAATATCGGCGAGTCGGTGGGCCCACTAACTAAAGACGACGGACAAATTCTACCACCCGCAAGCATGAAAGAAACATACCTATAAGTCTTCGGATTAAAATATCTATCCAGGGACAGTTGGAATTACAACCGAACTGGTTAAATATAGAGGCTACCAACTAAACTGGTCTCATGGTCAGGGGCAGCGAGTCAATGCCTGAGAACCGGCAGTGAGAGATAATCAGTCCCATACATAAAAACAACGATATCACGCAGTGCAACAATTATAGAGTAGCACGTGGCTGAGTACCATCTATAAGATATTCTCCGCTATGTTGCCAGGTCGGATAATCACACACTCCAATAACATCATCGGTCCATACCAAAGAGACTTCACTCCAAGCAGATCAGCAACATATCAGATTTTTTCTCCAGGGCAAGTGATGAAAAAACTCTTGGAATATGGCCATCCGTTGCATCATTTATGGTAGCATAGCCATGGTAGAGAATTCAGTACCCCGGTATCCGCCCCGGTTTTGTGTAAAACAAAACTTTATTAAAATCGGTTTACTGTATGTCTGCCACACGCATTTTTATCGGAAACGGTTATAACGATTCCCATGAAATTTATGAAAAGGTGGGAATATGCTATAACATGATCCTACCAAGTTTAGTGAATCACACTATTACTAACAAAGTTATAATAGGTCAAAGTTGTCCCTTCTTTGCAAATTCAAGATTTTGAATGTCAGTATCACGCGAAAGTGAATATTCTCACATAGTATTTACTGACCTAGGCTGACGACGAAACTGCCTTCATCAATTTCGAGCAGAGGGGGCGAGATCTTGGGCTGCACATTAATGAAGGCTAGACGAAATTACGGTGGCAACGTCAGCACCAAAGATGCAAGAAGCCGCGGCAGCTTCAAATGTTACTGGCAACTCAGAACAATATGGATAGGAGGCTACAACTATGTGGACCGTTGATAATTTCTCCTAACTAGGGTCGAAAGTTACAACCGACTACAGCTACGGAGATGAAATTCGTGCACGGTTGTTGGCAGCCGACAGAGCCTATTTCAATTCACACAAATTATTATTATATTCCGCTCGAAAAGTCCCACCATAGGATTGAAGTTCTTACGGTACAAGGCAGTGTTCTTGCAAGTTCTCATACATTCCTCGGAGACTTGGGTTCTAAAAAAGAAAAATTGTGAACTCTTAGTTGCGTTCGACAGCAGAATCCTTAGGAGATTGACACCTTACATGAAGTTGGACGATTCCATAGCCTATACAACGACGAAATATATGAGCGATATCATGCCTGTCTAGGTATGGATAAAATCAGAGCCAATAGGTTGCGGTGGGCGGAGAGACAATAGGGGTAATATAGTATCTATAACAAAAAAAAGGCAAGGCAGACCCTGTCTCATATGGAATGATGGCGTAGGTCAGGATGTTAGAAAATTTTTAGGGATAACGAATTGGTGGACCTCGGCGAAAAACCGGGATGTCTGTCGTCCCTTATTGTGGCGGGTTAAGGGCGGACGCCAGTTGTTGCGCCGTTGACGATGATTGTCGTCGAATTCTAAACTGAGGTTCTGACTGAAATTTAAATTCGGCTAAGAGCGACCACCATAGTCACGTTAAGGAGAATAGAAGGCATTAAGGTAGTTCTTTTTATAATAGTTTTAAGATAATTTAAATAATTTGTTGAACTACCGAATTGGATCGACGTTTTGTAAAGACCAACTCATTATCGAGTCGCTAATAGGACAACAGAGTAACTGGTGGAGTGACAACAGTCATAGAAGGGTAGCATATCACCCTGTGAGTACGACACCACATCCTTATGGGAAGACGCATTTTCCAAGGAGATTCATTGAGTGCCCTTTAGTTTTTTATGGTTTATTTTTATGATTACCGACTAATTCCGCGACGCAGAGCTTGGCAATCAAATATGACATACGTGCTAATTCTGTTGTGAAGCGAACCAACATGCTTCTTGACTTCGAAGGCATGGGTATGCTCCCTGGCATCAAAATCTTCCGAAAAGAAGAAAGAAACTCACAGAAGAAACTCTTTAGCATTTCCTAACAAAGGCATGGGATCCCGAAGAAAGTAATTCTGTTCACTATTCTTTTCGGAATTGCTACAAATCCCAAGATGTGCTAAGTGTCTTAGGCGATGCTTCTCAAATGCCTTCTCGAACTATTAGAATAGCTTAATTTGCAAGGAGCTGCATAAGGAAATTTTATTGCGAAGATTTAATGAGGCAAATAAATACCGTTATTCATCAGTGCTGGCGCCGAAACTCTTTGCTTATTAATCAGTTCAACATAAAATGCAGAACGACAAAATTGCTTGCTGATGCAGGTTAAATATTTCTACCTAATTGTGTTCCCCGCCATTTTTTCCACATGAAACGTTTTACTACAAAAGCGTTTGCCGCGCATCGGATACAACACTATCTCGGGAAGCAATATAACAGGATAACAAAAAAGGTCATATACAGTGTGAGCTAGAATGCAACAAGGCTCAGATTTAAACGCTCCTATAAGGGGGTCATCCCGTGTGTAGTCCGTTTTTTGCCTTTTTTTGAAAAATTATTTTGGAGGACTGGATGAAGATAAAACGTGATTTTTTCACCATATGTTTACTGATATCTCTAGTATATTTGATAAATTTTTCAGCTTGATATCGTAGCTAGTTTTCGGAATACGTGTCAATTTATGCACCCATCTCCAAAAAAGGGTGTTTTTCTGCTGCCACGCTGGAGGGCGCTGTGTTCATCTGAGGAAAAAAAACTAAACGGCATTTTAATGTTGACAATATTCCACGGTCCGCAAAGTAGGATAATTAGAAAATATTAGAAGATAAATTTTTGGTAAGCTTTTAAACTTAATTTTTAGGATTTTGGTGTTTTTTTACGGCTTTTTTTTTAAGAATAAAAAAAAACGAACCGTCCGATTGCAATTATCCTAGTTTGCGGACCGTAGAAATATGTACTAAAGTAGTCGTGAAAATTTCAAAGAATTTGGTTGGATAGATTTTGAGCTATGGTGGCAGCCGATTTTCAAGATGCAGTTTCGAGAAAAACGCATTTGAAAATTTAAATGTAATTATCAACAGTAAAATTTTAACTCACCATTAATCTGCTATACCGTTTCTTCAACAAAGTCTTGTAAGGCCGATTGTTGCTGTCTGGTTTCAATTCTGGCTCTTTTAGCGAGGTCAGTCGATCGTCGTTCGGACCGCCAAATTCGCGCTTCACTACGGCGGGCGACATAAACCTGACATATGTGACCAACTTGACATCCCATTGTTACTAGGATTTTGAGAATGCCATTGAATCCTTCATTGGAAATAATTACAGCCAGAAAAATGACTATTTCTACGACCTTGGCCCCAGAATGAAGGTGTTTAGGGGCGAAAGTCCAGATCAATGCCTTTAACGACTCATTGTTATTCTGGGTCTCTGCTCCTAAACATCTGTTCAAGAGATCATCTCGTGATAAATCTTCGTAGATTGGTTTGATGACTGTTTGAACTTCTTCAGCCAAAGGTGCCTTCTCGTGGTGGAAACTATTCAGTTCTCCTTTAGCTTCCGCTTTGCGCCTGCTGGACAATTTTGATGCTGAGGATTTTCGTCTGTAGAACATTTATGGAAGAAAGTTGCCCAATTTTTTTGCTTCATTCCTTCTATCGTGTTGACGAATAGCTAGCCCAAAAAATGTAGTGTGGTCGTTAATAACCTTATCAGTAAGTTTTCGAGCCCCTTTTCCACCAATGCCTTTGTGATTCTTCTTTGCATTTCTAAGCCGCGTTCCCATTCTTTTCTCGACATGTCCTACGCATTCCTTTTTTACTAGTACGTATATTTTATTATTTGCGAAAATTTGTAGAAATACCGGAGAAAACTCCAGCAAAATCCAATATACAATATACAAAACATGCCGTAATTGGAACACCCATGTTCATGCTTGCTAAAAGTTTCTTTGCTGATGTTGATGCGTAGTCCTTTTCTTCTCTGATAAGTATCGATTCCCATGAAATACTTGTTTTTTAGTGCGAGCATGACGTTGAACGTTGAAGCGATCTCCCTTCGTACGACCCATTTAAAAAAATCACTGAACACACAAACAGCACAATACTTACAAAAAAAAGTAAGTGAGTATAGCTTCAAAGCCTTTCAGTGCTCACTCTAGACTGGATTATCCTTTTTATTTCAAACAGCAAATAAGTTTAGACAATTGATTGGTTTTCCATCTTTTTATATTTATACCTGTGTACGAATTTATAAGGCTCAATTACAAAACTAACAGGTAAAAAAGATTCGATGCTCTTTCTCATCGAGTACTCTAGCCGCGGCTGCAAACTCCTTCCCTGTTTAACACTGTAATTTCTGAACGACTCGGAATATCGGAAAATCCCTTTGCCCACATATTCTCCACTATATATAGATACAATTCATGCAAAAATCGATTTCTCCAACCCGACACACGGGATGACCCCCTTAAAATTATAACCCGGGTCCCAAGTTACATACCGAGTGAAAGAGATTCGAAGCATGAGTATGTTTGTTTTTTACTCTATATAGTCCAGAGTATATAAACAATAATTTATGTAACTGGGCAATCATTCTTGACTTCCAAAAAAGCCACGCCTGAGCTCCATTTCATTTTAATTAAATTTTACATTTGCTACCAAAGCTCAAATTTCAGTAAAAGCGTATAAATTTACATTATTATAGATACTCACAGCTCCTCCAAATCCTGTAGTGTTTGAAATGATTTAGCTGCCAAATATGTAATGTTGTTGCTTCCTAAATCTCTGCTCGCACAAAACAAATGATCCAGTTGAGTTGGTGATGACAATGACGATAATATTTTGACGGTTGCAGGCAAATCCGAGAAAAGAAAAACGAGAAAGGCTTTCGTGAGTTAAATTGGAATCACAAAAATTAATCAAATGTTACGCGATCTGTCAGCTCCCAATGCGAAGAGAAACATTAGTCATCGTCAACGGCATCAGCGCAAAATGGTACCCTCTTCGTGTAGAAGTTGCAGGTTTGATGCGCACAAGAGGAATGAAATTAGGTGAAAACTGATTGTAAACGATTTAAGAGCATCAATTTCACTACTGAGACGACGAAAACAATAAGAAATATTTCAATATCGTGTTGAGCATTTTAACAGCAGCTGGAGGAAATGGATTCAATATTCTATCGCGTTTTCTAATTAGGGAATCTGACGCCGAGATTGATAATCGCATTTTGTTCCTGCGTTCTTTAGCATTAATAGCTATTCATTTATCTGAAAAAGCTCCTGAAAACTACCAATTTCACTACATTAATCAAGGAAGTATATTATTAGTTACTTTGCAACAATGCAATAGCCGTGCTGACGTAACGGGCGTTTAATAAACATCATATGGCAATACGAATAAATGAAGAAAATATTTGGAAGAAATTACATTCCATTCCATTAGTCCCGATAAAAAGGACACTTCTTGCACTAAAATTCAAATAACAGTTTTCCATTCATGTGCCTCAAGTAAAAGATTACCAGCTCACTTACAGCGTAATTGACTTTGTCGCCATCAAATGAACCCCAAACGACAATTTTATTACTCAAGAAAGTATCCTGTTGAGCACTTTGCTGGAGGACGGCTCCATTTCCTTATATATCATCCGATAATATCTTTGAATATGTCACTTGGATGGAACCCTCAATGAAATTTATTTCCTATTATAACGACATAAAATGCTTCTTTATCATGACATTGGCGAGGAACACCTCTTCGACTCCACAGGCGTAAGTTGTACCGTAATATCGACAGGTATAGTAACGTAAGAATTTTCGGCTTGGGGCTGGTATGATAGCGTAGCTAGAGGGAAAGGACAAGGAGGAGGTATGACGCAAATAGAGCAATCTCTTGGGCAAGTAAGGCTATTGATTTGCCTCCTTTCAAAATCAAAATGGAAATGTGGTATCACTCCGTAATTGGGTCATGGACTGAGTCTACTTTTGAGAAAGTTCATGAAATACAGCCAATTAGGGTAGAAAAATGCGTATAATGATGAACCCATCAAACTGTATCGAATATAGCTCGTTGGGTTTATTTTTATTTCTTAAGAACATTTTCCATAACTAGTCATGACCAAATCAATTTAAGGTAATTACGGCAATTTAGAGCAGGATTTATAAAAAATCATCTAGTTCCTGCAGTACTATCAATCGGCCATTAAGCAGTAATTTTTTGGCCAACTCAACTGGCAATTGGTAATATAAATATCTGATACTGTTGACGGTTAGTGATGCAGTGTGACGTATTTGTATACGAGATTCAGCAATTTAGAAAGAGTTGACAGAGCTAATAATAGTAAGATTTCCACCAAACCTTCTAGTGTAGTCTTCGATGTTTTGGTCGAGATCAGGCTGAATTAGTACCACAATACTATCAACTTTAACTTTATTTAAGCAGATATCGAAATTACGCATATTTTGAGGCCCAGGATTTCTCGGTTGTTAAGTTTTTGAGAATGAGCCCTGGAATTGAGCGACCATTTTCTTACCTTTTTACTTCTTCTGATCAAACTAAAATTTGCTTCAGAAAGTACTAATGAAGACATTTCATTACCTTTAAATTTACATTTGGTGTAAAAAGTTAAACCGTTCGTTCAATGTAGGACAATATCATTCACTCCATTGAGTGTAAAAGATTTACTGTTGCAATCTTTTTATCGAATTTTACGTCTCTGCGAAATGTGCGTAAGACAAACAAATAGACAGTCGGACATACAGACAGAAAGACAGTAAACCGACTTTAATAAGGTTCTCACAAAACGGAATCGATTTTTTCTTTTATATATATTTTGAAAGCAGAATATTTTGGGAGTAGACCGAAATTGAAAATATTTACTAAATTAAGCAAATACAAGGGCACACAATATAGACGTGCATACAAAACGAAAACTTTAAACCGTTTTTTCTTCATTCCAGCTGGCGGCCTCAATCTGAGAACGACCTTCCGTAGCAGGCGTAACAATCTGTTTTCTCCAAGCCCGACTCTCTTGTAAAGGACCAGTTCGCCGAATAATCATAGATTCTCGCCGTACACTGAATCATCAGGGATAGCAGCAAATTCTTTGTGGACGGGTGTACGGAGGCCAAACATAACGAATAACAAGATGTGCAACCCTGCTGTAATGTTCTTCAGAGGTATTGCAGTAGGCCACCGCGTAAATAGATCAATGATCGCACCTAGCGAAGGTCTTTCTTACGGAAAGTAGCCGGAATATAGGTCCCTTTCCGAATATTTCCTGGAAGATAGAGAAAAGTAAACCCAAGGTGAGGAAATCCTTCAACTCTTATTTGGAGTTCGACTGTTGACTCTGAAGAACTGTATCATCCTTCTGGGTCACAGTGATTGCCGAAAAATCGACTGGCTGATATACATTAATTGCCGAAATTGGCGAGGATGCGGTTTGTCAGGCCTCTACTTTAAGGCAAAAATTAGAGGCTTATGATTCGTAAACATAGTGAACGGCCTGCTTCCAAAGGAAAACGATCATAGGCGCTGTAATTCCTTTAAGTAGGATTCAACTGTTTTGAGAAGAAACCCAACGGTTCACCATCTGGTTCACCATCTGATGAAGAGCAGCGCCCACTGCAATGTCTGAGGCATCAACAAGCATGGTTCGGAGTGCATCTCATTCCAGAAATGCCAGAAGTGTAGCGTCTACAAGCTACTGCTTGGTGGTTTCAAAAGCTTGGACGGCCCCTGGAGACCTTACAACTTCTCTTAGGATCCTAGAACAAAACAGTAAGGCGTTAAGTAAAGCCTAACGCCTTAAATGGCTTTGGATAGGAATCGACGGTAGAAATGTACCATACCCAAGAACCTTCTCAGGTTTTTGATTGTCTCTGGCAGCGTAAACCTTGCGATCACTTGCACCTTGTTTTAGTCGGGTTGAATATCAGGGGCGATAGAATGACCTAGACATTTTACCTGCTGCTGGAAAAATCTGCTCTTTTCAACGTTAAGAATTTGGCCATTATCAAGGAGACCTTGGAAAATGCACTCGAGATATGGCAAATAGTAGACGAAACAGAAGTGTAAATTTCGTAGTACAGAGTGGAGGAGTCTCTGGAAGGTTTGCGCCTCATTACACAGGCCGAAAATCATCCGTGTGGAAAGTGGTGTCTTTGGAAAGTTTTCGGAAGTTCCAGGAGTTTGATGATAAACGAGATCCGAGGCGTGATCAAAGGGTAGTATAGGTCCCAGAGCGAAACGTGGGCTGGTACCCACGATGGAGTATACAACCTGAGAGCTCTTTTTTAACGAAAAGCTGCAGACGGAGAAGGATGAAGGTGAGTCTCCCGCGCCTAAAAACGGGACAAATTGCACCAACTGGTCTTCTAGGACTTTTAAGATTTGTCAAAGAAGAGAAAGAAAAAAAATAAAAACATTTAAGGAACTTTATTGATAGCAATTGTGTCTACCTTGCTCTAAGCTAAGTTTATTTGTCCCGAAATGGGGTTAAAATGTTAGTGAACCGAATCCATGATTTCCCTTAGAGCTGAGGGTGGAGGAAACTTCAGTTCTTATTTAGGGGCTTTTTATTAATCTCTTATTATTTATCTTTCTATGATTACATATATTTTGATTCCTTTATCATTTTACATTGTTATTTTAGAGTTTTTACAATCTCGGCAGAAGGGAGATTACCTAATACTAGCCGTACACAGACACCCAAGACGATTGGCTTTCAGACACTGTGCAGCGAGTTTGTGAGGCTAACGCTTCACCCTCTCAACCATCGCGCCATCATTTTTAAAGTTTTGTGTACAACAAAGCCTTATTACGATCGATTTTCTGTCTGCCTGCCACACTCATTTTTCTCGGAAATGGTTATAGCGATTGACACCAAATTTGGTGGAAAGGAAATCATTCTATGTTGAATTTAAGGGGAGTCCCCATACATGCATTTTTCACAGTAGCCGGTCTTAGTTTTGATATTTGTCCTAAAAGTGCGGAGTACGAGGGGTCGAAAGTAAGCATTTTTTTAACGGACCTTTTCTCAGAAACCACTCAACCGAGAAATATCACTATATGGTGCCTTGGTTGCGAAACACTTTCGATACTAATACCTGTTGTAATAAAGTTAATCTTCTTTTTCTTTAGCATTCTTCACAAGCGGGGTCGGCTTGTCGTGATCGGCCTCGTTACTTGGCCCTATTAAATGCTTAATCTGAATGCAATTGCGAGGCTTTTAAATCCCCATCCACCGTATCAAGCCACCGTTGTTTCAGCCGGCGTTTTAGCTGTTTACCGCGTTGCGTTTTAGCAAGTGAATTCTCGTTAGCGAGAATTACGTGACAATACCATCGAAGATGCCACATCGATTGCAGATATCCTCATTTCGGATGTGATCAAAACGAGATACGCCACTAGTTCAATGTAACATCTTCGCGTCCATCACCGCAAGACGCCGTTCATTGTCTCTTACAGTCGGCCAACACTGCACCATAGAGAGTGACAGGACGGAGGATATTGCGGTAAATTTGGGACGTTCGTTGATACGTCGATCACAAAGAACACCAGTTGTGGAACGCCACTTCATCCAGGTTGCATTAATGCGGGAAGCAATTTCAGAACGCAGTTCTCCATTAGCTAATAGCGTTGACCCGAAATATTTAAATCGCTGAGTTCTGGTCAGGTCACTGCCGCTGTCAGTGATTGTGCCTGTTTCATGGGGATCGGTCAACAAAAATTCAGTTTCACTCAGCTTCAATCTGAGACCGTGTTGCATGAAGCGACTATTCCATTTTTGAACAAGTTGCTCGAGATCATTTTTGCTATCAGATGCTAGGAAAACATCATCTACATAAAGCAGTGTATAGGGCGCTGGACGTTGGATGTCCCGTGTGACGGTGTCCATAACAAGAACAAGGAGGAGTGGTGAGAGGGTGCTTTCTTGATAACAAAAACAGAAACACGAAACGGTTTCGATACATCCGCCATACTTCGAACTTTGCTTTTCGGATCGTGGTAGAGCAATTGAGCCCTGCGCACGAGTGTGTGTCGTAGAGCATACCAGATGAGTTCGTGTTGCACACGATCAAACGCTTTCTCTAGATCCAGAAATCCAAGGTGAAGAGGGTTACTGTGTTTCTCCATGAGTAGCCGCGCAGCGTGTATTACCTCAGTAGTTCCACAGGTTTTGACAAATCCGGCTTAATTCACGGTTATTTCAACGATTTCGCGAATACAGTTGTCAAGAATGCGTTCAAAAATTTTAATGGTATGGGATAGTAACCAGGTTGGACGGTGATTTGAACATTCTGCTAGACCAATCGGATGGTGTTCTATCTTCTTGAATAATCCGATTAAAGAATTCACGAAGCCATATTGTTTTCTAACGCTCAGAAACGATGTCCTGTGGCTTTCCTCGATTTCATTCGTTTTATTGCATCCTCGACTTCAGTTCCGCTGACAGGTGGAACTGCTCCAATTGTCGACAATGATTATGGAAGTGGAGGATGAGAAAATTCATCAGTTGAAATCTGCTCGAAGTACTCTCTCCACCTATCCGCACGACTCTACGTTTGGTAAACAAGGTACCGTTTTTGTCATTAACGCAACAGAAGTATTTGTTATCGTGTGTGCGCTCGTTTCGGCTTTTAGCAAGTCGATACAAGTCTCTCTCACTATCCAGAGTATCCAGTTTATCGGAAAGATTTTTGTAATGGTCCGCTCAGGTCACAGCGATCGCCTTCTTTGCTTCCCGGTTGGCATTCTCATAAATTTGCCAATTGGCCAGCATTTTATCGTCGAGAAACTTGTGGTAGAGGAGTTTCTTTTCACGGACCTTTATTTAAACATCGTCATTCTAAAGCCAAGTACCGCTTACCTGGCTTGGTGACCCCGAGGGTAGCAGAAGTCGCTTTGTGGAGCGTGTCTTTCATTTAGTTCCACGATTCTTCCACATTCGTAATGGTTGGTAATCGAGTGATACCATTTCTTCTTTCTTCTGACAAAATCGCCACCATTTAATGCGCCGCGGGCCAGTGCATTTCTTACACTCTTTTATCGATGGCTTAATTCGCAAAACGGCAGTTAACGGCTCACCGGGGCCCGTCCTGCCGTGGATGCCCTAGCATTTTTCCGAGGCTTTTTACTCGATCCAATCATGTTCTTTCTAACGACATTCGATGCATTTTCTTGGCTGCCCCGTCGCGGAGCCTGCCACCAAAAGATATCAGGTAGGATTTAGCATAGTGGAATAACTCCAATTATACTTTATTTATCTCTTTCCCTGATCTCAGCATTTTATTTTTGTTTTACTGAGGAAAGTACAAAGTACGTTGCTTCAAACCTCCTTTACCTAGGCTTGCGATCAGCAAACTATGACGAAGTTTGTTCAAATAAAATTAGTAATAGTATATTATAATAATTTTTAGTAATTGGATGCAAAACCCCTTTAGTTCATCCTAGGATCACGAAATTTTGAGTAAAGACATGATTTCCATAGCTGATTCTGACCCAACATTCATCAAACGCATCACAACTGAAGATGAGACGTGGATTTATGAGTACGACACGTAGTCCACACATCAGGCGAGTGAATGGTGCGCTTCGGAAGAACCGAGACGGAAGAAACGTCGTTTCCGGTCAAAGAAGTAGGCGATACTCACGGTATTCATCGATTACCACGGTGTGGGGCATAGTTAGTTCTTACCATAAGGTCAGACTGTATAGAAGGAATGCTAGTTGGGTGTTTTGAAACATTTGCGTGAATCAGTCCGTCAAAAACGCAAGCATTTGTGGACGAACAACTCGTGGATCTTGCACCACGATAATGCATCGTCGCACAATGCCATCATTATCCTCGAGTTTTTGACTAAAAACAACACGAATACCACCCAGCAACCACCGAATTCACTTGATTTGGCCCTATGCGATTTCTTCCTCTTCGATTGAATCAAAAAACCACTGAGAGGAACGCCTTTTAGTAGCCGAAAGGAGATAATGGAAAGATCGAAGATGACCCTAGAGGAGATACCTAATATGGAGTTTCAAAAATGTTTCGGGGACTGGATCAGTGCGTTGCAGTCGATGGGGACTACTTTGAAGGGGACAATACCAATTTTCAACAATAAACAGGTATTGTTTATTTTTTTAATGATTTCCGGGAACTTTTTGATCAAGATACCACACAAAACATTTCATGCCTGAAGCATCCGGCTTCCGGTTCAGATCCGGTGTTAGTTCGTTAGTTCCTTTTAATACTTTATTTTATAATTTTAAAACATTATCTTGGAATAGAAAACATGAATTTCAGATAAGTTTCCGCTAGCTTGAAGCCTCCCTTTATCCCTCCTCATTTTTGATCTCACAAAACTTTCTTTAAAATGGCCATCCTCCAATACAACGGTCTAAGGATGCCAAAGCGAGGGAACCTTGAAAGTTGCACCTCACAATACTTCCGAATTCATTTATTCTCATGTGCCATAGGGGCATGCAAGCAAGTTTTGAAGGAACACTTCGATGGAGCTTCAATATTTGCGAGACCTTCACGGTCAATTTCGTTATCCTTTTAGGTTTTTAAGAAAGCTCTTCTCTCTTGGTCGTTTCCGATCACATAGGATGATCTTTAATCGTCGCCCATTCGATGATACCATTACAGACGGTTACGTGATATGATACTTTAAGATGATATTACTTCTATAATTTTATATATATACCGCCTACCCATCTCTAATGGCAATACTCTCAATTCATTGGCTGTTAAAGAACCATACGTCCAAGAGGCAATTTCCTCTAAATGGGAGTTTGCAGAAGGGCTGAGAAGTACTCCGGCAGCTACTCGACTTTCATTAAATGTAGTTAGATAGTAACCACTGGCATATTTTCAACTATACGACAGTGAAACTTATAGCTTCCCGATTGTCTTTAACTACGAGCATCTTATTTGGAAAGGCTCTCCTAGACTACATTAAGTTATCAGCCAATGAACCGGCGAGAGCCGTTAACAATTTGAATTTGAAACATCCTCCGATGTCAAAGGGTACAAATACTAGAGGACTATATTCAAATAAGTAATTTATCTTGCTCCCCTGTGCTTATCTCTCACCATTTTGTTAAAAGCAAATTTTCATTTATGGCCATCAAATAAATCCTTAGTGTCAATAATCGCCTAAATAACATGAGTATCTTTCAACTCCATAGGATATTTAAAATATCCTCTTTGCAGCCGTTAAGAGGCCATAAATCCATAATCCAATTCTCTATTCCCTTATAAAACCCAATAAAACAGAGAACTCAGCAGCCAGGCCTTCTCGGACTTTCCAGTTACATCTACGGGCCGACATCAATTCCGAGTGGCAGTTTGGCATTAGATATTAGATACTGTAGGCCTACTTCTCTCATCGTCCGACCCTGAAATGCTGAAATGAGAATCTCAAAAGGCATTCACTTCCAAATGAATTGTTTGTCTTTTTGCCAGTTGATTTATAGTGAATGGTTCCATTGAACTCCTTCGCACCACCGGCACTTTGAGCAACGTATCTGGAGTCAAGATCTGGCTCTGCACTCGTACTCTACGCGTATATGGCCTAATAATTTTGCCAGACTCCTAATGAAATGTCGGAATCTTTAGCAAAATGCGTTGTGAAACAATTGCAAAACAAAGTGTGGGATTTGATGGGCTCCTGGATGAAATACATCAAAATAATTATCTTTAGAATGATTCGACTTTCTGGACGCAAACACGCAACAGCCTTTCGGTTCACTCAGAGTGGAAGATGAACGCCCATTCATTGAAAGCATGAAATACTTCCAATAGTTTCCCAATAAATACATTCACTGTGGAAAGCAATTGCGTAGGTGGGTGCTTCCATATTCTCTAAAATTTGCACGTTGACCTGAATTCGGTGGCTATTCCGGTGTATCTAATGAAGAGTTCCACGTTGTTATGCAATAGAGCGTAGGCGCCGCTTTTGAACTTACAATCTGATATCTAGTGACATTCTCTCGAGTAAAACTGGGAAACAGGATATCGCACTAAAGTTGGTACATTTCCTGATATTGTGCTACGCATGCATCATTTATATGTGACCGTAAAAGTCAGATAAAAATTATTCGGGATTAGTTTAAAAGTTTATGAGAACTGAAACGCTTTACTAGGCATTAATTAAGTGTCCTCATTTCTCCTTTTTATTATATTCCTTTACTTCGGTGTAGTACTAGACTAGACACCAGAGTCATAAAATATTCTAAGAATATGGAATATTGAGTCTGAAAACCCTCATTAAACTTTAAAATTTGAGTAAGGTCAAACCTCAAACTTTAAAGTCCTTTCCTTAAGGTGCAAATAGCAATTAATCTAATAAACCAAATAAATTTGTAAACATGCCTTGCACAGAGTATCGCATTTTATCTTGTCCTAATTACGATTAAAATTTTAAGTCCTCATAAAAGCAGCTAAATACGAACTACAGCATCATAAAATCTTCGGATTACTACAAGTTAGCTCAAGCAGTGGATCCAGGTGAATATAATGAGATTGACCAAGAAGTTTGAGGCCTATTTTAATACTTTACAAAGTTAAGTCGAATATTCCAAAATTATATACTGTCATGTTTATAGCAACCGATCCTTTCTCCTTATTTTAAGGGTTTGATAGGATTTCCGACGACTGGAAAGAACAAAAAATTTGAATAATCTATAATACATGGTTTCGAATTGTCACACTTGGAACTAGAATATGTTTTTCAATAGCTCTCTGGCCTTTTTTCACAAAAATTGCATTGTAACTCTGTTAGAAAAGTCATTTGTTGTGTTAGTCATGTTTACACCTGTTCTGTTCCATTATAACCTTACTCCAAGATATTGTTGTGTGGTACCAGCGCTACCTGACTGAAGACAGAAGAAGCATTCAAGAAAACTTAGGAAGATTAGAAGCAGTAACCAGCATAACATACACGAAAGAGCAGCTTTAGGGGAGAACAAAATGGGAATGGCACCATGAAAATGTAGGCCAGGCCCCAAGAGGAAAAGTCACAAGTAGCTTAGGAACACAAAAGACTCGGCGAAAGTAACACTATCAATTCTACATAGAACGTATCCGTATCTGGACCAAGTACATACGAAAGACAAGAATTAGTGTCAAGCCTATCGTCGAGCAATCGAATCAGAGTTTGGAAGACATGTTGAAGACTAGGATTATTTGAAAACCTTGCCGTTGAGCAACTACACAAAAGTTAAAAGAACAAACTTACGTTCAGCATCCCACTAGGACTAATAACGGTGGGCTGTACGGCGGAAGGCGTCACAGAATACGTTCGAGTCCTTGCTTGTAAATTGTCAAATAAGTGCTCGGTACAATAGCCCAGGGACAGATATAGTGGCAGGCCACCTACCCAAAAGCTACTATATCTCATGACTGTAAAAAATGAGGATCTCCAACTCCATCTGAGGAGAGTATGCAGATGTACGGAGGAGAAAAGAGCAAATTTCCCACGACTGAGTGGATAACTAGACGCTGCAAGCAATTAAAATAGAATGTGTCATCAGGTGTAGATGCTGGATTCCAAGCCAGATTGGGAAAGGAAGCAATGAAGCAGCGGAGGAGGTTACAAGGACAGGAGCATAAGGACAGCTCAATGAACAAGAATCCTTTTATAGTTGGAAACTACCAGTAATCGGGTCATATTTGAAAACATATGCGAGGGGACAGTGAAACCTGAAACCCTACAAAAGTTTCTCTCACTTTTCTGGTCCATGGATTTCCTCTTTTGGACTCACAGCCAGTGTGCAAAAACATTCAGACGTGTACGCTTTTGTCCAGGGCACCGGCAGGTCATCAAATGTAGGCTTACCTTTACCCTCAGAGAAGGGCTCCCTCTATTCTTAACAAAAATTACATCAGTTTCGAAGGGATTAGGTCAGAACTCGTATACGATTATTAAGTTGAATATTTTCGAATCATTGAGGAAACAACATCCTTGAACCACTTTGGTCCCGCTGCTCCCACGGCAGAGGTCAGGCAACATCTGCTGAATTGCTTCTTTTTTGGACGAAACGGTAGTCGTTTGCATTTTTTTAACAATGGATGTTAGCCTACAAGGGGAGTCCATGGACTAGAAAGGTGGGAGAAAATGCTTCTTTAACTAGTCCGGTCCGCCATTAAGTGGATATCGGATTCAGGGCTCCCTTCATTTTTAATAAAAATCACATCAGAAGAGCCTAAAACCGTTTGACATATTACTGGGAGTCAGTCCTCCGGAGTTGGCATCTTAGGAGGCGTTCAGGCCAGGCAATACTTTTCGCCGACGGCAAGGAGGAAGAGGAAGGGCAATTGTTAGCTAAAGGGGCAGCTAGCTGCCATTCTGTCCTTCCGCCAGTCAAGATAGACCACCAGGAGACTGTTTACCACTCCTAAGAATTTCTTCGGCAATGATTTCTGGAACGAGTTCTACTCCAAATATTTTTCGGCATGAACAACTCTCACACGGTTGAAAATGTACGTAATGCAAAGTGTAAAAAGTTTCGTTCTCAGAATAAATATATGAATATATGGTTGCCACTCACCTATACTTCTCCCCACGATTACTTGAGGTATCTGCATTGCTTCTCAACTGTTCTGCGCCAAGTGGTCTTTATGACCACTTTATGTGCTGCGCTCATATAGTAGCACAGAAGGAACACTAGCACAGAAAAGCCTCAACTTGATCTTGGTCAGTTTGTTGAAGAGGTCAGGTAGAAGTCCCCCTCTTTGTTCCGCACTCTTTTATTTGGTCGTAGGTCGATGACCGTATAATTTGGTCACCTGTGGCACTTTTGGAACACCAAGTTTCGGAGTTTCCTTGAGACCTCTTTCTTTTCCTGCGACCTATTATAAAGGAACCAATAGATCTCTCGCACGCTGTGTTTGTTCTTGAACGTATGTCTGTCGCTTAGGCACCCCTCACAAACAGCCGTTCAAATGAAAATTGCTAATGTTATATATATAACTACACTTTGAAAATGTACTAGAAACCCCCCACTCCTACGTCTAGAAGTATAAAGCAGAAATAAAGGTAATAACGTAGGTCACAATATTAGAGAGTTTCGTGTAACTTCTACAATAATAAACAAATTTATAGTCGGTTGAAGCCATGATTTCATGCGAATCGATGCACGATGAGATTAAATATGTATTAAGGAAACTTTCAATTTTTCCAATTAAAAATAAAAAGTAAACTGTTTTACGAATATCATCGCTATTAAGCGATACCTAAATATACATTGTCTTAATTTCAAAAATTCGAAACTCAATTAAGTTACTTTCCCTACGATGAAATTAAAAAATCTTTCCAAGGAACATCATTAGCTGTCCAGCAGCGTAAAAGGTAAATTATCTGCAGAAGTTGAATTTGCGAGAAGGACGTTTAATCGAAAATTAAACATCTGAAAAACTTATTAAAATCACTGCCAATATGTCTTTCGCAGTTTACAACCAAACATTTTATTATGAAATTGATTGCAAACGTGGAAATCATGAACTGTATGCATGATTTCGAATTAATGGGGTGTCACCAGGGGTTAGTACGTCCTTTTCCGTTCTAGGTAACCATTTGGTGTACCGAATGGAAGATATCGATCTTTTACGACATTAATGCTACTTTGGAAATGGACTATCGTACCGAGGTGTGAAGTAGCTAAATAAACAGATCTTCAACTGTTAGCAAGGATACCGGAAGATTCGATGCACATTCTATGTTAATCAATATGGAAGGATATCCTACGTTTTTCAGATGGTCTACCAGGTTACCTTTCAGCGTCCTTATTTCATATGGCCTGAGGTAAGTAGCAAGCAATGGAATGTGAATCGACGGGCAAAATTAGACAATTAGCAATTACCTGGTTTTCCTTTATTTTCGATACACTTTTATGGTCTCAGGCTTGATCGGCCAAAACGATGATACAGAAATTCCAGACAGATAGACCTTACGCCAATATAAATGATTTGGATTTTTCATCCTTTGAGATATATTGCTGACGATTGATTCCAATATTGGCTTAGACTACGTGGGAGGGACATTATTGTTGAGTAAATCTTCAGCATCTTCTCCGAAGACCTTCTGTACAAAACAGAAAAGAAAAATATCATTCTGTTTCGCCTTAGCCATGCACCAAACTAATAAAAGACTCTTTGCTTGTATGTTTTTCCTACTACTAGCATACTTTAGTGCTTCATTATCCTTTTTTTATTTCCAAATTCCCATTCCAATTCGCATTACGCAATAACATTAATGTATTTGAAATAGTCAAAACCTATTTGAACATTGGGCAATTATAATACATATATTTACAAATATCACAAACGATCATTAATCTTATTTCAAGAAATTGCATCTAAAGCCACATACATGTCTACGTAATTGCAAATACATTTTACCTAGCGGATAGTCTAAGGCAAGTGCGATACATTTATCTATTGATGTATAACTGCGAAAATCCGAGCGAAAAAAGTTTAGGAAAAATGAATTAGGAGGGAACATCAGGAGTGAAGTTTTTCGAGTATTTGGGGGGTGGCTTTCGTGTTTTTGAGGAAGTTTTCTTGTCTCTTGGAGGATAACGATCGTCTTTTAGAAGCGGTTTTCTTGTGCCTTGAAGTTTTGCCGATACATTACTTCGTCCGCCAGTTCTCTCAAATGACAGAATGATACTTATATATCTGATGAAAAGGACGAAGCCGTGGAAGAAACAATGCCCAACAAGGAAACCAATGTTTACATATAGATTGAACTCAGGCACACAACCTCGCTTTCTTGATGATCTTTTCCAACAATAAATGTAGACTCATTCCCTTCTCTTCATTTCTATATTCAGTTATAACCGAGCGTCTAGTAACTCCCTCCTAAAATCATTATGATGTAAGTCCCAGGTTTCGTCCAAGTTTCCCGGCTCCACGCGCGGTCGTGCCGTTTTTGTTACTTTTCCTTGTTTAGATTTATATTCGTTGCGTTTTAACCTTCCCCGATAACATTAGCAAAGTAAATGTATCATGTGGCTTCTTTTATCGGGGGCGGTTCGAATGGCTCGAACGGAAATGGACGTTCCAAATCTTAAATCGCACAACCCCAAGCTGTCAAAGCTTATTCATTCGCAACATTTTCGGTGATACCCCAACATCAATGGAAAGTGATTTTCTTCAACATCCGACACCCGATTAAGAATATTTTTGGGACTGGAAAACTCCATGGATTATTTTCGGAAAAATGTGGAATACCTATCCCGGCGTTGCTCAGCATTTTCCTCCTCTGAGCGAATTTTATTACAAATCTTTCACGGCCCAAGCGCACATAAGATGCGGCAGCTATTTCCGGGTCCCAGGAATCAAGTCCTGAGGTTTTGTGTAAAACAAAACGTTTTTTAAATCGGTTCAATGTCTGTCTCCCTTTCTCTCTGTCTGTCCATTCTCAGAAACGGCTGTACTGATTGACACGAAATTTGGTAGGAAGGTGAGAACTGTGGACGCATCCTTCAACGTTAAGGGAGTCCCCATACATGCAAAAAAAGGAATGTCAAATTCACTGAATATATTCGTGTGGGGTCTCGATTAGTACTTTCTGAAGTCAGTCTTAGTTTTGGCATTTGTTGGGAAGGCGGCGAACGCGAACCCGTTTTCAGAAACTACCCAATAGAAAAAAAACCGGAAAAAATCATAATGCTGCCTCCGTAGGGTGTCCAGGCCTCAAAATACGTTAATTCCCTGGTACTTGCGCGTCATTGACCTGTATAAGGATTTGAAAATTAAAGTAGTAGAGTAAGAAATTGAACGCAAGGCGACTTCTCATTACTTGGGTATCGGTTTCGGAAAGCGTAATTCTGATCCGGAATGCGGAACGTGTCGATAATACAGTGTTGCGTACCAACAGAAACGTCCAATACAGGACAGGCAGGCTTTCTATGGGCATTGGTCAGGGAAGGGCTTCCCGGAGGAGGTATTGTAATCGTCATGGGTTATCTGAATGTTAAGGTGATATCCAATAATACCTTGTTCAAGCATGTGACGGGGGAAGCACAATCTCGGCGAGTTGCACTCGTTAATAGCGACTGGTTTGTGGATTTATGCAGCTTCCATCGCCTCGGTTTTGGTCGCACGTTGTTCGAGCATTGTATCTCCCACTAGGTAGTTGGGTTTCAACTGACCGGCAACGTATGAGAAATCAGATTGACCACATTGTGATTAGCAGTAGAATTAAGAGGTGTTTTGAATACACTTATGAAAGATTCTCCAGAGGGATCATCCCTAATGCTGGATTGCTTTCGGTTGCGTATTGTATTCGCAGCTTCTCACAACGTTCGAGATATTCGACCTCCAAGGACGACCGCTTACATGATCCAGCTGTGTCCGTTTTCTGTTGCTGGAAGCAAAATTTGAAAATTGACTTCTACTGATAGTCGAAAGCTCCAAATCTTGTCGATATTTGCCCGAATGAAGAGTTCTGTCATTGAACAGGCAAGTTGCCCGTAGACATACTGTTCAGAAGTGTGATGACTTAAACGGGATTCGTTGATGGAGTCAACCAAAATGGGAGGACTATCCTAAAATTCTAGAAAGTTAGTAAAATTGACACTGGCGGTGCGCTCACAAATACTGGAGTTTTACCGATGTGTTCCGCAGACGCGGGCTCGTTCACCTCTTGTTAGCTAGGTTCAAGAATGAAGAGGAAGAGGTGCCTTGAACATTTCAGTCACTGTTATTTTACAAAACTTCACGTGCCCCAACCGGAACCTGAAAAACAAACATCGAGATATCGCGCGTACCTAACGATAGTAAACGCGCAAGCTAAGCTGACAATATAAACAAACAAAAAAATCACGGTTCAACCGCACCTGGAACCGTAAAACACACTGCACAGTTAAAAGGGAAGTTCCAGGTCGGATTGCCTCCCTAATCGACGCTTCTATTGCCTCAGATGTCCATGGGGCGCGCCTTTGGAGTTTCCATCCTGCCCTGACATTCTCAGGCATTAAATTTAAGGATGCCCCGAAATTATTGTGAGTTTCGTTTGTTAAGGAGGAGAAAGGGAAGTCCGCAAATCAAAGATTTTGGATCGAATTTATAATTAACATATTATCATAAATATGAAGAACAACCTAAGTTGCTGAATTAAACGAAAATAAACTCGGTGATAAATATAACTAATATTGTCAGCTAGAAACATGGTACCTACATAAATTCCTCACGACTTTCCTTGATGTCCTGGGTTTCTCACACAGTCTGGTTGAAGCCATGCAGAAATACACCGTGCAGCATACGTGCTCGATGTTGCGAGGGGTTCTGGATGGATTCTCCCATTAACCTACCCCCGGCTACCGCCACCAGGACTTCTTTATCTTTTAAATAGGTAAGATCGTCCGAGTCAAAATTCTTGACACTTAGGGCTAGTATTAGATAAAATCCGGCATCTTTCAAGATTATGACAATTCGGATAAAAAGAGCAAAATATTGGACTAAATAGAATCCAATGAATTAGAATAATAGAAGAATTATAAATGAAAGAATAAGAAAATGACAAACAAAAGAAAATCTAGAAACTTGATGGGGGGAAGAATTTCCTGAAGACCTTTTAGCGAACACTTGTTGGCACTGATGAAGGGAACAAGTGGTTCCCGAAATATCGGTGTTTGCAAGAATAAATATCAACACCAACGAAAAAGAAACATCAAGTTTTTTATTATTTCAGAAAAAGAAAAGTTGTTCCTTATACAAAAAGAAAACAAAACAATTGGAAATACCAGAAGCTCGGCTTCAGCTATGGAAGGTTTTGTGTATTTCTTATAGATTTAAGTGTGCATGTAAATGTACATTTGCCCCATTTTCGCCTAACTCGTAATGTTTATGCGTTTAGTATGTCAGACTATTCACTTTGACCTATTGTAACTTTATTAGTAGTATCACGGTGTATATTATTGCATTTATTACTGCAAAATTTGATTCTTCTGTTATCAATTACTTAAAAATATAGTAATAATAGGTATAGTAATCTACTGTCACTAACTTTATTTGAACAGATATCGGTATGAAGAGTATTTTGAGACTTAAATACCCCATAGGGGAAGCTTTGTGACTTTTTTAAAGATTTTTCGGCTGAGTAATTTCTGAAATATTTGACCTCTGTGCCACAAGCCACTCACATTTGCTTTGAAGCAAAAGCCGACAAAGCGTACCCTCGCCAATTTCGATATTTGAGCTTTATCCCCCAGTTCATTCCCGACATTCAGAACGTATATAGAAAATATAACGTAATTGCCGACGCTTTGTCACATGTTGTAGAGGTCAAGATCCCCGCTACTGCCGATTTTCTGAGGCAGATCCTCAAGACCAACTCCAAATACACATTTAGGCAGTTTTCGATCTTTGACTCAACATCCAGTATACGTATACTGTGAGACAAGGGACCAAGGCCGATTTCCATAAGGAATTATTTTCGCCGTTCACGATCTACCGCACTCAGCCATTCAGACAACGAGTGAGTTTGGCCGTCCATGAACGAGGACAATAATTCTTGGACCAGAAAGTGCATCGGAGTAGGCGTGTTCCCTCGGTCCACTAAGCGTTTCCACACAATCCACGTCGATTGGCCCTTTGCACAGTTTCCGCTATTTCCTCACAATCATCGACAGGTTCACAGGATAGCCTCAGGTGATACCTTTGGAAAGCATTCCTGCATAATCTTGTGATGAGGTCCTCTGTCGAGGATCACCGACCAGAGAATGCAATTTAAGTCCTCTCTTCTCTCCGACTTGGACAAACTCCGCGGTTTCAGACGCCACTGGACAACCGTATACTATTGAACTCTGAACAGCCAACCGCGCAGAACTTGCTGCAAGTCCCGCGAAACTGGTATAGAGGACTTCTCTACTCGATATTAGGTCGGGACTCGACACCATTGTTTTTTGCATCGCAGATGAGCCACGAGTAACGCCAATAGATTGGAAGCCTGTAAAGGTTCAAGTTGCTGATAGGGGATAGTTACATTGTGTGGTATTAGTCGGAAACTGGTATTAAGGAATACCAAACTTTCCTCGCTACCTCTATAAATGCAAATTGAGAGATTTCCAATTCCTGGTAAATAATGCAAGGGTTGATGACGACAACTGATGATGTAAATAGGTGCGCAGGATATAATTTTCGCTTAAAATAAGTTAAATTTATTTATTTTTAATGATGTATTATTTGATTTCAGAGAAAAAAAAGTTGAAAAACGTTTTTCTGTATGTTTTCTTGAGCCAAAAACTAAAAATCGGAGGAACTATATATAAGCGCCTTGAAAGCCTATCAGCCAAGGAACACCTTCACAACTTACTTTTCACGAATATGGGGAATTTGAGTAGGACCCTATCCGAGTTAATTTCTTATTTAAGATTAGGCCAGCAGCGAATTAGATACTTCTGGACAAATTAATTAAAAGCGAGAGATAACAGCTAAGGTCTAAGAGGGCTGCTCCCCCAAAGACAATTGGCTTCTTTAGAGCTAAATGGCACTGGATAACACAGTTGAGAAGTGTAGACGTCATAGTTATTAATGAAAAGAGATTAACATAGGAGAGTTTTTTTACACAAAAGAACGAATTTAGGAAATCCATTCCCTTGCTTTTTTCGAGAAACTGATTAGCATCTATTCATTGTCATGTGTCGCATGTTTGCCTATTACGAAATTATTAAATTACATGACAACGTGACAAACATCAAATCAATTTTACGGTCATTGAATGCAAAAGCGCTGCTAATGTATCCTGAGCGTATAATTATGCAGTTTTATGTTGCCAAGTCATGTACGCATTTGTTCAATTTCCGAAAAATATCAGCAGGTCAGGAAGTCATGAGTCCAATTACATGTTTGCATACATAACATTTTCCGCGAAAACAGTGAAGGCTAGCCCATGACCTTCCAGTCGGTGGACAATGCTGGGTGGTAGATGAACTATTTATGCTTCCTCGGATATTATTATATTAACAATTTGAATGATGCCGTGTATGCTGACGAACAGTTTATTACGACCTACGCGAAGTGAATCCTAAAATCAGCCCAGGGGTTAACGCATTCTACAGGTGGCACTGAATACAAGAATGTGACAATGTGGGATTTTTCACAGCAGGGTTGTTTTCTGTAATCTTTTGTGATATTCCAGGTAATTGAACCCATGAATATTTAGCCCATGTTTCCGCTGAAAGAATCCTATTTTCGGTCGCCCAATCAAGAGATACCGAAAGTAAATTTTCTTTCTGTACCAAGCAGTAGAGTGTGAATTACGTATGCATTAGATTGCGTGCGTCACATGCGTGTCACCTTACCTCCACGACATTGTACCTAACAATTGTCGTTCGTTGACGCTTCGTGACTGAAGCAGTGAACTGAAATAAGTCCATAATATGAGCAGAATAGTAATCAATAGTTCCATTCTTCGCGAGTCATCCAATTTAATAGCCATTGATGCGAATGACGACCCGGCACAACAAATCATAGTTGAGCATTGTGCGAGAAATTACCATGCGAAAATTGTTCACCATCCATAATCACTGAATTCATAACATGCTTGGCTTCGGGAGGATGAGAGCGGTCACGTAATGGAAGTGTGTGCACTGAGTGTAAACAAGGTTACATAGAACTTTTGCACAAATAGATTGAGCCGGTCATATCAAAGAGCCATTGGGATTTTTGATTTATAGTTTAGCTATTAGTATTGGGAGTGGAGGATCTGATGCGCTATGACATTCAACAATCGGCAGTTTACGCGAGTTTAGAAAAAAGTATTATATATCCTGGAACAGTATGGATTTAAACAGGCTTCAGTGAAAGCATTTTACCGGAAATAATTTAAAGTGAGACCGAAAATGACGTTAAAGTCCCTGCAAGTATGTATGCTCCCTTGTAATCCACTAACATCAGTTGTAAACAAGAATTTGCTCTACTTTCCTTTGAATATACAGACAAACTTGGATGCTACCTCATGCAGACCAATAAATTATGGAGAGACGTCACATCGAACATACGTACATATATATGTGGTAAATGCAAGCGCTCAATAGGAGTCCATGGCCATGCATCTACTTACACGCATTCAAACAACATTTTCAATATAATGTCGACCGTGCGAACAAAACACCTCACATAATCCAGTCCAGTCCCATCCATTCATCTTCTATAGAATCGTCAGGACATCGAGAGCACATTGAGGTGACCGACGAAAATAACCTCTCTTCCCACAAGCGCTTGCTTCCTCCACATAGTTCCTCCCTCTGATACGTAGCATTTATGAGGGTGGATTTGCATACAAGGAGCACAGAGCTCAGCACCGTCACATAAATCTCATGTGAGCAGCATGGCGTCATATGGTGCCTTTTAGTTCGCAATCTAAGAGGTAAACATTGAAGCAGTCAGATGGACTGTTTACTAGGAAGCGGGAATATATTTCTTTCTATCTAAAGTCCCAGCTCAAACGAGCATTTATATGTGGGAGCATTCACAGCGAATAGAATGGATGCAGCATATTGAACAGGAAGAATGCGAGCTGGTTATTATCTATGTAGCTCGAGGGTTGGTCTAGTAGGTAGTTCGGAACATTGCTTCTGGATCAGACTGTGAGGAATATTTTAAACTGGTACAATGTAGAATTTGCATATAACGGAAACTATTCGCATTTTCTCTACATCTTCGGATTGAATTGCGTAGCAATACAAGCACCGCAATCGCTCCTGTGACTTAATTCTTCTCGTCCTTTTTAAATTGCTGATGTAACTTTGACATTCTTTTTATTTTAAATTATGGGGATGTTTCGAGGCTCAGAAAGTTCCTAGTTCATTACTGCTAAAAACTAGGAACTGTTTTGAGAAAGGTGATTTCAAATTTGGTTGAGTTTGCAAAAGTGACAACAAATGAATGCCCAAGAAGTATCCTGGAATTTGTCAGAAAAACATGTCCACTGAGACAGTAATGAATGTGAAATAGCTCTTTGTTCACCGTTCCAAGCGTCTTAAGTATATCGCCTTCCTTCAACTTCAGCGAAAGTTATAGCAATACTAACCAACTAACTAGGCAAAGTTGATGAATAGGAGACTAGTTTTTTGTTATATTGCACTGCGGTGTTCTGTTAAGCCAGCCGAGAATGAGTGCAGACCCCTTAAAGCAATTGTCTTTTGGGAGCTAATCCATGGAATAGCCAGCAATGAAGTTTTTATCCGTTCTTGAAAAGTGACTTATCGACTACCACTTCCGCCCTTTAATCAACGTGTCTATCGATACCTTTCGAGATTGTGTCCGGCCAAAAGGTACTGATAACACGGTGGAGGTAGCGCGGTGCCGTAGCGCCTTTCAATGACAGCGATGGTCAACTTCAATGTGGTGCTGACATATATGTAACAAGGACTACCTAAACTTTCTAATCCAAGACAAAACAGCGAAGGCGTATTTCGCACTTACGTTGGATAACATTAATTTCGGTGCCATCGTCGGCAGAAACTCAACTGCGAAAATAGACAAATTGATCGACTTTCGCGATATTCTGCCGATTAATGCAGATAAAGAAAGTGCGATGACTAGCCAAACTGAAACCCTTGGCTCCACTGACGTTTGTCTTCAGTTCGATTCTACTTGCCCTATTCTCCAAATCCAGAGCTATTTGGCCAAACTCGGTGAGATAGCAAACAGATTGAAGCTCTTTACGCCTTACACTGCAGCATAGAGAAGGAATATAATCGATGATAAGATGCAACCTTGTCGGACTCCGCCTTATGCGTACATATCTATATAATAAATTCCTCAGAGATTTTACTTCGACGTATCATGTGGCATTCAGCGTCGAAATATGGAGCTCTGATGACAGCTATTAGCTTTTCCGGAATGCCCATACATACTGTTTCCTCTGCCGAAAGTCTTCTGGAAATCGGTAAAGCCCAAGTTACGCCGAGATCCGTATTCCGCATATTGTTTCATTATGGTCCAAGCGGTATGGACGTAGTCAGTGCAGGAGAATATAAAGAAGGAAACAGCATGCTCCTTGTTGATTCAGAGTCCTTAATGGTTTCCTGAATGATTTTATCTATTACTACTCCGATGACAGCAAGCACTTGAATACTCTTCTGATTGTCGTATCAAAGTCGAGTCCCTTCTTTGGAATCTCAGCGATGATCCCCCTCTTTCACCCACTGGGAAACGTCTCCGATAACAGGGATCTACGAATGAGTGGAAGTAACAACACCGTAGAAATTCCAGGGGCAACGATAAACAATTACGCAGCGAGACCTTCAAGGTTTACACTTTTGAACGCATTGATATGAAATGATTTTACGCTTCAAAATGAAAAAAAGACAAATTTTACTTTCTTTTTAAATGCTTTTAATTCCACTATTCCACATTTGAAAAAAAATAAAGCTTTTTTTCCTTATAAAATAAGCCGAAAAAACAACAAACGCAACCGTAGAAATTTCACTTTTGTTTGGAAGAGTAGTCTGTATCCGAATGTTGCGACTATTTCATCCAGAATACGTAGAACTTCACCAGATTTATACAGTTGGGAACCCTGATTAAATGTTTCCTGCACCTCTGAAGCTATTCATTATCATGGAGGAGGAAGCGACCATCAAAGTTTCTAACAAAACACACACTACGATGTACTTCCCAAAATTTTCTGCGAACTTCAGTATACCCCTCGGTAAATCATAACCTAGTTCAATCTCTGTAGCATTTCCTCGAACTCCAGGTCCATATACGGCATATCTCCACAGAAAATCATTTCCGGAAAGCATTGTAGGAACCTAGGGGGGATATTTCCCCGATATTATTCAATGATTTTACAGTTCGATGCATTATTGTCTTACAGTTGTAATTACGTAAATGGAGGTACGAATTAGGTTGACGTTCATTTTTCTTGCTGGGCCAATATTTTCATTACACTCGGTTATGTTCATTTTCTTTGCCTTCTTTGGGTGGGAACAAATATGTTGGTCTTTCCTTTGTATCGTTTCATACGTGTTTAAATGTATGCTCTTCAACCTCGTCTCTCCTAAACCAATTTTTCGCACTGTGCTACATCACATTCCACGATGTAAATGGTATGACACATAATACAACAACAGCAGAAGTGGTAACATTGTCTTTTCGCTTGAACCTGAGTGCGATCCAATAAAAGTTATATTTAGTACCTTTTTATTATATTTTCATTGTCAAACGGCAATCAACGCCTGCAATAAAATTCAGACACAACACGCGCCGTGCTTGAGGCCCTTGTTTCGCATATCCAGAAGACGACTACTAAATCTACCACTGATCGCAATGTGGGCAATCTGATTGCTTGTCTGTTGAAAACCAACGGACCAACAAATTCGTGTGTCGCCAATGATGAGGTGATGGAAGTTTCAAGAAGCCGAAAGCCTATGTTCATTGCCGTTATGGTCCCAACCAGTGTTCCTTCATCACATGTCCGATTAAGGTATTATCAGAGCATTGGCGTTTTACACCACAGGAAGCGTCTTCTGGAGCACATTGAGTTACTCATAGAAAGGTTCTTCACTTCTGTATCAGAAATATCAGCTGGTGCATAGACCTGCGGTATTGAAATGCTCCTAATCTCCCATCTTTCAATAAAATTCGACGCCAGGTTCACTCTTGCTTCGACAGGCTTTCCAGAGTCCCACCATATTACGTCGTACAACCTGATAAGGTCAAGTCAGCATAGCTAAAATACGACAGGGCGCCAGCAAAGCAAAGGGTTGTAGCCGAGAAATCAGGTTGCCTCCGTGGCATGATAGCTGCGTTTGAAGCTTAATAACATTTGGACACTACAAGTTCGATAGCCCAGAAATCTCTGGCCCTTTGGTTGCCTTTTACGTTAAGTAGGGAATACTTCATCTTCTTGTTTTTCTTCAGCCTTCAGCCGAAGACGCCTCTCTCGCAACTTTTCCACGATCGGTGCAACCCCATAAAGATCGCGGATTTCCTCATTTCGATCAAAACGTGCCACCCCTAGGTAGGGAATACTTCATATGGACTCTAAATTCCCTAGCTCACAGGAAGCCACCAATAAATTTTGATCCTCGTGTGTATCAGCATGTTATGGTGAATAGTCATTTCATCTATAGAGAATCTTATTCTCAACTTCCTTACAGGACCATCGAAAAGCCTATGGCCGCCTACAAGTTCATTCGTGATGAAAAACTTTAGCAAAAGCATTGCTATTTGTTAAATGTAATATGGTAAAATTCCTTTTATAACGGCGTACATTACGTTGCGCTTCTGCAAGCTCCTTACTTTGCACTTCCATATTTCTGCAATCTGCATCTTGCGAACTTATTTTGGGCAATCTCTGATCGCCTACGAGCGGAAGCAGAAAATACACGCAGGCAAAGGAAAGGCATCAGGAGATCATATTTCTGCGTCCTTTTGAAGCAGACGTAAGCACGTCTCGCTGCTGGTTTCCGACTTGTTTTTTAGTTTTAAATAAATGGTACAACAAACGGAGTAGAGTAACACGAGTACAAACGATATTTACAATGCAACCGTAACCTTGTTTTCAAATGGGAGAAGGGATGAGGCCCCAGGACCAATCTGCACGCCATAATAATAGCGAAGCATTTTGGGCACAAGAGAGCAAAACACAAGAGATTCGTGTGGGAAACCTGGAAAAGACTAAGAGTGCAAACGTTATAATTCACGTCCAAGTAGCCTCCGAGAGCATTGAGCAGTCCATCCAGTTACAAAGCACGAACCGGATGCAAGCGCCCATCAAAGTTCGTCAGTGTTTTAGAGATACCATTCAAGGAAAACTAGCCGACCAGGAAAAGATGAATAGGAAAGCTTCAAGGTATTGGGTATTGGGACAAAAGAAATGGAAAGGAGGACCATGAGTATCTGTTAACTCGTGGGACGAACAAGGGCCGAAGTAAGACATTTTAGAAGCTCTGCTAAGATCATCAACATAATGGAGGTTGAAACGAAGCTTCCTAGCAAACGTCTTCCCTTGATCCTGGTAACACTCGATTGTTATTCAAGATTAACTTTCAAATTAATAAATGGGTTTCGGAGGGGAAGTTTTCAATGAATAACATACCATATAACATTTGCTCACATTCAATGCTAACATATTCCGAGATTTACATCATACACACACATCATCACAATCACAATGGCATCTTAAGGAATCATATCCTGAACTGCATGTAGGTCCTCATAGAAGGCATCTTTCTTCTCTATTTTAAAAAACTACATTTGCGAGTAGCATTGCAGAATTGTGATTCTAATTACCCCGCGATCTTGCAATCAACATCCTGTCAGAAACGGGCTCCAAGGTCAACAGAACGCCTTTTGTGGTGGCCTTCAGTCACTGTCCGACACAGGATTCGGGTCCACTACCGCTAAACTTTCCAAAATACAAGAGCATAGTCCCACACACACTTCATTTTGGCCCAGATACTTATATAGGAAGAATCCTTACTCAAGTTGGGGAGAAATTACGAAAAACGGAGTATTTTCGGGCCCCCGATATCTTTGTCGAGGAGATTGCAAACTTTTCGGAAACCAATCATAAACAGCTTTCGACAGCTCAAGGTCGTAGCTGTGGGGTCGATCACAATCTCGATTGAATCTCTGTTTGCGTTTTATTAGAAAGTTTAGAAATGTATAAGCCACGGATGTCTATCCCTTTTAGTTACGACAAGCAGGAAATATGTACTTTGAGTGTATTCTTAAACCCCAGCTGTGTGGATTGAGATCGTTTTATTAAAATAAAATTCAAAATATGGAAAGCGATCCATAAATTTAATGATATTGTATTCGAGAGAATTTTTGCACATTATAAAGGGACAAATAATAGTAGTAGGCTGACATTTGTAGAGAACGGACGTGTCTACAAATTGATATTATTAATAAAAATAATTTAAAATTGAAATTAAATTAACTTTTATCAAGAATATAAAAAGATATTTATATTACTTAATTAATAATATATAATTTAAAACTTAATTGAAACTAATTTACTTTTGAGTTATTATCTAAGTTACTTTTCCTTAAAAAGTTTTGAGAAAAAATTCGCGAGCCGCCGGCGGGTGGCGGACCAGACCGGCCCCCCACCATAAGGCTTAGGGGCACTCGGATCGGTCGTGGAGTCCGCAACGAGGAGGATCCAGACATGAAAATAGCCAAAGTGAGGATAGCCAATCTTGAAAGGAGAAATGGCGAGCTGGCGAAGACACTCGAAGATTTCAAAAAGCAAATGACAACATTGATAAAAAAAAATGAAAAGCTTACAGAGCAGCTAATGGCTGGGGAGGCGGGCCCGCCGTCTCCAAAGGTAGCCAGAAAAAAGGTTAAGCTATCTTCGACTACTTTTGCAATCATGGAGGAACCGGGCTGCCTTGAGGGTGAACAAGTTCTCGACAGCGAATCTGTCCGTATGGAGGACATAGAGAGCAGTAAAGCAGGCGATACGAGAGTCGGCGACAACGGTGGCGATGGAAATGTCCCAGAAGAGGATGCTAACCAGGCAAGTTGCAATAGTGAAGATGGAAAATTGGGTGAGTTTTTGGTCTATGTTTCCAAAAAATTAAAGAAAAAAAACAAAACTCAAGAAAAAATATTAAATAATGTTAAAAATAATGCAAGTACGAGTGAAAATTTAAAAAATGGTCCGACTGGGGATACAATTAGCACCCGAAATAAAGAAAAGGGGGAAAGGGTGCCCCCCATTAATGTTTACAAATTAGGTGGTAGAGATTTAGCCACTCTACTTAATAGGAGCGCGGGGCTCTCAAATTTTGTTATTAAAAAGACGGGGGCCGAGAGAGTCCAAGTCAAATGCAATAAAATTGCAAATTACAAAAAAGCACGGGAGGTGCTCGAGCGAGTGAAGGCTCCTCACTTCACCTACACTCCAAAAGAAGAGAAGGTGCAAACCTTCCTTCTGAAAGGCTTGGATGCGGAGGAAGAGCCCGATGAGGTGCTCAAAATGCTCCGGGAGACGGGAACTGAGGTTAAGTTCCTCTCAGTGTCACGGTTTAGTACGAGGAGGTCCGTTTTGGAAAAACAAATCCTGCCGCACTTCCTCGTGCAGATAAGCCCGGAGAGCCGGAGAAGCGATCTGATCGGCATCAGGTCGCTTAATTACCAGGCCATTCGTTTTGAGCGCCTGCTAAGGGGCGAAATAGTCCAGTGTCGAAGATGCCAGCGCTATGGTCACTCGGCAGTGAACTGTCAAATGACCTTACGATGTGTAAAGTGCGGGAAAGACCATACCGCAGCTGAATGTTCGCTGACTGAAGCAGATGGCAAGGAAAAAACTTTCTGTGTTAACTGCGGAAGCGGAGGGCATCCGGCTTCGTACCGTGGATGTCCTGCATACCGCAATGTTAAGGTCACAAGGCAGCAAGCACCGAGATCGGCCCAAAAAACGAAGGTGTCAGCGGCGTTGGATGGTACCGTCCCTTCGGCACCAATCGTCTCGGGGATCCCATTTGCAGAAGTAGTTCGACAAGGGGGAGCTAAGAAGCCCCAACAAGATGCAAGTGGCGGGATGAACACTATCCTCAATAAAATACTAACCATGTGTGAAAACATGCAGCATACGCTACACGTACACAATACAAAAATAAATAGCATACCAGAATATTTACACAAACAGCATGCCCGCTGCTAGGTCTGCAGTGACAGCGGTACCACTGGATGGTCTCCGGATCATCGCGATTAATGTGAATTCCATCGTAGGAATCCACCGAAGAGCGGAGCTCCTTGATTTCGCTGTCAGACAACAGCCTGACATAGTCTTGATTTCAGAAACCCACCTCAATCCGAGGCATTCGATAACATTCAAGGATTTTGAATTCGTGAGGAACGATATACGAAATTGTGATGGGGGAGGTGGTACCGGAATACTTGTGGGTCGCCATTATCGTTTCAGGCATATTAATAGGCCTGAATTTGAAACCTTTGAGTGTATCGAAGTCTCATGTATTCTTTTTTCACTGCCTAGAGGAGGGAATTTATACATTCTGTCAGTCTATGCAGTGGGAAACAACCGAGCCAAGTTCAGGGAGGAATTCCATTCTCTGTTTACGATACTCGAACTGAATAGGCTGCATAATTACTATATTATAGCTGGCGACTTGAATGCTAAGCATACGTCGTGGCTAAACGCCACAAACAATCCCAGAGGGGTATTCCTCAAATCTTGGATAGAGCAATACCAGATAGAGTATAAATGCGAATTATATGGGTCAGAGAGTCCAACCTGGCCCAGGGCAAATTCCTATCTGGATTTGTGCATTGCTGACGCGCGCTTGAACTTTAATTTTAGGAATCCTCAACGGAAACTACAGACTCTTCCTTACGATAGCGATCATAACGCTATTCTTATTGAAGTTCTGTTTGATGGACGAAGAGTTCGCCTTCTGCCGATGGACAGTGGCGTCCACAGGCTGAACTTTAAACAAACAAATTGGAAGAAACTCCAAGAGAGGTTTATTCGGGGATATCGAGAGGAATGCCCACCTCTTGATGGGGAAAACGATAGTACAATTGCACCAGGTGACAGGAACTTGAGCAACGAGGAAATACTTCAGTATCTTCTCAAGCTGGAGAACTTGACGCTGGAAACAATTGAACAAGTCGTCCCTAAAATTAAGCCTCGCAATAATATGGAAGGATATGAAACTGCAGCCATAAAACGGTTGAAAAAAGTGAAAAGCCTTCTGCTCACTCGCGTCAACAAAATCGATCGGAGATATGGGGACTATCATCATCCCATATTGGTTGAGTTCAAATCACTTCTAAAGATCGCGCGGGATCTTATCCGTCAACATTACGTAAATGAAGTGAACTCCCAGTGGCGGGAGAAGTTAAAGGGTATTTCACCAAGCGATCCAGATTCCATGTTTACTAAGATAAATACGTTATTCCGGAAGAAGTCACGAATAACTGTGCCGAGAATTAAAGCCGGTGGCAACGAGATACAACACCTTATTGACTCAGGTATAGACACGAATAGTGTAACTGCTGATGCGCAAGGCAATTACATCGTGATGGATGATGCTCTGAAGCTCGAACTTATAGGGGAGCACTTTGAATCGGTGCATCGGCCCAGAACGGACTTAGAGCCAACGCGACTTTCAGAAATTTTAGAACGAGATGTCCACAATTTCAAATATACCCTGAACGGCACCACAGTTCTCCAATTTAGCTCTGCGTTGCAGGCTGATCTCATACCGAGTGATAATCTGCTTGATTACTTTGTCTCATGTGTTGAGTTAACTTCCATATTCAGAAGAGTAAACAATAAGAGATCATCCGGTATGGATGGCATTCCCAACGTGGTCCTCAGGCATTTACCAGACATTGCCATTCGTAATTATTGCATTTTGTTCAATAATTTATTGAACAATTCCTTCTTTCCAGGACAATGGAAGAAAGCCCGAGTATTCCCGATTTTAAAGAGAGGGAAGGATTCATCCAGCCCTCAAAGCTACCGCTCAATCAGTTTGCTGCCTAACATCAGCAAGGTGTTTGAGGTTTTGGTATTGAAAGCCTTGAACGGGCATATCAAGAAGAAGGAATTATTGCCGAACGCGCAATTCGGATTTCGATCTGGACATTCGACAATACATGCAATAACGAAGGTAACGTCTGATATTTGCTGGCGGATTAACAATGGTGAGTGCGTAGGCGCTTGCCTTATAGACATGGAGAAAGCCTGTGATACCGTCTGGTTGGATGGACTGATTTTCAGGCTCCTGAAGAATGAGTTTCCCAGTCACCTCGTAGCGATGATGTGTAGTATGCTGTATTGCAAGTGCTTTGTTATTACGGACGGAAATCTCACTACTAACAGAGAATTTCATGTTCTGAATGGATTACAGCAAGGGACAGTGACTGCGCCTACACTTTTTGCGGTATTTGCCGGCGAATTGCTCAATTCTTTCGATTTTAATAAATCTCCTAAAAGGTCGTTGGTTGCCTTTGCTGACGATCTGATAGCCTACACGGCGCACAAGAAGGTAACTGAGGTGCAAGTTGAACTTCAGAAGATGTTCAATGATATTAAGTTCTTCACGAACAGTTGGCGGATGAAAATCAATGCGCAAAAGTGTGAAACGATTCTGTTTCGAAATTCCTTGGCGTATGCCAGTAGGAACTTGAAAAGGAATTGGAGAGATTTCCACAGATTTCCACAGATTTCCCGACACAGTTATCGTCAGATTGATTCGGAATCATATAGTGCGATCTGCTTCGCATGGTGAGAACCCTTGGGTTTCGCAGCCGTTCTACCCAAATGATGGGTATTTCGAGAAAACTCTCACGACAGGCTTCATTCCTCCCGAAGCGTTCGTGTATCTTGACAGGAATGGTCTAATTCTTGATTCTGCCGGTGATCCGGTTATGTATCATATACATAGGCGGGCCATGGACAAAAGGATAGAATACCCCCCGAATTTGACAGTGGGGGCTCCGGGATTCGACTGGAGATACTCCAGAGCGAGAGCAATTGACATTAAGCGGGATGAAAAACAGAAATCTTGGTACTGGTGGCTGCGGGATGCCGGTTAGCGGTGGCCGTGCTCAGTCCTGCCATTTGTTTCTTGGTGGGGCTTTGTAAATATGTATACATTGAACGGGTGCTGATTTTGTCTCCAGTTGTAACTTATAAATACATACGTTATTATTCTTTGTTTTTTTTGTATGGATGTTATTTTAAAAAAAAAAAGAAAAAATGTGTAATATAAAATCTATAATTATGATAGTTTTAAGAACAATAATTTAAGTTAAAAGTGTCTTTTGAAGCGATCAAATATTTATTATTACTTTTTATATTTCTTTATTTGCCACTAAGGCCAAGTGAATTCTGTCGGGTTTTTGACCATTTCCCGACAACTTATTGTAAAATTAGATTTTCATTTCTTACTGTTTCCCTTCTCTGTCTGTAAATCGTTATTCAAAAATTTTGAGAGCCCACAGTGGCCATTAGATTTAAGTTATTTTTGTTATTTTAAAAGATTGTTTTTTATTGTTCATTTTTCCAGTCTATATACTATTGTTACCTATTTCTTAAAAATAAAAATGATTTTAAAAAACAAAAACAAAGGGACAAATAATGAAGTAGAAACCCAAATCTCTTGCTGAGTTAGACAAAGCAATCTAAGAAGTACGGCATAATAAAATTGAGCCATCCCTTTTTCAGAATTCAGTCAATTCGATGCCCGATAGAGTTCAAGTATCCGTCAAAAATGAAGTAAGCCCCAAAAGATCAAAAAGTTATATTAGGAATCACCATTTACTATACAATAAGAAATACTTGCATGGAAAATATCGCTGTGATATATGTGGATACTATAAAATGCATGAAAAATGTAAACAAAAACATTTTTCCGAAAATTCATGTTCACTTTTACATATTTTTAACAGTAATTACGCATTTTCTTTAATTTCCATACAAAAGCATCGAAAGCAGCGAAATATCAGATATAATTTTTTTCAGATTTGAACATTCTTATGTCCTCCACTGTATATCATATATGGTTGTCACTCACCACCTGGTGTGGCGTGGCACCCAGTCACACTGACGACTTCTAAAACAATGGCTCTGCCTCTCGAATAAAAACGAGAAATGAGCTTTTCCTTTCGGACAGTATACATGGTCTTTCAGGCGTGTGTTTGCGATCCTAAGGGCTGCAACCTGAATGGTTGACGAGCGGTTGAAGAGCAGGGGCATCGCAATCTGTAGCGGTAGACAAGCTGCATTGAGGTCGTTGAGCAATCCTTTTGATCACTTCAAAAATCGTTCAGGAATGCAGAAATCGATTGAGCTCTGTTTCTAGATTAAATAATGTTAATATTAAAGGAAGAAGACTCATAGCCATAAGAAGACCTCCTTTCACCTTCACTTTTTTGACTTTTTCAAAAGAAATATGATAAAACTGGTCGCGCTTCGAGCAATTTCTCTAAAAACAATATTATTTAAAATTAAGAGTAAGAAAAAAAATTGTTCAGTTAGAGTTAAAATTAGTTACATCCTTCTCTTAACGTTACACATTCGAAATTGAAATAAATAAAACAAATTTCAAGGTCAAATTTAGTAAATTTTAACTGGCCAGGACCAAAGTGCTAACCCCCTACGCCCAGAGGTCGAGCTGATGAAACGAAATGATAATTTTATGCGGAAATTATATAATTAAACAACAGCTTTTGTGGGGAGTTTACCTTCAGATGAGTTAATTAAAGGGAAATAAATGTAATTTATGCCGTGGTAAATTGCCTGAATGTCCGGAGAGGAGATTTAATTGTAGCTCGTTATGGTATTCCGTATCGCCTGCCTCCCATTAAGAAGAGTATGGGCTAATTACTAGGGTAAGCCTGAAAATGAGATTTATAATAGTTTCCATATGCTTTAAAGACGATTTGCTTGGGAGAAGTAGGGAGAAAGCCACTGTACTATGTAATGCAATTTGGTGGAATGGGTCTTCCACCAGTTGAAAGATTTCCTTTAAATGATAGCCTACTAGTCAACTTTGAATAAAGTCTTCCTCGAATGTCAAATCAGTGTTGCGAGGTCGCCGAATTTAAGATTATATTGCACCATCGTGTAATACATGTCCTAATATAAATGGAGGCACAATTTTCAATATTAAGCCATGACCAAAAACATATTTTCTCTTTTTCGGTGAACATTAGAAACAAAAGAGTTACATATTTAATTAACTGCTGAGAGTTAGAAGAAAATATATATATTAGCTACAGCATGCATGTACTTCGAGTAGAGTGGCGTATAGAGCGCTATAACAATAGGGAGCAATGGTCAGGTAAGTAGACGGCATTACAAATAGAGGTTAAAAGGAGGAGGAGGAGGTTTCATCCAGGTAGGCTCTAGGGTTACAAAAAAGGAAGAGGAAAAATGACAAGAAGAAAGAGCACGCCGCGAAAATAGAAAAAGTCAAGTCCGATTATACAAATGGTAGAACAACATAAGAAAAGGCGAAGAAGGGCTAGACCACTAGGTTGTTTTTAAATCGCTTTTTGGTGAAGTCATGGCGAGAGGAATCTTGACTGTGTTGCGAAAAGAGAGAATTGCAAGAGGTCATTAAGGGAAAATGAAGATGGCTTCATCGCCGCAAACTCAGGAGGTTGAAAGCTGACCTAGTGCTAATCAGTGGACAGTACCGGAAGAAGGATCCACCCTCATGTCACCTCGTTTTATCAGGTACAGTGGGTTCGAGATGGAAACAGATTTCGGGTTGGGACTCCAACTTAGGATATGGGTTTTTCGTGAATGCGGTTTGATGTTCTGGAAGATACCGTCTTGGATACGGTAGATAGCATCCTGATCAGGGCTGCAGTGGGAAACGGATTCTGTAAGTAGTAGCGAGAACGAAACACACCGTTTTGAGAACTGGATTTCCGCCGTTCCGATGCCTAGGTTGCGAAGAAAACATTCCGACGAAACTAAGAGTAGCAGTTCTGGAAGAAGTCTTTCTAGCGACCATCAACATATTGCTTCTGAAAGGAGACAGGTCATTAATCATTCGATAAATTAGAATGTATATCATAATGTTTTCATTCATTCGAGAGCAGTATGTACTATTGACACCTTCTGTTTATTGTAAAGTGTTATTTCCGAGTTATCACAATCTCGGCAGATGCCGGATTTTACCTAATACTAGCACTAAGTGCCAAGCATTTAGGCTCGGACGATCCTACCTACTTAAAAACTAAAGGGGCACTGGTGGTGGTGGCCGGTGGTAGGTCAGTGGGAGAATCCGTCGAGTACTCCCCGCAACATCGAGCACGTATGCAGAATGGTGTACTTCTGCATGGTTTGAACCAGACTGTGCGAAAGTCCCCGGACATCAAGGGAAGCCGTCAGGGATTTAGGTACAATACCTGTAGCTGACAATATTATGGGAACTACAACCAAATTTCGACGCCAAATTTCTTTAATTTCCCGAGCCAATGGCTCATAGTTCACCTTCTTCTCCACGTATTTCCGTTCAATGTTGCTATTATGGGGGATAGCAACATCAATAATATACGCGGAGCGACCCGTCTTTTCAACTAACAGTACGTCAGGCTTGTTGTGCTGTGTATTATTATTATTATAAGGAAGGTGTTCATCATTCTCTGTTAAGTTTTGCTTTGGGGGTGTCAGCTCGTTTTTCCAGGGCGAAATAGTAATACACAGATAGGTAGCTATTGGGTCAGATCGAGATCTACCCTGAAACTGATTTTCAATTCTGATATCTTCTAGGCTATGAAGCATGACGATGAACAAGATTTATCAGTAGATTTTGGTAACTTTTCATATTCTCCTAACCTCCTCCTAATTTCAAGATTTTTGCGTAATCAAGCATTAAACAGGCCTTGATTGGTTTCGTTATATGGCTGTTGACATATTACCTTTTTCTTGTATCCTCTGTAAGAATTAAGGCCTATGGCCTTCTGTACTGTGGCTATAGCAACTCAGAACTATGCGCACCATCCTTAATATATCGCAAGTTAGCACCTCACTATTATGCGGGGATTGACGCGTAACTCGCTAACACGCTATCCTGGAGTAGTGAGTTCCATTGCTTGGCATAATTCAAAATACATTGGTCCCCTTTTTTCAATGTGTGACCTATCCATTGTTATTATCGCCCTCTCATCTAGACATCCACGATTATTTGGCCTTTTTCTCCTTTTTTTCAGCCTTTGTCCTGTTCACAAACGGGGTCGGCTCGTCGTGATCGATCTCGCCATTTAGCTCTTTTGAATGACCGATCTGGGTGCAATCTCGAGGTTTTTAAATTCCCATCTAGCGTATCAAGCCACCGCCGATGTTCAGACTAATCTTGGTAAGCGAATTCTCGTTAGCACGAATTAAATGGCCATACCATCCAAGACGCCTCTCTCGCAAATTTTCCACGATTAGTGCAACCTCATAACGAGCGCGGATATCCTCATTTAGGATGTGATCAAAACATGTCACGCCACTCGTCCTACGCAACATATTCGTCTCCATTACCGCAACACGCCGTCCATTGTCTTTTATAGTCGGCCAATACTCAGAACCATAAAGAGCGACAGGACGACATTGCGGTAAATTTTCGATTTGAGACGTTCATTAATTGTGTTGTGGAACGCCACTTCATCCAGGTTGTGTTAATGCGTGAATCAATTTCAGAATGCAGTTCTCCATTAACTGATAGTGTTGACCCGAGATATTTAAATCGCTCAGTTCTGGGCAGATCACTGCTGCTGACAGTGATTGTGCCTGTTTCATGGGGATCGGTCATCAAAAATTCAGTTTTATTTAGATTCAATCTGAGACCGTGTTGCTTGAGGCGATCGTTCGATTTTTGGACAAGTTGCTCGAGATCATTTTTGCTATTAGATGCTAGGAAAACATCATCTGCATAAATGATAATGCTATTATCATTTCCATAAAGCAGTGTGTAGGGCGCTGGACGTTGGATATCTCGTGCCACGGTGCCCGTAACAAAAACAAAGAGGAGTGGTGAGAGGGCGCTTCCTCGATGAACACCAACAGAGACACGAAGCGGTTTTGATACACCCGCCATACTTCGAATTTTACTTTTCGGATCGTGGTAGAGCAATCGACAGCAATCGATGGCCGATGCTGAGGTGCTATGGTCTCATAGGGAACGGCTTTGCAATCAGTGACAGTGGTAAAATGTCGGCGTCTTATGAGAATATAGTCGATTTGCGTTTTACTGTTAACAATATATCGGCAAACCTCTCCATTTGTTATTCTCTCATTCCATAGTACCCCCATGACACGATGCATACATGACTTAATGAAAGCTGACGATCACTTGCCATGTACGGCTTCCACATAGCAGCACAGAGATACCATTGGTGGAGGGGCAACCTTAATTTGATGAAAACTTTGAAATAGTTTCCAGATTTTGAACACAACAGCGAGACCTAATACTATTAAGCTTAGGGTGGAATCACGTGAGGTGTCTACCCATCAATGCAAATAGAAAGAGTGCAATGACAATTCAGGCCCAAAACGTTGGTTTTGTTAGTGTTTATCTTCAGTCCAGCTTAAGGTAAGGTGGCGTAGTCTACCGAACAATTTCACGTGCTTGTGCCATACCAGCATTAAAAAATTACTATAGCGAGAAGAAAGAAAATTCGTCACAAGACCCTGGCGATCTTCGCATCAAACCTCAAATTTCTTTGAAAGTTTCCCTCGATGCAACAAGTGACATATAAAGCCGTCATATATCGTTCTGAAAAGTTTCGCGAAAACGGGCAGTTTATATCCGCATGTGCCGGTTTCCCATATCATGCGCGTAAAGTAAAATTCCACCAGATAGAATACGATTCAGTATCTTGGTTAAGGTCTGTTGATGGCGGCCCAGGGCTCTTCGATATGATCGGGTGGGTTGTTCAGAGTTTGTGTCTTCTGCGCAGTAAGAAAGTCTATTTACAGCTTGACGTCAGTTGGACGCGAAGACGGTCTGCATTGAATAAAGTTCACTACTTCGTTAAAAGCAGACGCAATAGCGGCATGTAAGCGTGGATAACGGATGGATGATGAGCTCTTTGGAGACCAATTTCAGCACATTTCTTAACACACACATTCAGATGACAACTCTTGAATCTATTACAGATCGCGATATGGTTGACCTGATCATATTTTCGCAACCGGTCAGCAGCAACTGACCCTCTAGTAAGTTTTGCGCTCGAATAATGCGCCACCTGACGAGACAACCAAAATTCCAGAAATCTATGAAGCATTTACGATCATTAGTACGGTAGCCAAGACCATACCTCCTTATGACATTGCCGAGCAAAATGTTGTCAGAGCCCACTTTGGAAATCAGCAGCAAACAAATTTGATCTTTCTCCCTAGAGTCTCACCATTTCACATTTTAACACACAGAATGTCCAACTTATATATATCATGGGAATTTTCACACAAATTAGAGGAAGTAGAGAGATGATAAATATCGATTTCAGTATATTCTAAGTTCAGGAAACTAATTTTTCCGTCTGTCTGTTTGGAGTTCCTTTTCCCTTATGACCCGTTATTAGTGACTCATATGCTTTTTTTAGAAAAGACACAACTAAGCATATATTTGTGATAATCCAATTGATTCAGGAATTGACGCACTTAGCCTAGCCATTTTTGTAGTGAATTTGGCAGCCAGTCTTATATGTGGCAAGAAAAAGAAAAAAATCCTTTGTTGGCTACAATTATCTGTTCCAGGAATCAACCCCGTGATGTTATTTACATAGCATGCTGACCCCAATCCCAGGTAAATGACTAGTGTTTGCCGCAACGTACTTTGTACTACCCTCAGTAAAACAAAGTTCAAATGCTGAGCTTAGGGGAAGAGATAAATAAAGTACCGTTGAAGTTATTCCACTACGCTAAATCCTACCTGATCTCTTTTGGTGACGGGTTCCAAGAGCAAATGTATACAATGTCGTTAAAAAGAAAATTATGTTCAAATAAAGGTTCGTGAGAAGGAACGCTTCGAACAAAAGGGTCTCAAAAATAAAACATTGGGAAAAGAAAGCAATCGCTGTCACCCGAGCGGTCCATTAACATATGAAGATCTCAACGATAAACTAGGCACTCCAGATAAAGAGAGAAATCTGTATCAACTTGTCGACACCATCACAAACAGGATATCGAACCGTTCCCCTACTTTGCTTACCGATCGACAAGCCCGGACAAGAAAATGAAGAATTTGTTCATCCTCCACTACCACAAGCATTGCTGACAGTTGGAACAATTCGACCTGTTAGTGCAGCTGAAGTCGAGCAAGCAATAAAATAAATGAAATTAGGGAAAGGAACAGGATGAAACCGGATCTGAGTTCTGGAAACCGAAGAGCTGAAAACTAACACTGTGGCTCAGCGATTTTCCCAATCGGGTTATTGGGGAAGGTACAATACCATCTGAGTAGCAAGGAAGTACCACAATTCCAATATGGAGGTAAAGGTAATTCAGCAGAATGTTCAAATTACCGTCCGATCCAGTTCCTTGAACACATTCTTGGCAACCATATTCGCAGAAATCGTTCAAATCGTGAATCAGGGTAGCGTTTGTCAAGAACTGCGGAACTACTGACACAATACACACTGCGCAATAACTCATGGAGCAACATTGTGAGAAATATCGCCTTGTATACACTGCAGTTCTGGATCTGGAGAAAACGTTTGACAGTGTGCCACATGAACTCATCTCGCATGCTCTACGACAAAACCTGGTACCAAGGGTACTCGCGCTCTGACTTTAATTGCTCTACCACGATCCCAGGGGCTTCGTCTGTCGTCCAATGTGCCGGCAATCGATGTTCATTATTTATGCGCCCTCTCTCCATTTCTCTTCGTTTCTGTTATGAACACTGCCACAAGGGATATCTAACGTCCAGCGCCCTATACACTACTTTATGCGGATGATCTTTTGCTGGTGTCTCATAGCAAAAATTAATTTGAGCAACTTTTTAAAAAATGGAATGATCGCCTAAGTGACACGGTCTCAAATTAAATTTGACTGACAGGCAATGAAAGGCGTCTTGCGGCAATCGAGATGAGGACGTTGCGTTGGACTAGTGGCGTGACACCCCTTGATCTCAACCGAAATGAGAATATTCGCAATCGATATGGAGCTGCAATGATCATGGGAAAAATTGGGAGAGAGGCGTCTTTGTTTGTATGGTCGTGTGATGAGTGCTAACGAGAATTCAGTTGCCAAGATTGGTCTGAACATCGAAGTCGATGGTAAGCGACCAAAAAGCTGGCGAAACAACGGTGGCTTGATATGCTGGATGGTGAGTTGAAGGCCTCGCGACTGCGTCCACATCATGCCTGATAAAATAAAATGGCGCAACCGATCACGACGATCCGACGCGGCTTGTGAATAGGATAAAGGGTAGAGAAAAGGAAGATCTATTTCAAGAATTAGTTGCTCCTTTTCTCGTTGCTCCCTTCTGAACAAAAAGGACAAAACGTCGGAGAAACGAAAAAAATAATTTCGGAAATACGCAATTTTTTTAATAAACATAATTGCAGCCAACAAAAGAAACGCCTTCTTTTCTTAGCACATCTCGGGGAGCACAGATACTGGCGGTTTCCACATAGACCATCTCCACTTGCAACTTTTAATTTAATTATGTTGTCTTCCCTACTGTTGCGTTGAAAATTCAGATTTGGCAATGCAAATTTTAGTGGCTATGTTGAGTCCAAAAAGGTGATTAGTAATATCGAACTTACCTGTTGGATGGTTCACCTTATCAGAAGCTTTTTAAATCAAAACAGTAATGTTTTATTTGCTTATGGGATGCATCTTCCATGCATGCTCCTTACCTTGTCCACCAAACAACATTTTTCCTAAATCTCTACAGTGTGGGATACACATGCTACTAACATCAGTACATTTTCAGCGAACTCTACGAAAAGGTATTGAGACGATACTGCCGTTCCAGTCTGCGATTAAAAATTTTAAATTCATTCCATGGGCTACCTATTTGAGACCACGAACGAAATTCAACTAAAAACTACGGCAATTATATAATAAGTGAATTAATTGCTCATAAGAAATTTCATCTGACAATTATGGTATCATTCGGCGTTCATTGCCGTTTGAATAAGTTTGGGTGGCAACTTGTTGATGACTGTTTAGACCGGCGTCAGTTGAATAATAATTAACGCTTTGAGGTGAGGAGGAGGAGGGCATTTTAACAATAAACTTAGACATATTTAAAAGGAAATATTTTAAATCCGGTTCGGAAGAGGTAGATTACCGAAAAAAAGTGAAATAATTATTTGTTCACTATTGCAATTTCTTACGTGAAAACACGTAATAATTGAAGCGATTTAAATATCTGGAGGGGCAGATTACTGCCATTGAAAGAACTGAGCGATTTAAATATCTTGAGTCAATGCTACCAGCCAACGGAGAATTGCGTAATGAAATTGTTTCAAGCATTAACGCCACCTGGATGAAGTGGCATTCCCCAACTGGTATTCTTTGTGATCGACGTATGAACGCACGTCCCAAATCTAAAATTTACTGTAATGTCGTCCGTCTGTCGCTCTCTATAGTTCTGAATGTTGGCCGACTATAAAGGACAATGAACGGTGTCTTGCGGTAATGGGGACGAAGATGTTGCATTGCACTGATGGCGTGACAAGTTTTGATCACGTCTGAAATGAGAATATCCGCGATCGATATGGGTTTGCACCGATCGTGGAAAAACTGCGAGAGAGGCGTTTTCGATGGTGTGGTCACGTAATTCACGCTAACGAAAATTCAACAACCAGTATTGGTCAGAACATCGAAGTCAATCGTAAGCAACCAAAAAGCCGGCCAAAACAATGGTCGCATGATACACAGGATGGGGATTTGAAGGTCTCGCGATTACATCCTGATCAGGCATTTGATAAAATAAAATGGCCAAACCGATCACGACGAGCCGACCCCGCTTGCGAACTGAAGGCTGAAGGAAAAGAAGAAAGAAGAAAAAGAAGAAGATGTGAGGAGCGACGAGCCTGACAGTTCCGTGTCACATAGTTAAAAATTCTATTGGCCTCTATTTTTTAGAAAGTAATTTAAGTAAATCATTTGATGGAAAGCACTGTATTGAAATAGTCAACCTCATACGCTTCACCCTGCGAGTTTAATATTATTAGCAAATGCCAACAATTTAACCAATATCAAATATAAACAAGTCGGGAAACCGAAAGCTAAACGCTTCAGGTACGAAAGGTTTTGTGTATTTCTTAGTACGTAGCACGTAATATATCCATATATTATGTGAGAGTATCCACTTTCGGGTGATATTGACATTCATAGTCTTCAATTTTCAAAGAAGCAACAAATTTGAGGTATTATAACTTTGTTAGTAATAGTGCGATTTCCACCGAACTTGGTAAGATCATGCTCTATATTATAGCCTATATCACTGCAAAATTTCGTGATTCAAAGATGAACTTAAGGGGGGTTTCTAGCCAATTACAAAAAATTGTAGTAATATACTATTATTGACTTTATTTAGACAGATATCGGCATGGAAGGTATTTCGGAGCCCAGGCCCATATAGTGGCAGCCTCCTGATTTTTTTCAGATTTTTCGGTTTGAAAGTTTCTGAGAATGGCCCCCTTAAAGAAGTGATCACTTTCAACCCCCCGCGCTCCCCACCCTTCCAACGGATGTCAAAACTAAGATCGGCTTTGAAAAGTACTAATCAAGACCTTTAATTTGATACCCCACATGACTATATTTGATGAAAAAAAAATTTACACCCCCCTTTTGCATGTATGGGGACCCCCCCTTAAATTCGACGTAAAAGGATGTAATTCACTGTATGCGTGAGCGTTCACCGTTTCCACCTTTCTACCAAATTTGGTGTCAATCGCTATAGCCGTCTCCGAGAAAAATGCGTGTGACGGACAGACAGACAGACAGACAGTAAACCGATTTTAATAAGGTTTTGTGTTTACACAAAACTTTAAAAAGGGCTAGGGAGAATTAAGTTCTTCTTGAATGGAATTTTAATATTTCACTCAAATGTCAATTATTCTCGTTAATTATGACGTCAGCATCTTATTTGTATGGCTTAGAATGCTGTTAATTACCACGAAATTGATAAGTTTGAACTGCTATAACTTTCCCACTAATAGTTGGATTTTCATGAAACCTGGCATGTGTATGCACAAGGCTGTCCTCTATGTCGTTGTACACTTAGGATGAAGCTAAGGAGAGTTATTTAGTCCATTTCTAAAAGTTGATAATATACTATTAGTACATTTTTTGAGCAGATACCGGAATGGGACATCTCTCGAAGATTAGATTTCACATAAGTGTTTTACACAAAATTTTAAAAACGGCTGCAGATAAGTAGATTCTTCATAAATGCGACTTTAATATTTCACGCGAATGTCAATTATTCCGGGTAATTATGACGTCAGCATCTGATTTGCATGGCTTTGGAAGCAGTAAACTCGCGCGAAATTGCTTGAACTGCTATAACTTTGGCGTGAATTGGCCGATTTCCACGAAATTTAGCACGTATATACGAAATATTGCCCTCTATGCTGGTACAAAATTCGGAAGTCCTAAGATGAATTTAAGGGGGGTTTTTCAGTAAATTTCTAAAAAGTAGTAATATACTATTAGTGAGTTTATTTGAGCAGATATCGAAATGGGACATATTTTGAGGCCTAGATTTGATCTAGGCGCACCACCCTGATTTTTTTTTCGGATTTTCGGGTTGGGTAGTTTCCGAAAATGAGTCCTGTCTCACTTCAAGTGCGTGCATTTTGACTACTTGCTCACGCACTTTGCAATTTATGCCAAAACTAATGTCAGTTTCGGAAAGTACAAAGAGAGACCTTTCATTTGATACCATACACAACTATATCCGGTGAAAAACAATTTTGAGTCCCCCCTTTGCATGTATGGGGAGCCCCCCTTTAAACTACACCTAAATTTATGCCACTCGCTGTATCCGTGGGATTTCATAGCTCCCATCTGTCCACCAAATTTCGTTCGGATCGGTTCAGCCGTTTTGGAGAAAAATGCGTGTGACAGACAGACATTGAATCGATTTTAATAAGGTTTTGTTTTACACAAAATCTTAATAAAACATATCTGCTAATAATTATTATTTAGTTTAATATTCTTTCGCTTTGATAGATGCCTGGAGCCTATTCGGCATTGAGTTAACCAGCGGTTGTGGAAAATCAGGAGTAATTTGCCACTCTGCAAGCATGGTTTTCTTGAGGTCTTCCTTATTCGAAATCAGATACTTCGTTATGTTGTTGCCAAAGATTGCTCATAAATTCTCCATGACGTTTATATCAGGATACTGTGCCGGTGGTGACATTAGGTGCAGCAGTTCCAAATCAACCAAATTTGCATATTTCCGGATTTGTATTATACTTCGGCTCATCATCGTGGTAGAAGCGGAAATCTTCCTGTACCCCCAGTTTCGGCCCTTTGTAGTTTTTTTAGCATATCCAGGTAATGCATTTACTTCATTGTTTCCCTAATAACAGCCAGGCTACCAACTGCGGGTGCGAACATTCATGCCCAAAACATAACATGACCATTCCCATGCTTCGCAGTTGTTTTGAGATTCTCTTTGTTCAACTTGATATTGGTTTTGTGGGAAATCTAATAGATTCCATCTTTTTCTTTTTCTTCAGCCTTTGTCCCGTTCACAAGCGGGGTCGGCTCTTCGTGATCGGCTTCGCCATTTGGCTCTATCGAATGCCTGATCTGGGTGCAATCTCGAGGCTTTCAAATCCCCATCCGAAAATGTTAAACTTTGACTCGTCGGCAAAAATTACGGTATTTTAAGATACAGAATCATTATTTATGTGCTCCCTGACAAAGGCAAATCCGCTTTTCGTGTTCATTTTTGAAATACAAGGCTTCTTTCGAGCTACTCGGTTGTTCAAATCAGAGCAAATAACTTCGCGCTTACTTCGACTTTTTGGATAATTCAACGCTCGTCTGGTTCTCTAACAATTTTATTTGGTGACTTTCTGCCCTAATTTTTCAATAAATTTTTGCACTTAATTATATGCTGGACTGTAGAGGCACTTAATTGGACACTTTTAGCAATTTTAGGGACACTGTCCTTTTCTAAAGCGATGAATTAATAGCTGACGCTGCTGCACCCTGTTGTACGGCGATCCATTTTAGAAAAACTTAACAATACCAACAGGACGAAAAACTCGTAAAACCCAAATTACCTGTTCGAAAATCGTTTATCGAATAGGCACCTAAGCGTCTGCATTTAAGTTTATCGATAGATGTAAATTTAAAAACAGTAACTGTATCAAATAAGCTGGGCGCCACTGCATATACGTTAATGAAGGAAAACAGAAACAATGTCGTTCGGCTATAAAAAGTAGGCTTTATTTATTTCAACAAAAAGCTATTTTATTGCATCTCTATGTTCGGAGTTATTCCAGAAATTTTTCGTAATTTCCAGGAATACGTTGCAAGAAAGTAAATACACAGGAACGGAATTTGATCATCATTTTCCTAGAACTTTGTTTTATTTTCCATATTTTTCCAAGGGTTTGATGATCCAAATGGTCACTAGAGTAGCCTAAATTGATTAGTTCTTTTTTTGGCGGCAGATGTCCTTATGCCTTGTAAAAACAGTGAGACACTAATTAGCAATGGGAAAATGCGAAATTCTACTTAAATTACACGGGAAGAGAGAGAGTGATTCAAAGATGGAACAAGTTGGAATACCAGAAGCTCGATGTTTTGTATAAATGTTTTGTGTTCCTTTTGTATGAGAAATTTCCTATGCGCGTATTTCAAGTCGTACAACCATTTAAAAACTTGGACAGTAACTGCAGTAGCCTTTGAAGTCAAATATCTCGGAAGTTAGTTTATATTTTTAGATAACCTATTGGAGAAAAAACAATACATTTTTATGAGCGTTCTACCGTTATTATTAATTGATCTTATTTTAAACAGGAAAATACCGATAAAACAAACAAATGAGCGTTTTGCGCGGTAAAAAAAATCTTGGACACTTCAAATTTAATACAAAGGGAACAACCTGATGATGACAATTGAATAAATTAATTTGTGGGCTGACCCTTAGGTTTTAAAATTGCAACAGGTCTTCTTTTCTTTGATCCAAGTTTTTCTGTAATTTCCGCAGGAATATAGCTCCAGGTATCCTTTATCTGATTTTTAACTCCTTTTTACCCTTCACCTCTCTTTTACGTAGGTAGCTCCTGCTCGCCGCGTGCCCACAAGAATTTACCAGATTTAAATTCGGGTTCCGAGGTGACTAAGCAAGAGTCCTTTTGACACTTCGACGACTCCCTAACGACTCTAGATTTTTGTTTTGGATCATTTTAATGGTCTAACAGTATATCAGCCGGTAAGCCCAATATAACAACCGCAGTTGATATGTACTGGCTTGGTATGTCAAATTAACCTACTTTAGTGACGTTTTCTTGGATTATATGCAGTAATCCTGGTATGTTAGACACCATAGCACCCCATATCATGATGCTGCCACCATCGTGCTTAGCTGTTGGTTCAATATTACAAACTTGTAAGGCAATGACCACCCTTCTCCGCACCAATTGCAGGCTATCGGAACCAAAAAAGTTGAATTTAAAGTTGTCATACAAAATAACAGGTTTCTAAACTTCTTCTGTCTTATTAACGACTTCTTAAATATATTCAATATTTCTTTTTGAATGCGATGGCTTCTCCTTTGGAATATAGGCCTTTAATCCCTCTCTGTGAAGAAATTTGCGAACGGTTATAAGACCTCTTACTATACCTTTGTGCCAAAATTCTTTGCAATAGATACTCTGGTTGCCCGGAAGCTGTTATTTATGTTTCGCAAAATCTCTCGTTTTGTTTACCGACTAGATTTTAATGTTTTCACCGCCACTTATTTTATAAAGTTTGTTTTTTTTTTGTTTTTGAGCTATTTTCTGAATGCTTTGCGTAGAAGGGTTATTGTTTGTGTTTAACTCATCTTTCGAGATATATGTAATAATAATCCATATTTGATCAGGACCTTGAAGTGTCTTAGAGCATTTCATTCAAGACCGTGACGGTACACTACAGGATCACAGCACCCTATAGGAGGTAATGTGAACAGCATTGCGCTCGCCCGAGATTATTACCCTGATTTGACTCAGGTGGTCATTCGCAGCTGAGTCGACTGGTATCCGACGTCAAATCACGATACAAATCCCACTGCCACCAGTGAGATTGTTCAAACATTGTTCAGGTCATATATTGTTAAATGCAGGCTGTTAGGTTGTCTTGGCAGAGGTGACGGAGGTGCATTGGGCATGAACTGGGTAGTTCAAGGCCAGGGATAGCTGAACCGGTACCGGTGAACCGATAAACGGCCCGAACGGCGGCGGACTGGCAGAGTCAGTTTGCAGCAGAGGGAGTAATCAACTGGAGTAAGATCGGATTGAAGTAGAGGGTGTCTTTGTAAGAAACGTGTATCTCCAATTTACTCAACAAAAAAGATACCACGGGCTGATTGTTCGCCAGATTGCAATGTATGTGAGCTCCGTCGGCTGCGAGGAAATTTTATTGTAGAAAGGCCTCCTATGCCGAAAGCACCGCAATTTCAGTAAACGGGAAACTTAGCGAAAAATCGGATAAAAAGTGCGCGCAACAAGTACTAGAAGTTATCAAGCGCCTTTCTCACAGTTACGACACCAAACGATCATTGAAGAGAGTAGAGTGAAATTCGTGCAATGCGAAATATACGGCGAATTTGAACTGATGGATACCGAGGACTCGATTTCAAAGAGTGATTGTGCAGGCTACCTCTGTGCCTTGGACGAGTCTCCATCTCAAATCATTTCCGATCAGACGCAAAAAGGTCAGTGAAAAATGTTTCTCTGTTAAGCATGCTCAACCGACAGTACGCTGAAGAAAGCTGCAGCTTCTGTTATCGGATTTGGAAGATGTTTCGTTCCTTTGTGAAGGTAAATTCGTTTACTTAACTTGTCTCCGTCCATCCCCCTTGTGTGAATCGGATTGTGCCTATTAGAGCAACTATCGCGAATTTGCGCCAAACTAGTTGATTCCAAATTTTTTGCTCGACGATTTCTCACAAATTTATCGAGTGCAATCAGCGGAAAGTGGCTGACTGTTTGGATAGTGATTTGTATGCAAATGAGTTAGAAAAAAATTTACTTCAAAGCTTGAGCTCTATTCGATTACGCCCAATACAAAGCGGAATTACTTATTACTCTTTACATACGGAAGGAAAACGCGATCCATCGTTCTGATAGCAATGTTGGCAAGAATTTTTTTTTAAATTCTCAATTTCAATCGGAAGATCAAGATATTTCTTACGTTAACAAAATTTTCATTTGCAGGAATGTACCCGGTAATCACACAGAGCTCGTGACTTATTTTTTGGTAAATTCGTTTTTTTTATTTTATAATGAATAATTAATATATTTATTTACATGAATTTATTTATTTATATAAATATATCTGAATTTTATTATTCTTTCTAATTTTATTTTGTTTATTATTTATTATATTTTAAACTCGGCAGATGCCGGATTTTAGCTATTACTAGCACTAAGTGCCAAGCATTTAGGCTCGGACGATCCAACCTACTTAAAAACTAAAGGGACGTTAGTGGTAGTGGTCGGTAGTAGGTCAATCGGAGAATGCGTTGAGCACTCCCCACAACATCGTTTGAACCAGACTGTGCGAAAGTCGCAAGACAGAGATTTATGTACAATACCTGCAGCTGACAATATTATGGGAACTACAACCACCCGCTCGAGACGTCAAATTTCTTTGATTTCTCGAGCCAGTGGCTCATATTTCGACTTCTTCTTCACGTATTTCCGTTCGATGTTGCTGTTATGGGGGATAGCAACATCAATAATATAGGCGGAGTGACCCGTCTTGTCAACTAACAGTACGTCAGGCTTATTATGTGGAGTATGGCGATCAGTCCGAAATTGCCGGTCCCAAAACATGCTGTAAGAAGAACTATCAAGTACTGCTTCCGGCTCATATCGGTAAACCGGACATGTTCCCGTGATCAGCCCTTGCTTGAATGCAAGGTTTTGGTGGATAACCTTACATACAGCATTATGCCTGGTGATGTATTGCACCGTTACCATAACAGTACAGCCAGAAATGAGACGAGAGAACCACACATTCTGCACTGGTCGTTCTCCACCCGTTCTTTCATGATGAGCTTTTTATAAGCTCGGGCGCCCACCACGCCGTCCTGAATGGCACACATGAACCCCTCCATTTCAGCGAAGAGCTCCCCAAGCACACAGCCATCTATTCGACAAATGGCTGCCAAAGACAATTCGCGCGTTTGCCGTACATGGCCTTCGAGTTCTATTCATTGATTCGCTCTTGGTCCGACTTCATCCTACTCAGAGGACTGAAAGATCGATCCTTCAAGTTAAGTGGAGTCTGTCCATAGTCTGCCTTACAGAGAGCTGCATGCAAGGGACTCGCCTGCTCTTTGCTGTAAAAATAAGCGCGCCGACTCGCCGTGGAAAATGCCTCTCCGTATATGTATAGGCTATGAGATATTGGCACCCTCAGGTATACGCACTGATAAGGTGATATGTCACCCTTCCATGATTGTTGCTAAAACCTTTATTAGTTTCGGATCAATGTGATACAGATAGTACATTGATTGGTCAGGAATGCGGAAAGGTGTCCAAAGCCTTGGCATAATCAATATAGCAACTAAAAAGGTTTCTTTGGCCTCTAGTTGCTTGTCCTACAACTACCGAGTGGATGATGAGTTACTCTTTGCAACTTCTTGACCCAACTCGCAGCCCTTCTGCTTCTCGGACAGAATATTGTTGGTCTCGAGGTGCGCATCGATTTTTACCTTTCCACTAATAATAGACGATATGAATTTGTAGAGGGTTGGTAAGCAAATAATCGGTCTTGTGCCTGCGGGGTCCTGCACCGTGTCCTTCTTAGGGATAAGGTAGATAATCCCTGCAGTGAGAAAAGATGGAAATTCCTCCGGCCGACTGATGACCTGATTTATGCTGTGTGCCAACCAACACGCCGGTAAATTTTTTATACCAGAAATGCTGCATCCAATTCAGACCTGGGCCGCTCCAGTTCTTCGAGCTGTTTATGGCTCATCGAACTTCCTCTTCGGTAACACCCGCAAAATTCATACCAGGCGTACTGGCACGGCGGGTGCCTTCGGCGATGATCCACTGAGCATGCTGGGCGGATAACCCCTAAACTCCACCCCAGCATTCTTTCGCTTCCGTTACCGAAAACTGCACTGTCTGGACGCTTTTTTGGGGTTCGTTGAGAGATCTGAAAAACTTCCGCTGGTTCCTCGTGTATGTCACATTCTGGACAGGTTCGCCATACCGTCGTAACCGACTGCAAATGACAGAAAGTTTCTGTTTTAGAATGTCCAGAATTTCAACTGCGGGTGTCTCACTGGGGATGGCATAGTTTCTGTAAACCCTCTGCAGTTTATTTCTAACACGTCTGCAGCCATTGCATATGCTGATCTGAATCAGTCTAGCAATGTCTTACTTTAGTGAGTCCCGCCGATGTTCCAGACGAATTTTCCATGGTGGATCTCGTTGTTCACTCAAAGCAATAACACGAAAGCGAATCTTCTGACCGTGCAATCTGGTAGCCGTAACTGCACCACAATAAACAAGTGATTGTAGTTGCAGCAGCGACATATCAGCACACAGCCGAGATGCAATCTTATCATTGATCTGAGATAGAATCCCGGAGTTGCTGGAGATGCATAGAGCCTGGGAATAGTTGGTCTATGCAAAGGATCCATATCCAAGAATTCTATACACGCTCTTTGGAATTCGTCCCGAACCTCAGCGGAGACCTCAGCTTCCGCGAGTACTGAAACTGTTGCCCGCAGTACGGCGTGGTGTTGTTGATGCCACTACCTTTACCCCCCATCGAACTCTCGGTCATCAGTTTCCCCGATGACCTAGAGTCAAACATGCTCCCTGATGGTGGTCGGGATTGTATCGCTGTGAGTAATAAAACGATCCTGGTCTGCAACTCGCTGCACAGTCACGTGCGCGAATTGCGGGAAACGATCGACGAATCTCTGGTGCAACAAGAGGCGGTAAGATGCTGCACCCGCCCCTGCCGTTATTTCGTAGTAGGAGCGGGTGATGAAAATTTTCATTTTTTCAGTTCACTTCATCCGCTGCCCACGTGAACCTGATGAAATGATCGCCACAGATTCTGACGAAATAGGTGCCGCAGGCGGTGCTATGCTCCTGGTCGTTGTGGCGCCTAGACGTTGAATCGCCCCACGGTTTCGACGCCGTGCTGTGCATTACGAGAGCCCGACCCAGTCAGACAACTCCCGCCGGTTATCCGCACCGGACCTCAAATTTTTCCTTCTTCTCATTAGATGGATTTGTATTTTATACCTAACTGCCAGGTGTGGGGATAGCTTCCTCAGTGAGTAATCTGCAGGACTGCAAAGTTCCTGCACTTTCCTCATCTACCCCCTGAGACGTTGCGGTGGCGTACAGCCATTCAGACGCAAGCTATCCATCCCTCCTTTCGCAACCGGGCTTGGGACCGGAAACGGCGGTGATTTTATTATTTTTTAGTTATTTTAGTATTGTTTTTAGTTCTTTCTTTGGGAATTGTTTCGGTTTGAATATACCTCGTATAATGAATTACAAGTAACTGTGTTTGATTTGAGAATTCCTTTCTTCTCTCCTCATCATTATCCCTCGATGTGGGCAAACTTCACATTTTAGATGGTCTTGTGTACCAGTATGTCTATATTGATGTGAAGAAGTCACTGACTGCGGTTATGATACTCGCAGCATCAGGGGGAAATAGCAGCTCAAGCGAATGGTGCTGAATAAAATTGCCAGTCAGGATATTTTATACTCCTAACTCCTTTAAATTTCTAGCTCGTTTTGTATTGGACGAAAATCAATTTCTCATTCGTTTTGAGAATGAAGGGGGTCCTAAGTCCGCATCAACTTAATGCAGGACCGGACCAATTGAGGAGCAACTTACTCCTTTTCTGGTCCAATTTCTCATATTATAGAGATGAATTAACTGAGTAAAATTACAACTTTTAATGAAAATGAGATCGGGATTCAATGATTTCAAATGGAACAAACCCTTTGGAATTTCCTTTCCCTTTCTGCAAAATCATCCCATAAAACTCCAGCAGCTTTTACCGAACTTCTAAGTCCACTAACTCTGAGAGATTTTGTTCGCAAATATTGAAGAAGTAGGGTAACTCGAGACAGCTGTAGTTTCATTTTCACTTCATTCAAGGATATGCATGTGACAAGCCTACCAGGATTCAGTCCCGTCACAACGACATCGAAAAGCTCACGCTCAACCAACTCAGTTGTCTTGTTTCAGCTCCTCTCTCGCCCAAATATAACAATCAAAATAATCGTGGAACTATACGTTCATATACTGCGGATTCACTTAAAACCGCCGTGATACTAACCGCCTTATCAATCATCATAAAACGATTATTCAAATATTTTGACATGTTGTGAAATGTGAAATACCGTTATTGCGCGGATGACATCTGCTTGCTTTCTCACCAAACGGCAAACCTTGGCCACATACGTAGATAACAGATAAACACCAACAATACCATGATTGTCATTTTGATGGAGCACTACACTCTCTGCACTGATAAACTGAACATTGTTAGGTGTCAATTGATGCATAGAGTCGTCTTGGGCTCTTTCCTTTTACCTAGGAGTAGAATCCATTGGTGCAATAAAATTAGTAGCCGTCAACTGCTGCCCAAACTATCAATATTTTATTAATTTTCATTTGTAAGGTATTAACAGAGTAGCCTTGCATGGTAAAATTTCAAAAGAAAAATGCAACCCCTGCCACGTTTCAATATAGCATAGCATAGGTTTGACGTATGTAATAAGTAGTTTATCAACCATTACAAAGGAACGGACGCTTCCATCACTGATCGTAGAATCGCGTCCGAAACTAGATGATGCAAATATTGTTAAAGCCAAGCAAGCAATGCAATTCAAACACTTTTTCAAAATTGAAAGTTATAACTCGTAAACATGACTGCGGTTGAAGAAAGGCAAATACAGCTTTAGAACTTGCAAATGTGCTCCCACTTTACTGGCCAATTAAGCTGAGCGACAAGAGTTAAACAACATTTTCCATTTTCCATATCTAACTTTCCCAGTGCATCAACAACCAACAAGTGTGGTGAGCCGACAATGCATTTTAATAAAATTACTCGACGAAAAGAGTTTTGCAATCTAATTAGATGTCACTCGTATGAAACTCAACTGTCTACGAAACATCACTGCACGAGAAACACTCCCAACTTTGGCGTACAAGAAATTTCCATTCGCCACGTAATATAGTCGGGAAACAATTTAATCAAGTGCGTCTTCTCTTCAGTTGCCGTTTTGCAGGATATGGAAACGATCCAAAGGAGCCACAACATTCTGGGCGACACTACTCCAATCGATTAAACCGAAATTCAAGCGCCCCTTGTACGTCGACACCATACCTACGAATTTTGGGAGCTCCTATTAAGTTGGCTATGCGTTTAGAAGAAGTTGAAATGGAGAATGCTGTGGAGAATTCTCGTCTTGTGCATCAGTTTCAGAAGCAAGATGCATCCGTGAACGACAGCAAACAGAAGAAACAACTTTGAATTTGTAATTCTCATTCAAAGTTGGATAATAACACACGCAATTATATGTCTAGGATAAGTGGACATAATTTCTTTGGGGAACAAATTTCGACGGCAGCCTATATGAACTTCAAAATATGTACGCATATGCATGTATGTATATAATATGGAGAGTAGAGCCTCTGATTACTATAAAAAGATGATTATAAGATTAATAACACTAGTTAGCGCAACAATCCAACTGGACCTGGGGCTTAAAGCGTCTTAGAGCACTTTAACACATTTAAGATCTGCTACAGGACTGCTGTACACTGTAGGAGGCAATTTGATCAGCTCGCTCGTGATTTATTGCCCTGGTTTGACCTAGATACTGATTCAAAACTGAGTCGACTGGTATCCGACATTCAATCACGACACAAATGCCTTTGCCACCAGTTAGATTCGAACCACCCCGACAGTCCAGATCTGAAACCATTTTTATATTCTCAATAATGTAACGAATAAACTGCGAAGACAGACGTATGGAATATTTCAGAAAAGGGCGAATTTAAAGTTAGATCCACCCGCACCTACATAGGAGCAACTCCACCGAAGTATTCTCCTAAACACTCATCATTGCCTCTTTCCTAGCCAGTTCGGGCAGGTGGGTTGAGTATACGATACTTCCCTCCCTCATACCTATGGCATTAAACTAAATTTACGTGCGCCGAAATCCGATCGCGTGGACCGCAAACGACAAATGAGAATACAAATAAACAGATTGATCACGTGCACGAAGCCGAGCATCGGGTTAACCAGAATGCCTTGATCAATCGAAAAAAAACTAGTTTGACATCACTTTTAGACTCCAGTTATTCTTGAAGTGCGATATATGAGGTTATTTTCTCCAGATTTTTTGATTGGTTTGGTTCTGAGGAGAATGGACCAATGAAAGAAATGACCACTATCGCGCACTACCCCTTTGTGTATTAAAAGTCAGAACTGAGGACATCATTGAAAAGTACTAATCGAGACCATTCATTTGATACTCCGCATGACTATATTCGGTAGAAAAATCTGCACTCAGTGTTGCATGTATAGAGACTCCGCCTCCCTTAAATTCTACATAGAACGGTGTAACTCACTGTATGTGTGAGCGTTCACAATTCCCAACTTCTCACCACTTCTGAGGAAAATGCGTGTGAGAGACAGGCAGGCGAACGGACACACAGTAAACCTATTTTAATAAGATAATAATAAGATTGTTAAAAGCCTAAGAATGAATTCATATTTCTTTCTTTTCATGAATATTTACAATATTTAGAGGAAGCATCATTTTGCGACCGTAATCGTTCAGCATCGGACTACAATCCAGCTGCACCAAACTTTTCATATTATTGTCACAAGTATAGTATGCAGAATGCCCGTTGCAGAGAGTCTGCTCCGGAACCTCTTCGCAAATGAACATAAATTCGACCCTTCGCTCTATCTTATATTTTCCTTTTAACGTAGAAGACCTAAGTAACAGAATATTCCTCCTTGCAGAGCTTCTTTTCCGACACTCGGACTTTGTTTCAACCCATCTCCCATTTTCAAAATTACAATTTTCCTCGATTAGTATTAATAATAATAATCGTTGGCGCAACAATCCATATTGGATCAGTGCCTTGGGTTAGGGTACTTCATTCAAGACCGTAACGGTACACTAGGAGGCAATGTGGTCAGCATTGCGCTCGCCCGAGATTATTACCCTAATTTGACTCAGGTACTCATTCAAAGCTGAGTCGACTGGTATCCGACGCCAAATCACGATACAAATTCCACTGCTACCAGTGAGATTTGAACCGCGACCTTCCGTATGACAGCCTTGTGCTCTAACCACGCAGCTATCCGGACACCGATTAGTATTCCCGAACCTTATTCAGTATCTCCTTCATTGGAGGCTCGAGAACAAAAACAAAACCTCTCAACTAAATAAAACTCTTTATTTTTCAGCACAATGTTCAAAAATTCTCCCCCGTTCATTGAAGATGTTTATGTCTATTCCTTTTAGTAACGATAATTCTCGTATAGCGGAACAATCTAAAAGTGGAAAGGTGGTTCCATCTTCTCCGCTGCCTTAATGTATTTCTTTTGCAGAATAATGTCATTGACAGAAATGCAAATAATGGAATAGTGGGAATACTGTACCGAATTGTTTCCGTAACTCAACAATCTTTCACCATTAAAGATGATTACGCTTGAAAGAAGTATCTGCAATTATATTCATAAATCTTTTTCACAGTTCAGTACATCACAACTAATTCAACTGACCAAGCAACCTTCACCTAACCAGACATCCCCAAACTCGGTCCCAGCAAGGAAAATATAGACAACTCTGACTAGAAGAACTAGAGTTTATTGACTCGACGGGGAGAATGAAAAGTAATGGTTCAGTCCTCAATCCTCTGTTGAACAAGAAGTTAACGATAAAAGTATCTAGGCTTACATATTAACTACGTATGTCAGCGGGCATGGAAGGCATTGTCGAAAGATGAAAAAAAGAGAAAAACTTTATATAAATTAAAGAGATAGATTATATTATCTAATACTTTTATCATGAACACTAGCTGACCCGGCAGACTTCGAACTGCCTCAATCGATAAATAAAAGAACCAAACTTTTGTATAAAATAATTTTAAAACAAACAAAACGAATCCGTATTAAATAAAAAAGCATGAAATTTTATTATTACTTTCGACACTTCATGTTGCTTAATTACAAAATAGAGCTTTCCTGAGATACTGGCTATTTGTAAGGATTAAATTTGATATTGACAGGCTCACACTGCTATGATACAGTTTGTTAATCAATTTAAAGCTTTCTCATAAACTATATTTTTTGTTTTGTTTTGTGGTGCGTAAATAAACAAAGAAGACGGTTGTCCGACACGCGAATACGCGACGTATAATTGTCCATGCGCGAAACAGGGAAACTCCAAGTTGATTCCGCAAACTTCTAACGACTGTCCTTGCGATTTATTTATGGTCATCGCAAAGGCCAGGCGTAGTGGAAATTGTAAGCGTTTAAAATCGAATGGTAAATCCGTTGGAATCATTGGTATCCGCGGTATCAAGACATCCTCTCCTTTGTATTTTCCTTTTATGATTTTTGCCTCAATGACGTTATTCATCAGCTTTTCCACAACCAGTCTTGTTCCATTGCACAGTCGAGGTTGATTAATGTTACGCAGCACCATGACAACTGACCCTAATTTTAACTGCAAATCGTGAGGTGGTAATCCAGACAATTCCAGTGAATTTAAAAACTCCGTGGGATAGTTTACAACATCATCCTGGTTCATAACGGTGTCGACTGAATTGAAGGAAACCAACTGTCCTGGAAGAAAATTCTGAATGGTCGCATTGAGATCCTCGACATCTTTATTTTTCGCCGCCAATATTGCTCGTTCACCCAGCCAATTATGGTTATTTAACTTTTGTGCTATATCTGGGAAAATACGCTGAATAAGCTCTTCTTTTGAGTCTGTGATGTGACAGAAATCTGTGGGTAACGTGATGAATCCGGTCGAGGTGTCCACTGCAACTTTATTATTTCCAATGTCTAACAACTGCTTTGCAAACACATTCGCAGTATCATCTTGTTCCAAAAATACTCGCATGTTAGTTGTTAATTGGAGTATCTTTACATACTGCCACAAATTCGATTGTTTTAGGCATGCATTTAGTTCATCAGCAACAGTTGATCGGGGAACACCTGGAAGAGTCTGACGAAAATCACCTGACAACAGAATCATGGCCCCACCGAAAATAGTTGGCTTGTCACAAAGATCTTTCAACGTTCTGTCCAGTGCCTCCAGTGACCTCTTATGGGCCATTGTGCATTCATCCCAAACAATCAATTTGCATACCTGTAGGCTCTTGTTTTAGAAAAAAACGTTTATATGGGAAAAAGAAAAGTGCTGTTTTCAGGGATTTACCGGCAATTATTCGAATTTTTCTCACCTTTTAAACCTTCCTTAGACCTCCACGAACATTTCAAAACCAAGATAACATAAATCCGTTCAGCCGTTCTCGAGTCTTAGCGAGACAAACGAACAGCAATTGATTTTTATATATAAGATAAGAAAATGCAGGTACAGCGATGAATAATGATGAGGCAGTCAAGCCCAGGGGCTTCACTCATTGCATTGATGTCCGAGATGGTTTCTCTTCTGCTTGGAGGAGCAGTCCGTATCTACGCTGGACAAGAAGAGCCTCTACATCACATAGTATAGTGGTAAACCAATAAACCAAATACTTGCAGTAGTCAGCCAAATGAAAAATAAGCGCGTTTCCGCGGCGAATTTCGAAATATAGGTCTCGTCAAAATTCACGCGCAATAGTTACGGGGGTAGAAGATCCGCCTCGTAATCTCGTTGCTCTGGGTTTAAATCGCAGTTGTCATGGATATTTGTGTTCGTCTTGTGTTTGTCTCGTTGCTATGAGCTCCGATGGAACTGGTTAAATATGGAGAGGACCAACTACACCAAGCGGTTCATCAACTGTTGCTCAAGGTGTGGGACAGCGCATATATAAAAACAGAAATATCTGGCAGTGCACATTGCTGAGTAAAATTTATAAGATATTCCGCATTATAACCCCATACGCTCAGAACCTCATCGGTCCATACTGGCTCGATGTTAATTATTTCCAGACATTTGCCTGGCATTAGAAATTTTAACTAATTTTCTTTTTACCCAAGTAATCTGGTCCCAAAAAGTTAACTAATTGCTACAAGGTTACGTAGAGCAGTGGTTGAAGAGACAGTCTATGCACAGCTATCACATTGTGAACACCACAACGAGATGCAGGTCACTTGACGCATTTAAATAAACGTTTTAAACTTATATAAAAGGCTTTTCATCTAATTTCAGCTATCACCTCACCAGCTAATTGACAAAATGATGACCCCGAGTTCAAAAGAAAAATTGCCAGAATGCCGAGAACAAGCAACAAGCCTGCAGATGCGAGTATAACTCCCACCGAGGTAAACTGCGCTCCAAAATTTCTTGACTTCAATTCCGAGAAGTCCGAAATTTGGTCCAAATAGTGGAGGCAAGTTTTGTGATGTGTAACAAATAGACCCAGAACAGCAATATTTTCAACTCATTGCAGTGCTACCACCACGGCATATCAACGAAGTCCGCGACATAATTTTAGAGTCGGTGACGGATAACTCTTATAGCCGCTTATGTGAATAATTGATAAAGCGGCAGAGTGTCAATCAGGAAGGAAAAAAGGGCAGAGTATGGAGCGGACATCGATGGGTGACGAGAGACCCTCCCAGTTCCTCCGCTGTCTCCAATATTTCGGCGGTACCGTCATTCCAGTAACGCTAATGCGTAGTCTATGGGTAAGACGCTTACCAACTGCTCTTCAACCGATTATGGCAACAACCAGCGCGTTTATTAATAACATCGATCAGCACGAATTTTCTCACGCGATGGGCAACGACATCGTAACAATACACGCTCCCGAGAGAGATATCTCGAAAGCCAAACTCTCGTTCAACAACCTGCAGTAGCAAACTCAAAGAAATCTAACAGACGAGTTAGATGATTGTTACCAGGCACGACTTCAGTAATTTCCTACACCAGGGCTGAATTATTGTAATTTCCTTGCATTTAATCACTGGCAGGGGAGTGCTTTGGCGGTGTTAATTACTTCCAGACACTTCCCTGTCATTAGAGCTTTTGATTGCCTTTCTTTTCTACCGGAATGATCTACTCCCAAAAAGTTAACTATTATAATTGCTCTAAGGTTACGGTTGCAGAGACAGTCAATGTACAGCTCTCACATTGTGAAAACCACAATGAAAGGTCACATGTCGCACTTAAATACACGTCTTAAACTTATATGAAAGGCTTCTGCTATCAACCTCACCTGGTAATTCCCAAAATACCAAAGGGATTTCACTCCAGGCAAATCAGCAACAGTGATCTGGGAGGCAAACGATGGAAAAACTGTTGGAATATGGCAGCATTTTGCATGCACCATTTTTTCATCGACTAGAATGCCGCCTACGATAGCTAGGGTAAAACTGTACATGGCCATGAGAGATTTCGGTATCCCAACAAAATTGATAAGACTGACTGGTTGACGCTGACCATTGTATGAAACCAAATAAAAGCATATGAATTACTCTCGAAACCATTCAAGATCAACAACGGTCTAAACAAGGAAATGCCCTGTCATGCATCCACTGTAACCTAGCCCGGGAAAAGGTGTTCCGCGATGTTGCTGTAAATTCTGGCAACCTGAGATGTACAATCTGCCTTCACCCAGATCGAGCAGGCGGCGATATATATGGCGGCAACGTCAGCACCGAAAACCAACCAACCAACAACATCAAACCGCACTGGTCAAATAAGAATAATATTTCTGGTCACCTACGATTCCGTAGCCTACAAACGATGAAATTTATCGCCTCGTGGATAAAGTTCGGCTCAACAGGGTCCGGTGGGCGGGTTAGCTAATCCGTATGGGTGAGGGCGATCCAACCCGGAGAAGCTTTAATATCTATGGTAAAACAAGTCAGGAAACCGGAAGCTGGACGCTGCGGGTATGAAAGGCCTTGTGTATTTCTTTTATAAAGACATTTGAGTGTGAATTTGCCTCATTAGTATGCAACACGTAATATATGCATATATTTTGTGAGAATATCCACTTTCAGGTGATATTGACATTCAAAATCTTGAATTTCCAAAGAAATGATAACTTTGACCTATCATAACTGCGATTCCCACCAAACTTGGTAGGATCAAGCTCTATATCATAGCCTGCTTCGCTGCAATTTCGTGGTGCTAGGATGAACTTAAAGGGAGTTATGCAACCAATTACTGAAAATTATAGTAATATACTACTATTAACTTTATTTGAAAGGATATCGGTATTTCGAAGCCTAGGCACCATATAGTAACAGCCTTTCAATTTTTTTCAGATTTTTCGGTTTGACAGTTTCTGAGAATGGCCCTGTTAAATAAATGATCACTTTCGTCCCCTTGAACTCCCCGTCATTCAAACAAATGTCAAAACTAAGACCAGCTTCGGAAAGTACCCCACATGATTTGGTAAAGAAAAATGTACACCCCCCTTTTAAATTTGTAAATGTACACCCTCCTCTTAAATTTGACATAAAAGGATGTATTAACTCACTGTATGCGTGAGAGTTCACAGTTCCCTCCTTTCCACTAAATTTGGGGTCAATCGCTGCGACAAACAGACAGATAGACAGTAAACCGATTTTAATAAGATTTTGTTTTACACAAGACCTTAAAAAGGAGACGGGGCAAACGCTGCCTCAGATGGAGCGATGGCGTAGACCAGAACGCCAAACAGGCACAAAACCAGAATGTCGAAAGTTCCTTACTAAGGCGGGCCTAGACCGGATATCGGTTGTTGCGCCGTTGATGATGGCGATGATTATTTGTTTAGTTTGCCTTATTTTTACTTTTTATCCTTCACACGAAACTAGTGCAATATAAGAAAAATGTCTAGCACTTGAAATGAAGCTTCCATTACAGCTCCTATAGGCGTAAGCGACAACGGCCGCACTTGAGTCAGATTCAACTTCAAATAAATTTTACTAAGACTACAAGATTCTTTCGAAAGCCTGGTATCATTCCATTTTAAAGTCGCACAAATAACCATGAAAAACTGATCAATATAATGAAAATTCAATTTGCAAGGGAATTGAAATCATTTTGAAAATGCGCAGATAAAACCATTTAATGGAAACAAATCTAGGGTAGCTTTTCCACACCATCGAAAATACTTCACTTTCCACCCAGTAAAAAAATGCAAAGGCAAAGTGAAAACGTACCATACAAACTAGTCCGCCAAATGTCCCATAAACCGGTTAGCCCATTCGAAAAATTCTCCGTAATTCAGTTCTTTCTCGACAATGGAGGAATCTATTTACATTTCTTAGTTTTTTTCTTCGCTGTGTCTTTGTCCTTGATCGCATCGCATCCTTGTCGTCACAGTCAACGACATCCCTTCTCTGATGCTAGCAAAAACACAAACAGATGAAAAAATCTAGCATAAGTAATAGATTTTGAAAGTCATTCACTCCTCAGGGCGATCCGTTACTCATTCGCCCGAATCTATCGCATCATTTGCAAGAAGTCTATTCACCCACTTAAAATTCTCCGGAAAAATTCTGCCACATAGAAGAGTCCTTGGTGAAATAGATTTTCTTGGAAGCAAATGGCCGCTGGGACTCGGGTACGATTTTTCTATCCCTTGCAAACATCAAGTTTAAATGAACTGTGTTTAAAAACATTTAGCTTTGCGAAAATTATTTCTCAGCAAAGCATTTCGCAGGGAATAGCCCATTTGTTCCTTGAAAATTAGGATCTCAGTGACAACTGCAAAAGTTCAACTACATTAGACCGTCCAGACGTGCTTTCTCCATTATGAGTAAAGTTTTGGAACTCGCAGCTTTGTTCTGAACAAACATTTATACCCAAGTCTGGACTAAGTTAAATTGCGCCCATTAGATTTCCTTTGTATCCGAATCGAGCTCTAACCCACTACACCCCGGATTTCCGCAGCATCTTGTAGGTCTACAACCTCCAAATGCAGACAAACTTCAGCGCCTATCTCGACCGCAGATGATTTATTTAGAAGTAGCTTTTTTTCAATCTGTAATTTTCTCATCCTTTTGAGTTCTCCCTGACATTTATTATGATTTCTGCCTAATCGGTTGTTTGATGTCCGTTGTAGGCATAAATTCAAACAAAATTAAGGCTATCATTGCCGGCATTGACGCAGCATTCTCGAACGTCATCAAGGAAAGTGTTGCGTATTTAAAGGATGAATCGCCCATTATCCAGATTTTCGTGCTACGCCGAAATGTAGTTGCTCATCAATCATCCCTTTCTTCGTTTCATCGATAGAGGGTTAATGTATGGAAATGACATGGGGATGTTTGAGACACTTGATATTTATCGGAGCGAAAATATGAAAAGGAGGCTTCCGAGTGAAATCTCCCGAAGAAGATTGCGTCAAGGATCAAGCCGAGTGAATAAGCGTCTGATATGATAGTAATTCCCAAGGTTCAAGAATCGAATGAGGCTGATGTTCTTTGCCGGAACGATTAAGACACGGATGGAATGGTTATGCGATAGGCTCACGGTTCGCAATGAAGTTTTAATGAACCGATATCTGTGGGAGTCTTTGCGTTGACTAATTATCTGTCTAATATTAAGAGCAACAAGGGATGAGATTGATTTGATTCTGGTAATTAATCTTATGACTATCCTTTTTGAATGTTTACAAAGATTAATTAATTGAAGAACTTTTCATATTTGTTTGGCGTTGATGCAAATTCTTTTCTGAAGTGAAATTGAGTTGAATTCCTCTAGTCTTCTAACTGCTGGTAAAAAGTACATGTATCTTTATCAAGAAAAGGAAATACAGCAAACTTCAAGGAACCAAAACCAAAAGGGTCCAAAAATCTTCAAAACATAATGACCATCAGAAAATTACTGCGTAGATGCTGGGTGGGATGACTGGTTGGCATATTGACTCCACCTAGTGAAATCGGGAAAACAACAAAAGATTAACCTCAAACAACCATTACATTGGTATTGCACATGTCAGTATCGAAGAAAGCTTTATAATTTCTTTCGGGCAAAGCAGTCGGAAACGGATAGGCGAATGTTTAATCACTGGTCTTCTAAGCTGCCGACTAAGGTATTTAACTATGCGAGTGTAGCTAGATATATTGACCTGAAAGGGGATCTGACCACTCTTGCTAAGTTTACTTAACCGTTTCAATTTATAATACTACATATAATCGAATGACTCAAACATATTCCGGAACATATATAGTCGCATTTTGAGGTGTATGACCTTAGTAGAACAAAAATCACCGCTGCGCACGATGGCTGCCGACTTCTACCTGTTTTCTTTCTGCGATAACGTTGCTCAAGGCTTTCCGAGAAAAGTACTCTACCACCCTCCTTTCACGACTGTTCTATGACTTGCGACAGCTCGAACTGACACAAGTTAACAAATAGTGTGGATAGTGCTCGACGCATTAGAAAGAGTGAATTCGGAATAAGTCCAAAATTTGGCCCATAACTGGTGCTTCCTTTATTTCGAGCAGATAATATAATGGCTTGTATTTGAGGACAGATTTGCAGAAGGAATGTCTTTGGAGTTTTTAAAATTTCTTCGGTAATATAAACCCTAAAACATGGACAATCTCCTCTACCCTCTCCAATTTCCCACATTTTTCATGTGTTGCCACACATAACTACAATTGAGGAGCTGTCTCGATTGTCTAGAAGTCGGACCTTTTCTTCTCACATTGCAAGGAAACTCCAAACAGCAGATTCCTCAGCTGACTCAAAACGGCAGAACCAAAAACGAAAGAAACAACATCAAATGAGAACAATAAAAATAGACAAATATAACCTTATAACCTTGGAAGCGTTGGGGGTAGAGCAGTAAACAGCAGGATAGACTGATGTGGAATACAGCTTTCTATGAGCCAACCTATCTCTCTCCGGGGTTAATATGTGGCTCTCCGGGAGCCAATTGGACAGTTTGCATTTGGGGTTAACTGACTAGTGAGTAAAGCTGACCTTACCGTGCTACGGGGGCTATGTCCGGGCGGACTACCTAACTCCCATATTCGTAGGAAGTATATGAGTATTACAGTAAAAAAAATTCAATCAAAAAATTTTACTGTAAAAAGTAAAACAAAAAAAAAAACAATAAGCATTTGGGACCCTGCACCCTACACAAAGTCTTTCTCCGCCTCTCCAAATAATTTCCGTAACACTGAGAGCAGTAAGACCTGAAACCAAAACAGACCCAAGCCTTCAGCATTGGAACCAAGAAAGCGGGTAGTAGTGGAAATCAGCCCGCAAGAGGGGAATGCCCTCAAGAAACCTGAAGCCGAACCCAAGAGGAGGAAATCCTGGGAAAATCAGGAGTGAAGGAAGGAGTCAGGATATCCGCTGTTAGCTATGATAATGCAAGAAAGGGGATTCGAGTGGCCATACTGCCGAAGATATTTCCGAAGCAAATTCTCACTCGTGAGGAACAGGAAATAATTAAGGACCTAATTGTCATGGAGAAGTGTGAGGCATGGGATAAGAAGTTCGCCTTCCCCGGTCTACGTTCTCGACCAGGTCTTAGACTGCGCGATGGAGGGCACGGCGGGCTGCTATAGGACTATAGTCCCAAGATTGCCAAGATGGAAAGGAACGGAACTGTAGACATGTGCATGTGGTGACATTCCAGAGTCATACATGGTGACGGTCTAGTCCCAAAAGCTGCAGTAATTGAGACAGGAAGCTTCTGTACCTCCTTATCACTCAAAATATGAATCTCAACACACGATTATGGAGTTTTTAAAAACAAGGAGGAGGCCAAAGGAAAACTCCTCACGATCGGCGTAGATGGTTAATCCTTGGAGGCATTAAACATCGTAACTGCCTCATCACTGACACATTTGGTAGCGCACTTGTGCACGTGCACAGGGGAAACCAAGGAAGGATAATACCTAAGGAATGCGGAGAACTTAGAGGATGAAAGGATAGAAATGAACAGGGAAGTGCGCTTACTGTGCACAGAAGAAGAAGAACGACCCAAACTTCAACCTTCTCGGGCTCAGGTAGGATACCGAAACACAAGGAAGTGCAATATCGGAGGAGGAGTATGATGCTCCGACATTAGAGAAAAGCTCCAAGCACCAATGAAGCCAACCGCCAGCAATAAAATAGCCCAAGCAAACCTCCACCATGCAAAAACTGCATCTGCAGTAATTGCACAGGCAAGTTCCAAGGGTAACATTGGAATAGTATTGGCTTAAAAACCCGCGGCGTCCCGGATTCGCAGTCTGCAAAGAAGAACCAACTAGGTAAGTTGGAATCCCTCTTATGAAAAATCAAGAGCTTGCATCATTCTCAAATGAAAAATAAAATATATGTCTTTCAGAATTTCTGATGACCTCGTGCCTGCCCGAGTTTTACTGGAAGCCGGGCAGTCGTAGCATCAGGATATCTCCTGCGATATAACACCCGGCTACTACCAGAATTACGTTAGACTGGAGAAGTTCTCGGTTGCGATGCAAACGCCGACTACGACACCTGGAAAAGCAGAGGCAACAATTGAAGAGGCTAATACCTTCATGAATTCATCCTTAGTAATAAGTCAGAAATACACAACGTGGCGAACACGGCAACATTCTTGATCAGCACCAGGCAAAAAGTCCTAGACATAGCTCTAGGGAGCTCTCTATATCGGCTCAAAGAATAATCAGATTCGACATTCAGTTTTGAGCAATTGGAAGTAGACAAGAAAATAAAGAATCACAGGAAAGCAAACTGGGACTCCTCCATAAGACACTTGTGGAACAACATCCACAAACAAGCGGTGACATCAGGTGCAAAACAGAACTAGAAAAGTGGTGGGGGAACTCTTAACATAATCGCCATTGACGCATATAAGACCAGCTTTCTGGCCAAGATAGTGAAGCCTTCCAGGGATGTACTCTGGTAGAACAGGAACCAGGACGAGAACGGAGGCGCGAGAACACTTCAATTGGGCGAACCAAGCCGAGGACTGGCAAAGATACAAAATTGTGTTGACATCGTATCGCAACGCCATCAGAGAAGTAAATCGAAATAGCTTGAAGGAATTCTGTGAAGGAATAAAACAGACCACAGTAGCTTCCTGGTTATACAAAGCTATAGACAAAGACAAGGTAACATCCTTCGTCTGTTTGAAGAAAGAAGATGGGACATTTACCGAGAATTAGAAGGGCAGGTTACGTCTCTTTTTAAGAACTCATTTCCCAGCGGAAGGCAACAGGATTCTGCCTCACCACACAACAGCTGACGGAAGGGGGAAATAGTGATACCTACAGTAAGATCGGCAGTGGCAACTAAAATAACCCCGAGTAGCTCCGATTCTCCCAGCACTCTAGAGAGGCATAGAAATCATCACCCCTAAGATCGGCAGTGGCCACTAAAATAACCCCGAGTAGCTCCGATTCTCCCAGCACTCTAGAGAGGCATAGAAATCATCACCCCTAAGAGTGGAAAGGGGCCACGTAACCTTCAGATATAAACTAAAAGCATGGATCCGAGTAAGAGTAATCTTTATTCCGAAAGGATGCTTTTCACCCTAAATCTTTCAGACCAAACTGGCTGACATCGTTCATACTTAACAAGGTGGAGAAGGTCATGGAAAACTATATCAGAAGTAACATTCTATTGCACGATCCCCTACATATCGGGTTTTTGCATATAAAATGGCCGATTTGGCAATCAAGTGAAACTAGTTGCGATTTTGCTGTATCAAACCACCACCAGTTGGCGCTGTTGGTGTCATAATGAATGATACATAGATAATGAAGTATAGATAGTTTTGACCATCGTTGTGATAACACTGAATAAAACGGAAAAAAGGATGGAAAAGAGCCAAGAACGTATACTTGTTCTGTATGAGTTCAAATTCGGTCATAAAGCAGCGGACGCGACCAAGAACATTAACAGCGCATTTGGAGCTAATACGGTAAGCGAACGAACGACACGCGGTCGTTCGAAAAATTCCGGCGACGCAAACGGCGTAAAGCCACGTGGACATCCAGGACCATCGATTGATAACGACGAGCTGCATTTGCTAGTCGACAGTCTGTGAGAGACATTGCACAGAAACTGGGCGTACACTATTCGACAGTTTTCCGGCACTTGCAACAACTTGGAAAGGTGAAAAAGCGCGACAAATGGGTTTCGCAAGCCCTTACGGAGCAAAACATGGCGCTTCGAATGGAAATTTGCAGTTCTTTACTCTCCCGCAACAGAAGCGATCCCTTTTTGCACAGAATAGTGACATATGATGAAAAGTGTATATTTTATGACAATCGTCGCCGATCCGCAAAATGGCTAGATGCCACCGAAACATGTGCCGAAACCGAGCCTCCATCCGGAGAAGGTAATGGTGACTGTTTGGTGGTCTACAGCTGGAGTTATCCACTAATCTTTCTTGACACCTGGAGAAATGATAAATGCACAGAAATACTGTGCCAAACTCCTCACCGGAAATGCACCAGAAATTGAGTATTCAACGACCATGATTAGTCAACAGAGATGATGTGATACTCCTTCACCGGACCTTTTGCCAACCGACTATCACTTTTTTAAGCATTTGGATCATTTTTTGGCGGAATAACAGTTGAGGAATGAAGAGGTCATCAAAATTGCCTTCGTCGAGTTTATCAACCCCTGAGAATTGGACTTTTACGAGACTGGCATACATGCTCTTATACCTCGCTGGGAGAAGTGCTCTGAATCGACTGGCACCTATTTTGATTAATTAAATAAAGTTTTGTACACTTTACAGTCGTTTCAAATTTTAGTACCAAATCGGCCATTTCATGTGCAACAACCTAATACTTACCGAAGAGGACGGTTCACCGAAACTGTCCTGTATTAGCTGGCGGATGTAATGTAAGTTATTGCTAGATATTATAGAAACAGAAGAAGCCCGAAGACGCACACAGTACGCCTTTGGGCATCAAACAAGGTCTTAATGACACCACACGATAGAAGATGTCCTGATCCGCAAGGGAGTGGGAAACACCCTCGCCTTCTGGACGGGCAGTGTGGGAAATAGTAGGCAAATCGAAGTACTGCCAGTGCAATTTTTTTGCCATGAATTCTACCCAAGGTTCTCCACAGGGTGGGGTACTTCCACCGCTTATTTGGAGTATGGTAGCTGATGAACTCCTAGGACAGGTAGCAAACACTGGAATACAGGCTACGCTGATGGCATTGATTTAGTCTGTGGGGACAAATATCAGAATACCTTAAGTGACAGAATCCAAACCGGATTGCGAATCATTAATAACTGGTACAGGAAGGCCATTTACCAGGAAATGCAGGGTTGATCTCCTGGGAGCCAGTAGATTACATGGCATAGAGGTGAAACGAGCAACAAAGATCAAATATTTGGGAATCACACTAGACCAAAAAACTACTCTGGAAGACACTTATTGAAAACGTGTGTCGAAAAGCCATAAGGGCTCTGATGACTTGCAGGTCCATTGCAGGGAAAAAATTGGAATGCACCTCGAAAGTACTGACAGAATGGAACTCGACAGAACAGCCAGGCAGTTACACAAACTTCAAAGATTGCTTGCATGGGTGTCAGTGGGGTAATGAGAACATGCTCAACCGTATCCCCAGAGGTCCTTGTGGGATTTACTCTGCTCCATCAGCACGAGGGCAATGTTGAGAATGTCCGGGAGTTCCAGCGACGCCTTAATCGAAGGAAGGAAGGCACCTGGGTCATTCGTCCAAGATAAACTTACTTATATACAAGCATATTCCAGGTGGAAATATACGATATGGATAGATGTGCCTCACTCAACCTAGAAAGGAATTGTAGGGGGAGAAGCAAGCAGCTATTAAGGCACTCAGGTCCAACCAGGTGAATTCCAAACTGCTATGGGAATGCCTATCTTTTCAGTAGTGGAACAGTCCAAGGCGCTCAAGAGGGAATACGAACTCAAGCGCTCCAACGGTTGTTCAACCTCGACAAAAAGGGCTTCCGGATCATACTCAATGGTCACTGCAGAATAAACTATCGCTTGGGGAAACTAGGAATATCTACGGACACTCTCTGTAAATTCTATGAGGAGCCTGCAAACATTTTCTGGGGCAGTGTCGGTCCAGTAAAGGGACACAATAGTTCTTTTAGGACGTAGTTCGACGTCCTTCGACAATATTATTATTGGAATCGTTGGGTGAAAACAACCGAACCTATTTCAGCGCCTACTGGAAAAGTTTCACCACATCGTCAAAGTTCTCACTTACAACCGAGATGCTTGACTTTGAAATGACGATGTTTAAATGAAGGTACTTGAAAAGGAACGCCTCTACCACCAGTTTCTCGATGATAAATCGCTGGCCAATTCGCAAATTGACAAGAATACCAACCTGGAAGCAAGGAAACCAATCGCTATTACCCGAGCAGTCCATTAACATACACCGAGAGAGATCTGTACGGACATGTTAAAAGCCGACAACAACGCACACAGCATATCGAACACTTCTGTTGCGTCAATAACAAGAACGATACTTTTTTTACTGATCGACGAGGCGCGACGGAGAGATGGTGAGAATATTTCGAGCAGATTTCAACGGAAGAATTTGTTCATCTTCCACTTATACAAGCGTTGCCGACATTTGGAATAATTGCACCTGTCAGCGCCATTGAATTTTAGTCGAGGAAACAATAAAACGAATGAAATCAGAGAAAGCAACAGTCAGGTCTTGTTGCTTGACATCACATCTGAGGTCTGGTAAACGAAGAGCTAGGATAAAACAACGTGGCTCAGTGAATTCCAATGGAGTTATTCGGGAAGGTAGAACACCATTTGGCTGGCAAGAAAGTACCATAATTTCAATATGGAAAACAAGTCTGGAAACCGGAAGTCGGACGCTTCAGGTGCGAAAGGTTTTGTGTATTTCTTAGTACGTAGCACGTAATATACGCATATATTATGTGAGAGTATCCACTTTCGGGTGATATTGACATTCATAGTCTTCAATTTTCAAAGAAGCAACAACTTTGACGTACTATAACTTTGTTAGTTATAGTGCGATTTCCACCAAACCTGGTAAGAACATGCCCTACATTATAGCCTATATCACTCCTAGGATGAATTTAAGGGGGGTTTTGCAGCGAATTACTAAAAATTATATCATTATACTATTATTAATTATATTTAAACAGATATCCGTATGGAAGGTATTTCGGAGCACGGGCGCCATATAGTGGTAGCCTCTTGATTTTTAAGATTTTTCGGTTGAGTAGTTTCTGAGAATGGCCCCCTTAAAGAAATGATCACTTTCAACCTCCGCACTCCCCACCTTTCCAGCAAATGTCAAAACTAACACCGAATTTGAAAAGTACTGACCGAGACCTTTAATTTGATACCCCGCATGATTATATTTGGTGAAAAAAAAATTTATCTCCCCCCCCTTAAATTCGACGTAACAGGATGTAACTCACTGTATGCGTGAGCGGTCACAGTTCCCATCTTTCTACCAAATTTGATGCCAATGGCTATAACCGTCTCCGAGAAAAATGCGTGTGACGGACGAACAGACAGACAGTAAGGTAGTCCAACAGAATGCTCACATTACCATCTGATCCGGTTCCTGTCCCATACCATGACGATTTTTGAACGCATTCTTGACAATCTTATTAGCAAAATTGCCATGAGGGAAACGCCACCTGACCTCCCCCACTCCTCTTTGCCTTTGTTATTGACACTGTCGCACGGGATATCGAACGCCCAGCACCCTATATACTGCTTTATGCAGACGATGTTTTCCTAGCATCTAGTAGGAAAAGTGATTTTAGCAAATGGTTTTAAAGGAATGCGTCAGCTTCGAATGCATATGCTTGCCGCACAAGGCTACTGTGTGATATGTGTTGATTCGCGCGGATGTATATTGAGAAGTTTCATCGCAACTAATTAACTCGTTAGTTAAAGGGAACAAACCGTATCAACTTCAAATCTATCCCAACGAACGTCACTCATTAAGAAATTTGGATGCTAGCCGACATTATGAAACGAAAGTTCTTTAATTTTTACAAAATAATTTATGAGTTTAATATATTTATTTTAGACCAGAATAGTAACGAACAAGTTAAATTCAAATAATATCAAAATCAATAACTCAATATTCGGAAGAAAACATAATAAAGCTAATTTTTATTATAAATTTAAGAGGAAAACGCTTAAACTTTATTCAGTCACGAGCGATGTGACGTTACGTGTGTCTCGCGCCGCGGTTGGATACAGAAGAGACCGAGTTATTTCCATGCGGTCCTTACTGTCCCAACCAACGGCATTTTTTTACCGCTGGTTCTCCACTCCCCTGGTGCGTTCAGAAAACGAGTGAGTGGAGAGTTTCGGAGTTCAGCGCCATCTACCCGTCCGCATCCGCAACATCCGAAATAAATTTCGAATGCTGCAGATCCTGCCGCGCCACATGATCTCGAGCAATTTGTTCAAAAATGAAATGATCGCCTTTCTTTCGACCGATCTCAATGAAGCAGGCACTATAACTGTCAGTGGCAGTAAACTGTCCAGAAGTGAGCGATTTAAATATCTCGGGTCATGCTATCAGCCAATTGCGTCATGAAATTGCTTCACGCATTAGCGGAACCTGGATGAAATAAAATTCCGCAACTGGTGTTCTTTATGATCGACGCATCAAATCTAAAATTTACCGCAATGTCGTCCGGCCTGCCACCCTCTATGGTTGGAGTGTTGGTCAACTATGAAAAACAATGAATGGCATCTTGCAGTAATGGAGATGAAGATGTTGCGTTCGACTAGTGGCGTGACACACCTTGATCACATCCGAAATGAGGATAACCACGATTGATATGAGGCTGCATCCATCGTGGAAAAATTCCCAAAGAGGCATCTTCGATTTGCGCTAACAAGAATTAACTCACTAAGGTCGGCGACCAAGAGACCGGCCGAAAGAATGATGGTTTGATACATTGGATGAGGATTTGAAAGCTTCGCCGCAAGAGAAAAATTCCCCGAAGAATTCTTTGGATGATTCCGTAGTCTATATAACGATGCAATTTATGAACAATACTGCCACCGTCTGGTTATGGATGAAACCCGGTTGAATAAGTCGCGGTGGAAGAGTCATTTGATTTGTATAAGGGAGGATGATCCGAAGTAAATTTGGCAAACTCTGCCTCAGATGCAACGGTGGCGTAGACCAAAACGCAGCCACCGATTTTGAAGCTGTCGAATTGACTTCGGACTTCGGCGCAAAACCATGTCTGGAGTTCCTTACTAAGGAAGGCCTAAACGGGACACCGATTGTTGCGCCGTTGATGATGATTAAGCATAGCCTTGAAGGTAGAAATGGTGTTTCGCATGGGACCTGTTTTGCTAAAGTAAAAAGTTTCAAAATACTTACAAATGTATAACTTCTTCAGGGATATCGAGTGGTATATCAAGAAATCCCAGTCCGCGGCACACCAACTTGACTTGAGTAGAGTCTCCACTGCATTGACATCCTCGTCTCAGCCATGGTTCGCAAATTTTTCGCAAAGTTCGTCCTTCGCGAACGTTATAATCTCGTAGCGTTTTCTCGTACAATTCCTGAGCTTCGCGTTCTGAATCCGATGAAGGTAGCACTACCGTTTCTCGTATAATTCCATCACTTGTTATCGAGCTTTCATCGGCGGTGACAGCCACCGGGGTTGTGGCAGCCTCGCCTACCGAAACTTTAAGCCACGCACACATAGCAATTAGCACAATCGTAACAGATACACAAACACGAAAACCACCAATCAATGACAACAACCAGCGACGAATAAGATAATTTCCCGTGGCTCTAATTGCGCCCAGAGCCATGCCGTCGTTATATCAGAAGAAAACTGCTGACCCTTTTTCCTTGCCAATTTCGCCGCTCGAATTGGATTCAAAATACTCTAAAAACTTTGAAAATGTCGAAAGTCGCAAGGATAATTGTTCCGAAATTGGCTGGAAACCAGTGGCATTTTTTCGATCCGTGTCTCGTCACTCATAGTCACCGCGTTGACCCGTGCAATTTGCTAGTAAATTAAATTGACTAACGATTTAAAGAACTAATGACTGGCGACCGAATAATCGATGCTAAATTAATCTTATGGGAGTATATTACCGACTCCATTGGTTTGTCTTTTTGTTCGGTTGCTGTGGCCTCAAAAGTCTCGTGAGATTTTTCTTACTGACTACGTAGTCTACGGTCTAGTCGGTTCAAGTAGCCCCCAATGACTTGTTGTTGTTGCTGTTGCCGATGTTGTTTTTGTCTTTTCGGGGGTCATATCTGCAACAAAACTCACTAAACGTAACAAGTGGCGATTGTGTGTAGCTGCACTCGCTTTGATTTATCTATTTATTCGCAGCTTCATGTCGTTTTCGCACCGAGAAAACCAGTCACTGGATTGGGCACTGAATCCACATTCGATACATGCACTTGAAACCGAGCGCACTTTAGGAAAGGAATTTACAATTGCACGTTCGAAGTTGAGTTATTATTAATTCAATTAGAGATTTACACTGGAATTTCTACGCACGGATAGGCTGACGCTGAACTGCACGCCGATGCTCTTCACAGTAAGCGACACTGGCATCTGAAATGGAGAAAAATGAGAGAAGTTGATCAAATCATTCATTTAATATTAGAAAGGCTATTGTGCATCTGACCTAGGAGAAACTTTTAAGTGATGCGTTTTTTAGCGACGCCCCCATTGTTAGTTGTATTCGCACGACTAAATTTATTATACAAGGGATAGTGCACTTCCTCCATTTAATCACTCAGTTTGATGAAAAAGCGATCACAGTACTATTCTACTCGGTGATTGATTCAATAAGAAAAACCTAGCTGCAGAAAATTAGGGCGGACTTTGTATAAATAGAATATAAGTTAGAGATCAATGCCTTATGTCCTTTTGAAAACTCCAGTCCCCCGTACATTATATACCACACTTAACGTGTTTTTCCTCAATTGCGTTGGGATTATTCTCGTATTTGATAGCTTAAATGTAAAATAAGGAAAATGGCAAATTTTCTTAATTCTAAAAGAGGCGACGTGAAAGTAAAAATAACGCAACAATGAAGGCAGCACCGCCTAGTTGAAAAACTCATGAACATGGAGGCGCGATTGAAACAGGGCTGGATCATCCTCATCCATACAGATTAAGGATCCGCCCACCGCAACTTGTTGAGCCGGATTTTATCCACAGCCAGACGGTTGTGGTATCGCTCATAGATTTCATGGTTATGTAGGCTACGAAATCGACCATCCTTTTGTAGGGAGCCAAAATTCTTCGGAGAATTCTTCTCTCGAACGCGGCCAAGAGTTCGCAGTTTTTTTGCTAAGAACCCAGTTCTCCGAGGAATACATAAGGACTAGCATGATCATTGTCTTATACAGCTGAAGGCTCTGTTAGCAGCGTCCCCTATCTTCATTGTTTTCGTTTGACCAGTGCGATTCGATGTTAGTTCTTTCGGTTTTGACACTGACGTTGCTGCAATGTACTTCGTCTTGCTTCATTAATGTGGAAGAAGGTAGACAGTACACCTCGGTATGCTCCCCCCATGATGTCAATATCGTCAGCGTAGGCCAGTAGTTGAGTGGACTTATTCCAGCAGTTTTTTCATCGCTTGCCGCACAGAGAAAATCTGATCTGTTGCTGATTTGTTTGGAGTGAAGCCTCTTTGGTATGGGCCAATGGTGTTCTGACCGTATGAGGCTATCTGGCTTAGCAAGATAGAGGACAATATCTTATAGATGGTACTCAGCAACGCGATATCTCTATAATTGCTGCACTGCGTAATATCTCCCTTTTTATGTATGAAGCAGATAATCCAGCGTTGCTAGTCGCCTGGCATTGATTCGCTGTCCCACACCTTGAGCATGAGTTGATGAACCACTTGATGTAATTGGTCGCCTTCATATTTAACCAATTCGGCTGTAATTCTATCGGCTCCTGGCGACTCTTCTATACTTGGTGTTGGCAGTATTTTTCCGTCGTTTTCAATTGGTGGGACCTCCAACTCGCTGATATTTTGGTTGTTGAGCAGTTCATCAAAATACTCAACCCATCGCTCCAATATTCCCATAAATTCGGAACTCAGATTTCCCTCTTTATCTCGCTAGGATGAGCATCCGCGCCTGGTTCGGTTGCTCCCTGTACTTTTCTAGTTGACAGACTTGTTGGTTCTCCCAGGCTTCCTTTTTCCGCCTGTGAAGTCGCTTCTCCGCTCGCAGGACTTCGTGATAAGTCTTCGCGCGTGACCGCGTTCATTCAGAATGCAACATTACTCGCTATGCGGCGTTATTCCGTTCCGTTGCTAGATTAAATTCATCGTCAAACCAGCCATTCCGATTTTTCTTGCGGCTGGGGCCAATTATCTTTGTGGCCGTATTTATGATAACGTTCTTCAGGTGATTGTGAGGATCATTTGTTGATCCTTCATCTCTAGGACATGTGTTAGCTGCAGTTATTGCGGGATCCATTTCCCCTTTATAGGTGTTACGGAGGTCTGTGCTGTGAATGGCTTCAGCATTCACTCCCACCTGATTGTGAAAGGGATGGTAGGTGGTGTTGTAATTCGAGCTCGGAGCATTATGTCAACGAGATAGTGATCTGAGTCTATATTGGCCGCCCAATATCTTCTTATATTCATGAAGGCTGAGAGGTGACGGCGTCCGCAGTCCGTTATCATTGCAATCTCCAAGTATGATTTTGATGTCATATTTGGGACACGCTTCAAATTTCCGTTCCATGAGAAAATGCGCAAATCGTTAGTCCGTTTTCGTTGCCTGGTTCGTCCTGTTCGAGGCTCCTTCCGTAGCTTCGTAACTTTGGTTTTCCGTGTAGGGTTATCAGCCCTATGCAACCCTTAACCTGGAGGGCCAGTTGGTACATTTTATCCCGTTTTTAGGCTCGGGAGACTCGCCTTTTTCCTCCTCCGTCTGCAGTTTTTCATTAGGAAGGAACTCCCAGCGATCACCACGTGGAGGTAGAGATAGGGTTTGGCTATACAGCTCTTGGTGTTGGTTCGGCTGGCGTTTCGCAGGTTTTATGATCCATCGTGGGTGACAATCCACGTTGCGCCCTGGGACCTATACTACACTTTGACCTTTGAAACTTGATAGAGACTGAGAATGATTGCACATCTTCGGCCGCGATGGAAGCTACGCGAAAATAATTCCGGATATAAAGGTTGGTGTCTGTGCCGTGTATGTGATGCAGTGCATTGGTGTGCGCCCACGTGGTTGCCAACACTTGGCTGTGAGCACCTAGTGACATCTGTCATAGCAGTAGACATGGTACAACTGTTTCTGGCTTCCCACATCCCAGCGATATCTACAGGCTATTTCGCAACGACAACCAAAGCCAAATCATCGTAGCCTCTTCCAAAACGGCGAGGACAAGGATTTCATTGTACATCACGTTATATAGGAGATGTTCCAAAATTGAGCCTTACGGTACTTCCGCCACGATGGTTTACTGTTCAGGTTCCTCACGCGAATCGTACTAAAGTGATCTTCCCAGGAGATAACTTTCGAGTAGCTTAAGTAGCGATTGTTAATTGGGATTAGGTAGTAAAACTAGTTACTGCCTCTTCCACCGAGCAAGAAAAATTCCATTGAAAATGCATTTATCAAATCTGACCTTGACATCGAGCTTGAAAGCTCCATTGGAAACGACATATAAGCTAGGAGCTTTATTATCATGGGTTTTCCGGCAAATATGAGACAGCTTTTCGTCAGTCGCCAAGTATGATGAGCAAGTCTGATGTTCGTCTTGCGCTCTCCTATATATGGGGGAAAGGCGCCGCAACTTCTCAATTTGTTCATTCTACCAGTATTTTCAGCGCTACCTGTTTTCAACCCAGCATTATGCTGCCCCAATAGCATCTCTACGAACATATCAACTTCAAACGTTAACGGTAACCAACCCTGGTTTCCAGTTTCATCTACAGGACCACACCGACACATTACCCATTACCCCCCATCAGTATGGGGGAGTGTCTATGTTGTGAGTTATGAAACCTCCATACCTATTCTGCGACAATATCCAGCACTTATCCAAAGTAGGTTGAGGCACCTAGGAATGCGCTAGAAGTAGGAAACATCTTACCATTTCTGTCGGTTATAGGCTTGTCCGGATAGCTGAGTGGTTAAAGCGCAAGGCTGTCGTACGGAAGGTCGCGGTTCAAAATCTCGCTGGCGGCAGTGGGATTTGTATCGTGATTTGACGTCGAATAGCAGTCGACTCAGCTGTGAATGAGTACCTGAGTCAAATCAGGGTAATAATCTCGGGCGAGCGTAATGGTAACCACATTGTCTCCTACAGTGTTCTGTAGTGTACCATTACGGTCTTGAATGAAATGCTCTAACACACTTCAAGGCCCTGATCAAATATGGATTGTTGTGCCAACGATTATTATTATTATAGGCTTGATCGTCATACTAAAATTCCTTTAGGACACTGCAACTTCTCTTAATACTCTCCATTATAACTATCATATCAACTAGTGGAAAGGTAGAGGATCATGCAGAGGGTATACTGGCTGGCTGTGGAGCTTCGGTAATGAAACCAAGTACTGCTTATTTTACCGTGTGTACTTTCACTATACACGATAGAAAATTCCTATCTTCTACTTTCCTACCATGAGAAAACCTTCTTACTTGCCATTGGATGACATGGAACTTGTCACTCCTCTATGAAGTAGTACAGTTCATTGATTTACTGGCTATGAAAAAAACTCTACCCTTGCACTGCCCCTGTTCTCACTGAATGCATCAGCGATGATCCAGGAATCATCCAGAGATTCCTTTCCGACTCCTGCAGGGACTCTAAGTTTATGAAAGCCGTGGCTGTTATAGAAGAGATTTCATGTGAGTGAAACTTATCTTGGAATCGAGACTTCTTGTAGCACTAAATGCCACAGGGCAAAATATTCCACTACTTTTCTTACTTCCAATAGACCCTGGTACTGAGTTTTTGAAATACTTTATCGTAATCTAGTTATCTCTTGCTTTATATTCGAAGAAAATTTGAAATTTGGAGGGGATCCGCCGGGAAAAAACACATCTCTAAATGCATACGCGTCCGCCAAGAATTACCTTATCCGCAAAGGATGTGTTAGTTATTACTTCCACTGATCTTCCTAGGCAAACTAATGTTTGTTTTATTGTAAGGCAAAGGTTAAATTTACCGTCTAGAGAAAAATGCTGACGTTCACATTAAAAATATTTATTACAAACGTCCAATATATACATATATATATCATCATCATCAACGGCGCAACAACCGGTATCCGGTCTAGGCCTGCCTTAATAAGGAAATCCAGACATCCCGGTTTTGCGCCGAGGTCCACCAATTCGATATCCCTAAAAGCTGTCTGGCGTCCTGACCCACGTCATCGCTCCATCTTAAGCAGGGTCTGCCTCGTCTTCTTTTCCTACCATAGATATTGCCCTTATAGACTTTCCGGGTGGGATCATCTTCATCCATAAGGATTAAGTGACCCGCCCACCGTAACCTATTGAGCCGGATTTTATCCACAACCGGACGGTCATGGTATCGCTCATAGATTTCGTCATTGTGTAGGCTACGGAATCGTCCATCCTCATGTAGGGGGCCAAAAATTATTCGGAGGATTCTTCTCTCGAACGTGGCCAAGAGTTCGCAATTTTTCTTGCTAAGAACCCAAATCTCCGAGGAATACATGAAGACTGGCAAGATCATAGTCTTGTACAGTAAGAGCTTTGACCCTATGGTGAGGCGTTTCGAGCGGAACAGTCTTTGTAAGCTGAAATAGGCTCTGTTGGCTGACAACAACCGTGCGCGGATTTCATCATCGTAGTTGTTATCGGTTGTGACTTTCGACCCTAGATAGGAGAAATTGTCAACGGTCTCAAAGTTGTATTCTCCTATCCTTATTCTTGTTCGTGTTTGTGTTTGACCAGGGCGGTTTGCTGTTGTTGGTTGATTCGTCTTCGGTGCTGACGTTGCCACCATATATTTTGTCTTGCCTTCATGGATGGCAAAAAGTGTTTCACCTAATATACTGTACAGTGTGTCAATTATCACGGACGTTGAAGGTAAAGGAAATCGGTAGCGGCCTACCGATTTCTTAAAGTCGCCAAGCTGTTTATCAACCTAGACACTGGAATTCAGATTGACGGTTCATTAGAAATTGCTTCCATGACAGTTTCCACAAAATTTAAAAGAACGCCAGGACTGAAAACTGAAGCGAAATTAGCAGTTGATGTTTCCGAGCATTATAGACAACTTCTAATATATTTGCTTGCTCATGGAGAAAGATCTTAAGAAACGTTGCCCTCTTTTATATTGCTTCATCTGGTATGCGGAATTCACCGGCTGTATCTACTAAATTAAGCCATTCTAATGAAAAACGGGGTTCGAATTGTGGTCGAAACATCATGAAGAGTTGTGATTCTCGTCATGGACCCCCTTTCCATGGTACCCCCAAAACTCAGCATTTTCATAGGGTAAGCCTAACTCAACGTAATATTATATGTTACAGGGTTGCGAGTTAGTGTTTCGCACCGTCAGATCCCTTTGCGAAGGAAACAGAAGAACCAGGCACACATTGTCAGTTAATATTATGATTCAGCGCAGGTACTGAAGCTACTCGTTTTTCCGCATTACTTAAATTATAACATAAGAGCTAACCCAGCATTACACGGCAGTCAATTAAGGTACTCATAGAACACTAATTCAGGACTACAACACACCTTAATCCCTATGTAGTGCAATAAACCTTTCACGTGAATGAAAAGCTAATCACACAAGCGTTTCGTTTGCAAAAGGAATGTATAGCTGTTGTGTTCAGGGTCTAATTCATTATGTGTCGTCAGTTATAATAGAGTAGTTTTTATAAAGTATGGAAAAGGACTCTAAAAATCGAATTACAAATACAGAGAATGCATAGTTTGACATAGCCCAAAATGGAAATACCGCTCTTTATCAATTCCATTCCACTACCATTTTTGTTTCTCATCAACACAAGAGGGACACCCCCCACAAGCTTGGACGGCAACACCTTTCAACATATAGCTGCAAAGGCCCGACGATCCAGAAACTTCTGGAAAGCAATCACCTACGATACGCCAAATCTCAAAGAAAACACAAGAAACGAACAGCTCTTGAAGTATACTATCAAGAAGAGAGAAAGTTAAGAGACTATTGGAACTCTAGCCGACACACCAAAACCATGTTGGGAGCCGGTATAGACTACCTTCTCTTCATTTTAGGTTTTAGGGTAGCTCTCCCCTTTTGGTCGCCTTTTGACCATCGCCAAATTGCAGCGTTTCTAGTGATTAGATTAGTTGAGATGATTAGATAGATTTTCCTACCCACGTCAGCACTTAAAGGAAATAGTGGTTCCCAAAATATGGGTATATGAATTTTAACATTCATATAAGAAATATTAGTGAAAAAAGAAAAACTAATCATTTCAATTTTCTGGCTTCTACCGAGTCCTGAACAAACTACGGGTCTACGAATGGTAGACCCGTGTAGCAAGAAACGTTTTTCCCCGCCAAACGACAGCTATAGCACGAACGGTAACCTATTGAATTTGAAGGGCCAATGCAATCTATTGCTGGAAGAAAATGGGGCTGAAGCATTCAAACGAAAGTAAGCAACCATCAGATAATGGTAACTTTCCAAACTTGACCGACATTACAGCGGTGTGTGCTCGAACAATGCGCCGTAAATGATAAGTCAATGGAAATTAGGGAAATCTGCAAATCTATCACCGATGCTTTTGTTGTTATTGTTCTATTATAGTTCGAAAAGATGCTACCAGAGTCCAACTTGGCATTCTAAGCACACATCATGATGCTATTGCCACTTTTCTTCTAAACTGCATTGGTACGTCGAAAAGTACAATTATAATGCTTTTTAATCTGGACCAACACTTCTCACATGTTGTGATTATGCGAGGCCAGAGAAACGACAAGCACGGAATATTTGGAATGAATTCGTAAACTCCGACTCTTTTACTACCCGTCCTTTGAGACAGTCCTTGACCAAAAACACACCCCCTTCAAATCCGATCTCTTAGTCAGGTGGAAGTTATGTTGCTAACAATGCGAATAACGTTTATGGTCCCTGATACCCTCGATTATACGTGATTTTGGTTTTGTCGATTCCACTAGAATGGTAGACCAATTGTCGAAAATGTTGTCAAAGTTATGAGAACCATCGAGTCCAACCCTTTTGTGCGTTTCGATTGCGGTAGAGCTAAACGATGCAACAAAATTATTTGGAGCCATCTGAGTAAGGTTGAATTCATAAAGAAGTTGGTTGTGTGAACCGAATTCCCATTTACGAACCCCCGCTGAATCGCATTAAAATTGACCAATTTCTAAAATACATGGTAGTTGGTAATGAAATGTGGATCTTTTATCACAAGGACAAGCGGCAACGATCGTGGTCAAAACACCGCGACCAAGCCAGGAATGACGATCAGTTACGCTGTGTGGTTGGCGGAATGGGCAGGGAATCATCTACTATAAGCTACCTCACTATGCCGAAACTCGAGCCTATGCTGTTAAAGACATGCCGTCTAAGCAAATCAGTCGCCAAAAGCGGTCAGCATTAGCCAATAGAAGAGGAATTGAGCGCCATAAGGATAACACTACCACACACACATCGATAATTACTAGTCAGAAACCCGAGGAACTTGGATCCACCTTAGAATCTGGACTTGAATGCAAGTGATTACCTGTCCCCGCCCATAGCAGCCGATTGGTAAAAAATTCTCTTCAGGAGAGACTTATGAAAATCGGCTGTTTAGAAAAGTGTGACTACTTCCTCGCAAAATTTTTCCGCCACTGAAGTCGAGGAAAGCGATTGAAATCAACAGGATCTGACGACATCGAAGAACTAAAACCCGACACAGTAGCTCAGTAAATTATTCAATCGGGTTACTGAAGAAGGTAGAATACTATCTAACTGTCAAGAAACATCACAGTTTCAATATGGAAAAAGAAGGGTACTCCAGCAGAATGTTGAAATTGCCGTCCGATCCGGTTCCTGTCTCATATCACAAAAGTTTTTGAACGCACTCTTGAAAAACGTATTCGAAAAATCGTTCAAATAACCATGAATCAAGAGGGGCTTGCGAAGAATCGCGTATCTACTGATTCAGTACACACTGTGCGGTTATTCATCGAGAAACACCGTACGAAGCATCGCCTTTATCTGGTATGGTCTACCACAACAATTAGTGCTAGAAGAGCTTGTGTGCTGGGTTATGATAAATTGCTCTACCGCAAACCGAAAAGTAAAGTTCAAAGTCTGGCAGTTGTATTGCAACCGCTTCTTGCCTCTGTCGGTGTTTATCAAGGGAGCACCACCTGTCCTCTCACCACTCTTCTTTGTTCTTGTTATGGACACTGTCACACGGGACATAAAACGCCCTTCACCCTGTACACTGCTTTATGCAGATTTCCTAGCGTCCAATAGCAACAACGATCTTAAGCAACTTGTCCACAAATGGAATGAGCGCCCCATACACGGTTTCAATTTGAATCTGAATAACCCCTGACCGATCACCATGAAACAGGTACAATCACTGTTAATGGCAGTGATCTGCCCAGAGCTGAGTTAATATCTCGGGTCAATGCTATCAGTCAATGGGGAATTACGTTATGAAATTACTTCACGCATTGGCGCAACCTGAATGAAGTGGCATTTCACAACTGCTGTCCTTTGCAATCGACGTATCAACGCACGTCTGAATCTAAAATTGGCCGTGTCGCCCACTATGGTTTTGAGTGTTGGCCGACTATAGAACACAATAAACGGTCTCTTGCGGAAATAAAGACGAAAATGTTGTGTTGGACTATTCGAAATGAGGACATCCGCGATCGTTATAGGGTTGCACCGATGATGGAAAAATTTGGAGAAAGGACTCTTGGCTGGCATGGTCACGTAATTCGCTCTAATGAGAATTCACTTGCCAAGCTGGGTCTGAAGATCGAAGCCCATAGTACGTGACCAAGAGGCCGACCAAAACAACGGTGATGGATGCGAGCTTCGCAACCGCATCCAAATCCGCCTTTTGATAGAATAAAATGAAGCAACCGATCATGACGAATCGACGAAAGAAAAAGAACAAGAATGCAAAACAGAAGCTATCGAAATTGTTCTTCTTACAGTTGATTTGGCTCCTTCCCTTTAGAGTTAAAGAACTGCCACCATGCTCAACTACCAGTGGATAGGTTTCTCGAGTACGTAAGAAAAGCCTGTCATGCCTTAAAACTTGATTGGAAAGATTAATCTTGGTTTTATAACAACAAATTATCTTCAAATGGTAAAATAATGGGAAAGGCGGAATTTTCCAACTATCTCCGCAGCGGGTGAAGAGTTTATAGGAGGAAGGTTTTAGATAATATCATGAATAATTTTGAATTTTCAATCCAAACCCCGGAACATGAGGGGATCGGAAGAGTATGCGTGAGGAAGGAAAAGACCTTCCTCTATAGCCCGCTGCACGGTCTATCGGTGAAATGTTATTTCGAGGACACCAGGTGCTGCCTTCAAGATTTTCATAGGCCCGGTACTGAATATACGGACAGATAGGTGATAAATGAGGGGAGTTTCTTAGCGATTCTGTCTTTTTTTTGTGCGTTTTGATTTATTTGAATTACTCTCTGCCTTTTTATTATCCTTTGCACAAATAACTTGTTAATTTTCCAAATTTCTGCAAAGTTGGGGCCGTTTTGCGATTGAAACAAATTATTTTGATAACTGAAATATTTTTTGTACGCATTACCACAAGAATAGATGCTAGCCGCAAGATACAAATCACATATAATCTTTATGCATAAGATACAAATTTAAATAGATTTCAAGTACTTCTTTGGTCTGTAATATTCCCCGTATTGTACCATACTGTATATATCTCACGGTAAAGAAGTAAACAAGTCGGAAACCGGAAGCTAGACGCTTAAGGTATGAAAGGTTTTGTGTATTTCTTTTATAAAGAGATTTGAGTGTGCATTTGTCCCATTAGTATGTAGCACGTAAAATATGCATATATTATGTGAAAATATCCACTTTCAAGTGATATTGACATTCTTAGTCTTGAATTTGCAGAAAGCGTCAATTTTGACCTAGTATAACTTTGTTTATAATAGCGCGATTTTCACCAAATTTAGCAGGATCATGGTCTACCTTACATTGCTGCACAATTTTGTGATTCTAGGGTGAACTTAAGGGGGGTTTTCCTGTCAATTACTAAAAATTATAGTAATATACTATTATTAACTTGATTTGAACAGGTATCGATATGGAGGGTATTTCGGAGCCTAGGCACTATATAGTGGCAGCCCCCTGATTTTTTTCAGATTTTTCGGTTAAGTAGTTTCTGAGAATGGAGTCGTTAAAAAAATGATTACTTTGAACCCCCCGCACTCCCCATCTTTCCATCAAATGCCAAAACTAAGACCGGCTTCGTAGTTAAGTACTAACCGAGATCTTTAATTTGATACCCCACATGACTATATTTGATGAAAAAAAAAATTACACCCCCCTTTTGCATGTATAGAAACCCCCCCTTAAATTTGACGTAAAGGGATGTAACTCGCTATATGCGTGAGCGTTACACAATTCCCACCTTTCTACCAAATTTGGTGCCAATCGCTACAATGGTCTCCGAGAAAAATGCGTGTGACGGACAGACAGACAGACAGACAGTAAATCGATTTTAATAAGGTTTTGTGTTTACACATATAGAGTCTCCACACGAAGGTCTTAGCTTTAAAAAGTAAGCTCAATGCTATTGCACGGTGCATAGATTTGTGCTACGATTTGCGAGCGTAGGTTTTGATTTACCTGAGAATAGTTTAGATTAACTTGCATTCAACAGTGTCCAATGCACTTTCATGTACCAGACACTTGTCACAACCTAAACCACGCTACTTCTTTACATCGATATGTCATCTTATGTGTGTTTAAATGAAGTAAGGGACACTTCTGAAGGAAAACTAAAGAAACCCAAAATTGGTGCACTCTAAATCGACTGATGATGTGTCCAGGTGATTCTCTCACAAACGGAAATCAAACACCAGCCGCTCGAATATCCAAATTCTATCAAAATAAAGCCAAAGGCTGCTTTGATCTTCTGCAGCAATCTAAACAAACATCTATTCTTTTTCAAAGCAGATGCAATGCCCAAAAGAAAGAATAATATGTGTGTATAAACAGAGAGTACAAAGCTTAGACGAAACAATTTCTATTTTTACACTATCCAAGCATTTCACCCCATTTACCTCCCAAGAGTATCAACATTCCTAGGATGAAGACCATTCCGCACGCAACTCCATATTTTGTTTACTAATTGTTTTCAAACGACCTCATTCAACCTTTTCGCGTCTCGATCCCCAATTAACCCATCAGAAGCCACGTCACGTAAGCAAATTCTGGAGTACACACTAGAAGCATGTACTCAATTTAAATATCTTGAAAGTGCTTAAATTCAGCCTGGCAATGTCCCATTACTTTATAACGGCGTATTAAATTTCTTAGTACCGTGGTGGATAAGCATATATGCATACATTGGCCAACCCAACAGGGTACAATGTCCTTGCACGGCCTAATCCTCTTTTATGACCCAAAAATTCTCCTAAATCATCATCATCCTCTCGATTATTCCAAGCTTACAGCATTATAAACGAGTGTAGTACTATTGCCCGTCCTCCGCTCTTCGACGTCATCTTGGGCGACCTTGTTTTCAAGCCATCCATGGCGGCATCTTCATCTATATATCACACGCTAAAAATGAAATTTGCCAGGACGAACTACAGAAATTTTCCACTATTCAATGTAAAAAAAAGTTCATATTTTTTCCTTATTGGGTTGATGTACATTTATTTATATACACAGATAAATATTAGGGCGGCTAGCGAAGGAAGTGTCAATGGTCCATGCGGGTAGTAAGGAGGACAGCTTGAAATATGATGAACGATGTTTGCCTCCAGCACGTCCTTATTGCGTTATGTAAATTTAATAGGCGCAATCGACCTGTTATACGAAGATGTATTACTTGATCTTCGTTGTCACTTTTTTAATAACATTTAACTATGGTAGGCGGTCTGACGTAATATGTTTCAGGATTCCAGTTTTTTTTCCTTGAATATTGGCCTAATATCTTTACAAAAACATCACCACCATATCTGACGTGCCGAATCTTTGTAGAGACCAATTAAATAACCTGAAGCTCCTCTAAATTATGGTAAATGTCAAATGGGGTTCTAAAATTTCCTATTTAAAATGCATTGAAACGCGGATTAACTTCATTCTACGCGATTCGTATAAAGGTCTGGAGGTTAAACCATTAGATTATGATTTACGGAACACGAAAACAGCATAAACTTCATTTAATTTTCAGTTATATTAGCAGTCGCCCCAGTTAATCTTCCAGCATCGACAGGAGTACCATTTCCCTAATAGCCTAATCCCTTGGTGCTCCATCTCATTATTCCTTATTACAGCCACTATCTCCGAAAGAAAAACTTTCATCTACTCCTTCGAGCAAGATACACACATGATGAAGTTATCTTGTAGCATTAAAGGAATGAAAATCACGCCTTGGAACCATTAAGGATTGGGTTAACCTGAAACCGAAATCCAGTTCCGTTATTCAGTTCCTCCCCTGTGTGCGTGTTGTAATAATGTCCTCGTCTTGTGGTCGACTTTGGGTCTTTATTCTTCTGGGATGTACAGCAGTATTAATGATTAATGAAATTGAGGTTTTTGGTAGATGATTTATGGAAGTGATTTGTACGAGGTGATCTTATTTTTTCCCCAGAATGAAAAATCTACTGTTTATTCACCACGCTGTGAAGAAGGATGTGATGTAGGTGATGTCTTCCCTTTGATTGAGGGTGTGGAAAAGGTGAATAGAGTTCGGGAATCTGCGACGTGTAGATTTGATTCCAGGCAATTTGACATGGTTAAAAGTTGTTTTCTGCACGCCTATTTATCTTTTTTATTTTCAAGAATATGTGAATATGTGTGTGAATATATCTAAAGTATTAGGTTGATTCGATATGTGCCTCTAAGCGAAACTCAATCAATCAAGATAGATGCCAAAAAATGGAATCAATTGAAAAGGTTTAGAGTTAGGTTACTGTGTAGCATCAAGACATTTCGAATCCAAACAGTATGATAACCACCCTCACATTTTACCACAACCCCAAGTCAGGGTAAAAGCAATTTGAAATAAATGGTCTAAGAAATTGGAAACGCTAGTACACGCCATGTCTTTAAATTTATCTTATTTTTATCTATTAACTAATGGTTGTGCCCAGGTGGCTCAGTGATTAGAGCGTCATGATTTCACAGGTGACAGAGGAGATTTGTATTATGCCTGAATATCGGATACCAGTCGACTCAGCTGTGAATGAGTTCCTGCATCAAATCAGGGTAATCATCACGAGTGAGTGCAATCTTGACCACACCTTACAGTTTTCAATGAAGTGCTCTAACACACTTCAAGACTCTGTTCCAGTTGGACTGTCACGCCAACGATTATTATTATTATTAACTAATGATCAGGAACAAAATCGAACCATACAACCCCTAATGTCTCTTGGACATTCATTCATTTACGACAACAAAAATAAGTGTAACACGTACGGAAGGTCACGTTTCGAAACCCACTGATGACAGTGAGATTTGTATCACGTATCACGTCGGATCCCAGTGGACCTAGCTGTAAATGCGTACCTGAGTCAAATCAGGGAAATAATCTCGGCCAAACACACCTTGCATTCTACAGTGAACTGTAGTGTACCGTTACTGTCTTGAATAAAGTGCTCTAACACACTTGAAGGCCCTGACCCAATATGGATTGTTGCGTCAATGATTATTATTATTAAAAATAACCAGCTACCAGCGAAAACAATAACAATCGTCTGTATGTTATTAATTTGTAGATGTACCACGCGACTATATTTTGTGAAAACAAAATTTTACATCCCCATTTTACCCTTAAACTCAACATTGAAAGATAAACTCACTGCATGCATGACATAGTTTTAATCTTTCCTCCAAGTTCGTGTCAATAGGTATAACTGTTTCAACTTTACCGCGTTATTTATTTAGCATACTGGTCCCAAGCCCAGGTAAAAGAGAAGGGTGTGAGGCAATGTATTTTGTACTATCCTTAATAAAACAAAAATAAAATGCTGAGATCAGAGGAAGACACAAATAAAAGAAGAGTTGTAGTTATTCCACTATGCTAAGTCCTACCTGATTCCTCTTGATGACAAGTCTCGAGAGAGGCCGAACAGGAAAATGCATCAAACGTCGAAAAATTGATAGGGCGCCGCACGCGGCTGGACGTCCCGGGTCTGTCGTGAAATGGGCAAGCAAATCAAAACGTCTCTGCACGCTAAAAATTAGCACCCTCACTGGGAGGACCGATGAACTCGCAAGAGTTCCTCGGAAAAGGAACATTGATATCTGCGCTCTACAAGAAACCCGATAGTCAGGCGCCGAAAGCTAATATATAGAACGCGAACGCGGTAAAAATGGTTACAAACTTCTCTATTTTGGTAACCCACACACTCAATAGTATTGGCATTGCCATCTCAGAAGGTTTCCGTGATGCGCTCAAAGAACTCGGACAGCGAAAAGTAAAGTTCGAAGTATGGCGGGTGCAGCAAAACCGATTGGTGTAACTGCTGGTATTCAGTAAGCAATCGCCCTCTCACCACTCCTCTTCGTTCTTATTATGGACAATGTCACAAGCGACATCCAAGGCCAACGCGCTATACACTGCTTTAAGCAGATGATGTTTCCTTAGCATCTCATAGCAAAAATGATCTCGAGCAACTTGTCCGAAAATGCAATGATCGCCTCATACAACACAGTCTCTGAATAGAACTGAATTCTTAATGTCCGATGTTTGATGTTTTGTCTTCTGGACCGCTCAGACGATGTGTGATTCGTCACCTCGGGAATGATGCTGATTGACATCTTGACGGACAAGATGACAAACATACCTAATGTCAAATCCAACCCTTCTTCGTCACAAACGAAGGAAGCTGAAAGGGTGATATCTATAAATAGATACTGACAGCGATAGGGCCGGCCGGAAAAAAGTTCTTGGACAGCTAGCCATAAGGGAGTGACTAGAGAGAAAGCTTAGGAAGATCTTATTCGCTGGATATGAAGGATACCATTATTTCTTGCACAGGCGCTAATTAAATACTTCATCTAATCGTGCAAACTCCAATGAGTACTCGGAGGGCCCAATGCATGTATTTTTCCAATGCCCGAGCTTGGTTGAAGAGTCTAGAGGAAACTCTCTAGGTGAAATACTATCATATTTCGTGTGGAGAATGTTAACATGACAGGAGGGTGGTAGGATGCGATCGGACTGATACAGGGTAAAATACGGAGGGCGAAAGAAGGTAAAACGTGCGGTTACAAACTTGACTCGATTTTTTTAAGGTTTTGTGTAAAACAAAACCTTGTTAAAATCGATTCACTGTCTGTCTGTCTGTCACACGCACTTTTCTCCAAAACGACTAAACCGATCCGAACGAAATTTGGTGGACAGTTGGGAACTATGAAATCCCAGGCATATAGTAAGTGGAAGGGGGGTTTCAAAAATTTTTTTCACCAGATATAGTCGTTTAGTGCGCGAGAGACGAGTCAAAATGTACGCACTTAAAGTGAGACAGGACTCATTTTCGGAAACTACCCAACTTAAAAATTCGAGAAAAATCAGGGTGGTGCGCTTAGATTAAATTTAAGCCTCAAAATATGTTCAATTCCCATATCTGCTCAAATAAACTTACTAACAGTATATTACTAACTTTTAGAAATTTACTGAAAAATCCCCCTTTAATTTATCCTAGGACTTCCAAATTGTGTATCAGCAAAGAGGACAATATTTCGCATACACTTGGCAAATTTCATGGAAATCTGGCGTTAGATAGTTATAGCAGTTCAAACTTAGCAATTCCGCGCGAACTTACTGCTTCCAAAACCATGCAAATAAGATGCTGACCTCATAATTAACGGGAATAATTGACATTCATGTGAAATATTAGAGTCGCATTTATGAAGAATCTACTTCGCGCCAGCTCTTTTTAGGGTTTTGTGTAAAACAATTATGTGAAATCTAAAAATCGAGAGATGTCCCATTCCGATATCTGCTCAAAAAAACTTACTAATAGTGTATTACCTGTTTTTAGAAATTGACTGAAAAACTCCCCTTAAGTCATCCTAGGACCGACCTTGCATCGACATAGAAGACACACACATGCAAAGTTTCATGAAAATCCAACTATTAGTGTCAAAGTTATAGCAGTTCAAATTTATCAATTTCATGCGAATTAACAACATCCTGTGCCACACAAATAAGATGCTGACGTTAATATTAACGAGAATAATTGACATTCGAATGAAATATTAAAAATCCATTCATAAAGAATCTACTTCTCCCCAGCCCTCAGAGTGTGAAGCGTATGAGGTTGACTATTATCAATACAGGGCTTTCCATCAAATTATTTATTTAAATCGCTTTCTAACAACTAGAGGGCAATGGAATGGAACTAAGTGACACGGAGCTGTCTTTTTCTTCAGCCTTTGTCCCGTTCACAAGCGGGGTCGGCTCGTCGCGATCGGTTTCGCCATTTTATTTGATCAAACGCCTGATCAGGATGTAATCGCGAGGCTTTTAAATCCCCATCCAGCGTAACAAGCCACCGTTGTTGCGGTCGCTTACCGTTGACTTCGATGTCCAAACCAATATTGGCAAGTGAATGCTCATTAGCGCGAATTATGTGACCATACCATTGAAAATGCCTTCCTCGCTATTTTTCCACAATCGGTGCAACCCCATATCGAGTACGGATATCCTTATTTCGGACGTGATCAAAACGTATCACACTACTACTTCAACGTAGCATCTTCGTCTCCATCACCGCAAGACACCATTCATTGTCTTTTATAGTTGGCCAACACTCAGCACCATAGAGAGTGACAGGACGGCCGATATTACGATAAATTTTAGAACACCAGTTATGGAATGCCACTTCATCCAGGTCGCATTAATGTGTGAAGCAATTTCCAAACGCAAGTCTCCATTAGCTGATAACATTGACCCGAGATATTTAATTCGCTCAGTTCTGGGCAGGTTATTGAAGCTGACAGCACTGAGCAATTTAAATATCTGGAGTCAATGCTGTCAGCCAATGGAAAACACGCTGCAATAGTACGAGCATAAATCGCATCTAATACCGTTGGAGGGTCATGATAGAGGACTATTTTGCTGAAGCAGTTGTGCCAAAGGTGCTCGATCGAATTTGACTCTGGCAGCTGCGGTGGCCAGTGAAGTAATTCAGAGGACTAAATTTGTATCCATGTTTGCCTTATTCTAGCAGAATGCTTCGGATCATTATTGCGCTGGAATATAATGTCTGAAACACTTCTTCCTCATTTCCGAAGACTCCCATCCAACAGATTATTTAAAATAGTAAGGTAGTCATCCTTCCCCGCATCCTCCGACACATGCCGACCCCCCCTGGAGTCATGCAACCACACACCATCACATTAGATCCGCCGAAATTACCCGTTTCCTTACTCACATGTAGCCTCATTTATTCCCTTGCACCGCGTCATGTTCACTCATGTCCGTTTGATCTCCATTAATTTGTTTTTATTTCGTCAGCAACCACTTTTTCGCTAAGCTATGTATTAGTTTCCGATGATGTTCAGTCAACATTGGTTTTCTCATCTTTCTCATCTTCCTTAAAAATGTTGCTCCAGTTTCTACACAATTATATCTCTTTTGAAGACTGGTGTATTATAACGACATTTTTCTCTCCCCAATCCTAACCTAATCGTCGGCACAATTTTCCGCTACATAACGCCAGATAATTTGAGTGGCGATCATGGTAACTGATATACATAACTGCACAGAAATTTAACAGTGAATGTTTCAATGTTTTCTTGATTCCCGCAATTAAATCGGAATTTATGGGTTTTCTCGTAAATGAGAATATAGCACAACAACAAGAACAACAAATCTTGTTGAGTAAAACAGGGTTGAGAAATATCTGAAGGTCTGTGTGTGTGTGTTTGAGGCAGGGGAGAGCCAAAGCCTCTGAGCACTCAGACCTTAGTGGTCCATTGTACTCAATTCAAACGAAATATCCCGGATTCATTTATGTATCGCAGGATTTCCGTTAGTGGATGCGATGCTATCCGCCGTAGTTGGAGCACATAAGCACCAAAAATCTGATATCTGATGCGTCCATAACCGGGGCATTCACATAGAAAATGTTCCGTAGATTGCACTTCCTCATTACAGGATGGACACATATCTTGGATAATTCCTATTCTGAACATATGTCCAGCTAGTGAATTATGGTCAGTCAGAATGCCCACAATACTTCTGCAAGTCTTCTTGCTTTTCGACAGGATAAACTTTCCAGTATGTTTGTTTGGTTCTGACAGGAAGAGTTTGGTCGGTCTAGCAGCATTAAGGCTTCACCGCCTGTCGTTATGGGAAGCTTGTTCCCAGTTTTTAATAGCAGCATCAGCCAATGCTACCAACATCCCAATTGCTGATGCTGGTCCGGGCATGGGGAAAGTTGAAACTTCTTTTGCTAACGCATCCGAGATTTAATTTCCCTCTACTCCACAATGACCAGTTACCCAGAGTAAATTCACCATATTGTATCTGGAAACAGAATTCAATCGGTTTCTACATTCCTGAACAATTTTTGAGGTGATCAAAGCATAACTCAATGCCCTCAATGCTGCTTGACTACCGCTATAGATTGCGATGCGCCTGCCCTTTAACCGCTCGTCAATCATCCAGGCTGCAGCCTTTAGGATCTCATACACTTCAGCCTGAAAGACCATTGTGTATTGTCCCAAAGGAAAATCCCACTTCTCGTTTTTATTCGAAAGGTAGACACCGGCTCCAGAACCATCTTCTGTCTTTGAGCCATCAATATATCCCGCCACGCATTCTTCTGTTTCATCCCAGTTTCTCTCCATTTCAAGATAACTTCATATCTTCTACCAAACAGTTGTATAGGGATTTAAGAATTGGAAGCCATCGCGAAAACTAGATTCAGTTCTCCCAATGCTTTGTGCCCCCACGTCCATTGTTTTCCCATAGATCTAATCGAATTAGTCTATGAGCCGCTCTCATTGCAGTGCTCTAAATAAACAAATCCAAGCGCTGCTAATTGAGTAATGCATTCAGAGCTGCGTCGGATGTGGTACTCATGGCACCGGTAATACCCAAACACACAGTTCTTTGCAGTGTGGCTAGTTTACAGTGAAAACTCTTCTGCTTCACCTTAACCCACCACACTAAGCATGCATAAGTAAACATCCGCCTAATGATAGCATCATATATCCACATTGCTACCTGAGACCTAAGTCCCCATATCAAGGCAAAGGTCCGCCTACACAGCTCATAAGCTGTGAGAGCTCGTTTCATCTTTACCTCTACATGTTTGTTCCAAAGAAGCTTCTTGTCTAGAATAACTCCCGGATATTTTACTTCTTCGGAGAGTTGAAGGGTGGTACCCCTCATCTCTGGAAGGCAAAGCCCATTCAGTTTCCTCCTTTTTGTAAATAATACCATCCTGGCTTTATTTGGATTTACTAAAAGTCCATATCTGAGACACCAACTGTCAATCAAAACAACGGCGCGTTGTGTATTTCTACACATCATTCCGAGATGTCGACTACAGCCACGTTATCCGCATAAGCTTGAACGTGTATTGGAGTTCCGATAGTAGTGAGTTGATCAGCATACTCCAAAGAAGTGGCGATAGCATACCTCCTTGAGGGCAAATTTTCGTCGCTTCGGTTGTTAGGTAGCGATCAACATCCACCTCAGCACACAACAATCTCTGCCTTAGCATAGCGTAGATCCACTTTGTTAGAGTTTCGTCAACACCATGATCTCTGGCGGCATCACAGAGCTTTTGGAAGGGCGCCCAGTCAAAAGCTCCAATGTCCACCACCCCCATTGCGTATTCACCCTTCAGAGTTGCATCCTCTATCTTTGAAACCAAAGAATAAAGAGCAGACGCACAGGACTTTCCACGTTGGTAAGCATGTTGGTTTTCACTTAAGGGGTGCGACTTTAGAGCCTTCCCGCAAATGTGACGCTCTCTCCAGACATTTCAGCGAAAATTATGTTAGGCTGATTTGTCAGAAGTTGTTTGGATTTGAATATGAATGCATCTTTCCCAGGCTTTGATATGAAAACTACCTTCACCTTCTGCCAAGAGCAAGACATCCTCGAAAAATATTTCTTAGAGGTTTCTCTAAGTGCTCTATACCTCTTTTAGCATTGCTGGGTAGACGCCATCCATACCAGGTGCTTTGAAGTGTTCAAATGATAGTATAGCAGCTCTCGCTTTTTCATTGGTAACAACCACTCTCACAGTGTCCCAATTCCTCTTTCAACACCTTCGTCTTGACGGGTTTGCAGAAACCGCCAATTCTCTTCTTCCCATTTCTGAAACCTGTTCTCCCGGGTGGTGTACTTGCAAGAGAGTCTGTATAGACTCAACTCTGGAGTTTGTGAAAGTACCATACGGTTTTCTAGCGGAGTCCATCTTGGCCGACTCATCTTTATTAAAGACTCTGCACAACCTAGAAGTCTCTCTTTCACCTTCCAGTTCCTCACAGTACGCTCTAAAAGAGTGTCTAACTATCTGAAGGTAGTTTTGAATTAAAAAGGTAAGGAGGCATTGCAAAATATACACGAAGTTTTGACTAATTAATATTGCATATTTGATGTGGTCCGGATAGCTCAGTGGTTAGAGCACTAGGCTGTCATACGGAAGGTCGCGGTTCAAATCTCACTGGTGGCAGTGGAATTTGCATCGTGATTTGACGTCGGATACCAGTCGACTCAGCTGTGAATGAGTACCTGAGTCAAATCAGGGTAATAATCTCGGGCGAGCGCAATGCTGACCACATTGCCTCCTAGTGTACCGTTACGGTCTTGAATGAAGTGCTCTAACACACTTCAAGGCCCTGATCCAATATGGATTGTTGTGCCAACGATTATTATTATTATTATATTTGAAACTCACATAAGTGATCGAATGTACGGTTCTAGTTTTGACAAGAATTCGTCACTATTTTAGTAAACGCGACCTATGGTAATAGCCTAAGTTAGATAACAATAAGATCAGTTCCGAAAAGTACTAATCGAGCACTTTGACTTGATACCCCACATGACTACATTTGATGAAAAACCCCCCAAACTCAACACAAAATTGCGCCACTGGTTATACGTAAAGTTTCTGAGTATCATTGAATCTATTTTAGTAAGGTTTTGTTTCACACAAAAAACCCTAAAAAGGAAACCTAACTTAAATAACCTAACCCTGTCCCGTGATGGTAGTCGAGGCAGAGAAAGGCGGTACCGGGGTGGTTTTAGTGGGTAAAAATCCCACCCATTTCTTAACAAAACAAGTCAGGTAACCGGAAGTTCGATGCTTCAGATATGAAAGGCTTTGTGTATTCCTTATATAAAAATATTTGAGTGGAGTGTTTCATTTGGACTTAACACGTAACGTATATGGATATAGTCTGGCAGTCACCTTAGTGTGATATTAACATGGAAAGTCTTAGAACTTACCCAATACTGAAGTGGTAACTTTGACATACGATAACTTTGTAAATGATAGCGCGATTTCCACCAAACTGGATAGTATTATACTTTATATCACAGCGTATATTACTGCTATGATTCTGGGTCGAAGTTAAGAAGGGGGTTTACAGTCAATTACTAAAAATTAAGGTAATACATTATTTCTAACTTTATTTGAACGAATATCGATATGGAGGGTATTTCAATCCCTAGGCACCATATAGAGACAGCCCCGTGATATATTTCGGTTCTAGGTCCGTGAAAGAATGACCAATTTCCAGCAGCATTCATTCTCTACCTTGTGGTCATACTCACAGTAACGAATGAGAAATCGTCGAAAGTTTACAGTGGGGCAGAGGGCAACGAAATAAAATCAATGATATCCGCATTAGAAGTATCTCACCTGCGTGCTGTGCAGATGTAGAATATTGTCATTCTGAATAAGTCTTTCTTCCTTTCGTTCCGTTTAGAAAAGTTCTCACTGCGTACATCATCACTATTACGACATAGAATAGGTGTGCACACCTTTTATTTTCACTACGTAGAGAAAATTATCATAAAATCCGAGGGAGCCAAAACTAGAGAGACTTTTTTGCAATCTTGGCATTTGGACTACTTTCAAGCGATTGAAAACCCTGGCATAGATGATTATTCCGAAATGGATTATTGAAAAGAACAACACAATCCTGAGTAATTAGAACGCGACCTTTGTTATCTCAAAAGTGCATCTGGCTTACGTTCGTATTTTGCCGAATTTTCGTAACATTAACACACATTTCGCACTTTCACCAGTGAGTCAACCACTCTCAAGAAATGTCTGTCTGGCTGCCAGAGTACTTATAATAAATTAATCCCTTTCTTGTTTGCCGTCGAATATCTCCCAAAATTAAACTAATTAACAAAATTTAATCTCTTGACATACATTAGACGGTGCTCGTAGCTGCTGAATTTACGCAATTCCATTCTATCAACAAAGATTTTGGGCGCGAATACAGTCTGTGCGTCTGATGTACATTGCTTTTGTTTTTCTGGTATGTTAATTGTTTTATTATGCAGATTCTGCGGCAAAGATTGCCCGCTGCGTACATCAAGAATCCACTTATGATAATTACATTAATATTTTCTCCATTCCGCTAACACAAAATGACAGGTTTACTACGTGCTGCACAAAAGCGTTCTTTTGACCCAAATACCTTCCCGCCAAACGAGATTTTACTCCTCTTTGGTATCATAGTTTTTTTTTCATGAATTAATTGTAAGATGGAAGTCAAGAACAATCAGATCTGGCAGGGAATGATGGTGATTGTGATAATGATGGAGATGGTTGTATGGATGACGAAACTCTCTTGAATTGTTTTAATGAAATAGGGTGACATGCACCGAAGTAATTGAAGATATGATAAATTAACATTGGAGATAATGCCAAGATTTAGGATGGGATTGTTTGAGTATTTTGAACCGATGGCAAATTGGATACTTTTATGAAGGGGCCAAGCTACTTCAACATAATAAATATAATTTAATATGTTTATAATAAAACACAAAACTTTGTATTTAATGAAAGTAACGGCGGACAAGCTAAAAGAGACAGACAGCCTCAACAGTTATAACCAACAAGTACTTAGAAAACTACAGTCCCCAATTCATTGCATCTTGAGTAAGATCATTATCTCAGAGAGCACGATGTGCTATATGATGGGGTGCTCTCGGAGGCTATGCTATCATTTTATTTTCCACGATGTCCGTGAGGCGATAACAAAATCTAACCCATCACAGTGAAACTAAAGCCAATGATCTCCCAAAGGAAGAAACATTTCGAAAATATTCACAATAGTCTTAATCTAATGAGACATATATAAAAGTAAAGTGAACCGATCTTTTCAAGATGAGCAGAAATTTTTGTAAAGAAATCTTCAAACATCATTCTTCCTTTTTGAAATGAAGTTTTCCGCTCAGAATAGATAACTTGATATGGCCCTATGTTGAGCATGATTATCCATGAAAAGCGATGAGAGATCTTTTGACCCCTTTATGAACGAAACTTACAGTGATATCAATTTCGCTGATAGTTATATCATCTTCTCGGATGCCCAACGGGCCACAAAAAAAAAACATTTCAACTTCAATCTCTCTTTTGGATGCTAGTTCTTCTTTTCTGGCTTTCATTCACAACGGTCTTAGTGACGCGTCTCTTGAATAGCATTATCGGCCGAATCCTTCCATCTGTTTCAGAACTTCTCAGGTGGTCAAAGCTCTAATTACATTTATTGTTTCAGAAATCATCTAGGAACCCAGAATTCATCCATAAGTCCTCAGTAGGTAACCCATGATTTTTTTTCTTTGGGCAGAGCGAGTGAATGCATTTGCGCACTGAGTGTTGAATTCCCGAAACGGTAAACTAGACTAAACACCACCGCGTCTTCAGAAAACTGACTTCGAACCGTTTCACAAATTACTTTGGATTACCTCTCCCTCAGTTAGTGAGGCCACAAATTGGGAAATTCCTTTCACAAACCAGAGGGGAGCAGAGTAAAGAAACTGTTGGTTCAGAGAACTAATTGTTACCCCCACCCATTAACCTCTATCTGCTTCCCAAGAAGAGCTCGAATGTAATGTAGAGTATCTGCCAACCCTTCTCAGCATCTCTCTGACAATTTCCCCCCAGCGTCTGCATGTAGTTGCTGACAAATTTCACCCGACATAAAAGAAGGGTGTGATTGGCGTCATCGACCACTTGCAGAAAATACAGTCTGGGGATCGTGCCTTTCCAATTTTGTGTACGTAAGATTGAAAACCTTCATACCCCATAGAAACTGGAGTTCAACCATGGACCTAAGTTGTCGATGAGTCGCGCGATCCATCTGCCTCTTAACTCATTTTAGCAAGAGAGTTACCACTCACACACGGCAACGTACCGTTCTTCAACAACCATCTCCCTTGAGTCCCTTTCCTCACGCTTGTAGGTGGTTTTATGTTCCTTAACAGCAAAGGCAATGGAGATTACTTCCGCAATCACCATTACAGTCGGCTCTGAGACATTACGGCAGACAGATACCACCCGCAAAATTCCCAGCCTCTATACTTGCACAAGGCATTTACAATACGTGAACTTGCTAGAAACAGAATTGCTAGCGGTAACAATTCTAACGTTTGTCATTAATCGATTTATAGTAAAGGAAACACTCTAGCTGTTGGTTTAATTTTCTCGAAACACGCACATCTCCTCGCGTCAATTCAAGATATTTAACTTTCTTTTTAGTCAAGACGACGGAAGCGAAAAGCTGATGCCACGAGCAATCATCCGTATGTTTACTCATAGCGTCAATATACCAAGTCAGGCGAGACTCTTCTGGCATATCGGTTCTTAGCAGACTATGGTAGGAAGCGTGTTAGAGATTTGGTCCAATGCTAGACCCTCGTGCTACCCCCGACGTGATCTCCGTCTTTCTCTGCACTATCAGCATTTCAAAGAGCAGAAAACGGTCTAACAGATAATCGCTTAATTTTTGTCTAGTATAACTAGCATATCTGCCCCTTTTACGGAGTTGGAAGCAAATGCTCACCTTCAGAGCGGCGAAACGTTTGCGTGGATTCGATGTTTAAAATAACGACCTCCGTTCTCGCCAACATTTCCAGGAGTCGTTTCCTTCTGAAGACTGGATAAATTATGCCCCCTACAAGTGCACTACCAATAAAATCATCCCTAACCAGGATCTAGTACAAAACATGCGTCGAAAAATGGCATGATCTCATTTGCTGGTATATAGACGCTGAAAAACGGGCCCGAACCCAAACGGTAACGTTTAATCTTCCTGAAAGCTGAACACTGACATTATGTGCAACGTTCTCACCAAACACGTCAAGAAAACGCAATTCTCCTTTTCGTCTTTGCCATGTGTGCTATTTGCACGCATCTGTGGGATGCTGCCCTTCAGCCAGATTCCCTGCAGGTTTAAAACGCATGCTCATATTCAATATACTTATAACACTCAGTTGAGGCTACTCGTATTCGAAGCCTATATGTGATCCAACTAATTCTGATTTTATCCACCTGTTGAACATTTTTGGCATCGAGAACTCGTAGACATAATACCTATGCGGACATTGGTTACTTCTAGGCATTCTGGTATCTTGTAGGACGGTCGAGATCTCGGATTTCCAGAGAGCACTTAGCCTTTAGATTAGGAAATAGATTCTTCTCCCCCAGTAGTTCCTTGACCGTCTCACAAAACGTCGTCTTCGCATGGAAAGCACTGCCTTCGGGCTTGATACGATCTATGTCCAAAGCCTGTTTTTGACGACGGCGAAACAGGAGCCCTGTATGGCTTCCGTCCAATGTGTTTAACCAACTTTCAAGAGACTCTAAACAGAAGCTATAATACTGTCCTATATTTGTCTACGTAGAACGACAGTAATCAGCCTTCCAATACACTTTTATGCATATTTAGGGAGAAATTTACCACTGCATTATATTTTATAGTGATTGTATGAAATTACGGAACAAATGTAAAGCCATTTAAGAATCCTCAGAGGATTTTACTTTACCAAAAGCCAAAAATCTATTGAATTTCACTTTATTTGTATATCAAAAGACAAAATTTAAAAGCTAACCTTGGAAGGTATTAATGAACACAGGGCAAGACAGATCGACACACTAGTTTTGCCCTAGGTCCTCGATACGGGAGTGCAAGCACCCAGATGAGCTCACCTCTAAAGCAGAAATCTTCACTGCCTTAGCGGAGCAGTTGAAGCTGAACGACTTGCAGAAGGCATTCATTTTAAACCGTATGGAGCCATTGTATGGCGTATGGAGGCACACTGACGGTCACCATTTGGATACCAGCAGAGCAGCGCGCAAAGTGCTAGATGCGTGATCCGTAACAAATCTCCCTGAAGAGATGATTCAAAGGCCTCTTGTGAGGACATCTAGCGAAAGCATACAGACGTGCGGTTGATCGGTCTGACTGAAACTGATCACATTTCTGGGAAATGTAACAAGGATCTCAAATGCATGTTATGCGAAGAAAAGAAGGGCCTGGAGAGCGGCATCTCCCCTGAGTTCAAAAGACGCTAAATGCAGTGACAAAATGAGGTTGATCGAACCACGCACGAACCGAAGGTACAAGTGACCATAATGAGCGAGCCCTATAGAAACTCCAACAATAGCTTGTGATAAGCAATACACACAAACCAAGCCATACAGGAATGTATGAGGCAGCCCACAAGTGGATCCGTATGGTCGAAAATAGACGGTATATAAGTCTACAGTTGCTATGCTTTTCCAACCCTGACGTTGGCTGAATTCGAAGCGAATCCGGTTCGATTGTGGATCTGACGGAAGGACTAACACTTTACGAACTCATGAAGTGTCCTTAAGCCTAAGTGAGCACTACATACCTACACAGTCATAAATGCATGGTTGGACCAGGATATTATACCAGGCACACCGTCGAAGAGAGCCCTCTATATCACAGAGTGAATCGCAACGGCAAGCGACTGAACGATACGAACACGTTAAACTTTCCCCAGTAGAAGGCCCAACTGTTGGTGGAATGGCGAATTCTTTGATCTTCGGTCGGCGTGTCATCGAGCCAAACGAGCGGATCAGAGACCAATTGGTAAAATTGACCATGTTTACAGGGGAGCTCGAAGAATCTTTAAGCAAGCTAGACAGCGAAGGAAGGGGGACTACTTCAAACAACTCTGTGCAGAGGCGAATATGGACCCATAGGGTTGTAATATGTGATATTCAAGGGCCACGCAACTCCTATTGCACCAGCGGTTACAGTCTGCAGACACCTTTAGATGTGGTTGTAATACCTGCAATAACGACGTACTGGAGATTCGCGGTAGGTTGGGACACAACAAAGTTTGTTGTTAAACCTGGTAAGCCTCCTGGTGAAACATGTTCCTGCAGACTTATATATCGGTTGGACACTATGGGCAAAATGTTAGAGCGACAAATCTACAACAGATTGCTTACGGCTGTAGAGGGTCTAGGAGGCTTAACAGAACGACAATTCGGCTTCCATGCGGCCAAATAAACCGTCGACCCCATCAAGCTGGTCACTGGCTTAGCTGAGTATGCGATGCGCGAAAAGAGATGACTATAGTGTAGTCAAATGATGTACAAAATAAGTTCAACTCAACCAGTTGGAACCGTATTAGAAGGTCTTTGACGAAAATTAGTGTACCCAGTTACTTAATTGCGCTCTGGTACGACACAGATAATGGACCCAGAGAATACATTGTCTCCGTGGGTGTTCCACAGAGCTCCATTCTGGGACCGCTGTGGTGTAACATCATGTATAATGATGGCCTGAACATCCCAGTTGCTAGCGAGGCCACAATAGTGGGTTACGCCGACGAGAGCGATGATTGTTGTCGGAAAACATCTGGCGGATGTGGAATTGTATTCATCATTGCTATAAAGAATTGGTTGAGAGATGCAGGTCTTGCATTCGCGGAGGATAAAACAGAAGCGATACTTATCACGAAGCCGCGTAAGGGAACCTCTGCTCATATCAAAATCGGGAAGCAAATCATCAACACGTTTACACTAAGGCGTCCAATGTTTAGCATGACGCTGGCATATAGCTAGAGTGGTGAGCTCTACACTCTACAGGGCCAATTTGGGCAACTGCATTGCATACTACATGCAATGTTCAAAAGATGAGCGTGGTTTATAAAAAGACTGTGCTGTATTTTAGAACGATCTCACACGAAGCGGCCTAGGCGATAGCCGATCGACTTTTTAGACTATAAGATAACCCGTATCTATGATGCGCCCGAATTTTCCGAGGAAAGGGAGGAATCGAGGCGATCGATTCTCAGCATGAAGGTGTGGATGCAGAGAACGCATGGTGACCAGCTCACCTAACTGTCCCTGCTATGACGGTATTCCGAAGCATCCGGAGCATGTTTTCTTCCATTGTTTTAGATTGGCAGAGACAATCTAGAGGAGACATTGGGAGGACCAGTAACACCGAGAAGTATAATTTGAAAAATGCTTGTGTGCCAGGAGAATGAATTGAAATGCAGGTAACTACGCGCCCGGAGAGGAGGGCAGGAGTAAGGGAGTGGTTTTCGTGGTTAAAAATCCAACACGCTGGCATCTATGTATTTTGGAACATTTCCACCTCCAGAAAGAAAGGATAGACAGCCAATAAATCGATTTTAATAAGGTTTTGTTTTACACATTTCCATTGCGACTTATGACGTGCATTTCAATCTTCTATTTTAAAAAACCGGACAAGTGGGTTGCCTAGAGGAGCGAATATATGCTATGGTATTTTATTGTAGAATATATAAGTACAATATGACAAAGAATTTAATTCCTATGACGTGAAACCGATAATAGAATCCTTTCTTTTCCTATCTAGCTAACCCTTTGTGTTTGCAGGACTTTTACAACCGCCGGTCAATACGAAATTCTTTGAAGCAACTACCAGAAGGCAACTTCCGGAAACGGGAATAAATTGTTTTCAAAGGAGTGAAAATAAATCAGAAAAATGTTCAAGCAATTTTCCATTGAACCAAAAAGAAGAATGATATAAATATGTAGTAAAGCAATTCTTGCAAGGAGTCAGTGGATATCGTAGAAAAATGAATATGATATTGAAGCAGTTCAGAACTGATTGAGAAGGACAAGTTGCTTTGTGGAAATCATAGAAGGATTCCTCTGTTAAATTCATCGTATAAAAATATACCGAGAACAACTAAGATAAATTGTGACACAATAAGAATATGGAAATTGTTACAGATCGGGACGACCTTCAGCAATGTGTGGAGAAGTAAATATAACATATGAAAAATGGTGAAATCCTGGCTATAAGCAAAAGTAGACAGAAATTGACTTTAGAAAGTTACAATATGGGGAACAATATTATTTATTTATAAATCAGCCTGGATGAAAGTGACAATAATGCTGCAAGTATCAGTACATATAAATTTCATAGAGAGCTCTACGGAATCCAAAATGTCGAAGAAACGTTAACGCTATCCCTCAGTAAAACGGCTGAAACTAGTAAATTTTACAAAGCTTATACTGAACGATAGAGTAAAATGATACAATTTAAAATTAGAATCGCACCCTTCTTTAACGTGTATGGGGACCCCCTCCCCTTAATTTAAACGTGCAGGAGTGTAATGTGATGCATGTGTGTCAATGCCAACCTTTCTACCAAACTTCGTGTCAATAGAAATAGCCGTTTCTGACAGAAAGACGGAGAGACAGGCAGACAGACAGAGAGCGAACTAATTTTAACAAAATTTTGTTTTCGGAAAACCCTTAAAAAATATTGCTTCAAGCGACTCTGTGATGAAGGAGATTCTGAACCATGGGGAAGTGCGTAAAGTTCGATTATGTCGGCAGGATAAAAGATCACCACCTATTATTTGCCCTAGTTTGCTGTGGGAGAGCCTTTCGACATTGTTTTCCCAACACCTCGAAACTACCATCGCAATGATATCACTGGGTGCGGAAAATATCCCTCCCACGAAGTTCTGAACGCAGGAAAAGGAGTCCGGGATAATACAGAGCGCGGTAATTTATTAAATCCACAACAAGACGCTGAAACTGCCAATTAGAATGGCAGCAAGCATCTTTGCACTTATGTTCATGACTTCCTAAAAGAATGGTTTTCCGGCAGAATGGAAATTACAAAAACATGTATTGATCCTGAGCTAGGTAGGCCGATAAGTGTGTCAACATCCTGTCTGTTCTCTGAAGTCAATAGACAAAGTTTTCGAGCGGATAATATACAACCGATTATATGTATCCACCATTTTGGCTTCCGAAAGGGTCGGTGAGCCGTTGATGCTACTAAAATTCTGTCAGATGGAATTGTGTCATCATAGTAGCACAAATGCCAAACGATATATTAAGAATAATCTTCGGCTACTTCTGACAAAGAAAGTTGCTTTACAATTTGGATGAAGGTTCAAAGGCATACAGTATAAAGGAGGATGTTCCGCAGATGTTTGCTCTCGGTTCTCTACTATAGAGCATAATGTACGAAGGCGTTCTACCGCTCCCAGTGCAGCTATACTCGTTGTCGTCAGACAGGTGATGTCAGAGAAGGCTATGCGTGCCAGACTATCTGAATGATAAATTCTTGACTTGAAGACTTCTGGGTGAAAGGTGAAGAATGAAAAACAGAATTGGTACTTTTTACAAAGCGGTGGAAACAGGAAACTGTTCAGATTTGAATTGAGGGACTCTCAACCCTCACACCTAGTAGTAACTTTCAACTAGAAGCTGAGCTGTAAAATTTAAAGCTTAAGCTGATAAGCTGCATAGTGATATCGGATGCGACGTGGAATGCGGTAGTCACAGCTGCGAAACAGATGAACCCGCAGCTAAACCGGAAGCATAGAATGCATTATTATTAATTAATACCGCGCAAAACATACTGATTCATCTAGGGTAAACAATAGGACTCCATAATAGTCGGGCTAGAGTCAACTTTTATAGAAAAACCATCGACTGCGAAAACTGGAAACCTTGGTTTTACTAACAAAATGATATGACATCGGTCAGGAATTGCTAGCTAAAAACACGTGCTATGGGAATTATGTCTCATCAACCTTGGAGAAAGGTAACTCTATAACGTGATTGTGATTCATCAGATTGCCAATCCTCCTATTGCCGTACCAATCTGAAAGGAAACCCAAACAACTTGGCTTTAGCATATGGATCTCGATTCTAAAGTTCATTTTTTATGGGCAAAAGTTTGGATTCAGATGTTTAGACTCGAACTTTTGTCTACAATCAATGAGAGGCCATGGAGCTTCCTACTTTAGTTTGGAATATATAAGATAAGAGATTTAGTGCCGTGCAGTACAGTGAAATATTTTTGATCCTAAAACTAAGGAAAAAGGCTACTGCTTCTCCTTCCGGTAAGCATAATATTGAAGCCCTGTGAGTTGGGGCTTAAGAATACACTCGAAAAGTTTTCCCTGCTTGTCCTAAGAGGCGACTAAAAAGATTAAAAATTTATGGATGAGCAACATGCAAAACTTTCTTGTTACCGAAAATTCAACAACGCCTAAGAACGCTCACTTAAGGGGGTCATCCCGTGTGAAGGCCGTTTTTTTTGCCTTTTTTTGAAAAATTATTTTGAAGGACTGGATAAAGATAGAAACATGATTTTTTCACCATATGTTTATTTATATCTCTAGTATATGTGATAAATTTTTCAGCTTGATACTGTAGCTAGTTTTTGGAATACGTGTCAATTTATGTACCCATCTCCAAAAAAAGGTGTTTTTCTGCTGCCACGCTGGAGGGCGCTGTGTTCATCTGGGGAAAAAAACTAAACGGCATTTTAATGTGGACAATATTCCACGGTCCGCAAACTAGGATAATTAGAAAATATTAAAAGGTAAATTTTTGGTGGGCTTTTAAAGTTGATTTTTTGAATTTTGGTGTTTTTTTACGGCTTTTTTTATGAATAAAAAAAAAACTACCCGTCCGATTGCAATTATCCTAGTTTGCGGACCGTAGAAATATGTATTAAAGAAGTCGTAAAAATTTCAAAGAATTTGGTTGGATAGATTTTGAGCTATGGTGGCAGCCGATTTTCGAGATGCAGTTTCGAGAAAAACGCATTTGAAAATTTAAATGTGATTATCAACAGTAAAATTTTAACTCACTATTAATCTGCTATACCTGGTCCATAGAGAGCACCCTCCGTTTCTTCAAAAAAGTCTTATAAGGCCGATTGTTGCTCTCTGGTTTCAATTCTGGCTCTTTTAGCGAGGTCAGTCGATCGTCGTTCGGACCGCCAAATTCGCGCTTCATTACAGTGGTCGACAAAAACCTGACATATGTGTCCAACTTGATATCCCATTGTCACTAGGATTTTGAGAATGCCATTGAATCCTTCACTGAAAATAATTACAGCCAGAAAAGTGGCCATTTCTACGACCTTGGCCTCAGAATGAAGGTGTTTAGGAGCGAAAGTCCAGATTAATGCATTTAACGACTCATTGTTATTCTGGGTCTCTGCTCCTAAACAGCTGTTCAACAGATCATCTCGTGACAAATCTTCGTAGATTGATTTGATGACTGTTTGAACTTCTTCAGTCCAAGATGCCTTATCCAGTCCTCCTTTAGCTTCCGCTTTGCGCCATTTGCACCAACTGTCCTCGCTTGCTGAACAATTTTGATGCTAAGGATTTTCATCTGTAGAACATTTATGAAAGAAAGCTGCCCCAATTTCTTCCTTCATTCCTTCTATCGAATTTGCGTGTCGACGAATAGCTTGCCCAAAAAATGTAGTGAGGTCGTTAATAACCTTATCAGTAAGTTTTCCAGCCCCTTTTTTACCAATGGCTTTGTGATTCTTCTTTGCATTTCTAAGCCGCGTTCCCATTCTCTTCTCGACGTGTCTTACGCACTCTTTTTAAATACTACTACATATATTTTATTATTTGCAGAAATGTGCAGAATTACCGGAGAAAACTCCAGCAAAATCCAATATACAATATATAAAACTTGTCGCAATTGGAACATCCATGTTCATGCTTGCTAAAAGTTTCTTTGCTGATGTTGATGCGAAGTCCTTTTTCTTCTCTGATAAGTGTCGATTCCCATGAAATACTCGTTTTTTAGTGCGAGCATGACGTTGAACGTTAAAGCGATCTCCCTTCGTACGATCCATTTAAAAAAATCACTGAACACACAAACAGCACAATACTTACAACAAAATATAACTGAGTATAGCTTGAAAGCCTTTCAGTGCTCACTCTAGACTGGATTATCCTTTTTATTCCGAACAGCAAATAATTTTAGACAATTGATTGGTTTTCCATCTTTTTATATTTATACCTGTGTTCAAATTTATAAGGTTCAGGTAAAAAACTAACAGGTAAAAAAAGATTCGATACACTTTCTCATCGAGTGCTCTAGCCGCGGCTGCAAACTCCTTACCTGTTTAACACTGTAATTTCTGAAGGACCCGGAATATCGGAAAATCCCTTTGCCCACATATTCTCCACTCTATATAGATACAATTCATGCAAAAAAAAAAAAATCGATTTCTCCAACCCGACACACGGGATGACCCCCTTAAGCAGGAATTCCATCGATATAAGCTGGCCATTCCGGGCCTAAGCGAAGTAAGATTATGGGACTCTGAAGAGTACTCCTTTCAATCTTGCCGTGAATGACAATGTGCTTTTGTTCTCTAGAAAGCCTAGTGGGAGCAGATGCGAATCCGGTGTCGGGTTGCTTCTGATGGCTACCGCAACGGAGACTTCCTATATAGACAAGAAATATGCTTTCTACGAGTAGTTAGACGCAGTTCTAGAAAAGCTTCCTAGAAGTGACTTTTGGATAGTGATGGGTGATATGAGTTTCATGGTGAGTTTTGCTTGGACCTGTGACGAAGAAGTACGGCCTTGGCGACCCTAACCATGATGGTGGAAGAATTGTGGATTTCTGCAGCTTCAATCGCCTCGTCATCAGTGGCACATTGTTCGAACACAGAGCCTACTATATGGGTCCCAACTGACCGACACCATACAATCACTCAGATGATGCTTGCTTACGTTTGCTTGTGTCCGCCAGTACTCGCGGGATCGGAAAGCTGCGGCCTCCCAAGTTAACCATCAACCACCTGTATGATATTGCTGTCACTCGACAGTGATAGAATTATCGGACGACAAATGCACTAACCCGTATGAGAATATCAATGAGCATTAGGTCGCCATCAAAGACGATCTTTTCTCGGGTGCTACCATGTCCTAAAAGGGCGTCATAAAATCTGGCTGACTTCGGAATCGTGGAAGCGTATCGATGGACGGACGGGATTGAAGGCTCTATTGAACGCTGAGGGCAATGCCAAGCGTGACGCGTTTGAGTTCCGATACCATGCGAAATCCCGGGAAGTTCAATATAGTGTACGCCGTAACAGAATTTGTTAATGTCCTACAATGATTTCAGAATCATATAACTCATCACGAGAGATAGTCGTAAATCTTTCAATAGTCATGTGAGAGATATTAACGGTCTATCCCTCATCCCCAAGCTCGAGTAGCTGAAGAGGTGGAAGCAACCCTTTGCCGCGGTTCTTAAAAATATTATATCCGGTGAAGTTCCGCTTTTTTTGGATGAAATTGCAAATTACACTGTTCCTTCAAAAGAAAGGATTTCGAAAATAAACGGATTGAAGCCACTGGACTTGCCATGGAACGCATCAAAGAATATGTCGGAAGCTTGATCAAAAGAGAGCAGGCTGATTTTTTGTTCCGGGTAATTTTGAAATAGTGCACGGAGTCTAGATATTTACTTCACTTGCTCCTCATCGATTTCGAAGGTAAAATCTCAAAGGAATTTTAGCAACAAGGCAGAGTTAGTCAGGGTTGCATCTGGTCACCAAATTATTTCGTCTTTGTAGCGGTGACGTTTTTCATGCTGTCTTATACGGAGGGCATGTAGTGGAGTTTAATGGGCAGTGTGGGCAGAGCATCGAAGGCGTCAATTAATTTGTTTATAAAAGAAGCGTGGTTTCTGACGACGGTGTCACCGAATCGGATGTCGTCCGACCCATTAGCAGGGCTGCATCCGAATTCGCTCTACACCAAGATCAATTTGAGGCTGTTGCTGGCTAATGTGTTTTCTTTGTGGCTATACGAGAATAGCACAGAGAAAGTTATCACCGCCGTCAACCCTTGTGTGCTTCGTATCATCAGACTAATACTATCCCAAACGAAGAATTTGGTTACCACACAGGCCAGCCATCCATACCCGATGTGATCGAAACGCGGAAGTGGTTGGTAGGGGATAGATTACACATTAAAGTGCAGCAACAGTTGCATTACTGGATGGCCCCAAAAGCAGTAGGCGTGGTACAATAGAGGAGATGTGCAGGCGCCACGTTAAGTCCTGGGGGTAGTTGAGGCGCGAACCGTCTTCTCGTTTACAATCAACATCGAAATTAGCACGTGCTTCAAAAAGTACTAATTAGAACCTATAAAAAAAATGCATATATCGGGACCCCTCAAACCAAAGGTTTAATGATGACACTCAGGACATACATGAGTCTCACAGTTGCAAATTTAGTGTCCACAGACACAACCGTTTCTAAATAAATATGTGTCCGGATAGCTGAGTGGTTAGACCACAAGGCTATCGTCCGGAAGGTCGCGGTCCGAATCTCACTGGTGGCAGTGGAATTTGTATCGTGATTTGACGTCGGATACCAGTCGACTCAGCTGTGAATGAGAACCTGAGTCAAATCAGGATATTAATCTCGGGCGAGCGCAATGCTGACCACATTGCCTCCTACAGTGTACTGTAGTGTACCGTTACGGTCTTGAATGAAGTGCTCTAACACACTTCAAGGGCCTGATCCAATATGGATTGTTGCGCCAACGATTATTATTATTATTAAATAAATGGCGTATGCCATACAGGCAGACAATAGCATATCAACTACAGTAAGGTTTTCACCTACAAAAAAAAACAAAAATAACTTTCTGCTATACGACTCCAGCCATAATTTAAGTTTCAGGATTAGAGTTCTTATTGAACACTTTCCTAAAGGAGACTCTGTAGCTAGTAGGTGTAAATAGCCATTTGATGTTTGTGGACTATGTAGACAATTGTTCACACAGTCGAAGAAAAAGGATTCGATGAAATTGGATTTCATCTTATCACTGCAGATATTAATTATAGGAATGATATTAAGAGAATGAGAAAAACGTTCTATTCTTTCGTTTCAATGACGTCGGCTAATGCTACATAGGTACGTGCCACAATCCCTGCACTTCAAACTTCCAACAATGCATATGCAAAACAGTTTCCAAGTTCATTCCCATTTAAAGCCATGATCATTAGTAAATGTGATGATTTTCCAATGGAAACGGAAAAGCTTCTATAATTTATGTTTTGTCGGCCTAGGCTTGTTTACTAGTTGTTTACAATTGTGTATTGGATAATTGATGATCACTGCATTTTGCGGCATATAATTTATTTTAAATTACATTTTAATTCACAGCCAACACTTCTCTTTATGGGCGGAAAATGAATTTCATCACTTCGTTAGTGAGGAAATGACAATTTGACAATATTGTATGCAATGCGTTTGCTTCTAGTTTGTATACATTTCAATGAAGAGATTTTCACGTCTACCGGGACTGATAAAAGGATCATAAAATCACCAATCTAAATTTTTTGACGGAAAAACCTTAGCTGCTTTTAACCTCCAAAACTTAAGAATTTCTTAGAATTGGCTATTACGATTCTTACGGTTTTATAGCATGCTTTGTAATGAATAAACTTTAATATAACAATAATCGTAATGTCGCAACAATTCATATTGGATCAGGGCGTTGAAGTGTATTAGAGCACTGCATTCAAGACCGTAATGGTACACTACAGGATTACAGTACCCCATATCAAATGTGGTCAGCATTGCGCTCGCCCGAGATTATTACCATGATTTAACTCAAGTACTCATTCACAGCTGAATCGACTGGTATCCGATGTCAAATCACGATACAAATTCCACTGCCGCCAGCGAGCTTTGAACCGCGACCTTCCGTATGACAGCCTTGTGGTCTAACCACTTAGCTATCCAGACACACAATAAATAATAATTATCTGGGACCAAAACCTGGCTTCCGACATGATTTCTGCGCAGAGCAAACAAATTAATCGACGCGGCTAAACAACCGAACTGGATTCAACAAATGTTATCCGGCTCGTCCTTATTAGGTTCCAATTCCGCGATTTGAGCTTGCTCAGCGCTAACTATCCGCGAATTGGGGTTTCGGCCACCTCAGCTACTAATTTGATATTGCCCATGGTTGATATGACTTGATGAGATTAATTTTTTGAAAACGGAGAGCAAGGTTTCTCATCGACTTTGATGTTCAGACCAATCTTGGCAAGTAGATAAATTTTTCCACGATCAGTGTCACCCCATATCTATCGCGGATATCCTCATTTCAGATGACGTCTAGGCGAGTTACGCCACTAGTCTAACGCAACATCTCCATTATCGCGAGACGACGTTGGTTGTCTTTTATAGTCGACCAACACATAAAACGGCGACAACGCGAATAACAGAGCCGTAAATTTTTATATCCGGGTTATGCTAATGCGTGAAACAACTCCATAACGCAGTTCCTCATTGGCTGATAGCATCGAACCGAGATATCGATACCGCATCAATTCGGAGGTGACTACTTCCCCCTGGTAGTGATGGTCTCTGCTTCATTAAGATCCGTCGTCGAAAATGCTGTTTTTTTCAGACTGAATTTGAGACCATGTTGCGTGGGACGATCATTCAATTTTAGAACAAGTTGCTCGAAATCATTTTTGCTATGAGACGCTAGGAAAACATCATCTACATAACCAGAACAAAGAGGATTGGTGAGATGATGAACTCCGACATAGAAAAGAAACGATTTTGATATACTTAAAACACTTCGAACGTTTAACAGAGCGCTTAAGTCCCTCTGGTGCTGGGGATTGCAGCAAAACGTATCAGCTGAGTTTGTGTGGCACCTGGGCAAAGGCCATCTTTAGATCTAACAATACAACGTAAAGAAGGTGATGCTTCTCACGATGTTAGTCGGTATGTAATTCCGCAGTTCTTTACAAGCCCAGCCTGGTTCACGATGATTTGAAAGATGTTTCGAATACGATTGTCAAGAATCTGACTAAACATTTTTATGGTATGAGACAATAGGCAGATCGGACGGTAATTTGAAAATTTTGCTGCCTTTCTTTTCTAATGTTGGAACGGTCGTGCTTTTTTATTAATGAGATTATGTTCCACCCACATAGCTAAGAACTCGTTGAGCACTGTGCTGCAGCTTTGCGCTTTCCAGAGTTCAGATACAACCTACTCAGGTCCAGTTGTTTTACCCGATTTCATTCGTCTGAATGCTTACTAGATTTCGGTGGCATTGACACTTACGTCTCTATCCCACGGTCTTCTCAAGACACGGATTGATTTTGTGACCACAATCAGAGCCCCACTGAAACAAGCACAACGGTACCAGTCTATACTGAATGCGCAGCTCAGTTTATTCATACTGATGGATGGAAGACCTACCTAAATCTCTATCGAACTTTGGAGTACAGCACTCGTGTTGGACCATAACACCACGCTTAAAGCTCGAAGGTCTCTTGTTTGCTTGAACGTAAGCAAACCCCATAAAGCTCCCACAAGGGGGGAAATCGCAAACAGCCGAACTGAATTCACATGCTCCAGGATTTTTCCTGGAACATGTGAATTCAAGGGCCATTCTGGTTCCAATGGAACCAGTATACCATTGGTAAGGTTTCGTGACCAAAGCCAATTCACATAAAACCTCGTGCAGACTCGGGTCTGATCACCCTAATTAGGCTATGAAGCATTCCTCTACTACATCACGGCCAACAAACCAAAGTGACTACAGCGATTCCCGGTGCTATCACGAAGAGGTTCTCGGCAGCCACCTGGTTTTGATTTGGCTGACAGGATTGCTGCTCTGTCTTCCTCGCCGCCACCTTGAACACCCGGTGGCGCTGACAAGTAGAATTGATCTAAATATTACCACTGCTTGTGCAAGCGGAGAATGAACAAATTTTTTCATTGTGACCAGTTCGAAGTATTCCCGCCGTCTGTCCGTCGCGGCTCCTCGGTCGGTAAATAAAGTACCGTTCCAGTCATTAACGTAATAGAAATATTCGATATCTTGTGGTGATGGTGGGCATGATGCAATCGAACGCGGATACTGAGAGAAATCTCGGTAAGTTCAGGGTAGTCTGCACCGTGAAAAGAAAGAATTTGCTATTGCTCTGGCCTGAGCATCGGAAAATGTCGCAGAACGCAATAATTTCAGAAGTATATACCAAATTATAAAAGAGCAAATCTTTCGATGAAAGGAAGAAAGGACGTCAACGGTCGACTCTCATTCACGATGATGAGCAACTGAAGAGGTGGAAAGAACACTTCACAGCGGTTCTTGACCATATTACATCCGGTGAGGTTCCTCCTCTTGAATGAAATGGCTAGTCACCATAACATGTGGATACGGACTGTTGCTCCAAGCAGAAGAGAAATCATTTCGGCTATCGATGCATTCAAACGGAGTAAAGCCACTGGTCTCCCGCTGAGTTATTTGTCGCTACACGGGCAGCTACTGCAGATCGGCTGGGGAAATCTTGGGAATCCAAGACCTTTCCCAAGGAGTGGAAGAAGGAGATAGTCGATAAGATCTCGAAGAAGGGGGCCCGTTTTGAGAGCGAAAATTGCGACACGTGCTGCCTGCCGTCGCAAAGTTAAATGGCAGCCATATATATATATATATGTGCGTTGGTGTCTGCTTTCGACAAGTCGATACAGATCTCTATCGTCATCTCGAGTGTTTAGGTTGTCATATAGATCTTTACCTCTATCGATTAGATATTGACGACTGTTTCCTCTGCTTTTCAAGTGCCATACCAGAGTTTTATCGATGACGTTGATAAATGATAGCGTCTTATGAGGATGTAGTCGATTTGTGTTTTACTGTTCCCAATATCAAATGGAGGGAAATCTGACAACCATAATATAGGTCAGGTAACGTCTAAGTACTGAGTGCCCTCATAAGAACAATAGGTAAAAGGAATTTAAAAATAAAACAATAACGGCGTGAAATATCAAATTGGTATTAGGTTTCTATTGAAGATACATTCATATTATTATTGTATGGAATAGCACTTCATTTAAGGTCGTCTCCACTTCCCGCACCGGCCGTCAAGCGGTCGATGCTAGTTTTGATGACTATTGCGACCAAGTTATCAAAACTAGCATCGACCGCTTGACGGACGGTGCTTCACAAATATTGAGTCAAACATGGGCCTCGTGCGAGAAAATGATTTTCTGAGAAAAATCCAAATTTGAGGTAAACATTTTTAGTGCCTAATTAGCGAACTCACAACGTTGGTTATAGTAGTCCGGCTACAATCCTTGTCAGTATACTCTTATAAGGGCATAGGCCCGAATCTATTCGCAAAGTAAGTCAGGTTGTTCTGGGGACGCCCAATTCAGTTCCTCGGTATGGAGTTAGGAATTCTGGGTCGCTACCGCAAGGGTGTCTTCTTTATTATGATAAAGTAACAAAAATTATGGAATATTCTGATTGCTGATGTCATTGGTAACTTCGATAACTACTGAAACATAATAACCGAAAAAACTATAATTTTGACCTGGTCACCCTATGAAAGTTCGTGAGTGGCCGCAAAACTAAAGCTCGGAAACATAATAATATATTATTATTGATTTTATTCCAGGAGACATCAGTATAAAAGATATTTTACGGTCTAGCTGTCATTAAGGACACCGACATGATATTCCTGAAAATGGTCTTTTGAGTTAAGTGATTTCTTTCCAACCCTCCCAACTCCACCATTTTACGACCGATCCCAAAACTAAAATTTGCTTCGAAAAGTAGTCATTACAACCTTTCAGGCCTTGAAGGCGCAACTTGCTTATATTTGATGGAAAACATTGTACACCTCCCTTTGCATGGTGGGCATATGTACCTCAACGTAACGACGTAATTCGCCGCATATGTGTAGGTTCACAGTTCCACCGTTTTCAGCAAAGTTCGCGTCAGTAGCTGTCACCGTTTCTGGGAAAAGTGCGTGTGACTCCGATTTTAAAGTTTTGTTTTCCAGAAAAGCTTAAAATCTAATGAAACCAAAGGGCAAACAATTTGTACTGGCTACTAAACAAGCGTTCCATGCGTAAAATAGAGTTCATAGTCCTTTGCACAAGGAAGTCACAAGACCTTTCCGGACAAAAGGCTTGCGGTTACAGGGATCAACAAGAGCATTCAAAATTGGACTGCTTGAAAGAGAGCAACCCAAAATTTCGTGTACAATATCTGATACGCTCCTGTTCACCAAATTCCATAGGCTACGGGGGGGGGGGGGGGGGATTTATAGATACCCAAAATCTTGGGTGAGACTGCAGCCCATACAAAATTTACAACTAACCACAATAGTGTGACTAAAGCCTTCTTCTAAAAGAGACCACTAACATCAGTAGTTCATGAGAAAATAAAATCATGAGCTTCCATCACCTACATACATATCTATGTCGATCTAGCCATAGATTTATGATTTGATAACTTAGCTCCACTTTCAACTAAAAAATCCGTCGGTAAAATAACACAGATAAAAAACAAGTCGGGAAACCGGAAGCTAGACGCTTCAGGTATAAAAGGTTCTGTGTTTCCCAATATGAGGAGCATAAAATAGTTCTCCATTGGCTTAAAGCATTAACCCGAGATATTTAAATCGCTCAGTTCTGGGGAGATTACCGCTATTGTTCGAACTCAGCGATTTAAATATCTCGAGGGCCACATTACTGCCATTGCCAGAACTCAGCGATTTAAATATCTCGAGTCAATGCTATCAGCCAATGGAAAACTGCGTAATGAAATTGTTTCACGCATGAACGCAACCTGGATGAAGTGGCATTCCCCAACTGATGTTCTTTGTGATCGACGTATCAGCGCAAGTCCCAAATCTAAAATTTATTACAATATCGTCCCTCTGCCGCTCTAAGTATTGGCCGACTATAAAAGACAATGAACGGCGTCTTGCGGTAATGGGGACGAGATGTTGCATTGCACTCGTGGCGTGACACGTTTTGATCACGTCTGGAATGAGAATATCCGCGATCGATATGGGTGTGCACCGATCGTGGAAAAACTGCGAGAGAGGCATTTTCAATGTTGTGGTCACATACTTCAAGCTAACGAGAATTCACTAACCAGTATTGGTCAGAACATCAAATCAATGGTAAGCAACCAAAACGCCGGCCCAAACAATGGTGGCTTGATACACTGGATGGGGATTTAAAGGTCTCGCGATTACATCCTGATCAGGCATTTGATGAAATAAAATGACGAAACCGATCACGACGAGCCGACCCCGTTTGTGAACGGAACAAACGCTGAAGGGAAAAAGACAGATGTGAGAAACGACGAGCGCACGACAGTTCCGTGTCACATAGCTAAAAATTCCATTGCCCTCAATTTTCCAGAAAGCGATTTAAATAAATCATTTGATGGAAAGCTCTGTATTGATAATATTCAACATCATACGCTTTACACTCTGAGTTTAATATTATTAGCAAATTTAACAAACATCAAACATAAAAAGGGCTAGGGAAAATTAGATTCTTCTTGAATGGAATTTTAATATTTCACTGTAATGTCAATTATTCTCGTTAATTATGACGTCAGCATCTTATTTGTATGGCTTAGGATGCTGTTAATTAGCATGAAATTGATAAGTTTGAACTTCTATAACTTTGACACTAGTGGTTGGATTTTCATGGAACTTGGCATGTGCATTCACGAGACTGTCCTCTATGCAATTTAGTACACCTAGGATGAACTTAAAAATTTTGAATCCCCCCTTTGCATGTATGGGGAGCCCCCTTTAAACTTCACCTAAATTTATCCTACTCGCTGTATCCGTCCACCAAATTTTGTTCGGATCGGTTTAGCCGTTTTAGAGAAAAATGCATGTGACAAATAGACATTGAATCGATTTTAATAATGTTTTGTTTTACACAAAACCTTAAAAAAAATATCATTGACGTTTTCACATATGGCGTCCTATATGATGAATAGGGGGTAATTTGGAGATAGACCATAGTCCGTCTATAGCTATCACTTTTAAACAAACTGTAATTTAGAATCAACAATTGATAAATTGGAAACAAAGATCGATATCGTTTACTCGTATTGAAAGGACATTGAAACGGAAGCTCCAAAGTTTCACACGATACTTTCTCTGAGTGACATTACCTGTTAGCGCGTTGACCTCAAACCCAATGTATGTATCATACATTACCATCACCTCTCCTGAAAGCCCCCCAAACCATTCTTGACAAAGAACTACGGGCGAATTCGTGACTTGCCGCCAGTTCTCACAATCTACCCAACCGGATGGCAAATTATCTCATCGCGGAAGGAATTCATTGCAAATGGTGCGATCAATTTGAAATTTGCTCAGGGGCAAATACCAAAATGAGGAGCATTAGTAACGCAAATAACATAGCCACGATTGTTTACGGTCGAGGGTCCGTTTCAGCTCTACCAGACAACAATTGCTGGGCGGCATTCATGGGATTAAATGAAATTAACAAAACTAACACAATCTAACACAGAATCTGCGGCTCCACAATGTTGTAATACAAAGAATTGTTTGTGGACCGTAGTTGACGGTGAAGATGATTGTAATCTCGGCTAAATTTGCCGCAGGGGTGAATGTAACCGAGTTTTAAGAGATCCATTGCTAGTGGTACTTTATCTTGTCCAATTTGGCAATATGTAAATATGTATAGCGAATGTGGTCCAGCCGCGTTGTTTTCGGGGCGAGCTTTGAAAGTAGACATTTCTGCCACAGAGAAAGACTTGTGTCCGCGCGTTACTGTCAAAAATAATTGTAATGTGGACAGTTTCAATGAAAACTCGTTTTGAAGTTGTCTTGGTTCCAGCAGCATATTTAGATGTTTAAGCATAAATTCACGCTGGTCGTGAAATGGTTGAAGGGTCAAACATATCTGGTATCTTGCCGGATAAGTCCTTTCTTGCCTGTATTACAATCGACATTATGTTTAATGCATAATCGGTTTTGAGGGCAAAAGAGTGAAAGTTTTAGCTGGATCTTGTATTACGAACGAGTCCGCTCTCTCATGTGTGCACTCACATGCGTACATTACCCAACTTTGTTTATCTGATATCGCATATCAGAAGGTCGCCTCAACGAAAAGGTGTACTTGATCATTAACATAATTCGAACATTCCACGACCAATGGACATTTCATTTTTCCAACGTTGAAGTCACAATTCATATCTGCTCGCAGCACTCATGATTGAATACATTGCAATTGACACGAGGATTGTTCAACCTGCCACGCCGAACAGACGTAAAAACACGCCGTTCACATGTCAGAATCTCTGACATCTTTCGCACCTGATCTCGTACCGGATGATGGATGATCTTGTAAAGAATTTCCATACTAAATTTTTTACATGTTTTCCTCGCGGGATTGGTCGGAAAATAATGAAAAAGAACTTTTAATTTTAAGGAAATTTCAAGATTTATTTGTTTCACGAATTGTGATTTATACATATTTGCGTTGGGAACATGACTCTTGTAGCGCGACCACCTACCCCAATTTAGATCGAGTCTTTTGTTTACACTCGCCCACCTCCCGCTTCCTCGAAAGTGAAATTAACGACCTGGTGCCGCCACGTCTTGTGGCAGCGTAGTACGAGTAGGTCGCTGGTGATTTTTTCGGATTTCGTGTATTTATTTTATAAATAATCTGGACATTGCCAAAACTCAGTCATTTAGCTCTAGCATGATAATAAAGAAATCAACGAAAAGTAACTGTTTATTGCTGCAAGCCTTGTAATAAGAATTTATTGGATCACGAAATGGTAATTCTTACCCCAATATTAATTGATCGTTGTTTTGGAACGATGAATGTGTATCTGACTTTATTTTTCATTGAACCCGTGCAAATAGTTAAATATCACCTTAACATAATCTGTCCCGTCCAATTTTTTCCAATTGTCTTCCGGGATTTTCCAAAGCTCTATAAAGTTTTTTGTTCTTTTCGAAGAGAAAATTTCTGCTTAAGGACTAAGTAGAATATGATCACATGCTGGACTCCTCAGATATGATATATTTTGTGGTTCCCTCAAACTTTTAAGAAAACTTTTTAGACATAGAACGTGGCTGTATCGTGACCCAGATATGCCGCCGTTCAGAACCCTTCGTTATATTATTTTACTTTGCTTTACTTTGCAGTGAAATATTTAGTGTCCTTTTAGGGAAAAACAAATTTAAAAAAAGTGACTTTGACCTATCGCCCCTTTGTGAATAGTAGATTTACTCCAATCTTTCGAATTTCACGAGTTGGACCTAAATTAGATCAGGGAGGACCTCTTAGCTGGCAAAATAAAATCAAAATGTACTATTATTCTGAAACCTGGACCCGAAATGATCAAATAACATTGCCATGGTCTTTTCCCAGATTTCTCATCACAGAATTTAGAATAGTTTCTGATCACGACTCCCCCTCGGACATCACCTTGTCGTGGTGGGGGAGCCTGCAGTAGTTTACTACTACACCAAGAGTGTCCATAAACATGAATATGTAAGCTGAGGATTTTACCCCTTTAAATGGCAGAAGAAGTCACATACTTCGGAATCCACCTGCGAACATGAGCAATCAGGGCGTGGATTTCGGAGGACTCAACAAACCCATAGAAATCATGCTTCCCGATGCAATAGAAAGCTTGCAGCCAGTACCTATAGAGAAGCCAACCAGAAAAGAAAGTACGCAACTCTCAACTTGAGTACTCTAGCCCAAAGACACCCGTAAGCGAAACAGGAAAGCTTTGAAGAAGGGAACTTCAGTCAGTAAGGAGGGGAGACTATAGGCTGCTTCCTGCCTGTCAGAACCCTCTCCTCCAGCCTTACCAGGAAACGTGGAAGCAAGGGAAGCGGGTAACTTGGATGCTACTGGGTTAACGTCGGCAAGTGAAAATGAAGCCAAGCGGCTCGGACACCGTGAATCTGAGATGGCTCCAAGCCGGCGGCTGAGGAAGTCACTGCGAAAAAAGGTGAAGCTCCTTGGGACATGGCCGTACGTGCGGTAACATCGACCGAAATCTTACGCAAGGGATAGGAAGTTGGGGACAAACTAGTAACCCCGATGAGATGGACGCACCAGACTCTTGTCAGCAATAATGCGCGCGAAAAGAAAAAGGCCAACACATCTGAGCTGGGGAATGCATCACGGCCAACATCCGCGTGTCACGTGGGGATTGGGACCGATGTGCGGGGAGGTGATCACATCAGCAAAAAAGATCTCAACGAAACTGATCCCTTCCATAGGAATATGGACATGAACGCGGAAGGGAGAAAGACGTATGCGCAGGCTGTAGTCTGATTTCTAACCGCTGCCGTGGGAGCTTCCTCCATGGATGGCAAACTGACAGATGGACTATCCTCCGGGAATGCCTGTAGAAAAAATGCTGGAGCCTGGAACAAAGCCAAGATTTAACAATCAAGGTTTTCGCGATAGGCTCCTCCATTTGGAATGCGTTGATAAGGCTGCTTCAAAGTAGCTCCAGCAGGTAATCCCGGATTTGAGTTTTGGTGGTCGGACCAAATTCACTACTGTGAACTATGAACTGGGCAGGACGGAATAGCCCTCGAAAGAAGGTAGAGAGCATCATCCGCATGTTCGGTGAACACATCCCGAGCATATGGTATGGTCACGTAATGGTATGAACATCGAAGATGGTAAACGACCAAAGGGTCGGCTGAAACAACGGTGGTTTGATACGCTGGATGGAGATTTAAAAGCTTCTCGATTGCATCCAGATCATGCATTTGATAGAGCCAAATGGCGAAACTGATCACGACGAGCTGACCCCGCCTGTGCATGGGACAAAGGCTAACGAAAGAAGACTTAGGACGTTGGAGTGTAAAGTTCATGAAAGCCACGAAAGACTAATCTACAAACGTGGCGGGTTTCAGCTAGATATTCGATCGTGTTCCACTTTTTCCTCGATAGATTGAAATTGAATCATATCAGGAAATTTTAGAGCATTATCTTCATTTTGAGAGTGGTCTTCGACTTACACAGAATAGAGCAAGTTTCTTTCCCGCAATGGAACCACATGCGGAGGACAGTGCATATAGTGACGGAACCCCCGAATGGGGCCTCGCACTGATGAAGGGAGGGAGGGAGAGTAAATTCTACCTGGTAGAAACTTCTCCTACACCATTTACGGAACAGGCGGAAGAAAAGGAAGGCAGAACAGAACTGACTTAATACTAGTTTGTGTGAACGGATCGGTCACCGCAAAACAGTGAAGGTATTAAGTAGAAAACAGATAAATACTCTGCATAATGGGGTGAGACATTTTATGGGTGAGAACATAGGAACTGCTGTATGACCAATTGCGGCTATGTTCAGAGAAATCAAGCACGAGGGGATCGTGACTCTGGCAGTATGGTGTGACGGAAACCCGATCACATGCCGCCCATGGCATACGCTTCTGTTTTCCGTTATATACTAGACTAAATTTATTTCGAAAAACATAAAGATTGGCTAAATTACATTGTACTGTAGTGTACCGTTACGGTCTTGAATGAAGTCCTCTAACACACTTCAAGGTCCTGATACAATATAGATTGTTGCGACAATGATTATTATTATTATGTTAACGCTATAAGCTCCTATCTGCTGACAGCGAAGCTGACAAAGCTTCAGGACTCCACCTACATTTTTTCTGGACAAAAACCGTTGGTCCGATTTAATACAATCTGTGATATTGGGTCAGTTAAGGGAACCAGGATATGATGACCGAGAGCTTTTGTCCTGATGTCAAGACGATTAGAGGCAACCATGCTGAGATAGATGTGTTACCAGGATTTATGTCATCTTACAATACCAGTTTAATAGCCTGACGAAAAACATTATCAATGCCTCCGTTTATTTAACCTATGATTCGTTGTGTCCTCCAACGACACAAGAACTAACGGACCTTATAGCGAATTTAGAATCAAGCGGTCCCGAACTATTAATAGGTTACGATGCTAGTGCTCAGCATATTTGTTGGAGCAGTAACAAATGCAATCCCAGAGGAGAGAAGCTATTTGATTCCATTACTTCAGTTGGCCTCATGATTGCGAACATAGGGTGGAGCCCTACGTTTCTGGGACCGAGAAGAAATGAAGTAATTGACCCAACAATCTGTACTTCAAAGGTATTGATTACTGGCGGGTGCCAGACGAAGTTTCACTGTCAAATCACCAATAGCTAAAATTCCATCTGACTGTTGCCGGCGAACAATTTGTAACACAAACACGGATCCCTAGGAAAATGGATTGGACAAAGTTAAATGAACTTCTTGGCAATAAAATGCAGCTCCCTTTCATTATAGAAGATGAATTGGAAACTGTGAATAGCATACTTTTAAAGTGCTATGAAAAGGCTTGCCCTATTTCCCGAGGCCAAGGCGGTAAACCGGTTCCTTGGTGTCACCGCGAACTTCAAAAACTCAAAATCCAAAACACTCAAAATCCAAAAACAAAAAACCAGGGGACTCTTGAACCATGCTTTTACAAGCAATGAGGATGAAGACTGGATAAACTCCCGGAACTCACATTGTGAATATAAGAGGCTCGTTAACGGGGTCATCCCATGTAAGGGCCGTTTTTTTCGCTTTTGTTAGAAATTTTTTGAGAAGAACTGGAGAAAGATACAAATACGAATTTACCATAGATTCATTGATATCTTGGGCGTGCATAATATTTTTTTCAGCCCGATTGCATAGTTCGTTATTGAAATACAGAGCAACTTATACACCCATCTCCAAAAAAAGGTGTTTTTCTGCTGCCACGCTTAAGGACGCTGCGATCATTTTAAAGAAAAAAAGTAAACGGCATTTTAATGTACAGACTTAACTACAGTTCGCAAACTAGGATTATTGAAAAATATTAAAAACTAAATTTTTGGTGCCGTGTTAAACTTTTTTTTGTAAATTTTGGTGTTTTTTTCAAGGCAAAAAAAAACTGCTGAAATATTAATCGCAATTGTCCTAGTTTGCGGATCGTAGAAATATGTTCTGAAAAAGTCGTAAAAATTTCAAAGAATTTCGGTGGATAGATTTTGGGCTATGGTGGCAGCAGATTTTCAACATGGAGTTTCGATAAAAACACTTTTAAAAACTAGAATGCGATTTTTAACCATAGAATCTTAACTGACCATTAATCTGCGATACCTAGTCCATAAACCTTAGGTTTCTTAAAGAAACACATGTAAAACCTTGGCTTCAATTCTTATGGTTTTAGCGAAGTCATTCGAACGTCATTGGGACCGATAAATACGCCTTTTATTACCGCAATAAACATAAATCTGGCATATGACTTATCACGTGTTTAACGAACGACTCCGAATATCAGAAAATCACTTTGCCCATATATTGTACACTATATCTAGATACAACTGATGCCAAAAAAATAGATTCCTCGGATCCAACACACGGGATGACCCCCTTAAGTGATCGAAACAAGACAAAAGGAGGAAACTGAATGGTCTTAAACACAACATGGGTTCGAATGATATTATATATTATAAGCTTTGGTCTAAAGTATGGGTGGATGACCGATCGATATAATTCGCATCCATGTTATGTTTTGCGAATTATAAAAAGGAGCGTATTACATCTTCGGGCCGCTTCGCTTACGCTGCTCCCAGGGCAGAGGAATGTAACGCAAGTCGTCTTCGTCCTCTTTTAATTTTTAAACCTTGGGTGGAATGCCATTTGGTCCGCTCCGATATTAAGTGGATGCGGACTTAGGACTCCTCAATCCCTCAACAAAAGATCATGACGTATTACGCCACCGGTCCAACGCAACATCTTTGTCTCCGTTACCGAGGGACACCGTTCATTGTCCTTTATAGTCGGCCAAACGCTCAGAAGCATAGAAGGCGATAGAGCGGATGACACAACAGTAAATTTTGAGTTTGAGACATCCGTTCATAAGTCGATCACAAAGAATACCCGATGTGGAACGTCTGTAACACTTTTTTTCATCGAATAAAGTCATGTTGGGTATCAAATGAAAACAGAAAAATCTGCTCAAATTAAGTTAAATATGAAGTAATATAGATTATAGTATGGAGCATGTTATCTCCAAGTTTGATCAAAATCATACTATTACTAACAAAGTTACAGCAGCTCAAAGTTGTTTTACCATGTAAATTTACTGCAACCCAAAGTACTATATATCAATATCAGACTAGACTGAGTAGTAGTAAGTGTGTATGCTAAATGCATATACATTACTGGCTACATACAAATGGGCTAGTTCTGCACTCAAATATACTAACACAAGAAAGAAACAATACTTTTCGTACCTGAAGCGCCGGGCTTCTGATTTCTCCACTTGTTTAAGGTTTTGTGTGAATATGGCCATGTGGGATATCAAATGAAAGGGATCAATTAGAACTTTTCGAAACTGCTCCCGTATTTGACATCGGGTGAAAGGTAGGAGAGAGAGGGCTCAAAATATGACCCTCAAAAAGTGTGACGGCTCTCGTTCTCAAAACCTATCCAACCGAAAAATCTGAAAAAATGACAGTGGTGTATCTAAACGAAGTCTAGGCCTCGAAATACACCCCGTTTCAAAATCTGTACAAATAAAGTTAATAATAGTATATTAGCCTATTTTAAAAATTTCACCGTAAACCCCCATTTGGTTCGTGCTAGAAGAGCAGGCAGTGGTGTAAGTGATAATATATGGCATAACTTTTGGAAGTTTGAAGGAAATCCAATCGTTATTAACGAAGTTATAGAAGGTGGAATTTTTACATTTTTACATGTGAACTTCGTGAATTCTAAAACGTGTATGACGTTATCATAAGATATCAGTTCGTCAATACAAAAACAGAGTGAGTTCATATGAATGGGGGGGTCGCAGGAAAACACTTCGTTTTAGTTTTTTAATCATTTACATTTCAATATCAATTACTCGACACAGATATATGTATGTATTAATATGTATATGCTAATGAAACTTTTGGGGTAGTGCCTAATAGATAGATATATTTGCAGATTAAACCAGCGGTATTCAATATGCGCACTGTATATGCACATACATAGGTATGCTTTTTGCACGAAGTACATAAACCGGAAACATGTGTACGATCAATTTATATACGTGCATGTGCAAGTACAGTATTCGTTAATAGGTAATGTTTGGGGTCAGTATAATATCTAGGTCTGTAATATGCATGCATACCTTATGGGTTGAAAAAAAAAATATGAAACAATATTTTGGGTTTCTAGCCATATACGAATGGAAAAATGTACGTAGAAAGTTTCTCACATAAGATGAACACAAAACCTTTATACCCGAAGTACCAGCTTCCGGTATTCCGACTTGTTTTTATCCATTTATGTTACATTACCAGGTGTACTCCTAATTAATTTCCGTTTTTTTGTGAATAAAACACATAATTCTAAGGGACCCGTAATAGTTATTTTATTCGAAATATTCTCCATCGCTTTCTACACATTTCTCCCACCTTTCTGGTAATTTATGAATACCTCACCAGTAGAATTGACTATCTTTGGAGTTGAACCATTCAGTGACCCATTTCCGCAAATTTTCGGAGGAGTCGAAGTGCTTCTCAGAAAGTGCCTGGCCCAATGAGGCAAAAAGGTGGTAATTCCAAGGGGCCAAGTCTGGTGAGTAAGCCGAAGCACCTCCCACTTGAGTTTTTCCAGCGTGTCGCGAACGACTTTCGACTTATGCGATGGTGCATTGTCGTGGAGCAAAATCACCTTCTTCTGTCTTTCTCGATATTCTGGTCGGTTCTCCGCAATCGCTCGGCTTAAATCTTGCATTTTGTTGTTTGTAGCGAACGGCGTTCACAGTTTCACTAGGTTTCAGCAGTTCAAAGTAGATCACACCGGTCTGGTCCCACCACACACACAGCATGACCTACCGACCGTAACGATTTGGTCGTGCCGTCGATGTCGATACTTCACCTGGACTCACATGCGATTTGTTACGTTTAGGGTTCTCCAAGACTGTTCGTCGCCCGTAACAATTCCATGGAGAAAAGACTTTATTTTGTACCGTTGAAACAGTATTTCACACGTCACTTTTCGGTTCTCCATTTGTCTTTCGGTCAGTTCATGCGGCACCCACTTTCCACACTTCTGAATTTTTCCCATGGCTCGCAGACGTTTCGAAATTGCTTGCTGTTGAACTCCCAACGTATCTGCAAGTTGTCATTGCGTTTCCGTGCTGTCTTCACCCAATAATGTTTGCAATTCGGCGTCATCAAACGATTTTCGCTTGCTGGAGCATGCGGGGTCATTCAGGTAGAAATCTCCATTTTGAAATGTCGTAACCACGTTTCACATGTTCGAAGTGTTAATGCACGATCGCCATAAACTTCCAAAAGTGCATAGTAACTCTCGGATACTTTTTTTTTTGATTGAACATGAAAAACAATGCATGGCGCATATGCTCGAAATGCGGTACGTACGCCGATATATTTGGCGCGCAATAAAAACTTGCTGAAGGATCTTTTTGGGGAAACATCAACGCAGTTTAGACACTCGACAGCAACTAAATAAAATGACTGGTATGTGTGACCAACAGCGACAGAAAACATAGAACGCCATCTATCGAAAAAATGGTAAATTAATTAGGAGTACGCCTGGTATATTGTCGCATGTCTAGACAAGCAGAGCCGATTGCTTTCTGTGTGTAGGAGTTATAGCTCCCTAAAAGCAAAAATTTCAGTTCAACTTCTAATTTCCCGAATTGTTTATTTCAAGTTCTGCGTTATGCATTACCGCAAAAATTTTGAGAGAAAGACTGAAGTGTCCAAACGATACGGACCCCTCCAGATTCCTGAGCCAGGCTTGCAAACCTTCACGGTCAATTCCGCCGTTTTCTTTAAGTTACAGGAATAAGTCTTCAATCCCTTCTATTGATCCAACTATTGCTCAATCCGTTTTGAATAATTTGGCGTAATATACAATAGTATATGGTATCTATGAATCTGAGAATTACCGAAAATTCCAATAAGCAACCCAAACGAATCGTTCATAAGCTTGATCAAAGTAGAGACACAAATGAATCCACTGGTATTTAATTGATGCAATGTCAGGAAAACAAATCGAAAAATACATAGTTTGCCACCTAAGCTCAGCTAAAATAACAAAGCTTAAGGCTCTGGTAGAAGTTGAACTGAATTCATAGACAGAAGTGTCTAAAATTCCCAGTAAGCATTTATCGAATGCAGGAATGACAAAATAATTGCGTTACGGAGCCAATGAATCAAACTTACTGTCAAGCAAACATAAATGTACCGCCCTTTGTAACCTTGTTATATCCAGAAGAGTAATGGCTGTACATATGTAGCAAATTAGTTCGACTGCAGATTCATTACAAATAGAGAAACCAATCACATATGGGAATGTGCGTGATAAATGGTTTTATCTACCTTCCGGAAGTTGGGAGCGGGTACGGCAGTTTCATAGGAAGTGATCACCCTCACTCAATATAATACATTCGGCGTTGCATTTTATAGGTGCAATGTACTTTCTAATGCACTCTTGATCATATAAATATGCAATTTCGATGGCATGGCCTTCAGCGTACATGAAGATATTTGCTGATATAGTGAGCTAGGGCTCACTAACTAACTTTTTGAAATACCATAATTTGTTTTCGTTAAAACAGGGAACTAAAGCGATACTTAATCCAGTAATTCAATATTGATACTGCCATAATTGTGTCGCTAATGGACTGAAAACAAAGATACTAAATTGCAGACCAGATGGGAAAGTCTATTTTAGTGCATCCGTTATCAGAAAATAAGCATGTGGCGTGTTCACAAATAGAAACAGACGTTAATGCGAATACGAAATTTAAACAATTACCAAAGGAGATTAGAATCAGAACCGAATAATTAAATTCGACCATTAGTGGCTTAACTGTAGTTTGAATATTTCTAAGCAGAAATTAAATAAGTTGGAATCCGCAAGCTGGTAGCTCCACGTAATGAGCAGTTTGCGAAATGCAAGTGGCGGAATTTATTAGAACCTTTTGCACAATTGGTTATGATACTGATCGAGAAAAATATTGTAAATAAACTAGATCAATTGAGGATAAATTATCTCCCCCTTTGTTTGATCCATGACCCTTTTGGGTGAGGCATACAATTTAAAGACAGTGCTACCTCAGCTGTGCCCTGCAAATAACGTAACGGATGTCAACTATATTAGAGGAAAACCACGAAACTCATTTCAGATCCAAACGATTTTGGACTTGCGACCCACTCAATCCAAACCAAAATTAGCTTAGCTTAGCTAGATAAGATGGGGATCAAATAGGCTGCTGGATATATCCTCTATGAATTTCCCTCCCCAGATTGCGGGGTTCCAGTTTGTCAAAAGTTTCACGCCACACGCGCGGTCGAGTTGTCATTTCTACCATTTTTCAATGAACGATCAACGAAACACAAAAAAACGACCCACATTCCTGAAGTAGCTGAAAAGGAACAAGAAAGCACATCACAACGGGTATTTTGAACAACTTGGAAAGGTAGTGAAGTTCGAATGTGCAGGTCCACCGGTACCTAACCTGATAGCTCATCACCACATTTTCACGTTGTTATATAGCTCTGACATCATGGTTCACAATAGTCAACTTGAACGCTCATGAACCAATTCAAACTTATTGAGGTTATTAAAAAGTAGCTTTTTCGATTTCTGCATGAAAAACTAACAAGGAGTCGTCTTGCAGTGCTCGCGTTAATACTTCCTGGTTGTTGAAATCTCGGCAGATGTGATTCCATCTGTTATATGTCGCCAAAAATTTCACAATTTTTGGATCAATGCGGTGCAGACATAGAACATCGATTGGCCAGGTTTGCGAGATATTTAGAAAAGACTTCTCGTAATCGATGTTGCAGCCGTTATTTTTGGGAATAAGGCCGATAATTCGGCCAGTTAACAAGGGTAAAAGTTCCTCTGACCGACTAACGGTCTGGTTTATGCTATGTGCCAACCCATCGTGTATACGCTGATTTAACTCACGCCGACGATCAAAACGAATTTTTAATTTGGATCTCTTCGGGCACATAAACGAATGGCACGACAGCGAATCTTCTGGTAGTGTAGCAGGACAGCTGCAAATACACCACAATATACAAGTGACTGTAATTCTATTTAGCACACAGTTCAAACGCAATCTCATCATTGATTTGAAATTGAAGCTGTGCTGCCTGGTGTTGCTGAGCTGAGCTTTACTTCAATTGACCCTTGGCCACTAGTTTTCGCGATGATTTCAAGTCAAACATTGAATTATGTCACTGTCAGTAATAAAGCGGCATTAGTCTGACGAAGCTTTGGTGTAACAGGTGTAGTAAGAACTGATGATGAAAAAGTCCATTTCATCCACTGAGTACGAGAACCTATTAAAATGGTCGCCGTGAATTGTGACGAAATAACTACAGCAGGCGGGGTTGTTCTCCTAATTGTCAGCCTTTGCGTAAACCAAAACCTTATCAGAATCTATTCAATATCTCTCTGTCTGTCACGACCGATTTATTCTGAAACGACTGAACCTATTGTCACAAAGTGTGGTAAGACTGTGTGATCTGTAAATCCCTTAACGTAAAGTATAGCAACCGACACATTTTCTTGTTGAATTGAGTTTAAGGGGTGCTCCCCATAGATGCGAAAGGGCAGTATACAATTTTGTTCACAAAATATGGTATATCAAATGAAAGGACTTGATTAGTACTTTTCGAATGTGGTATTATTTCTGCTATTGGGTGAACAATTGGGGAGTAAAGGCTTATAATGTATGCCCCGAAAATTGTAACGAAAGGTTTTGGCCCGTGTAGAGGCATACCAGCTTTCTCCTTGGCCAGTTTGCCCACTGTTTCATTGCCTTCTAATCCAACATGGCCTGGAACCCAGAGTATTCATACCTTATTGTGAGAGTCGAGCGGATTCAGTCTCTCAAAGCATTCTCATACCAGTTCAAAGTTTATCTGATTGAACCCAGTTGATCTACACCTGGCTGTCAGTCAAAACAGCAATGTTCTGCCTCCTATAATTTCTTTGGAAATTGAAGGAGGCACATCTGTGTATGTTTTACATTTCCGCCTAAAATATACTAGTGTGCTTACTGAATGCTTCAAAGTACATTTTCCTTGGACCAATGACCCCCGCGCCCGCTCACATCAGCGTAATCAGTTGCTAGTTTAAACCGTATGTCACAGCCAAGCTCTCCCAGTTTAACCTGTTACTGTAACGTGTTTCACTTTTCTTTCTTATCAAAGTGAAACTGATACTTCCGGTCATCCTGAAGCTCGCTCTCCTGTATCTGTACGTGCAGATGGAGAGGAGTTAATCTCAGAAGGACCTTTAGGGATGCCGCTGGACATGTCCTCATTGCGCCGCTGATACACACGCAAACCAGTCTTTAGAGTTTGTGTAAATTCCTGGCTGCTGTGCTGAGTTCTTTCTGTCCAGATTACCGCCCCATAGGTAGCCATTAGCCTTAATTTTGCAGTGCATATTCAAAGTAGCATCTTCTTGCGCGAACCACATTTTTTCCTTGCTATGGACTTGTACGTCATCAGAGCCCTCGTAACCTTTCGAAATCCGTCTTCTAGAATAATTTTTGGTCTAGTGTAATTCCCCAATTTCATCCTGCACGGGCAATAGGCGACAAACGGTAGAGGAGTGAGAACAGGGGACAGACAACAAGCTTAGTCTAGTTTGGATTCTACCATAAAGGGAATCCTCATATTTACCCATTCAAATTAAAGCAACAGCGCCAGCATATTCCAGTATTTGCTAGCTCGTCCAGGAGTTCATCCACTACCATACTCCACATAAGCGGTGCCAGTGCCCCGTCCGGTAGACGTCCTTTAAGGGGGCCATCCCGTGTGCCGGATCCGCCGGATCGATTTTTTTTGGCGTCAATTGTATCTATCTGTATAGTGTAGAATATATGGACAAAGTGATTTTTTGATATTCGGAGTCGTTCGGAAATTATACTGTTAAACACGTGATAAGTCACATGCCAGATTTATGTCGATCGCCGTAATAAAGCTCGTATTTATCGGTCCGAATGACTTTAAAATCACTTCGATAAAAGGACAAGATTTGAATTCAAGACTGTACATGTGTTTCTTCAAGAAACCTAAGGTTTATTGACTAGGTGTAGCAGATTAATGGCCAGTTAAGATTTTATGGCTAAAAATTGCATTCTACCTGTTAAATGCGTTTTTCTCGAAACTGCATATTTAAAATCGGCTGCCACCATAGCCCAAAATCTATCCAACCAAATTCTTTGAAATTTTCAGAACATGTTTCTACGGTCCGCAAACTAGGATAATTGCGATTCATTCAGTAGTTTAATTCACAAAAGAAAAGTTTAACATGGCACCAACAATTTAGCTTCTAATATTTTTTAATAATCCTAGTTTGCGGACTGTAGTTAAGTCTATATGTTAAAATGCAGTTTACTTTTTTTTTAAGATGATCGCAGTGCCCTCTAGTGCGGCAGAAGAAAAACACCTTCTTTGGAGATGAGTGTGTAAATTGCTCAGTATTTCAATAATGAACTATGCGATCGGGTTGGAAAAATTACTATGCACGCTTAGGATATTAATAAATCTATGGTGAAAAATTCGTATTTGTATCTTTATCCAGTTCTTCACAAAAAATTTCAAAAAAAAAGCCAAAGAAATAGCCTTCACACGGGATGCCCCCCCTTTTGTTTGGCGTTTCGTTAGTTTCTATTGATTCCCATATAGCTGATATAGAGCAGTTTCGGTTGACCATCCCGCTGTAAGCGTGTTGATGCTGATGTAGGGAATTGTGCTTTAGAACGTTCTAATATATAAGGGAAGATTCCACCTCCTCCGGGTGATTTCAGTGGTTTAAAGGTTATCCTAGCTTCCGAGCATACCTCTTTTCCTAGTTTCCAGTTCTCCTTTCTTACCTTTTGTTCGTTGATAAGCAGATGTACTCAGTTCTCTTCATTTTCGATGAATATCCCACCTTCCTTCTTCCGACAGACAGAAGATATTGCCCTGTCTTTGGCTACAGCTTTGTAGGCTCGAAACGGATTTCGGTTCTATGATCGCGTTGCTATACGCAGTCAGTGCCTTTTTAGTAGCTCAGCATGTCTCCGGTTTGTTTTACCCGGTTGAACATTTTTCGCACCTATGCTCTCATTCTGGCTAGGTTCCTGTTCCACCAGGGTACATCCCTTGATGAATTAAGTGTGTTAAACGGACAGCTGGTCATATAGGCGTCAATAATGACTTGGCTTCTAGTTCCAGTTCGCTCCTGATATCACCGCCTCTTTGTAGGTCCTTTCCTTTCACAACTAGGCTTGGCAACGGCTACGGCAACTAATAACAATTTACTAATAATAAACATGACGCGCAAATTCCATTTTTGATCAAGAGGTTTACGTGTGTTAAAGCACTCCATTCAGCAGGCCGAATGACACTCTATGGTGAGCATTGCGTTTGCTCAAGATTATTACACCTTCATTCGCAACTGTAGCACGGCATCCAGTCAGGAAACAAATTCCTCTCCCACCAGTAGGATTTGAAGCACGACTTTTCATAGCGCCAGCTTAGTGCTCTAACCCATCCGGGCACACTAATTTCGAAAGAGTTACTAGTTCACGTGTAAAAGAAAATTTGAATTGTCTGAAAATCAGTCGAATAATTTCGAAAACATTGATTTTGCTGATTTTGAAACTTACTCGTAAATTCGTTCAAGAAATATTCTAAATTAGCTTTTATTATTCGCGTACCACTAACAGACACTTTACTTTAGCTTCAAATGCTGTTAAAATTAGGACAAATTGTAGATAATTCATTTTTATGAGACTAATAATTAGCAGTCGGCTGAGAGATAGTCGCATGTTTTTCATTGTGTATTTACATACTTAACATCTGTTTGAGTTTTCTATTACTTTACAACGTGGGATTGCTCTAAAATCAGGAGGACAGACTGTAACTGATTCACTAAAGGCCACGGAATTTGAAACTAAGGCACGAATGAATATCTGAACTGGAAACATTGCTAAGAAAAAACATCATAAATTGTCGGTTCCTTATCAGAACTTTTACTTTCGGGGATTCATTCTATTGGACTGCGCTGTTAAAATGAGAAATCTTGGGAAATTTTATAATCATATTCTACTATGAGTTACCTTCATAAACAAGGACTAGAATAACTCCAAGCATAATGTTAAGTATTTCTGTCTCAGCTCGGGGTCTTTGAAATTTCAAATGGCACACTAGCTCGATTTTCCTACTTCCACTATACATAGATAATGTTGCACACATACTTCATAACTGATTCTGATTCATCAGAAACCTTAATTAACAGAGGATTTAGGTAGGTACGACTACTCATGTGTCTTTATCTTTCTCATAGAACATAACCTTTTAAGTTTTTGTGTAAAACAAAACCTTATTGAAATCGATTCACTGTTTGCCTGTCACAAACAATTTTCTCGGAAACTGTTATCGCCATTGACACCAAATTTAATGGAAAGGTGGGAACTGTGAACGCTCATGCATACAGTGAATTACATCATTCTACTTTGAATTTAAGGGGGTCCCCATACATGCGAAGGAGTCATGTGGGGTATAAAATGAAAGGTTTCGATTCGGACTTTCCGTCTTAGTTTTGACATTTGTTGGAAAGGTGGAGAGTGCAGGAAGTTAAAAGTGGACTCATTCTCAGAAACTAGCCGGCCGAAAAATCTGACAAAAATCAGGAGACTGCCACTATATTATGCCTAGGTTCCAAAATACCCTCCATACTGATGTGTGTTCAAATGAAGTTAATAATAGTATATTACTGTAATTTTCAGTAATTGACTGTGAAACCCCCTCAGTTTATCCTAGAATCACGAAATATAGGCTATAACATACAACATAATCCCACCAAGTTTCGTGAAAATCGTGCTATTACTAACAAAGTTATAATAGGTCAAAATTTTCGTTTCTGTGCAAATTCAAAACTTTGAACATCAGTATCAGGGAAAAATGGATATTCTCACATATATTGCATATGCATATATTACGTGATAGGCATTAATGGGGCAAATGTCCATTCAAATGTTTTTATAAAAGAAAGACACAAAACCTTAATATTACGCATTTGTTATGGGGTCCCGAATATCGTGTTTTGAATCCTATGTAAATCGGGAGAGGTCACGAGGACCGTGGTCACACTAAGTTGCATTGTTTTAAATGCGAAATTTAGGAACGTATTTTTCCGAATTTTTACATTATTTATTTCATCTAATTTTACGTCTGTATTCCAACATCCTCAGCCGCAACAAAATGTTGAAAGAATAACAGCTTCTATAATTATCGTGCAAATTTAAAATTAAAATTTAAAAGATGCGCAAGGAAAATGTGATCGGAACCGCTATTACGAAATACATTCAATTGCCCGAAAACATGGACAGATACAGAGCACTGCATTGATATATGGAAAACAAATCGAAAGAGTGAAAACTGGATGTAACAAGTTGTAATGCCAGGTCAGCAAGAAGCAAACAGTCATTGACCATTAAATTAGGCATCCAATATATTCAACGAGCAACCGTTGAAGGAAGTACTTCCTCACTGCGGGAGGCGCAAACGATCGTAGTAACAGAATGGTGGAAAAATGCGCACGTTATGTTACGCTTTCATATCACACACCCACAATGTATCTGAAAAACGATTGTCCAAAGTTTCTTCGACAATTACTAACTCTGATTTGGCTCAAAACCCCATTACCAAAATACCAAAAGTTCAGAGTGAAGCAAACCTACCCTACTTTCAGGCAAACCCCGACATAGCCGCGAAAAGGATTATACTAAATAAAACCTCAAGCTTAGACGTCATCCCGAAAAAAATTCTATTAGTGACCGTCAGTAACATAATCAAGGTTTGAAACAAATTAAGCACTCCAAAATGGCGGGTGCGTATTGTTATACTTTTCCTCCTGGAGAGGCTGTTGTACTAAGATTCAAGCATTGAACAACAAATTGCAGTGTTCCACACAAATCGTTCCTAGTTTTCCCTTGTGAATAACAATATATAATGTAAACTGACGTTACACCTTCGTAAAGGGGTGGTAGACATTGAGTCACATATGAGATTGTGACAAACAAGACTATACAGCAATTAAGATGCCGAGTATTAAACTGGGATATTTTGGATCACTAATCGAAGAAAGGAATCCTTGGTCCGTATTGGTCGGCATTCCCAGCTATGGTCAGAATCGGTAAATCCCATATATCTCTTCTGCAATTAACGGGGACTATACCTACTTGTATTCTAAAGTGGGACAAGAGATGGGAGCTCTAATACACCACCACCTCCACGTGGTGATCGCTGACAGCTCTTTTTTAATGAAAAACTGTAGACGGAGAAGGATGAAAGAACCTCCCGCGCCTAACGACGGGATAAATAGTACCAATTAGTCATCCAGGTTGGGGTTAGGTAGGGCGAACCCTACACGAAAGTAGTCTCGGACTGGATTGACAACACATCAACGAAAACGGAATACATTTTCTCGTGGAACCAACACAAACCTTTTGGTGAAGCTTTGTCATACAGGCCTATAAGCCTTTTAGATAATACTGGTAAACAATTCGAATGAATAATCCATAACAGATTACTTCCAATTGCTGAAAAGGAACGCGAACTCACAGAAAATTAGTTCAATTTTCGAAAGGGGGGATCCACGGCTGATGTTGTTAACCTGGTAGCTAACACAGCTAAAGCCGCACTTGATGAGGATGAATACTGTGCAGTGATCAGACTCGATATGAAGAATGCCTTCAATTCCGCGAGATGGAGCAAAACTTAGGCGGGCCAAAGTGCCCAGTGCATACCGTTCTCGACTCCTTAATCGAAAGGTTTTTGTGCTGCGAATCAGATGACGAAATGAATTCATGTCGAACGACATGTGGAGTCCCAAAAGAGTCTGTCCTAGGCCCACTATTGTGGATAATTATGTATAATGCAGTACTGATGTTAGACCTCCCTACTGTGATGGTTATTGCACGCCTCATCAGAAAGTTGAGCTTTGGGCGAATGAAGCAGTTTGTGACATTAAGTCCTAGTTGGAGAATGCTGGTTTATTGCTCGCAGAACATAAGACGGACCAAACGGAGAAAGTGCACGTCCTTGAAAGTCAAAGTTGGGACACAAGCAATGTACTTCAAGCTTACGCTCAAGTACTCAGCCGTAAAGATTGACCAGGGGCTGAATTTCAAATCACATATGGAATGTGCAGCAACGAAAACATATAACACCGGTTTGCGAGAATGCTCAGAAATAAGACCAAGACTAAACCGTCGACTCCTTATTGCGAAGGTGGTCAAATCCTACTAAAAGCAGCCCTAGTGTGGGCATGTGACTGAAAATACAACAAACAAGTCGGGAAACTATGATAGAAGCTGGACGCTTCAGGTATGAAAGGTTTTGTGTATTTCTTTTATAAAGAGATTTGAATGTGCATTTGTCCATTAGTATGTAGCACCTAATATAAGCATATATTATGTGGAAATATCCAGTCTCAAGTGATAATGACATTCAAAGTCTTGAATTTGCAAAGAAGCGACAGCTTTGACCTAGTATAACTTTGTTAGTACTGGTGCGATTTTCACCAAATTTGGTAGAATTATGCTCTATGCTATAGCCTATATTGTTGCTCGTGATTCTTCTGTGAACTTAAGGGGGGTTTTCCTGCCAATTACTAAAAATAGTAGTAATGTACTATTATTAACTTTATTTGAACAGGTATCGGTATGGAAGATATTTCGTAGCCTAGGTACCATATAGTGGCAGCCTCTTGATTTCTTTCGGATTTGTTGGTTGAGTAGTTTCTGAGAATGGGTCCGTTAAAGAAATGATCACTTTCACCCCCCGCACTCCCCACCTTTCCAACAAATGTCAAAACTAAGACAGGCTTTGAAAAGTACTAACCGAGACCTTTAATTTCATACCCCACATGACTATATTTGATGAAAAAAAGGTACACTCTCCTTTTGCATGTATGGCGACCCCTCTTAAATTCAACGTAAAAGGATGTAACTCGCTATATGCGTGAGTGTTCGCAGTTTCCACCTTTCTACTAAGTTTGGTGTCAATCGCTATAACCGTCTCCGAAAAAAATGCGTGTAACGGACAGGCAGACAGACAAACAGACAAATAGGCAGACAGACAGACAGTAAACAGATTTTAATAAGGTTTTGTGGTTACACAGTCGGCGGTAGCTCGCACAAACCACAACTATTGAATGAATGGCACGAGAAGTTGCACGATTCAGAAAAAAGGCGCTGGACCTACAGAATCATATAGAATATTCGGAAATGGATCGAGTAACCACACGGCGAAGTAAATTTGGACCTAACACAGCCTTTAAGGAGACACGGAGGTTATCGAGCATATCTCTATCGATTTGCGAATGAGGATTCGCCATATTGTCCAAAGTGCCCGAATATTACACAGGACACAGAACACATTTTATTTCACTGTGTGTTCGCAGCTCCGAGGGCTACAATATAAGCTGCAACCAGGGAATACTTAAAAGCAAAAAGCATTATGCATTATATACTCGTATTGAATTCAAAGACAATATGGACGGAAGTCGAAAAGGTAGAAAAGCAGCCTTCCATAAAAAGCTTAGGAAAAAATTTTGATCCAGCCCTGCGAAGTAATACCATATGGGACTCCAGTGGGGAGAAGAGAGTCCCGCATAACCGTTCGGCAGTAACCAGTGGTAGCTATTGAAGCTTTCCACACTCCAACGACAAAAAAAACAGACAGGCAAACAGACATTGAATCGACTTTAATAAGGTGAATCCTGAAGATCATTACGATAAACTGGACACTCGGGATGGTGAGAGAGATCTGTATTGACTTATCAAAACCCATGTACCAACGTCCATTTGTCCAAAAAGGGAATGATCGTGTCATGCAATACAGTCTCAAATTGAATCTAAATAAAACTGAATTTTTAACGATCAAAAACCCCTAAAAAGAAGGCACAATTACTGTCAGTGGTAGCCATCTACGCAGAACTGAATAATTTAAATATGTCGAATGAAGGCTATTAGCCAATGTCGAACTGTGTGTCGAATTGCTTCATCAACAAAGTGAATGAATATCTCAAGTGGAAAATTTTCCGCAGTATCGACAGCCCTGTGGCCGTCTCTTATTCTGAGTGCTGGTCGAATATAAAAAACAATGAACGGCGCCTCGCAATAATGGAAACGAAGATATATTCCGTTGGACTAGTAGTGTAAAACGCCGTGAACACAAGCAAAAGGAAAACATCCGCGATCGATATGGGGTTACACTGATCGTGAAACAGACGGCTAAAGAAGAAGGAATCCCACAGGGTAAGCGAAGGAATCCCACAGGGTAAGCAAAGGACAGGACGTGGTTTTGTTGAATAATAGTCATCAACAAGCACCTGTATTTAGAGCTTTTAATTAAAGTTTTGTAACTACAAATGCAAAATCTCAACCCTTTCCGTTTACTTTGCTTAGACTTTTATTTTTTGCAAATATGCATATTTCGGCGACTACTTGTCGCTTTCCTCAGTGCTTGGGTACCCAACATTTTTAGTAAACGGAAACAGTTTAGATTTTTTTTATTTATAAAATATTATTCTTATTTAACTTCAACTACTGGTAGGCTTTAAACGTTTAGAACTGCTCGCCCATAATTCATAAAACTACAAAGAAAACTGACTTGTTGTTCGGAGTCTGGCCATCCATTCATCTTGACGAGAATATCTTGAAAGTGGATAACTTTACCATTGGAATAGTCCCTTTAGCATAGAATTCATTCTGGGGAAGTACATTTATTGTGAAATCTCTTCTGGGGTGAAAGCCTATACGCGTTCAAATCAGGGAGAGAACAATTATATAACTACCTATAGAGACCATCCATAAAATAATCGCAGGAAGAATACGCATTGGATAAATTTCCTGTTTCTGTAAGAGTAGATTTGGTTGATAGGATTCTTTGTCCTTTGTCTTTGTCTCATGGACGATCATTTCGCAGGGGGTTGCACAAGCGCTACTGATCAGGTTAATTTGTGTACAATAATAAGTCAACAAGGATATGACTAACCTCAAATTCATGCCGTAAGACGGGTAATAGAACCCGGAAGAAGTACCCAAAAAAATCTTTGACTGCAATGGAGTGACAAGGTGGATTCTAATCGATCTCAATTGTGATGAGGTGATTCACGATGTGTTCCTTCAAGCCACTCATCGGCAAGTGAACAGTGTAATTCGTAGGATCGCCGTACGTTTAGAGTAATCAAGGAATCGATGAAGCAGCACCCAACTACATTTGATTGAGCCAAAGTAGAAGTTGTGCCTGCATATACCCGATGTCCCGTTGACGATGGTAGTGGTAGGTACAGAGTTATAGCGTTTTCCGGGGATAGTGTCAAAAAGCTCGACCTGCCCTACAAAATTAAAATTGTTCTACTCAACCAATAATTTAATACCAGATTTAGCACCATTTTCGCAAACTAGATTATTTCTTTTATAAATGTATATTTTTTTAATTGCAAAATCACTGTCATTTCGAAAACTCTGGTATGAAAGGTTTTGTTGACTTTTATGTAAGAATATTTGGGTGCACGATGGTTCCAATTATATATAGCTCGTGGTGTTTATAGGTTGAATACATCCGATAATCAATTTGATGTTGTACTGACATTTTACGTCTTAGGGAATGGTAGTTTGGCACAAAACAGGCAAATTCGAACTACTATAACTTTGTTAATAATATTAGGATATCTCCCAAACCTTCCTATTAAAACGATGCTTCCTATTAAAGCCTATTTAACTGCGTTTTGCCGATCTAGGATGAACTCAAGGGGGTTTGCAATTGCTATGCTATTATTAACTTCATTTGAGCAGATACTCTAACGGAGAGTATTTTGAGGCCAAGATACCATGCTCATGGTCCCTGAAGTGATTGTCGCCTCCGGACCCCACACTCCTCTCCTTTCCAGCTAACGTCAGAACTAATACCTGCTTCGAAAAGTACTAACCGTGGCCTTTCATTTGATACCGAACATGTGTAGGTATATGTGACCTTTAAGTACAATCCAATTTACCGCATGTGCAAGGCTTCACAGCTCCCACCTTCTCACCAAATTTCGTGTCAATCGGTGCTGTCAATTCTGAAAAAAAGTGCGTGTGACAGACAGACAGTGAACCAATTTTAATAAGGTTTCTTTTTCAACAAAACCTTGAAAATGGGCTTAAATATGGAAAATTAACAAATATTATGCAATAATGAGGAGAAAGCGTAATTATATTATTTAGTAAATTGTGATATAGAGTCATTCATATGCTTTTTGGCGTATAAATTTCCCACTGTTCGCAGCTAAAACTACTATATCTTAGTCACTTTGCTCCAAGACCGGCTGTAGGGTTCCGGTGGAGGTTAAGGAGCATCACAATTATACCGTGCTATGTACCAACGGCGACTTCCGATATAGTGAAGCCGCTTTTTTCAAGCAATTACACGCAATTCAGGAGAGTTTTCCGAAAGGTGAAGTTGTGATCGTATTGGGTGAGCTGAATGCAAAGTTGGGGGCTCTGGCAACTTACTCGGAAATGTGACAGGGAACACGGTGTTAGCGACCGTAACGATAATGGTGGCAGGTTTGTAGATCTCTACAACTTTCTCGGTCTCGTCCTTGCTACCACATTGTTTGTCACAGAGCTTGCCACAAGGTCAGTTGGGTTTTAGCTGGCCGACATCGTAGGGGAAATCAAATTGGCTACTATGAAATCATCAGAAGATTTAGAAATTATCTTCTTGATCAGCATAACAAGAGAAGCGCTGACAATGACTTTGGAAATGATCACCGTTGCTTAGGTTCGATTGCGTGTTGCATGCGCTACTTCTGTCGCATTTGGAGAGCTACGCCGCCCCTAGTTCAACACCAACCGTTTATATGACCCAGCTGTCGTTCCACAGTGGCAAAGTTATCTCGCTGATTGGACGGCGATCACCGTGAGTAACCCACCTGAGCATGTTGCTGAGTATTCGGCCACGGTAAAAATGCCTCTCCTTGAGCGCTACGCAGATTGTCGGCCACGTCCCAAAGGGGTGTCACAAGATCTGATGAAGCATGGAATCATGGAAGTCGATAGAATAAGGTAAAAGATTGAAAGCTATGATGATTGTTGTAAGTGACGGCGACGTGCCGCGCTCGAACTCCAATACCATGCGCGGGATGCCGCACAAACCAATTATTTCAAAATCTTTCGAAGTTCTTATGAAAAATGATAACGGTTGACTCCTCATCCACGAAGATGAGCAACTGAAGGGGCGCAACCTACACTTCAACACGATTCTCAGCCCTATCACTTTTGGTAAGGTTCCTCCTCAGCCATCAGTAAAGATACCGGCTATTCCTTCAAGCAGAAGGGAAATTATTTCGGCCATCTGTCAATCTAGAAATGCAGTTATCTAGGCACCACGATCAAGTTAAAACTTGTTGTTCAAAAGATCGAAGCCTTCGTCAACACCTGTCTACGTCGTATCATCAGAGTATACTGGCCTGATACTATTTCAAACGAAGAACTTGGTAGGCGCACAAGCCTGTATGTAATGTGATCGGAAGGCGGAAGGTGCAATGGATAGGTCACACATTACAGAGGGACGACAATTGCATTGCTAGGTATGCCACAGGGTGATACCCAAGATGGCCGCTGAATGGATCACCCCAAGAGGTCTTCGCGCAAAATAATAGTGGAGTGCAGGCATCTCTTGGAGTCCTACGGGGAGTAGAAGCGTTTTTCAGCGAACCGCCAGCGATGGCATGTACGTGTTTTTGACGTGCTATACCCCGCAAAGGGGTATAGCTTATAAGCGCAAATTAGCAGAACAGCACAAAGTCAAACGAAGACATCGATTAGGAACTGGGATTCAAACCTAAGCTGCATGAAAGGCTGGCGGCGTTCAACTATCACTGATAATTATTACGTTGGGAATCCCAAAGGATTGTGTCTGTCTGCGACCATCCACCGCTTTTGTGTAATTACATCATAGAGTATGTCTGCTCAGAGATAAATCTAGAAACCATATGATCAGCAAGATTTAGAGATATCGACAGGATTTCTCATTTTGTTCCTGAATGCGGTCTTTGCACGTTGATTTTTAGTTGAGAAACACTAGTTGCATTTCCACCCCGATAAAGTGGCAATAAGTAAGCCCTATGTCTTCAGAGGTTCATTCCTTGGAAAAAGTATAGAAAGGACATGTTGCTGGATAGCAGGCGAGACATCCCCTCCTTAAAGCTACGGACGCTAGACTATTTACAAAGCCACGGAGAAAGTAAAATAGGAAACGCGTACTACGTATCCCCAATCACAGATTTCCTAGATGGAAGTGACATGCATGACAATCGCTGCGTAGAATGACAAGCCAAGCAGAATAGTCCTGATATTTCGAAGATTCTGCTTCGCTAAAACAACTACTCCCAAGCGGGAATCTCATCAAAATTGTTTGGTGATCACGAATGTGGACGTTACCAATTCTTTTGTGGAAGCATTTACCCTTTAATAAAAATAGCGAGCTGGTGTTAATCACTAACTTACAAAAAATAAGAATAAGCCGCCAAACCAGATACACCACCGACAAAGCGGTTACAGGTTCAAGATGCGGATCAGAAAATAAATGAAATGTTGCACAAAGGAAAGCGAGACGCGAGCGGGTTTGGTAGGAAGAACTGCCTTCCCTTTGTAGGAAGCACGTCTGCTCGGCGGACAACTAATTATTCAATTTTCCGTTAAAAACCTTCGACGGACCGGCTCCAAATCGGACGACAGCCAATTCCCAAACCAAAATCCCCCAAGGGGCCCCCAAGTTGCAACTACACCGGCCGTTACGTGGCCCAGGTGCATCGTGCGCTCACTTCACCTTCAAATCTCGGCACACCTGAGCTGGATCCGTGGGCCTAACTTCGCCGATCCAATTGGAATTGAGACTTTATCTTTAAATTTTCCATAGAATCGCATGCATCGCGGTACTTACTTTGAGCGCTCCGCAGCAGCGACGATACCGCAAAATGCACTTTCCCGATGCAGCTGGGCTGGAGACAGACTCCAGCGGCGGCAGCAGCTATGACGGACGACGGGTTACCGCGACTATTTGCCAGTGTCAACAGCGAACTAAACGGCGCTAATTGCACGCAACTGATCCGAAAATTGCACCTGGGAAAGGTAAACGATAGCCGACTCCGGATCACATCCAACACTTGATATAATTTCTCGGTTCGGATTTCGCAATATCTTGGCCGTAATTTGCGTGAGAACTTGTTTCCAGAGAATCTGCGAACTGGCACTATCCAAAGACACCGAATTTACCAAAAAACGCACTCCTGGAGCGGAAAAATCCGAGATTGAGGAATTTCACTTTCACTTTCGCTGTGAGAACTGGCGCCCAATGCCGAGGATGCGCCAAGCCGGGGGTCGCCGCTTTCACAAGCGCCAAACATTTACTGTTGCACTTGTCCGCCTCGCACTTATCGCCCACGCGATGTTTCACACGAGCACCTGCTGCTGCTACTGTAACAACGCGCAAGAAGTAACCAACACCTGATCAGGTGGGAATGCACTTTCAACTCAGTTGAATTCAACCGCTTTCAACTCAGTACAGAACTTGCCTAGCACTAGCTCCACTCGGAGACTTTCTCGTCACGACCGTTCCGGTTTGCGACGCGACTTCAACTGTTGTGTCGGCCGAGCCGGTGCGGCCACTGAAGTCTTCGAGGAATTTGGGGCCGCTCGCTCGCCGGAGCTTTTCAGCGTGGAGTCTGTGAGCCCTCGCAAGGGGAAATCCAATTTTCTCGTTTTCAACGCCGGCCGGGCATTTTCTTGCCGCGAATCGACTTTTCGCCGGTTTCTGGGGAGCTTGACGTGCAATTGGGGCGAACCGTACCTTGAGATGCGTTGCGCCGCGACAAAACACTTGTTGCTGATTATGTTGCCCGAAATGAAATGTGTCTGAGCAAGAATTCAAATGTTGCTCAACTAAAGATTAAGGAAAATTTCTAGACATTGAATTCTTCTGGAAAATAGTTTGGAAATTTATAGAGAAATGTCAGAATTTTTCGTGAAACGGAACTTACATTGGTGAGAACTAATTTTAATAATACAAAATTTATTTTATGGATGTATTTCTCCTTTTCAAGCGCCGGAATTGTTTCTCATCCACGGGATTTCCCGCTAAGTACAAAAATGTTTCACACGGGATGACCCCCTTAAGATCTCATCTTTTGTGACTGGAAATCTCAAGTCGCGATGAATAATAGAATTTCTGGCATCCCAAGTTGTTGAAGTGATAGTTCATTTTCGACAATATCTGTTTGTAATATTGCTGAACTCCAAGCTGGATTCCATAGCTCTGAATTGGTATTACGATGCCATTGAGTTTCGGAGGAGCGGAACAGGACAGCCAGAACAGAATTTTGAACCGCCAGCTAGTTTTTGACCTGAACATGTATACTTTGTATTTGCTAGAATTCAATCTTCTAGCTAAAGCTTTTGAGCACTCAGGCCCATCTAAGGAATATCCCGGATTCGTTATAGTAGCGCAGGATTTCCGTTAGTGGATGTGATGTTACCCGTTGCAACTGATGCGACCATAGACAGGGCATTCACATAGAACTGTTTCGTGGATTCCGCTTCCTCATTACAGTAGGAACTCGAATCATCTTGATTAATTCCTATTCTGAACATATGTCCAGCTAGTGAATTATAGCCTGTAGGAATGCTCACCTCTGCCACCTGTTATTGTGGGAACCTTGTTCTCAGTTGTTGATAAAAGGATTAGTCAATGCTACTGATACTCCAATTGTTGCTTACGGTCTTGATTTCGCTTCCGTCTACGCCAGGTGACGGGTGAAGAACAAAGTGCAGAGGGTTTACCGGAAAAATGCCATGAACACACTAAAGCAGAAACTTTCTGTCGTATGCAGTCAGCTATGACAGTATGGCCAAAAATTAATCCAGACGTGTACAAAATGCAACATACGCAAGGGAATCAGCGGAGCTCTTTCAGATCACTCAACGAATCCCAACAGAGTGTCCAGGCAGTACATGTTTCGGAAATGGAAGCAAATGGATATTGAGGTGGCCCCAAGGAAGGACACGGTTCAGGACTCCGCAAATACTATGATAGACCGATTATTTGTTTATCAATCCTCTAAAAGTTCGTAACATCCATTATTAGTGGAAGGGTCCATGGGCGCCTCGAGACCAATAACAGAAACAAAAGAGCGGTCGAGCGGACCAGGAGCAACTCATTACCAACTGGGTAACTGTAGAGCAAGCAGTTAGATGCCAAAGAAATCATGTTAGTTGCTACATCGATGATGTCAAGGATTTTGACTGCGTTCCGCACACCTGGCTAGTCGATGTCCAACATCTGCCCTGCATTGGTCCGAAACTAAAAAAGTTGTTGACTACAGTAATGGAAGGTTGCCATACCATCTTATCAGCGCATTCGTTTAACGGCACCAATACTTCAGAGCTTACATAACGACGAAATTTATGAGCGATATCATGACCGTCAGGTTGTGGATAAAATCCGGCTCAATAGGTTACGGTGAGCGGGTCATTTAATCCGTATGGATGAGGATGATCCAGCCCGGAAAGTCCATAAGGGCAATATCTATGGTAGAAAAAGAAGACGAGGCAGACCCTGCCTAAGATGGAGCGATGGCGTAGGTCAGGACGCCAGACAGCTTTTAGGGATATCGAATTGGTGGACCTCGACGCAAAACCGTGATATCTGGAGTTCCTTATTAAGACAGGCCTAGAGCGGGTACCGGTTGATAGACCAGTAGCGTACTCTAAACTACAATTTTATTTTATTGTGCATATATATATTTCGGGAGCAACTTACTCCCTTCATCAGTACAAAGCTACTACTACTAAATAAAAATATATTTAGACACAATAAAATAAAATTGTAGTTTGGAGTAAGCTACTGGTCTATCAATTTTAGAGTTAACTACAAATAGAAGACAACATCTAACCTCTTCGGATACCGGTTGTTGCGCCGTTGATGATGATGATGAATACTTCAGAGCCCATTTCTATACCGAGCGACATCTTCCAAGGGGATTCCATGGCTACTGAATGATGCTAAAGGGCACAGCTCCGCAATAAATTAAGGCTGACGCACTTTATATACTTAGATGACATCAAGTTTTATGCTGGTACTGATAACCACCTTAGAAATCTGTTGTGAATAATAGATATGCTTAACCTTAATATTCGCATGGAATTTTGATTAGACAAGGCATCACCAGCCGCATGGCGGACACAGCATTGGTGATCTCCATATCGAAGCAATTACCTAGGGCGACTTCCACAAATACCTAGGAATTCTGGAGGAACTTATGCTCGAATTTGTAATCTGAAGTTGCTTTTCGAATTCTTGCGACGTGTGAAGTTGGTGCTAAAATCCCATGTCTCAGGGAAGAATACAACAAAAAAACCTTGCGTATGTATTTGGGCGTGGGCGAAACCCGATTTAGAAAACGTCCAGCGACGTATACATCCAAACACTGAATATATTAGCAAATCCATCCATGGAGTCGATGAATTTGCCTTGTGACATCGGAGGCAGGAATGTGGTTGATATTGCGACACAACATCATCGCCAAGTCGCAACGCGTTTATTTTTATAGTAAAGAGCAGGCGAGGCCCTTGCATTGCGCCAGCATTTTGGTGCCTCCACCTAACTTGAAGGATTGATCCTTCAATTCTCTGAGTGGAGTTACATCAGACCAGAACTGAATCGAAGAATGCCAGTTGAAATCAAAGCACAGCAAATAGCTATTTGTTGTCATGCATTTGTCGAACAGATGGCTGTGTGTTGGGGAGCATTTTGCTGAGATGGAGGAATTTATGTGTGTCATTCAGGACAGCGTGGTTGCTACCCGAGCTCATTTCTGGCTGGGCTGTTATGGAACCGCTGCACGGAGAGGCGTCATGCAATATGTAAGGCGATTTTACCGATATGAGCCGGAACCACTACTATATATTTCTGCTTACAACATGTCTTGGGACAGGCAAGTTCTAACTGATCGCCATACACCACATTTGACAAGACGAGCGCTCCATACATATCAGTGATGTTGCTATCCCTCATAAGAACATAAGTGGAGAAGAAGGTGAATTATGAGCCACTGGCTCGGGAAATCAAAGAAATTTGACATCTCGAGAAAGTGGTTGTAGTTCCCACAATATTTTTAGCTACAGGAATTGTAACTAAAACTCTCACGGCTGTCCTGAAACTCTCACACAGTCTGGTGCAGACCATGCAGAAATACATCATTCTGCATACGTGCTCGATGTTACGGGGAGTTCTCGACGGATTTTCTCACCGGCCACCACCACCAGAGCCCCCTGTATCTCTTAACTAGGTAGGATCGCCCTAGTCTAAAAGCTTGACACTTAGGTAAAATCCGGCCGAGATTATAATGACTTTGAAAGCAAAATTATAATAATCATGGGCGCATCAATTCAATTCAATTCAAAAGTGCGTTAGAGCACTTTCTCCAAGCCCATAACGATGCACTACAGACATGCAGTACATTGCAGAAGGCAATGTGGTCAGAATTGCGATCGCCCGTAATTATTACCCTGATTTGACTCAGGTAATAATGATTGGGAGTATAGAATTACGCTCGGGATTAGAGCGTGGAACCTTCATGAAGCCTATCGTCATCATAATGCCGCAGGCACTGACTATAATTGCAGTTGAGCGTTGTAAGCATATTTCATCGTCGTAGCTATTATTGGTTGTGATTTTCGACCCTAGATTATCCTAAATTATCAAAGGTCTCAAAATAAGTCGATCAGCATACCCCACAAAAATGGTGACAAGACACATCCTTGGGGGCAGCCTTTCGTTGCTTCTGCTATTAGGTAGCGATCGACACCCATTCCAGCAAACAGCAGTCTTTGCGTTAGCATAGCATAGACCCACTTAATTAAAACATCATCAACACCATGGCGACTTCACAAACATTTTTAAAAGACGCACAGTCAAAGGCTTCTTCAATATCCACGCCATCACGTGCTAAACCTTCAGAGTTACATCCTCTATCTTTGAAACCAAAGAATGAAGAGCAGGCTCGCATAACTTTCAACTCTGGTGAGCATGTTGGCTTTCATTAAGTGGGTGCGATCTAAGCACCCTCCCACGAATGTGACGCTCAATTCGCCTCTCCAAACTTTTCAGCAAAAATGAAGTCAAGCTGATCTGTCTGAAGTTCTTGGGATTAGAATAGGCATCCTTCTCGGGCTTTTGTATGAAGACTACCTTAACATTCTGCCAAGAGTTAAGCACATAGCCCAAAGAAGACATGCTAGAAAAATGTTTCTTAGCAATCGCTCTAAATACTCCATACTTTCCTTTAGCATTGCTGGATAGATGCTACCCATGCCAGATGCTTTGAAGGTTTCAAAGGACAGTATGGCAGCTCACACCTTTTCATAGGTAACAATCGCTTTCGCAGTGTTCTAGTTCACCTTGCAACTCTTGCGTACTGATTTGGTTGCAAGAACCGTCAACTTTCCCCTTAACACTTCTCTGTACTGATTCCAATCTGGAGCTCGTAAAAGTACGATCCGGTATGTCCAAGTCCAACTCCGCCGACTCATCACTTTTAAGGACTCTGCACAGCCTTAAAGTCTCTTGTTCACCCTCCAGTTCTAGTTTCGAACAATTAACGAGCCTCCTATATTCACACTATGAGTTTCGGAAATTTATCCAGTTTTCATTCTTATTACTCGTAAAAATACGGTTGGTTGGTTTTGGGTTTCTGGTTGGTGGTTTCACCAAGGAACTGCTTTACGGCTTTCGTTTCGGGAAATAGGAAAAGCCCTTTCGTAGCACTCTGAAGGTGTACTATTTAGTGTTTCCAATTTATCTTCAAGCGCCGAAGGAGTCCTTAGTCACCTAGGAAGCTGCACTCTATTACCAAGAAGTTCATTCAACGTTGCCCAATCCGTTTTCCTAGGATTCTGTCTTTGTATTATAGGTATCGGTAATCTAAGAGGGGGTCTTCGTCAATCACCCACCAGTCTGTAATCAAATCTAGTACCTTTGAAGTACAGATTGTTGGGCCAATTATCATAGTTCATTCACGGTTCCACGAATGTAGGGACGCACCCTACGTTTGCAGTCATGAGACCAGCTAACGTAAAGAAATCAAATAGCTGCTCACCTCTAGGATTGCACTTGCTACTGTTCCAACAAATATGTTGAGAGTTCCCAGCACAGCCCATTAAGACTTCGAGACCATTTGATTTTGCATACGCTACCAGATCGCGTCGGTGGTGGATATTTAGACACTTCTTTATTTTGTTTAACTGGTTTCACACCTTTTATTGATTTTATAAGCATGGTATTAAAACATTACATGAATCCGGACAACCATCGAATTATTTTATGAGAACTAATTAGAATAAATTGAAGACTATTCTTTGTCAACTCTCTTCTTTCTCCTCGCTTTTAAGTTGAATAAACATGTATCGCGATCTAATTTTAAGGTAAAATAAATTGTTCTATTTTATCCGAATTCCTTTAATTGTAACGAACTAAGGGATACCGTACAATACACACTATTCAAAAGATTTCTTTTCATTTTTTTACGTCATGCCTTCAAGTCATGGCACTCTGCTCTCCACTCCTCTGGCGAGGTCTAAACTGAGAGGAGAGCGCCAGTGGCGTCATCTGTCCGCTCGCACTCGCAACATTCGAAATAAATTTCGAATGCCGCGAATCCTGCCGCACCACAGATATAAAAGGGTAAATAAATGGAGGCAACTATAATGTTTTTCCTCTCGCCATTATTCTGGTATTTTATGATGACCGTAACTAAGTCCTGGGAACAGAACTGTCTTAGCATGGTTGCCTCTAACCGTCTTGGCATCTGGATACAAGCTCTCGGTCTTTTGGATTTTTCATCGTAAAAAATCCTAGCCCCCTTTACTGATCCTATGCCACAGATTGTATTAGATTGAACCCATGGCTTTTGCACCAGAAAAATGTAGGGGCGGTCCTGCAGTTTTGTCAGCCTCCCTGCCAGGAGGAGGCTTTGGCGTGTTGCAGGTTAATTTTATCAATCTTTATATTTTTCGACATAAACTTAGTCTATTGTGTAATGGAAAACTGTTAGAAGGGTATGTCGCGGTTCGTATGGGACGGGGTTTCACCTGCACTGAACCCCAAAGTCTCGATCCCCTCGTGTTTGATTCTTCTGCGAATAGCCGCAGTTAGAAGTATAGCAGTTCCCATGTCCTCATACATGAAAGGTCTCATCTCATCACGCAGAGCATTCGTCTGTTTTCCACTTAATATTTTCACTGGTTTGCGGTGTCCGGGTTAGCATAGATTCGATCACTCAAACTGGCATCAAGAAGGTTCCGTTCACGTGCATTGTAGAAAAACACACCGAGCAATTTGCTCTATATTGTGTGAGTCGAAGACTATTATTGTTCATCTCTCTCAAAATGGAGATGATGCTTTACAGGTTCCTGATATGATTGAAATTCAATCTATTTAGAAAAAAATGGAGCATCACTCCCAAGCACATTCAGACTCTTTTAGTCCAGTGCGAATACCAAGCTGAAATCCTCCAAGTTTGTTGATTTCTCCTTGCTGGCATTCATAAACTTTACTCTACAGTGTCCGAAGTCCATGCTCGGGTTCTGTTCACCCAACATGCGGATGATGTCCACTGCCTTCGAGGGTCCTTCGAGGACCCGGCAACCTACATCCGACATGTTCTGTCCCGCGCAGCTTAGTGTTCACAATAGTGAACTTGCCGCCGGAACTCAAAGCCGGAATTACATGCTGCAGTTACTTTAAAGCAGCCTCATCAGTGAAACCCAAATGGAAAAGCCCATTGCAAAAACTTTGTTAAATCTTGGCTTCATTCGAAACTCCAGATTCTGCTTCCCTACGCACATGGTCGCACAGCAGTCTTCCTTTGCAGTGCCTTCTTCTGCCACCGGCTTGGGGGCCTTCCCAGGTTCACGGTGTCCGGGCCGCTTGGGTCCATTTCCACATACCGGCATCAAGCTGGTAGCGTCCATGTCACCAGCTTCCCTTTTTTCCGCTCCTCCCGGTAAGGGCGAAAGAGAAGGTTCTGACAGGATTCAGGAAATTTAAATTCAGCTTGCAATCCTCCCTCCTTACTGGCTGAAGTTCCCTTCTGCCGAGCCTTTTTCTTCCGTTTGCGGGTAGATTTTGGCTGTAGTACCGTGGACGGGCCGGCCGTAGTCGGATTTCCAGTTTCTCCCAAGTTGATAGTTACCGTACATTCTTTTGTGGATAGCTTCGTCGTGGGCTCTAAATGCAAGTTTATCATTGAGTCGGAAAGCATGCCTTCTACAGATTTATCCGTAAGGGGGCATGAACGTGGTGAGACCTGCGAAATTCACGTTTTGACCGGAACCTGTATTGATATACAGTTTATTAATTTAGGTGCATTCGATTTATATGAGAAAGGAAAATCTCACCTACTGTGTTATAACTTTGTAACTAATGCTAGGATTGTCATCAATTTCCAGTTTTACGCCCTTACAGAATTTTTTACATTTGTGCCAAATTTTATACTTCCGGGATGAACCTGAAAGGGTTTTCTGGCGAATTTGAAAAATTTAGTAATATACCATTATTTTCCTAATTTGAGCGGTTATCTAAAAGGAATGCACTAGATTTCGTATTGGTACACCATTGTAGCTTTCTTTCAGATTTTTGATTGGTCAGATTTTGAGAACGGGACCTGTTTCACCCTCACTCTCCGATATTTCACCTAATATATAAAGTACCATTAGTTTCGGAAAGTACTAATTTGACCGTTTGATATGATATTCCATTCCATTTGATATTCATTCTTTCGCCCCCTCCTTTAAGATCAACAGAAAATAACGGTACTTGGTGTATACAAAGGAATTCAGAAACCACACCTTCTCATCAAATTTTGTGACAACTGGGATAGTCGTTTCTGAATAAATCGAGTGTGACAGACAGACACTGAGTCGATGTTAATAATGATTTTCTGTAAGTGAAAAAAAAATGTGCATGTCTGTCCGCCTGTGAAACACAACCTTAGTAAAACCGATTCAATACCCGTCTGTCTGTTTGTCTGTCTTTTTTTTGTTTCTTTTTATGAAGAGGAGGAAATGTTTGAAAGATACTGGCTTGGACATGTTACCTAGTGATATTTGTGTCCCCTTCTCCCTGTTTCGTGGAACCACCATTAGGTATTACATCACGAGGTGGAATCAGCTTATTTTAATTAGGTCTCCTTTTTTCTGTCCACGGCGCTCATAACCGCGTATCCCTGACCCTGTCGACCAAACCAAAACCAAGTAGCCGAGGAGAACCTCCATAGTGGTGGCACCGGGAGACGCTGTTCTCACTTTGGCTTGCCGGCCGTGATGCAGTAGGCGAATGCTCCAAATGCCTGATCAGGGCGATCACTCATCTGAAGTGGCTATTTGGTCACGAAGCCTTACCAGGGGTATACTGGTATCATGGAAACCGGGATAGCCCTGCTGCTTTAAATTGAGTTTTGCATCTCTCTCTCAAGTATATGATGATCGGTTTGGAAGTGGTGATATGATTCCCAACTGTAATACAATCATAATTTTTCTAACAGTGCTTGGTAATGAGGACCGCTTCCGTCCTTCCCTCCGCGAGTGCCAGTCCGGTACTCTCCAACCAGGCCTTAATGGCATTGATTGCTTCGCTTGTGTATGTCTCAGTATGCTTTGCTATATCGTTGGCGTAATTCACCACAGTATCCTCCTCTTGGACCAGAAGATTGAGTGCATCATTTTATTTGATGCTCCACAGTAGTGGGCCCAGTACAGAGTTCCGGTGAAGCTCCACAAGCCACGGCACATGGCTGGCATTATGACATTTGGGCCCGGTATTTATATGCGGAGAAGTTGTTTATAGTCCAGCCTCTTTTATCCTCGGTAATTACTGATTTGATAATCTCGTTCGACTGGGGCTCTCTGACTCACAGTCCTTCCCGCTGCCGGGGAACTGGCTATGAATCAGCAGCTCCACATTTTCACCAGAAGATTCTGTCCAGGAGTATTCCAACCTTTTAAGAAAGACAGAAGGGACAGATTTGCTGGTACTTTCAATGCTCTAACGAAAGTCGAATCAAGGCAACCTATCACCGACTAATACTTCTTCAGGCAGCCCTTGCATGGCTGTGGTGGGCCTCCTAAGGCTGGGCAGATCTTCATTCCGCCACAGTGGCAATGCTCTCTTAGTATCTTTTGTAGTGCACGAGATTTAAAGGCCGGTTGTGAATGCATTCTCCAGAACCATGACCTTTCACTCCAGTTCATCTATCTTGCCAATCTTATTAATTTACACATCGGAGAGTTCGTTTTGATAACTTGAGTAAACTGCCTCTAGTCGATCCTCCTGGGGTTTCTGAAAGGTTTGGAGACCTCTGCGTCGAGATCTAGACAGAAAAATATTCAATTATGATCTGACAAGGATCCCTAGATAACCACTCTGGAATTCTCCACCTTATGTTAATAATAAAATCAAAGAATGACTTATCTCTTTCAATCATTCGCGAGCTACCCAAAGAGTATGCCTTGCATTGGCGTCGCAGCCTATAAACAGGTAGGCTTTCTTTGCTGCGACGCAACGGTGCACCTTAGATGTTGTAGTTCTTCCAGTGGAGCTGGTCCCTGATGAAGGTGTACGCCAAGAAAATTATACACGTTTTCTGCTCCCACCTGACCTAATTTGCCTACGAGTAGCCCGGTTTTGCGCCGAGGTCCACCAATTCAATATACCTAAAAGCTGTCTGGAGTCCTGGCCTACGCTATCGCTCCATCGGAGGCAGGATTCACCATGTCTTCTTTTTCTATCATAGATATTGCCCTTATAGGCTTTCCGGGCTGGATCATCTTCTTCCATACGGATTAGGTGACCCGCCCACCGCAATCTGTTTAGCCGGATTTTATCCACAACCAGACAGTCATGGTACCGCTCATAAATGTCGTCATTATACAGGCTACGGAATCATCCATCCATATATAGGGTTTCAAAATTCCGCTATGCTATTAACATAGTATGCTGGTCCCAAGCCCAGGTAAAGGAGGAGGGCTTGAGGCAACGTACTCTGTACTAAGCTCAGTAAAACAAAACTAATCAGGGAAAGAGATAAATAGAGTATAGTTGGAGTTATTCTACTATGCTAAATCCTACCTGATCTCTCTTGGTGACAGGTCCCGCGACAAGCCGACCAAGAAAATGCATAGAATGTCGTTACAAAGATGATGATCGGATTAAGACACAAGCCTCGGAGAAATGCTAGGGCGTCCACCTCAGTCGCCGCGGCAGGACGGCCCCCAAAATCTGCGACATTGAACGCGAACGCGGTAGAAATGGCTATAAACTTCTCTATTTTGGTAACCCACACTCACCATTATATCAGCTGATCGCACTATTCACTTCTTCACCGCGTACGCACCACAGACAGGTCGACCTGATGCCGAGAAAGATGCCTTCTAGCAACTTCTCGATGAAAAGACTTGTCACGTGCCTGCTGACGATTACATAATCATTGCCGGCGACCTTAATGGTCATGTGGGTGAAAAGGCAGACGGTAACAGGTGCCATGGGGGAAAGAGGTTCGGAGCGCAGCAGCACCCATGACCTTGTAGTTATGAATACATGGTTCATCAAACGATTATCTCATCTTCCTACATTTTATAGTGGGAACAGTAAAACGCAAATCGATTATATTCTCATAAGACGCCGACATTTTACCACTGTCACTGACTGCAAAGTCGTTCCCTATCAGACCATCGCATCTCAACATCGACCGTTGATTGCCGTCCTGCAAATTAAGCCACCGATAAAACAGCGTGAGGAACGCACTGACTTGCGGCGCATCAAATCGTGGCGATTTGGTGAGATGAATGAAGAAACGATCTCACTCATACAATTGCCGACCATTACGAATGTGGAAGAATCATGGAACCAAATGAAAGACACGATCCACAAAGCGGCCTCTGCAACCTTCGGGGTCACCAAGCCGGGTAAGCGGTACATCAACCGAGACACTTGACTTTGGAATGACGATGTTGAAATGAAGGTCCGTGAAAAGAAACGCCTCTACCATAAGTTTCTCGACGGCAAAACGCCTGCTAATTGGCAAATTTATAAGAATGCCAACCGGGAAGCAAAGCGGTCGCTGACACCCGAGCGAACCATTACAAAAATCTTTACGATAAACTGGACACTCGGAATGGCGAGGGAGATCTCTATCGACTTGCGAAAAGCCGTAACGAACGTACGCAGGATATCGAACACTTCTGTAGTGTTAATGACAAGAACGGTACTTTGCTTACCAACCGTCGAGCCGCAACGGATGGCGAGAATACTTCAAGCAAATTTCAACTGAAGAATTTTCTCATTCTCCACTTCCACAATCATTGCCCACATTTGGATCAGTTCCACCTGTCAGCGCAACTTGGTGCCCAGAGGTGGCGGCGAGGAAGCTGGGGCGGCAACCCTATCGGCCAAACCAAAACCAAGTGGCCGAGGAGAACCTCCATAGTGGTGGCACCGGGAGACGCTGTAATCACTTTGGTTTGCCGGCCGTGATTCAGTAGGCGAATGCTCCAAAGGCCTAATCAGGGCGATCAGACCCGAGTCTGCACGGGGACTCATCTGAAGTGGCAAATTGGTCACGAATCCTTACCAGGGGTATACTGGTACCATGGGAACCGGGATAGCTCCTGGACTCTCATACTTCGGGTGAACTCCTGTTTTATGTGAGTACAGCTCGGTTATTTGCGGTAGACCCCCTAGTGGGAGTTTCATGAGGGTTGTGGTTATACTGAAGCGAGAAGAGACCTTCGGGCCTCGATGTGATGTTGCGTTTCAACACGGGTGCCGTACTCCTTAGTTCGGTAGAGATTTAGGTAATTCTTGCATCCACCAGTATGAATGCTAAGCCATGGACTTGATATAGACTGGTACCGTTGTTGCTTGTCTCAGTGGGTCTCTGATTGTGGTCACAAAATCAATCCGTGTCTGAAGAGGACCGTAGGATTAAGTCTCCACGACAGGTACCTACGTTAAACACCAAAGAGTTTAACTGTCAGCGCAACTAGTTAGCCCGTTGGGAAGTTCCGTCCCCAAGTACTCGAGGAGGGCGATCAGAGCTGAGTCTGCAAGGAACTCATCGGAAGCCTCACCGGAGGTTATCTGGTACCATGGGAACCGGGATGGCCCTCTGAAAGCATATGCTCCAGGAGAATTCTTGGAGGATGTGTTCTCGGCCCGGTTATTTGCGGTTGGCCCCCTAGTGGGAGTTTCATGGTGGTTGTGCTTATACCTACATCGCGGCAGAGCTCCTCGGAGCTCAAGCGTGGAGTTGCGCTGTACAACTCGGGTGCCGTACTCCTTAGTTTCGGCAGAGGCGTTAGGTAGGCCTCGCATCCACTGGTATGAATGCTGAGCCTGCGCTCAGTATAAACCAGGACCGCTGTGCTTGCATGGCGGGGCTCTGATTGTAGTCCCAAAGTCAGTCTGTGTCCGAAGAGGACCGTGGGATTATGCCTTCACGGCAGGTACTCCCGTTAAACCCACTCCAGAACTTTTATGTCAGTACAACTGAAGTCGAGGAGGCAATAAAACGAATGAAATCGGGGAAAGACCTGACGACATCGCATCTGAGCTCTGGAAAGCGAAGAGCTGGGACCCAACACTGTGCTTCAGTGAATTCTTTAATCGGGCTATTGAGGAAGGAAGACCACCATCTGACTGGCAAGAAAGTACCACAGTTCCAATATGGGAAAAAAGGTAGTCCAGCAGAATATTCAAATTACCGTCCGATCCGATTACTTTCCCATACCATGAAGATTTTGGAACGCATTCTTGACAACCGTATTCGAGAAATCGTTGAAATAACCGTGAATCAAGCCGGATTTGTCAAAAACTGCGGAACTACGGACGCAATACACACTGCGCGGTTACTCATGGATATACACTGTGAGAAGCATCGCCCTATTTACATTCCTTTTCTGGATCTAGAGATAACGTTTGACCATGTGTCACACGAATTCATCTGGTATGCTTTACGACAGCGCTTAGTACCAGAAGAACTCGTACGCTGGGTTCAATTGCTCAACCACGATCCGAAAAGTAAAGTTCGAAGTAGGGCGGGTGTATCAAAACCACTTCGTGTCTCTGTCGGTGTTCATGAAGGAAGCGTCCTTTCACCACTCCTCTTTGTTCTTGTTATGGACACCGTCACACGAGATATCCAACGTCCAGTGGCCTACAGACTGCTTTATGCGGATGATGTTTTCCTAGCATCTGATAGCGAAAATGATCTCGAGCAACTTGTACAAAAATGAAATGATCGCCTCATGAAACACGGTCTCAGATTGAATCTAAACAAAACTCACTTTTTGACTACCAATCCCCATGAAACAGGCACAATCACTGTCAGCGCAGTGATCTGCCCAGAACTGAACGATTTAAATACCTCGGGTCAACGCTATCAGCCAATGGAGAACTGCGTTATGAAATTGCTTCACGCATTAACGCAACCTGGATGAAGTGGCGTTCCACAACTGTTGTTCTTTGTAATCGAAGTATCAACGAACATCTCAGATCTAAAATTTACCGCAATGTTGTCGCTCTCTATGGTTGTCAGTGTTGTCCAACTATAAAAGACAATGAACGGCGTCTTGCGGTAATGTAGACGAAGATGTTACGTTGGACTAGTGGCGTCACACGTTTTGATCACATCCGAAATGAGGATATCTGCGATCGTTATGGTCACGCAATTCGTGCTAACGAGAATTCCGTTGCCAAGATTGGTCTGAACATCGAAGTCGATGGTAAACAACCAAAAGGCAGGCTTGATACGCTGGATGGGGATTTAAAAGCCTCGGGATTGCACCCAGATCAGGCATTCGATAGAGCCAAATGGCGAAACGAATCACGACGAGCTGACCCCGCTGAACGAGCGAACCCCGTGAACGGGACAAAGGCTGAAGAAAAAGAAGAAGATATATAGGGTTTCCAAAATTCTTTGGAGGATTCTTCCCTTGAGTGCGGTCAAGAGTTCGCAACTTTTCTTGCTAAGAACCCTGGAGTCGGAGGAATATATTAGGACTGGCAAGATTATTGTCTTGGACAGTAAGAGCTTTGACCCTATGGTGAGATGTTTAGAGCGAAACCGTTTTTTGTAAGTAGAAATAGGTTCTGTTGGCTGCAAACAACTGTGCTTGGAATTCGGTGTTTGAACCTAGGTAGGAGAAATTACCAACGGCCTCAAAGTTGTAGTCTCCTTTATTGCCTTTATTTGACCAGTGCGGTTTGATGTTCGTGCCTACTTCGTTTTTGGTGTTGATGTTGTCATCATATATTTCGTCTTGCATTCATTGATGAGTCGCCCAAGACCTAGTGCCAGTCGCCTCTGTTCGATCTGAAAGACAAGAACGCCCTTGTGAAGAAGGCATATCGTAAGCGTCTCGTGCAAGTACAGAGACGCGGTCATTTGCGTACCGCACTGCCTCAGAACCGGCCATGATGGAGAGATCCCCGTTGCCCTTTTTGCCAAGAAGCATCAAGCGCAAGGGAAAAGAGCCAAGGGAGGTGGTTACTCCTGAAGAACGGCAACGGACTCTAGATGAGTGGCAACTCTATTGGGAAAATAAAACTAGAGCCAGATAGACTCCGCGGCTCATTGGCAACTTAGGTGCGTGGCTGAATTGGAAACATGGTGAGACTGACTAGTTCATTACCCACTTTTTAAGTGGGCATGGAGACTTTCAGTCTTACCTGCTCAAAAATGGAAAGGCACCATCTCCGGGTTGTGTGTTCTGCAATGGAGTTGTTGTTGTTTTTTCTTCTCTCTCTCTCTTTTCTTTCTCCAGACAACATTTTCCAGGAGGTGCTGAGGGGTGCTGAGAGGTAAAGCCGTGTTGCCCATTACACTCGGGTCCTTCTCACTGCAAAAAGGATAGAGTTCGCCCGGCGGAGCCAGGTGAACGGACAGTTTCCTTCCTCCTCTTCCCTCCCGTTGGTGAAAGGAATTCCCTGATTTGAAAGAGAGAGTCCGGGGACTAATGTCGAAGTAATGTAACAAATGGTTTCAGGCTAGCTCTCTGACGATGGGAAGGTTTTTAGTTGGTAGTCTAATGATGTACTGTTGCGGGAGGGGGTAAATGCATTCACCAGCCCATCCAAAAAAAAAGACCGATACAACGGTGGCTTGGTTCACTGGGTGGTGATTTGAAGGCCTCGCGACTACATCAAAATCAGGCCGTTAGTCTACTAATGGCGCAACCGATCACAACGAGCCGACCACGGTTGTGAACGGGACAAAGGACAAAAAAAAAGAAGATGATATCGATCTCAATATGACACCTCGCATGGCTATATTCGGTCAAAAAATGCTTCATCCCTTTTTCGTTTGTTAATACTGTATTCGAGAAGTTTCAAATTTCAAAAGTTCTTACGAAATATAGTATCGATAAGTGAAGCGGTTTCTCAAAAGGAAAGTGTGTGTGCACAGACAGATAGTGAACTGTTTTAATAAGGTTTTGTTTTATAAAAAAACCGATCAATTTTTTCTATGATGGCGAAATCTGAAACTGGAAATTCTTAGGCAATTACAATGTTCTACTACAGTGATTTGAAGTTACCAATAATAGATTGTGTTGAAATGGACATGTAAGGCCAATGGGGCTTAATGACCTAAGCGCCTGTCAGAATGTTGGAGGCTTTAAGAACTTCCCTGCCTATTCGCAGAATGCAATAATGGGGAAAGGCGTGAAACCATATTAATAATATTATGAAAATAGACTGAAATATTTTGCAGCATTTATAAAAATTCTGACCGACCTTTTTCATTCAGGGGACTCAAATTTATATGATTTTCGTTCATCCATCATTGGAACTTTCAAAGAACCTACCTCAAGATGACAGAAACACACTTAACGAATTAAATTTGCCATTTGATGAGGCTCTCCACCAAATAAACAATCACCGAAACTCAGCAACAGCTTGGAGTATAAACATGTCAGCGGTGGGTTACTATTAAGTTTGGAGCTTGGAGCCGCCAGCTGATTCCCGAAACGGTGGATTAGCCTTGTCGCCGAGGTGATCCGAGAATTCTAATAATTCATTCAGCCAGAAGTGAATAATGTGAAGATGTTACCGAAATAGAATCTAAATTTTATCGGGCCGATATGGGCCAGCTTCAGATGATGGGCGCAGTTGGGAAACCTTTGTTTTTTTGTTGCATACATTAAATGAACTGAAAGTCTCCGCGCACTCGGGGGTATCCCATCTTCACGCTTTACCACAAGCAGTTGCTTATCCACTTTAAATGTTTGGATTTGTTTTGATATCTAATTCTACTCGGAAAGTGCTGACTAGAGGAGCTGCGTGAAACGTTCTTAAGCAAGGGCGCTAATGCGGGAATCCAATTTTCATCTGAACTTATTCCGTCAATAGCAAATACGGAAAACTCCCTCAACGTAAATTGCTCGGGACCTGCAGTTTCCCGTGCTATGTTTATAACAACTTAACCACAAGGGTCCTTGATTTCAGCTCCCGGATTACGTAAGCAAACAACCTGGATGGAGGACTGAAGCGATAATCGATGTTTAGATTCACAAGGTATTCATTAGCGAACCATAATTTGAATTTCTCAAGGTCTCAAGCTCCACTAATTGTCAGAACCGGAATACTTTTATCCACAGGGAAAGGAAGGGACAACGTGGAACAACTGCCAAATTGTCTCCTTGAATTTCCATAAAAGCTGATCTGTTGTAACGCGATAGATAAAGGAAAGCGATTTCCTTCCAACTTTCTTTGAGATTCTCCAGATTGGCATCGTTTTGTTGTCGTTTCAATTAAAATCTGATTATCGCAACTCCTAGACAGCATGCTACTGATTAATTAAAGGAAAGTCGAGTGATGCCGCCAAGAAGATTGAAATGTTCGCGGGATTATCTTTAAATTGGATAAATCGGGGAGAGCTAGCAGAAAAGAAAACGAAGAAAAGTTTCACAGTTGATTTATTGGTTTTGCGGTGGTGATGGCTGAAGATTGATTTATTTGAATTCCTTTTCGACTTGTTTGTCGGAATCCCTTTTCAAGGCTGTTGAGATGAAATTGAACTGAGCAAAAAAGGACGCTTGGGTTAAATTTCAATAGGAAAATTTCGCTCAAGTGTTTTCAAACGATCTGTGGGCATAGAGTCAGCGGAAATATGTTACAAACAACTGAAACTAACAATTTTTAAAATATTTGCAATGAAAATGGGTACATGCCCGTGCTGAAGAAGTGTGTAAAGTTTATGTTGTGAAGTGCAATGGCAAATAAAGAAAGGAAACCGCGGTACTCCTGAATGCATTTGCATGCGTCTGACTCAAAAGCTTCCGAGTTCGGGTCTTATCATTCGACGGCCAAATCCTCCTCGACTTGGCACAGGTGAGGAGCCTTCACCATCCGAAGTTAGCGCCTGTTGACCCTTGTGAGTCGCTACCTGTACCTATCGAGAGACTGCCTAGAGTAGAACTTTGGCGAATCCCGGGAGACCATACAACTTGGTTACGTGTTGTGTATCCTAGAAAACCCCCGCACCGACTGCATCATTGATCCGGGGGACAAGGAAGAATACAATACACCGGTGTTCCACTTTGCCAGGGTTCGACATCATTATCATCAACGGCGGAACAACCGGTATTCGGATCTCTAGACATCCGGGTTTTGCGCCAAGCTTCACCAATTCGATATCTCTAAAAGTTGCCTGGCGTCCTGGACTACGTCATCGATCCACCTCCGGCAGACTCTGACTCGTCTTCTTTTTCTAATATAGATATTGCCATTATAGACCTAACGGACATGGTATTGCTCATAGGTTTCATCGTTATGTAGGCTACGGAATCGTTCATCCTCATGTAGGGGACCAAAAATTCCTCGGAGGATTCTATTCTCGAAGGGCGGCCAAGAGTTCGCAAGTTTTCCTGCTAAGAACCCAAGTCTCCGAGGAATACTTGAGGACTGGCAAGATCGTAGTCTATTACAGTAAGAGCTTTGACCCAATGGAGAGACTTTTCGAGCCAAACAGTTTTTGTAAGCTGAAATAGGCTCTGTTGGTAGCCGACAACTATGCGCGGATTTCATCGTCATAACTGTCATCGGTTGTGACTTTTGACCCTAGATAGGGGAAATAATCAACAGTTTCAAAGTTGTAGTTTCCCTTCTTCGCGTTTGACCAGTGCGGTTTGATGTTGTTAGTTAGTTGGTTTTTGGTGCTGACATTGTCACCATGTCCTTTGTCATGCCTTGATTGATGTGCAGTCCAAAATCTCGCGCTAATCGCCGGCTGCTCGATCTGGATGAAGGCAGTTTGTACGTCTCGGGTCGTTCTTCCCATGATGTTCATTTCATCAGCATAGGCCAGTAGTTGGGTAGACTTAAAGAGGATCGTACCCCCCGCAGTTGCCTCAGCAAGACACATCACCAGGGCCAGGTTGGTCAGGACGCATGATAGGGCATCCTCTTGTCGTAGATCGTTGTTGATGTTGGATGGTCTTGAGAGTGATCCTGCTGCTTTTATCTAACCTCGCACATTGGTCAGGTTCAGCCCAGACAGTCTTATTAATTTCTTCGGGATACCGAATTCTCTCTTGGCTATGTTATCATAGGCGGCTTTAAAATCATTGAAAAGATGGTGCAACCGATGTTCATATTCTAACAGTTTTTCCATCGCTTGCAGCAGAGGGAAAATCTGATCTGTTGCTGATTTGCCTGGAGCGAAGCCTCTTTGATAAGAGCCACTGATTTTCTGGGCGTATGGGGTTATCCGATCAAGAGAGCGAAGAATATCTTATAGATGGTACTCAGCAACGTGATACCTCCATAATTGCTACATTGCGTGCCCTTTATGTATGGGATAGATAATGCCTCTTTGCCACTCGCCAGGCATTGATTCACTGTCTCACAGGAATGGACAGCCCGCTGCAAAATTCCTCTTGGAGCTTGCCGTATGTATGGCGTAATCCGTTGAAAAGGTCCACGTTGCCTATGCATTTTGCTGTGCAATATCTTGACCCAACTAGTCTGAGAGGACCACCTTCTATAGCGTATTTAATGCAGGGGCTTTCTTGGGCAGGACTGCGGAGCCCAGAATCACCTGTGGTTCTCGATTGGAAAGCTATACATTCTGTTTGAACCCACAGTTTTGGGTTTAGTCTTGATATTAACTTAGGATCGAGGATGAGCCCTAGGTACTTTACATTGGATAAAAGTGCCACTCATTTCTCGTTTAGCCGCAGGGAATGTAGTTCGGGTACCTTTGTCCTGATGGTAAATAACATCACCTCCCTTTTTGATTCCATTTATCCCAGGTCCGTTTTGTGGCCAACACCTTTCACAACGCGCCCTCTATGATTTAATATATAACCGAGGGAAACATCCAATACCAATATCACCAAGTCGTTAGCATACAGCACCATCTTCATCCGCTAATGTCCAATACCCGTAGAATTTCATTCATCACTATCAACTAGAGCACTAGAAAGAGAGCGTCACATGGGGGCGTCCATTTACCGATGGCTCTGGACAACTGGTTTCCTCCTAGATCAGATTGGATTATCCAAGTTCTTAGTGTGAATGCTATCCAATCCGTAAGAGAACTCACTAATCCTATTCTGGTTAGAGTCTCCTTGATGGCTTTGGTTCTAACTTTGTTCAATGGTCCTTCAATATCAAGGGAGGAAGCTAGAGTATATTGCTTGCATTATAGCGACTGCTCAACCGTGCTTGTATTCCTGTGGAATTTCCTTTTGGTTGTAGATATAACTTCCGTTCTGTTTGTGTGCATTACTCGTATATCGCTGAAAGAGGTAGTCTTTGGGCACTCAAATCCTAGTGGTTGTTTGAACCCGATTCCCTGTTTAACAGAATATCTCGGATTCGTTTATGTGTCACAGGATTTCCGTTAGTGGATGTGATGCTACCCGTTGCAACTGAAGCACGTCAGCAAAAAAAAATCTGATGGTTGATAAACTCATAGGCCAGGCATTCCAAAAAAAAGCTCCGAGTATCCCGCTTATTCATTGCAGGATGAATACGTATCACTTTAGAGAGTCTCTATTTTGAACACATGTCCAGTTTGCGAATTATGACCAGTCACAATGGGAACATTGCTTCTGCAAATCTTCCTGCTTTTCGACAGGATAAACTTTCCAGCATGTTGGTTTGGTGTGTCTGGCAGTATTGTTGCGTTGTTACCAATTTTTGATATCAGGTTTAGTCAATGCTACTGCCATTTCAATTACTGGTTCTGGTCCCGCCATGGGAAATTTTTCCAAAGGAAAAACCTATTTCCCGTTTTTATTAGAAAGGGTGGCCCCTGTTCGGTCTTTGTGTCACCTGTCTAGAAAACCTTAGTATATCCTACCACGCATTCTTCAGATTCAGCGTAGTTTAGGTTGCAGTACTCATATTTGCAAGCGAAAGAGCATTCAATTTCCCCCTTTTTGTAAATAATACCATTGCGGTTTTATTTGGATTTACTGAAAGGCGATGTATGAGGCACCAAATGTCAATCAAATCAACGGCGCGATACGTAATCCCAGCCAACAGCTCGAAGAGCCACTTCATCCGCATAAGCTAGGGCGTGTATTGGCAGTATTATTGTATTGAAGTTCAAATAGGAATATGAATGAATATTGGACCAATTGCAATCGAATGAAGAGTACATCCGGCTGTTCTGCCAAATTAATTCGCGAGTAAAGCTTGGCCACAACACTGCACCAGGGACATGTTCGGAGGGGTCGTTCCATATCACGAAGTGCATCGTGACGACAGCCTGCTCACCAATAACGAGACGTTATACTTTCTAAAAGAGAAGGTCTAACTACTGGTAGAATCGTGAATTTTTTGATCTTTGGTTGGCATGCCGTCGACTACTCTATGGGCCCGCTTGGCTGACCATGAAGCAGTAAATAGCACTGACTGGTACTTAAAGGAATCTCGGAAAACTTCAAGCTAACTATACAGCGAAATAATAGGATTTGCCTCAAAATCTCTGTACAGAAACAGGCAAAACCTGAGAGAAGTGCCTACAAAATGTTACATGTTTCGAACTTCTCCTAAATATTAATCAGCGCTATTTGAAAGGGTTCTATTACCTCAGGAGGGCAGTCGTGGCAGTAGCTTTCAAGCACCTGTGAGTCACTTCCGCACTAACATGGAAGTACCAGAAATTTGCAGCAGGTTGAGGGATAATAAAGCATTATTTCTTTTTGATATCGATGACGTTCTTCATGCTGCCTTGTCCGGAGATCGTAGAGGAGTTCGTCAATCAAATTGCATATTTAAGAAGGCGGCATCGAACTGGATATTGCCTGAAGGATAAACAGCGGTAGATCCGCTTTCGTTGCCCTTTCTTAAATCTGAAAATGCAGGTATTTCAACACGAAGGTCAAGTGGAGACTGTTCTTTGCTAGTATTTTTCTGTGCTGCTATATAGTAGTAGCAGTCGTGGAAGTCGTGGGAGGAAGCTGAAGGGCATTTCAAGTAACCGCGAGCGATGGCGCGTAGGTATGGTTGCCGCACTAAACCCGTTGAACATAAGTTGCTCCATTGTTTCAACGAAGGATCAGAGATGTACAATATAACGGCAGGTGTTCCACAGGGTCTGTTCTCTGCCTTTGACGTCAAGTCCGCTGATGGTGCCGGGGTACATCTTGTTATCTGTATGAACTTGAAATTCATGGTAGATTCTCTGAAGGGTAAAGACTTGGCTTGAAGAGTGCTGGAGTTTACGAATATAAAACTGAGATGGAGCTCATAAAAAAGCAGCTAAAACAGAAAACTATTCTAATTTACATTGGGGAGTTTGTCACAAGCGACCCGAGGCTGGGCTTTAAACCACAATTAAAACTTATTGGAAAGAAAACAGTTATCATCAGTTTACAATAAACAAGGACACTACCCCCAGCCAATATTCTTATAAGGATTCATCAGCTCGGCTCATATGTATGACTGATTTCGATGGTGGTGTTTTAGATCATTTTGCACGAACGGGTGTAGGCACAGTTGTTTGCTGTTATTCGAAGCGTTTTTAAAGTTTAAAAATTTTCTATTGTGTTAGCATCTGATGACTGAGGTGGTCAGCCTACTGTACTAATCCTATTATTCTTTGTATAGTTTTACATCAGACCTGGAGGAAGCAGATTTGTATAATTGCACCATTAATTCTGCACCAAGGGCAATATATAAACATGAACCCTTTCCTGCATCGCAAAGGTTTCATCCTTTTACTTTCACTTGGCTTTTCGGATGTTTTGAATGTTTGATCAGGAAGTACGTCACGATTTGTGTTTTGAACTAAACATTTACGAATTCATCTCCAGAAATAGTCACAAGTGTCGATATTTGGAGGAAAACTTTGAATGACACTTTGTTTAGGGATAACAAAGATATCCAATCCACTCACCATTAAATTTCTCATAGCCCTAAACTCTCTATTGAAACTCTCTGGGGTAAAATCTGAGTGCCCAAAATAACATATTGAGTCGGGAAAACAGTTTAATAACCCAATTTATTCGGACACCCTGTTTTACATATCAGTGAATTAATCCAACATGTATTTTTCGATTGTCAATGAACTGGTACAAGATGCTTTCACTGACATGGGCCTTTCAACATATGCGGAAAAAAGCTAATTAATTCACCCCGTTCCCATCTTAATTTAGTCTACTACAATCCCATTCTATTTTTAGGTGTCATTATAGAAATACATTACTGAGCCGGCTCGTGTGAACCGTGACGCATATCCCACGCTCTTAGTCAGATTTCACAGAGATGACATGAAATTCAGAGCATGCAAACTAAAACTAATATAGATACAATAGCTGGGATCGTTCGGCTGGTCGGCATCGGAAAGATACCCGCGTTATCATTTCACCTCTGCGACGAGGCTACTAAATTTTTATGGACGCCCAAATTATGGCGACCCCATTGGAACTTTCAATATTGTGTTTTCGGTTGACTCATTCGGACCGTCCCATTAATTTCAAGGGTCCGCACTTTCGGGCTCTTAATACCCGGCCAGATTGAGGTGCAAGGACTTTATTGAATGTGGAAGCGCGGTGGGGGTGATGGATGCGTTAGAGTTTGATTCCTCCTTCCGCTTGCGGCCTGGGATCAGACGAGCAGACAGCAAAACACGGGAAAGTATTTTGTCGAATTAAAATGTTTTCGTTTATGTTCACGGTCATTGCAATTCAAATTGATGACCGAAAAAGTAATGTTGATGGTGCTGACACTGATGCTGGGCTGGATTCGGCGGCGACGTCGTCTATTTGATGGTCCATTCATCAAACGGACATTGAACCAACCCAGATTTAGCGGAATTATGGTTACTATTGACCAGATTTTAACAGTCCGTACTCGCACTGAAACTTCCCAATCAAACACGTTATAGTGAGCTGGATAGAGTAGATGTTTACCAAGAGAGTATCTTTTAGATACTAGTCGAAATCTTGTTTGACAACTGATTGTTAAGAGTGGACGTGGTCGTTGTTTACGGACATTAACTTACAAAGACTTTATTGGTGGAATGCGGCTCAATAGATAGGTAAAAAAATATGGATTTTGGCAAATTAATTTGGTTAACAATAAAAGTCTATTGTTTTAGATATTCGTTAGAAACGGAAGATATCATGAATTATTGAGAACTCATTTAATAAGATCAAATGGTGTTGTATCACTCTCTGTTTTAAAATGATGCTTCACTAACTACGTCAGTCTTTTCGAGTAGGACATTTGAGGATAGAAAATCTGTTCTGCTGAAGGGCCAATCATGGTAAATTAAATTACAGGAATTCGGACAACAAATTTTATTGTGGATTGCATTCTGGATGAAATAATTTATTTAAATTTTGGGTTTCTGCCATTTTTATAATTCTTCTATCACACTACTACAAGTGCACTTTTACGATTAGCCAAGCTAAAGATGGTAGGAAAATGGAAATTTTCTTTACTATGGACAGTACTTTCGCGCAAAGGGACTGCCAATATGCCACGATTGAAAATTTGTGTTAAAACCGGAAGCAGCCAAAAGCGCCAGTACTTTGATTACTTTGTATGTGAACTTTATTATTTGTTTTGATTTTGTTTGAAATTATGAAGAAATTATACCAGAGATGCCTGCTCATTGGCTGAAGGAGGATGCATAATTTTCACCAGTCACAATTAAAAACAGGAGCGCAATAGAACACCATCTAAGCGAGTGTGCAGAAGTTGTTATTGGAGATCTAATAAAGCTGTTGAAGCAGAGACAGGCGGTCCATGACTAGATCTTACGCTTATAGGTAAGTAACAAGTCGGGAAACCGGAAGGTAGACACTTCAGGTATGATAGGTTTTGTGTATTTCTTTTATAAAGAGATTTGAGTGTACATTTGCCCCATTAGTAAGAAGCACGTAATCCCCGTTGCCCTTCTTGCCAAGGAGCGTCAGGCCATATACAAGCGCAAGGGAGATGAGCCAAGGGAGGTGGTTGCTCGCGAAGAACGGCAACACACTCTAGACGAGTGGCAGCTCTCGTGGCAAAATGAAACTAGAGGCAGATGGGCTGTGCGGCTCATCGACAACTTAGGTGCCTGGCTGAATCGGAAGCATGGGGAGCCTGACTATTTCCTTACCCAATTTTTAAGTGGGCATGGAAGTTTTAGTCTTACCTGCACAAGATTGGAAAGGCGCGTTCTCCGGATTGTGTGTTTTGCAATGGAGTTGTGGACGATGCCCACCACACTTTTTTTTCTTGTGGAAGGTGGGATGGGGTTCGTCAGTAGCTCTATTTAAACACAGGGGATCTCTCTCCAGACAACATTATAGAAGAGATGCTGAGGACTGCTGACAGGTAGAAACGTGTTGCCCATTACTTTCGGGACCTTCTCGTTGCTAAGAAGATAGAACTCGACCGGTGGAGGAACCGGATGGCAGGGGGTTCCTTGAACTGACAGTTCCCTTCCTCCTCTCTCCCCCCGTTGGTGAAAGGAATTCCCTGATTTGAAGGCTCCGCAAGGCGGGAGAGTTCGGGGGCTAGTCCGAAATAATGTGACAAACGGTTCCAGGCTAGCTCTCTGACGATGGGGAGGTGTTTAGTTGGTAGTCCGTCGACCTACCGAATCGGGAGTTCAACACTGTGTGCGTAAATGCATTCACCTACCCGACCCCCCCAAAAAAAGTAGCACGTAATATATGCATATATTATGTGAAAATATCCACTTTCAAGTGATATTGAGATTCAAAGTCTTTGCACAGAAGCGACCACTTTGACTGATTATAACTTTGTTCGTAATAATGCGATTTTCACCAAATTTGTTAGGATCATGCTCCATGCTACAGCCTACATGGCTACAATTTCGTGATTTTAGAATGAACTTAAGGGGGCTTTCCCTGCCAATTATTGAAGATTTTAGTAATGTACTATTATTAACTTTATTTGAACAGGTATCGGTATGGAGGGTATTTTGGAACCTAGACACTATACAGTGGCAGCCTTTTGATATCAGATTTTTCGGTTAAGTAGTTTCAGAGAATGGATCCGTTAAATAAACGATAACTTTCAACCTCCCGCACTCCCCACCTTCGAAAAGCATTAACCGAGGCCTTTAATTTGATACTCCACATGACTATATTTGATGGAAAAAAATGTGCACCCCCTTTTGCATGTATGGGGACCCCCTCTTAAATTCGACGTAAAAGGATGTAACTCACTATCAATCTCACTGGTGGCAGTGGGATTTCTATCGTGATTTGACGTCGGATATCAGTCGACTCAGCTGTGAATGAATACCTGAGTCAAACCAGGGTAATAATCTCGGGCGAGCGCAATGCTGATCAGTGTAGTGTATTGTTACGGTCTTGAATGAAGTGTTCTAACACACTTGAAGGCCCTGATCCAATATGGATTGTTGCGCCAACGATTATTATTATTAAAAATGAGCATTTAGTGAAGCGGAGTGCAATTAGCGTTGTTACAACTCCCAAGACCAGAAGAACTAAAGTTTGCCGGGTTCTGAATCTCTGAGCACACCGTGAAGTTCATCATGTTCACTGCTAAAAATTTCTGTAGTCATGGAGTAGTTTATCTTGTGTTGCTCGCATTTTTTTCACAGTTTAGAATATGCGGAGTCCAGCGGGATGGGCTCATATTAGTCTGTGGCTCGTACAAATCGCTCCGTCTCCGTAAGCTTTTACACGTGTATGGCTCATATTAGCTGGTACACCGACGGACCAGGTATCGGGGTCAATGGCCCATGGAAAGTATACTTTGAACCAGTGGGTAAGCATATTCGCATATTGTAGACGGAAATATACGTCATAGATAAATGTGCCTCCTTTAACCTCGAAAGAACGTATAGGGACTGAACATTGCTATTCTAACCGATAGCCAAGCGGCTATTCACGCACTTAAGTCCTACCAAGTAAAATTCAAACTGGTATGGGAAAGCTTTAGGAATGAGATCTGGAAACTCTAGGTTTTAGGCCACATTGGGTTAGAAGGCAATGAGCGGCCCAATTGGCCAGGAAAGGATTAGCGTCGGTGTTACATGGGCCAGAGCCATTCTGTGGAGCCGGAACCGGGTTCATGGCTAATACGCTAAAAAATGAAGAAGAACGGTTGAGCGAACTGTACTGGACTAACTTTCCCGGAATGGAATACTTCATGGTGCTCATGGAGGGACGAATCTCACCCAGAAAAGCCCGGCACTTGTGCAAAGTAGGTTGAGGCACCTGGGGGAATATATAATACCAGATGTCTGGTTGAAACACTTAGAAGTAGGGAATAATAAAGTTCCTATTTATAGGCTGAAATAGTATATTATAGATGATAGGTATACTACAACCAGTAAAGGGGGTCATTAGTTCGTTTAGGACGCAGTCCGGAATTCCTTAACAATATTATTAATTTTATTATCATGGCTCGTAAACTTTTGTGTCCTTATTGAAAGACGGCCAAATGTAGTGCAATTTAGCCCGGGTAGTAAACGTATGTTATTTGGTGTCAAACACTGACAAGTAGTTCGAATACACTCCGGTTTTCATGGTCCATTTTTGATCCATCAGTGGAAAGTACAGTGTTGTAAACATACAATGCATCGCTACTCTACACATTCCCAATTCTAACTTATAATAAACTCCGCCGTAGGTGGTCCTGAGCCCATTTTTTAAAGGAGGAGGGATGGATAGCTTCATTCTGCTGTACGCCGCAGGGTTCTGGGGGATAGGTCAGGAAAATGCAGGAACTATGTTGTTTTTAAATTATTGGGTGAAGAACCTATCACCGCACCACATACAGTATAGTTTTCGGTAACCGAAGCAAAAGAACATTGGGATGGAATTTGGTGGTTACCTGTCCAGCATGGTGATCATGCTGAGTAGATCACCGCTGAAGGCACCTGCAATGGCTCCACACCGTGCATGAATTTTGCTGATGTTACTGGAGAGGAGGTTTGATGAGCCATATACAGCTCGAAGAACTGGAGGGACCCTGCTCAGGATTGAGTGCAGAATTTCTAGTATAAAATATTTACCAGTATACACAGTTGGTTAGCATATAGCGTAAATCAGGTCATTAGTCAGCCTGACAAATTTTCACTTTTTCTCACTGCGAGCATTTTCTGACGTGATGTGTTGTCGAGAGCAACTACGACATTTAAAAGCATGCAAATAGTTATTTATTGTCTATTGCATCGTTTAGTAAATCGTAGAAACGAGACAAAGCAGTTTCCGTTGATCGTCCTGCTCGGTAAAAATGTTTGAATGAATTTTTGGGGACTGAAATATTAATTCTAACGAAGCTGTCTACAATCTCCTCCACTGCTTTTGGCACAAAGGAAGTGAGGCAGAATAGCCTGGGAGATTTAGGATTAAAAAGTTCCTTTTTGACCGATATCGGAACACTACGTTTGCTTACCTCCACGCTTTTAATATATATCCCAATGGTATCGTGCCTCTTACTACTTCAGAAGGCAGTTTAGAAACATTTCACTCCGCATGTTACCAGTTGTTTAAAGCTTCACACTGCCCATCTCAGTCCAGCTTCCCAGAATTCCTCTTCCTTCCTCTGTCTGTAATTGGGATGTGAGACAGAGTGTTACTGATCTCAGTAGCAGTATAGGACCCTGATAAATGAATTATTTCTACAATATTTGTTTTGTCCGTTGATACCATAGCCGAAATGGCAAGAGCTTCCTCTTGAAGGACATTCTAACGAGTAGTTCCGGTTCGCATTCTGATGTTATTTCGTGAAAAATAGCTCAATACTACGGCGCTTCAAGACTTCTGCCGCTGGCTTCCAATGAAACTGGGATAGCTCAAGTCAAGGTGTTACCACAGTCCTAAGACATCTTTTTCCAATATACAAATTCCAAAATACTGACAATAATGCATCAGACAACGATTGAAGGCGGAGTGAAAGGAGGTAAGGTAACCTCAAAATCCAAATGGTACTAATGCTCGTGGTTCTTTGGATCCTGCTAACCTTGATCCTCTTGCATCTCCATGCCTAGTTGGGTGAGGAGTACACATTGAGAGAATCATTTTCGGACGAAGCCCCATTTTTTCACGAAAAACTTTTTGCTAACTTTCCTAATCCGCAGTCTCCAATTCAACTTTGCTTCCGGGATCAGACTTTATTATGATTATTTCCTTTGAGAAAATCAAGGCGACGCTCTTTGCAATCTCAATATAACAAAACCTGTAAATGAGGTTTTAGCTCTAGTCGTCCTGGTTTGCGGGAAAGGGTGTGAAACTAATAACACCAATGAGAATTTTTTCCGAAGGGAGGGAATGTGTGTTCTTATGGTTGGAACCTTTTTGAGCTTTGACGATTTGCTGGTGCTTTCATTACTTTATCAGTAGAGCAGCTGGGATCATCTTTGGCAGTCCTACTGGCCCTCGTGTACAAATCCGGGGCTTGACTAGCTCCATTTGGAAAGAATTTTGATGGCTTGTCACGTAAATTCAGAATACAACTCCTAAGTATATTGCTGATTGCGATATTGCCAACCTGGTAATATGTTTATTAAGACCATCTCATGACGGAACAAGGTGTTTTTAGAGGCCGCTTTAAAATCTGTGATGTCAGAAATGCGTTCAATTATGTAAGTTGGACAGGTATGCTAGGTACGATAGAAACCTCATTGCACATGGTCAGCTATCTTTTGCGGATATTGAGGGATTATTGCTGCTCTTCGACATGTCGGAAGTAGCACAAGGATCCTTTCAGCAGCTGGGCCTCTGGAACGCTTCTTACGATGGTCTGCTGAGACTAGACATGCCAGAAGAGTCGCACCTACTCGGTTATGCACACGACGTTGCAGTGCTTGTTGTCGGGCGCATTGTTGAACCGGGGCAAAGTAGAATTGGCATATCTGTGGCAGCAGGGTTAACAACATTCGAAATTTATTTCGAATGTTGGTAATTCGATTGACAGTGGTCACAAACGGTGTTCTCCGAAATAAATTTGGTTTGAGTCTTGTGCTGGGAAAAACCGAAGTAGTCATTTTGACTAGAAAGAAAATCCCAACCTTCAGCTCCAGATCGATCGGCAAGTTAACTATAGAGTCAAACCAGCGGTTTAATACCTTCCCTAAATGCTCGACTCGAAAATGAGCTATTTCGACCAAATCAAAGCAGCGGGGCTCTATGTCTACCAGGTAGCGTCTTCTTATGGGAGCAGCACTCTGCTCTATGGCGCGGAGGTGTGAGCTAATGCCTTGAAAAGGAGGTGCATCGTAGGTGCTTTGCCCAAATGCAGGGACGGGGAACTTCGCGACTGGTGTGTGCCTATCGTACTGTCTCTGAACCGGCCGCAATCGTACCCGCGGGAGTGATTCCTCCCTGCCTGAGAGAGGTGGTTGCCCATAATGACCGTCAACGCGCACTTACTTTGGCGAAATGAATCAATAGGCAGATGGACAATTTAGATCCGTGGCCAAAACAAATGCTAAGTGGGCTTGGAGGTTTTCAGTGTTATCTGCACAAGATCTTCTAATTGTGAGTTCTCCAATGGAGTGGCGCACGATGCCGAACACCGTTTTTCTCTTGTGAAAGGTAATGAACACACAGGGGAGCTCTCTTCAGACAGCATTGTCAGAGAGATGCCGAGGAACGCTAGCAGATGGAGTCGTGTTGGATATTACGTTCGGGCTCTTTTTGTTGCGCAGAATATTCTCCCCACCCCCTGACTTGAAGGAACCTTAAGATAGGAGAGCGAGGGAGCTAGTCCGAAGTAATGCGTAAAACGTTTCCAGGTTAGTTCTCTGATGACATGGAGGCGTTAGTTACGAGCGAGCGCAATGCTGACCACATTGCCTTCTAAAGCGTTCTGTAGTGTATTATAACAAACTTCAAGGCCCAGATCCAATCGGATTAACGTGCCAACAACCATTATTATTTTGGAAATTTCGCTCGAAATTTCTGCGATAACTTATGTCCAGAAAATTATCGACTTTGACAAGCTTATTATTCTTACGTGTAGCAGTATTAATCGCATCAGTGGCCTACATAATAGCTTCGTCTATTTCTTCGCATTTGTTGACAAGGTGGGTAGTGCCGATATCTGTGTAAACAAATTTAATAGTAGTATATAACTATAATTTTTAGTAATTGACTGTAAATCTTCCTTAAGGATCATGTAGAATTATGTAGACTACAGCACAGAGTATCCTACCAAGTTTGGTGGAAATCGAACTATTATTAACGAAGTTATAATAGGTCAAAGTTGTCGTGCCTGTGCAAATTGAAGAATTAAAAGGTCAGTATTACCCGAATGCGGATATTCTCACATAATATATGCATATATTACGTGCTGGTCGGTCGTCAAAGGGTAGTATAGGTTTCAGGGCGAAACGTGGATTGGTACCCACAATGAAGCATAAAACCTGGGCAATGCCTGCTAAACCAACACCAACAGCTCTACTACCAAACCCTATCACCACCTCCACGTGGTGACCGCTGGGAGCTCCTTTCTAACGAAAAGCTGCAGACGGAGAAGGATGAAGGCGAGTCTCCGCCTTAAAGCGGGACAAACTGTACCAACTGGTCCTCCAGGTTGGGAGTTGGGTAAGGCTGACAACCCTACACGGAAAACCGATGTTATGGAGCCACGAAAAGAGCCTCGGACAGGATGGACTTTACAACGACGAACTCGGCAACGACAACGGATTAACGATTTGCGCAATTTCTCATGGAACGTGCGCTCCCTGTACAGAGATAAAGCTGATAAGCAGCTAGCCGATACCCTGCCTCAATATAGGGCTGATATAACAGCGTTACAGAAGATACGATGGACAGGGACCGGTTTCCTGGAGAAGAGCCGCTACACCATACATTATAGCGGTCATCCAGTAAACCATGTGGTCGGAGTAGGTTTCTTAGTCAGCCAAAAAATGAAACCTGCTGTTATCGGTTTTGAAAACATAAGCGAACGGCTATGCACTCTGCGCTTGCGAGGCAAGTTTAGAAATATAAGCCTCATTAATGTTCACGCCCCTACAGAGGAGACTGCAGAGTCGAAGAAGGATACTTTCTACGAGGCAGTAGAATGAACCCTCGAAGCCTGTCCCAGATATGATATCAAAATCATTGGGAAATGAGCCCATATTCAGGCGATACGTTGGCTCCCACAGCTTACATCGAAATACAAATGATAACGGACTGCGGATCATTTAATTAGTAGTGTCACACGAAATGGTTGTTGGAAGTACCTGGTTTGCGCGGAAAGCGGTTCACAAATATACGTGGGCTTCTCCAGATGGGACCACTTTCAAGCAAATTGGCCACGTGTTGATCGAACACCGTCACCTCTCAGCCCTGTTGAATGTCAGAACATGTAGGGGGGCCAATATAGACTCGGATCACTATCTCGTTGGCATGGTGATCCGAGCTCGAATAACAATACCACCTAGAATCCCCTCTGACAATCGGGTGAGAGTGAACACTGAAGCCATCCACAGCACAAGCCTCCGCGACATCTATAAAGGGGAAATGGATGCCGCAATAAACGGAGTCAACAGAGGACGTGGAGATGAAGCATCAACAAATGATCTTCACAATCACATGAAGAACGTTATCATGGATACGACCACAAACATACTTGGCCCCAGCCGTAAAAAGAGTCGGAACGGCTGGTTTGACGATGAATGTAAACTAGCAACGAAACGGAAGAATGCCGCATACCGAGTAATGTTGCATTCTCAAAGAACGCGGACACGCGCAGAGACTTATCACGAACTCCGTCGAGCGGAGAAGCAACTTCACAGACGGAAAAAGGAAGATTGGGAGAACCAGCAAGTCTGTGAACTCGAAAAGTACAGGGAGGAACCGCACCAGGCGCGCAAGTTTTACCAACAAGTCAGCAGGATGAAGCCTTATACACCTCGATGCTCATCCTGCCGAGACAAAGAGGGAAATCTGATTTCCGACAGAATGGGCATATTGGTGCGATGTATTGAGTACTTTGATGAACTACTGAATAGCCAGAACATCGGCGAGTTGGAGGTCCCGCAAACTGAAGACGACGGACAAATACTGCCACTACCAAGTTTAGGAGAAATAGTTCGTGCAATTCATCGGCTAAAAAATCATAAGTCGCCAGGAGCCGATGGAATTACAGCCGAATTGGTTAAATATGGAGGCGACCAGTTACACCAAGTGGATCATCAACTTGTGCTCAACGTATGGGACAGCGAATCAATGCCTGACGATTGGCAACGAGGCATTATCTGTCTCATACATAAAAAGGGAGATATCACACAGTGCAGCAATTATAGAGGTATCACGTTACTGAGTACCATCTATAAGATATTCTCCACTATCTTACTAGGCCGGATAGCCCCATACGCCCAGAACATCTTTGGCCCATACCAAAGAGGCTTCACTTCAGGCAAATCAGCAACATATCAGATTTTCTCTCTGCGGCAAGCGATGGAAAAACTTTTGGAATATGGACAACAGTTGCACCATCTTTTCATCGACTTTAAAGCTGCCTATGATAGTATAGCCAGGGTAAAACTGTACACGGCCATGAGAGAATTCGGTATCCCGACGAAATTCATAAGACTGAGTAGACTGAACCTGACCAATATGTGAGGCCAGATAAAAGCAGCAGGATCACTCTCAAGACTATTCGACATCAACAACGGTCTACGATTAGGGGATGCCCTATCATGCGTCCTCTTTAACCTGGCCCTCGAGAAAGTTATCCGTGATGCTGACGTAAATGCAAGAGGTACGATCCTCTTGAAGTCCACCCAATTACTGACCTATGCTGACGATATCAACATCATGGGAAGAACCACTAGGGACGTACAAACTGCCTTTATCCAGATCGAGCAGGCGGCGCGAGATCTTGAGTGGTACGTCAATGAAGGCAAGACAGAATATGTGGTGGCAATGTCAGCAGCGAAGACGAATCAACCAACAACATCAAACCGCACTGGTCAAACACGAATAAGAATAAGGATAGGAGAATACAACTTTGAGACCGTTGACAATTTCTCCTATCTAGGGTCGAAAATAACAACCGATAACAGCTACGATGATGAAATCCGCGCACGGTTGTTGTCAGCCAACAGAGCCTATTTCAGCTTACAAAGACTGTTCCGCTCGAAACGTCTCACCATAGGGTCAAAGCTCTTACTGTACAAGATTATGATCTCGCCAGTCCTCATGTATTCCTCGGAAACTTAGGTTCTTAGCAAGAAAAATTGCGAACTCTAGGCCGCGTTCGAGAGAAGAATCCTCCGAAGAATTTTTGGCCCCTTACATGAGGATGGACGATTCCGTAGCCTACATAACGACGAAATCTATGAGCGATACCATGACCGTCCGGTTGTAGATAAAATTCGGCTCAATAGGTTACGGTGGGAGGGTCACTTAATCCGTATGGATGGAAGTTATAATAGGTCAAAGTTGTCGTGCCTGTGCAAATTGAAGAATTAAAAGGTCAGTATTACCCGAATGCGGATATTCTCACATAATATATGCATATATTACGTGCTGGTCGGTCGTCAAAGGGTAGTATAGGTTTCAGGGCGAAACGTGGATTGGTACCCACAATGAAGCATAAAACCTGGGCAATGCCTGCTAAACCAACACCAACAGCTCTACTACCAAACCCTATCACCACCTCCACGTGGTGACCGCTGGGAGCTCCTTTCTAACGAAAAGCTGCAGACGGAGAAGGATGAAGGCGAGTCTCCGCCTTAAAGCGGGACAAACTGTACCAACTGGTCCTCCAGGTTGGGAGTTGGGTAAGGCTGACAACCCTACACGGAAAACCGATGTTATGGAGCCACGAAAAGAGCCTCGGACAGGATGGACTTTACAACGACGAACTCGGCAACGACAACGGATTAACGATTTGCGCAATTTCTCATGGAACGTGCGCTCCCTGTACAGAGATAAAGCTGATAAGCAGCTAGCCGATACCCTGCCTCAATATAGGGCTGATATAACAGCGTTACAGAAGATACGATGGACAGGGACCGGTTTCCTGGAGAAGAGCCGCTACACCATACATTATAGCGGTCATCCAGTAAACCATGTGGTCGGAGTAGGTTTCTTAGTCAGCCAAAAAATGAAACCTGCTGTTATCGGTTTTGAAAACATAAGCGAACGGCTATGCACTCTGCGCTTGCGAGGCAAGTTTAGAAATATAAGCCTCATTAATGTTCACGCCCCTACAGAGGAGACTGCAGAGTCGAAGAAGGATACTTTCTACGAGGCAGTAGAATGAACCCTCGAAGCCTGTCCCAGATATGATATCAAAATCATTGGGAAATGAGCCCATATTCAGGCGATACGTTGGCTCCCACAGCTTACATCGAAATACAAATGATAACGGACTGCGGATCATTTAATTAGTAGTGTCACACGAAATGGTTGTTGGAAGTACCTGGTTTGCGCGGAAAGCGGTTCACAAATATACGTGGGCTTCTCCAGATGGGACCACTTTCAAGCAAATTGGCCACGTGTTGATCGAACACCGTCACCTCTCAGCCCTGTTGAATGTCAGAACATGTAGGGGGGCCAATATAGACTCGGATCACTATCTCGTTGGCATGGTGATCCGAGCTCGAATAACAATACCACCTAGAATCCCCTCTGACAATCGGGTGAGAGTGAACACTGAAGCCATCCACAGCACAAGCCTCCGCGACATCTATAAAGGGGAAATGGATGCCGCAATAAACGGAGTCAACAGAGGACGTGGAGATGAAGCATCAACAAATGATCTTCACAATCACATGAAGAACGTTATCATGGATACGACCACAAACATACTTGGCCCCAGCCGTAAAAAGAGTCGGAACGGCTGGTTTGACGATGAATGTAAACTAGCAACGAAACGGAAGAATGCCGCATACCGAGTAATGTTGCATTCTCAAAGAACGCGGACACGCGCAGAGACTTATCACGAACTCCGTCGAGCGGAGAAGCAACTTCACAGACGGAAAAAGGAAGATTGGGAGAACCAGCAAGTCTGTGAACTCGAAAAGTACAGGGAGGAACCGCACCAGGCGCGCAAGTTTTACCAACAAGTCAGCAGGATGAAGCCTTATACACCTCGATGCTCATCCTGCCGAGACAAAGAGGGAAATCTGATTTCCGACAGAATGGGCATATTGGTGCGATGTATTGAGTACTTTGATGAACTACTGAATAGCCAGAACATCGGCGAGTTGGAGGTCCCGCAAACTGAAGACGACGGACAAATACTGCCACTACCAAGTTTAGGAGAAATAGTTCGTGCAATTCATCGGCTAAAAAATCATAAGTCGCCAGGAGCCGATGGAATTACAGCCGAATTGGTTAAATATGGAGGCGACCAGTTACACCAAGTGGATCATCAATTTGTGCTCAACGTATGGGACAGCGAATCAATGCCTGACGATTGGCAACGAGGCATTATCTGTCTCATACATAAAAAGGGAGATATCACACAGTGCAGCAATTATAGAGGTATCACGTTACTGAGTACCATCTATAAGATATTCTCCACTATCTTACTAGGCCGGATAGCCCCATACGCCCAGAACATCTTTGGCCCATACCAAAGAGGCTTCACTTCAGGCAAATCAGCAACATATCAGATTTTCTCTCTGCGGCAAGCGATGGAAAAACTTTTGGAATATGGACAACAGTTGCACCATCTTTTCATCGACTTTAAAGCTGCCTATGATAGTATAGCCAGGGTAAAACTGTACACGGCCATGAGAGAATTCGGTATCCCGACGAAATTCATAAGACTGAGTAGACTGAACCTGACCAATATGTGAGGCCAGATAAAAGCAGCAGGATCACTCTCAAGACTATTCGACATCAACAACGGTCTACGATTAGGGGATGCCCTATCATGCGTCCTCTTTAACCTGGCCCTCGAGAAAGTTATCCGTGATGCTGACGTAAATGCAAGAGGTACGATCCTCTTGAAGTCCACCCAATTACTGACCTATGCTGACGATATCAACATCATGGGAAGAACCACTAGGGACGTACAAACTGCCTTTATCCAGATCGAGCAGGCGGCGCGAGATCTTGAGTGGTACGTCAATGAAGGCAAGACAGAATATGTGGTGGCAATGTCAGCAGCGAAGACGAATCAACCAACAACATCAAACCGCACTGGTCAAACACGAATAAGAATAAGGATAGGAGAATACAACTTTGAGACCGTTGACAATTTCTCCTATCTAGGGTCGAAAATAACAACCGATAACAGCTACGATGATGAAATCCGCGCACGGTTGTTGTCAGCCAACAGAGCCTATTTCAGCTTACAAAGACTGTTCCGCTCGAAACGTCTCACCATAGGGTCAAAGCTCTTACTGTACAAGATTATGATCTCGCCAGTCCTCATGTATTCCTCGGAAACTTGGGTTCTTAGCAAGAAAAATTGCGAACTCTAGGCCGCGTTCGAGAGAAGAATCCTCCGAAGAATTTTTGGCCCCTTACATGAGGATGGACGATTCCGTAGCCTACATAACGACGAAATCTATGAGCGATACCATGACCGTCCGGTTGTAGATAAAATTCGGCTCAATAGGTTACGGTGGGAGGGTCACTTAATCCGTATGGATGAGGATGATCCCACCCGGAAAGTCTATAAGGGCAATATCTATGGTAGAAAAAGAAGACGAGGCAGACCCTGCCTAAGATAGAGCGATGGCGTAGGTCAGGACGCCAGACAGCTTTTAGGGATATCGAATTGGTGGACCTCGGCGCAAAACCGGGATGTCTGGAGTTCCTTATTAAGGCACGCTTAGACCGGATACCGGTTGTTGCGCCGTTGATGATGATGATGATGATTCCTAAAATTTAATCCACAAACCGTGAGTTCGCTATCAATAAAGAGCGCGATGCATTGAGTAGCACCACTTTTTCGAAACAAAGTACGTCTTAGCACCAAAACCACACTGAATCTATACAAATCACCCATATATCACGGAGTCCCTACGAGAATCACATCGTCAACGAAAGCTATGGAATGGTGCATGGCAATCAAACGTGAGATCTCACGGCAGTGCACTGGAATGTCCGAAGATAGGAAGACAAAATAAAAAATTCGGGGGAAATTTCGAGGTATATCCGCGGATTATTGTTAAACCTCTTCGAGAACATGTTCTCAACCTTACTGAAGCGTTTCTCGAAAGAACGGAAGACAATTATACCAGCTGGGTAGAATGTCCGCATTGGACACATTCCTTAGGCTCGACCAAGCACTGAAGTCCTCTGTCTCCCCCCTTCCCGATACTTCTTGCCTGATAGGGGTACATGGAGGCTAAAACGCAATCAATGTAAGTGCTTTTTTGTAAAAGGGTAAAATAAGTTAGGATTAAGGATGTGTTGTGTAAAGTTAGAATTAAGTAAGTAATTTTCATATTTGTTGCACCTGCAGTGCGGGCGCAGTTTTTGTAATCGATAAGTTGCTTAACAATAATAAAGTTATGCTCAACTTCGCCATGTAATTTAAAAAATGGCCATAAACTTCTCTATTTTGGTAACCCACACACTTAACACGGTGTTGGCATTGCCACTTTGGAGGGTTTTTGTGCTTCCACCAATGAAGTTGTACGATTATATGATGGACTGATGAAACTGACCATTATATCAGCTGGCCGTACTAATCACTTCTTCACAGACAAGTCGACCTGACGTGGCGCAGAGATAGCTGACTTCAGGCAACTTCTCGATGCAAAGATTTGTATCGGGCCTGTTGATGATTATATCATTATTGACCTTAATGGTTATGTGGGAGAAAAAGCAGACGGCAACAGATGCCATGGGAGCGCGCAATGACCTTGTAATTATGAATACATGGTTCACCAAACGGTTATCCCATGTCTCTACATTTTATCGTGGGAACAGTAAAACGCAAATCGACTAAATTCAGATAAGACATCCACATTTTACCACCGTTACTGATTGCAAAGCCTTTCAATATGAGACCATTGTACCTCAACATCGACCGTTGACTGCCAACTTGTGAATTAATCCGCCGTTAAAACAGCATGAGGAACGTTCTGCCGGTTACGCGATTACCAACGATTATGAATGTAGAAGCGTCGTGGAACAAAGTTAAATGCATAATCCGCAAAGCGACCTATACAATCCTTGGAGTTATGAAGCCGGGTAAGCGGTTCTATAACCGAGATACTTGCCTTGGCATGATGATCTTCAAATGAAGGTCCGTGAAAAGAAACGCATTCACCGCAAGTTTTTAAACGATAAAATGCCGGCCAAACGACAAATTAACAGGACTGCCGATCGATACTATAAACTAGCCATTCGAGATGACAAGAGAGATATGCATCGACTTGTCAAAAGCCGACAGCAACGCATCTTCGATCACTTTGGTTGTATTAATAACAAGAACGGTACCGACGCGCAGCGACCGAGGGATGGCGAGAATATTTCCAGCAAATTTTCTACGGAGGAATTGCTTTAACCTTCGCTCCACAAGCATTGCCGACATTTGAAGCAATTCCACCTGTCAACGCGACTGGTGCTCAGAGGTGGCGGTGAGGAAGACGGGGCGGCAACCCTGTCGGCCAAACCAAAACCAAGTGGCCGAGGAGAACCTCCATAGTGGTGGCACCGGGAGACGCTGTAATCACTTTGGTTTGCCGGCCGTGATTCAGTAGGCGCATACTACAAAGGCCTAATTAGGGCGATCAGACCCGAGTCTGCACGGGGACTCATCTGAAGTGGCAAATTGGTTGTGAAACCTTACCAGGGGTATACTAGTACCATGGGAATCGGGATAGCTCGTGGAGTCTCATACTTCGGGTGAACTCCTGTTGTATGTGAGTACAGCTCGGTTATTTGCGATAGACCCCCTAATGGGAGTTTCATGGGGGTTGTGGTTATGCTCAAGCGAGAAGAGACCTTCGGGCCTCGGCGTGGTGTTGCATTTTAACACGTGTGCCGTACCCCATAGTTCGGTAGAGATTTAGGTATGTTTTGCATCCAACAGTATGAATGCTAAGCCATGCATTTGGTATAGACTGGTACCGTTGTTGCTTGTCTCAGCAGGGCTCTGATTGCGGTCACAAAATCAATCCGTGTCTTAAGAAGACCATGGGATTAAGTCGCAAGACAGCTGCTCACGTAAACCCCTCAAGAACTTAACTGTCACCGCGACTGAATTCTGGGTAGCAATAAAACTAATGAAATCGGTTAACAGGACCTGACTACTGACAACATCACATCTAATCTTTCGTAGGTGAAGAAATCGACCCCACCCCGTGCCTCAGTGAGTTCTTCAATTGGGGTATTGAGGAAGGTAGAACACCATTTGACTGGCAAAAGAGCACCATAGTTACAATATGGAAAAGGAAAGGTAGTCAAGAAGGATACTCAAATTATCTTCCCATTCGGTTGCTGTCCAATACAATGAAGAGTTTTGATCGCATTCTTGACAACCGTATTCGAGAAATCCTTGAAACCGTGAATCAAAGCCAGGTTTGCCAAAGGCTGCGCGACTACTGACGCAATACACGCTGCGCGGTTATTCATGAAGAAACACCGTGAGAAATATCGCCTTCTTTACATTGCATTTCTGTATCTGGAGAAAACGGTTGACCGTGTGCCACACGAATTCATCTGGTATGCTCTACGACACCACTTAGTGCCAGAAGAACTCGAGTGCTGCGTTCAATTGTTCTACCACAATCGGAAAAGTAAAGTCCGAAGTGTGGCGGGTGTATCGCAACCGCTTTGTGTCTCTGTCGCTTTTTATCAAGAATCACCACTCCTCTTTGTTCTGGTTATAGACATTGTCACATGGGGCATCCAACGTCCAGCGCCCTATAGACTGCTTTATGCAGATGATGGTTCCCTAGCGTTGAAAACCAACAAATAATCTCGAGTAACTTATCCAAAAATTGAATGATCACCTCATGCAATACGGTCTCAGATTGAATTTGAATAAAACTGAACTTTTATCTACCTTTCCCCATGGAACAGCCACACTGCCACATCTCGGGCAACGTGGATGAAGTGGCGTTCCATAGTTGGTGTTCTTTGTGATCGACGTAAGAACGAACGTCTCAAATAAAAAATTTACCGCGCTGTCATCGCGACTATAAAGGACAATGAACGACTTCGCGCAGTAATGGAGATGAAGATGTTGCGTTGGACTAGTGAGGATATCCGCGACCGATATGGGGTTTCACCGATCGTGGAAAAATTGCGAGAGGGGCGTCTTCGATGGTATGGTCATGTAATTCGGGCTAAAGAGAATTCACTTGCCAAGATTGGTCTGAACATCGAAATCGATGGTAAGCGACTAAAAAGCCGGCTCAAACAAAGGTGTTTTGCAAACTTCGTGACTTCGATCGAATCATGCAAATGACAGACCGAAATGGCGCAACCGATCACGAGGAGTTGACCCTGCTTTTGAACGGAACGGAAAAAGAGCTGGAATAAAGTTAAGTCAACCAATTGTAGAAGCCACTCTTCGAAATAAAATTATATTTGATATAGGAAAATATAAGCTAATGTAAGGATATTTATTGTTTATATTGTATGTTTTTTAGGTCCTTCAACTGTACGCCTCTACAGTAGCTGCCAATATTAGTCCGATGTTAGATTCGGTTCTGCTAGCCCTTCTATTCTACTTCAACCATCAACGGATATCGACGAAATTCCCACTCACGTTGACAAACAAGGCTATCTACACTGTTGACATTGCAAAAGCCAATCAAACACCGTTTTAAACAGCCACAGGTCGGGAAAACCTGCATACCAGTGCCAAGGAGCATAAACCGTAGTTAGAATGTTTGTCCCTGTACGCGGCTTGATTAACGTTCTGAAAGCAGGTTGTTCTCAGGACAGAGGTGAGGGAGAGTTCAATAGCTGCCTCTGCCGGGGGTAAAATCGGTGGGATCACTTCACACATCCTAAAAATATTTTAGTATTTTTTTCGCAACATTGGGTTGTAATGCTGCTTAATCACAAAATCTAATTGAAGAGAAGTATTTCTGGATATTTAGAAAATGCAATAATATACTATGATAAACTTTATATATGATACGGAATAGGAATTTATTTTGAAACTTAGATTTTATATTTGATTGCAATCATGGCTTTTTTCGAAAATTTTGGATTGTTGATTTCTGAGTACGAATTTTGTTTCACTTCAAGGCTCCAATTTTTGATCAGACAGTCCCCTATTTAGAAATCATTGTCAAGACTAAAACTTTAAGATGAATTAACTTAGAACTAAACAGTTATTATTTGATTTTGGCAGTTGAACAGTCGTTGCTTTTCTCTTCTCAATTCAATTTATCGTGGACGCATGCAGCCACGTGGTTTCCACATCTCAATACTAGCCAACTTCATGAATTTCTCAGCTTTAACCGACAACACTTTAAGAAAATTGACATTGAAGGAAATAAAAGCCACACATGATGTGTTGGAGAACATTAAATTCACACTGATTTTCCTGAGTAACGTACTATACATTTATTAACCCTAGAAGGGTTTGCTTTTAACTGATTTGTTATAATGGTTAGTAGTCCTCAGAACACTTCTCCGAAATTGGTCAAAACGCTGATCAATTAGTGTATTCAATTCTGTAATTGTCCCACCCTTTTTTCGAATCCAGGTGTTAAATATAACCGAGATTTTTAATGGTTAAAAAAAAATCATTACGGAATCCTCAAATTTTAACCTATCCCTGTATTTTCCTTTTCATCTTCCTCCAATCAAACAATCAAAATTATTACTATATCTTCAGATCTCAATTTCCTCCAGCTGAAACGATTTTGCTTTTTCCGACTTTTGAATTATTTCCACATACGGATGGATGCAAATTCATCCAGACCAATATGCTGGAAACGACAATCCTTTAATCTGGAGTGATCCCCTTGAAAAGTTCGCATACTAAAGCGATTTTGTCGAAACTCAAAATTGATATCTCCCAGCATTCCCACAAAGCATCATGGTCGCATTGAATTCTGCTGCTGTTGACATCCAGCATTTTCTCGTCCATAAACAAAGCAAGCGCTCCCTGGAAGCAGCATTGGGCCCGAATAATGCTCTTTTCGTGGTTTCTGTACTGTTTGAACTTCACTAAATCCCGTGGGATTGTTATTGTAGACGTGATTCTGTCGCTTGAGTAAATAAAGTCGGAATCTGTTTAGTGATGGTAAATTGCATTTCCGGAATTCCAAGGTCTATTGAAATATGGAATGCTCCCCGGGCCTGGACATGGTACCCATGCAGAATATGCGGGATTTGAATATGACATGATGCGATGAGATGACAGATTAACCTAATGTCCTTCCGCGGGTGGTATGTAAACACATTGATAGGTGCTTTGTACGCCTCATCTGCTTATGATGTCGGAATGTGACTTGGTGGACCTGATTTATAGGAAGCTCTTCGGAGGATAATTATTTTGAAAAGTTGAATGTTTGCAATTGACATTGAAAGGATGGCACAACTGCGTATTTATGGGGACGTAAATCGTTTTCGTAAATGACTGTTTCAGAATATGTTCCATTTTGGAGGCAATATTATTGCAGTATTATGTTATGCAATAGTCCAGTCATCAAAACTAAGACTATTCTGGGGTTGTGCTTCAAGAATATGTAAGATAGCGTAAGACGTTTCGGGTCAGTTCCTTTACCGTTTCCCAGGTAGCTTTAGCAATATATGCCTGCCATTGGGAAGAAATGTTTTTCCGTGGTTATTCGCTCCGCGAATAATGGATCCAAAACGCGATGCCCAAAGAGCTGAAAATTCCAACGCTAGTTGCATTTGTAATATAAATGACAACAAATTTTCACCAACCTCTAAGAAATCTATTTTGAGTTCCTTTTTAAAATCATATTTCTACTAAAGAAGTGGAAGCTAAGTGTGACTTAACCACTTCTATTCTCGGAAGCGAAATTTAAGGTGAGAAGACAGTTCGAGGAAAAGCATACTAATTTCAATTTGACCCAAGGGCTGATTTTTTTTATTCAGAAAGCACTATATACTTCGATCCATCATTATCAACGACGCTATGCTCCATCAGGAGGGGTCCGCCTCGTCTTCTTTTTCTTCCATGGATATGCCACGGTAGACCACCAAGTCTGTCGGTTTTACTTCGTCTGAAGAAATTGACAACCGTGATGATTTTGCTTTTATTTGAAGGAACACTCCGTATACGAATGACACGGTGGCTAGCTAGATCATCCAAGAGTAGAGGAACTTCACGAGATGTTATACGATTCAGAAATTGCTAAGGCTGAGCTGCTCATCATAGTGAATGAGGAGCCGACCGTTGAAATCATTGTCCATACCATCAAAAGATTAACAATTACTTGCAGGTTTTTTGTGATAAACCTACGGTTGTTGTTACTTGTGGCAGGTATGCCAGTATGATGCTTCTATACCAACGCACGCGCGTCGTACCTCCCGATGCCACGACATCGAAGCGCGTCCTATGATCCACTTCCGCGATTCTGAAGTTAGTCAGGTTTTCTGCCGTGGCGGACGACTTGAGTAGCTGTTACGAAAAGAGCGCTTTCAATACCGACTTAGTATTCATCACTATTCTGAAGCGAACTTTTTAAAGCATCTGCCGTCCGATGAACCAAATACCTCTCCTACCTTCCGATGACAGCTAGATCATATAAGCGGTCAGCGTTGGAAGGACTTCTGTAATTCCGAAAGACTGTTGATAGCAATTTGGTAGATCCCATTGCTTAAACGCTACCGATTGGTTGAAAATGAAATGTTCTGCATCAGGCCTGTGTTCGAGCAATATACCGACAATGACAAACTGATGAAAACTACCGACGTCCATAAACCGCACCAACAAGACCGTTCTACCCCATCACTTATCTGAGTCTCTTCCCAATCCTTGCCAACTTTATCAACATGGTAGGGAATTAGATGAACTAATGAAATATATAAATACATAGATACTGGAAGCTACTCACCTGCTCTGCATAACAGTGGATGACCCCTAGATGTGAAACTCGGCCTTGGATAGGCAAGGACAGCATGGCAACTACCATTGGATCAAAGGGACTGACACAAACTGCCAATGACGTATACTTGCATTTAAAAAAGCATCAAGGTTGGCACAGATGAAGAAAAAAAATAGAATGATATAGAATTGAGTTATTAAGGATCGGAGGAATGAGATGGCGTGAAATAGGAAAATTAATGCAGCGTGTAGCAATATGAAAGGATAGATGAGAGACAGATAGAGAAGGGTAACAACACTAGCAATAATAGTTTCAAACGCCCTGAGTATGAACTGGAAACTAATTTCAGGAGGATGTAGAGAGTGGCCTCATAAAAGATTCAGGCCATCCGGGTTTCCGCGGAAGGGACAACCAAGAAATTTTCCAAAGTAAGTGAAAAAACAACTTGGAAGTTGAAGCTGAGGAGCAGCTGTGAATGCTATATAAAAAAATACGAACTTTGCCAAAAAAAATGACATATGCCTCAATTTACCCGCAAAGAGCTTTGGAGTACAACTACTGCCCACCTCAGAAAGAAATTGAGAGGTAGAAACTGCATTTCAATCTTCTTAGGAGAATCCTTAAATGAAGGGGGAAGCGAGGAGAGAATATTTGGGATATAGTAACAGGTGTAATATAGAGCGAAGTCTGACCCGCCCACCTCAACCCATTGAGCCGGATTTTATCCACAACTTGATGGTCATGGTATCGCTCATAGATTTCGTCGTTCTGTAGGCTATGGAATAGTCCATCCTTATGTAAGGGACCAAAAGTTCTTTGTAATTTTCTTTTCTCAAACGCATCCAAGCGTTCGCAATTTTTCTTGCTAAGAATCCACGTCTTCGAGTCTTCATTGATGCACAGCTCAAGATCTCGTGCCAATTGTTGGTCGATCTGGATGAAGTTTGTAAGTCGATGAAAAGTCGATGAAAAGATTGTGCAACTGATGGCCATATTCTAATAGTTTTTCCATTGGTTGCAGCACAGAGAAAATCTAATATATGGGCCAACGACGTTCTGGGCGTATGGATCTATCCAACGTAATAGGGTACCGGAGAATATCTTATAGATGGAAGCCAGCAATGTGATAACTCTATAAGTGCTGCACTCTGTGATGGTTCCATTTTCATGTATGGGGCAGATAATGCCTCGTTGTCAGTTATCAGACATTGATTTAACCATTTCGGCTGTAATTCTATCGGTTCCTGGCTAGTTGTGATTTATAAGCCAATTAATTGCACGGACTTGTTCTTCTATATTTGGTAGTGGCAATATTTGTCCATCGCCTTTCTTGTGCGGTACGCTTTCTCAAGTTCCGCCTAATTCCTTCTGATTGCGGAATTTAAAGGACACCCGTGTGCATCCGACTTCAGCATTTCCCCGACATTGTTCTGCGGGTTAGGCTGATTTTCAAAGAGTCTTGTAGGCTCCTCTTCTCTGAACATAATCGTGGACAATACAACATGTGACATGCCCCGTGTCGTCGTTAGATAGGTGAGGTGGGTATCAGTGGCCGCTTTGAAGAGCTCAATTAGCGCTACGGTGCGTCGTTTTGATGCGACAAACTCCTAATGCAATGACTGCTGTTATAGGGGCAAAGGGGCAGAGTCCAATCCGCTCAAATCTTCAGAGCCCGCCCATAGCATTCATGAAGTAAAGCAGCTACCCCACGTAAGTTTACCTAGTATCCGTAGCCTAAATCTAGCTAAGCTGGGCAATCATAAAGGGAGTGCCTGGTGGTTTCTCCTTCTTCATCGCAGCTTCAACAATGCGAATTGTAGAGTATGCCGAGTTGGGTCGCATGCTCCCCTGTAGGCCAGTGCTTTGTGCAAGCCGCCGTAATCTTATATGTCTTTGCACGAGACTGCCAGAAGAGCTTTTGACACCGGGTTTTGTTATAGACGGTCGAAATCCTCTTTGACTTGGCACTGGTGGTGGGCCTTTGCTACCTGCTGTCCGCGGCTGCTAGATAGTGCGAGTAGAGATTAGAGCCCCGCCTTACCAGTATGTCAGCCCGCTCATTCACCTCTGTCCTCCTACGACCGGGAACTCAGACAAGGGTGACGTTGTACTGTCCCAATAGCGTGGAGGATGTCGCTGCTAAGTACAATGCCTTAATGGCCGCTTAGCTGTCGCTCAGGATGGCTATGTTACGCTTGGTGCTTGGATCATGCCCCATCCATTGACAGGCTTCCAATATCGCCAGTACTTCCGCTTGGAATACAGTGTGAAACTTGCAAAACCGTATGACTCGAATACACTCCCGCATCTGATATATCGTGTGTATTCGAGAAAACTCGTATAACAACTTTGATTCGTCAGTGAAGAATACTGTGTCATAGCCGAAGTGCGTGGGGCTTTCCCGAAGTAGGGCTTCACTGTCCAGCATCCGGACTCACGCAGTCTGACGGCATTACACGCTACAACGGATTTAATGTAGAGGTCTAGGGGTGGGGGTGCAGCAGCACATTGGGAGCGTTTGCCGGCCATAACTGCAGAGGCCCGGTAGCTCCTGCACAACGCCTACCACTACACAAGAAGCCGTACTTTAGGATGGGGCACACCACAGCTATGTACATCTAAAGAACCATCTTCGGCCAGACGCTCCTTTAGTTTGCAAAGGTTCTCTTCCAGGCATAGAAGGCAGCGCAAGTTTTCATAACCCGCGGCTCTCTATTCAATCTCCAATTTAGGTTTGGATCCCGGATTACACCCAGATACTTTACATCGGAGGAAAGAACCACCAGAAGTGGAATTCGGGTTACCTTATCTTGGTGGTGAATAACATCAGTTCCGTAGGGACACCTTTCCCAATGTTCCTTCTATAATCTCACTCATAATGGAGAAAAACATTCCTGACACCAATTCGTCGGCATACGCCACCACCTTCACCATGCTCCAATCCAATATCCATAAAATTTCGTCCATTACTATTAATCAAAGCACCGGGGAGATGCCGCCACTCTTGGGCGTGCCTCTGTTTCCAGCTCTGGTCAAGTGGGTTCCTCCCAAATCCGTGTGGATTAGCATAGTTCTTAGTATGGCTATTATCCAATGCTCAATCGCAATTCTATGCTGGCCAAGGCTTCCTTAATGGCGTTAGAATTAACGTTGTAGAATGTTCCCTCTAGAAAGGCGTTCTCTTCATAACCGTCCTTAGGTGGATGTCCAGGACGCACTTTAGGACCTTTAGCACGAAAGACGTGCGGTTGGTTGGTTCAAATTCCTTCGCGGACTGCTTTCGGTAAGAAAACCATTCACGCGTGCCTCCAAAACTATGGTACGTATCCTAAAGAATGATAGCCCCGCTAAATTTTGACAAGCCACGCCACAGTCATTTCCTCTTGTTTCTATTGAATTATTGCTATTATGTCACCTTGGCCCGGAGATTTATATGCGGAAAAGCTGTGGTGGAGTACAAGCAGAATAGCCGAGGCATATTTATCTGCACTGCCGTCGGCATGATCTGCTTGCGTGGGGGTTCGTCAGTTCGCGTCGGACCGTCGCTACTCAACTCCTTAAACAGCTCATTACCGACTTCGACTGGATCCAGGTCGTCGTCCGGTTTTGCGAAGCAGAACACTTTCATCTTTGCGTTCCCGGCTCCGAATCGCATTTTGTAGTCTGCCTTTTCCAGTGCCTCCAGGCACTTTCTATGTATACGGGGCAGAAAAGTTTCGTTAAACGCCTGGGATCCCTTCTCCTGGATAATTACCTCGCCGTCCACGGGGATCTTGGGGTTTTGAAAGCACAGAGATTGAGCAGGAGTCTTTATCCATGTGGATCTTTAGCAACCAGATGCGAGCTACGGATTCCATGGTAATCTCGTCGTAGGGGAATCTTATTCAAGCACAAATCGAGAAGGTTCCTGGAGAATTGGTCTTAGCCAGGTATAACATGGAAGCCACGGACGTTTGGCGTTCAGGAAATGCTCGATGATCACCTCCAACAGCCTGGCCTCAACGTTGATAGTTACCTTCGGCGCTGGTTTGCCGCTAGCGGAATTGCCATCCGCCAGCGGCACACGTAAGTGACTCCTGGCCGCGTTGCTGAAGAGATTCATAGTTCGTGTTGCGTCAGCTAGCTGTCTCCAGAGGTTCCTTAGCGGTTTGGTTAGCTGGTTTGGCACACGTCTTCCGTTATATTCTTCAACAATCTCCTGGCATTGAACGAGGTCCTTTTCATCCCACTCGTCGACAGTATCGGCCTCCTTATTCTTCGCAATTTTCTTTAGAATATGCATGGTCTTCTGGTATTGGTTCTTGAGCAGGATTGCAATGGACCTCCGCTTCTTAGCCAGTTTTTATTAGTCCGTGTTTTTTAAGGGGGTCCCCGACATTGACGGTTTTGGGTTAGAAATACTATCGCTTCTACTCGATACACCCAGCTCGACGCCAGTGGATTCCAAACTGGAAAGCACTACTCCGTCTGCCGCTTTGCTCCGAGAGGTCCCTGCGATTGGTTTCAGTACAGCAGTGCTACGGCTGGCACCGATTGTACGCCGCTCGACGGCTACTGTCTCCTGGCTGGATGTCAGCAGCTCAGCCTCCGATGATGCATTTGGCATCATCTCCACTTCTTTTATAGCCGGGGTTTTTTTTTTAATTTAGTCCATGCCACGAATGGTCCAAGAAGAATGTCCACTAGCTAGCTAGCCTGGGGTAAAGAGTTATTTGAAACTGAAGCTGCATCTGGGTCCTCAGGTGTGCAAACACATTTAGGACAAAAGGGATCCAACCTGAATTGGTGCAGATAGTTTCTGCAACCACCATGCCCTGACATGAATTGTGTCAGGTAGTTAATCTCGTCGTGTCTGTTCGCTGAATCCCATCTTTAATACGGGAATGAAAGTGTGGATCCAGCGGTCCCCCTGCGAGTCATCCCACCGTTGTTACCATTTTTACAGCGACGCTCGCCTTGCCGCGTACACAGAGCGACAGTTTGAAAGAAATACAACTATTATGGGCAAAGTTATGGAAGGTCAAAATTTTGTATTTCCTGTGAATCATGTAATGATCAGATTTTATCTGAGTGTAATTATGCGGTGTTTCCAGCGATTAATTATTTGAAATAATAAAAAACTTGTTTTTCTTATTCGCTAGTGTTTATATTTTTGTTTTTGCAATTACCGATACTTGGGGAACCACTTGTTCCCTTCATCAGTGCTAACAAGTCCTTGTCGTTAACAAGTCCATAACAATAAGGACTTGTTAGCACTGAAGAAGGGAAGGGTTCCTGAAATATCGGTAATTGTAAAAACAAAAATATAAACGCTAGCGAATAAGAGAAAACAATTTTTTTATTATTTCTTAGATTTTATATTTTAATTGACGATTTCCGAGCGCAGGTGCTCGTTTGCTGTCTTTCTTGCAGTCTTCCAGTCTTTCTTGATTAACGAGAAACGCAGGGAACGTGCCGGCACTCCGGAAAAACTTATATACAGTGTTTCTTTACTATACCCTTTGCCTCGCTCACAAGCGGCTCGTTGTTTTCGGTTGCGCCGTTTTGCCCTTTCGTTTGCCTGATTTGGATAAAATTACGAGGCATTCAAATCATCATCCACTGTATCAAGCCACCGTTGTTTTGGTCGTCCTTTTGGTCGTTCCCATCAGCTTAGATGTTCAGATCAATCTCGGGGAAGACGCTTCTCACGCAATTTGTCCACGCTCGGTGCAACCCCATATCGATCTCGGATATCCTCACTTCGGATGTAATAAAGACGTGTGCACCATTTGTGGAACGCCACTCCATTCAGGGCGCTTATGCGTGAAGCAATTCCATAACGCAATTCTTCGCTGGTTGATGGCATTTCTCCAATATATTTAAATCGCTCAGTTCTGCGCAGGACACTACCAATGAGAGTGATATTGCCTGATTCATGAGGATCAGTTGTAAACAATTTAGTTTTATTCAGATTTAAGGGGGTCATCCCGTGCGTCGGATCCGAGAAATCGATTTTTTTCTGGCATCAATTGTATCTAGATATAGTGTAGAATATATGGGCAAAGTGTTTTTTGATATTCGGAGTCGCTCGGAAATTACAGTATTAAATAAGTAAAATGTCACATGCTTGATTTATGTCGATCGCGGTAATAAAACGAGTATTTATCGGTCCAAATGACGTTCGAATAACTTCGCTAAAACCATAAGAATTGAAGCCAAGGTTTTCCATGTGCTTCTTCAAGAAACCTAAGCTCTATGGACTAGGTATAGCAGATTAACGGTCAGTTAAGATTTTATGGTTGAAAATCGAATTCTCCTTTTTAAATGCGTTTTTCTTGAAACTGCATGTTGAAAATCTGCTGCCACCATAGCTCAAAATTTATCCAATGAAATTTTTTGAAATTTTCACGACTTATTCAGAACATATTTCTACGGTCCGCAAACTAGGATAATTGCTATTCATTCAGTAGTTTTTTTTCATTAAAGAAGCTTTAAAAAAACTCCAAAATTCACAAACAAAAGTTTAACAAGGCACCAAAGATTTAGTTTTTAATATTTTTTAATAATCCTAGTTTGCGGACTGTGGTTAAGTCTGCACGTTAAAATGCCGTTTACTTTTTTCTTTACGATGATCGCCGCGCCCTCTAGCGTGGCAGCAGGAAAACACTTTTTTAGGAAATGGGTGTATAAATTGCTCTGTATTCCAATAACCAACTATGCGATCGGGCTGAAAAAATTACTATGCACGCTCAAGATATTAATAAATTTATGGTAAAAAATTCGTATTTGTATCTTTATCTAGTTCTTCACAAAAAAATTCTAGATAAAGCGAAAAATATGGCCTTCACTGAGACCTTGTTTTATGGGGCGTTGGATGTCCCGTGTGACAGTGTCCCGAACAATGAGAAGTGGTGAGAGGGCGTTTTCTTGATGAACGCCGGCAGAAGCACCAAGCGGTTTTGATGCACCCATCACACTTCGAACTGTATTTTTCGGATCGTGATAGAGTAATTTAACGCAGCGCGTGCTTTGTAGGACTAGGTACGGTCATAGAGCAAACCAGATGAGTTCGTGTTGTTCACGATTAAACGTTTTCTCTAGATCCACAAATGCAATGTAAAGAGAGCAATGCTTTTCACGGTGTTCCACCATGAGTAATCGTGCAGTGTGTATTGCGTTAGTAGGATTCGTTAACGTATCGCAGGATTTCCGTTAGTGGATGTGATGCTAACCGTCGCAATTGGAGAACATCGGCACCAAAGATCTGTTGCCTGATGCGTCCATAGGCGGGGCATCCACATAGGATTCCGCTTCCTCATTACAGGAGGGACACGTATCATCTTCGGTAATTCCTATTCTGAACATATGCCTAGCTAGTGAATTATGGCCTGTCAGAATGCCCACAATATATCTGCAAGTCCTCCTGTTTTTCGACAGCTTCACATACTGGAACCACTGGAACTCCCATAATTGAAATTTCGTTTGCGTCAATTCATCATCGGATCCATATTTACGCTGCAAATGTTTCCCAGATAACAAGGAAATGCGCATTTAAGGGCTGAACCTGGCCGTCTAAGAGGAAATGTAATAAATGTGGTATAAGTGACACTGTTTAACATTACTCCTTCTCAGGTCTGCTACAGGGATTAAAGGGCGATGGAGCGCTTTCAAGAGCTCATCGATAAAATGGATACATCTATGCAATTTTACTTTTGTTTTGTAGAGTCGTGGAGGGTCTTAGTGGTTACACTGTTTAAATAAAATGAATTAGAATTAGCTGCAAACTTTACGATCGTTTTACTGCCAATTTTGCGAGATGCATTTAGGGGTTGATTGATGCAACTGCTATGAAAATCATTGATTTACTGCGGCTACCCACTTTGGGCGCCAACCTTTTGCCGGGAAAGTTTTGCTTGAATAGGAGGAGGTCGATGATTCACAAAAGTTGTCGGTTTCGCTACACAGCCATTCTGAGTTAGACTCCTACTTGTCTGTAATTTTTTAATAATTGCACTTTGCAAATCCTGGGCATTCTGGAAAAGAAGCTGTTCCGTGACGCTTTCCTTCCCGAATTCAATTTGGAACACATTCCTTCAAATTTTATAGAGCAGCCCCAAAATACATTTTCACACGAGAAAACTTGAGATTGTTTAATTGTGTAGCAAGCTCCACTATTTGCCTACACAAAAGACAGTAAGCCTGCAGGAAGGTATTTATAAATTCACAGCGATGAAAACTCTTCGACTAACTTTCATTACGTTTTCTTCGGCTCGCTTTTCTCTGAACGCAATAAACAACTTTACACTTTGAACTTCATTCCTTGACCTTACTGTTGCCATAGAAAGTGAACAATAAGGACATTTGCTAAAAGCATTTGAAAGTTTTAATTGGAAGAAAACGCTCTAAGATTTTTTCCAAGCATTAAGTGAGCGGATGAATCTCTTGGCCTTCAAACTTTGCAGGACAACGGCAAAGACAATAGTATGGAATTTAAAGCCGAATGGACTTCCAGGAGTGGTTAGAAAGTCAGAGGTCGTAGTTAACAAAAAGTGGATGAAAGACGTAATGAAGGAAAAAGTTAGGAGGTGGTTGATGTATGAAATCATTCGCCAAAACCAACTGCTAAGGTAACCATTGCAAAGAAGCTGAAAGCAGTCGAAGTGGGAAAAAGGTTAGAGCCAATGGAGATATTAATGCTCAATGGTCGTACAATGGAAATGTCTGCCTTTCGTATCGTCTAAATTGAATAAATAACTCTTCCAATCAATGGCACTACGTGGCTTGATTCGACATAGAATCTTAGCGTGTGGTAATTGGGAATATTGCGTATCTTGATTTGATAATAATGGAAGAATTTACATAGTTGCCAGAAGAAGTTAGAAATAATAGCTTAATAAGTTTTTTTTTGTATTGATTTTAAGGAGTATATAAATTTAGATATTTATTCTTAATACATAATGATGTGTAGAAAACTGAATTTGTTGAAACTTGCTATTTTTACAAACCTGAGTTGTGTGCTAGAAAAATATTTATTTTTAAGGTTTATGTGGAGTAAAAACAAATAATCTTCCAAAGGCACTGGTACACATGTAGTTCGGGACTTTTACCCTCTAAAACCACCCACTAATTCATGTCCTTGTTCCCGCGGAACCAAGCCTCTTCGTTGGCCAATCGATTGTATTTGAAACTTTGTCTTTCTCACCTCCTTTGCCTCTCTCAATCTGCACTGAGTTCGTCCCACCATGTCATTAACTGCATTCCAGTTTTCCTGGCAAGCAAGAGTCTTCCCAATTATATTTTCCGGTCCTGCCGTTTCTCCCAATGTCTCCTATATACTCTCCCTTTCCTCTGTGGATTTAGAGCAATGGAAGAAAGAAGAAACCGGAACATGATTTCTGGAATATCGTCGCAGCTAGGACAATCAGTTGAGTTGTCCAGTTTCACAGTATCTGCATGCCCCGTGAGAAACTGTGTGAGATCATAGTTTATCCCACCATGCGTTTTCTCCGTCCAAACCTGGATACTGCGAATCAATCTGTGGGTCCATCTTCACTTTCCGCCCAAATTGGCGCTGCGTAGAACAGTATAGGGCACACTACTCACTAGTTATAAGCAGCCTTGGAGTGCATTGCGGGCCTCCAACATTTGGCATCATTCTTGCCAGGGCCATGCTTACATAGGACGTTTTGGTGCAAACGTGGTGTAACAGCTGCTTGAAGTTCAGCCCATCATCTTCGCGGCTTCGTAATAAGCACCGTTTCTGTTTTATCTTCCGTGGGTGCAGGACCTGTATTTTTCAGCCACTTCTTTATAGTAATGATTACTTCGAATGAATGCAGTTCCACATCCGCCCCATGTTTTGGAACAACAATCGTCGCTATGTCATTGTCGTAACCGACTATTATAAACTCGCTTCCATGAGATGTTGAGGACATAGCGGTCCTAGATGTATCTTTTGGTTCCCTTGTCAGTATCATACCAGAGCCTTCTACCTATTAAATAACTGTCAGCAGGCGCAGCTAGGTAACTGTGTACACCAATCGCCGCTAATGTCCTAATGAGGTTTCAACTGGCCAAAGTAAACGCGTTTTCCGCATTAAGAGTAATCGTTGCACAATATTTGCAAGTGCCACCTCTCACGTGCATGTCATTTTCTGTCAAGCCAATGACCATTTTGATGTCGTCGAGGGTTGATCGGGCCGTGCGGAAGACGAATTCTCGGTCTGATAAGCGTCCCAGATTCTTCGCTCCAACATTTTCCCGATAGTGTCCAATATACATATAGGTCTGTAGGAAAATGGTTCAGCAAGAGGTTTACCAGGGTCAGACAACAACACTAGCCTTTGTCTTTTCTATATCTCAAGAAAGATCCCATCTACCAGACATGCTCCAAACAATTCTACAAATATATCTGCCCTCGGCTTAACAGCTTTTCGTTTTCTCCCAGCCTACCGAAAATTTACATTACTTCTTTCGTCATTATTGGGGGTATCATCAACGGCGCAACAACCGGTATCCAACCCTGATAGGGCATCCCATTGTCGTAGACCGTTGTTGATGTCGAATGGTCGTGAGAGTGATCCTGCTGCTTTTATCTGGCCTCGCACATTGATCAGGGTCAGCCTAGTCAGTGTTATGAATTTCGTCGGGATACCGAATTTTCTCATGGCCGTGTACAGTTTTACCTTGGCTACACTATCATAGGCGGCTTTAAAGTCGATGAATAGATGGTGCAACTGTTGTTCATATTCCAACAGTTTTGCCATCGCTTGCCGCAGAGAGAAAATCTGATCTGTTGCTGATTTGTCTGGAGTGAAGCCTCTTTGGTAAGGGCCAATGATGTTCTGGTCGTAAGGGGCTATCCGGCCTAGAAACATATCGGGGAATATCTTATAGATGGTACTCAGCAACGTGATACCGTCCTTTTTATGTATGAAACAGATAATGCCTCGTTGCCAATCGTCAGGCATTGATTCGCTGCTCCATTGATGTAATTGGTCGCCTTCATATTTAACCAATTCGGCTGTAATTCCATGGGCTCCTTTTGGCTTATGATTTTTAAGCCGATGAATTGCACGCACTGTTTCTCCTATACTTGGTGGTGGCACTATTTGTCCGTCGTCTTCAGCTGGCGGGACCTCCAAATCGCCGATGTTCTGGTTGTTCAGTAGCTCATCAAAGTACTCAACCCATCGCTCCAATATGCCCATTCTGTCGGAAATCAGATTTCCCTCTTTGTCTCGGCAGGATGAGCATCGTGATGTATAAAGTTTCATCCCGCTGGTTTGTTGGTAAAACTTCCGCACCTGGTGCGGTTGCCCCCTGTATTTTTCTAGTTCACAGACTTGTTGGTTCTCCCAGGCTTCCTTTTCCGTCTGTGAAGTTGCTTCTCCGCTCGACGGAGTTCGTGATAAGTCTCTGCGCGTGCCCGCGTTCTTTGAGAATCCAACATTACTCAGTGTGCAGAATTCTTCCGATCTGTTGCTAGCTTACATTCATCGTCAAACCAGCCGTTCCGAATTTTTTTGCGGCTGGGGCCAAGTATCTTTGTGGCCATATCAATGATAACGTTCTTCACGTGGTTGGGAACACCATTTGTTGGTGCTTTATCTCCAGGATCTCTGTTGACTGCAGTTATTGCGGCATCCATTTCCCTCTTATAGGTGTCGTGGAGGGTTGTGGATGGCTTCAGTATTCACTCGCACCTGGTTGTCAGAGGGGATTGTAGGTGGTGTCGTAACTCGTGCTCTGAGCACCATGCGAACGAGATAGTGATCCGAGTCTATATTGGTCCCCCTATCTGTTCTAACATTCATCAAGGCTAGGAGGGGGCGGCGTTCAATCAGCACGTGGTCAATTTGGTTGGTCCCGTCTGGAGAGGCCCACATGTGTTTGTGAACCGCTTTCCCGCGCAAACCAGGTACTTCCAACAACCATTTCGTGTGATGCTACTAACTGGATAATGCGCAATCCGTTATCATTGATATCCTTATGTAAGCTATGGGAGCCCACGTATCGCCTGAGTACTGGCCCCGGCCCTGTTTGACTGTTGAAATCTCCAAGTATGATTTTGATATCATACTTGGGACAGGCTTCGAGGGTCCGCTCAACTGCCTCGTAGAAGGTATCCTTCTCCGACTCTACAGTCTCCTCTGTAGGGGCGTGAACGATTATGAGGCTTGTATTTCTAAACTTGCCTCGCAAACGCAGGCAACAGAGCCTTTTGGTTATATTTTCAAAGCCGATAACAGCAGGTTTCATTTTTTGGCTGACTAAGAAACCTACTCCGAGCACATGGTTTACTGAATGACCGCTATAATACATGGTGTAGCGGCTCTTCTCCAGGAAACCGGTCCCTGTCCATCGCGTCTCTTGTAACACTGTTATATCAGCTCTATATTAGGACAGGGTATCGGCTTGCTGTACAATAGCATGCGGTCTGTACAGGGAGCGTACGCTCCATTAGAAAATGCGCAGATCGTTAATCCGTTGTTGTTGCCGGGTTCGTCGTTGTATGATCCATCCTGTCCGAGGCTCCTTTCGTGGCTTCGTAACATCGGTTTTCCGTGTAGGGTTGTCAGCCCTACCCAAACCTGGAGGACCAGTTGGTACATTTAGTCCCGTTTTTAGGCGCGGGAAACTCGCCTTCATCCTTCTCCGTCTGCAGTTTTTCATAAAGAAAGAACTCCCAGCGATCAGCACATGGAGGTGGAGATAGGATTTTGTAGTAGAGCTGTTGGTGTTGGTTCAGCAGGCATTTCCCAAGTTTTATGCTCCATCGTGGGTACTCCACCGAAAACCGATATTACGAAGCCACGAAAGGAGCCTCGGGCAGGATGAATCTTACAACTGGTTGTTTTGCTTATATTATTTGCTAGTGAATTTGCATGACTACTCATTTCGTTATATTTTTACATGAATACAATTACTAATATCAACTAACACTCTCTTCACTTTCTCACTTCCCACCTCTTCCTTTTTCTTTCTTAACCCCGTAAGATTGTTAATACAATAGGGACATCCTCCTAATATCATGAGGATGTCAAGGAACGGCGGAAACCTCCGAGGTCGCGTCACAAAACATGGATCGAGGATGTTATCCGTCGTGGATCCTCCTTTTTGATAACGGCACTCGGTTCCGGAATTCTACGGCTCCTCGTGCGTAGCCTTTTTAAGGTTTTGTGTGAAACAAAACCTTATTAGAATCGAGACGGTGTCTGTCTGTCTGTCTGTCACACCCGATTTATTCGGAAACGGCTAGACCGATTGTCACGAAAATTGGTGAGAGTATGTAATCTGGTGTTCCCTTTACATGCAGTAAGTGACGCCATCTTGTGTTAAGTTTAAGGGGGGGCTCCCCGTACATGTGAATGGAGGGTGCAAATTTTTTTTCACAGAATGTAGCCATGTAGGGTATCAAATGAAAGGTCTCAATTAGTACTTTTCGAATCTGGTTCAATATATGATATTAGATGAAACATATGGGAGTGAGGGTTCAAAATATAACCCACAAAAAGTGTAACAGGTCTCGTTCTCAGAACCTATCCAACCCAAAAATCTGAAAAAAATCACAGTGGTGCATCTCTAAAAAATCTAGGCCTCAAAATATATCCAGTTCCGATATCTGCACAAATAAAGTTAATAATAGTATATTTCCACATTTTAGAAATTTATCCGGCACCCCCCTTATGTTCATCCGGGAAGTACAAAATTTGGCAGGCGTGTAATGAAGAATATAATGCACAGTTTGGTTAAGTTTGAAGAAAATCTAATTATTATTAACAAAGTTATAGGGAGTGAAACTTTACAATTTTTTGTGAATTTCGTGCACTCTACAACCTGCATGACGTCATCATCACATATCAATTCGTCAATACCACAAAGAAATGAGCTCTTATGAATTGGGTGGAAAAGGATTATTTTGTTTCAGTTTTTTAGCCATTTGTCAACCAGACATATGTGTATGTGGTATATAATATATGCGTGCTAATGAACTTTGCGGGTAGTGCCTAATTCAAATAGATATAAGAAGTAAATCGGAAATATGGGTACGATCAAATTATATACGTGCATATGCACATATATATGTGTACAGTATTCGGAAATAGGCAGTTCGTTTGTTTAGGGTGAGTGTAATATGTACGTATGTCTCGTAGTTTGGAAAAATATAAAGGATTATTTTGGATTTGTAGCTGTATATACGGATAGAGAAATGTGCGTTGAAATTTTCGTACATAAGATGAACACAAAAACTTTATACCCGAAGCGCGAGCTTCCTGTATTCCGACTTGCTTAGGTTTAGCTTGCGTGTGTGTATTTCGTTAGGTGCGCGCGAATCACAATGTTTGAGTATTTTTCAGGATCCGATGCGGCCCGGCGCACCGACAAAGACACGTGAATTTTTGTGGAAATGGCACGTGAGGGATCGAAGCGGCTAAAGAACCGCCCCACCCCCCCGCTTACATTCTTGTGCCTAGCTAGTACAAAGTCGTGCAAGCACGTGTCGACGCAGCATTTTCATGTAGGTTCAAAATTTGGGGGCGGACCTTTACAGTCAATTTCCCCACTCTTTTATGTTTTTGGGATAGCTCATCACTCTTGGTCGTCTCCGGCCACTTAAGATGGTCTTATGACACCGAAAGCTTCAGGAATCCTCCTTGAACTCCGTATAATTGTCCGTAAAAACCATCCTTTTCCTCATCCATCCAAAGTTTCTTACATAAGAGAATATCAAAACCTTTCATACGTAAAGCGCCTAGTTTCCGGTTTTAAATTTAAAGTTGTCTTATTTTTTTGTTCTCGCTTAACATGCTCATTTGTTTCCAAATTTCCAACAGCATTTCCTCCACCCACTTAAATTAATTCAGGCGGGAACTTTATTGCACCTATCAAGAATTCGGCAATCATCCATTACTTAGTTGAATACATTGGATACTCGTAATATCCACGCTTTATTGTCTCACCAATTCTCGAAATTATTTGGGAAATTTCGTCATGTGCGCTTTTCCGCTCGCACGTAATTCACACCGTTTTTCGCGACTCTTTGGGAAATTGGCTAATGAAAATTTTTCTCATAAATTCCGCAGTTGTACAAGAACAAGACTCTTTTAATTGGTTGTGAGTGAGTGGATAATTGAGTGGTATCGCCGCCATGCCCGTACTTACGACACCATGGAAAACTCATGAAATTTAATGAGTCGAACGGAAGAATTGCGGGAACTGAATTAATAATTGGATTGAATTCATTCAGCGCGTTTACCGAAGGGAGGGTAGTTGACTGGATACAAGCGTTGTTGGCAATTAATTTTTTTTCTAGAATTGAGATTGAGAACGTGAGAAGAAATCGATTAGTCGTGATTTGGATGTCGTCGTTTTGGGGCTGTAACGAGTTAGTGTTTCCAACGGAAAAACATTAAATTAAAACCTTTTGGGTCCCGTTGCCTCGTGATTGAAACAGTTCCACCATTGAGGATTATTGGGAACATGTAACTACTGTTCAAAGCTGTGGAAAATCCCAAGAGTCCTTCACTGAAGGACCACTGGAAATGATGAAAGTATTAAAAATGGCAAAGCCAAACATAAACATAATATTTTATCGATGAAAGTTTTCCAAAGTAATTAAAACGGGTTTGAAAGTATATTACAATTTCGCCTCAATTTGTTTTGTAATTGGCAATATCCTTCTGAACTATGGTTGCGGATGCGTACTTAAATTTCTAGGCTATATGTGATTGCCAGTTACGCCTGGCATCGGCCTGCTGAAGTTGTTTCAGTTCCCTCAGGACCTTATGCACCCATTATTTCTAAATTTAGTGCGTACTAACTTACTGCCACAGTAACTGCAATCTAGGCTTTTTAAAATCAGCTATTAAGGCAACAGATCAGATTTCCTCTCGGCGGCAAGCGATGGAAAAACTGTTGAAATTTGGACACCAGATGCACCATCTATTCATCGACTTCAAAGCCGCCTATGATAGCATAGCCAGGGTAAAACTGTAGACGGCCATGAGAGAATTTGGTATCCCGACGAAATTCATAAGACTGAGTAGGCTGAGCCTGACCAATGTGAGAGGCCAGATAAAAGCAGCAGGATCACTCTCAAGACCATTCGACATCAACAACGGTCTACGACAAGGGGATGCCCTATAATGCGTCCTCTTTAACCTGGTCCTAGAGAAAGTGATCCGTGATGCTGACGTAAATGCGAGGGGTACGATCCTCTTTAAGTCCACCCAACTACTGGTCTATGCTGACGATATCCACATCATGGAAAGAACCACCCGAGACGTACAAACTGCCTTCATCCAGATCGAGCACGCGGCGATTAGCGCGAGATCTTGGGCTGCACATCAATGAATGAAAGACAAAATATATGGTGGCAACGTCAGCACCGAAGACGATCCAACCAACAACATCAAACCGCACTGGTCAAACAGGAAGAATAGAAATAGGAAATACAACTTTGAGACCGTTGATAATTTCTCCTATGTAGGGTCGAAAATCACAACCGATAACAGTTACGATGATGAAATTCGCGCACGGTTGGCGTCAACCAAGAGACCCTATTTCAGCTTACAAAAACTGTTCCGCTCGAAGCGTCTCACCATAGAGTCAAAGCTCTTTCTGTACAAGACAATGACCGTGCCAGTCCTCATGTATTCCACGGAGACTTGTTTTCGTAGGAAAAAAAATTGCGAATTCTTGGCCGCATTCGAGAGAAGAATCCTCCGAAGAATGTTTGACCTCTTACATGAGGATGGACGATTTCGTAGTCTACATAACGACGAAATCTATGAGCGATACCATGACCGTCATGGAGATTGCGATTTTGCTGTCTAGTGATAATTCCTTCATTACTTTTTGCAGCCTTCAAAAATAGCTGTGTGGAGTCCACCCCCGTTGCATGGTAGCCTTGTTTGTTTTGAAGGTTTTCAGGCAGTCAATCACTTCACTTTGGGCTTGGACAGGCGCTTGGTAAATATTCTATTCACTGTCTACCTCCATTGGACGTACATTCTCCTGGGGACTCGACGTTGAAGAGATTGTTGGTCTTCTATTTGTTTCATGGTCCACATGTCACTGTCTTAAGGCAGAAGCAGCCGAATCAAAGTGTTACATACAGTGAACCAATTATAAAGTTGGACAGTAGCTGCAGTACACTTTGAAGTCAAATATTTCGGAACTCAGTTTATATTTTTAAATAGCCTATTGGAAAAAAACAATATACTGGTTTGTGCGTTTTCTACTGTTATATTTTAAAAATAGCGATACAACCAAAAATGAGCTTTTGCCTAGCGAAAAGAACTTGGACACTTCACATTTAATACAAAGAGAAACTTGTGATAACAATTGAGTAAATTATTATTTTGTGTGGAAACCATTAAATTCTTAAATTGCAAGAGATCTTCTTTTCATTGATCCTACGAGTATTTCGGTAACTTCAGCAGGAAAGACCTCCAGATGACCTTTATGTGATTCTTCAAGTCCTTTTTGCCTTTTGCATCTCTTTTGAGGAGCTCCTTTTGGACGTGTGCCCACAAAAGTTCTACCAGATCAAATCCAGGCTCCCAGGTGATTGAGAAGGATCCCTTTTGATTTTACAGAGGACCCCTTTAAATACCTTGGGTGTGTTTGGAATCATTGTAATGATCTAACATTATATCAGATGACAAACCCAATATAGCAACCGTAGCTGGTATGTACTGACTTAGTGTGTCAAGTATTTAGAATAGATATACAATATATATATTAGTCTACTTCCAATACTCTGAAATTAATTCGAAAGACTCCACAGATAAAATCATTCCTTTCGCGCTCCGGAAACGTCATTCCTCACTATTAATTCGACCTCGCGCACAAGCTTTAGGAGCTAAAACTTCACTCACCGTTCGAATGCTAACCTTAATAGCTGATTTTAAGAAGCCTACATTGCAGTCACCGTAACAATAAGTAAGTACGCACTAAGTTTAGGGATAATGGTTGCATAGAGTCCTGAGGGAAATGAAACAACTTCAGCAGGCCGATGCGTAGCCTGGGTAAGGCGCTGTTCCTAATTCAACGATAACTGGCAATCATATATAGCCTGGAAATTTAAGTGCGAATTCTACCTATTTTAATGACGTTATCTTGGATTATACGCAGTAATCCTGGTCCTTTAGAGGCCATCACATCATGAAGCTGCCACCGACTTGTTTTACTGTTGGCTTGTGTGTGTGTGGTGGGAGGGAAGCTATAGCTCCTGAGTGCTCAGGCCGTGTTGGCCCATTGTACTCGCCACCCCCATCTAACAGAATATTCTGAATTCGTTAACGTATCACAGGATTTCCGTTAGTAGATGTGATGCTACCCGTCGCAACTGGAGAACATCGGCAACAAAAATCTAATGCTTGTTGCGTCCCTAGGCGGGACATTCACATAGGAAGTGCTCCATGCTCATTCCAGGAGGGACACGTATCATCTTGGATAATTCCTATTCTGAATATATGCCCAGCTAGTGAATTAGGGCCGGTCAGAATGGCCACAGTACCCCCGCAAGTCCTCTTGCTTTTCGACAGCATAAACTTTGCGATACGCATGTTTGGTTCTGGCAGGAAAAAGTTTGGTGTGTCTAGCAGCATTTAAGCTCTGCCTCCTGTCATTGCGGGAAGCTTGTTTCCAGTTTTTAAAGAAAGCCTTAGCCAGTGCTATTGATACTCCAACTGCTGGTTCCGGGGTCTCAGCATGGGGGAACTGACCCCTCTTTCGCTAGAGCATCCGAGATTACATTTCCGTCTACGCCACATTGACCCAGAGTAGCTCCACCGTAGAGATGTTCAAATGGTTTCTGCATTCTTGAAAGATTTTCGAGGTAATCAAAGGACTACTCAATGCCCTCAATACAGTTTAGCTATCATTGCAGATTGAGAAGGTCCTGTCTTTTAACCGCCCGTCAATCACCCCCAGTTTGCCACCCTTAGGATCGCATACACTTCGGCTTGAAAAAAGAAAAGGCCGCTTCTCGTTTTTATTCGAGAGGTAGGCTCGAGCTCCAAAACATTGTTTTTGAACCATCGGTGTAGAAGACTTCCTTATATCCCGCCAAGAATTCCTCTTGGACTTTCAAGTTCTCTCTATGCTTCAGGGTAACTTCCTATTTTCTACCAACCAGATGTGTGGGGACACGAGAATCGGAAGGCACTGTAAGAATTGGATTCAGTACTCCCAGTAACTCTTCCAATGCTCTGTGCCCCCCACATCCGTTGTTTTCCCATAGATCTAATCGAATTAGCCTATGAGCTAATTGGCACCAGTGATACTTAAACGCACAATTGTTGGCAGTGCGGCTAGCTTACGGTGAAAACTTTTCTGTCTCACCGTAACCCACCACACTACGGATGTATAAGAGAACATCGGCCTAATGATAGCAACGTATATCCACGATACCACATGAGGCCTGGGACCTCATGTTGAGACAAAGGTCCGCCTTGACAGCCTATAAGTTGTGAGAGCTCGTTTCATCTTTACCTCTACATGTTTGTTCTAAAAAAGTTTTATTATCTAGAGTTACTCCCAGATATTTCACTTCTTCGGAGAGCTGAATGGATAGTACTCCTCATCTCAGGGCAAACTCTATCCCGTTTTCTTCCTTTTGTAAATAATACCATTGTGGTTTTATTCGAATCAACTGAAAGATCATGTCTGAGGCAGCAACTGTCAATCAAATCAACGCCACGTTGTATATTTCTACACAACGTTCCAAGATCCCGATCAAGCACATCCTCGCTATCAGCATAAGCTTAACCATGTATTGGCAAATTTTGCAGTTTGGATAGTAGTGAGTCGAGACAGCATACTCCACAGAAGTTGCGAAACCACACCTACCGTGGCGTAGGCTTTCGTTTTTTCTGCTGTTAGATAGTGATCGACACCCACTGCGTTAGCATTGCATGGATCACTAAATAAAGCATCATCAACACCATCAAAGCATCAAAGGTGCACAGTCAAACGCCCTTTCAATGTTCACGAACTCCCCCACTGCGTACTCACCATTCAGAGTTGCATCCTCTATCTTCGTAATCAAAATATGAAGAGCAGACTCACAGGATTTTTCACGCTTGTAAGCATATTGGTTTTCATAAAGTGGGTGCGGTCTAAGTGTGATTCCACGAATGTAAAGTCAAGCTGATCAGTCTGTTCTTTGGATTAAAATGGTCATCGTTCCCAGGTTTCGGCATGAAGACTAGAGGAAGGCACGCAGCCTAGAGCAAGACATCCTCGAAAAATATTTTTTAAAGTTTGCTCTAAGTGTTCCATACCATCCTTTAGCATTGCGCTAGATAGATACCATTCATGCAGGTGCTTTGAAATGTTCAAAGGACAGAATGGCAGCTATCATTTTTTCATAAGTAACAACAGCTTTCGCAGTGTTCCAGTTCCCCTTGCAACACTTCTCTCATCCGGTTTCCCGCCTGGTGTACTTCCAGGAGGTTCTGTATTGATTCCAGTCTGGAGCTCGTGAAAGTACCGTCGGGTTTTCTAAGAGAGTACAACTTGCCCAACTGATCCCTTTTAAGAACTCTGTACAGCCTTGAAGTGTCTTTCGCCTTCCAGTTCCTTGCAGTACGCTCTAAAGGAGTCTCGTTTCGAACACCTAACAAGTCTCTTATATTCACGCTGTGAGTTCCTGAAGACTGGTTAACTTCATGCTTATTATTTTTGCAAGCACGATCCAGGAGTTACCCGGTAAATTTCTTGAGTTTTCGCAATTAGCGTAGTAGTAGTATAGCGTATAGCGTTCTAAAATTGTGCAGTTCAGAGTTTCCAATTCATCTTCTAGCGCCAAAGGGGGCCTTGTTCGCCTAGGGAACTGTACTTTATTGCCAAGAAGTTCTTCTAACTGTGTAAAATCCGTTTTTCTAGGGTTCCGTCTTTGTATTGCAGACTGTTCGTCCGTAATAGTCAGATTGAATTCTAAGTATCGGTGATCTGACAGTGATTTTTGGGGTACAGATTACTAGGTCAATTACTTCGTTTCTTCTCGGGCCACGAGCGTAGGGGCGCACCTTACGTTTGCAGTCATGAGACCAGCTGAAGTGATGAAATCAAATAGCTTCTCTTCTCTTCTCTTGGATTGCATTTCCTACTGCCCCATACATGCCCCCCTATGTTGAACATTCACTTCGCAATCTACTAAGAGTTCGAGGCCATTTCATTCTGCATATGCTACCAGATCCCTAAGCTCTTTCGTCGGTGAAGGATTCAAAGAATCATAGGATGAATAACCGGAAGCAACCATGATGTTTTTCCTCTCGCCATTTATCTGATATTGTACGATGACTGCAACTAAGTCCTGGGAACAGAATTGTCTCTGCATGGGTGCCTCTAACCGTCTTGAAATCACAGGACTCAAGCTCTCGGTCTTATGGAGTTTTCATCGGAAAAGATCCTAGTCCCCTTTATTGATCCAATGCCACAGATTCTGTTAAATCGTACCCACGGCTCTTGTACCAGAAAATGTAGAGGCAGTCCTGCAGATTTGGTAGCTTCGCCGCCAATAGATAAGAGGAGGCTTTGGCATGCTGCAGGTCGATTTGACCAATCTTTATGTTTTTCGACATAAACTGCTACGATCCGCGTGTGACGGGGTTTCCCCCACACCATACCACCAGAGACCCGATCCTTTCGTGTTTGATTTCTCTGAGAAAAGCCGCACTTGCTGGTACGGCAGTTGCCATGTCCTCATAAATTACAAATCTCATCTCATCCGGCAAGAGCATTCATCTATTTTCGACTTTACACCTTGACTGGTTTACAGTGTCCGGTTCGCATAGATTCGATCACTTGAACTGGCGTCTAGTCAGTTTCGTTCACGTGTCTGGCTTCCCTTTCTTCCGCCTGATCCTTCGAAGGTGTAGCAGAAGTTACTAGTAGGTAGGATTCACTCTGTAGTCCATTCACCAGTACGTTCCACCACTGTATGCACTATCCTCCACGCGCAGCTCCATTGTGGGAGAGTGCACCGAAGATGCTGCAATTTGTTCTATATTGTGTGAGTCGAAGACCATCATTGTTCTTCGATTCCAAAATGGAGATGATGCTCTACAGTTTCCTAATATGACTGAATTTCAGTCTATCTAGGAAAAAGCGGAGCACCCTATGGTGACTTCCCTTAAAAACACATTCGGACTCTTTTGGTTCACTTCGAATACCAAGTTGACACCCTCCATGTTTGTAGATTTGTCCTTTCTGGCATTCATGAACTTCACCCTCCAGTGTCCCAAATTCATGCTTTTTTGAGATCTCTCTCGCTGATTTGCCACCATTCATGTGATGCACTGGAAATTTCGCTTCCTTGCGTCCGATTTCTCTAGTAGTACAGCCAGGTCCATGTCCTCATTCCCAATATGCTTCATCTTCCTTCGCAGTGCCTTCTTCTGCCTTCGGCTTGGGACCTTTCTAGGTTCACGGTGTCCGGGCCGCTAGGATCCATTTCCACATACGGACCTTAAACCAGTAATGTCCACGTCACCAGCTTCCCTTTCTTTCGCTCTTCCCGGTAAGGGTGAAGGGAAAAGGTTCTGGCAGGCAGGATTCAGCCTGTAGTCGCCCTCGTTAGTGGCTGGAGTTCCCTTCTGCCGAGCCTTCCTCTTCCGTTTGCGGGCAGATTTGCGCTCTAGTACCACCGACGGGCCGGCCACAGTCGAATTTACAGTTTCTCCTAAATTGAGGGTTACCGTACTTTTCTTTCTGGCTAGCTTCGCCGTAAGCACTAAATGCAATCTTTCCACTGAGTTGGAAAGCATACCTTCTACATGATTGCTCATGGTCGCGGGTGGATTCGAAATCTGTGAGTTCTTACCACTTGAAGAGTTTAAGTCCCTCTTGAGCATATTCAACTCGTTTCTTCAACATATTTTTTTTTAATGCTATCGCTTTTCCTTTGGAATATAGGCCTTTAATCCCTCTCTGTGCAGAAAAATGCGAATGGTTTTAGGATGACCCGTTGCAATACCTTTGTGCCAAAATTCTCTGCAAAAGATACTGCAGTTGCCTTGTAGTTGATTCCAATGTTTCATAAAATATGTCGTTTTTTTTATCCGGCTAGGTTTTCACGTTTCGATCACCACCGGTTTGGCGAGAAGTGGAGCCACTTTCTTTAAAGTTTTTTTATTGCATAATGAACAGTAACCTTCGACTTTTGTGCTTTTTAGCTATTTTCTGAATGCTTTTATAATATATAATAATCATCTCGTTGGAGTCGCAGGACAGCTGCTCATTGTTCATTTTCGGTCTTCTAACGCGTGAAACTTGCAACGAATTAAACATTGAAAGATAGGAAAATGAGGGCTCACAATATATACCCCTATTTCAGCTTCCAAAAACGGTTCTACTCCAAAACTTTCACCGTAGGATCAAAGCTGCTCACGTATTCCTCGAAGACTTTAGTTCTTAGTAAAGAAAACTGCGATCGAGAGAAGACGAAATTTATGGGCGGTACCACGTCCGGCTACCCTGTGGGTTGAAGCTAGCGAATACATTCAAGGTCCTAAGAGGCGGCTAGAAGTGATAGAAATTTGTGGGCAGGCAACCTGCAAATTTTGAAATTTTACTGATGCTAAATTGTCAACAACGCCTCGGATAGGGACTTATCTCACGTTAATGACCTTTGGCTATCGGAAAGGGACTATAATTGGTTTCTGGAATATGCGCACTCACCTTGATATCGGTAGCAAGGGTTCTCAGAAACCTCACTTTCTCCAGCTTGAGCGTGAATTCCAGCGATATAAAATGGACAATCTGGGTCTAAGCATAGTAAGATAGCGGGACTTTGGAGAGTATACCCTTCCCTTATCCTATGCTAATGGCAATGTGCTGTTGTACTCTACAAAGCGAAAGTGGTAGTAGACGAGAATCCCGTGTGAGGTTGCTTCTGATTTCTACGTGCCTTCTTGACCTGGGAACGAGTTTTTGGCAGCCTTGTAACTGCAAGATTGCGGTCCAGTTTAAGGAGCATCACAATTTCACAATGCTACGCACCAAGAAGGACTTCCGATGTAATAGAGAAGGACGATTTCTCCGAGCAATTAAGCGCAATTCAAGGTAGTTGTTCTTGATTGGTGATCTGAATGCTAAGGTGAATCTGAGAATACCTTGCTTGGACATGTGATCGGGAAACACAGTCTTGGCGACTGCAACGATAATGGTGGAAGGTTCGTAAATTTCGGTAGCTTTCATCGCTTTGTCATTGGTGGCACATTTTCGAGCACATAAGGTCAGATGGGTTTCAGCTGATTGACGCCGTAGGAGCATACAGATTGACCACTTCGCGATCAGCAGTAGACTTAGGAATTGTGAAAGAGATCACCATCTGATGGTCGCTTACGCTCGCTTGCGTTAATATATAGCGGGCGGAACATCGAGTGCGTCGATTAATTTGCTTTCTATGGTAGCGTTGCTTATGCCAATGGCCTCCCCGAACTAGATGTCACCCGACGTATTAATAGTGCCACATATCCCATCATTGTTTTGTCTAAAATCTGGAAATTATGGATACCTCAACACCAACATCAAGTTTAGGTTGTTCAACGCCAATGTTCTTAAGTGTTTGTTAAAGTGACCAACACTGTTACTCAAAGGCTCAAAGCTTCCGTAATCAACTGTCTAGTTGTCGGGCTACTCAACGTATTTCAACGCAAGAGCTTGTTCGAGGCAGATACCGGTAAGGGGTAAGTGGCAGTAGCCTGGTTGAACTAAGAAAGAGCTGGTTATACCATGTAATGAAATCCGCTATCCCAGACTGGTTGAAGAGTAGGTTGTCCTGGGAACACATGGCGCCCATTATCAGGGGGGAGTGTAAGCTTTTCGGAAAGTCTGAAGAGAGTTGAAACAGATTTTGCCGTACTGAAAAAATGGCATGTAGGGATGGTAGACATATTGTGCTTCACATAGAGAGTATTGGCCCTATATTTCGCCCTAGATTTTTTGCATAATCGTCACTGTCTGGATATTGGTTTCAATTTTACTTTTCAATGCCGATGGTTTCTAAAATTTTGCCTTTCTGTTAAGTTTTATCAACTTACAAACACTTTCTATCGGTGTAGGTTTTGAAAAGACCAAATTTGAAGATGCCATTTTGCAACTAATTACGAGTATCATGAAAGTCGTTTCATCTGTAATTTTACATTGTTCTCATCTCGATCGATGTTTTCGTTGATCTACCTTAGACTTGTCGATGTGCTTCGCTGACAGTTCAAGTTTTCGTTGTACTTATACTTCTCAAAGCACCAGGTTGTTCAATAAGTTTTGCGGTTCGATAAGAAAAACATAATTTTATGGTTTGAAATACACTTGATTATTCGGAATAATTTTCGAGAACATCAGTACACTTGTTCCGACGAGATTCCAATTTATGAATTCCATCCCTGAAGTGAGAATCTAGAAGGAATGAAAAATATGCTTCCACAGCTGTTATGACCTTGTCAGTTGATGAAAAACTATTTCTACGCATGCATTTTTCAGGTCTGGAAACATATGGAAGTCGATATGGACCAAATCTGGTGAATATGGTGGACAAATTTTTTCTTCTGCAAATCTAGTCTTTTTTCATAAACTGTTTCCTTCAGCCGGTCTAGAAGGTTACAATAACATTTACGCTTTATTTTACCAGTTTGCAAGCAATTCACAATCAAAATTCCTTTCGCATCCAAAAAAAAAACTGATGACAACACCTTCTTGGCCGATTTTAGGACATGAACTCGTTTCGGAGCCGAAGAACCAGGTTCACTCCGCCCTTTAGCCCCTTGTTTTGATTCAGGATCATGGCGATAGACCCAAGTCTTATCCATAGTGATGAATCGACCTACATAATCCACTTCTTCCCTTCCAAAAAGCTCTAGATGCTGCTGAGATAGTCAGATTCGAATGTGCTTTTGTTCTATTGTTAGCGAATGCGGCATCCATTGTGCTCTCAGCTTTCTGAAACCGAATACTTCAGTCAAAATATTGCTAACCCTGCCCAATGAGATGCCTAGGGCTTCTATTAAATTTCTGTCAGTCACTCGACGATTTTTCAATAAGATATCCTGCATTTTTTTCTACCATTTCTAGTGTTGTTGCTGTTTTCGGACGTCCTTGACGTGGATCGTTTTCGAGGATTGTACGACCAGATTTGAATTCAGCAACCCAACTTTCTACTATATTAATCGAAGGCGAAGAGTCCTTATACACTTTCAACACCCGTTCCTTTGCTTTTATACCTCCCCTCCATTGTAAAAAATACTGGGGCCAGCCGATACTAAATAGCTTGTAAATAAAGAATGAATTGACAGATTCGAACGAAGCTTCACATAGGTTCATATAAAAGGTGTACCAACGTAACAAAAAATTAGGCTAGTAGCAACGCCCGTTCTTATCGAACCGCAAAAGTTATTGAACAACCCATTTGCCTGATAACTTCAGCTTTATACAAAAATCATATTGGAGACATCATTAGCAAAGCGATGATAGCGTTATCCTACGCTTTCTTGATTCCTCTACTTGATCCCTCCCTTGAGGTCATAGATGTTGCAATGAGTTTAAAACATATTTACCAATGCATAGTTGTTTAAATATCTGGGCTAGGTTCGCTGTTGGTTCCTTTTTATGGCACCTGATTAATCCTGCTTCGAAGAATTTGTTGTATTTGGGAGAGTTAACTACTTCTGAATTTTACACAGGCTGAAATGAAAATGCAATTCCTACACTACTTTTATACGGGAAGACTTAAATCCCAATTACATCAAATATATTTTGATATAATTTGAAAAAAAACTAGGTTTTTTTCCTTATCCTGTAAATATTTTTATTTTTACCCGCATACAATCGTTTCGGAGACCACGTGCCTACTTCCTCAGTGCTAGTACCTAATTAGTTAACCTACCTTATATCGAAGCTTTTTGGCTCTACTAATTACGTTATAATTAATTTACTGGTCCTACCCATACTTCCCATATCTTTTTATTTTTATTACCTGTGGTATAGCTTTTTCACCAGGGTCGTTGCACAGTTTCCTTCGTCGTGATTTAGGGTTACCTGCCTCCCTTCGTTGATGATGTATATGCTTTCTGCTGCATCTAAGAGATGGGGTTTCCGCACCCGTTTTATAACATCCACATTGTCCCTCGTTAGATCATGTCTCTCTTCCACCATATGCCTTGCAACCGTTGACTTGATGTTTCGAGGGTCGTCGCTTTTTCGTTTGTTGTACTCTCTTAGGTGTTCCTCGAATCTCGTGGTCACTGGTCTTTTAGTCTGCTCAATGTATACTTTTTCACATTCAGTTGACCTTATAGATTCCACTCATCTCTTATTTTTAAGGTTTTGTTTGCAAAACAAAACTTTATTAAAATCGGTTCAATGTCTGTCTGTCTGTCACAAGCACCTTTTTCAGAAACGGCTATACCGATTGACACGAAATTTGGTGAGAAGGTGGGAACTGTGGACCCCCAGATATGCAGTGAGTGATATCCTTCTAACAACAAAAAAAGTTACAGTAGCTCAAAGTTGACTTTACCGTATAAATTTACTGCAACTAAACATCAATATCACACTAAAGTGGGTAGTCAGACATGTTAATGCATATACATAACGGACTACGTACAAATGGGATAGTTCTACACTCAAATATACTCACAGAAGAAGTAAACAAAACCTTTCATACCTGAAGCGCCCAGCCTCCCGGCTTATTTCAATTTGTCTTTGGTTGAACCTAGCTTAGTCTTCAGTTATCCGTTAGCGCTTGTGCTTACTGTTTCGATGTTGTGTCTTGAGAGCGTATTCCTTATTTTGCTCGTTAGCGATGAAAATGTAATGCTCACTCTGATAGGAGCATTATCCCTTTTTAAGGTTTTGTGTAAACACAAAACCTTATTAAAATCGGTTCACTGTCTGTCTTTCTGTCTGTCTGTCCGTCTGTCTGTCTGTCTGTCTGTTAGTCTGTCCGTCACACGCATTTTTCTCGGAGATGGTTATAGCGATTGACACCAAATTTGGTAGAAAGGTGGGAACTGTGAACGCTCACGCATACAGTGAATTACATCCTTTTAGGTCGAATTTAAAGGGGGGGGTCCCCATACATGCAAAAGGGGGGTGTAAAATTTTTTTTCATCAAATATAGTCATGTAGGGTATCTCATTAAAGGTCTCGATTAGTACTTTTCAAAGCCGATCTTAGTTTTGACATTCGTTGGAAGGGTGGGGAGCACGAAGGGTTGAAAGTGATCACTTCTTTAAGGGGGCCATTCTCAGAAACTACCAAACCGAAAAATCTGAAAAAAATCAGGAGGGTGCCACTATATGGTGCCTGGGCTCCGAAATACCTTCCATGCCGATATCTGTTTAAATAAAGTTAATAATAGTATATTACTGCAATTTTTTGTAATTGGTTAGAAAACCCCTAAAGTTCAACCTAGTACCATGAAATTTTGCAGTGATATAGGCTATAATATAGAGTATGATCTTACTAAGTTTGGTGGAAATCGCACTATTACTAACAAAGTTATAATACCTCAAATTTGTTGCTTCTTTGAAAATTGAAGACTATGAATGTCAACGTCACCCGAAAGTGGATACTCTCACATAATATAGGGATATATTACGTGCTACGTACTAAGAAATACACAAAACCTTTCGTACCTGAAGCGTCCAGCTTCCGGTTTCCCGACTTGTTTGTTGTTTGTAGAGTGTTGTAAGTTTTCTATTTTGCTTTTTACGTAATATTCTGTCTATTTCCCCCTACTATTTTTATATATACTTTCATTAACTTTATTGAATTGGGGATAGGAAGTGGAAAGGGTAATCATCATGGTTATTTTTAGAATTTTCGGTTGTTTAGTTTCTTAAGATGAATCTTGTACCACTTAAAGTTTAGGTTTTTCGACTCCTCATTCCTCTCTTTTGCAAGCAAGATCAAATGTAAGTCCTTTCTCGGAAAGTAGTACTAATAAGGATGTTTCATTTAATATCCTTCGTAGTTGTATTAGGAGAAAAGGCTACCCACAAGTGTTAATTAGACCACAGATGTGACAATGGATAAGTTATAGGTGGCTATTGTATACAACAGAATACTAAGGCTAACTGCAGGATTACTCTATAACCACATTGAGCATTGCGTATGAAAGTATTGACTTCCTACGAAATCTGGGGGGAACAGAATCCTCCAACCGTTCGGTGGTTGATATGTTACGTCTGTTCATGAATTTGAAGTTGACGCTAGGCACATTTAGATTTTATTTTTTTTTCTCAGCAAAGAAATCCTATTTACTTATTTCATTTAACTCAGCAGGATAATTTGAGTCTGAATCCAAGTAATCATGAATCTATTATCACTTCTAGCAATGCCATATACTATGTTTGCTAAACTATTTATCGTCTAGCAAGTTACTTATGTACTTTTTGGACAGCTCCTAACTCATATTTACTTCATTATTGCTATTAAATAAATCCGGAAAAATTGCCTTAACCATTAGTCATGAAACGACTAGTCATCTGCTGATCCCAGATTAGGACTTTTACACATGTGTCCCATTTAATTGCCGAATCGCTTCTGAATTAAACATACCGCAAAAAGCCATTAATTCACTTACAAACCGGAACTGAGCCCAAACAATTTGCTATTCTTCGCATCAAAGTTTTTTTCTACACGGCTTCCAGCTATCTTGCCCTCATTGTCCTCACTTAACTCCTTCCCCTCCAAAAAACACTCTCTAGTCGTTAATCTTCTTTCATGAAGAAATCCAATAGTAACAATTTTTCGCTGAGCTCCTTTGTGTAATAAAATACACAAAAACCGCCCCCAACAAACGCGGGGAAAATTAAGGAAAGTGGGAAAAGTTTTCATAATGTACAACTCGTGCATACATTTCTGCGGCTGGGCGAAAGCCACTATCCTGTTCGGATGGACAAGTAATTAATCTTTGTCATTTACGTCACAACAAATCCAGCGCAATCTTAATTACTTTTTATGACTTTTGCCGAGAAGTTTTTAATCAAAAGAATTGTTCCCAAAGATTCGATAGCATCATCTGATTGCGGGAGAAGAAATTCACTTTTTGTCTGAGCCGTTCGCAGAAAGTTGTTAACGACTGAGTTGCGAGTTGAATTTTAAAGAGTTGACAGCAGGCGTTATCGATTGAAAAATTATCCTGGAATATCCTCCCCAAATGACGTCAGTTGTGAACATCGCGTTTTGTTCCTCGACAGTTGTTGACTTTATCCTTCCTCAAAACACGAACTAAATTTATTAGCAGGTGATTCAGTAATTTAAAAAGATATGCGAAGGAGCAAAATAGTTTTGAATACAAATTGCCCTAAAATTTCGACAATTTGGCCCATTCACAAAAATCGCATGGATGTCTCTTGATTGGAATTAAAGGGCACGTGCTGCCGGCTGTAGTTTTACTTTCGCTGGCAGTCAGGACATTACGTGTGGGAAGTTATTAACCCCAATAATAACATTATGAATAATGGTTGAACATTATCCTAAGTAAGCGAAAATAATCAATACACAATAAAGGTAATGGCGCGAAAAGAGCTTGTGGTATCAAGAGCCAAATCTAATATCAGCCCTCAAATGCTTCCTGGTCGTGAATTCGAAACAACCTAATGAGGGCAAAATTCGGATAATTTGCAACTAGATTTATTGCGGTGCCTTAAACAAGGGTTGTGGGTGGGTGTTGGGCGTGGGTTGAATCCGTCTTATTTGAATGCCAGTATGTGGAACAGATGTCGTACGACACATTAATTAAGTCAACAACTACTTAGTAACTTTATCGATGGCTTGATATAAACAAATACGAAGAGGAGACGTTTGTTAGATTTCACCGATACTGTTGCGGTTACAAAGTCTGTATTCTCCCATTATGTGCAAATTCGATTTTTTTATCCGTTGTTTTAATGTGACTGTTGAAAGCTTTCTTCTCAGGTTTACCGAAAGTATCTAAAGGTGCACAATAATAGTACGATACGGAACGTCAAACATCGAATATTATGACCAAGTAACTGGATTTTGGTATTCCCCCTTTTACCATAACAAACTTCTGTTGACTAATTGCGACTTTATCCCGCTAATTTGATTTCGAAGTTGGGGCAGCATAATCCCCATGAAAGAGGAATGGGCGAGGCTTATGACGATGACGTTGATAATTATGGAATTAAGAATTTGCTAGATGCTGGCCTTAAATTATTTATTCCAGAGAATTACAATTGGATAGTGAGGAGATTGGAGATCTGTGAAATAACTGCATATTCACTTCGAATCCATGGGAATTTATGAAAATAACAATGGGTGACGCCTGTGATAAAGACGCTAATACGAAAATTTAGAGATAACTCAACCACATACTAAGACCGACCAAAATGACAAGTGATTTCATACCGCTTTATTAATTAACTCTAATGTTTGAACTTGGCTTGCATTTGTATCTCTAATCTTCTCTTTTGCCTTTTTCTCATTCACAAGCGGGTTCGGCTCGTCGTGATCAATCTCGCCATTTGGTTCTATAAAATGCCTAATCTGGTTGCGATCGCGGAGCTTTTAAATCCCTATTCAGCATATCAAGGCACTGTTGTTTCGGCCGGCCTTTTGGTTGCTTACGAGCGACTTCGATGTTCGTACCAATTTTGACAAGAGTATTCTCGTTGGCGTAAATTACGTGACGCCTTTCTCACATATTTTCCACGATCGGTGCAATCCCATATCGATCGCGGATATCCACATTTCGGATACGATAAAAACGACTAGTCCAACGCAACATCTTCAGATCCATTACTGCAATATGTCGTTTGTTCTCTTTTGTAGTCGATCAACACACCATAGAGAGCGACAGGATGGACAGCATTGCGGTAAATTTGAGATTTGAGACGTTCGTTGATACGTCCATCATAAAGAATACCAGTTGTGGAACGCCATTTCCTCCAGGTTGCGTTACTGCGCGAAGCTATTTCATAACGCGGTTCTCTATTGACTGGCATCAGTCGTCAAAAATTCAGTTATATTCAGATTCAATCCGACTCGATCCAATCAAAACGATCATTCCATTTTTGGACAAGTTGCTCAAGATCATTTTTGCTATTAGACGCTTGGAAAACATCGTCTGCATAAAGCAGGGTATAAGGCGCTGGACGTTGGATGCCCCGTGCGACGGTGTACCTAACAAGAACAAAGAGGAGCGGTGAGAGGGCGCAGGGTACTTTCTTTCCAGTGTGGTGTACGGTACCAGTCTATACCGAGTGCATGACACAGTATTCATACTGGTGGATGCAAGACCTGCCTAAATTTCTACCGAACTAAGAAGTACGGCACCCATATTGAAACGAAACACCATGCTGAGACCCGAAGGTCTCTGTTCATTTGAACGCAACCTACTAGGGGGCCAACCGCAAAAAACCGAGCTGAACGCACATACAACAGGAGTCCACCTGAAGTATGCGAACACAGTGGCTATTCCGGTTCCCATGGTGCTACCATACCCCTGGTAAGGTTTCGTGACTATTGCCACTTTAGATGAGTCCCCGTGCAGACTCGACCTAATTAGGTCTTTGGAGCATTCGCCTACTGCATCACGGCTGGTAAGCCAATGCGATACAGCATTTTCCGGTGCCTCGGCCACTTGGTTTTGGTTTAGCTGACAGGGTTGCCGCACGGTCTTCCTTCCCGTACCTCTTGGCACCGGTTGCGGTAACACGAAAGTCCTGGGGGTTTGACGTGAGTACCTGCCGTGAAGGCTTAATTCCACGGTCCTCTTCGGACGCAGATTGATTTTCTGACCACAATCAGAGCCCCGCCATGCAAGCACAGCGGTCCTGGTTTATACTGAGTGCAGGAGCATATGCTCTCAGAGGGCCATCCCGGTTCCCATGGTACCAGATAACCTCCAGTGAGGCTTCGTGGCAGAGCCACTTCAGATGAGTTCCTTGCAGACTCGGGTCTGATCACACTCCTCGAGTACGTGGGCACGGAACTCCCCAACGGGTTAACTGGAATCAGCCCGAGGCGGAGGACCGCGACGGAATGGTTGCGGTAACAGGTGGAACTGCTCCAAATGTCGGCAATGATTGTGAAAGCGGAGGATGACCAAATTCTTCAATTGAAATCTGCTCGAAATATTTTCGCAGCAAAGCACCGTTCTTGTCATTATCGCAACACAAGTGTTTGATGCTATGTGGGCGTTTGTTTCGGCTTTTGGCAAGTCTATACAGATTTCCTTTGCCATCTCGAGGGTCCAGTGTATTGTAAAGATTTTTTGTAATGTACCGCTCGGGTGACAGGGATCGCTTTCTTCGTTTCTCAGTTGGCATTTCCATAAATCTAGCAATTAGCGAGCATTTTATCGTCGAGAAATTTATGGTAGGAGCGTTTATTTTCAAAGCCAAGTATCTCGGTTGATGTACCGCTTACCTGGCTTGGTGATCCTAAGGGTGGCAGAGGCCGCTTTATGGGTCGCGTCTTTAGTTTGGTTCCATGATTCTTCCACATTCATAATGGTTGGCAATCGCGTAAGTGAAATCATTTCTTCTTTTTTTCACACGAAATCGCCAACATTTAATACGCGGCGGGCCAGTGAGTTCCTAACGTTGTTTTATCGGTGCCTTAATTCGCAGGACGGCAATCAACGGCTCATGTTGGGGTGCGAGGGTCTCATTGGAAACGGCTTTGTAATAAGTGACGGTGGTAAAATGTCGGCGTCTTATGAGAATATAGTCAACTTGCGTTTTACTATTCATCATCATCAACGCACAACAACCGGTATCCGGTCTAGGCGTGCCTTAATAAGGAACTCCAGACATCCCGGTTTTTCGATTTTCAATTCGATATCCCTAAAAGCTGTCTAGCGTCCTGACCTACGCCATCGCTCCAACTCAGGCAGTGTCTGCTTCGTTTTTTTTTTTCTACTATAGATATTGCCCTTATAGACTTTCCGGGTGGGATCATCCTCATCCATACGGATTGAGTGACCCACCCACCGTAACCTATTGAGCCGGATTTTATCCATAACCTAACGGTCATGGTATCGCTCATAGATTTCGTCATTATGTAGGCTATGGAATCGTCCATCCTCATGTAGGGGGCCAAAAATTCTTCGGAGGATTCTTCTCTCGAACGCGGCTAAGAGTTGGCAATTTTTCTTGTTAAGAACCCAAATCTCCGAGGAATACATGTGGTCTGGCAAAGTCATTGTCTTGTACAGTAAGAATTTTGACCGACTATAAAATACAGGACGATGAGACCCTCAGAGATGGCAATGCCAACACCGTTTTGTACTGCGTTAGCGTTCTAAGTCACAGCTTTTGGCACTAGGGCTAGGACTAACTAACCTTTACCATTTTCTCAACAGAACCGGGGCTCGCCCTGCCTAGTCGACTAAGGTGAACGCCTTAGCATTTTTTCGAGGCTTTTTACTCGATCCATTCATGTTGTTTCTAAGGGCCTGTCGCGGGACCTGTCGCCAAGAGAAATTAGAATTAGCATAGTGGAATAACTTCAACTATAACTTATTTATCTCTTTTCCTGATCTCAGCAATTTATTTTTATGGGGATAGTACAAACAACGTTGCTTCAAACCCTCTACGAGGGGGACGCAACAAAATTAGCATCTAGAAATCTATTGAGCGAAAAAAGAGGTTCTGCTTAGTTACGCTGCTCCCAGAAAAGGACTAACAAAGGCAAGGTTTGTCGAAAGTATTGCAGAGCTGTTACTTATTAATTTTATTCAATTCGTAAAAATAGCCAAACACGTAAATGCTGTGAGTTCGGGTTTTAAAATATACGTCTTCCCGACTCGTCGCAAAAGGCGGCTAAAAGGAATAAACATTTATGGATTGAGAGCATGCAAGTTTCCAAATTACCTCGCTCTTGAAATATGAGCAACTTTCGAACAGGGACTGACCTGACGGTTACGACCTTTAATAATAATAATAATCGTTGGTGCAACAATCCATATTGGATCTAGGCCTTGAAGTGTGTTAGAGCACTTCATTCAAAACCGTAACGGTACACTACAGTACACTGTAGGAGGCAATGTGGTCAGCATTGCGCTCGCCCGAGATTATTACCCGATTTGACTCAGGTACTCATTCACAGCTGAGTCGACTGGTATCCGACGTCAAATCACAATGCAAAATACACTGCCAGCAGTGAGATTTTAACCGTGACCTTCCGCATGACAGCCTAGTGCTCTAACCACTGAGCTATCCGGACACGACCTTTGCCTATCAAAAACAGTTTATGATTGGTTCCTGGAATGTGAGCATGCTCCTCGATAACAATTTAAGCGAGAATAACAGTGATGTTTATATCACTGCATATTTTTGCCCTAAGCGAAGTGAATTGCTGGAATGAAGGGAATTGTTGAGGAGAGCACGACCTTGCTCGCTTATGATGGATTTTTAGAATGTGTGTGCTCCTCGACAATAGTGTTGGAGACTCCTATCATGCTCACTTAGTGTAATTTGAATTCCGAAGTATAAGATGAAAACTCGGCGCCTTCGTTAAGGGACATGGGAGGGCTCTATAGAACATTCCCTTTTTTGTCATGGTTGCCAAGAGTTCTCTTAGTCTGGCTACTGATTTATGACAAGATTTTGACTAAATGACTCTGACTCTAGCGTCGGTAAAGAAGTATTGCAATTGCACGATAACCCTGCAGGTAAGACTTGGGGATTTTCACCGCAACGGCTTCACTGGATGTATACATTCCTAATAAAATCCATTTTAATGTATGCATGAATCATCTGGTGGCCAAGACTAGACTTTGCTAACAGTAAGAAACTACTAACGCAAATTCCGAGGTTCGGTTGCCAAAGTATTACCGGAGCAATGAGTACTACGCCGACTGCGGCACTCCTAGCTATCCAAAATCTACCCCCAAATCATTTGGCAACTCGATACCATTGAAGCATGAAAAGGCGGTCAATCGTACGGTCATGCGTCCATCTGGAAATTCATTGAAAATCATTAAATAGCTCTGACGCCGGCCGATCATATGGCTTCCAGATGCGTCTTTGAAAAGACCAACTCTCTCGTAATCACCAAAAGAGAAGAGTCGTCGATAAATGGCCATGAGTCCTTTCGGATTACAGACTTAATCATCTTCACCGAGTGTAGTAGTAAACTACCACAAGCTCCCACACCACGACGAGGTGGTGTTCGAGGGGAGTTTCGTTTATATGCAGCTAACGTAAGGAGGACGAAGAGACCACCCTGCACTTCATATGCAGCTGCCCGGCTTCCCCAGATCTCAGACGAAAACAGCTCGGTAAAGTTTTTTTTTTTTTTCAATGAGGAATCTGCACACTCTCTGCCTCTGGAGAATTTGCTCAGAATCGAAAAAAGCCTGCGAACGGGCCTGCTTAGGGGGAAGGCACGATTTACGGAGATAGTGCGATGGGTCTAACAAAGGTCTGAGTGCTCGGAGCTGCGGCTCACCACATTAAACTAAACTAAACTAAAACGACCAATGTGTGTATGTGTGTGTGTTTGATGTGGGGGAGAGGCAAAGCCTCTGAACACTCAGAACTTAGTAGCCGATTGTACTCCATTCCCCCGTCTAACGGAATATCTGGGATTCGTTTATGTATCCCAAGATTTCCATTTGTGGATATGATGCTACCCGCTGTAGTTGGAGCACATCAGCAGCAAAAAGCTGATGTCTGATGCGTCGGTAGGGGGGGGAGGGGCACTCACATAGAAAATGTTCTGTGGATTTGGCTTCGTCATTACATCATGGACACGTATCATCTTGGATAATTCGTATTCTGAACAAATGCCCAGCTAAAGGATTATGGCCAGTCAGAATGCCCACAATACTTCTGCAAGTCTTCCAGCTTTTCGACAGAATAAATTTTGCAGTATGTTTGCTTGGTTCTCTCTCTTTTGCTAAGCCATCCGAGATTTCATTTCCCTCTACACCATTACCAGCGACCTGAAGTAATTCCACCGTATTGAGCCGAGAAACAGAGTTCAATCGGCTCTACATTCCTGAACGATTTTTGAAGTGAAAGTACTACTCATCACCCTCAATGGAGATTGACCTGCGAAACCTAGATTCACTTCTCCCAGTAACTCTTCCAATGCTCTGTGCCCCCCACGTTTATTGTTTCCCCTTAGATGTAATCGAATTAGTCTATGAGCTGCTCTCATAACAGTGTTCTGAATAAACAAATCCAAGGACTGCAAATTGAGTAATGCATTGAAAACTTTTGAGACACCAACTGTTAATAAAATCGACGTCTCGTTATGTATTTCTACACACCTTTCCGAGTTCTCGACCAACAGCCAGCACAGCCACGTCATCCGCATAAGTTTGAACGTGTATTGTCAGATTTTGCAGATCGCATAGTAGTGAGTTTATCAGCTTACTCCACAGAAGTAGCGATAGTCCTTTCGGATTACAGACTTAATCATTCTCACCAAGTGTAGTAGTAAACTACCACAAACTCCCCACCACGACAAGGTGGTGTCCGAGTTTCGTCTATATGCAGCTAATGTAAGGATAATGAAGAGACGGGCCAGCACTTCATATGCAGCTGGCCGGCTTCCACAAGATTTCAGACGGAGACACCTCGGTAAGGATTTTTTCAATGAAGAATCTGCATACTCTCTACCTCTGGAGAATTTTCTCAGATTGGCAAAAGCGTGCAAACTTAGTAGGGGGCAACCACGATTTACTGGAATAGTACAATGGGCCTAACAAAGGTCTGAGTGCTTGCAGCCAAGACTCACCGCATTAAACTAAACTAAAATGAACAGCCTTATGTTGTCCAATATCTAGAAATGCACAGCTGAATGCTGTATCAGCTTTAGGCCAATGTTTTTTCTGAGTTTGCAGTTGATACATTCGTCATGCAATGCAACCCACTGTTTCCGGGGACCGGTGAGTGGATGGGGGAGTGCAAGCTTCTCAAAAAATTGTGGAGTGGGTTGAAGCACATTGCTGGGAACCGGCATCGCTGGCACGTAGGTGTGGTTGACACAATATGCCCACATTAGGATTTATGGCAACTTTTATCAGTATCATTATGAAGGAACGTTTATAACTTGAGGGCCTGGCCTTTCTTACTACTCTTCTGGTTGCACGTTTGCTTAGTGTAGTATCATAAATTGGGGTTTCAGACACCTCTTTCTGCCATTACCGCCATGAAGCACCGGAAGAGATTGACCTTCCTTATATCCGTGCTTAAGGTTTGGATTTACATCAGCGTGTAAGGGAACTATTTGCTTCAAAAGATTGAAGTCTATGATATCAGGAGTCCTTTCCAGTTGGAGGAAAAGTGAGTAGGGTTGCCCATAGGTATACAATGCAAGTTGCTGTTATGCGTTGGTGTGAGAACTGTCAACCTTATCTTTGGTTATATTAAATGGTAGTCCCAGTACAGTGATTTCGCATTGTAGTTTCTTGCTGCTAAAATTTGGGTTCCTATGGATTTAGGAGAACCCATATAATTTGTTTGTAGAGTTCATAAACTTCAGCATATACATATATACTTACCTACTGGATAGTCTCTGTAGTTAGCTGCGTGGTTTCTTACTTATTTCAGAAGATTTTTGAAGCAATGAATTTCAAAAACGCTTCAATATTTGAATCATCGAAAAGTGCTAAACGGTAATCATTTATTTTTTATCCTCAACGCACCTATTAATCTTTCACCTGGAATGTTTTACCAAAAAACGAAATTTATTATTCATTGGAGGAAGAAAGTCATCCTCTAGACATTTCCCGTCCAGTGGCATGGCGCTAGCAGGATATAGAATTACAGTCTGGCAGTTTGAATTGCTTGCTTTTCCCCAATTTTAAATTTTCCTCTAATAATATATTTCTCTGGGAGCCCCCATTCACTTAATTTTTGGGGTACAGTTGTTACGTCCACAGATCGTTCGGATATTAAATTTATAAACAAAGTCAAGCAGAATTAAAAATATAATTTGAGTAAACTCGGGGTGCAACGAATGGACGCCACGCTGATACGCCATCGTGATTTATAACGTCAATACTCTCGGGAATAATGAATTTTACAATATCATTAAATTCCACATGCAACCTCATGAATACAATTCCGGAGATACTACACACTCGACCGTTGGAAAAATAGGACGAGCATTTTCAAAAGAAGCCTAATTCCATCCTTGAATTCAATGAAATCGCAATAAAAAATCTTGTGGGGTTTTCCTTTCGGGTTTGGCCGAGTAACAAGGTCAGTGTTTCATAGGAAACAAGGAAGGAGGGGAGACTGAATAAGCGTTTTTTTACGTTCTGTTTATTGAGGAATGACTAGAGCCTGACAAGTTCTCTAAAGGAAGAAAATTTACGATCCTCTGGCTGCCCAACCGGCACAAGGCGGAAAGTTTACGAGAGATAATTTTCTATTTTATTGCTGGGAAAATATTTGGTTTATACAGTGATACTCTGGAATGTGGTTACAATGGGGACTTATCCTGGTGGGCTGCTAGTGGATACAATCGCTAGCGGATGTTGTCAGGAATGATGTGGTCAGGAAGGATAAATAAGTAATGAGTACATTTGAAACTTGTAACTAATTGATGCTATACGGGGCACATAGATGAGGTTTTAACTTTCCGGCGGAAAACAACTTGCGATTGCAGTGTGGATCGGAATGGACCACTGGTTTCGGACATTGGAACATATTCCAGTAAAATATTTGGTACCAGGATTTTTCAAGAAGTTTTATGATTTCCTCCTTTGTGAACGTCCTCACACGTGATACTGTATCTGATCCACAAAATGAAATCAGAAGGGACGCAACAAAGAATTATGGTCAGTAAAAGATAATAATAGACATTAATCAGTTTCGCCATAATCTGATTGTTTAAAGTGAACACACAGATTTTTCTTGGCTGAAAATTGCTCGAAAAGTCCTTTCTGAAATCCTTGAAACGTAACAAAAGATACCAATTGGCTTGCCAGGCCTCTTACGTGCAATCTTCACAACTTGATACCCTCGAGGATTTATCTAGCAAGTTTCGCATGGAGCGATTCCTATTTCATTGGAACGTGATTAGAATTGGCAGCGCGAGGTTCAATATGGACCTAAGACAGCCCAGGATTACCGCTGTGGTGATAGATGTCCTTGTTTTTATTGTTTTATTCCCCGAACAAGGCCACCGACATACAGTTAATGAGAGTCAAAGCAACAACTCGAAACTAGAAATCTGTTCCTTCGAAAAACATCAATCGGCACGGATGTTTTATTGAAGTTTATTCGTGGTGAATGGCGCCTGGAGAGTAGTAAAAACTGTGGATGAAAAGTTGTTACGAATGGATTTCAGGGAATGTTGTTTAAAGTTGTCTGGCAAGTTCGAAGGGACCGATAGAGTTATTTAAGGGGTCGTAAACGTCCGCTCCTGGGTAGACTTGTAAACTTGCACTGATTAGATACCAGCTATCGGATGTATATGACGTTTTTTAAGGTCTATGTTCTTTTACTCACGTATTTGGGAACAGTTCCGCTCAATGATTTATGTAGAGAGAGGTGCTTTTAATGTCGCTTTTTCCACTACATGGTTCGGTCGATGGAGACTGTGAGGAAAGTATGATTAATCGTTGGGGAACGAAGTTGTCCTTTAAGTGAGGCTAAGGTTTCTCTATTCAAAATACTTACAAAGATACTCATATATGCTGTATATTTCGAGTGTCATAGTGGAGATTGTCTTGTAAAATTGGGGTCTGTCATCCACGAAGCAAGGGACATTGCTCGCATAAAAAAGAGTAAATATACCTGAAATAAAACGATTTAGTCCAAAGTCATTCTTAGCAGTATCCTTAATCTAAAGAGCATCATAATGAACTCAGATTAACACAAACTAATCCAGATTTGGTAGTGACATTGGGGCCATCTCTGGAGGAGAGTTTAAAAAACCTGATACGATTATCCGATTTTAGCAGTTTGCGGGCATGGGGTATCGTGGACCAACATGACGACCGATTTGCTTCAGTGGAAATTGGCAATATGCCTGGTGGAGGAAATCCTTAGTCCTTAGACTTTGACAAACTCAGAAATCAGAGCGTGGTTACTATATACTATATGCTAGCACAATAGCTAAGGATCTCAGTTTTCTTGTGCATCTGCCGAGATGATGTTTCGGATCAAAAGTTCAAACCGGAAGTGAGCAGAGATGTCTAATTGATCTTTTGTTAGGTATGTTTGTTGAAAGGTTTGAAAATATATAGAGATACGTTAAGGGAGAAAACTTGGTTTACCATAGGACATGAAAAAGTGAATTTTAAGAAAGGTTCTTGAGTCGGGATAGTATTTTCTGTGTTATCAATAACCCTTTGGTTGGTTATCGCGCGTCAACCACACCTACGCGCCGTTGTTTGTGGTTAAATGAAATGGCCTTCAGCACCCCCGACTTCTCAAGACGCTCCAACTCCACCTCTACCACTCTGCGACAAGTCGTCTTGAGACAACCTACTAATCGGCTATCTTGGGAAAGTAAATGCTACTGCGTGGCGTAGCCCGAAATGCAATTATCGCTCCTCCAGATTGTGTAACCTATCCACTATTACTTCCGTCTTCCGATTACAGTGCCTACGAGTGGCAGGCTTGGCTGCCGACCAAGTTTTTCATTTGAGATAGTGTCAGGTCAGTGTACTCCGATGATACATCACAGACAGGTATTGTGGAAAATTTCTAGCTTTTGGTTGAGAGTGGAGTTCGCTTTTCATGTGCTACTCTCATATAGCAACACAGAAAGAATCCTAGCACAGAACTGCCCCAGCATGATCTTGTTGTTAAAATAACTGCATTTCCAGATTTAAGACAGAGCAGCGAAAGCGAATCCGCGAAAACTACGCTTCCTAGATATACAAATTGTTTGACGCCTTCGATGTTCTGCCCATTAATGCAGATAGGGAGAGTGTGATAACCCGTCAGCCTGAGAACCTTGGTTTTGTTGGTGTTCGTCTCCAGTTACCTCTTTTTCCAAGAGAGAGACTTTTGGCCAAGGTCAACTACCCGATTGGTTAGAACACAACGCTGTCGTACGGATGGTCGCGGTTCAAATCTCACTGGTGGCATCGGGATTTGTGCGTGATTTGACGTCGGATATCAATCGATTGAGCTGTAAATGAGCACCTGAGTCAAATCAGGGTAATAATCTCGGGCGAGCGCAATGCTGACCACATTGCCTCCTATAGGGTGATGTGATCCTGTAGTGTACCGTTACGGTCTTGAATGAAGTGCTCTACACACTTCAAGGCCCTGATCCAATTAGATTGTTGCGCAAACGATTATTATTATGTCGTTCCGATAATAACTATTAGTTTCGCCGAAATGCCCCTCCGGGTAGAGGAGTTCAGATACGTTCCCTGTTCACGCTATCGAAAGCTTTCTCGAAATCGATGCAGAGCAGGTGGAGCGAAGATCTAAATTCCGCACACTATTCCAATATGGCGGGGCGAATAGCTTCCGTGTCACACGCGCGCGAGTGCAAATCGAGTTGTCCATGACATCGGAAAACAATTTTTGACAGCGAAAATTGTTTTTGAATGTCTGTCTGAGAGAATACAAGCTCGAGTCAGGAGAGTTCCGTATGGTCAATTAATAATTATTAATCTAATAATTATTTAGAGTTAAATTAATAAATTTAAAGATAATATATAATTTAAGTCTTTAAGATTAAATAATTTACTAAAAGTAATTTTAATTGCGGTGGCGGGTGGGTGGGATCCAAAGCGGAAACCAGCCAAGTTTTCGAGATGTTGTTTGATACGTTCCAGAATTATTTTAGCTATTATCTTTGCGACGGTAGGGAGTACGTAGATGCTTTTCTAATTGTCACACTGAAAGCGGGTTTCATTTTTTAGAAAAGGTCTCGGATTCCAAAGATTTCCGTACGAGTGGAGATTTGCAGTAACTGCAGGTGCAGCGGTAAACAACTTTGCGGGGAGACTGTCAAGACTAACGGCTTAACTCCGTTTAAATGCATTGATGACCGAAATGATTTCTCGTCTACTTGGAGGAACAGCGCGTATTCGCATGTTGCGGGACTAGCGATTTCATGCACAAGGAGAAGGGTATTCATCGGATGTAATACTGTTAAAAACCATGGTGGAGTTTTCTTTCGACCTCTTGAGTGGTTCATCATCATGGATGAAAAGTCAACCGTTGACGTTTTTCACAGGACCATCGAAAGATTTGCGACCACATGCAAGCTCTTTCCTGATGCGTTATACATTTCTGAAATCATTGCCATCTGCGGTATTTTTCGCTTCTCTGACCAGCGCAACAGCAAATTTTCTCTTGCCATGTGTACACTACGCAACATTTTTCGGGATTTCGCTCGGTATTGGAGTTCGAGCGCGTCACTTCCGCCATCGCTCGCCGAGGTTAATAGAGCCCTCAACCCCTTACGCTCATCGTTTAGCTTTCATGGTTCCACAGCCTTCAGGACGGTATAGCATCAGAAAAAAAAGCATTTTTGATGGCGGCCCATTGTTCATCGATATTTTCAGGCGGGTTACTCGGTATATCTGCCATTCGATCAGCAAGATAGCTTTAACAAAGTCGAGCGACAGTTGGATCATACGAGCAGCTCTCCAACCCTGCGAGAAGTGGCCGAGGCAATACGCAAGCGAACTTAAGCAACCATCAGATGATAATCACTTTCGAGACCGATGTCAGTGCCTTTTCTGTTACACATATCCTGGGGACAGCTGCTACTACTCTACTGCTGCCGGGAGGCAAAATGGGGTTTTGACGATCGGGGTGCGTATCAGCATGCACTTTTCACATGTGCACTTTCTGAATTGTTTGAATGTATTTTCGAACTCCGTGATCTATAATATCATTTTTTGGTGGATGGAGATGGAAATGGTCTGCAAAGTTAATGAATGCGCGTGAAGACCAAGCACTTCATCATACCTCATGTTTCACAGCAAAAACCCGACCACCTGTTGTCAAAACGTTTTTTTTCCCGACCCAACATCCGTCCCTCTTCGAGACACCCAGTTTGTGAAGGTGCTCTTAACTCAAACTTTGTTGGCCAAATTAAAGGCATACCTGATATGTAGGGCATCACTTACTAAAAACCGATGCCTCCCGCGCTAGACCCACGTCCATTGCGATCGCATCGACCGTAGAACGGGCTCACCGAAATTAATACTGCTGCTTCAATAGACTTTCTATCATGCAAGTTTCAAATATGCTTATGAACCATATGGGCTTGATTTTAGCCGTCAACTTGAGGGCTTTTTTTGGGAACCCCGTCCAAACTCGGAGCACTATTATCTCCAATTCGTCCACAGATCTTTCGTAGTTCCTAACCGAGGGTTGAAAAGACATTCCGTTGAACGGTTTACTGAGATTCGCTTCGTATTCGCCTCAAGGCACAACTGCCTGTTTCTACTACGAAGATCTATTTTCTTCAGCTCTGGATGTTCTAACTTCCCTCTTGTACTTTGGCGAACTCTCCTAGCCCGCAGGCACCATCGAGAGATTCGTTGTTTTCACCAGTACAGATCGGTTTCCTACTGTGGTGGAAACGCCGCCACAGTATTGTAGAGTCATATGTCTCAATAACTGCCGACTTAACTAACACATCTTTTGAGATGCCTTTCCCTTTGGGTCATGATCTCTGCTGCCAGGAAAGTGCTCTCCTCGAAAACTGTAGTGGACCAGTCGGCTATCCTGTTTTTTTTCGCTGCTTGCGTCTACCACCAAGCTGTCAAGAATCTCTTCATATTGCCTGCTGTTGTTGTTTCGCCATAATCTGATTGTTTAAAGTGAACACACAGATTTTTCTTGGCTGAAAATTGCTCGAAAAGTCCTTTCTGAAATCCTTGAAACGTAACAAAAGATACCAATTGGCTTGCCAGGCCTCTTACGTGCAATCTTCACAACTTGATACCCTCGAGGATTTATCTAGCAAGTTTCGCATGGAGCGATTCCTATTTCATTGGAACGTGATTAGAATTGGCAGCGCGAGGTTCAATATGGACCTAAGACAGCCCAGGATTACCGCTGTGGTGATAGATGTCCTTGTTTTTATTGTTTTATTCCCCGAACAAGGCCACCGACATACAGTTAATGAGAGTCAAAGCAACAACTCGAAACTAGAAATCTGTTCCTTCGAAAAACATCAATCGGCACGGATGTTTTATTGAAGTTTATTCGTGGTGAATGGCGCCTGGAGAGTAGTAAAAACTGTGGATGAAAAGTTGTTACGAATGGATTTCAGGGAATGTTGTTTAAAGTTGTCTGGCAAGTTCGAAGGGACCGATAGAGTTATTTAAGGGGTCGTAAACGTCCGCTCCTGGGTAGACTTGTAAACTTGCACTGATTAGATACCAGCTATCGGATGTATATGACGTTTTTTAAGGTCTATGTTCTTTTACTCACGTATTTGGGAACAGTTCCGCTCAATGATTTATGTAGAGAGAGGTGCTTTTAATGTCGCTTTTTCCACTACATGGTTCGGTCGATGGAGACTGTGAGGAAAGTATGATTAATCGTTGGGGAACGAAGTTGTCCTTTAAGTGAGGCTAAGGTTTCTCTATTCAAAATACTTACAAAGATACTCATATATGCTGTATATTTCGAGTGTCATAGTGGAGATTGTCTTGTAAAATTGGGGTCTGTCATCCACGAAGCAAGGGACATTGCTCGCATAAAAAAGAGTAAATATACCTGAAATAAAACGATTTAGTCCAAAGTCATTCTTAGCAGTATCCTTAATCTAAAGAGCATCATAATGAACTCAGATTAACACAAACTAATCCAGATTTGGTAGTGACATTGGGGCCATCTCTGGAGGAGAGTTTAAAAAACCTGATACGATTATCCGATTTTAGCAGTTTGCGGGCATGGGGTATCGTGGACCAACATGACGACCGATTTGCTTCAGTGGAAATTGGCAATATGCCTGGTGGAGGAAATCCTTAGTCCTTAGACTTTGACAAACTCAGAAATCAGAGCGTGGTTACTATATACTATATGCTAGCACAATAGCTAAGGATCTCAGTTTTCTTGTGCATCTGCCGAGATGATGTTTCGGATCAAAAGTTCAAACCGGAAGTGAGCAGAGATGTCTAATTGATCTTTTGTTAGGTATGTTTGTTGAAAGGTTTGAAAATATATAGAGATACGTTAAGGGAGAAAACTTGGTTTACCATAGGACATGAAAAAGTGAATTTTAAGAAAGGTTCTTGAGTCGGGATAGTATTTTCTGTGTTATCAATAACCCTTTGGTTGGTTATCGCGCGTCAACCACACCTACGCGCCGTTGTTTGTGGTTAAATGAAATGGCCTTCAGCACCCCCGACTTCTCAAGACGCTCCAACTCCACCTCTACCACTCTGCGACAAGTCGTCTTGAGACAACCTACTAATCGGCTATCTTGGGAAAGTAAATGCTACTGCGTGGCGTAGCCCGAAATGCAATTATCGCTCCTCCAGATTGTGTAACCTATCCACTATTACTTCCGTCTTCCGATTACAGTGCCTACGAGTGGCAGGCTTGGCTGCCGACCAAGTTTTTCATTTGAGATAGTGTCAGGTCAGTGTACTCCGATGATACATCACAGACAGGTATTGTGGAAAATTTCTAGCTTTTGGTTGAGAGTGGAGTTCGCTTTTCATGTGCTACTCTCATATAGCAACACAGAAAGAATCCTAGCACAGAACTGCCCCAGCATGATCTTGTTGTTAAAATAACTGCATTTCCAGATTTAAGACAGAGCAGCGAAAGCGAATCCGCGAAAACTACGCTTCCTAGATATACAAATTGTTTGACGCCTTCGATGTTCTGCCCATTAATGCAGATAGGGAGAGTGTGATAACCCGTCAGCCTGAGAACCTTGGTTTTGTTGGTGTTCGTCTCCAGTTACCTCTTTTTCCAAGAGAGAGACTTTTGGCCAAGGTCAACTACCCGATTGGTTAGAACACAACGCTGTCGTACGGATGGTCGCGGTTCAAATCTCACTGGTGGCATCGGGATTTGTGCGTGATTTGACGTCGGATATCAATCGATTGAGCTGTAAATGAGCACCTGAGTCAAATCAGGGTAATAATCTCGGGCGAGCGCAATGCTGACCACATTGCCTCCTATAGGGTGATGTGATCCTGTAGTGTACCGTTACGGTCTTGAATGAAGTGCTCTACACACTTCAAGGCCCTGATCCAATTAGATTGTTGCGCAAACGATTATTATTATGTCGTTCCGATAATAACTATTAGTTTCGCCGAAATGCCCCTCCGGGTAGAGGAGTTCAGATACGTTCCCTGTTCACGCTATCGAAAGCTTTCTCGAAATCGATGCAGAGCAGGTGGAGCGAAGATCTAAATTCCGCACACTATTCCAATATGGCGGGGCGAATAGCTTCCGTGTCACACGCGCGCGAGTGCAAATCGAGTTGTCCATGACATCGGAAAACAATTTTTGACAGCGAAAATTGTTTTTGAATGTCTGTCTGAGAGAATACAAGCTCGAGTCAGGAGAGTTCCGTATGGTCAATTAATAATTATTAATCTAATAATTATTTAGAGTTAAATTAATAAATTTAAAGATAATATATAATTTAAGTCTTTAAGATTAAATAATTTACTAAAAGTAATTTTAATTGCGGTGGCGGGTGGGTGGGATCCAAAGCGGAAACCAGCCAAGTTTTCGAGATGTTGTTTGATACGTTCCAGAATTATTTTAGCTATTATCTTTGCGACGGTAGGGAGTACGTAGATGCTTTTCTAATTGTCACACTGAAAGCGGGTTTCATTTTTTAGAAAAGGTCTCGGATTCCAAAGATTTCCGTACGAGTGGAGATTTGCAGTAACTGCAGGTGCAGCGGTAAACAACTTTGCGGGGAGACTGTCAAGACTAACGGCTTAACTCCGTTTAAATGCATTGATGACCGAAATGATTTCTCGTCTACTTGGAGGAACAGCGCGTATTCGCATGTTGCGGGACTAGCGATTTCATGCACAAGGAGAAGGGTATTCATCGGATGTAATACTGTTAAAAACCATGGTGGAGTTTTCTTTCGACCTCTTGAGTGGTTCATCATCATGGATGAAAAGTCAACCGTTGACGTTTTTCACAGGACCATCGAAAGATTTGCGACCACATGCAAGCTCTTTCCTGATGCGTTATACATTTCTGAAATCATTGCCATCTGCGGTATTTTTCGCTTCTCTGACCAGCGCAACAGCAAATTTTCTCTTGCCATGTGTACACTACGCAACATTTTTCGGGATTTCGCTCGGTATTGGAGTTCGAGCGCGTCACTTCCGCCATCGCTCGCCGAGGTTAATAGAGCCCTCAACCCCTTACGCTCATCGTTTAGCTTTCATGGTTCCACAGCCTTCAGGACCGTATAGCATCAGAAAAAAAAGCATTTTTGATGGCGGCCCATTGTTCATCGATATTTTCAGGCGGGTTACTCGGTATATCTGCCATTCGATCAGCAAGATAGCTTTAACAAAGTCGAGCGACAGTTGGATCATACGAGCAGCTCTCCAACCCTGCGAGAAGTGGCCGAGGCAATACGCAAGCGAACTTAAGCAACCATCAGATGATAATCACTTTCGAGACCGATGTCAGTGCCTTTTCTGTTACACATATCCTGGGGACAGCTGCTACTACTCTACTGCTGCCGAGAGGCAAAATGGGGTTTTGACGATCGGGGTGCGTATCAGCATGCACTTTTCACATGTGCACTTTCTGAATTGTTTGAATGTATTTTCGAACTCCGTGATCTATAATATCATTTTTTGGTGGATGGAGATGGAAATGGTCTGCAAAGTTAATGAATGCGCGTGAAGACCAAGCACTTCATCATACCTCATGTTTCACAGCAAAAACCCGACCACCTGTTGTCAAAACGTTTTTTTTCCCGACCCAACATCCGTCCCTCTTCGAGACACCCAGTTTGTGAAGGTGCTCTTAACTCAAACTTTGTTGGCCAAATTAAAGGCATACCTGATATGTAGGGCATCACTTACTAAAAACCGATGCCTCCCGCGCTAGACCCACGTCCATTGCGATCGCATCGACCGTAGAACGGGCTCACCGAAATTAATACTGCTGCTTCAATAGACTTTCTATCATGCAAGTTTCAAATATGCTTATGAACCATATGGGCTTGATTTTAGCCGTCAACTTGAGGGCTTTTTTTGGGAACCCCGTCCAAACTCGGAGCACTATTATCTCCAATTCGTCCACAGATCTTTCGTAGTTCCTAACCGAGGGTTGAAAAGACATTCCGTTGAACGGTTTACTGAGATTCGCTTCGTATTCGCCTCAAGGCACAACTGCCTGTTTCTACTACGAAGATCTATTTTCTTCAGCTCTGGATGTTCTAACTTCCCTCTTGTACTTTGGCGAACTCTCCTAGCCCGCAGGCACCATCGAGAGATTCGTTGTTTTCACCAGTACAGATCGGTTTCCTACTGTGGTGGAAACGCCGCCACAGTATTGTAGAGTCATATGTCTCAATAACTGCCGACTTAACTAACACATCTTTTGAGATGCCTTTCCCTTTGGGTCATGATCTCTGCTGCCAGGAAAGTGCTCTCCTCGAAAACTGTAGTGGACCAGTCGGCTATCCTGTTTTTTTTCGCTGCTTGCGTCTACCACCAAGCTGTCAAGAATCTCTTCATATTGCCTGCTGTTGATTTCCTCTACATCCCTTGCGAAACCGGCTTCCGGGAGTGCTATTGTTTATTATTGGCTTGTTTTCTACATGCCTATATCGTCGCGTTTCTAGACGAACTTTTCACCTCCGTACCACAACCGTAATTTCGGTCCGAGAGCAGGACTTGAGTTGCCTCGCAATGGCTGAGGTTGATTTGTACGAACTTCATTCAGTCTTACGATGAAGCTCCCTCTTATATGCCAGTCACCTGCCACCATCTGCAACATGCCTACTGGTCGGAAATCAGATTTCGCTGTCTCGGCAGGGTAATTACATATCATATAGCCCTTCATCCCGCTTATTTGTTAGTAACATTTCTGCGCCTGGTGCGGTTGTTTTATGTGCTTCTCGAGTTCACAGACCTGAAGGTTTTTCCATGTTACTTTTTGCTCTTTCTTGCGCTGGCAAGTTGTTTCTTTGCTGGACGGAGTTCATGATAAGTCTTTGCGCGTGTCCGTATTCTTTGATATTCAGCTTACTTACGGCTATCGCTGTATCCATATCCCCCCTGTAGGTGTTGCGGAGGATGTTACAGATACTTTCTGTGTTCATTCTCACCTAATGAGGATTCGAGAGGGTGTTGTTATTCGAGCCCATGGCAAGGAAGTCGTGATCCGAGTCGACATGAGCCCCCTTATATGCTCTTACATTAATCCATGTTAAGAGGTGGCGGCGTTCTTAGCCGCCATTTGGAGCTTTAAATAAAGTGCTCTATTACGTTTCGATGGTGAGTCTTGATTTGTTATTATGGGAAGTAGGGAGTTGGAATCGAATAATTCAGCTAAATGGATCATTTGATCATGTGACTCATAAGTAGACCAACAAATTCACGACATAGCTGAAATGTTCTTTGCGATGATCGTTTGTATGGTGGTATGTTTCTATCGCTGCAGCGCTGTGCTGTTTTTTTGGGAGTTTTTTTGAGAAAAAGAAACCGTTCTCTTCTCGTTCAAATTACCCTTCTACAAGACTCGAAAGCTGGTACATTGGACGGATTGATTGCAGAAAAATCCTTCATATATATATCCCAACGTTAACAGCATGTACGTAGGCATGACCTAATGCTCCGCGAATAAGCTAGCAGCTCGTTGTTTCTAAGGCAACTTGCCTTCTAGCAAAGATTGTAGAAGTTTCCATATTGCGCCTTCTGGCGGCTGAAACCATCAATCCAAAGGGAGTATTGTGGAAATAACCTACAATATCCTAAGAATACTAAGAACAGTCTGGCTCCAAGCCATGGGGAGTAAGCCTGCGTAAAACAGGCTCAATAGATTTTAACTTTAACGCAATCCCCTAACGCAACACAATGGGATGGATTATGTCAGATTAGGTGATTTATTCAATGCAGATGAGTTTATCTCTCAGTTGATCTTATCCAGTATGGTGATCGGGTTCGTCGACTTTGTCACTTTGATGCCGTGGTCGTTTCGACCATCTTCTCTGCTCATGCCAATCTAATTGAGAGATTTTGCTGTGATTCGAGCAATAGACCAGGTAATATCAATTAACTATTCCCGCCGTATTGCAACGAAGCTTGGCTCGATGCACCTATTATTAAATCATGTCTTATTATATATTCTTAAAGGGACACAGCCCTCCTGATTTTTGTTGAAATAGTAGTTTCCTGATGAGTGTTTGCTTCGACAATAACATTTGGCTGAATTTTGCGTGCCTCGCAGTTGTTCTCCGTCCGCCGTCTTACGCAAACTAGACAGTTGTTATTAAGTAGTATTTCCCACTAATAATAATATAATCAACGACAATCCATTTCATTCAAGACCTTAACGGTACAGTACAGTAGGTACACTGTAGGAAGCATTGCGGACGCCCATGATTATTATACCCGGATTTGACTCATGTACGCATTCACAACTTCTCGATTTTGGGGTGGGGATTGCGCCACAACCAACTTTGACTTATCTTCCCCTGTTATAATTACTATCTCCAGCCATGCAATTAATTTAAACAGGCCTGACAAACTTACAAATAAGAGGGTAAACGGGTTGAAGTACAAAAAATACAATAGTGCTTATCTCCATGTCAGAGTTCCCCTGAAAACTTACCACGACATCGACAATGCTGTCGAGCAGTTTAATCAATGCATCGCCACAGTAGTTCGTTATTTCTATCCACCGCTGAACAGTATCGGTGGGGTCAGGAAGATATTGTCGACAGAAATCCGCTGATAAGGAGTGAATGAAATTTGAGACGGGAATGGCAGGAACATCAATCCTCGAGACAGAAGCAGGAGCTCATAAAACCCACCAAGGAGCTAAGAAATGCTCTGAAAGCAGAAAGTGACTTTCAGCACTTCACGAGCAGTCCCAGTACTTGTGACAGTGACGACTACTCTCTATGGAGGGCAAACAAAAAGCTGAAGTGACCGGTATAGACTGAGCCACCATTAAGGCTTGCTACTGGAGACTGGGCGAGAAGCGATGCCAATGAAAGAGGAGTGTTTACGACTTTTGTGCAGGGTGCTTTCCAAACAAATTCATCGGCAGTGCGGGTTTTGCATAAGAATGAAAGACGTCCTCAACTGCGTACTGCAGAAAGTTAACCCGAAGTAGACTACTGGCCTTGGTCAAAGAGTTACCACCTATCGCTAACAAATATCTCGGCTACTAACTAAAGAGCGGGAAAACATTGATGGTTACACTGATCCCCAAGGCTGGCAAGGATTTAACACTAGCAATCTCATATCGGCTAATCAGTTTGCTATAGCTAATCTACACATCAAACATGCCAACTAGTGGTACCGTAGTCTAATCTACATTTGAGGATGATCTTTTGTTTCTGGCCACCAATGTCGAATCTCGATTAGCATCTTGCGTCGAACAGCGGTATGTAAATTGAATCAAGAAATGACTGACCATGTAGTAGATCAAAGCAAATGAGTGCAGATGCATTTATATAGCATTTACGCTCCGCCGGGAAACCTGCCCTCCAATCAACTTAAATGAGACCCAAGTTCCCAAGTACCAAATACCTGGAATTGCACGTGAAAAAGGCATATTTAAGCCAAGAAGCAGCAGGTGACCATTAAAGTATGACGTCTTAACTGGCTTCTAAACAAGCGCTCTATGCTTTAATTGGAGTACAAAGTTCTATTATACAAGGTAGTCATAAAGCCTATCGGAACAATTTTCCTTTCTGGAATAGGGTGCGTTTGCACAGAGTGTTGGAATTTCGCACCAGTACACCGTTGGACTACCAACTAAACACCTCCCTATTATCAGAGAAGAAGCCTAGAATCGTTTGACGCATTACTTCGGGTTAGCCCTCCTGGTCTCCAGACTTTAGGAGCTTTCATCAACAGGAGGGGGGAGAAAAAAGGGAGTTTTTAGTTCAGGGAACCCCTTATCATCCGCCGGTCGAACTCAATCTTCTTCGGAAGAAAAAGAGCCTGAACATAATGGACAACAAGACGCTATCTATCAGCGCTCATTTGTGCAGAACGCACGATGAGGAGATCGTACCTTCCCAGTCTTCTGCAGGTAAGACTGAAAACCTCCTTGCCCACTTAGAAATTGGGTAAGGAGGTAATCAATCTCATCATGCATTCGGGTCAAACATGGATCTAAATTTTCGATGAGCCGCGCAGTCTATCTGCCTGTTCATTTTGCCTAGAAAGTTGCCACTCGGCAAGTGTGCATCTACGTTTTTCACGGCAACCACTTCTCTTAAATCTTCGCCCTTGCGACTGTAAATAGCTTTACACTCTTTCGCAAGAAGGGTAATGAAAATCACTTCCTCAATAACCATCACGGGCGGTTCTGAGACAGTGCGATGAGTAGACGCCATTTTCTGAATTTGAGCAAGGTGTTTGCGATGCACCTCATTGTCAAGAGCATCAGCGCATACCTCCGCGGTATAAAATAGAATGGACTGCGTTGCTCCCATAAGAAGACGTCTCCTGGTGGGCACAGGGCCCCAAACATTCGTCATTATAAGACTCGAAGCCGAGACTTCAGCAAGCTTTGACTCTATAGGCAACCCGCCGATCGATGTAGGACGCATGGTGGGGATTCTGATGATAGTCGAGATGACTTTTTCGGTTTTTTTCTGCTTAATGGTCGCATCAATATTCCAAGTCTGCTTTGCACGTCGTCCGCATAACTGAGCAGGCATGTGGAGTCGTAGCAGAATATCGTACGAAGCGTTCCAGAAGTCCGTCCTGGTCTACTCCCAACGTGATCTCCATCCTCCTCTCGCTCTCTAGTGTCTCATAGAGCAGGCAGCGGTCTTTCAGATAATCCCCCAAGATATAGCTAGGCACATGGAATGGGTTTTCTAATGTACCTAGCGTTTCCGATATCAAGCGTTTTGAGGAGCATTATCTGTCGTGAACGGCGGCTGCCAGTTTCGGCTCGGACGACCCCATCCCCGACCTCCATAATAGCATCCACCGTGGATTTCCTTTCTCTGGACCCGAACTGCCTTTGTGATAAATCCTCGGCAGAGCAGTTCCCTTCAGTGAGTCTAATCCTGAAGAGCTTTTCAAGCACTTTCCCGGCCTTGTTAAGAGTACACAGTCGTCGTTATGCACGAAACACCAGTGTGTAAACTTCTGCCCCGGGATTATCATCAGGATCTGCCGCCTCCTTGTTTTTCATGGTGAGGGCTTCCAGACCATCCTTGGCATTTTCCGCACTGTTGACATCAAGCGTAAGGAATTTCTGAGGAATAATGCCCGTACAATGCGTTCCATCTGGTCGGTACCTAATATGCAGGGTTTCTGCAGAGCCGCATTTTTCCGGGTGATAAGTCTATAGCCTCCATGGGTCCTCGTTGACCAGGTTTTGCTTTTATTTGTCGCACTGCGAAGTCTCTTTTTTGTTGAATTATACTCTGCCTTTATGGCACATGCCTTCTCGCGGGAGTGTAAACGTTGTGCTAAACGGGCGGAGCTTATGACATTCCTTCCATAAATTTCTACCGTGTACCAGTACATAGAAGGCTTTTCACGGTTGGTGCCCTTCCAGGCATGGAAGTCCCACACACTGTCATTATGAGGTTCATTACTGAGTTTATGACAGTGTTGGTTGCAGCGCTCGAATCCTGTAACACTTGATGAGGGTTATTCGCATTCGTATCCTGCGTACTCCTCATCCATTTTTGATTTTTCCGCTGCAAATTGGCTTTTGGTTTGTAGTCTCCTTGTCTTTGGAGAGACGGGTCTCTGGTGGCGTAGCGAGCTCATTCCTTTTATCCTTCTTTCTCTTCTTTTTTTGGGCTCTAGAAACTACTTGGATAAAGTCCCCTTCAGGCACGTCTTCTTTTTTCCACTTTTTCATAAGTTCGCTCTACAGTAGACAATCTGCACTCTGTATGTCACTTGCAGTATTCTCAGCGGCAAGTGCGGCTGAGTCGGTTTTCCGCTGCTCTCCCACGTTTGCCTCTACAGGGAGATGCGATCCAATTCTATTTAAAGACGGGACTCTTGACGCGTTTGCTCACGTTCGTCAGGAGGAGCGTTGCGACCAAGCCTATGCGGTCGCGCATTTCCTGATGAGCCTTTCCTCTTCGGCTCTAGCTAGGACGGTCGTCGGCATTTCCACTCGGTTCGTGTCCGAATCCACCTGCTTAGGACTAGCGACCCTGACTGGGCCTTTTTCTGGAACAGGGATATTACAGAGTTTTGGAGTTGCCGTCCCCGCACCGTCAGTTGCGACAGTTGTTTTGTCATGCTTATTCTTCATGAATAGTTCAGCGGAGCGAACTGTAATAGTCAGGAACGGGTGAACCCTTGGAGAAAAAGCCTATACCGTAGTTCTCTGAGACCTTATTGACGCTTAACTACTCCTGGAAGTCACGGACGGATCAGCCCTCACCCGCGACATTGCGACAGAGAGCTGTCGACCTCCGCGGACTGCCAGTGTTCCCGTCGTGTACCGAGCGAGGCTGTCTCAAGCCTATTACCTAGGATCAAATCTACTTACTCGGACACCTCCGGGGCGTCACTCCCGGTATCATAAACGACACACTAAAGATCACTGACGGCCCTTGAGGACATCTGGACGTATGGGATCCAGTTATGGGGTTCTGCGAGATATCTGATATGTGAGTAATGCAGAATTTTGCGTTTGTGAAAAATAACCACCTTTAGAGATCTTCAGATTCCCACAGTCTTGCGTGAGATTATAGCCTATATCCGTAAATACATGTACGAAATCACAACTCATCCGAAGAGTTTCGCAAAGGATCTGTTGCCAAAGTCGAAAACTCGACGGCTTAAAAGGCTTAATATATTTGGGAGGAGAGCCCATTAATATAAATATTTGATGGAAATCTAACGTTCTAGTAGCTTCTAACAACCATACATACTTCGATCATTGCAAAGAGGCACCTTAAGTACCCTAGTTCTAAGATTTGATTCCTTTCTGTGAGTTTCATGTCCTGTAAATGAAAGATTCATTAATTAAAGGAAACAGTTAAAAAAAAATCTTCGTGGAATTTGAATTCCGGATGTGAAGAATATGCTTTCGAAGATTATATGTAACATATCAGCTCCAACTAAAAGAAGTGACCCCATATCACACCTTAGGTTTGTTACTCTGGGGGACACTCGGTACTCCACAGACTCAATTCGCGACACTATTTACCCCTGATTCCAATCATCCATCGGCACAATTCGTATAAAGCTTGTGTTGGGGTTTCTCCATTACCGCTTTGGGCTCTGAGTTTACTTCATAGTTTGCAGGTGCGAGTTCATTCTTCCTATCACAACAAGGAAAGTAGTAGACAAAATTGTCCTAATCATTCAAGTCGTTGGAAATAACCCACTGACCGCTAAATATTGACCCCGAAAGTCAGGTCAAGCTTAGCCCAGGGGGAATGGGGAATTCTTTCAGATGAGCCTGCTCTATCAATGAACTGAACAGAAGATTGTAAATTGTAGAATTTCCTACAAACGCTGTGATGGTCTTAAAAATACCTGCACTTAAGCTTTGAGGGTTCTGCTGTGCCTAAAGTCGTTACATTCGAGCAGCCATAGTTTAATGATTTCGTCCCAATACAAAAAATTAAATGCCTCATATTCTATAGGCTGGGAATGTTATACCTCGAAATATCGAAATTTCTTGGGAAATTCAAAACATTCTTCATAAAAGAAACGCGATTGCAATAGTAAACAGAGTAGTATGAATATTCAGAGGGGGTATTAACTTATTGACCTTCAAGGCAATTAATCAACTACGAAAGTCTCATAGTCATTTCTGACCTCCGTTGCACTTAAATCAAGATTCATTCCGGCGCCTTCCAGTCTTGCATGGTCGGTAATTCTTAATATTGCATCCCCCAAAGTCTCAAGTGGTTTTCGCTGTTGTCTTCTTTTTCTAATCCAAAATTCAGCCACTTCAGCACTTTTCCACGAAGCATCTATCAATCTTCTTTACGACCGATTCGGAAAATCTTTGACATACAAACTCCTCCATAAAAATCAAATATCACACATGTCTCACACACAATCCGCTAAATAGTGTCCAAGTATCGTACCCTCTCCCATTTACCGAAAACTATTAGCAATCAAAATTCAACAAAGTCTTCTTCGCATCGTCTTTGGAGCATTTTTTTTGCAAATTTTTTATGACACCCATAAAAACTCTTCTGAATGGAAAAGGACTTGCTGAAATTTAACATGACTCGATTTCATTCGAGGACTCGAATTTAGTCGAGATCAAAGTCCCATTAAAGACAATTTCGTCGGATCGTAAAATACTTGACCAGGCATGCGATTCCTTCTATTTTTCGTCCCGTCTGCACACAGAGGGAATCGGATCGTAAAAGCCAGCTACACAGGAGTCAGCTCCAGACAAGAATCCTAGAGTGTCATTGTTAAATGCAACGGAATGGAATTCTCACCTGGTAAATGTCACCTAAAATGCCAAAATTGAGCTCAGTAGGGTGCTCCTAGCAAGCAAGGACAATGGAGGGCTTCTGTAGTGGAGAGAATGGAAAGGAACTGTGAGCGAACGTTCGTGTTCTTTTGAGGGGGTACTCAAATTGAGTAGTAAATGTTTTTGGAATTTTGTCCTACATGCTTCGTACAACTATGTCGTGGTGGAAATAATAATAATTCCATATTTCGAATGGTGTTTACTTCGATATTTTACGTCACCTGCATCCAAAACATTAAGGTTAAATGGAGAGTTGTTAATCTTTTTCGATAGTTTCCCTGCCGGAGGACCCCTTTTGTTTGAATTATGGTTTTTGGTTGCGGTACCCTTTAACTGAAGTTCAGACCAGTTTTCCTTCAAAAGTGATGTCGTTGTAGACGCTCTCCCAAAACCCCACCTTAAGCATGAGCTATTGTCCCCGATAGTGGAATAAATTTCTACTATTTATGACTCTATTCAAATGATATTATTCCCATAAAGACGACCGACAAAAGGACTTAAGAATACAATACAAAACACTTTCCCTGAACAAATGTTCCTGCTGTGCTATGAATTGACTCAGACTTTTGACCTACCCCCTCCATGCTACTCAGAGCTAGAGAAAGACATAGAAAGAGTCCTCACTTTTTTCTGTTGCACATAAACATTTCATTCGGTTCCACTTTCGAGTTTTGTACAAAAAAGGACGAAAGCCAGTTTAAAGTGAACGAAAACGAAAGTTCGCATTAATAGAAGTGGAAAGTCAATGGAAATTCCTCAAGGGGAAAATCGAGCAGAACAGAAATGGGTAGATTCTAGCCAAAAGCACAGTTGACTTCTTGCATCGGTACTGCACGCTCGATTATCTTTTACAATCTTTATATCACCTCGGAACGGTTGCAGCGGCAGCAATGTCATCGTAAAAAAGGGCGAGACCACTTTAAAAAATTTTCAAAAGGACGACAAGATGTCGGTAGCAAACGTTACATGAGGTTTTATGAGACTATAAAAAATTTAATCGATTCTGCAGACATCTCAGTCACAGGAGATGTTGAGGTTTAGCAATATGTAATAATAAAAGCGAACAGATGCGCATGAAGAGCAGCAGGGACCCGTTAATGCCAAACCCAGGATACTGCAGAAAACTATGCTACAAGCCAAATTGAAGAAAGCTGGCTTTGATACGAATTACAATCCATTTGAAACCTAAAGTTGACTCCAAACTAATCAATGAATCGACTCTGCGTTCTACTTGAATTCTAAATTATTTGGGAGCAAATGATAAACTTCGACAACGTGTGACAGTAGATAGGTCAACGGTTGTTTGACTTCGTCATCTGCAATCCACGGTCGGTTGGCTAAAATTGTGCCATTTACGTAAAAGTGAAACCATATATAATCTCACGCCAATTAAGGCAAATATAACACTTATTAATTAGTAAGGTCATTTGGTTGACATCCTTGGTGAGTGGTTGTACCTGGCCCTTCTGAACGGACACGCTGCTACCATTTCCCAACATTGGAAAGGTATATATCCATACCAAACTGTCATTAAATATCATTTTCTATGAAAGGTGAGTTTTTACATTAGCTGCGCTCTTGTTTTCTCCTTTTCAAGGCACAACGAGTGTCTGTGTGAAATATTTCGCAACCGATATCCAACCCTCTTCAGGTGGCACAGTTATATCTACCACGCTTTCTGTAAATAGCTTCGCGTTTATACAGTTTCTTAATACTGGTTTTAGTCGGACAAATCGTGAACGATAGAATAGCATATGTTCTTGGTTCTTTTGCTCGTCGAAGCTCCTTCAGTTCACGGATACTTCGAGGCGTATAGTTTTAGTATCAGTAACGTCAAAAATGAGTCAGATCCTAACAGTGTCGTCGATCACTCTACTTTACGTTAACAGATTTTCCGGATATTTGCCACTCATTTTTGTGGGCCTGCGTCAACGTTGAAGCGCAAGTTCCTTCGGTCTTTCCAGTCCTGATTACAAAGCGCCTTAATTTAGAGAAAATTCCAGCTCTTTTAGCCTTTCTTCTGTCTGCTTTCTTCAGGAGTTCGTTTTTAAGGTTTTGTTTGTAAAACAAAACCTTATTAAAATCGGTTTACTGTCTGTCTGTCTGTCCGTCTGTCTGTCTGTCTGTCTGTCTGTCTGTCTGTCCGTCACACGCATTTTTCTCGGAGACGGTTATAGCGATTGACACCAAATTTGGTAGAAAGATGGGAACTGTGAACGCTCACGCATATAGTAAGTTACATCCTCTTACGACGAATTTAAGGGGGGGTCCCCATACATGCAAAAGGGGGGTGTACATTTTTTTTTCATCAAATATAGTCATGTGGGGTATCAAATTAAAGGTCTCGGTTAGTACTTTTCGAAGCCGGTATTAGTTTTGACTTTTGCTGAAAAGGTGGGGAGTGCGGGGGGTTGAAAGTGGTCATTTTTTTAACGAACCCATTCTCAGGAACTACCAAACCGAAAAATCTGGAAAAAATCAGGGGGCTGCCACTATATGGTGCCTAGGCTCCGAAATACCCTCCAGATCGATACCTGTTCAAATAAAGTTAATAATAGTATATTACTATAATTTTTAGTAATTGACAGGAAAACCCCCCTTAAGTTCACCTTAGAATCACAAAATTTTGCAGCAATATAGGCTACAGTATAGATCATGATCCTGCCAAATTTGGTGAAAATCGCACTATTACTAACAAAGTTATACTAGGTCAAATCTGCGCTCCTCTGCAAATTCAAGACTATGAATGTCAATATCACTTGAAAGTGGCTTTTTTCACATACATAATATATGCATATTTTACGTGCTACATGCTAATGGGACAAATGCACGTCCAAATCTCCTTATAAACGAAATACACAAAACCTTTTATACCTGAAGCGTCTAGCTTCCGGTTTCCCGACTTGTTAATCTCTACAAAGAATGGAAAGAAACTACAAATGTTCTGTTCCAGATGAACCTTCCTCGGGGAATGAATGCTAGGAATAAGCTTATGCATGCCTTCATTATTCAAAGACAGGTTCAATTTAAATTGCCAGCAACCTAACCGTATTCTCACATTTTGCGGTTTTATTTCTACCTTTTGCCTCATACAGTAAACTTATTTTTCGTGACTGGATTACATGGCTTCAGGTATGAGTAATCTTTGACTATATTCCGGCCTACATTCGGCAGCAATATTGCCAATGCCGTTGTCGCTGGTAGTGGTTTTTGAAGCATATCCTAGGTAATGTATACAACTAAGTTGGCGGTTGACCATCATTGCCAAGTATTTGATGTTATGTCTGCTGACTTTTACTTTGACAGTTTTTCCTGTCTACAGTTCATGATCAACGTTATATCTTCATTGGTAGGATTCAGCCATTCGCAAACCAAAAAATTATAACCCCTTCTGGGACGAGAAGCGCGAACATTCTGTTACAAAAACATTCCACATAAAAGGGCTTAGTACTATGGATCCACCCCTACGAAAATGTGCTCTCTGGGTCCATCACACGTCTCGAATCAGTGAGTCGTTTCTGAGAGATAATCACCGAACCTACCTTGGTGTTCCAACAGACCTTTGCCGTTGTCGGCAATCAGTAGAAAGCGGAGGTGCTTTTTTTCCCGCAAATTTTTCGGTAACTTACTGTGACTATTCCATAAGTCCTACCCAAGAGTTTCATATCGACATTCTCCCACACCTTGCTTGAGATAGTTTCATGGCCGCTTCGCGTCTTGTCCCATTGCTCGGTAATCTGGGCGCAACCCACCCAATTCTGCGAAAGCTGGCTTTGGTGCCCGGCTTCCATTCCATATTATATTCATGCATTTGGTTTGTTGGTCATTGCAGGTATACCTACCAAGCTTGTCTCCCGGCTACCGTGGAACTTACATATGTTAAATCAAATGTATACCCCAAGGCTCCTCCTCAGCAAATATATTCTCTTTTATTCTTTATCTTTACTCTTTGCCGCGTTCAGAAGAGGGGTCGGTACGTTTCGAGCAACTGTACCATCTGGCCATTTGGATCGAGTTCAGGCGCTTAGAAATTACTACTCTATCACCAGTCGGCTTTTTGGCCACTTTTCATCGAATTCGATGTTTAGACCAATCTTGGCAAGGGAGTTCTGGTCAGCGCAAATCACGTGCCCCCGAAGACGCCTATCACGCCTGACTGGCAATTCTTTCAAGATGCTGGCAGCCACTTATTGACCGCGGATGTTTTCATTCCGAAAATGAAGTAGTATAGATATATAAATATAAAACCTCTCAATATTCCCAAAGACCACATCCACTTTCGCCAACAGACGGCCAAGAAAAAAAAAAGCCTCCTCGACGAAGAAACCTGCAACGGGGGAAGTTTCGGGTAGTTCTTCTATTATGGCCCCAACTTTGGAAAAAAGGGAATAGCCTTCGGCTCGTAAATCCGAAGAATGCACAAAGGTGGGTGGCAAAAAGCGGCACAAGGAGAAAAAGAAGATTTGTCCGGAAATAGTCATTATTTCCAAGAAAGGAGATATATCCTACGCCGATATCCTTTGGAAAGTCAAAGCCGATCCGGAATTGACAGATTTGGCGGCAGTGCGAGTCGTATCAGGCGTCCGCAAAAGGGGGACCTGATGCTGGAGCTAAACAAATCTAGCGAGAAGACAGTGGATAGTTTTCGCGGTTCGGTGGAAAAGACGGTAGGTGAGCAAGCTGACGTGAAAGCTCAAAAGCAGCAGACAGTAATCGAGTGCAAAGACCTAGACGAGGTCACCACACGAGAGGATATCTGCGCTGCGCTAAGGGAGCAATTCAACCTTAGCGGCCTAGAAGACAGTACCATTAAAAAAATGAAGAAGGCATATGGAGGTACAAAGGCCGCTATTATTAGCTTGCCGGTGGAATCAGCAATTAAACTGATTACGGCGGGCAAAGTAGGAATAGGTTGGGTCGTGCACCGACTTAGGGAGCGAATGTCACTCAAGGAATGCTTCAGATGCCTCGATTTCGGTCACTTTGCAGCAGAATGTACTAGTGAGCATGATAGGCCAAGAAAGTGCAGAAAGTGTGGGGAACAGGACCACCTTATCAAAGACTGCATTGGAGATCCACGATGCATCTTGTGCAAAGGGAAAAAAGGGGTAGGCGACCGGAACGTTGCAGGTGGTGGCAGGTGCCTGGCATATAGGAGGGAGGTTAATCGCAGGCTCAAATGAAGTTGGTACAAATCAGCCTCAACCATTCAAGACAGCCCAAGGCTTGCTCTTGCAAACCATTCGAGTGTGGAATGTGGACGTGGCGGAAATATGTGAACCGTACCAAAATTAAGTTAGTGTTACGTGGGGGAAAAAGTTATGGGGAAACTCAGTGATATGGACATGTGAACGGAAAGCCATCCAAGAAACCATGCATCCCCAGGAGTCGGCTTTGTAAGGGCAAAGGTCAATGGCATTCATATCTAAAGCTGTTATGCTCCTCCAAATGCAACAGGAGCGCAATATGAGGAGATGCTAGACAGCTTGGTGTTGGATACTAAGGACCATAGCCCTAAAATCATTCCCACCGATTTCAATGCGTGAGCCTTAGACTGGGGAAGTCGAATAACAAACACCAGGCGCCAAATCTTCCTTGAAACTTATCCGGAACTGAACATTGTATTAGCCAACGTTGGATACGTGCCCACTTTCCGGGGCAGAGGGCTAGGCTCAGTTGTCGATCTAACCTACCTCAGCGCCTTGTTGGCGAGAGTGACCATCAAGCGATCTTGATATCAGGAACGGAGGGGGCGACAGTCGAGTGAGCAACAGAAGCGGAAAAACTAGAATAGCTGTGTGGTCCATTGGAGCTTTCGAGGAACGGACTGAAGTAGCCTTAACTAGGCTATACAGGAAAGTAAACGGAATTGCTACAAGCAGTTGTGCCTTGAAGCAAATACGAATCCGTGGGGCGCTGCTTATAAGGTTATAATGAACAAGATTGGTGGACGAAAATCACCCAAATGACGTGCCCGCGACTCTTGTTCAAAATAATCGCGCTTCTTTTCCTACATCAACAAGAAAATGAACTTCAAGCAACGGTGCAACAGGACGTCTTCACAATCCCAGGGGTTACCGAGGAGGAACTACGGGAGATATGTGGACGAATTGGGGATAATAAGGCGGACGGGATTCCAAACAAAGCAGTAAAAATTAGGACCGTATGGTTCTTATGTACATTTGAATCGCCCATTGTGGAAGGAGTGTTTCCCTGGCAGTGGAAGAGGTAGAAGTTGGTTCTACTACCGAAGCCCCAAAAACCACCCAGCGCACCTTCTTTATGTCGCCCTATCTGTCTTTTAGACACTATGGGGTAGATACTGGCGAGAGTGATATACAAAAGGCTGTTTCCATTCGTCGAGACAGCTGGTGGTCTATCGTAGCGGCAGTATAGGTTTCGCAGAGCGCGGTTTATGGTTGATGCTATTGCAACGGACGTGAACTAGGCCCGGGAGGCATCGGCCGCTGGTAAGTGCTGGATGTCGAGAATGCCTTCAACTCGGCCAACTGGGGTTGGGTTAAGGGCCCCCTGGCTAAATTGGGTGTCCCTGATTATTTAGCCCGGAAAATCGGGAGTCACCTTTCGGAAAGACTTCTTTGGAACGAGACGGACAACGGACCGAAGGAATATGTTGCGACATCAGGTATTCCCCACGTTTTTGTAATGAGGCCCCTACTGTGGAAGATAATGTACGATGGAGTGCTCGGCGAAGGTGGCAACATTGATTGGTTTTGCAGACCACCTGGAGGTGGTAGCAGTTGCGAAACACCACCAGGACGTTGAATTGTATGCAAGCGAAACTATTCACTCCATCAAAGCATGATTCCAAATGGTGAAACTGGACCTGGCGGAAGATAAGACGGAAGTGGTCCTTATTACTAATAACAGGCAAAACAACACTGTCAAAATCCTTCTTGGTAATGACGAGGTCGTTTCAAAATCAATCATTAGATACCTGGGGGTTATGATCGATGACTAGTTGAGCTTCAAGGGGCACCTGGACAATGCTCACGAAAAGGCAGCAAAGGTTAGTTCATCTCTAGCAAGGATAATGTCAAATATTGGAGGGTCAAAATCTAGTCGCTGGCTACTTATCGCAGGGGTGGTCAAATCCATCCTGCTATACGCGGCTTCTATAGGAGCGTCCGCACTGGCTAACACAGTAAACCAGGGAAGGGTAAGTTCGGCATACCGTCCAATCGTGCTGGGGGTGTGCAGTGCATATAGGACAGGTGAGGCAGTGTGTGTCATCGCAGGAATGATTCCCTTGGATCTTCTAGCGAATGAGCCACACTGTCTCTATCGGAGAAGAAGGGGGAATCCAGCCGAAGTGACTGCAACCTTCTGAAAGGCCACTAAGAAGAAGTTGTGCAGGAGATGGCAGCAACGGTGGAATAATTCCAAAAAAGGCCCCTGGATCCATACACTGATCCCGTGTATTGGGAGATAGGTCAAGGGCAAACATGGAGAATTGAACTACCATCTAACGCAGTTCCTTATGGGGCACGGTGGATATTAGAAGTACTTGCATCGTTTTGGATTGGGTGAGTCCCCAGACTGTCCTGAGTGCGCCGTTACACCCGAAGACTCGGAGTATGTTATGTTTCACTGTCCGAGATTCGTGAATGAAAGAGGGAGGTTAAACGATGCCCTTAACGCAGTTATCGGACCTCCTAATTTCGTGGAGGAGATGATAAAGTGCGATAAACACAACAGTAACTGCGGTACAGGATAAGCTGAAGGAAATAGAACGAGCTCGGCAAGCTCGATGGACGTGTGACTTAGTTTTGCTGGCGTAAACTAGAACCCTCCTCCCGAAGTAATACTTCAGAGTGGTCTCGTGAGGATATGGGCGGAGAAGTGGGGGTGGTTTTAGAGGGGGAGAATCGCACATACTTTTTAAGATTTTCACTTCCACCCATACAAAAAAAAGAGGAGCTCAACAGTTGTCAGAGAAATGCTGAGCAATGCTAATAGATCCACCTGTTTCACGCATTATGTTCGGATCCTTGTTGCGAAAAAGATAAAGCTCGACCGGTGTGAGACTGAATGGCAGGTGGTTCTTTCAACTAACAATTCCATTTCCCCTCTGCCTTCCCTTTGGCGAAAGGAATTGCTCACTTGCAGGCTCGGAGGCCTACCATTACAGAAGTCTAACATTTACTACGCAGACACATTCATCTACTCTTCCTACAAAAAATCAGGATATTGAAAGAGTAGGATATAAAACACTTGTTCTAATTTCAAAGCGCCGCATGTAAATAAATTGTTTGTTCGAATTTCCAAGCTTTTCCAACTTCTACGAGTTCTAACTTTCGAGCAGGAACTGTTTAGTATTAGACTACTATTAACTTCGATTGAGCAGATATCGTAACGTGGGGCATTTTAAGGCCTAGACACTGTGTGCATGAATTACGGCAAATTATACAAATTTTTACTTTGAGTATTTTCTAAGAACGAGTCTTTGAAGTAGTTGACCTTTTTCGGACCCCCACACTCCTTCTCTTTGCAAAACTAATATGCGGTTGGTACTAATCGAGATCTTTTAATTGATACCCAACGTGGTTATATTCGGGGAAAAAAAATGTGTGCTTGTTTGACGTGTACGGAGATCCTACCTGTAAGTCTAACTGCAACGATGTAATTCACCGCATGTGCTTGGGTTCACAATTCGAACCTTTTTATTCAATGTCATGCCAGTAGGTGTAAGCGCTTCTGAGAAAAATGCGTGTGAGAGACATACAGACATTTCGTCACATTGGTAAGAAAGGCCGTTTGCGACTTATTCTTTAAATATAAATATGTAATAAAGCAGAATAAATGAGGGCTTGTTACAAAAAAACAACTGGACCTACAACTACTTTTTCATCTTATTCAAAAAATTTAGATTTGCGGAAAATACGTGCTTCCTATTTGAATTCGTCTCAAAATTTTTATGTCGTTTCGCAAGGACATAACTTTCCCGTAAAATATTGAAGTGGATCTAATGCCCTTGGGGAAAAATAATAAATATAAATTGTGAAATTTTTCTCAAAGGATGATGCTCTCTGGTACTATTTATTCTACTTAAACAATTTGGAAGTCTAAATCACATAAACCTCACATAACGCCATAAAATTCCTCAAGTACTGTTTCGACCCAAAATACAAACACGCACGGGAAACTGCCAATACTTCTAAATCTCTCGACAAGAACAAGGAAACGACAAATTACACGCTGACGATGGCAATGGCAACTTATTTCGGAACTTCTTTCAGAACAAACCTCTTAGATGGATTTATAGCCAAGCTGTGTCCTTTGCTTCACATCCTGTAAGCATGTTATCTCTTCGTTTGAATTGTGATTTATCGCAGCGGGACTGTCTGTAGCAATTGTTGAAATTTTCAACAAAATATTTTGATAGATCAGCGGGAACGAGTGTTTGGATTAGACAAGGTGGCTACACCGACAAGGAGAACTTGTGGGGTGCGTTCTTGCTAGAACATAAATCTTCCCGATTCGACAAATTGTTAGATATATCCAAAGGACTCATTTAAGTCGCTGGTGAAGTTGACTTTGTCTCCGAGGAAAAATGAGTTCCGATTCCGTGAGACTATGAATTAGAAGCAACTGTTTAGGAGAAAACTGGAGGCTCCTTAATTAGCATTCATTTCTAAATTCAATTAATAGCGGGATTAGAAGCTATAATGGGTAAAACTGTTACAAATAGTATCTTAAAGATAGTGAAGTCAATTTATTTACAATAGCTTTATCTATGCACACTATTCGTTCTAACGATATCAATAAAGATCTTGACAACATTTATTCTTAATTACTGCAATTTAAGAGATGAATGTCCGAAAACAACGTGGGCCTGATCATTGAAAGTTTCTTAAAATGTTTTCATCACGGCATGTCCTAGAAATGGATGTGGATATTAGGTGACAGGCTTCAATTGTGGCTAATAAGCGACCAATTGCACAAATGTGTAAGCAATGATCCTATTTCTGGAGAAGATTGGTGTCCTATTCAACTTTCTCAAACTACCCAGTACTTGTAGAAGGGATTATTTGAGGAGGTTCACTAGGATATTGTGTTGGAAAGGTCCTTTGAGCACTTCAGTACTTGGCACAGATGCCATATTTCCAGTGATACTGGAGAAAGGTGTAGAGTACCTAGAGCGACTACTCAACTCCAAGGACCCTCAGATAGATTTGCTTGGCGGAGTGTAGTGACTGCACTACTGCATATTATAAACCTAAATAACATCATAACATATCGCAGCCCAATGGGTTTCACAGAGTATCAGGACCTTATTGATCGAGGCGAGCGTATTCACTTTATTTAAGCATTCTCATACCAGTTTGGAATAGCAATGTTCTGCCCCTTATAGTTCCTTTCGAGGTTGAGCGCATCTGTCTATAGTGTGTATTTCCCAATGAAATATGCTGGTATGCTGCTTACTCTTTGGTTCAAGGAATATCAATTTCCCTTCGAATTAGACAGCTCTGCTTCTCCCTCGTACTATCGAATATTCTGAGAATTCCCCTCCTTGTCTGTACATTCACTCGCAAGGCAGAATTTGAAGTTTGTGTAACTCCCTGCCTGTTGTGCAGACTTTAGTTCGGTTGGCCCAGATTACCGCCCTCTAGTAGTCATTGGGCTCACTATTGCAGTGTATATCTAGTGCAGCATTTTTGGGGTGGCTCCCCATTTTTAAGGTTTTGTGTGAAACAAAACCTTATTAGAATCGAGACGGTGTCTGTCTGTCCGTCTGTCTGTCTGTCTGTCTGTCCGTCTGTCTGTCTGTCTGTCTGTCACACCCGATTTATTCGGAAATGGCTAGACCGATTGTCACGAAAATTGGTGAGAGTATATAATCTGGTGATCCCTTTACACGCAGTAAGTGGCGCCATCTTGTGTTAAGTTTAAGGGGGGGCTCCCCGTATATGTCAATAGAGGGTGCACATTTTTTTTTCACAGAATGTAGCCATGTAGGGTATCAAATGAAAGGTCTCAATTAGTACTTTTCGAATCTGGTTCAATATTTGATATTGGGTGAAACATAGGAGAGTGAGGGCTCAAAATGTGACCCACAAAAAGTGTAACAGGTCTCGTTCTCAGAACCTATCCAACCGAAAAATCTGAAAAAAATCACAGTGGTGCATCTCTACGAAATCTAGGCCTCAAAATATATCCGGTTCCGATATCTGCACAAATAAAGTTAATAATAGTATATTTCCACATTTTAGAAATTTACCCGGCACCCCCCCTTACGTTCATCCCAGAAGTACAAAATTTGGCATGCATGTAACGAAGAATATAATGCACAGTTTGGTCAAGTTTGAAGAAAATCCAACTATTATTAACAAAGTTATAGGGGGTGAAACTTTACAATTTTTTGTGAATTTCGTGCACTCTACAACCCGCATGACGTCATCATCACATACTTATCAATTCGTCAATATCACAACGAAATGAGTTCTTACGAATTGGGTCGCAGACAATTATTTTGTTTTAGTTTTTTAGTTATTTGTCAACCAGACATGTGTGTATGTAGGTATATAATATATGCGTGCTCCTGTGTGGAGTTGCCAAATCTCCCATCAGGCGCGTCCCTTCGTGCGGATAAGGGAATGCTCGGCGAATGTGTCATGGCCATGCACATGCACGCATCCGGAGATGTGCGTGTATGGGCATGTTTATGCGCAGGCCGGGTAGGTGGGAAGTAAACGCCCACCCGTGGATAAAAATTGGCTATGGGAAGGATACCCAGAAATAAAACCAAACATGGAGGAGCAGAAGAAGAATGAAGTTACGGTGCAGGGCTTCGGAAACCCAGTGCCGGCGGTTTTTGGGAGTGAGCAAGCGGGCTCCCGGCCGTCGATATCCAACGACCGCAGTGCCTCAGTAGTGGGAACCTTGGCTACTGTGGCATCTAATGTTACAAGCGTACGGGAGGAACTTGAACTGGCTCCAGTGATGGATCCGTTCAGAAGGAGCTCGATTTTCCGCAGATCCCCTCCCACACGGGCACAAGCCCCCACGATCGCTACCCCCAGTGGGAAGCGTATAGTGGGAGTCTTCGATGAGGAAGAATCGCTGACGCCGATTCACCCGAGCGATGTTTTGGACAATGATCAGTCTGGAGCTGCCTTTACTGCCCTCGGTAAAAAGATCATGGAGCTGTGTGAGTTCATAAAGGAGCGCAGGAACATTCACCAAAATATAAGGGCCATGATAAAAGGCATCCGTTTGACGTACGGCAAGGCCCAGGATGAACGAGTAGGGAAGTTGCCGATTGGAAAAGTGAACCAGGCAACTCAAGTAACGCCGGTTCAAAACACAAAAGGGGAGAAACCGGGCAAGAGGCTGCGCGAGAAGCTGAATGACTCAACAGGCCAGCAAACCCCGAAAAGAAGAAAGGACTCAACTCCCAAAAAGGCGGAGTTCATGAAAATTATGTCTGAAGCTACCAGGGAAAATACTGCAGTGGCTACCTCGAGAAAAGGGATCGAACCTTCAAAGGCGGATGCGGAAGCTTGGAGGAAGGTAGAACCGCGGAAAAGAAACTATCGGAGGAAGATTAGACCGGAGGTGATTTTCATTTCCAAACGAGGTGAAGGGTCATACGCCGACATACTCAGGAAAGTGAAGGCAGACCCTGAACTCACCAATTTGGGAGACAACGTCAGCCGCATTAGACGGTCGCAGAAGGGAGATCTTATGTTGGAACTTAAGAAATCCAAGGATGTAACCGCGGACAAATTCTTAAGCCAAATCGGGAAGACTTTAGGGCAGGAAGCTGACATAAGGGCTAGCAGGCCGGAGATCACTATAATCTGCAAAGATATAGATGAAATCACGACGAAGGAGGAGGTTCGCGAAGCGTTGGAGAAACAGTTCGATCTTGCCGGACTACAAGAGTTAGCGGTAAAAACTCTAAGGAAAGCCTATGGGGGAACACAAACCGCCATCATCAGCCTACCAGTGGAGAACGCACTCAAACTGTTAGCAGCAGGGAGAGTGAGAATAGGCTGGGTTATGTGTCGCCTTAGGGAACAGGTGGCGTTAAAACGGTGCTTTAGATGCCTTGGCTTTGGTCACATTGCCAAGTCATGCACTAACCCAAATGACAGGTCAAAGCAATGCAGGAGATGCGGAGTGGAGGGCCACATCAGCAAGGACTGCGGAGCTGACCCAAATTGTCTACTGTGCAAAGGAAAGGAGAGTGTGGACCATCGGCACATTGCAGGCAGCAGCAGGTGCCCGGAATACAGGAGAGCCCTTAGCACAAATCGCAGATGAGGTTGATACAAATCAACCTCAACCACTGCGAGGCGGCGCAGGATCTACTCGCGCAAACTATCCGCGAGAAAAACATCGATGTGGCCATACTAAGTGAACCATACCGAAACCGCGGTGGTAGCGTTTGGGTCAAAGACCAAACGGGCCAAGCAGCGCTGTGGACTTGTGGAGAACAAGCTTTCCAGGAAATAATGGAGCACCCGGAGGAGGGCTTCATCAGAGCGAAGGTGAAGGGCATCCACATCTACAGCTGCTATGCTCCACCCAGCGCTACACTCGTCGAGTATGAGCGGATGCTTGCTGCTCTTGTTTTGGATGCAAGAGGACGTTGGCCGATCATAATAGGAGGCGATTTCAATGCGTGGGCTCTTGAATGGGGCAGCCGGGTAACTAATGTTAGGGGACGTGTTCTCCTCGAAGCATTCGCGGAGCTGGACGTGGTACTGGCGAATGTTGGGTCTTCGTACACTTTCCGGGGAAGGGGTCTGGGGTCTATAGTGGACCTGACATACGTGAGTGCCACTTTAGCCAGTAGAATCGCTTGGCATGTCAGTGAGGACTATACTCACAGCGACCACCAGGCAATCTGCATAGAGATCAAGGGCGGATCGAGCTCGAAAAAGAGTTTTCGCAAAATGCCGGGTGGTATGCTTGGCTGGACAGTGAAAGCGTTCGAGGGGGACACGTTTTCCGCGGTGCTCAAATCCGACATATCCCTGAATGGTACGGCTGGAGAGAAAGCCACCCAGATCACTCGATGGGTGACGGAAGCATGCGATGCAACTATGCCCAGAAGGCGATTGCTCCCCAGTAGGCAACCCAACTACTGGTGGAACAATGAAATCGCAAGTTTGCGAGCCGCATGTTTTCGGGCAAGGAGGCTTTTCCAGAGGCTCAGGGGAAAACCCGGTGGCGACGGTCGAGAGGAGGCACACAAGCAATTGCGTGGCCGCCTAAAGGAAGCCATTCGGAGGAGCAAAAAGAACTGCTTCAAACAGCTGTGCGACCATGCCGACATAAACCCTTGGGGCGAGGCTTACAGAGTGGTGATGAAAAGGCTGCGGAAATCACCCCAGGTGACCTGTCCGCGCCTCCTGAAACAGATTGTTACCACTCTGTTCCCTCACCACGAAAATAGGGGAAGGCAAATTTTTGTCCAGCCAAATGACGGCATAAATCCGCCTGTAACTGTGGAGGAGCTGCGGGAAATATGTGGTAGGTTCGGTGACAACAAGGCCCCAGGTTTGGATGGCATCCCCAACCGAGCTTTGAAACTGGCAGTGAAGACTAGGCCCGACCTTTTCGCCAACACCTTCGAGGCGTGCATAAAAGAAGGAATATTCCCTGCCCAGTGGAAAAAGCAAAAGTTGGTGTTGCTTCCGAAGCCTGGCAAGCAACCTGGAAACCCAGCGTCGTATCGTCCTATCTGCCTGTTGGATACAATGGGGAAGATGATGGAGAGAGTCATCTACAACAGACTCCTGCCCATCGTCGAAGCCAACAATGGTTTGTCGGAACGCCAGTTTGGTTTCCGACGCGCCCACTCTACGGTGGACGCAATTGGCATGGTGGTAAACCTGGCAAAAGGTGCACTGATTTCTGGCGGCTGCTGTGCCGTGGTGGCGTTGGATGTCAAAAACGCATTCAACTCGGCCAACTGGAATAGCATTAAAGGGGCGTTGGCTGACATAGGTGTCCCCGGATACTTAGCGAATTTGGTGGAAAACTACCTCTCAGAGAGGACTCTCTGGTATGGGACGGATGAGGGCCCCAAAGAGTACATTGTCACAGCCGGGGTACCACAGGGATCGGTACTTGGTCCCCTGTTGTGGAATATCATGTATAATGGGGTGCTTGCTCTTCCCGTCCCAGAGGGGACTACGATTGTCGGCTTTGCTGATGACCTAGCTGTGGTTGTTGCAGCAAAACACCCAGAAGATGTGGAGGTTTACGCAACGGAAACAGTGAGAGCGGTAAAGTCCTGGCTAGAAAAGGCCGGGCTGACCTTGGCGGACGCGAAAACGGAAGCGGTCTTGATAACGAAACGCAGGAAAAATAATACTGTAAAAGTGGAGGTCGGTGGACATACGGTCGTATCAAAGCCGGCTATCAAATACCTGGGGGTAATAATTGACACCAAATTGAGTTTTAGGGAGCACCTAGAGTATGCATGCCAAAAGGCAGCCAGTGCCACCACGGCACTTGCAAGAATGTTGCCAAATATTGGTGGGCCGAAACATTGCCGGAGGTTGGTGCTAGCCGGAGTGGTGCGCTCCATCCTGCTCTACTCGTCGCCTGTGTGGGCGGAGGCGCTTGCAAACTCTCAGAGACGGAAGCAGGTGAGCTCGGTTTACCGGCGGATGGCTTTGAGGGTTTGCAGTGCTTTTAGAACCACATCAGATGAGGCAGTATTGGTGGTGGCAGGCATGATCCCGGTTGACATTCTGGCCAAAGAAATGAGTGTCCTGTACAATGCAAGACATATGGAGGGGCATGCACAGCGTAGAAATGCGGCAAGGTCAGAGTCGCTTGATCTCTGGCAACGCAGATGGGACGAGTCTGCGAAAGGTCGGTGGACGCACAGGCTCATTCCCAACATTAGGGTGTGGCTTGAGCGAAAACATGGGGATACCAACTACCACATTACCCAGTTCCTCACGGGACACGGTGGTTGCTACAGGCAGTATCTGCACCGCTTTGGGTTGGATGATTTTCCGAACTGTCCCAGATGCGATGGCATACCGGAGGATCCAGAGCATGTGATGTTTCACTGCCCACGATTTGCGATGGAGAGAAGGAGCTTAAACCAGGTGCTGGGCAGGAGCGGGACCCCGGAGAGCTTAGTTAATGAGATGCTGGAGTCCGAGGAGAAGTGGCTTGCGGTTAGCTCCGCAATCATCCAAATGCAGGAGGAGTTGCTGAAAGAACAAAGAAGGAGGAAAGCTGCAAATAGGAGAAGGATGAGTGCCTAAGAGCAAACCTACGCCGCGAAGTAATACCTCAATGGTGGTCCCGCGGGGCTGGGGCTGGAGAGACCGGGGGTGGTTTTTAGTGGGTGTGAATCCCACACGCGCCCGCTGTTGTTCCGCCGTTCGGGCGGCGGAGCTGCGGCGGACGTGTCTTTCTAAAATTTTCCACCTCCGTGTACGCACAAAAAAAAAAAAAAAAAAAAAATATATGCGTGCTAATGAACTTTGCGGGTAGTGCCTAATTCAGTTAGATATAAGACGTAAATCGGAAATATGGGTACGATAAATTTAGATACGTGCATATATGTGTACAGTAGGTAATAGGCAGTTTGTTTGTTTAGGGTGAGCGTGATATCTATGGCTCTAATATGTACGTAGGTCTCGTAGTTTGGAAAAATATGAAGGATTATGTTGGTTTTGTAGCTATATACGGACAGAAAAATGTGCGTCTCTTACATAAGATGAACACAAAACCTTTATACCCGAAGCGCGAGCTTCCGGTATTCCGACTTGTTTCTCTGCTATGGACCTGCAAGTCATTAGAACCCCTGTGGGTTTCTGACATTTCTTTTCAACATGTGTATTCTAGAGTAGTGTTTGGTCTAGTGTAATTCTAAAATATTTGAACTCTGTCGCTCATTTCATATTCCTGCCATATATTCTAATGGCTCTGAGGTGACTAAGCTCAAGATTCCTAGTGAATGGTGCTATAGTGGCCTTGGCTGGATTTATGCACAGCCCGGTCTTTCTGCACTAGTTACTAGTGATTCGCAGAGCGGTTTGGAATTCTGTCCTCATATTTGTCACCACAGATTAAAATAATATCATGCTCGTAACCATGGACTTGTATTCCAATGGAGTTCATCACCTACCATGCTCCACAACAATGGTGATAATATCTCACCTTGCGGAAAACCTTGAGTAGTGTTTATGGTAATGGAATTTGTACCTGTCGGCACTTCTGTTTGCCTACTATCCAACACTCTGCCCATCCAGGGTGTTTTTCACTTCCTTGCGGATTAGGCCATCTCGTATCGCTGTGTGCGGTGTGTTATCGAACGCTCGTTCGTACACAGTGCTATTACCTTTGCTTATTTAATAACAATAATAATCATTAGCGCAACAACCCATATTGGATCAGCGCCTTGAAATGTGTTAGAGCACTTCGTTCAAGATCGTAACGGTACAGTAGAGTACACTGTAGGAGGTAATGTGATAAGCATTGCGCTCACCCGGGATTATTACACGGTAACAAATGTTTCTGATACTAGTAACATTTGAACCGCGACGTTCCATTTCGACAGCCCAGCGGTCTAACCATTTGAGCCACCCGGACACTTGTTCCTATGGCAACCCGTAATATATCCAGCAGTTTCGTTTCACCGTCCTGTCCGGCAAACGTTCTGACATGGATGTGGAGGATTACCCATTAGAATATAGTTATAATATAGTTTTCTTTGGCCTTCTATCCCGTCTTAACTACAAACGATGTCAGAAAGATTAGTCTTTTTACTCGCTTTCGGAATAAAAGCCACTCTTGCCCGTATCCATGCCCTTGGCATATATCCCAAGGCCATGCTGCCCTTTACCACTTTTAGGAGAGAACTTGAAATGGTATCAAAGACTCTGTCGAGTAGTGCTGAAAAAATGCCATCTACTCCGAGTGATTTCAGTGGTTTGAAAGTTCCCACAGCCCATGTTACTCTAGCTTCCGAGCATATCTCGTTGGTTAGTTTTGAATTTTTCTTTTTCCCAATTATGTCCATTGCTGGGGAGTCAGGCAGAAGGGAATTGTCTTCCGCCGTGAAGTAGGACCCCGGAAAATGAGTTCTGAGACTCAAGAGGTCTCCAGTTAGAAACTATGAAGGACATTCTTTCGAGAATGATGCAGGCTCTTCGCCTTTTACAAGAAGAATTCCAAATACCTGCATACTTCTCCGTGCAGACCGCAAATTTACCCCTAGTACACCCATCGTTCTTGAGTCAGCACTATTTTAATGCTTGATTTTGCATGGTGGAGATTTATCTGGGCTATTTTAGTGCTAATCATTTGCTCCGTTAGTGCTTGAGCTCTTCTCCATTGTCGGAGCTAATGCTTCTCCGGCATGGCACTTCCTTGTGTTTTGCTGTCCGACGTGAGCTCTAGAAGGCCTAGATCAAGGTCCTTCAGCTTCTCCTCTTCTGTGGGCAGCAGATCCACTTCCTTCCGCGATTCTTTCGAGGACCTCAGTAAACTTTCCGCCCAGTATACTTCGAAGTATCCTTCCTTGGTTATTCCCTGTGAACGTGCACAGGTATGCTACTAAATCTGTAATTGATGTGGTAGTTATGACATTTAATTGCCTCCAGGGATTGTTCGTCTATCCCGATCATGAGGAGTTTGCTTTGCACCCCTCCTCGCTTCTAAATACTCTCCATAACTGTGTGTAGAGATCCATGTGAGTGATAAGAAGGCGTAGGAGCTTCCTTGATCGCTGCGGCTTTGGAAGGGTAGACGGTCCCCAGGTGTGCTCTGGTATATTATCCCCCACATATGTCGACAGTTCCGATCCCTCCTGGCAAATTAGGGATCCGTCATGTCCTCGATCGCGCGGTCTACCAGTGTTAGACCTGGTCGAAAGCGTATGCCGCTCAACACGAGCGCGTTATTCCATCCCTCGCACACCTTCATGATGATGATATCCTTAATTATTTTCTGTTCTTCACGTATTTGTCAGGCGATGACGGCTTTATGAACCCCACAATTCTCAAAAAAAAAAAAATATTTTCAGCTCTGGCCAAGCTCTGATCAATAAGGCGGATTTGCGCTCAATATAATTCGTATTCATGTTGTGTTCTGCGAATTATATAAAGGAGCACATTACATGTGCGAGCCGGTTCGGTCACGCTGGTGAGACAGCGTCTGACGATTTGCCTCTGCCCTGGTAAGAAACCGTAAAGTTGTCATCGCCTAACATTCTTTTATTGTGTTACTCATATAATTCCCACGAGTATGGGTATTAGGAGGTGCGCCGTGTCATAGCCCCCATGGGAGGCGACCAGGTGTCAGTGAGGCCCTGTTCGAATATAGTCAGTTACTCCCGACTCAAAAACTATCTAATGGACATGGTTTATATAACACTCTTGATTGGGGGAGGTGTTTTTCGACTCCTCAGTCTAGATCTGTAGCGTTTTGTATAGCCAATAGTAAAGGTCACCTCGTACAGCGTGTTGGCCCCAACAAGGCTGTATTAAGCATGAATCTATCGTGCAGAATACTGCTTGACGATCCACATATCATGTCAAACAAGGCCAAAATAGGAAAAAAAATAAATGTAACCACATATCCATTTATTCAATTGAATTATACTTAAAAACATTAATTGTATTATATTATCCACCTACTCAGCTAAATCACTAAAAAATGTTGATTTTAAACAAATACTTCTCTATTTAGCCAAATCATTATATATTTAATATGCATTTACAACTCGTTCATAGTTCATTAGTTTTTTTTAAGGTCTTGTGCAAAACACAACCTTATTAAAACTGATTTATTGTCCGTCTTGCTGTCTGTCTGTAACACGTCTTAGACGCGGTTATACCGATTGGCCCCAAATTTGCTAGGAAAATGGGTACGCCCACGCATGCAGAGAATTATATCTTTAAACATGCAAAAGAGGGATATAATTTTTTTTTTACAAAATATTGCCATGTCAAGTATCAAATTAAAGGTCTCGATTAGTAGTACTTTTCAAAGCTGGTCTCAGTTCTGACATTCAATTTTCATAGGAGCAGGGCGAGGGGAGGGGCTGGGAAAATGGTCATTTCTTTCATGGACCCGTTCACAGTACTTACGAGTCGAAAAATCTTTAAAAAAAATCACGAAGCCACCACTGCGCAGTGCCAGATTCCGACATATCCTCCATACCGATGTCTGTTTAAATAAAGTTAATGATAGTATATTATTATAATTTTTAGTAACTGACTGCAAAGCCACCTTACGTTCAACGTACAATCATATATTTGCAGTAATAGAGGGTGTAATATAAACCATGATCCTACCAAGTTTGGTGAAAATCGCAATGTCGCAATCGCAAATGTCAGGTTGTATTTAGTAAAACTGTCCCTTCGGTGCAAATTCTAAGACTTTGAATGTCAGTAGCATTCGAAAGTGAATATTCTGACATAATGTATGCAATACATCACGTGCTAGCTAGTAATGACCCGAATGTCCACCCAAATATATATAGGAAATATACAAAACTTTTTTTTACCTGAAGGGTCCAGCTTCCGGTTTCCCGGCTTGTTTAAGTTCTTGTATGAAAGAGAACCTCATTAAAATCCATTCAATGCCTGTCTGTCTGTCAATATATTTATGAACACAGCTTGTGAGATCGTACATGTATAGTCATCTTAATCGGGCACTATCCGCAAACTTCATTAGCATACCTCTTAGAGTGCAATAAATTCACATCGAATATAATAATTTCACCTTAAATAACTGTGCTAATAATAATTACATTTCCTTCAAAGTTCCCATATATGCCTCATATCATATACTGATGCCAAATTTTTTGCCTCTAGGATGAACTTGAGGGTTGGATAGATTGTGATGATAACGAGACCTATTTCACATTCTGGGTTCGGATTTTGAGTTCTCCCTTCCCTTATATGTCACTCAATATTGAAAATACGAAGTGCTAATTGAGTCCTTTCATTCTATACCTCACATAACTATTTTTTGTAAAAATAGGTCCATTTTAATACAATTTTATTACACATAAAACCTTAAAAAGTGGGAGATGAGGGGAATAAAATTTCAACTTTATGAGGAACTGAAATAAGTTATTCGATATAAAAAGTTTATTTCGAAGAAATATTTGGAATTTAGCCCGCAAGTAGTAATGGTTTGAAAACACCGGGAGCTCAAAAGCAGAATAGTATTAGCAGAAGTCTACCTTTCAAATAAAAATTGGAAGTACGATTTTCCTTGGGACAATATGCAAAAGTCTAAAGTGTATGCTTATCATAAGAACGGCAGCTTGGGTGATTGATGAGTGATTGATGACAGGTGTATCGTAATCTGCAGCCGCAGGCAAATTCTGAGAGCGTTAAGCAATTCTTTAACCAACGCAAAAGTCGTCCAGGAATGTAGCGTTAGTAAAAGGGGATTCAATTTCTCTCTTACCAGTACTGAAACCAGTAATTGGAGTGAGGCTAATCCTGTTGCTGAAAACTTTAAGTAAGCTTTCCAGAAGGTCAAGTGGCAGACGACAATATGGGCAGATAATCAGCATAAGATTTATGTAAGATGATACGTGCCCATCCTTCAAAAAGGAAGCGGAATTCACGGGACATTTCTCAACGAGTGATACCGCTTATGCACACATCATACACTAGGTTTTTGGCACTAATGTGCTTCACTTACAGAAGATCGCATCACCCTCTACACTGTTTATGCCTTGCAAGCTGGGCGGGCGACCCTCGAATCTAACCCAATATTTTTTTGATTTGGTCACTGAAAATTGCACTGCCTGGTCGCTCTATTCAGATTCGTTGAGTGTTCTGGTAAAACTTAGCTGGTTCCTCACGTACTTTGCACTCTGAACACATCTTTAGTAACTACCGCATTCCATCAGCTTAATACGACTGTTTTAGTGTGTCCAGAACTACGAGTATTTCGCTGGGTTTGGCATAGCTATTTGCACTTTATTTTTCACCCGTCTGTCCTGCCTAGGTGAGTTCTGCCGACGTCCCGGAAAAATTTCCCATATTGGATCTCTTCTGCCACTCAAACTTAAGCAAATCTTCTGACCGCGATATCCTAACAACCGCAACTACACCACAATGGTTGCAGTAACGAGATATCAATGCATAGTCAACACGCAATCTCATCGCTCGAGATGCACAGAGCCTAAAAATATCTGGCCCTCTGGATCCATTTCCGAGAATTTTATACACGCTCTTTGGAATTCGTCCCGAACTTCAGCAGAGCTGGACGCTGGAGAAAAGTGCTTCAGCGAGTGCAGAAATTGATCACTATATTTTTAAAATTATTTATTATAATTTTTACAGCATATTATATGTTACCATTATTATCCCGTTGTCACAATCAAATGCCGGATTTTACTTAATAATAGCAGTAAGTGCCAAGCTTTTGGGCTCGGATTATCCTGCCTTCTTAAAAGATAAAAGGGTAGTGGTGTTGGCTGGTAGTTGGTTAATGGAGAATCCTTCGCGAACTCTCCAATCACGTATGCACTACTTCTGCATGGTTTGAACCAGACTGTGGGAAAGCCCCATGACATCTAGGGAAGCATGACGCATTTAGGTACAAGGCCCGCAGCTGACAATATTATAGGAATTACAACCACCCTCTTGAGACGCCAAATTTCTTTGGTTCAACGAGCCACATATTTCCATTCAATATTGCTATTATGGAGGATAGCGAGCCACAATATATTATACTAACTGCTGGTAAGGAAAATAATTGGAGGCAATCTATGTCGTTTTGGCATTCATGAATTTATTCAAATCCTACTGACATGATTTTAAGCCAGGCTGACCACAGATAGATATTCTCCGTACTCATTCAGATTTCCTAGAACAAGTCCCGTGGCCGTATTCGATACAGAATGGTCATGGGCGCTGGATGTACCAAAGGCATTACTACTAAAAGTGAAAGTATTAAACGTACTTGGGGTCTTCCGCAGCTTACTATTTTGTACCTACTCCTTGAGGAAGAAAAACAGATAACTCTATAATCTCGTCATATTGGAAAGGAAACGAAAAAAAATCAACCAACGCAGAGGTTGTTTGTAGTTATTTTCTATTTCGTAATGTTGTTGATTAATATTAGTTATTTACTTTCCATTTGGATCCAATCTGCGATTATTCCAATCAAAGATCTATATATCTTTGTAACTTTAATTCCCCTCGTATGTAAAATTTGTAGTTCTTTGATGAAATCTCTTGGTCATCCCTCAACTCCTTAATTTCTATGGTCAGCCACTTTCTATTTGTTCTCTGTGGAATCTTCTGCACGGTAAGCTAGTCTCCTTAATTTGGTATTCTATTCTTTCTTGCAATTCCTATTAAATTCCCGACAGCGGCGACTGTCTTATAGGATAAAGTGACTCAACTCCACGACACAGCAGATAGGAATTTTCTTGAAACAATAAATTTTCCAGTAAATCTCCTGACAGTTATCTCCTATCACTTTCAATATCTTCCGCAAAATGACAAACATTTGCTGCCCTACTGTCTTCTGCCTTGACCTCTCTCCTGCTTGTTCTATTTATGTATATACATACATCCCTGATCAGAAGCCAGAACTAAAGCCACAGAAAACTTCTACGTATCTTGTTGAAAATATACGCACAAATCCCTTCGCTGAGTACATGAAAGTGGTACCCGGAACAAGTGGATTTCAGTTAATCCTGAAGAGAATCAAAGTTTCTTACTAAACATAATATTTTCTGCTGTCTGAAGACCTGGACCTACCCCACCCCTCCACTTCCAGACTGCACGATACTGAATTTATTCAGAGTCTGGGGCTTTGACCAAGCAGTCCGGAAAAAGAGGAAAAATCAGGGCTAAGTGTCAATACTGAAAATCCGTCGTAAGCACAAAACGCACAATTTGAGAGAGAAACAGAAATAATCACGAAATTATGAGGCCGTTTAGGGCCATATTTCTCATGAATAATTCACAACCGGACAGGCTGTTTGACGCCTCGAGCACTACGGCCTGCCAGCCAGATACATTCAGTTGAGTCAACAGAAACGAGCACAGATTTCGGAAGTATATGACCCTTATGAATTGTTTTATCGTGATCTCATAGACACGTTATTACTTAAACGATAATGATTTGATATTTGTGGCACATGATTTGTCAATATTTGGCGAAATAATTAGCTGAGACATGCTAGTCTGCGGTAGTCCGTTTCCCTTGTTTGCTTAATCCAAATGAAATTGCCAACGCCACAATTAAATAAGAACAATATTCATTCCATCTAATTGGGGCCAATCTTGAAACCTTTTCGGCCCAATCTAATCTCAATCCATCACCTCGAAAGGACATTGTGCTTGTCACAACAGTGTCCGGTTACTTCACCCCATTCCGTGCTAGATAAATTAATTAGACAAACTGACCACAACAGCCCTACCAGCAAATTTCTTGGACTAGTTTCAAGGATGGAGAGTTGAATATGGAAAATGAAGTATGGAGTACGATCGACGACAGTTGAGTGAATGCACAGGTTTTGAGTTTTTAAATTATGTATACATCGAACTAAGTGTATAGTATGTATTACTACGGTGCTTCTGGCAATTAAATTAAATGTAAATAATGAGGTGATTTCCTTTTTACTAGTGATTTATTTACTGATTTAATGAGCGTCAATTTTGGCCACGGCGTTGCCGGCTGTTAGTTGTTGAAAGGCATAACCGTCCGCACTAGGCAGGGAAGTTTTAAAAACAGGTCAGCAAGACGAAACCTTATACACCTCGATGATCATCCTGCAGAGACAAAGAGGAAAATCTAATTTCAGACCGTATGGCTATATTGGAACGTAGTACTTTGATGTACTGCTCAACAACAAAAAACATAGGTGAGTTGGTGGTCCCGCCAACTGAAGACGACGGATAAATGCGACCACCATCAACCATGAAAGAAACAGTTCGTACAATTCATCGGCTTAAAACCTATATGTCATCAGGAGCCAATGGAATTATAGCCCAATTGGTCAAATGTGGTGGCCACCAACGGCACCAAGCAGTTCGTCAGCCGAAAATTAAGGTGTGGGACTGCGAATCAATACCTGACGACTGGCAAAGAGGCATTATCTGTCGCATGCATGAAAAGAATGATATCACGCAGTGCAGCAATTATAGAGGTATTATGTTGTTGAGTACTATCTATTAGATATTTTTAACTGTATTGCTAGGCCGGATAGTAACATATGCCCACAACACCATTCGTCCACACCAAAGAGACTTTGCTCGAGACAAATCAGAAACAAATTAGATTTTCCCTGCGCGGCAGTTGAAGGATCACTTTTAAGACCATTCAACATAAACAAAGGGATGCCCTATTATGCGTCCTCTTTAACCTGGTCCTGGAAATAGTGATTCGCGATGCAGATGTTAATGCAAGACGCACCATCCTTCCAACTGACTACTGGCCTACGCTGATGATATTGTCATTATGGGAAGAATAACCCGACATATACTATCTGCCTTCATCCAGACCGAACAGGCGGCGCAAGCATATCAATGAAGGCAAGACGGAGTACATGGTGGCAACGTCAGCGCCGCCAGCAGATCCTATTCCGGCTTATATTATAGAAACTATTATGTTTGAAAAGTCTCAAGTCTTTTACTGTACAAGACTATGATCTCCTCTCTCTCCTTATGTATTCCTCGAGGTTTCTTAGCAAGAAAAATTGTGAACTCTTGGCCACCTTTGGGAGAGGATTCCTCCGAAAAATTCGCACGATTTCCTTCCTACCGTGATGCTTCCGCAATTAGTGCAAGTCAAGGTACTATAACAACAAGCAGCTTATCTGGTATAGAAGTGGCACTTGGGAACTTAGTAATAAACTCGGGATATGACTCTGTGAATGAAGAAAACCATGAATATAAAATTTTTCCCTTAACTTTTTTTGCATGATTTGTCTGGCCCACAACTGGCTGGAATGAGTGATTTCCCACTTTGCCCCGTGATGACGGAAAAAGGAAACGGCCATGACACACGACGTAGTCGCCACAAATAATGCTAGGAGCCGACTCATCATAATGGGGTCCCCCCGAAACATAAAGACGATTCCGCTTATCCTCAGGCAGTGGGTAAACTTCCTGACTAATCTGGCACTCATGCGCCCAAAAGGTTATTGTATGACGTAGCTCATCCTCCACTTCCACAATCATTGCCCACATTTGGAGCAGTTCCACCAGTCAGCGCAACTGAAGTCGAGGAGGCAATCAAACAAATGAAATCGGGGAAAGCAACAGGACCTGACGACTTCGCATCTGAGCTCTGGAAAGCGAAGAGCTGGGACCCAACACTGTGGCTCAGTGAATTCTTTAACCGGGTTATTCAGGAAGGAAGAACACCATCTGACTGGCAAGAAAGTACTACTGTTCCAATATGGAAAAAGAAAGAAGCCCAGCAGAATGTTCAAATTACCGTCCGATCCGGTTACTTTCCCATACCATAAAGATTTTTGAACACATTCTTGACAACCGTATTCGCGAAATCGTTGAAATAACCGTGAATCAAGCCGGATTTGTCAAGAACTGCGGAACTACTGACGCAATACACGCTGCGCGGTTACTCATGGAGAAACACCGCGAGAAGCATCGCCCTCTTTACATTGCCTTTCTGGATCTAGAGAAAGCGTTTGACCGTGTACCACACGAACTCATCTGGTATGCTTTACGACAACACTTCGTGCCAGAAGAACTCGTGCGCTGGGTTCAATTGCTCTACCACGATCCGAAAAGTAAAGTTCGAAGTATGGCGGGTGTATCAAAACCGCTTCGTGTCTCTGTTGGAGTTCATCAAGGAAGTGCCCTCTCACTACTCCTCTTTGTCCTTGTTATGGACACCGTCACACGGGATATCCAACGTCCAGTGCCCTACACACTGCTTTATGCAGATGATGTTTTCCTAGCATCTGATAGCAAAAATGATCTCGAGCAACTTGTCCAAAAATGGAATGATCGCCTCATGCAACACGGTCTCAGATTGAATTTAAACAAAACTGAATTTTTGACGACCGATCCCCATGAAACAGGCACAATCACTGTCAGCGGCAGTGATCTGCCCAGAACTGAGCGATTTAAATACCTCGGGTCAACGCTATCAGCCAATGGAGAGCTGCGTTATGAAATTGCTTCACGCATTAACGCAACCTGGATGAAGTGGCGTTCCACAACTGGTGTCCTTTGTGATCGACATATCAACGAACGTCTCAAATCTAAAATTTACCGCAATGTCGTCCGTCCAGTCGCTCTCTATGGTTCTGAGTGTTGGCCGACCATAAAAGACAATGAACGGCGTCTCGCGGTAATGGAGACGAAGATGCTACGTTGGACTAGTGGCGTCACACGTTTAGATCACATCCGAAATGAGGATATCCGCGATCGTTATGGAGTTGCACCGATCGTGGAAAAGTTGCGAGAGAGGCGTCTTCGATGGTATGGTCATGCAATTCGTGCAAACGAGAATTCACTTGCAAAGATTGGTCTGAACATCGAAGTCAATGGTAAACGACCAAAAGGCAGACCTAAGCAACGGTGGCTTGATACGCTGGATGGGGATTTGGAAGCCTCGAGATTGCACCCAGATCAGGCATTCGATAGAGCCAAATGGCGAAGCCGATCACGACGAGCCGACCCCGTTTGTGAACGGGACAAAGGCTGAAGAAAAAGAAGAAGATGATGTAGCACTCAAATCTCCTTCAGTTTCGTACTTCGAGGCTTGCCGGATATCTCTAAAGGAAAGGGTTACTCAATATTTTATTGGGGTTTAAACGCAAGGAATTCAGAGGTTACGTTCTCGTCGTCATCTTTAGAGGGAACTTTTAGTTGCAACATGTTTCCAGGCGATATTGGTGACTGGTACTGGGAATATCACTTGTTTACGGCAGATGCTAACTAGCTGAGTCTTGGAGGCGCTCAGAAAATAATTTGCAGGTGGCAATGCCCACCTTGCTAGAGGGAGTTGGTCAAGACTTTCGTTGGGGGAGGGGGATTTGCATCAACTAGACATAGAGAGAGTTCTCCTACTCATTTACATCTAAGATAGTAGGGTTGTCAAGTTTGGCAGTCAGTCTGGTGGCTCGATGATCGGTTTCCATTATTGCTGGAAAGCCGAATTTGGCTTCCGGTTATTGCAAGAACATAACCTCAATTCAACACCAAACCTCTATGAAGACATCCCCTTAGATTGGGCATTAAAATCTCAACCGAGGAGTGCTGTCGGCGTGTAAAACAAAACCTTATTAAAATTGATTCACTGTCTATCTGTCTGTCTGTCACATGCACTTTTCTACAAAACTTCTATACGTTTCAAACAAAATTTGGTGAACACATGGGAACTATGAAATCCTATGCATTCAGTGACATAAATTTACGTCCAATTTAAAGGGGGGCTCCCACACATGCAAACAGGGGATGTAATTTTTTTTCATGTGAGTCCTTTTCGAAACTAATGTTAGTTTCTACATAGATTGCAATGCGCAAGTAACGAACAAAAATGTGCACACTTAAAGTGAAATAGGACTCATTTTTAGAAGCTAACTTGCTCAAAAATCTGAAAAAAATCAGGATGATGCACTTATACCAAATCTAGGCCACAAAATATGTCCCATTTCGATATCTGCTCAAATAAATTTGCTTTTGCCGGAAAACCCCTTTAGGTTCATCTTAGCAAATTTTATAACAACAACATCGCATCCACAAAAGTCGATTGGAAAATATGAGCAAAAAGCGCCAAATGAATTGTTTAGCGAGCCTAATGAGCGTTGAATTATCCGAAAAATAAAAGCAAATCTCAAACTATCTACCCCAAAGTTGGCTAGTGAGGTTCATGATGAATTGGGAAGATCATGAAATTGTCCAAAGTGTGCTGTCCAACTATTTGTATTTGTATTTCAACAACAAACTGGAAAGGCGACAAACTGTCGAAAAACTGTGCGTACAGGACGATTTTCGCTTCTACCATTTTTAATTTACTTACATCCTGATGAGGTTCATACGTCAAGAACTCGTGCCCAATTTTCAACAAATTGGGCCTCATTCTGCTGCGTCGATTGAAGTCAATACCCCAGCATTTCTTCAAGGTTTTTTACGCTGTCCGTTCATTATAAAAATCGGTTTACTGCCTGTTTGTCTGTCAAACCCCTTTCTTTAGAAGCGGTTACAACTATTGCTACGAAATTCGGTGGAAGGTGGAAACTGTGAATCTCCCAGCATGCAGTAAGTTACATAGCTCTGCGTTGAGTTTAAGGTGAGGTCCACTTATATGCAAAAGGGGGGGTGTTACATTTTTTTTTTCACCGAATATCGGCACGTGGGATATCAAATGAAAAGTCTCAATTAGTACAGGTATTACTTTTGACATTGGTTGCAAAAGGGAGCAGTGCGGGGGCCCGAAAAGGGTCGCTTATTTCAAGGATCTACCAGGACCAGGAACTATCAAAACGAAAATATTCCCCGTTACAATATCTAATCAAGTATTTTACAAATCTACCGCAAACTTGCTTTAAGTTCATCCTAGATCCATAAAACTACAACAAGGTAAACTTTAAGAGGAAATATCACACTAGAAAGTTTGATAGAAATCTAAAATTATTACCAAAGGTATAGTAGGTCAAAATTGTCCCCTTCGTGTCAAATTACTACTCCTAACAAGATAAAATGTCAGTACCACATTGAATTGAATATGGGGTATATTCGATGTATACTTCCGGTTTTTGACTTGTTTATTTTCAACATTGGCAAAAGGGATTAGATAGGTTTTAGCATAATGAAGTCACTCGAACTGTACTTTATTTATTTCTTTTCCTGATCCCAACATTTTATTTTTGTTTTACTAAGTGTGGTGCAAAATCCATTGCCTCAAACCATCTTGCTCTATTTGGGCTTGAGTAAGTTAAGTAACAACACTGCAGCTAACACACTTAACTTATTTCCCGCTTTGTTTTTGTTAGTCAAGCGGATAATACTGATGCTTTTCTTACAATTTGACCCCGATGGGTGCCACGTCTTATCAATATTTGAAAATAAAGGCCCTGAAGATTTGACGTGAGTATCTGCCGTGTAAGTATATTTCTACGGTCTTATTCGAACATTGTTTTGGAGACCACAATTGGAGCCCCTTCATGGCTTGCACAGCGATACTGGTTTATACTAAGTGCATGATCAGCATTGATGCCAGTGGATGCGAGGACAATGTAACACCTCTGACGTAACTAATTGGAACAGCGGTCGAGTTGTACATCGCAACTCCAGGTTTGAACTCACAAAGAAGTCAACCATAAATAACCGGTGCAAAAGCATATCCCCTAGGAATTCTCCTGGAACAGAGGACTATCCTGGTTATTATAGTACCAGATAACCTCCGGTGAAGCCTCGTGATCAGAGCCATTTGAAATGAGTTTCCTGCAGAATTGGACATGATCGCCCTCTCCGACTACTTAAGTACGGCACTCCCCAATGGATTGATTGAAATCAGCTCGGCGCAACCGCAACGAAAACTTTCCGCCAATCAACTACCACTCTTCTTGCGTTGTAACGCATAAGACATCACATTACAACACTTGCACAAAACACCCGAGACAGGTGTCTGTCCACCATCATACTCCAGGTGAAGCAGCGTCAAAAAACCCCTTCCGTCCGCCGGAAGGCAGCACGCGTATCACTGCTAGTAAGCCATAAGTTAAAATCGAAAATACCGTTCACTACATGAACGCGAATGCCACAGTACGACGGACACATGAACATGAAACCACTCCTCTGAATCTGCCCCCCACACTGGAGGCAAGGTTCCCCGAGAAGAGGTACTCATTCAAACTACCATGCCCGGTCAGATGGGAGCCTATCTCCAGCCCACACATTAGAATTTCTTGTAACAGCTACACATTTTATGTAGTCATACGTGGCCCGACCTTTCCCACATTCTTTCCAATTATTCTGCCACTTGTAACACTCTCATCTAACAACCTTTTGACCGAAAGCAAGAGTACTTCCTAAAGGTCGCAGCATGCCGGGATACTTCTCGATCAGGTGGGGGTGTAAGTTGCCTCTCAACAACATTGCCACGGTTTTTTCCGTTGAGACCGCGAAATGCATTAACGATGCGCATGTGTTCAGTTCCTCGCTGCTCTAACTCAACTCGGCTGTTCCCCTTCAACAATAATGAGGAGGTCACATGCGTAAGAAACACATTCATTCACAGAATTAAACTCACTCAACAGTTTATCGATCATCAGGTTCCATGTAAATGGACTTTTGATAGATCGCCTCGGGCAGCCGCGCTCCACATTAACTGCACACATTTGCTGACACCTTGTTCCATAAATCAATTTCCTTGTAACCACATTGGCTAAGTTTGGACAACACAGATGACTAACTCAGATAACCAAATGCACCTTTAAAATCTACAAGGATTCTAAGGAAGTATTTGTTAACACACGCAACCAAGTTTTTGCCACGTATTAGAGCATCGGTGGACCTGGCAGTTCAAAGAACGTGCTGTCTGTCAGACATCAGATAGGATACTTTTACCTCCAGTCACTGTACCATCATCTTCTCTAGGACCTTACCAAGGTCCAAGAGGATTACTCCTATCCTTCTCTGGGGGCTTCAGGATTACAACAACCCTGGCAGTCTTCCAAAATGCAGGGAAATATACACTGGATATGAGATGGGATGGCAAGACAGACGGCTTTGCACAACTTGCAAATCATTTCATCCCAGCTAGGTAACCTTTAAAACCCGGGTTCCGCCATGCTCGCCTCGCTCAACTTGGAGATGATCTAATGCAACATCTCTATCTCCATTACAACTAGGCTGTCGTCAATCCCAATCCTTATCACTAAGCAGGAGTGTTTGTTATCCCTTATGTGTCGGTGTTAGCTTTCAACAAGTCGATGCAGATCTTGCTAGCCTACTCAAGTATACGGATCTTTGCAATGGATTGTTTGAATAACAATGGCCTTTTTCTTTGCTTCCTGGTTCACAGTAACATGAGGCAACCTTTTAATAAACCATGTGTTGACAGGTACAAAGCCGTGACTATCAGCAAAATAGATAATACGCCCGGCACCCTCATTACGTGCGCCGTAGCCTTAACCGCACCTGCCGCTGCCTGCTTTTTCATATATCACCCGCAATAACGATCAGCAGGCAAGTTATATGCCTTTATCTCGAGTAATTAAGTTGCTACCAGAAGACGGCTTTTTGGGCCCTAGTGACTCCACTAATATTCATCATCATCAACGGCGCAACAACCGGTATAGACCGGATACCGGTCTTAATAAGGCATCCTGACCTACGCCATCGTTCCATTTTAGGCAGGGTCTCCCTCATCTCCTTTTTCTAACATAGATATTGTCCTTATAGACTTTCCGGGTGGGATCATCCTCATCCATACGGATTAAGTGACCCGTCCACCGTAACCTATTGAGCCGGATTTTATCCACAATCGGACAGTCATGGTATCGCTCATAGATTTTATCATTGTGTAGGTTACGGAATCGTCCATCCTCATGTAGGGGGCCAAAAAATCTTAAGAGGATTCTTCTCTCAAACGCGGCCAAGAGTTCGCAATTTTTCTTGCTAAGAATCCAAGTTTCCGAGGAATACATGAGGACTGGCAAGATCATTGTCTTGTACAGTAAGAGCTTTGACCCTATGGTGAGACGTTTCGAGCGGAACAGTTTTTGTAAGCTCAAATAGGTTCTGTTGGCTCACAACAACCGTGCGCGGATTTCCTCATCGTGACTGTTATCCGTTTGATTTTCGACCCTCGATAGGGGAAATTATCAACGGTCTCAAAGTTGTATTCCCCTATCTTTATTTTTCCTGTTTGACCAGTGCGGTTTGATGTTGTTGGTTGGTTGGTTTTCGGTGCTGATGTTGCCACCATATACTTTGTCTTGCCTTCATTGATGTACAGCCCAAGATCCCGCGCCGCCTGCTCGATCTGGATGAAGGCAGTTTGTACGTCTCGGGTGGTTATTCCCATGATGTCGATATCGTCAGCAGAGACCAGTAGTTGGGTGGACTTAAAGAGAATCGTAACTCTTGCATTTACCTCGGCGGATCACTTTCTCGAGGGCCAGGTCAAAGAGGACGCATGATAGGGCATTGCCTTGTCATAGACCGTTGTTGATGTCGAATGGTCTTGAGAGTGATCCTGCTGCTTTTATCTGGCCTCGCACATTAGTCTTATCCTCCACTAATAGTACATAGTTTAATTTTGACGTTCCTACAAAGGGAAGGGTCGTACATTAAAGCTTTTCTGCACGAGAACCCATTAAATTAAGCGCTCACCTCTCAAGCGAATATAAAGACTTCGGGTTGTAGATAAATTTGGAATAATGAACTTATGTAAACACATTTATTTTTTTTTGGAGTAGGGTAGGTGAATGTGTTTACGCACAGGGTGTTGGACTTCCGCAATGGTACCTTGTCTAAAGACTAACTTTATCATTTCCCGCCATCAGAGAACTACCCAGAAATCGTTTCACACATTATTTCAGGTCACGGAATTCTCATCACCAACGAGAGGGGGAAGGTGGAAGGTAGTTGCCAGTAGCTCCGCCGGTTGTGATCAATCCTCCCCGCAACAACAACGTTGTCTGGAGTGAGTTCTCCTGTGTTACTTCATGCAGAAGTTGCTGATGAAACCCATCCCAACGTTCATAAAGAAAGACGTTATGATTTGTGTCGGCTACACTCGATTGCAGAACACGCAATCAGGAGATTGTGCCTTCCCAATTTTGTACAGGTAAAACTGAAAACTATCATGCTCACTTAGAGGTTGGATAAGGAAATAGTCAATCTCACCGTTCTTTCAATACAGCCACGGATCTAAATTGCCAATGAGTCGAACAGTCCATCTACCTCCTGGATAATTTTTTCAAGAGAGTTGCTACTCGGTAAGTGTGCGTTGACGTTCTCCGCAGGCAACCATTCCCTAGCAAATCTGACCATTTGTGCAACACCAGTTTGTAGACTTCCGACGAGATACAGTCAGGACCTGACGCCTCCTTACTTTTCACTGTGAGAACTGCTTCTTCGAACTTTTTCATATTAAAAAGAGGGCAGTGCTCGACGCCTACCGCGTTTTTGACATCAACCCGCACGGGATGTTTGGGGAATAATGCCCGTACAATGCAAACCATCCGGTAGGTACTAAGTATATAAGGTTTCTGCAAGTCCCCACCGCCGCGAATATTGCTTTTATTTATCACATTCTGATCTGATCTGCACTTGCCGAGAAATCCTCTAGTACTTGCCACCCGTCCATAGAGAGTGCCAGAGATTTCGTCGCAAAAGTTATGTCAGGAATGATTCTTTCGTAGCCTGGGCGCCGGGACGTTGGCGTGGATCCGGTCTTTAAAACTACCAGCCAGGTTCTCACGGCATTTCCAGGATCCGTTTCTCTCTGGAGTCTGGCCGGTATTGCTCGCTCATTGGCACCAGATCAACTTTTACCTCCGCACCAAACTGCGTTAACAACTAGTGAGCATCTGTACTTCGGTGCATATTAATTTGTATGATGCTGCTCACGCTAGTCGCGGTCTATCCATTTCTTAAGACTGAACACCACTCCCAACGCAATTGTATGCAACGCTTTCACCAGAAGCGTCACGATCTTTGCAGACAACGCATTTCTCTGTATCGTTGCAGGTCTTCGCTTGGTAGCCTACCTGACTGCATCTGCGCCATACTGTTCTCCTGACAGGTCTTTCTTCATTTCCCCGTCTTTTGTGTAAATTGTTTTCTATTCGTAACCTTCTTATCTTTAGACAGACTGGTTTGTGGCATGGCGTGTTGTTTCCTTTGTCCTTCTTTTGGGGTTGGGACTTGAATAAGGTGTCCTTGTGGGGCGTCTTCCAGTTCGCTTTTCAGCGGGCTGTCTACAATCCGTTTGGCGCTGACAGTGTTCTTAGCGGGAAGCGCGGTTACTTTTGCTTTTCGCGCGTCTTCTGTTGCTGTTTATGCTCGGCTGCAAAAGGAAATACGGTCCAGTAGTTCCTCCAGTCTTATCAGCCCCGAGGTTGTTTTAGCGGAACATCCCCGACTATATACACTTCACTACTGTAGCGCATTTCCTAATGAGTCTTTAATCTTCGGCTCCAGCTAGGACGAGGTTGACTGCACTTCCAATCGGTTCGTGCTCAGGTCTAGCGATTTTGATTGGGCTTCTACCGGAACATGGACACTGCAGGGTATCAGTTTGTAAGGCTTCTTGTTTATTTGGGCATCTTGGGGTCACATTGGGTGTTTCAACAACGCTGCCACTTTCGTTGAGCGCTGCGGTGGGCAACGCATTTTCTTGCTACGCCCAAAATACAGACAGCTCCTCCTTCATTACATCGATTTTTTTATTTGTTTTATTTTTGTTCTCCATTTTTGTAACAAATAATAACAACTAAATTGTCGTCGTTTTCTTTTGCCGAATCAATCGTGAGGAACTTTAGATGCACGCTATGGTGAACTTAAATGAGTAACATCTACTGTAATTTTATCTCCAGAGAGAATCCATCTACGAATTAATATTGTTTGTGGAGAATATGTCTGTAACACTTTCACCATATATTAAGTTTGCCTTTCTTCGGTAGCCATTCTGTAGCAATCTTCAACTGAGCTTCTGCTCCAACTCATTTATCATGTCTTCATTATTTGAATTCCTTCCTTCTGCTCAAGGCACTTCGCCATATGCGGAGGAATGAACTGTGGGACTCCAAAAGTGTCAATAAGGAGCTCGCCCTGTTTGCGTAGGAGATTTAACATATTGAATTTGTCCTCGATTGTGATAATTAGATCAAGTAAGAAGATATTCTGCCGATTACATAGACACGATTAATTGAGGAGATATGTACGAAGAGCTCGCTAAATTGTCTATGCCTAACATGGCACTCGTTAAAGGATATCGTGATATCACCATTGTTGACTTTATATTGAAATGGTTTAATTTTAGAAATATCTAACAGGTTGCATGGCTGTGGAAGGCTTATAGTTAAATATAGATGTGTAATTTCTATTCAAGAGCTTCCCTCCCCCATTGGACATATTTAATGGAACTGAATGAGGTGAAAGAAATTGTTGAAATTACTTTGTAACCAATATACATAGCATATGATGTTGGCGGCCATGTAAATATACACCAACTGCTTATCCTTTCACCGGACTTGTTCATTTCTGAGCAAATTTGCACAACAAGTGGCCTGTTTACTCCCTAATTGCTTGCTTGCTATTCCGTCCTATCTACCTCCATTACAGCCCGTTGAGGGAGCAAACAGATGTCTAATTTCTCCCCCACTCAACCCTTCGCTTCCGATATATTCAGTGTTCAAGGACCAGTCGTCGTATTGGAAATGCAATTTTCGCGTTCTATACATGACCATGACATACACATGGCGTAAACAGTAGACGACATGGTGTATTAAGGACATTTCTTCCATTCGGTATTCTAAATGCAAAACTTTTAATCTTATTCCAATGTTTGTCGGTTTGTTGGTTCGCTCTGTTGGCTTCCTCTATTTTCCGACCAACTTTTCCTATTATGTCGCAGACATTGAGGGCGTAGGAACTAGGGAAGGCTAACATAGTGGTTAGATTATGACCACGCGATGCTCGTATTATCGATTTTAGATTCGATGACAATGATATTTGCGTTATGTTCTCTCCTTAGCCAGAGTTCAAATTCAAATTAAGGACAAAGACGTTAATTATTCTTCGTTACTTAGTGTGTTCAGGTGCAGTAAATACTCATCGAAAAAGGCTCCTTTGAATATGTCAGCTTAAAATAACAATAAAAAAAAATAAATATCAGAATATATTACTATCATTGCTATTATAGAGTTGCAAGTTAGTCCACGAGCGATTCGCCTCTCCAAAATTTCTAATCTATGGCTCGTAGCACATAGAGCAATCAAGGGTTTCAACTCCATGTCAAGTTGACCAGAAAACACAAAATAAAACCCCGAAAAGTTTTATCCTGGTCAAGTAAGTATGCAATCAAATGATCTGGAAAAATTTGGCAAAACGAAAATTATGTAGAATGAATATACATACATACGTATTTATACAAAGGACCCTGGTCATCTGCGATCTGCTTGCTGCGAAAAATAAGTTCGACTTCTGTTCTGATGCGGAAGATATAAAAATGTTCGTGTGTGGCTGATTGGATGACATTAGATTGCATAATGACAAAAGTTAGAAACGAAAGTTTATCGACCTCGATTGAAAGTTTATTTTCAGCGAGTGTCTTTCCATGGCTTTGTTAACAATAAAGATTACACAAATATAAGATAATGTCGCATCGCATTTATTGGGACTTTGATTTCGGTGCAGCATCCAAATTTGATGATATATAGTGAGAGATATATCTAATCAGTGTTTCTATATACTATAAGTGTTAACAGATTTAAATGGAGACAAGTATACAATGGCCAAGGGGCAGAAGTGTGCGGAAAAGTTTTTGCATTCCATTAGTTCGGAAATGTGAGTCAGGTTTTTTTTATGAATGGAAGTGGAAATGCTGAGGAGATGCTACTGCGCCAGGTTGCAGCAGTGTATGCATTTCTCATTCACTCAAACCACTCCCCCTACTTCGCTTTCCGGGTTCGATCCAGTTCATGTAGTTTTTCGTGTATCGCAGTTATTGTTGCGTTTACCGCCCTCGAATTTGCTTCCCACCCAGCATCTCCTCCATGAGATAATGAGGTTTGATTACTACATTGAGAGCGTAATCTCCCTCTTTCAATCGCGAATCTTTGACAATATGACATAACATACTCCGGGTCCTCAAGTGTAGCGGCGCATTCGGGACAGTAAAGGGACTCGTCCAATGCGAAGTGATGCAAATACTTCGCGTAATCACCCTGTTCCGTGAGGAGCTGTGTTAGGCAGTAATTCAATTCTCAGTCTTTTCGCTTGACGCTTGAAACGACCTCGTGACTACCAGCCCGGATTTTAACAATACTGTTTTTCTTGCGATGGGAAATAAGAAGCGCTTCCATCTTTTCGTCCGCCAACTCCAGTTTAATCATTTGCAACAATGCGTCGATGGTATGAATGGTTTGAGTTCCATAAAGTTCTACGTCCTCGTGGTGCTTTGCAGCGACAACCACCAGGTCGCCCACAAAAATAATCAACATTTCTTCTTTGGCACGCGAAGGCCAAACGCTCCATCATACATTATGTTCCACAGAAAGGGCCCCAATACAGAGCCTCTGTCACAACATATTCCTTCGTCCTGTCCTCCATCTCGTACAAAGGTTGTCTCTGAGAGGGGTAACTCTTGATTATCCGAGGTAAGAAACCAGGGGCACTCAATTTGGCCCTGAATCCAACCCCGGTTGGCCAAGTTAAAGGCATTCCTGACATCCAGCGTAACTACCGGAGAGCAGCTACCAGCAAGCGATACCTCCCGGGTCAGTTCCACGAATGCTGCTATTGCATCGACCATAGAACGTTTTCTTCCTAACCTACACTGCCACTCCGATAGATCACTCGTTGGCTTGACGAGTGGAAGCAGTTGTATATCCCCCTCTCCAACATTTTCTGCATAAATGGTTAGGGAGATATGAAAATGGTTCGCCGGGCGGTTTTTATGGTTTCTATAGCAGAATCAACTTCTGCCTGTTTCACCGGGTGGGGACATTCCTTCTACGATGCACGATACAATAGTGCTTATAACCCATGCAAACCTGTCGCGGGCACGTCAATTGGAGTGATTTTTGCCCAATAATCCTGTTCATTACAATCTTGTATGCAGCACCCTACTTGTCTGCATTTTCCACAAGGTGCAGGTACAGTACAGCACCGGTTTGTATTTACCTCAAGAACAAGCTCCTGCGAAAATTACCGAGTTCTTTCTCCATCTACCGATATCGAGGCCCTCTGCCTCGAAAGGTGAACGCGCATCAAAATTTGGCCATGTCTAGCATCTGCTCATATTTCGCTAATATTACACTTGGAGGAACAACAGCTGTAAGTATGGACACCGTTGACTTTTGCCCATATGAAGCGGCTCTCGGGAATCTCATTATTTCTTGTATGGCTTGCCTTGCGCATACCCTTATTGCCACGTTTTCAGATGTGTCTCTTTCCCACGTAGTGCTACTGTAATTTCCGCAAGGTTGGCAGATGAGAGCCACGTCCATATTTGACTCTCCAAAGGTTTGAGAGAGCAGATCTTGAGCTACCTAGCAATCGTTGAGGTTGATTTGTATCAACCCCATTCAGCCTTATGACTCGGCTCGTTCGTATATATATTTCGGACAAATAACGTCACCTACAATGTGCCGGTCGTCCACTCTCTTTTTCCCTTTGCGCAACAAGCACTATGGATCTCAAATGCAATATTCGAGAAGATAGCTCTCTTCTCTTTAACCTATTCTTTTCTCCATCATCATCATCATCAACGGCGCAACTACCGGTATCCGGTCTAGGCCTGCCTTAATAAGGAACTACAGAAATCCCAGTTTTTGCGCCGAGGTCCACCAATTCGATATCCCTAAAAGCTGTTTGGCGTCTTGGCCTATCCCATTGCTCCATCCTAGGCAGGGTCTGCCTCGTCTTCTTTTTCTACCATAGATATTGCCCTTATAGACTTTCCGGGTGGGATCATCCTCATCCATACGGATTAAGTGGCCCGCCCACCGCAACCTATTGAGCCGCATTTTATCCACAACCGCACGGCCAAAAATTCTTCGGAGGATTTTTCTCTCGAACGCGGCCAAGAGTTCGCAATTTTTCTTGCTAACTCCGAGGAATACATGAGGACTAGCAAGATCATAGTCTTGTACAGTAAGAGCTTTGACCCTATGGTGAGACGTTTCGAGCGGAACAGTTTTTGTAAGCTGAAATAGGCTCTGTTGGCTAACAACAACCGTGCGCGGATTTGTTATCGGTTGTGATTTTCAACCGTAGATAAAAGAAATTGTCAACGGTCTCAAAGTTGTATTCTTCTATCCTTATTCATTCTGTTTGACCAGTGCGGTTTGATGTTCCTAGTTAGTTCGCCTTCGGTGCTGACGTCGCCACCATATATTTTGCCTTGCATTCATTGATGTGTAGGCCAAGATCTCGCGCCGCCTGCTCGATCTGGATGAAGGCAGTTGGGTGGTTCTTTCCATGATGTCGATATCTTCCGGATCACTTTCTCGAGGGCCAGGTTAAAAAGGACGCATGATAGGTCGTAGACCGTTGTTGATGTCGACTGGTCTGGAGAGTGATCATGCTGCTTTTATCTGGTCTTGCACACTGGTCAGGGTCAGCCTAGTTAGTCTTATTAATTTCGTCGGGATACCGAATTCTCACATGGCCGTGTACACTTTTACCCTGGCTGTGCTATCATAGGCGGCTTTAAAGTCGATGAATAGATGGTGCAACTGTTGTCAATATTCCAACAGTTCTTCCATTTGCCTGGAGTGAAGTCTCTTTGGTATGGGCCAATGCTGTTCTCGGCGTGTGGGGCTATCCGGCCTAACAAGATAGCGGAGAATATCTTATAGATAGTACTCAGCAACGTGATACCTCTATAATTGCTGCACTGTGTGATATCTCCCTTTTTATGTATGAGACAGGCATTGATTCGCTGTCCCATACCTTGAGCATAAGTTGATGAACCACTTGGTGTAAATGGTCGCCTTCATATTTAACCAATTCGGCTGTAATTCCATCGGCTCTTGGCGACTTATGATTTTTTAGCCGATGAATTTCGCGAACTGTTTCTCCTAAACTTGCTGGTGGTAGTATTTGTCCGTCGTCTTCAGCTGGCGGGACCTCCAACTCGTCAATGTTCTGGTTTCCAGTAGCTCATGAAAGTACTCAACTTATCGCTCCAATATGCCCCTTCTGTCGTAAATCAGATTTCCCTCTTTGTATCGGCAAGATGAGCATCGAGGTGTATAAGGCTTCATCCTGTTGAGTTGTTGGTAGAACTTCCGCGCTTGGTGCGGTTGCTCCCTGTACTTTTCTAGTTCACAGACTTGTTGGTTCTCCCAGGCTTCATTTTTCCGTTTGTGAAGTCGCTTCTCCGGTCGACGGAGTTCGTGATAAGCCTCTGCGCGTGCTCGCGTTCTTTGAGAATGCAATATTACTCGGTATGCGCCATTCTTCCGTTCCGTTGCTAGCATATATTCATCGTCAAACCAGCCATTTCGGCGCGGCTGGGGCCAAGTATGCTTGTGGTCGTATCCATGATAACGTTCTTGAGGTGGTTGTGAAGATCATTTGTTGATGCTTCATCTCCAGGTCCACTGTTGACTGCGGTTATTGTGGCATCCATTTCCCTCTTATAGGTGTCGCGGAGGGTTGTGTTGTAGATGGCTTCAGTGTTAATTCTCACCTGATCGTCAGAGGGGATTCCACGTGGTATTGTTATTCGAGTTCGGAGCACCATGCCAACGAGATAGTGATCCGAGTCTATATTAGCCCCCATATATATTCTGATATTCATCAAGGCTGAGAGGTGGCGGCGTTCAATCAATATGTGGTCAATTTGGTTGAAAGTGGTTCCGTCTGGAGAGGCCCATGTACGTTTGTGAACCGCTTTCCGTGCAAACCAGGTACTTCCAACAATCATTTTGTGTGACCCTGCTAATTGAATAATCCGCAGTCCGTTATCATTTGTTTTTTCTTGTAAGCTATGGGAGCCAACGTATCGCCTGAATACGGGCTCCTTCCCTACTTGGCTGTTAAAATCCCCAAGTATGACTTTGATATCATATCTGGGACAGGCTTCGAGGGTTCACTGTACTGCCGCGTAAAAGATATCCTTCTCCGACTCTGCAGTCTCCTCTGTAGGGGCGTGAACGTTAATGAGGCTTATATTTCTAAACTTGCCTCGCAAGCGCAGAGTGCATAGCCTTTCGCTTATGTTTTCAAAGCCGATAACAGCAGCAGGTTTAATTTTTTGGCTGACCAAGAAACCTACTCCGAGCATATGGTTTACTGGAGGGCCACTATAATATATGGGGTAGCGGCTCTTCTCCAGGAAACCTGTCCCTGCCCAACGCATCTCCTGTAACGCTGTTACATCACCCCTATATTGGGACAGGGTATCGGCTAGCTGCTTATCAGCTTTATCTCTGTACAGGGAGCGCACGTTCCATGAGAAAATGCCCAAATCGTTGTTCCGTTGTCGTTGCCGGGTTCGTCGTTGTGTAATCCGTCCAGTCCGAGGCTTCTGTTGTGGCTTCGTAACAAGTTGTTTTCCGTGTAGGGTTGTCAGCCCTACCCAACCCCCAACCTGGAGGACAAGTTGGTAGAATTTGTCCCGGTTTTAGGCGCGGGAGCTCCCAGCGTTCACCACGTGCAGGTGGAGATAGGGTTTGGTAGTAGAGCTGTTGGTGTTGGTTCAGCAGGCATTTCCCAGGTTTTATGCTCTATCGTAGGTACCAAACCAGGTTTTGCCCTGGGAGCTATACTACTGTGGTGCAGCATTCCAAATTTATTTCGAATGTTGCCAACGCGAGCAAATAGATGACGCGCCGAACTCTCCAAATTTTAGAACTCGCCACGGGTGTGGAGGACTAGCGGTAAGAAGCTGCCGTTGGTTGGGACAGGAAAAGACCGCATGGAGATAAGCCGGTCTCTTCTGTCGCAACCACCGGGAGGTACACGCGGCTTCTCACGCGGCCAAGTAGCAAACCATTCACCGGCCACTGTATATTTAAACTCTCAAAAAGTAAGACGTGGAATTTTTCGACTGAAGTTTCTAAATTGAGTGATGATAATAATAATGTTGTAACGTAGCGTTAACTAATATCAGGAACATGAAATGTGTGAAAATGAATGTTGGGAATATATTGAAAACCCATATATACCAAAGTTAGAAAACTGTGTTACTCCTTCTTTCGATGAAATTACTGAGTTTGATCACAAATGTGTAGAGAATTGTAATAACTGTGAATGGCCAGGCGATACTGAATTTTTCCTAAGGTTGTTGAAACGGAATTCGGAGAACAAGTTAAAAATATAAATCAATCTAGAACGTTATCAATTGCGAAAGGATGGTGATTGAAATTCTTCAGCAAAAAAGACGGTAAGCTACACTAAACTATCCTTTGACCACCTTGCCTAATTAGTCTAACTGCAGATTCTACATACGGCTTACACTATAGCCTAGGTTTGTCAATTCCGGATCGGCTTTGAATTTGCGGACTCGTAAGAAATATCTCCTTTCATGGAAGTAACGATTATTTTCTGACGAATTTTTTTCCCATTTTCTCGCGTTCTGTTGCCCACCTTTGTCCACTAGCACGGGTTTAAGTACTGGAGATTCCTTCCCCTTTATCAAAGTTGAGGCTGTAATCGAAAAATTACTAACACTACTACTTCCCCGGAACTTTCACCGGCTCAGCGAAGAAAATAACTTCTTCGCCGAAGAAGCTATTTTCGTCTTGGCCGCTTGTTAGGTTCACTAACTTCGTCCTTACTGCGAATGCCCGCGTTCTCATCTAATGTTGTTTGACCACATGATGCCTGGCCCTTTTTCTCCCTATTGCCCAAATATAGGGCAACTTAATGCCCCGTATCAGATTCATGATTTTTTGGTGGATATTCCGCCTCTTTCTGATAAGCTCACAGATTTCATTTAGGCTTTCTTCCAGTGAAACACTGTTCCAGTTTGTTGACTTCCATGGTCGTGTTTTACAATAGGAGTAATCATGTCCATCCAGGGAGAATCCATATTCCTTCCGGGTTGCACAACGAGTCTCGATTTGCCGAGGGTAACGATGCCCTCGCTGGTGAGCTTCCTCCCACAAGCCCGCTTCCCCGCTCACAAAAACTGCTGGTACTGGGTTTCTGAAGCCCTGCATCGTAAAAAACTTCTTTTCTCATCCTTCAAATTTGGGTTTGGGTCTTAGTATCCTTCCCATAGCCAATTGCTCCCACCTACCTGGCCTGCACATTAGCATGGGAAGTGTCTGATGTTAGAATTGGAAACACCACACAGGGGGTAAGATTCTTAATGCCTAATTTTAAACATTTGGGATTCTTGCAAACGTTTCAAACGTTTTTGCCACTAAAACTCGGTGCTCAGAAAACAAGTAGGAATACCAGAAATTTCGGGTATAAAAATGTTGTATTCAGCTAATATGTGGAACTCTTTCCTTTTCATCTTCCATAGCTAAGAATGCATATATTGTCAAACAAACACACATTGCCCATTACCGCATATTGATCTGACGCATCTCCACACTGATCCGACTGTCCAAAATGGGATGGAGTCCCAGATGACGTAGAGCATGTATTTTTCCAGATTTTTGGGGGAAAGGAGGAATCCAGAGGAGACTCCAGATGAGGTGCTGCTACCAAAAAATCTGGTGCCGAGAATGGTAGCATATCGAGAGGATTGGGATGCAAATTCAAATTTAAATATGACAAAACCTAAAACGGTTTGAGCGAGTCTATTACAAAACCCCGATAAAAGTATCGCAAACATGAGAACCCTCCTCGACAACGGCATCAAGAGCCCTAAGAATGCCCAGCGATTCACGACAATAGACAAAGTGGGGTGATGGAATTTTTACCCTTGCTAACGACTACTGTAGGTAGCCTTTACTTGATCTTGATTGCAAGATTCTGGACCATGTGAAACAGGAGAAAGGAATACTTTCGATTTTGAATCTTAAAACATTCGGCGAAGTTCCACCTCTTGTGGATAATATGGCCAAACCATCATTGCATACCGATGAGAATTGTTTCTCCAAACACAACCAAAACTATCTTTGCCACTGAAACAGAGTAAAGCGGTTGGCTTTAAAGGGCTGCCAGCGAACTAAGGAGTTACCAATTTCACTCATTCGTGAGTGCTGGGAATCTGGGTTCTTTCCAAAAGTAGAAGAGGATGATAGTTACGATTCCGAAGAAGGCAAGCGTACACAGGAAGTTTGTCTAGAATGATCTACGCAGAAGAGGCTTGGTGGAAAAATAGTTACACAGAATATATAATAATTATTACTAGAGTAACATATTACAGCCCAAAATGTCAGGTGCAAAGGACGGGAACAAAATATCAGAGGAATTTAACATCAAAGGCACACATCTTACCACCCATGTTTTTCTACTCGTTATGGGTGACGTTCTTCTTGCTGCTTTGGATAGATGTTTACATTTACATTACATCTGCTTGCTCCTTCACCGAGCAATATAACTAGGATTAATTGCTCTAAACAACCCAGATCAGGCATTTAGTACAGCCAAATGGCGAAACCGATCACGACGAGCCGACCCCGCTTGTGAACGGGACAAAGGTTGAAGAAAAAGAAGAAGAAGAATGAGTAGAACATCAAAAGCGGGAAACTCCAGCACCATTAAGTTGAGGTCGTTCCGCTACAATGATTTCTTTGCTCTACTATTTGGAGGCAGTACATGGAATTTAATCACCACTGTCACTCCCAACCTCCAAGCTTTCATAAACTCAGGTCTGCATCCTGTCATCGGAGTACTTTGATCTGATACAATTCCGACAAGATGTGATTTCTACCATTGAGAACGACGAGAAATTTTCTCTAAAGTGTCATTCAGCATTGGGGGTTTGAGGCAGGCACCATAAGTCTCAATCTCCTTTCTTTCATTGTATTGTATTACCGTTTTGGCTTTCTTTTCCATAACCTTTTTTATCCGCGGCTCTCTTCTCACCTGCACCACCTTCCTATAAACATGCATAAATATTTACAAACTCGTAAATGTTCATGCTCATATACAGCATTCGTTTATTCTTACGAAGGGACGCACCAGATGGAAGATCTCGCAACTCTATAGGGGCTGAATTCAGTGTCTGCCTGTCTAGATCTCTTTCACAACTAATTTGTTAGAAAACAGCTATTCTTCTTTAAGGCACGCCATAAATAACTTGGGCAAATATACCTGGCGTCGTCCTGGCTGTCACTTTCAGGGCGAGGATCTTATTTTCAGCGAATTTCCTTGCTGCATTTAGAACTTCTTCTTCAACCAATACAGGAATTTTGTCGAGGTATACGTGGACTGCAGGCAGATTTGTATAGTTCACATCCTCTTGGAAGGGAGTGTCTACTATGTTTTATAATAATTTAGGGCAAGCGATCGGTGGGGAGCGTTTGCCTTTGAATGATGACATTACCGACCTATAAGCAGCACCTCATGGGACAGAGTCCGCTTCGGTACACATCCCCTTGAAATGTTCGATTGTAATTCTCCCCTCCGATATATTTGACTGCCCCACAGTTCACAAGCACCACCTTTGAGCACGAGGGCGTTAGCAGTATTCGTCGCCTTGAATTTGTTTTTCTGCTTCTCTATTCTTCTGCCCATGTGTTGAAATCGCCGGGTATCACTTTGCGATTGTAGCGTCCTGCATCAAAGGATAGTTTCTCTATCAATGAAGTGCATTCCTCCAACGTGAGGCTCCGGGCTGCGTAACAGCTATGGATATATATACCTCCTATCTTAGCACGTGTAAATCCGCCCCTTGGATGTTTTTTCGCAGCTTCTGTAGCTCGACTGCCGCAGCTTCATATCGCTGCCTTGCTGTTTTTATTTGCTATCCATACTCCACTATGCAGATTTTCATATTGTTTATATACGATAGCTAAATCTACCTTGTTTTCGAATGAGCTCAGGGAAATCAGATCTTGGGACGTACGACAGTCATTCAGATTTAGTTACATAAACTTCATTTGAACTTATTTATGAATGCCTGGGCATTTACTGCCTCTTGCAATATGGGGCTATCGCTATTTTTCATTTTCACACAGAACACCCAATTTGGGCTACTCGTCGTAATCCTTCTCAAAATGGGCTTGTTCTCCGCGCTTACGGCACAGACTAGATCTGTCTTGCGGACCGCAGCAAGCTTTCGCTATTAGGCCGAGCTACCATCACTTAAAGCATTTATACACTTTGTTCTCGCACTTGGCAGAGCAACCATCCAATACCTAATTTGCCACTCTTTCAATAGAACGACTTATCGGCGCTATCTGTATATCACCGTATGCCTTCCTTAACCGTATCACGTTAGCCTCGCTCACTGATTGTAGCCATAATTGACACTGCAAGGCTTCGAAGATGTCGGATTCTCTACTCATTTTGATGGCCGCAGCCTCGCTGGTGATTTTTTTCCATAGGTCTTCACCTACATCTTCACCTGCTTTAAGCCCTAGTAACAGATTACCTTCCTGTGTACGTCTTATACGCGTGATTTTACCACTCAATTCCATCAGGGAGGTATCTGCTTTTACTTTACGCAAGATCTGCGGGTACGTCAGCTCGATGGTTTTTGTTATGATAAGCGTGTCCAGCCTGAATCATAACAAAAACCTCTCAATTGGCCCGTGTTGTTCATGTCATAGTATACAAGGGCCAATTCTCCAGCGACTTTTTAGGTTAGTGCTTCGCTAAAATCAACGATTTCAAGTAGGGCGTAAATCGCAAGAGAGCGCCATACGACGAGATTCGCAGGGAACTGCTCGGTCGAACCTGGTTGACGAAGAACAAGTCCGTCCAAATCTTGCATCTTCAAATACGACTGGGTGATGATAATCGCTACAGTTAATGTGTTGGTATTCTTCCAAGATCAGAATATTGCCATCGCATTAACATAGGCGGTGAACGGATAGTATAGGTCCCAGGGCGAAACGTGGATTTGTTCCCACGAAGGAGCATAAAACCTGGGAAACGCCTACTGAGCCAACACCAATAGCTCTACTACCAAAACCTATCTCCACCTCCACGTGGTGATCGCTCGGCGTTCCTTCTTAATGAAGAACCGCAGACGGAGAAGAATGAAGGTGAGTTTCCGCGCCTAAAAACGGCACAAATTGTACCAACTGGTCCTTCAGTTTGGGGGTTGGGTAGAACTGACAACCCTACACGAAAAACCTAAGTAACGAAGCCAGAGAAGGAGCCTCGGACAGGATGGAATTTAAAACGACGAACCCACCAACGACAACGGAATAACGATTTGCGCATTTTCTTATGGATCGTGCGCTCCCCGTGCAGAAATGGAGTTGCCAAGCAGCTACCCGATATCCTGTCCCTATATAAGGCTGATGTAACAGCGTTGCAGGAAATGCGTTGAAGGGGCATTAGTTCCCTGGAGAAGAGCCACTACATTATATTGTATTATAATGGCCATCCAGTCACCCATATGCTTTGAATGAAACCTGATGAAAATATTTTTGAAAATATAAGCGAAAGGCTATGCACACTGCGCTTGGGAGCCAAATTTAGAAATAAAAAGCTCATTAACGTTCACGCTCCTACAGAGGAGACTGCAGAGTCGGAGAAGGATAGCTTCGACGAGGCAGTCGAGCGAACACTCGAAGCCTATCCCAAGTATGATAACAAAATCATATTTGGAAATTCCAAGAGTCAAGTAGGGACCAAGCCCGGATTCAGGCGGCACGTTGTCTCGCATAGCTTACGTGATGATACCAATGATAACGGACTGCGAATTATTTAGTTAGCAGTACCGAAAGAAATGGTTGTTGGAAGTACCTGGTTTGCACGGAAAGCGGTTCACAAACATACTTGGGCCTCTCCAGGCGAGACCACTTTCAACCAAATTGATCGCGTGTTTATTGAACGCCGCCACCTCTCAGCCTTGATGAATGTCAGAACATATAGGGGGGCCAATATAGACTCGAATCGCTATCTCGTTGGCATTGTGTCCTGGGCTCGAATTAGAACAATGAAGTGGGAGTGAGTAATGAAGCCATTCACAACACAGCCCTCCATAACACAATAAGGGGTAAATGAATGCCGCAATAACCGCAGTTAAGAGATGTTCTTGAGATGAAGCACAAACAAATTATCTTCACAACCACCTGAAGAACGTTATCATTGATATGGCTACAAATATACTTGGCCCCAGCCGCAAGAAAAGTCGGAAAGGCTGGTTCGACGATGAAATAAGCTAGCAACCGAAAGGAAGAATTCTGCATACCGAATAATACTGCATTCTCAAAGAACGCGGGCGTGAGCAGAGACTTATTGCGAACTCAGTAGAGCGGACAAGCGGCTTCACAAACACTACCAAGTCTGTGAACTCGAAATGTACAAGGAGTAGGCGCGGAAGTTTTACCAACAAGTCAGCAGGATGAAGTCTTAAACACCTCGATGCTCACCCTGCCGAGACAAAGAGGGAAATCTGATTTCGATAGAATGGGCATACTGGAGCGATGGAGTATTTTGATGAACTGCTCAAAGGCCATAATATCGGCGAGTTGGAGCTCCCACCAACTGAAGACGACGGACAAATGCTGCCACCGCCAAGCATAGAAGGAACAGTCACAGAATTACAGCCAAACAGATTAAATATGGAGGCGACCAGTTACACCAAGTGGTTCATCAACTGATGCTCAAGATGGGGCACAGCGAATAAATGCCTGACGATTGGCAACGAGGCATTATCTGTCCCATACATAACAGGTCGGGAAACCGGAAGCTAGACGCTTCAGGTATTCATAGTCCTGAATTTGCAGAGGAGCGACAGGTTTGACCTAGTATAACTTTATTAGTAATAGTGCGATTTTCACCATTTGACAGGATCATGCTCTATACTGTAACCTATATTCCTGCAAAATTTTGTGATTCTAAGGTGAACTTAAGGGGGGTTTTCCTGTCAATTACTAAAAGTTATAGTAACGTACTATTATTAACTTTATTTGAACAAGTATCGGTATGGAGGGTATTTCGGAGCCTAGGTACCATATAGTGGCAGCCCCCTGATTTTTTTCAGATTTTTCGGTTTGGTAGTTTCTGAGAATGGGTTCATTAAAAAAAGGACCACCTTCAACCCCCCGCACTCCCCACCTTTCCAACAAAAGTCAAAACTAAGACCGGCTTCGAAAAGTACTAACCGAGACCTTTAATTTGATATCCTACCTAACTATATTTGATGAAAAAAAAATTTACACCCCCCTTTTGCATGTATGGGGACCCCCCCCTTAAATTCGCCGTAAAAGGATGTAACTCACTATATGCGTGAGCGTCTACAGTTCCCAACTTTCTACCAAATTTGGTGTCAATCGCTATAACCGTCTCCGAGAAAAATGCATGTGACGGACAGACATACAAACAGACAGACAGACGGACAGAGAGACAGACAGTAAACCGATTTTAATAAAACACAAAACCTTAAAATGGGGGATATCACGCGTGCAGAAACTATAGAGATATCAGTTGCTGAGTACTATCTATAAGATATTCTCCGCTATCTTGCTAGGCCGGATATCATTATCTCATCATTATCCCATACCACTCCAGGCAAATCAGCAAACAGATCAGATTTTCTCACTGCGATGGAAAAACTGTTGGAATATGGAAATCAGAGCACATGAGAGTATAACCAGGGTAAAACTGTGCACGGCCATAAGAGAATTCGGTATCCGACGAAATTATTAAGACTGACTAGGTTGACCCTAAAAGCAGCAGCATCACAACATTCGTACGAAAACAATAAAGGTAGGAGACTAGAACTTTGAGACCGTTGAAAATTTTCCCTAGCTAGGATCGAAAATCGAAAATCACAACCGATAACTGCTATGTCGATGAAATTCGCGGACAGTTGTTGGCAGCCAATAGAGCCAATTTCAGCTTACAAAAGCTGTTTCTCTCGAATTATCTCACCATACGGTCAACGCTTTAACTGTACAAGACAATGATCTTGCCAGTCCTTATTTCTTCGCGCTTTCGAGAGAAGAATCCTCCAAAGAATTTTTGGCCCTCTGCATGAGGATGGACGATTCCATAGCCTACATAATGACGAAGTCTATGAGCGATATCACGACCTTCTGGATGTGGATAAAATCTGGCTCAACAGGTTGATGGGTGGGTCATTTAATCCACATGGATGAGGATGATCCAGGCCTGAAAGTCTGGAAGGGCAATATCTATGGTAAATGAAGGAGACATACCCTGCATGAGATGGAATGATGGCGTAGGTCAGGATGTGAGACAGCTTTTAGGAATATCGAATTGGTGGACCTCGACGCAAAGCTGGTGCCTCTGGAATTGCTTATTAAGGCAGGGTTGCTCCTTTGATGATGATTAATATAGGAACGCTGAATCGAAGGAGGCCGAACCGTCAAAGAGCAACAACTTATTTTACAGGACAAGATGGACCAGACCTACAGCTCGTCGGAAGTATCTTGTCCGCTTTTCTGTGCCCCAGCTACCTAGCCGTTGTTAAAATGGAACAGGTGGAAGCGGGAAAAATTTATAGTATGTCTTCTCGACTTCCATGGTTCACTACAAATTGGCTTCACAAGGGGAATTAATTGACGTGTTGATAGACTGGAACACAAATGCATGGCATACGCTTTGAGGCAGGCCTAAAGCCAACGAAAGAGGCCAGTCCCTCCTTAACTTTCCTGTTAACATAAACCGATTTGTATGTAACCGGGACAGTACACCAACCTTCGTTTCTCCCAGTTCAGATAACTGTAATTGTTACGAAGAGGTCACCCTACTAAAAAACATTGGGACCTGCAAGGTGCAGATCTGGAGGGTGTCTGACCAGAGGGCCAATCTCAGATCTTAGTTGGATACTTTTTATTGAAAATCTCGATGAAGAGGTGCATGATTCTCCCAGAGTCCCCGAGAGGATCGACTGGAAGAAGTTTCGGCAGATGAAGTGGAGACGAGATGGAGAGGAAAGTCGGAAAAAGGTATCTGAAACCGCTTTCAATGAAGATCTGGCAAACCTCGGGAGAACTGATCAGAAAGGTTACTAGGTTACCAGGTTACCAAGCCCATCAAGAATATGTAGTATTTATGCTAAGATTCAGGATAATCTAATCTAATCTGGAAGGTAGCCACTTTATCAGAGCTGTGAGCGCCATCTCTCCGGTGTTCTTTTTGATAGTCAAGGATGCAGTTTTACGCATATTGGACTTGGACTTGGCAGTTGCATCGAATTCTTCATGAACAAAGATTGGTTCTTTTCTCCAGTGTAAAACATCTGGGTGTGATCCTCGATCCTAAATTAAATTGAAGACTGGACAAATAACTGAGGGTGAAGAAACTCCATATAGCCTTCTGCGCCTGCAAGAGAACTTCTATAAGGAAATAGGGTCTCCTCTTCCTTGATTTCAACATTATATACTGGGTAGGGTCCAACGCTGTTGTGCTACTTGAGTTTGGATATTACATAGCGGTACCCTACGCCCCTGGTAACATGCTAGAGGAAATATCTCGGAAACTCTCTCATTCCCAACGGACTAAGTCACAGGCAAGTCGAGATTCCCGATGAATTTTGCTGTAGGATTCGAACCAAACTAGAGTGGTATTCTTCACGGGCGGAAAGATGGTCTGTGATGCCAGTGAGAGGGTTTTCTCGGATAGAACCAGTGTGGCCAAATCGTACGGTCTCCCAGGATTCACCAGTGTATTCCAGGTGGAAGTACTGGTGATACTGGAAGCCCATCGATGACAGGAGCTTGATCCGAGGCTCAAACGTAGCGTAATAATTTCAACTGATAGAGAGGCGGACATACCGGAAGGCTTTGTACTTTGTGACGACACCCTTCAGGCTACTGGGGCAGTATAAAGCAGTTCTTCGATGGGCGCAGTCAGAGTTTCACTGGTGACTGCCACGGGTGGAATCTATTCGCACTACGTAACAGCCGCTGACTTCAGATGGCGAAGGTTTAAAATCTGCGCCAAGTTAAGGAAAATTTGTCCTGACTGATCCATTTCAGTTAAGGATTCCTTGCCAGGTCTAGAATTTAATCAAGAATCTAGTTATGCAAAATTTCTATGGATAATATATATACATATGTACATACATCATAATGATAACTGTATTATGCATGATAATAAGGAAACGAAAGAAAGCTAGTCATTACATTTTCATAATAAGGTCCTAGCAGCGGAACAAGCATATAGGTAAATGCAGGGACCTTTAATCGGAAGCAGTCGAATTCGAACTCCGGGAAGACCGGGATTATTCAATTCCAGTTCCATGAGCTGACTGCCAGTTTCACCCAGAGCTATTTACTCGTCGGCGGATACTAAGGGGCAACTGAGTTTTTGAGTCCTGGTCGAATGAAAATAGCTTAGTGAGTAACGCCAAATAAAAAGCCTAAATACTCCAGAATGAGGTAGAAAGTGGTTTAGGAACATCTAGGAGTACCTCCCGGGCAACAATAAATCGGAATGGACATGGATTCACTATAGGCACACTACAAATACCTTCAAAGCGTGTTCAGCCCAAGAATCTTCGACTTGAAAATTAACAGGAGTAATATTTCTTACTTTGGGGGTCGTTTGTTATTTTAATTTATTTTGCTTAATTTAATTACTTTAGGGCAGAAAAAACAATCTTGCAGAATTTTTCGCCAGTGTGCCTATCGAAGTAGAGTCGTTTTTAAAAGAAGCACACCAGTTTTTGCATTTCTGAGGAGTGTTTAATTCATCATTGAAAGCCGTTATTATTCGAGTATACTCCGCATGTTAAAGCGAACCAAAATACTCTCGCAGTCAGTGGTAGAAAACATAAATTTCTCTTAAAGTGTAAAGCCGGCGCTTAATGGCTTGCATACAAATCGAAAATAACTGAATTCTTCTCTTCTTTCACGCTAGGTAATCATCGGCTTTTACTGGGCTTGATGGAAGATATAAAGAGCGGAGCCATCCTTCATCTTAAATGTGTAGACATATAATTCGTGGGAATAGTATCTGAAACGGTCCCGTCCCCTAACATCATCGGAGTCATCTACCTAATAGTAGGGAGTCCCTTCCATATAAAATACCTATTTCATGGCGTTTATCAGGACTAAACAATCTAGAAAATGACTGGTATTATCCGCTTAAGAACGCTTCATAAATTCACTTATGTCGCATAAATCAAGGGATCACTATAAGCCTGCGTCGCTCTTCTATCCTGGCACGTTAGACAGCATTAGAAGTTGGAACGTTGTCATTAATATCACATCATAATAACTTTCGTCATTATAGCCATCGTGCTGCTGGGACGAGTGTTGTCCAGCATAATAATTACTGCGAAAGCCTACAGTTCCCGCTAAGGCTCTACTAGCTTTCATCATCCTTTTTCCTCCGTGTTTGGCTCAATTTCGCACGTAATGCGTAGAGTTAATAAGTTCTTGCAATAATGATGTTTCAATGATGACTTTCACGTTGTGGCGATGATAACACCAAAGATAAAGTCTTTTAAATCATTTTGCGAACTTAATCAATCTTGTTGAAAAGTAGATAAACTGACTCAATTTTAGTCGCAATTCATTCAGATTGGAATGTGCTTCGTAGGGAATTATTTTCAATATTAGATTGAATTTCACTAGAAAAAGATAAAACGAGTCTAATACTTTGCAATTGTAATCTATCGGTTTAAAGACACTATCGTATTCGTAGTTTTTAAAATTTTGTGTAAAATCAAAAGTCAATTTACTGCCTGTCTATCCATTCGTATGTCTGACTGTGTATCCCTCCGTCTGCCTGTCCCACCTATTATCTCAGGAACGATTACCTTTATTGATACGAAATTAGCAGAAAATGGTAGAAAGATGGTACTTTTAAATCCCCTCATATGCTGTGAGTAGCATAATTCCAAGTTGAGTTTTGGGGGGTCCGCATACATGCGAAAGGAAGGTGCAATTTTTTTTTTCGCCGAATATAGTCATGTGGGTTATCACATTAAAGGGCTCGACCAGTTCTGTTAAACCAATATTAGTTTTGAAATTGGTTGCAAAGGGGAGGAATGTGGAGGTTGGAAAATGGTGTGTTCCTTCAAGGACCCGGTTTTACTAACCAAACATCTGAAAAGAAATACGGTGGTCCGTGCCTATGGTAGCTTGGGATCAAAATATTCTCCATATCGATATTTGGTTAGATAAAGTTAATAATAGTATATTACAATATTTATTATTAGTATATTTTTAGAAATTGACTGCGAAGTTTGGTGGAAATCGCTCTACTACCAACAGAGTTATAATATGTCAAAGTTGCCACTTGTGTGCAAATTTCTTGCATTCTAAGACTTTGAATGTTATTATCATAGTTAAATGAATTGTCTGATAAATTAAATGCATAATTATTACGAGCTAGGTACAAATAAGACAAATGTCTTTATATTGAGTGTAGGATCAGCATTCAAAACAGTGGATGCAAAGTGTACCGAACACCTCTACCGCAACTAAGCGGCACAGCGCCCGGGTTAGCACAACTTCACGCTTGAAGACGCAAGGAGCTCCGCCCGCAATATATCCGCAACCATAGAATCATTATACTCCCACAGGCCAACCGTAAATAATCGGCCCGCCTCTGGGGAGGCTTCGTGGCCATTTTGGTCATTTTGTGTTGACTCAGCAGACAGAGTTGCTGCCCCATCTGCATGTACATTTGTCTGTCTCGAACAACTAATTACCATCATCAACAGCCCAACAACCGGTATCCGGTCTAGGCCTGCCTTAACAAAAAACTCCAGATAACCCAGTTTTGCGCTCAGGTCCACCAAATCTATATCCCTAAAAGCTGCCTGGCTTCCTGGCCTACACCGTCGTTCGATCTCAGTCTGCCTCGTCTTCTTTTTCGAGTAATCAATACTAATGTACAATTAATTAAACATTCTATGCTTCGCACAAAACCTAAAAACAACTGATACGTAAGAGTCCTTGAAGAAGTTTGCTTTGTCTAGGCACCCTTATACCCCTTCAATCTGTCTTGATTTGCTGATACATGCTGCTGCAAAGTGTCCGAATATGAGGCGTATAAAGAATGTCTTTGAAGATGTTTACTCCTTGACACTGCACTAGATCCCCCCTATCTTCTACCTACTGTAATCAATTTAAGAGCTAATTCAATGTCTTTTATGAAAACTTGAAGTTTTATATATAGTTATGCTTGTGCCACTTATATTCGAAAGCATTCTCGACAGAAGTGCTCCGTTATTGTATGCTCTGGTTGCTGCACCCTTCACAAGTCATTTGAAATTTAGCCATTGGTCGATCATTACGTCTAAATACTTGTAATGTATTATTTGTGAACTACTTTTGTCTTCATAGGTTCTACTTCTGCTTGGTTATAAGTACCACTTCCGTCTTATGCTCTCGAGCGATAAGCATGCGTTCCCTAACCAGGATTTAATTGTCGTAAACAGAGACATTGGTAAACTCCGATCTTATCAAGGGCACGTGCTCAAATCGTCCGTCTGCGAAGTCGATGATGACCACGTCGATAGAGAGATCGAACGTCAGCACTCCATTATTTATAATTATCAACAAGAGTGGTCCTAGGACGGATATTTGTGGCACTGCACATGTTTGTAAAATGATTTTTTCGTTTGATTCGCAGCACAGCAGTCGATTAAGAAGTCGGCAATGATGCGCACCAGGTACTTCAGCCCTTCCATTTTCATTAGGGCCTATAGTATTTGCTTCATCCTGCGAAATTGAAGGCGTTTTTCAAGAATTTTTCACGTGGGCTTTAACAATGTTAGTCACCACATTAATCGCGTTGGTCCTAGATCTTTTCGTTTCTGGGCTATCCTACTCTGCAGCCCATACGTTAAAATCGTCGGCTATAATTCTAGGGTAATGAGCGTTTGCATCCCTCGGTAACCTCTCCGCCATTGATGACTTGATGCCGCATATACCACCTATCTTCGCGCTCGTGAAGCCACTCTGGAGGATCTTTGATGTTCCTTCTATGGCTCGATTTCCACATATGCATATCGCTACTTTTCCGCTCTTCTGCTCTTATCCGCAGCCGCAGGGGATTCAAATTTTTTTCCCCGAATATAATCACGTGGCATATCAACTGAAAGGTCTCAGTTTGTACTTTCCAAAGCTGCCCTCAGTTCTAATATTTCATGCAAGGGGGAACTGCAAAGTTAACGTTTCTTTTACGGACCTATTCTCAGAAACTACTTAGCACAAAAATCCTAAACAAAATCACGAAGCTGTTATTAAATGATATCAAGGCCTCAAAATACCTTCCATGGCGATGCCTTTTCTAATGGGTTAATGACGCCAGGTCCCGGGAATTCTTCGGGCATATTTCAACAGAAGAATTTACTGATCCACTGCATACCCAAGCATTGGCGAAATTTTGAACACTACCACCTGTCAGCGCAACAAAATCGTCGAATCGTCAAAAAAGGTCGAATCCGGAGAAAGCTACCGACATTGCAATATCATATAGAAAGTATAGAAAACGATCCATTGAGATGTAGATTGAGGATGCAAAGAATTTCCTGCATGCTGCAAATGCTTCGGATAAATACAGACTCTTCGGCTACAACGTTCGCCTTGAGGAGTTCATCTCTTCCTCATGCTCGTTTTTCTCCAACTGACACCGAAAAACGGCGTGGCTTTGAAAGTAAGTAAAGGCGAGGAGGAAATTAAGAAAATGGAGTTAGTTAGAATAGTTCAGAAAAGGCAAATCCCTTTTAAAGAATAGGCATCGGGTCCGTTGGATGTAGAGATAATTACAGTTCTGGGGAAAGGAATACTCAAAAATACTATGTACGAAGAAGTTGAAAAATATTAAGGAGGGTTGTACCGAGTCAAAGTTAGAGGAGGCACGCAATATTAAGCCAGGATTTCTGGAAACGCGATTGCAACCAAGCAGGCAGTGTCTTTTGTAGCAAGACTGATCATCAAAGTTACGTAGATATTTTGGATGGAACTCCGGTATGATGAAGCATGTCCGCCAAGATAGCAGAAAAACAGAATGGGACGGGCTTGAGAGAGTTTAGTGCTTGTATAATAGTAGAAAACCAGCGAATCGGGGTATCTAAGTTCGACTAAAGGCAATTGAAATCTACGGAAGTAGCTACAGATGGTGTAAATCAATCAAAGGACCGTGAGCAGAATGAAGGAATGCGCTCTAACCACAGCAATACCTTGCGCATTTAGAACGGTGTGCGGTATTCAGATCTGTTCTCCACAAACTCTTCATTGCTTTGGTAAACGAGAATAGGCTCGGTGTATTATACCATTTTTTCGTATATGACTTATCAACGACAATGATGAATTGCATTAAGACAAATGCCTGTGGATATGGAGAAGGTGGCAAGTCTAGTCGGACTGAAGATAAGTACTACCAAAACGAAGGGTCTCAGTCTGATTGGTCATCGCACTGTTCCCATTTGCATTAATTGGAAAGGATTAAAGGCGTTGACCAAATTTTATTTCTAGAAAGCATCGTTCCTGCCACTCGACGCATTATTAGCGTTAAATCTCCATTTTATATGTCTTTCCAAAATTTGGAAATTCAACTATGCCAACACCAATATCACATTGAGGCTTCGTTGGTGTACGGGCCAGATATCTGTGCTCATGTTGTTTAAAAGGCGGAAGGGGGAGTGGTTAGACTAAAAAAGAACGACAAGTCCATTGCAGATTATTGACGACGCGATGGTTGATGGTTCGAATTCTGGTGCGTCATTCACTTTCACAACAATAAGTGCTTTGACAATTAAACTGAAACAAAACCTCATTAAAAATCAAATGGGGAAAAATTGATAACAATAAGAAAAATAGATTGTCAGGATGCCCTATCCTCTGCAAAGGAATGAACAAGAGGCATTCAGCATAGAAAGTAAACGCCACGTCCAAACTTTACAAACGCAATGTGTTCAAACTTTAATGAACCCATGCTGGTGTCGCGTCATCGGTATTCCTTAGTCTGATGCAATTGCAAATGGAAAATTTCGTTCGCGTAGAAATTAGATTCACATGAATGCACAATGTGAGTAATGTAACTAAGAGGAGAAAGAGCGCAAGCTTCTCAAAAAGTCATGCAGGATATTGCAGGAACTGACAAGGACTACGCGTAAATACGTTGGCACCCTATACCTCACACGAGGGTTTACAGCAATCAGTTGGTTGATAAGAAAGCAAAGCCATTTCAATGTGGGAAAAGAAAGGGAGTCCGATGAAATGTTCAAATCACCATCCTTTTTGGTTGTTATCTCATACAATGTAGTTACCGTAAACAAAGATGGACTTGTCAAGAACTGTAGAGCTGCTGACTCAATGCACACTGTGTGGTCATTCGCGAAGAAATACTGTGAAAGACATCGCCCTTTATATCTTGCATTCTTGAATTTGGAGAAGTCGTTTCACCGCGTGATCTGGTATGCATTTCGACAGTACTTAATGCTAGAGGAACATATGCCCCGAACTAAATTGATAGTGGAAGCATAAAATTCATAGTATGGCAGGAATCAAAACTGCTCCGTGTCTCTGTCGGTGTTTCATCACACAGGTTGCGAAAAAGCTGTCCTGAAGGGCCAGAACATCTAAGCCGGTAAGGAACGACCCTTGCAATCGCAACTTTCGCAAAAGAGTTGTAGAGTATGTCGAGTCTGGTAATATTGTGCTTATAGACCAGGGTCCTATGCAAACCACTGTATCCTGTGTGTGCAGAGGCATTCAACCAACCGAAAACTTTCTAGGAAATTCTTTAGTCAGGAAGAAAATTTAGAGAAATAGGCCGTCATTGAGATCTAGAATATTCATATGTTGCCCCATATTGTGTTTTAGTGTAAGCTTTCATATAAAAAAGCTCCTGAAAAATTTGCGGGAAATCCTGCTATGACTAATAAAGTTAAATTAAATCAAACTTGCCTATTTCGTATTTATATATCATATCAAAGTGAGTAAATGGGAAACAAATACGAGTACATACAACATTTCATACCTGGAGTAGTGAGCTTCCAAATGTAACCGCTGAATACTTTTGGCTGGCTATACTATTTGACATTCTTCTAAAAAGTTATCTAATCCTTTATGCTTTGATAAGCGATATCTTGTTTTTCCGATTTATAAGGTTTTAAATCTAAGACTGAAAAGTGTCTTCGATGACACGTCCGTACTCCTTCTCGGTTCAGATATTTGACAAAATGAAATGAACGATGGCCAAATTACCATCGTGAATGGCCGGAGACCACCAAGAGGGGAGGACTGCCCCAAAAACATACAACAAAATAGTAGAAATGGCCGGGAAGGTCCGCCCGCAAATATGGAAGCTCCATGGAAGTGTTCCATCGCTCGCTCCGTGATGGAGCGCCGCCTTTGAGGTTCCCTTCCTACATTGGCAACGTGAGGCCATTAGATTGGAGGATGCCCTCGGCTAGGTGAGAGTTGTGGCTTAGGAGAGACGGTGGGGAAGAGGAAGTCGACAAATTAACTATTAATCTAACTGGAATTCATGTTAAAGTATATTTCAAAATAATAATAATGCATAAATGAAAACCATAGAAATAATATGTAATAAAATAAAAATAACCCATCGAAGGAAAACAAGGAAAATTTGAAGTGGGGTACGAACAATCGGTGGGAGTCGTCTGACTTGGTGTTTGGTTCTGGCTCATCACCTTGACGAAACCGCTAATCGTGAGGCGGTTCGACGTCTCGGTGCCACAATGACCAGGAGCGTGACTCCGCCTGCTGTAGTTCATTTGTCACTGACTGTGTAGCGATTTGCAGACTAGCACCCCTTTATTGCTCGCAGCAACGCAATCCCAGCCGCATTAGGTAGCGTGTTCGTTCAGTTTCAATATATTCTGTTTCAGTATTCGCCCACGCACTCTTCTTTACCGTTCGGCTGAGGTCTTCACTGAGATTCAGGATGAATTCCGAAGAGCGTGTATAGAATCTTCGAAAGTGCACCCTTTGCATAGACCAGGTATTCCCAAGCTCTACGCATCTCAGCAAAACCGGGAATTCTATTTCAAATCAATGATGAGATTGCATCTCGACTGTATGCTGACATGCCACTCCAGTAACTAGAGTTACTTATTTATTGCTAAGCTTAGTGAATTGAACATTAGCAGTGTCAGCAGACGCTCCGAAAAATAAAGTGCAGACGGTTTACCGGAACTATGCCATTCTCAGTGAGATACCTATAGTTAAAACTCTGGACACACTAAAGCAAAAGCCTCAGTCATATGCAGTCGATTACGACGGTATGGCAGTCAGACGTGTCCAGAATGCACACTTACATGTCTCTCTTTCGGCAAAAAGTCATTCCTAAACTTTGAAGATTTCTCACGGATATATTTTACCTTTTTAAGTTTTTCGGGTTTCCTCTTCTGTGCTGTGAAAGCTGTTTTCACACGGTTAATGCTTTGGGAAGGGTCTATGCCGCCTACATGAGCACAAATTTAGATAATTTTAATCGTAAATGTCCCTCCGGAGTTCATTTCTTGGATGACGTGATCCAACGTCAAAAGGAGTAACAAAACAACATCACATCTGCGCGTTCATCTCCAACAAAAGGGTCGAATACTTTAGTTTCAACTGTAATTTGGCTTTATGAGCTTTTTAGAATATCGGTTTATCCTATGGAAAAGATTGCCTTTCTTCTCCATCTATTCTTCTTCTAGTGTTTTATAGAATGTCCTTCTCTCTGATTTCACATTGCCTGCTGAATCTTGCCTCTTAGAGATCTCGGTTCTCATGCTGTATCTAAACAAATCCTCGCTCTTACTTTCTTGAATGTAAAACGGTCTAGAAGCAACATCAAACGCCACACTCTTGCAACAAATGCAAGAGAAGATACATACAGCATTCGTATGCGAATTATTAAAAAAAAATGGAAAATCATCATCATCAACGGCGCAACAACCGGTATCCGGTCTAGACCTGCCTTAAAAGGGAACTCCAGACATCCCGCTTTTGCGCTGAGGTTCACCAATTTGTTATCCCTATAAGCTATCTGGTGTCCTGGCCTATACCATCATTCCATCTGAGGCAGGGTCTACCTCGTCTTCTTTTTCTACCATAGATATTGCCCTTACAGACTTCTCGGGCTGGATCATTCTCATTCAAACGGATTAGGTGACCCGCCCGGCGCAACCTATTGAGCCGGATTTTATTCACAACCAGACGATCATGGTATCGCCCATAGATTTCGACGTTATGTAGGAGAATATTTAGGAAAGGGAAGATATACAAAGAAAAAAAGGGGCTCGTTTGACACAATATAATACGAACGAAGAGGATCGTGTTCCTATACTATTGAATTATGTGGTAAATAAATCATCCGTAACCTTCACTCCCAAAGAATTGGCGGTTTAAAACAATGGACTAGGGCATGCGCTAGACACTTTAACATCACCAGGTAAAACCGTGGTCAATATTGGCGCATTGAACCAAAGATGAAATCCAAAGTGGGATGTCAAAAGTCATTCAGAGCGAGATGCAGCGATCGGGATCACCTAAAAGTAATCCGTCAACTAAGGGAATAGCCAGTATACTATCTCAAAGCCGAAAAAGGAAATAACATCTTTAAAATAAACAAAACTTGATGCGACAAGGCTGTAACCACAAAATGAAACAAAAGAGGCTTTGTTGCATTGTGAAGGGACCCAACGCCCGATTCAATCAAACATGTAGACCGGGGCTTTAAAGAAACGATTATCTAAGCTATCGATGCCAAACCTATCACTACTAAGAATCAGATGTCGTATGTCAGATTAATGAAAATAACGAAATGAGGGAAATAATCGCGGACTCAAACTCCCCAAGATGAAATATTGCAAAATGGCTAATCCGGGAATTTGTCTCCTACATTGGTGTCTACATATGTAAAGCAAGCACGCCCTAAGGAATACTGCAGGACTAATGAAAAACTACAATATGCCGACAACATAGACGTGAATGGAACTTTAATATCTTTCGATGTTAAAGCACTATTCTGAAATAAACCAGTGAAACAAGCGTACGCAATGTCTATAAAATAAAAACTCTAAACTGAGCATAAAAAAGGTTGGTACCAGCAGATACATCACGGTTAAAAGACGACTAGGCAGCGAAAAGGGACAAAAAAAAAACAAAGGCGGCGTAAATAGAATGAAATGTAGCGACTGCGACAAAGAACAGACCTAATAGCGAGATTTCAAGAATACGTCAAAAAAGCGGGATATCTTGAAAGACGAGGAGCCGACACAGTAAGATCAGCAGAGGCCATGCACATTATCGAAGTAGGACATTCAGTAACAGCAGACAGCCTGGAAGCAGTGCGACATGTAAACCAGGTTCATACCCAATGTGTCTCTATGCGTCCAATATGCATGGGAGAGATTATAAATGACAAGAAATAACACGGAAAGTCGACTTAACACCGACGAAGAAAATTGTCCATCAAGTTTCACAAGCGATCCTTACTGAGTGACGCTAATAAAATAATAGAATAATAATTTATTGATGAATAATAAATTGATAAATCTAATTAAAAAAAAACTCTATGAAAACCATAGAACTCTTGCCAAGGATTTAATAGCTAAACATTGAAGAAAGGAGTAAATAGCTCCCGAAATAACTACTTATTTGCGAAAATAAAAAACTTACTTGTAAAGGAAAAGCTATACATTCTAGCCGTCATAGTTACACTGATCTGTGCCTCTTTTTTACTAAACCTGGCTCAGAATTTTGGTCAGTGCCGATCGGAGGCGCCAATCTAACTCTTCTGGAAGATTCGTACCTCTACAGGAACCCGAGAATGTAATGTGCCTGAACCGCTTCAATTACTTTTTTCATGCTCTTTCTGGACGCTACGTAAGAAAAGCAGCTAGGGGAAGTTATTTTATCACCTGAGTTTGTTTTTTGAATTATTCGTTAATTATTACCTAATTCATTAACTAACTTTATCCACAATATCTCAATTAAAATGTTTTCATGGCAACAGCTTTACAATTCCATTTTCTTCACAGACCTTTCAATTTATTTATCCTTCATTATATCTAAAAAGGGTACCGTTTCCGTATCCACCTCATTAATCTTCTTTTGTCGTAGTTCCTCTACCATCTACAATTCTCAAAGAAGTCTTTCACTTCCCATCTGAACCTACAACACACTCAGTGCAAATTGCAAATCTTCGACCTCAATTTGTTAGATTGAGTAATTGAAACGTTGTGGTACACACCGGAACCAATTGATGCACTCCATCCGAATTGGCCATTCTGATCAATACTCAATTATCCTTGCGGAAAATCCTTGACCCGATTTGCAACACTAGCTCCAAGACGGATATCTATCTCTGCTCGTGCCACAATAAAATATATAGTTCGCATTTGTAAGAATTGCCAAAGGCTTCCATTCCGCCGAATTCAATAATAAATTCAACTGCACTCATCCTCAGAGTTTAATGGACCATGATTTTGTTTGCGCAGCAAGACCGCGACTGAAATGAAGCATTTGCTCGTCGGGGGTGGAAAGATATTGATAAACTTTCCCGTTGCCAAAGTGCCCCTTGAGCGATCATAAAATATTTAATAGGCACCAGTTATGATTTTAATTGCAACCACTTAACTTGTTTTGTTTTTGAGAAATGGAATGTCGAAGGAGATGGCTCCGTAGTTTTGTCTTCGTCCTGTCTACGTCTTCAAATGTAAAGGACAGAAATGTTTGTTAATTTGGGACCATTAACAATAAAAATGTAGTGAAGGATATCTTATTATATGTATGTATATGTATGCCAGAGTTCTTTAAGATTATTGTAACTGAGTTTCAATTAACATATTTTCGGCGATTTCATCTAAAATAAAATCTTATTTAGGAATAAAAGTAGATAGTATATGTGTATATACATATGTGGGTAAAATTCACCACCGGAGTGCATTTACGTTACTAGTAATGTTTACGACAAGAGAATCGGAAATGGACAAGTTTAGAAAAGGAACGAAAGGGAAAACGAATAAAGAAAATTCAGCGGAAATAGAAGGAGTCAGAAAACAAAAGTTAGTGCTAAAGCGCAATTAACGGAAAGAAATTCACAGGATGGCTAAAGAGAATTAGAATCAGATCTGCAAATTTCATATCAGGCTCAAGAAATGGAGGAATCGCACCTCTACGCACTGAGGCTTCATTTATTGGACCTATTCTACTATGTCCTGACAACGCTCGAAAGTTCTTACGAATATAAGGGCGTTTCTAAAAGATAGAGGAGCCGAGCAACGGCAAAGTGTAAGACCTTTTTGTCCTCATATGACACGTATTAGTTAAGGCAGTAGTGTTAAAAACCCGATAAAAACCACTAAGGCTGCTCTTCCTTAAGGAATAATAGAAATACCGCTTTAGATTCTCGCAGCAATAATTCAAATTTTTTTATTGGATCACGTGCATTACAGTGGATGATTGGACACCAAAAGCCAATTTTAGGCGTACACTTGGTGAGTCAATCTTCAGCCACTACATTATCAACGATGTTGATGTCCCGTTAATCAGCATCTTACGATAGTTTGATACATGGTATCGTTGATGGACTAACGGAACAAATTCATATAGTAGGATCCTGCTGTTTTGCCGCTGACATTTTTGTATTGGCAGTAAAATGACATTCTCCTGTGCTTTTCAATAATGGAGTTTTCCGATTCCTTCCATGATAGATCCACCGTTGAGAATTGTTATGCTCGTAATCCTAAAAGGCCAGTGGCTGTCTATCGAAAAATCTTCTCACAAAATACTCGATGTTTGCTCCAGAAAGTCTAAATGAACGCTCATACAATTTATCGTCTTCAAAAGCACCAGTTGTCAAAGGTAAGTATAGGTCCCAGGGCGTAACGTGGGTTGGTGGAGCATAAAGAGTCGCTACACCATATATTATAGAGGCCATCCAGTAAACCATATGATCGGAGTAGGTTTCTTAGTCAGCCAAAAAATGAAACCTGCTGTTATCGGATTTGAAAACATAAACGAACGGCTATGCACTCTGCGCTTGAGAGGCAAATTTAGAAATATAAGCCTCATAAACGTTCACGCTCCCACAGAGGAGGCTGCAGAGTCAAAGAAGAATACCCTTGACGAAGTAGTAGAACGAACCCTCTAAGCCTGGCCTAGATGCGATATCAAAATCATACTTGGGGATATTAACAGCCAAGTAGGGAAGGAGCCCGTATTCAGGCGACATAGGGATGCCAATGATAACGGACTGCGGAATATTCAACTAGCAGGGTCACACGAAATGGTTGTTTGAAGTACCTGGTTTACGCGGAAAGCGGTTCACAAACAAACATGGGCCTTTCCAAATGGGACCAGTTTTGACTAAATTGACCACGTGCTGATCGAACGCCGCCACCTTTCAGCCTTGATGAATGTCAGAACTTATAGGGAGGCCAATATAGACTCGGATCACTATCTCGTTGGCATGGTGCTCTGAGCTCGAATAACAACACCACTCAGAAGCTCCTCTGATAATCAGGTTAGAGTCAACACAGAAGCCATCCACAACACAGCCCTTCGGAGCAACTATAAGAGGGAAATGGTTACCGCAATAACTGCGGTCAGCAGAGATTCTGGATATGAAGCATCAACATACGATCTTCACAACCGCCTGAAGAACGTTATCATAAATACGGGAGCAAACATACTTGGCCCCAGCCGCAAAAAAAGTCGGAACGGCTGGTTTGCAGCAACGGAACGGAAGAATGCCGCATACCGAGTAATGCTGCATTCTCAAAGAACGCGGGCACGCGCAGAAACTTATCACGAACTCCGGCGAGCGGAGAAGCGACTTCACAAACGGCAAAAGGAAGCCTGGGGAAACCAACAGGTTTCTGAACTCGAAAAGTACAGGGAGCAACCGAACCAGGTGCGGAAATTTTACCAACAAGTCAGCAAACTTACACACTTCGTTGTCCATCCTGCCGAGACAAAGAGGGAAATCTGATTTCCGACAAAATGGCATATTGGAACGATGGGTTGAATACTTTAATGAACTAATGAACAATCAGAACATCGGCAATTTGGAGGTCTTGCCAACTGGAGACGACGGACAAATACTGCTACCACCGAGTATAGAAGAAACAGTCCGTGCAATTCATCGGCTTAAAAATCATAAGTCGGCAGGAACCGATGGAATCACAGCCGAATTGGTTAAATATGGAGGTGACCAGTTACACCAAGTTGTTCATCAACGTGTGCTCAAGGTATGGGACAGCGAATCAATGCCTGACGATTGGCAACGAGGCATTATCTGTCTCATACATAAAAAGGGAGATATCACACAGTGCAGCAATTATAGTGGTATCACGTTGCTGAGTACCATATATAAGATATTCTCCGCTATCGTTTTAGGCCGGATAGTCCCATACGCCCAAAACATCATTCGCCCATTTCAAAGAGGCTTCACTCCAGGAAAATCAGCAACAGATCAAATTTTCTCTCTGCGGCAAGCGATGGAAAAACTGTTGGGATATGGACTACAGTTGCACCATCTATTCATCGACTTTAAAGTCGCCTATGATAGCATAGTCAGAGTAAAACTGTGCACTGCCATGAGAGAATACGGTATCGTGATGATAAGACTAAGCTGATTCTGACGAATGTGCGAGGCCAGATAAAAGCATCAGGATAACTCGCAAGACCATTCGACATCAACAACTTTAACCTGACCCTCGAGAAAGTGATCAATGATGCTGAGGTAAATGCAAGAGAGAGACGATATCGACATCATGGGAAGAACGACCCGAGACAAACAAACTGCTTTCATCCATATCCAGCAGGCGGTGCGAGATCAAGGGCTGCACATCAATGGAGGAAAGACAAAATATTGTATATGGTGGCAATGTCAACACCAACCAACAAAATTAAACCACTCTGGTCAAACGGGAAGAATAAATATAGAAGACTTCAAATTTGAGACCGCTGATAATTACTCCTATTTTGGGTTGAAAATCACAACCGGTAACAGTTACAGCGATGAAATCCGCGTACGGTTGTTGTCAACCAACAGAGCCTATTTCAGCTTACAAAAACTGTTCCGCTCAAAAGGTTTCACCATAGGATCAAAGCTCTTATTGTACAAGACAATGATCTTGCGAGTCCTCATGTATTCCTCGTAGACTTGGGATCTTAGTAAGAAAAATTGCAAATTCTTGGCCACATTCGAGAGAAGAATCCTCCACAGAATTGTTGGCCCCCTACATGAGGATGGACGATTCCTTAGTCTACATAACTACAAAATCTATGAGCGATACTATGACCGTCAGGCTGTGGATAAAATACGGCTCAATAGGTTACCGTGGGCGGGTTACTTAATGCGTATGGATGAGGAGGATCTACCCCGGAAAGCCTATAAGGGCAATATCTATGGTAGAAAAAGAAAACGACCCAGTGGAGCGATGGCGTTAGTAAGGATGCCAGGCAGCTTTTAGGGATATCGAATTGGTGGACCTCGGTGCAAAAACTGGATATCTGGAGTTCCTTTTAAGGCAGACCTGGATCGGATACCGGCTTTTGCGTCGTTGATGATGATGGTGAAAAGCACCAATGGTGCCAAGCACATGTAGCTCATTTTAAGGATCTTCTTTTGCTCTGGCATTGGTCTTTCGTGACCTGCGTATAAGTGAAAGTAGCAGATTTGCAGGAACTACAGAGACTGCGATGAACAGCCTTTTTACGTCGATATATACGACTACTGTCGAAAGACGGCTGAGTCATGTAGGTTTTGATATTGACCCTTGACCTGGAAGCTGATAGTCGCCATTATGCTTCACATCCTGTCTAACGGAATGACCCTGACTCGTTTATGTATCACATGACTTCTGGTAGTGGATAGTATGTTACTTGATATAACTTACATTGCCACCAGAAATCTGAAGTCTGTTGCGTCATAAAGGGATTAATCACACAAAAAATGTTACGTGGATTTCGCTTCCTTATTACAAGAGAAGCACGTGTCACCTTGGGGAATTCCTGTTCTGAACATATTGTCCAGGCAGAATGCTCACAATACTCCTCCAAGTCTTCGTGTTTTTCGACAGAATAAACTTCGCAGTATGTTTGTTGGGTTCTGAGAGCAAAAAGTTTGGTTTGTCTAACAGCTTTCAGGCTTTCCGCATGGAGAGGTGGCTCCCAGGTTTTGGTTTTATTCAATGCTACTGACACTGCAATTGTTGGTTGCGGCACTACCAAGGGAACAATCATCCTCATCCTCCCTTTACACCATATTGACCAGGTATCCAGAGTAGTTCCACCGCATTGAATCTAGAGATTGAGTTTAAAGAGTTTCTAGCTTGAGTGCCGCTGCAGATTCCGATGTGCGTATCCTTCAATGCCCCCCCCCCCCTAAATTGCTGTCCTTGCGATTGCATCTACTTCAGGTGAGAGACCGTTGTATGTAATTCCAATGCATGTTCTTTAGACTTCACTTGATCTTGGTGTTGAGATAACTGCCTTTCCAAACAAGGCTGCGAAAGCGGATCTAGCGATGTTAATGCGTCGGGCAACATCTAGTTCGATGCAACCATTGGCAGAAACCACGCGTCCTAGATATACAAATTGATGCACGCCTTCGATACCATTGGAAAACTCCAGCGATATGGAGTGCTACAAATTTTAATATCAATCATACGTTATCAGATATTTTAACTGAGACAAATTTGTTCAAACCTATCAAGTATATATTAAAAAAGACAGAAAATTTGCTGAGTTGAATTAATTTTTTGCGTCTCACCACAAAAATGACAAACAAGTCGGGAAACCGGAAACTGGACGCTTCAGGTATGAAAGGTTATTAAAAGATTTGAATGGACACTTGTCCCATTAGTACCTCGCACCTAATGTATACATATATTAAGTGAGAATATCCACTTTCGGATGCAAAGTCTAGAATTTGCACAAAGCGCCAATTTGGACCTATTATAACTTTGTTAATAATAGCGCGATTTCCACGAAAATTGTTAGGATCATGCTTTATGTCTACGATAAACGTAAAGGGGTTTTGTAGTTAATTACTAAAAATTATGGCAACATACTATTATTAACTTTCGGATCATATGGCAACTCCTAGCACTACCCACCTTTCCAACAATTGTCGAAAGGTCTCGGTTAGTACTTTCTGAAGCCGGTCTTAGGTTTCAGAAAGTACTAACCGGGACCTTTCATTTGGTATTCCGCATGACTACATTTGGTGAAAAAAAAATTTACAGCCCCCTTTTATATGTATCGGGACCCCCCTTAAATTTGACGTAGAATGATATAACTCACTATATGTATCAGCGTTCCCAGTTACCAGCTTTCCACCAAATTCGGTGTCAGTCGCTCTAACAGTTTCCGAGAAAAATTCCTGCGACAGATTGACAGACAGACAGACAGTAAACCGATTTAATGAGGGTTTGTTTTACATAAAATAAAAGCCTATTTCTGAGGCCTGTTGAAGCGTGCTATCCCTTAAGACTGAATAAAACGTCCTGACTAGCAAGATCAAGCCTGTGCAAGCCTCCGTTACGGCTGAAGTTTCATATTGTCTAGGCTAGAAAGAGTTAATCAGCAGTGTCACGGTCAGGCGGTTGTACTCTCCTTTCTGATTGACCGCGCTGGAGATAATGAGTGCAGGCTTCCATTTGAAGTGATGATCATAACTTCCAGGATCGTGTGAAAAATGGCGTAACCGTATGAAAAATTACGTAATTTAGGCAGGCTGAGTCCTTTGTAAATGCTATAGTTTTGTCTTAAATATCACGTTTAGGATTTTGGCATATACCTCGATGAAGGCAATCTGTTTGTGTTTTACCCACTCGTGTACGTACCACTGGTCGGCAACGAAAGGGATGACCTTTAGCTCTTTCAACGCATTCTCCTTTGGCCTTCGAGTCATGTCGGAAGCCACACGGGTGATTGTTGACTTGCCTCTACACACACAGGCCCACGTATCAGTAATTACGGCTTCATGATACAGTTGGGTGATTATGCACTTCAAAAATCCTGACCTCAGCAACGGTCTATCGATATTGTTTTTGCACGAAATTCAGGTCTGCTGCGACAAGCCGAGGTACGACACGTTTCATACCCAAAATTTCCACCACAATGTACCGAGTAGTTCCATATTCAATGTCAAATTCACTAGGAACCTCTCTTAGGCTTGTATTACGATTTTCGAGCACATGTTCTCTGATTTCTTTTGACATCCTCGTCGATGTTTGATGTGCGTCCAGAACGAGGCAAATCCTCTACCACTGCACAGTCACTTTTTAAATCTTTATACCGCGCACATGCACGAGTTTCCGACTGAGCGGACTCCCTAGAGGCTTTTTACAATATTTTCAACGCATCAGGACACGAAATTTCGTTAGAAACACAAAATTTCAAACAAACTCTTTGCTCAACAAAACCTTCCATCTTAAAATGCAAGTTGAGGATCTCTATGTATTAAGTTGTTGAACATGAGTGTAAGGCTTGCAAAAATTTATTTAATTAATCAAGATAGGTGCCATTCGATTCAAAACACTTCTCCCAGTGAGATACAAGAGCATGTATGCCAGTTTCGTAGAAGTCCAATTGTCGGGTGTTTATAAACTCCTCGAAGGCGATTTTGATGGTCTCTTCATTCCTAAATTGTTTTTCCACCAAAAAAATGATCTAAATGCTTAAAAAAAGTGGTAGTCGGTTGGCAAAAAGCCCGGTGAATATTGTGGATCAGGCAGAGTTTCATACTGCAATTTGTTCGACTTTTGAACCCGTTGTTCTGGATACATGAGGTCGTGCAATGTCGTGAAGGAGTATCACACCACCTCTGTTGACTAATCTCGGTCGTTGAATACTCAATTTTTGGTGCATTTCCTCGAATTGGGCACAGTATTTTTGTGCATTTATCGTTCCTCCAGGTGCCAAAAAAGAATAGCGAATAACTCCAGCTGTAGGCCACCAAACAGTCACCATTACCTTCTTCGGAGACTCGGTTTCGGCATATGCTTCGGTGGCTCATCTGCATCAAGCCATTGTGCTGATCGGCGATGATTATCGATTAATATCCACTTTTCATCACATGTCACTATTATGTTGCGGGAGAGTAAAGAACTGCAAATGTCCATTCGAAGCGTCATGTTTTGCTCCCTAAGGACATGCGGAACTCGTTTGTCGGGCTTTTTCATCTTTCCAAATTGATGCAAGAGCCGGAAAACTGTCGAATAGTGTACGCGCAGCTGCTCCGCAATGTCTCTCACAGACTGACCTGGCTCACTTTGAAGGTTTACGTCGCCTGGTCGGAATTTTTCGAACCACCGCCGTGTGGTTCGTTCACTTACCGTATCAGCTCCAAGTGCGCTGTTAATGTTCCTGGTCGCCTCCGCTGCTTTATGACTGAGTTTGAACTCATACAGAAAAAGTATACGTTCTTGGCTCTTTTCCATCCTGTTTAAGGTTTTTTTTTATTAAAATCGGTTCAATGTCTGTCTGTCTGTTTGTCTTTTTTTTCGGCGTTGGAAGGTGGAAAGGTTCAAAACCTACTGCCACGTAGTTATGTGAGACTTCTGCTCAATAAAACCACCTCCTTCTCATTCCACTCTCCCCACGGAACTTCTATCAAGTATTGCGTCGCAGGGCTGGATCAGCTTTTAACTGCGGCTCATTATGGTTCTTTCCCTTCCTTGTTTTCGTCGTAGTTCTTCATGCCTAAGCTGTTGGTGAATAGCTTGCAGTTCCTTTACGACCTGGTTCCAGGCATCCGTTGACTCCAGCATAAACTCCACAATGTTCTCGGGTGTTAAACGCCTGTCTGCGACGGCTTTCATTCTTGTTCGGTGCGCGGTGAACCTGGGGCAATCAAATATGACATGCTCCACATTCTCAGCAACGTTACCACATCTTGGGCAGCATGGTGATTCGTCGTGACCAAATCGATGTAAATAAGCACGATAACCTCCATGCATACTTAAGAATTGTGTTAACTCGTAGCTTAATTCCTCATGGTTTCGTTCAAACCATCTCCGAATATCCGGAATGATGCGGTATGTCCAACGACCAGTTTGGGACTCGTCCCATCGCTTTTGCCACCATTCGATAGATTCCCACCGTGTCAGCTGCCGTCGAAAAGCGCTAGAAGCTCCAGCTGCATACGTTTTGTCGTAGAGTCGCCGACTTTCCTTCGCCAAGATGTCTATGGGAAGCATCCTTGCTAGTACATATGCTGCTTCTCCTGACGTTGTCCATATCCACTGCATACCCGGAGTGCACTTAGCCGATACGCCATTCCCAATTTTCGGCAGTTCACTTTGTTATTCAGAGCAACTGCCCAAACTGGAGCTGCGTAGAGTAGCACGGAGCTGACTACCCTGGAGAGCAGAAGACGTCGACTTTGTTTTGGCCCACCAATGTTCGCTAGTATCCTCGAGATCGTTGAAGCGATGGAAGACGCTTTAGTTGCGGCGTACTCAATGTGTCCTTTGAAGTTGAGTCTTCTGTCAATAATTACTCCCAAGTATTTGAGCGATGGTTGGGAGTAAATTGTTTTTTCGCCAACTTTGATTTTCACAGTTGTGTTCTTTCTCCTCTTACTAATGAGAACTACTTCTGTTTTATGTTCAGCAAGTGAAAGGCCAGAATTTCTCAACCAGGAATTGATCTCCCATATCGCTTCATTTGCATAGATCTCGATCTCGTCTTGGTGCTTTGCAACCACTGTTATTCCGATATCATCGGCGAAGCCAATAGTTGTCACGTTGTCCGGTAGGCGTAGCGTCAACACTCGATCGTACATAACTAACCACAGCAAGGGACCCAAGACAGGACCCTGTGGCACTCCGCAAGTTGTCGGGAATATTTTTAGCCCATCGTCCGAGTCGCAGTAAAGTCTTCTCCCAAGGAGAAACTTGACCACAATGCGTACAATGTACTTCGGGGCCTGTATCTTGTCGAGTGCCTCGATGATTTTTTTCCATTTTGCACTATTGAACGAATTTTTTGCGTCTAGGGTTATTACTGCACAGCATTTTCTTTCTTCTATTGCAGCCTGAGCCAAGCTAGGCAGCATGCTGATTGCGTCGACAGTTGATTTCGCCTTACGAAATCCGAATCTGTCGGAAAGGCCTCCTTTCTTTTCCGCAACAGTGAGCAGTCTGTTATATATTACTCGTTCAAATAGTTTGCCAATGGTATTAACCAGACATATCGGCCTATATGAGGAGGGGTCACCCAATGGTTTACATGCCTTCGGAATGAGTATTAGCTTTTTTACCTTGCATTCCTCGGGGAATTCTTCTTTCCTAAGGCATACCGTGAAAACTTGGGCAAACATATCTGGCGCTGTCCTGGCGGCTACTTTCAGGGCAATGTTAGGGATTCCATCCGGTCCTGGAGTCCTTTTTCCAGTCAATCTTTTTGCTGCGTCTAGAACCTCCTCATTTACCACAATCGGAACTTCGTCGGGATTTAAATGTACTGCAGGCAGACTCCGTCTGTCTGTCTGTCATAGGCACTTTTCTCAGGAACGGCGATACTGATTGATACGAAATTTGTAGAGAAGGTGGGAACTGTGGACCCCTAGACATTCAGTGAGTGATATCTTTCTACGTTGAGATTTAGGGGGGTCCCCATACGTGTAAAAGGGGGTGTAAAAATTTTTTTCACCAAATATAGTCATGTGGGGTATCAAATGAAAGGCCTCGATCTGTACTTTTCAAAGCCTTAGTTTTGAGATTTATCAAAAAGGCGGGGAGTGCCATTCTCAGAAACCACCCAGCCAAATAATCTGAAAAAAATCATGAAGCTGCCTCAAACGGTGCCCAGACCTCAAATTACCCTCCATATCGATATCTGTTCAAATAAAGTTAATAATAGTATATTACTAAACTTTTGGGAAAATTGAGTAAAAGCTCCCTTGAGTTTATCTCAGAGTTATAAAAGTTGGTAATAGTATAAAATATAATATAAAGCACATTATCTTCAAGTTTGATCAAAATCATGCTATTAGTAACAAAGTTACAGTAGCTCAAAGTTGTCTTTACCGTATAAATTTACAACCCGAAGCATTAAATCTGACATGCTTAATGCATATTCTTAACAGGCTACGTACAAATGGGATAGTTCTATACTCAAATATACCCACACAAGAAGCAAACAAAACCTTTCATACCTGAAGCGCCCAGCTTCCGGTTTCCCGACTTGTTTCCTTTTTATTCACTGTTATCACAACGATGGTCGAAACTGAAATGATTCCTTGATTAAATGTAAGAGTATCTATACTTCATTATCCGAAAATAGCAGCGCAAACTGGTGGTAGTTTGATACAGCAAAATCGCAACTAACTTCACTTGATTGCCAAATCAGCCTCTTGATGTGCAACAACCTAATACTCGTAGTTCTGCTCCTACTGGAAATTTTAGTAATCTGAAACACTTAGTTTTAGGACATCTTCGACAAATGTTATTATCTCGGTGCTTTGCTATAGAATGAAGGTTCCAAGACAAACTTCATCTTCGTTGTAAGAGGAATAACATGAATGAAGAAATCTCCTTATCCCCCTATTAACTTTACAGAGATGATTTCAGCTTTCACTTCAGCAAATCGCTGTCATATAGGTTGTTAACCAGAATGGCCTGAACGAATTCACGAACGGGTTTAGTATTTCCATTCGCTTACGATAAATCAATATGCAAGAGGTTAGAGTTCCCCACGTTTCCACCAACAATCCGTGGTTTTCCAATGCGGTATACAAATGTCTGGAAGGAATCAACCCAACGACAGATTAGTGCAAGGGTGAATTTATAATGCTGCGAAATTCATCCATCAACCTCGGCGCTATCTAACGGCATAGAAAGAAGATGCATGATTTTGGCAAAAGACGGAACCACCTGCCCAGATCGGCTAGCACCGGTTTGTTACTAACCTCACTTCGTAAATTGTGGTATTCTTGCTCCTGAGATCCTAAGAATTAGCTCCAATAAATCTGAGGCACGGTAAAATTTAATTTCACTGTTCGCTTCAGGAAAGCAACATCAAATAGAGAATAGTGATATTATTTCTCTGGTTGAATCGCTCTTCAAATCGGGTCGTAACTGACCGTTAACGGTCTCTAATAATATGTGCTTTCTAAAAAATCCATAAGTATGCATTTAAAACAACATCACTACAACTCGATAGAATTGTATTTGGATCTGATACCGATATCTGAATTTCAAGTATCGTCGAACGCTGATGCTGGTATATCTGTTTCTGTTACCATTGATTTAATTGATTCAAAACTTCAATTATTCCTAAATTTGAATAATCAAGTGACTTTTACAACTGGTCAGACTAACCTACATATATTTTTGGTAGGGCTTTCAAGGTTTATAGATGGTGGTAAAATTATAGATTCTTCAAATCTTTTTTTCGGCTTTAGATGGAATCTAATAAATATTTTTCTTTTTAATATTGAATCGTAATTAGAGTATTACGCCATACTCAGTTTCACTGACAACCTTGTTCCAAAGAATCGTGCTGCTTTAAGTGCTCTTCACACACCCCATGTAATAGACGTTCCTATATGGTTTACAAAGGCTTTCAAATTATTCTGGCTTTGAGCTTTCAGTTTAATCCACACCATATCGCCGTAAATATTTGTACATTAAGTTAGACAAGGGGCCATGGTTACACCGGGAGTACCTTTTCAATTAATACGATTCTGTGGAGCAAATGACCTAGAGTAATTACATGCAACTATGCGGGGGGCTGAATGCTTTAACGTAGAATACCGAACATGGAATAGTATCCAAGATCGTGACGAAAAGAAATTTCAAGTGTGCTTCTTATATGTAAATGAAATTGAGAGTTTTTGTAAGTATGTTTATATTGTACCTGAAAATTTTTAATTTCATCTATTTAGAGACTGGAGTACTTTCGAAGAAGTTTTCGATCCCACCACCCAAGATCTATAAAATTATGATCCAATTATCTGCTCTAATTAACTTATTGTCTATTCAAGGTAATTGTAAAATTGGGTTTGGTTTGGTTTCTCGTTTCAGTCACTTCCTCTTACCAATGGACAACAGCATATTTGCTACTCTTGCTTTCACTGGCATGAAAAAGCAAATCGAAGTATCTCACCCAAGACTAATTTGCATGAGATTAAGTAATCACAGTTCTTAGCATGGAAATGGGGCGGTCACGGCTCTTGGAGCTTATTGTGGGTTGTGGGCATCAATTAGATCCAAGCTAGCTGGCTACCCAACTTAATTGGAAAATTGCAACTAACTGGATAATTAGAGAAAACAGGAAATTTATAAGGAAAGCAGCGTGAAGAAATGTGATTCTCTATTAAATTTTAAACGAAATTGAATTTTAACTTTTATGGGGAGAATACGAAATGCATAGAACTGGATGTCGTTCAAATGGACGAACATTTTTTGATGAAGCATTGCGGCTTATTGTAATACAATTCGATATTCTCCGTTGAACTGTATTTTCATGTAATACTTGGAACTCCTTTTAGATGAGTTTAAAGACATGGCTTAGTAATCACGGTTCGAATTATTCAAGTTACAAATGGCCCATGATCAGTGACGTCTTTTTGATACCAAAGGTAACAGATATCTTTTAAAGTGCACCAGTGCCTCAGTGCTTTTCATTTCTCAGTACTTTTTTAGTTAAGTAAATACTTTTCAGTACTTTTCACTAGGAACCGCCAGGGAGTTCATATTTTTAAATCTTACGTTTTACTGAATGAAGAAATGACCAAAGCTTTGAAGTAGTAAAGTTACGCTGCATGTGGTTACTTCGTGAAATAGGTCCATGTCGAAAATCAAAGTAGAGGTTTTGGTAAAGGCAGTCCACCACACCAGAAAAAGGGTGAAATAACCCACTAAATAAGACATAAAGTGGAACGACCCGCTACGGAAGCTGACAATTCGAGAACAACGCTATGTCATTCGCAATTCACAGAAAAGTCCATTCAAATATGCCACGACCTTGGCGGAAAATGTTGCTATTTTTTGATAACACTTTCAATTTATTTTTCATTAATGGGGTTTAACATAGCTTATGACTAAATTTAATACTAGACTTATCTCTAACAGCTTAAGTTTACCTAGAGATTAACATTCTCGACTTAATTTAAAGTGAACTTGTTTTAGGACTTATGCTATAGAAGGGAGAACCAGGAAAACCCCCTCTTTTCTTGTCGTTTGTCGGGAGGAATAATTAGGATACATAAACGGATGGAGGAAGGATACATATAGGGGACGGCGGTGTTATTGGGCGATGGAATAAACGAAGCTGTCGATCGTAGGGTCGGTTGAATATAATCATCTTACCGTCGCGATAGCTGCTGTTCTGAGTGGAAAGGGTTAAGAGATCTGTAGGGAGGGAGTAGTGGTGATAGGAGGGGCTCGTGTTGTCGCTATGTATGTGGGAGTAAAATTGGATAAGGTCAATGTCGTGGTATTGACATTTAATGAGGAAGTTGGTTGGTGAGGTAAGGAGGGGCCGGTCTATACGTGAGCAGTTTATTTCTTCATAGACGGCTTCGTTGGAGTGAGGATTGGACTGGGGAAGGGGCAGGCGGAAGAACCTCCTTTCGCGTACCCGGTGACTTTCCATTTGGGCTGAGGAGATATCGCACCATCCGAATTGGGCTTTGGGAAGGATGGCGGAGTCTTTTTTGAGGATAGGTCATAGGGTTTTTAGCCCAACTAAGGTTTCGGAAAGGATGGAATTTACTTGAGGTACGGGTGATAAGCGGGTAATTAGGATTATTCCAAGTGTAGAGGAAAGGTTGAATGTCCCGATTTTAATAGTGAGGTTGCGGGTGTCGGTTAGCATCTTGCGGGTAAAGGTGGCTCTACCGCGAAAGACGATGGCTTCACATTATCTGGGATTGAGGAGTTTCCAGGAAGGGAGGAATTTGTTGAAAGTTAGGATCGCGATATTGATCCGGTTTCGGCGGATTGTATGTTTCGGGAAGAGGTGTATAGGATAAAGTCTTCAGCGTATTGGATGGTTTTGACAGCTTGGGAAAGAATTGGTAGGTTGGTAGGGTGCTGGAGTAAGATATCGGCGATGTATGAGGAAAGTAGGGTTGTTGACAGAACCGAACCTTGGGGGATGCCTGCAGGAGGACTGTATAGTTTAGGGTATAGGGATTGGCGATCGGAAAGGTAATTCAGAATAAGTCTGCATAGTTGTGGGAGGAATTTGAATGTGTGGGAGAGATTGAAATTGAGGCCAGGATATCAAGGAAGCAACCGTGGGGCTGCTGTTGTTTAATTGGGAGAGGATGTCAGTTTTGAGGACTAGGCGCGTGCGATGCCGTGGCCACCCCTGTTGACAAACTGGAGTGGGGCATAATGGCGTGGTCGGTGAAGTGCATGATGTCGTGAATGACGTGTTGGAAAATTTTCGATGTCGCCTTGAGGAGGGAGATGGGGCAGTAGTTGGAGGGATGCTGAAGGTTGTTGATTTTTTAGAATGAGAACGATGTGGGATTCTTCCCATGGTGCGGGAAAATGGTTGAAAAGTTGGGAGAGAAAAGGGCTTAGGGTTTTCGCGTATTTTGTCAGGATGATGATGGGGATGTGATCAGGGCAGGTTGATTTTTTATTACTCCGGGAAAGGATGATGGATTCTCCTATAAGGGGTGTGATGGCTTGTGCAGGTGAGCAGCAAGGTGTTGTAGGTAGGGGTGGTGGCATCGGGAATTGAGTGTAAATAAATGGGGTGGAGGTAAGGTTGTGGATCTGCTAGCGGACCGCATTTTCTGTGGGTAGGTCGGACAAATGTCGGGTGGTGTGATGGGCGGCCAGAAAGCTGTTAGCAATCAGGTCGGCTTGGGCTTTGGGAGAAGTATTGTGGGGGAGGACGCTGGCTGTGCGTAGTTTCGCTAGGCGAGGACAAGTACCACGCAGTTGGTTGCAGGTCTGTTGATTAAGCGAGATACACGCATGCTTCACGACATAGTGGCCAGCGTATAATGTCTGGATATCGGATTGGATGAAGTGTGTAAGGGTGTAAATTCAAGAAATTGAACTGGGGAGCGTATCTGTGTCGGTGGAGTTGGCGTCCTAGGGTGGTATTTTGTCTGGTGAGGTGAAGGCATGTGGTGGAAAGGTTATCAGGCTCTGGTAGATGGTTTCGTTGCGGGCTCTTTGTGTTATTTCCATGAACTTTGGCACGGCGAAGTCAATTTCGGCAGGAGACGGATTGGACGGAGGTAGATAGTCGACGTTTGTTGGCTAGGTTGCAGTCTGGGCGTTGCCAGTTGGTGGCAGCATAGTTGGGAAGGAATTTAGGTTAGGATTTGGGGAGACGATCAGTGATGTCGAAGCGGTGAACGACTCCGACATGGTCGCTCAAGCCTGGGATGGTGGGTAGGTCTTGGCGGGAGGTAGGAGAGCTGGGGTAGGCGAGGAAAAGGTCGATGAAGGTGTGGACATTTTGCCTGTGGAAGGTGGGCTGGCTGGTGGGGAGGAGGGTGAGCTGGAGATGGTGGGAGTGCTATGAGTACCAGTTGGCTAACCTATTGGCATTGGCATTTAGGTTGCTCCTTAGTACGAGGGAGAATCGTTTGTGCCGGCTAATGGGAGTGATTTGAAGTGTTGCGCTAAGCTGGAGATATCAACAGTATTAAGCGTTTGTTCGGGGCAGTAGAGGGTAGCTAGGAATATGATGGAAGAAGGTGTGGTGAAGGAGACGATAGTTAATTCAATGGATGGGGCAATAGTAGCTGGGATGAAGACTGGTTGGACGTCTAGACGATTAGCTACTAATATCGCTGTGCCTCCGCCCTGGCGGTCAACACAGCCGGAGTTGAAAGTGATATAGTTAGGGATAGCTTATGTCTGGGGTTGAGTTTGAGTTCGGTAAAAAGGAGTAGGTTGGTTTTGTGGATGGAAAGGAAGCTAGTCAGTTCGTGGCGTTTTTGTCGACTGGCAACTGAATTCGCGTTTAGTAATACCACCTTTGTGAACATTACTAGGGGACACTTGGCAGAGGAAGGAGAGGACCGGGTTTGGTTGGAGGGATAGGATTAGGCTTTGTCGGGAGGGACGGTCCTGCCCCGCGGGCGCAGGCTTGCACGAACATCGAGCAGTTGCGACAACTCGGCGGATGCGTGTTGGCTAAGCAGTTGATGCAGGATGGGTTTACTTCTTGTTTCTTCAGGGATTGTCGTGGGCCATATGGGAGGTTGCATTTAACGCAACGGTAAGGTAAATTGCAGTTGGACGCTGCATGATCAATGCGCTGGCAGTTCCGGCATTGGGTAATCTCATGGAGTTGAATTGCTTTAAATTTAACGATGCAATGAAACATCGCTCTGGCTTTCGTGAGGGTGGATTGTTGGAATTTCGAGGAGACCGCGATTAGGCATAGGTGGAGGGGTTTCGCGTTTCGTCGGGACGAGCTGATCTCATATTGACGGACGCTGATGGCTTCGAGGATGCTGAGGCGATGAAGTTCCTTGAGGATTTCCTCACGGGAGTATGTGAAATCTAGTCCACGTAGGAATAGATTGATGGGTTTAAGGTGGGGTGTATGGAAAGAAGGGGTCGTTACTTTCTTCGAGGCCGTTTTTGGTGAATTCATAATCCGCCTGGGATGTGGCGAGGACTCGCGTGAAATGAACAGAGGTTTTTCTAGGGGCGATATTATTGGGGATTGTGGAGAAGATTTTGGAGGTTATGGTCTTTGTAATTGTGAGGTCTGCCGGAAAATAATGGGTGGGCATTTTTCCTGACTCACCTTTGGTTGATTTATATTCGATGTTTGGGCGGCGTCTAATTTATTGGTGGTAGTTGCTTTCGGAGTATTGGTGGCTGGCTGTTAGATCTGCGGGGCTGCATTAGATGCGACTTTCGCTGCAGTTGCAGTAAAGGGAGTGTGAGTGTAGCTGCTGTTGCTAATGATAAAGTGTGGGTGTAGCTGCTGTTGTTAATGAAGTTTTTTGTTGCATTCCGGAGTCGGATACTGGCATGTTCCCGTTGAACCGTTTTTCTGGTTCTCACGGTGCGATGTTACGGATGGATGAGCTGAAAAGTGCAGTGAGCCGGTCGTATCAACTCGTCATGTCCTTCAGGGTATTTGTAAGATCTTGTATCTGTCTCCGCAGGGCGGCGACTTCGTCAGTTGTTTTGCGACCCATATCGGATCAAGATCGATCCCTTGGGATGACAGTGACCTACCGTTCAACTGGCGTTTCGACATCACGCCACATAAATTGTTCTTTGTTGAAATTCCGCTGACTTCACTACTGGCACTATTTAACTTCTCACTGCGAAATTAGCCGGAGCACTTTTAAAACACGTCCAACCCGTTCGGACGACTAACGTGAAATGAGAATAAGAAAAGTATCGGGCAGCCAATTTCTCTCATTCGGGCAGAAGAAAATCAGGAAAATGGCCTTGTGCTTAATTTGTTACAAAAACCCAACTTCGCCATGAATTAACCGGTTGCCTTCCTGTAGAACTACAACCGCAAACTTTTTTCCCGACACGAGGATAGTTATTGTATAATGTCGACTCTACATATATGCCTCTCCCATTGGAAAAGCTTGGGCAGGAGTCCAGGTCCATAAACAGCACATCTCATTAAAACAAGTCAGAATACCGGAAGCTCCCGCTTCGGGTATAAAAGTTTTGTGTTCATCTTATGTAAGAAGCAGATCCAACCTATTCCTTGATATTTTTCCAAACTACAAAACATACGTATATATTACAGCCATAGATATTACACTCACCCTAAACGAACAAACTGCCTATTTCCGAATAGTGTACATTTATTTGCACGTATATAAACTTGTATCCATATTTCTGATTTACTTCGTGCATAAAACCATACATATGTACATAAATAGTACGTACAATCAATGCGGCTGGTTTAATGTACAAATATATCTATCTGAATTAGACACTATCCGCAAAATTCACGCACTAGATAGAACCGATTCATATATAGATAGTATGCTACATATTCAGCAAAACTGGAATGGATGGAATGATTTAAGGAACCTGGCTATAACCAGATGTAAACTTGTCTTATCTATATATGTAGCTTAAACAATAAGTATAAACTGAATGCCGTCTACAGAAGAATAGCTATAAGGAGTCTTCTTGTCTTTGGGATGGTCTCGGGTGACGCAGGATTTGTCATCTGATGTGATACCGATTGCCACACTGTCAAATAAGCTGACGAAAAGTGAATCACAAAACTTATAAGCAGCTTATCGATTGAACCTATTGCTTCTTAAAAGTTGTACTCTTCTTCCTGAAGAATGAGAATCGAATTTAACCTAGTCGAATAAGCAGTCCCTAGAATTGGCTGCGAACTATATAACATAATTCCTCCTCATGGAATAAAGTGAAATTAAATCAGAAAATGCCATCGGAACTATTCCCAATTAGAGGTACTCTCAGTAGTACTCTCCTAGGCTAATTCAGGCTATCGTTAGAGATTTCTTCTTCTCGGACCTTAGTACACCGATCACACGATAGAGACAAGTGTTAATGAAGGCTTGGAGCCTTGGAATAATAGTCGTGGTCAATTCCTATGTGCTGCTTTTATATAACAGCACAGCGAGAACATTGACATGAAACAACAGGACAGGACAGGAAGAGTACGATGACCAACCAGTCCCTTCAGCTTCAAACACGTACTTGACGATGCGAACTAAATAAGTAAGCAGAGGCAGTCAATCATCAAGTGATGATCATGGTCGAGACCGATGTTAGTGGCTCTCTTGTTAGGCACATCAGAAGGAAACTCGTAAATTTGGCCCCGATATGATCGCCATGATCACATGTACGTTGACTGTTAGTTAAGACCTGGTTGACCTATTGCCATGTTCTGTGCTCGAACAATGTACCACGAATGCCGAGACGTTTAAAGCTGGAGAAAGCGGTGAACCTCTCAGCATTGTCACATAGTCCACAAGGTCGTGTTTCCCCATCACATGTCCGAACTAAATGATATCGGAACCCACCTTAGTATTCAGATTTCCCAACACGTTCACCATGTCCCCTATTGGAAATCTCTCCTGAATTGCGTTGAGTTGCTCAGAGAAAACCTCCTTGTTCTTTGCATCGGAACAATATTAGTATGCAATACTGCACTATTGAGATGTTACTGTCTGATACCGATTGCCAGGACATGAGGGCGCACCTAGCTGATGCGGGAAACATTAAACCGACACCGTATTCACAGTTACTTCGAACCGATTTGCCAGAATACAATACCACCCTGCCACAGGCGGGAGAGAAGTACTTCGTAGAGTCCCACCCTCATACCTTTGGTAACCCCAGAATGCCCAGCATGTATCATCAAATTCTCGGTGAATTCATTCAATACAATTTTTTACTTTATTGAAAAAATAGAAGACTCTCTTAGTTGAATTTATTACTAGGAATATTCAAAGTACAAATTCGTTCCTTTAAACCGGGGACATCTGAAAATAAATGTAAACTAACGCGACAGCGCCCTGCGCTTAAATTACGAGATTATAATCGCAGTACAATAGGTCTATCTCCATAAACAAATTAAACGAATACCAGATACCCTGATAGTCATTTTTCTTCAAGTTCAACCACGCAGCCTTCTCCAGTGACCTTTGAAAGAAAAATCACCGCAAATTTTATATTCCAAAAAATGTGCAGATTTGCTAATGAGTTTTCATTAGAAACTTTCTCGAGTCTGTTCCTGTGTTTATTTGTTGTTGAAAGGACTAAAATTAATGTTGGTGGCCACAAACTTTTAATTCTCTTTAAATTTCGCTCATTAGCACTTTTGAATAAAGGAAAGATAACGCAGGCTATCCCTGCTCGATCTTTGTTGGACATTTTCATGACAAAGGCAAGGAGGTACTTTCATAAGTTTTCTTATGAAAATAAAGCCCAAATGCTCGGGTGACGATGAAAACTTAACCCTGCAGAAATGAGATTACTTATCATTGGCTATTCGGTCTTTGATTTAGATGAAATTGTATATGTTCTCCGTAAATTTAGTTTCCATACAGAAGCATAAGGAGATGTTATCATAAAGACAAAAAATTATAAAATTATACATGGGACCACATTGGCACATTGTTATTCGAATAGCAAACGGCTTAACCGTGACACTGTAGGTTAATATCCTTCTCTCCTTGGGTACATTCCTGAAAAGATTAGACATTCCTTAAGCCCTCAAGGACAAAGGACGACACGGAATTGAATGAACCCGAATAAAGCGCACTTAGTATTATCAAGTTCAGGCTCGCTCTCAAGGACATTGCCGACGTCATACTTTCTCCGGCAACGTATACAATTTACGGCTAGGGCAAAAGCGAGACCAAATAAATTTCCCAGTAATTTTTCCATATAGGCAGTCTGGTTTGTAGGTGACAAAAGCCGCCTATAACTCGCTATGATATGTGACATCAATTTACCCATAAGAGCCTATTCCGTTCGACAGATACGGACCCCCGGTCGTTCCATTTTATGGTTGATTCTATTTGTCTGAGGATTGTCAGGATAGTCAAGATATCGGGGATATTGATCGCAAGATTAACAGTAATAACGTCACATTATGCTCATTTCATTTCTTCTGCCAACAGTTTGGATATAATTTCGGGCGTAGGAATTAGCCTTAAGAGGTTTTTGGTTCCGACTCTTGATAGTAACGATTTGTGAACCTTAGTTGGGATACGTGCATTATTCAATTGATGATTTGCTGCCTCATGGACAGGACATTGTGATATTTTTTAGTGGATTGCAAATGGAATATATTTCCATCCCTTATGGCTAGGCTAGTCGTAGTTTTTTTCGGGTAACAGAGCCATATTTTGAATGACCGTCTATAATTTCTGTATATTTACTTGTAATAGTTAGTATCGACATTTCTAATAAAATGCGGTGGATGTTGTCATATTCCCTTCCAGATTGATTGAATGTCAAACTCCTATCGAAATGAAAAAAGTCGGAAGCCGAGCTAGATATTTCGGATAAAAAGGTTTTGTCGTTTTCTGATGTGAGTAGCTTTGGATACATTGACATTCCGTTTGTACGCTGTTGGAATCGAATCTTTTAGTGTGGTAACGTTTTTCAGCGGTCACCATTTTGATAATATTCCATTTTATTACGTATTTGAGGCGTATATTTATGCTTTGCGTAACATTTGCCATTTTCAAGGCCTTTTCAAGGCCATTTTCAAAAATTGGCTCACACACATACTGTAAAAAATAAAACCTTATTAAAACTGGTTCATTGACTATCTATCAGTCTCCTTGTCGCACGCACTTTTCTCAGAAGCGGTTATACCTGCTCATAAGAAATTTGATGTAAAGGATACAGAGAAACACACCATTTTACATTACATCAAGGGGGGTCCTATTTCAATCAAAAACGGATGTAGGGTGTAAAGTGGAAGGACTCCATTAGCATTTACCGATGCAGTTTTAAAGTTAGTTGCAAAGGCATGGAATTGAGGGTAATAAAGAGGCTACCTAAAGTAAGAGATTCTCAGAAACTGCCTCATCTGAAGAAAAACCGGAAAACCGTAAGTTGGACGCGTGGATATGGGAAGGTCAGCCAGTCTAATAATCCAATATGTACGAAGAGAAGGTGTGTGAACTTACGATGCAGGGTCTTGGAACTCCAGTACCGCCGGTTTTTTGGAGTGAGCAAACAAGGTTGCCGGTCGTCGATATCCCTCGACTACAATGCCTCGGTGGTGGGTAACTTGGGCAAGCTGCTTAAACAAGGAGGGGCTTAAACCAAGCACATCACTCCCTAGAACACCCATAAGAAAAGTGCAGAAGGAGGTGCCCAAGGACAATGGTGTGCGTCAAAAGCAGTAGTGATACTAACCACATCTGAGCGTAAGGATCGGTTTTGGAGCAACTCAATGATTATGAAATCTTCTCGAATATTGAAGGCGGGAAAAGACTTGGAGCAAACAAACCCCGGTAATATCTCAAAATGTACGGAAAGAAAAATGTAAGCTGCTAAACAGAAGTGGAGCCTTCATTTTGCTTGGAATGAAAATTGTTGAGTTGTTGAAATTTGTTGAAGCTAAACACAGCGTGCGCCAAGGAATCAAGCATATGGTCAAAGTCACCAGGGTTCTATATAACAAAGCGCGGAAAGATACGCAAGAATCGAAGGAGAGCCCTAAAATTATTCCTCCGACGGTAACACAATTAACGCAGGTGATACCCAAACGTATACTCGTAGATACGCAGAGAAAAGAGAGGGTTCGGGAAAAGGAAGGCGAAAATCCAGGAAATCAGCATTTTTCTTAAAAGCAAAAAGGCATATCACCCGCTTTGAAGAAGGGGTCTAAAACCTCAGTAAGCGGGAAAAGAGTGCCTAAAACGTTACGAACCGATGTCTGATCAAAAGATGTATGACAGTTGGTCTAAGATTAAGCCAAAAAAACCAAAAAAGAAGAAGGAGAGAATGAGGATCCGTTCAGAGGGGATCATCATTTCTAGCACGGGTACTATGTTCTATGCAGACATACTAAGAAGAGTGGACGGTGACTTGGGGAGAAATTTAGGCTGGGTCCGGAAGAAATGAAAAGATCCGAAGAGAGCAAAGCCGAAGGTTTCCGCAGCTAAGTCAAAAATTAACATAGGGAAAGAACTACCGTGCATGCCCAAAAGCATGAGATTGCTATACAGTGTAAAGACTTATAGGAGGTAACTTCAGCAAGTGCAGCAATCTGCACTGGGGAGGGCATACACAAGGGTGGTTGATCGTTCTTTCCAATGCAGATATCGCACAGGGATATAACAATGATCCCAAATGCATGTTGTGCGATGAAAAGGAGGCCCTGAAAAGCAGGCACATTGTTAACAGCATGTTATTGTTAGTTCAAAAAGGAACTAAATTCAGTGGGAAAATGAAGTTGAGCCAAATTAACCCCAATCAGTGGTCGCTCTAAACCTGCTCTTGCAGACCACCCACGAGGTCTAAGTGGGTATAATAAGCGAACTCTACAGAAACCCTAACAATAATTTGTAGGCAACCGACTTTGTTGGCATAAGAGGACCAAGCCATACAGGAATGTATGAGGCAAAATGAGAAAATTCACTTACGAATGCTAGAGGGCGTTGTCCATTAGAGGATTCAGCGCAATTAGACAACACATTGGCTAGCGGTCGGGCTAATATTTACCTGAATGTGGGATCCGGTTCACTAGCTTCCGACATATCCAGGAACTTTGACCTGAAGGGAAATCAAACGGTTGGTAGCTTGACCCGTTCATTTTCCAAGATTCTTAGCGGAATATACTTAAAGAAAGGATGATTATTACTTATATTACTTATACTTCAACGCAAGGTTTTGATGCTGAATTTAGCAGACGGAGGTGTACTCAGCATGGGTCAACATCCTGGATGCAGACGTTATCTGCTGAATGATCTCATCTTTACAGTTGCACCTACAATTGAAGTTGGTGATTGAGGAGCTAAGGAGGATGTTTCGCTTGTAATTTTTTGCTGGCGCTGAAGTATCCTGATTTGAACTTAGGAATGCTACGGTCCCATAGAATATTACACCATTGGTCAATCACCATTGGTTTGAGACTTTGATGGCAATGCCTGGCGACAACAAATTCTTTATATGCCCCCCGTGGATGGGTTTTTCATTCCACATGTCGAAATGGGATACCATTCCCTGCTTTTCAAGATCAAAAAAGACAATTTTCTATTTGCCATGGCGGTAGCCTTTTGTAGTTGGCTAGAGGATGCCAAGGTATTTGTAGTTGGTCGATTAAAGGGTAGTTAGTATAGGCTCCAGTGCGAAATGCGGATTGGTACCCATGATGGAGCATAAAACCTAGGAAACACTAGCTGAGCCAACACCTCCACATAGTGATCGCTGGGAGTTCTTTCTTAATGAAAAATTGTACCAACAGGTCCTCCAGAGCCCAACAGAGCTGAAAATCCTACATGGAAAGCCTCCGCTGATTTTACAACAACGAACCCGCAAACGGAAATAGTCCGTGCAATTCATCGGGTTAAAAATCACAAGTCGCCAGGAGCCGACGGAATTACAACCGAATTGGTTAAATATGGAGGTGACCAACTACACCAAGCGATTTACCAATTGATACTCAAGGTGGGGACAGCGAATCAATGCCTGATGATTGGCGGCGTGGCATTATCTGTCCCAGACATAAAAGGAGAGATATCAGACAGTGCAGCAATAATAGAGGTATCACGTTGCTGAGCACTATCTATAAGATATTCTCCGCTATCTGGCTAGGTTGGTTTTATTCCAGGCAAATCAGCAACAGATCAGATTTTCCCTCTGTCTCAAGCGATGGAAATTGCTGGAATATGGACATCAATTGTACCATATTTGCATCGACTTTAAGACGGCCTATGATAGCATAGCCAGGATAAAATTGTACACGACCATGAAAGAATTTGGTATCCCGCCGAAATTGACAAGATTGACTAAGCTAACCCTGAATAATGTGCGAGGCCAGATCCATTCAACTACTGGCCTGTGCTGCCGATATCGGCATCATGGGAAGAACCGCCCGAGACTTACAAACTGCCTATATCCATATCGAGCAGCCGGCGCGAGATCATGGGCTGCAAATCAATAAAGCCAAGGCAAAATATATGGTGGTAATGTCAGCACCAAAAACAAACCAACCAACAACATCAGACTTCAACGGTCAAACGGGAAGAACGTGAAGAAAAAAGAAGGGGACTACAACTTTGAGACTGTTGATAATTTGTCTTATCTAGGGTAGGAAATCGCAACCGATAACAGCGACGATGACGAAATCCGCGCACGGTTGTCGGCAGTCAACAGAGCCTTTTCCAGCTTACAAAAACTGTTTCGTTAGAAACATCTCACCATAGGGTAAGAGGTTTTACTGTACAAGACAATGATCTTGTCAGTCCTCATGTATTCCTCGTAGACTTGGATTCTTAACAAGAAAAATTACGAACTCTTGGCCCCGTTTGAGAGAATAATCCTCCGAAGATAGACGATTCCGTAGTCTACATAAGGACGAAATCCATGAGCGATAAAATGACCGTCTGGTTGTGGATGAAATCCGGCTCAGTAGGTTATGTTGGGTGGGTTACTTATTCCGTATGGATGAGGGTGATCCAGCCCGAAAAGTCTATAAGGGCAATATCTATGTTAGAAAAAGGAGACTAGGTAGACCCTGCCTGAGATGGCACGATGACATAAAACAGGACGCCAGACAGCTTTTAGAGATATCGAATTGGTGGACCGTGGTACAAAACTGGGATGTCTGGATTTCTTGATTAAGGCAGGCCTACAAGGGATTCGGGCGCCGTTAATGATGATGAATAGAAAGAATAGATCAGGGAAGACGAACACAAATGGAAACGTTCTGCATGTCCGCGGTTACTTATTTACAGGATTAACCTATGACATTCGTAGCTGAATCGGTGGGTCATGTCATTATCCCCAACCCATGACACGCTCCTGGTCACATGCAGCTCTACGTTTGCAATTCAGGTCAGCGACCCTCCACGGAATAAGCCATCATTGCTGCCATCTCCTTTACAGCTCCTTCTTGTATTATTTTTTGAATTAGAATTCCCGCAAATGTGTAAAATGTCATTTGGGGAAAGGCGAGTGAGATAAAAAGTGTTTTGAAAACTCGTCTTTCGGATATGAAGATGTTTCCCACTGTTAATAACAACTAATTCTCGCAAAAGGGACTGACGCCAGGTAATTATAATAATAATAATAGTTGACGAAACAATCCGTATTGTATGAGGGCCTTGAAGTGTGTTAGAGCACTTCATTCAAGACCGTAACGGTCACTACAGGATTATAGTACCTTACGGGAAACAATGTGGTCAGCATTGCACTCGTCCTCATTCACAGCTGAGTCGACTGGTATCCGACGTTCAGTCACGACAACTAATCCCTCTGCCACCTGTGAGATTTGGACCGCGGCTTTCCTCTACGACAGCCCAGCTTTCTAACTTCAGCCATCCAGAAAAGTAATTATTAATACGCTATTTAGTGCTGCAAAATTACGTAAGGACAAAAAGCAGAAGAGATGAGTCGCAAGAGTCTGAGTGGCCATGTACTCGTAAATGCGTCTGAATGGCTTCAGTAGTTTCCATTATTAATTTATTGCATCTTTACCCGACTAACATAGTAATTCTCCTGTGAGGTGTGATTAAGAAGAAGATTTCACTCATGGTATTCCTCGCAATTAAAAGGGATAGAAATATGTGGGCGGACAACCAATGTATCTCCAATTTGTAATTGTTGCGGCCCTCCTGAAAACCCAGCGGAAGTAGGAGTAAATTCGGCATCCTCATTAGTGAAAAGAAAATTTAGAACGAGATACTGATTGTGAGATTCGGGTTCAGTATGACGAACATTTCAATAATATAGTGTTACGCACAAATAGAGACAGTTCGGAGGAAAAGGAGGTCTTCTGTGAAAAACTGAATGCAGTCTAGGCTTCCTATTTGAATGCCAACGTGGGCTCTGAAAACACCTTGCTCAGACATGTGATGGGGACATGGTCTCGTCATCTGTAACGATAATAGCGGGATGTGTATGGATTTCTGCAGCTTCTTTCACCAGCTTGCCTAGGGTTGCTTAGGTGTATTTTTTGAAACTTAAACTTAAAATAACAACAAACAACAACAACAAACAAGACTTGGAGGAAGAAAAAAGGAACTGGTCTTTCTCACCAACCCCGTGGAAAACAGCACTGCTAATATTCAGATCGGTAACCAGTCGATCGGTGAGCACCAGGCCATCTCGAAAACACTTATTATATACTTTGGAAGTGCTGATCGATGGCAAATATTGGCTGTGGTGATTTGCGTAACCGCTGAAATGATTCTTCCCGACTATTTAGCGAAGGAGGCGTACTAGAGAAATGAGAGATAGGAGGGGCAAGGGCATCCATCTGAATCAATGTTCTACCAAGCGACCGGTAGGAAGGAATTGTACAGAAAATGGTAGCATCAGTGGGCCAGGATAGTGGACCCACACACTGCGCCGAAGAACGTACGCAAAAGTAAATTACTAGCCCTCCTTATGGGATATAGGAAGTACTGGCATTGCTTTTGAAAGAATAAATGTACCACTGCAACTGATGACCCGGAGCACTGGTTGAGGTTCAACCGCCATTTGAGTAACGAAATGGTAAAATCATGAACATGTTATGTATAAGTCGGAGTAACCAACTGGCGGCACTCGCATTTAAATAGTTGCAAAATAAAACAGTTTTTCTTTAATAAGACTTGTTAAGGTTTTGTATAAACACAAAACCTTATTAAAATCGGTTTGTCTGTCTGTCCGTCACACGCATTTTTCTCGGAGACGGTTGTAGCAATTGGCACCAAATTTGGTAGAAAGGCGGGAACTGTGAACGCTCACGCATAAAGTGAATTACATCCTTTTACGTCGAATTGAAGGGGAGGTCCCCATACATGCAAAAGGGGGGTGTAAAATTTCTTTTCATCAAATATAGTCATGTGGGGTATCAAATTAAAGGTCTCGATTAGTACTTTTCAAAGCCGATCTTAGTTTTGGCATTCGTTGGAAGGGTGAGGAGCGCCGGGGGCTGAAAGTGATCACAGGGGGCCATTCTCAGAAACTACCAAACCGAAAAATCTGAAAGTGGATACTCTCACATAATATATAGATATATTACGTGCTACGTACTAAGAAATACACAAAACCTTTCGTACCTGAAGCGTCCAGCTTCCGGTTTCCCGACTTGTTTTTTATTGTTATTGATCTTCTCTTGGGAAGCTACGTATCAAACTAGGCGGTAAACGCCGTACTACATACTGGCACTATAATTGGTAGGAGAAAAATCAAACTTTTCGACAGGTTGAAATGATCCAAAGACAATGTTGTATTTTCATCGATAGGATCACTTCAGGGAGTCATCTCGTGTGTCGGACCCGAGGAATAGATTTTTGTTTTTGTTTCTAGGTATGGTGTAGAATATAGTGATTTTTTATATTCGGAGTCATTCCGGAATTACAGTGCTAAACAGGCAAAATATCGTTTATGTCGATCGCGGTAGTAATGACTTTGTTAAAAACATAAGAATTGGAGCCAAGTCTTTACTTGTGTTTCTTCAAGAAACCCAAGGTTTGTGGACTAGGTATAGCATATTAATGGTCAGTTAAGCTTTTATGGTTAAAAATCGCATTCTACTTTTTAAATGAGTTTTTCTCGAAACCACATGTTGAAAATCTGCTGCCACCATAGCCCAAAATCTATCCAACGAAATTCTTTGAAATTTTCACGCCTTATTCGGAACATATTTCTATGGTCCGCATTCATTCGGTAGTTTTTTTTTTATGCAATAAAGAAATCTTGAAAATACATCAAAATTTACAAAAAAAGTTTAACAAGGCACCAAAAATTTAACTTTCAATATTTTTTAATTGTCCTAGTTTGAGGGCTTTGGTCAAGTCCGCCCGTTAGAATGCCGCTTACATTTTTTCTTTAAAACGATCGCAGCGCCTTCTAGAGTGGCAACAGAAATTCACCTTTTTTGGAGATGTATAAGTTGCTCTGTACTTCAATAATGGACTATGTTATCGGGTTGGATTACCACGCATGGTCAAGACATTAATAAATCTATGGTAAAAAATTCGTATTTGTACCTTTATCCAATTCTTCACGAAAAATTTCTAAAAAAAAAGGGGAAAAAACGGCCTTCACACCTTTTATATCGAAGACTCCTTTCCGAGTCATAAACGAATAATTGTGCTTATGGTGCATATAGCAGCACATAGTTGTTGACATGTACATAATTTCATAAATACTTCATTATAAAAGCCAAACTAGCGCAGAAAAGCACCTCCGGCGAAATTCTCCTTGAAAATTTCAAATTTCCTGTTTGCATTTTGCCCGTGTTCTAGGAATTTGCATTATTGTGCAGTTTTGCTAAAGTGGTTCTCCGCATTTACTTCCACGATTAATCCCAAGGTTGGCAAACAGAGTCGTTGCATATGAGCATGATTCTTGCATTCCTTACGAACAGGATTGTGTTAAAAGAGGATTACCTAATATGTGTACATCTATAAGGACAGAGTTGTGATGCATGCAAGTATGCATGAGTGTTTAAATACAATCAAAAGTGCAAACTTACTTCTGTGAGGAAGTTTTACGTGAAAACTTCTCAAACTCCTGTTTGATTTCATTGACGTGTTATTAGTTGGTTTGGAAACTTCCATGAATGTAGAGTTGAAAATAATTTTACATAGATTAAAGGCTATGGATTGCAAATCTCACCAAGGGGAACTTAAAACTTTTTGTTATGTTAAAGTTTATATGGCCTGCTTCGCCTTACTTTCGGAAGGAATTGCAGAATGTGGTCCTTGTTCTGAAGAGGTACATTCGGAATGCTATCGTATGCTATATGGGCCATTAAAAGTTACTTTGGAGGAAAAGTGCAGCTGTCTGGAACTGCCGTTCAATTCGAAGAAATCAGAGGTACGTCTTCTTATGAAAAGGCTATCTTGACCAACTTTAAACTTTTATGCAAACCAGGAAAGTATGGGAGCCTTTGAAAACAAATTTACATAAACCCATCACATATTAATCCCTGAGAAGACATGTAAATATAAACACCTTCCCTTGAAAGTTTGCTCGGAACTAACATTCTTCGTAAGCTTTGAAATTCGGTAGTGACCTTCAAGACCCTCCTGAAGTGAGAAGGAAAATTGATTATATGCTCAGAGTTTGTACTAAACCCTAGGCACGTACCTTGAGTACGTGGTCAGGATATAGCTAAATAGTATTTACATTTAATTAGCAACTTACTTTCAGTTCCCCAGGAATCATATGCAAACTGGTAAGCACATCTTATCCTACTTGACTACTATCTTACCACAAGGATTTGTGTCGGCACTAGTGGCCTCGAGAAAAGTCTCCGCCATAAGTCAATTAGATCCGACAATAATGTCCCCTCATCCGCAAAAGATTGTTGGAAACGTGACTTAGCCTAATCGCATCCAAATCAGGATAGATGGTACTATTATTCTAAAATTCAAGTGTTTTGGGAAATATATGGATGTAATCAAGTATCTGCAAGAGATGGTGGAACACGCACAGCAACACGTATGGTGACAATGGGGGAAATGATGTAAATGAAATTATGGAGTCGTGTTGAATATTTGCAAATAGGGCACGTAATATGATGGATGATATTGCCTGCAAGTAATTTGCAAATGTAAATAGGTTAATTTGCAGAGTTAAGATAAAGGTGATAACCTCAGATACTGGAAATAATATACATTTAAAGTTGTTGGAATTTAAACTGAATAATCTTGACCGTTGGAAATAATGTTCTGTTCATTACAAGAAATTGGATACCGTTTTGCAAGTAAAGTATTACCGAATACAGACCACAACCTATCTTCGTACGTCAAAAGTACCTTTTTGCAGAAAAAGTAACCTAGAAGGTGATTACCTCGAGAATCATTCATTTTCACATATATGGAAAAAGTGTGAAATAATTAATAAACAAGTTGGAAAAACGAAAGCTATACCCTTTAGGTATGAAAAGTTTTGTTTATTTGTTATAAAAGAATATTTTAGTGGGAGCCTCTCCCATTTTCTTCTTACACCCATGCAAGTGAAATCCTACAAGGCTCTGTCCTGTTCACTACTCTTTTCTCACTTTTTGCTGTATATCCCGAAACCCGCTTCCATACTCGACCCAATCAAGCTCTTTCAATATGTCGATGAACTCATCGTTTACACTACCACAAATATGATAGAAAGCGGAAGCGCTGAAGCGTCTGAATTAATATTTAGACGAACTCTACCGCTCCTTCATCAAGTGGAAACTAGCATCCATTTCATAAAAACGACAAATAATCATCTTTAAAAGAAAAATGAAAATAACACCGAGAATAGTTTCCGCCATCAGAAACCTTTCCTTAAGAGTCCATAAGTCTCCCATCCCAACTATGAATCCAATTAGTGGTCTGGACGTTACTATACCCTGAACCAATCTAACATCTGCCACATAAATAAGGCTCTCAATCGTGCCAACGGTGCCTTCATCTCACTGTTCCGCATGCTCTGCTTTAAGAAGCCTACTCTAACCAAACTGAAGATTAAACAGTTAATCCGACCTTTAATGACTTTTAAATGCATCTTCTGGACTGATATCTCTCTTTATTTGATGGTTCCGCCACAAGGAATGACAGGTTCTTCGCCACTGTACTGACATATTCAAAAATGACAATGGTACAAAGTACATATCCAACCAGATCCTCTGTGTCACCTCCAAAATACCACGCATCGACGCCTTCCTGGCCAGCAGCGCGATGAAAATCCTTTAGAAGTGCCTGTCACAACCCCTTAGTAGCCCAGTGAGGAAGATCCCCTCTGCTCGAACCAATTAATACAACCTCCCCTTTCCTATAAAAGTGATAATCGTCTTTGCGATAGAGAAGGTACAGTATTCCACACACACAAACAGGTGGCCACTCACATGCCCAATACGTCCCATAATTCAAACAAAATTGCTTACGTCGTTCAAAAACCGTCTTCTCTCTAAAACCCCCTCTCCTTACCTTTCCCTTTCCATCGCTTTTCAAAGTTTTGTGTAAAACAAAACATTTCTAAAATCGGTTTACTGTCTGTCTGTCGGTCACGCGTATTTTTCTCTGAAACGGTTGTAGCGATTAGGACCAAATTGTCAAGGTGGGAACTGTGGACGCTCAGGCATACAGTTAGTTACATAATTCTACAAGCAAAAGGGAGGTATATATTTTTTCATCAAATATAGTCATCTAGGGTATCAAATGAAAGTTCTCGGTTAGTACTTTACGATGCCGGGCTTAGTTTTGATATTTGTTGGAAAGGTGGGGAGTGCGGGGGGTCGAAATTAATCATTTCTTTAACGGACTCATTCTCAGAAACTACAAAACCGAAAAATTTGAAAAAGAATCAGGAGGCTGCCACCATATGTTGCCTCGCCTCCGAATCTGTTCAAATATAGTTAATAATAGTATATTACTCTAATTTTTAGTAATTGGCTGCAAAGCCCCCCTTAAGTTCATGTTATTACAACGAATTTTTTTAACAATATGATAAATTGATATTGGCTACCGCTTCCATTTCCGTTTTGTATGATGGGAACCTTAGGTAATGCAAGAGTACATCCTTCCTATCTTACGTACTCGCAAATACCGGAGTTCATCATCAACGGCGCAACAACCGGTATCTGGTCTAGACCTGCCTTAATAAGGAACTCCATACATCCCGGTTTTGCGCCGAGGTCTACCAATTCGATAGGGGATTTCGGAGAATTATATCCTTGATAACCACCATGTTCGTCTAGAAAATGTGTTATATAGCCTGCGTTATCTTGCCTCGTTTAGTCCTTTTCGGTATCAACCTATGAGTCCAGCGTCCTTTATTGCACGTCCCATCGGTTCTGCCTTTCTAAAGGTCCCTTGCCGACTGTCGCCAATTCGTAGGGCTTAAATCGCCAAGATACCGGTAGGCATCATCTCAGTCGTTATATATGGTGCGCCATCGGATGCCGTTTGGTGAACGCAGCATGTTCGGATGACACTAAGTCGATAAACCGCTGCTATGTATTTTTCTTCTACTAAATAATATTAGTACTTAGAACAGTTGCCTGCACAGGTACCGCGTACAAAAACACCGAAGTAACCACTCTTGAAATGAGTTGCAGGCAGTTTTCTCTTGGGCCCCTTATATTCGATAGCACTCTAGCGATCAACGAGCTGATATTAGAGGCCTTTGTATTTTTGCTTTGCTCTCCTTTTCCTTCGAAGCTTCTTCGCCCTATTGAATTTGCGGTGCTCTGATGACAACTTATTTTTCTGAAGCCCTTTTGATTCCTGTTTAACATTATTGAGGAAGAGAGTCACATTTGTTGTTTAGATCGCGGATTCTACCGTGTCCCTCTTATGCTTCCCTGTTTCCAACTGTTCTCTCGCTTTGATATAAGTAATCATAGTCCTTAATTGTTCCTTAATTACTCCGTATACATTACGGCGCGGATTGGCGAACTCAATGAGTTCACGGATCTTCATTCTTAGCTCTGTGAATACATCCTGGCATTTGTAATTACTCTATCACCTGTAAGGGCGTTGTTCACATCAGCGTTTTGAAAAGTTGTCCATTAAGTATCCTGCTGGTGGGCAGCGCATTCGAAGCTGCGGTTTCTTCCGACTTCTGAACCCTAAGTTTCGAACATTCGTGACATTCTATACTGAAGAATCATATCACCTCTACAGATAATCACATAAAATAAAGACTGTGATCCGACAAACAGTGAGTAAAACAAATAATCTTCGTTGAAAAAATAACTCTCTGAAAAAGCTAAAATAAAACAAGGAATTCGGAAGCTAGACGCTTCAGGTATGAAAGGTTTTGTGTATTTCTTTTATAAAGATATTTGAAAGAATTTGTCCTATTGGTACGTAGCGCGTAATATACGCATATAATATGTGAGAATATCCACTTTCCGGTGATATTGACATTTAAAATCTTGTGTTTCCAAAGAAGTGACAATTTTGACCTAATAAAAATTTTGTTAGTAATATTGCGATCTCGATCAAACTTGGTTCATGGTGCTAGGATGAACTTAAGGGGAGTTCTGCAGCCCATTGCAGAAAATTATAGTAACATACTATTATTAACTTTATTTGAAGGGATATCGGTATGGAAGGTATTTCGGAGCCTAGCCACCATATAGTGGCAGCCTCTTGATTTTTTCCAGATTTTTCAGTTGGGCGTTTCCTTGAATAGCCCCGTGAAATAAATGACCAGTTTGAACCCCCCGAAATCCCTGTTTCTCCCAATTTCTGTAAATGGCCCCGTGAAATAAATGACCACTTTGGACCCCCCGAACTCCCTGCCTTTCCAAAAAATGTTAAAACTAGGCCGGTTTCGAAAAGTACTAACCAAGAATCATTTGACACCCCACATGACTACATTTGGTGCAAAAAAAATGTACACCCCCTTTTGAATTTATGGGGACCTCCCCTTAAATTCGACGTAAAATTATGTAACTCACTGTATGCGTGAGCGTTCATAGTTCCTACTTTTCCACCAAAATTGGTGTCAATCACTTCTACAGTCTCCGGCGGACAGACAGTAAACCGATTTTAGCAAAGGTTTTGTTATATACAAAACCTTAAAAATCGCTTATTTCCCACTGACGCTAGGTTCGAACCCCCATTTCAGAGATTCTCAAACCTGGTTACTAGCACCCACACTACACGCTCTTGTAGGTGTAATAACTAGACTGACTTCCAACAGTAATGTTCGAAAATCAAAAAATCAAAAATAACTAACGGTTTCGTCCAGGGCAGAGACAACTCTTCAGACGCTGCCTCACCTCTGCCCAGGGACCACCGTGACCGAAAGTGGCAACAGGTGAGAGAAAAGGTGAGTCAAGGGCGAACAACGGAATGAGTGAAAGTTTATCTACAGAAGATTTGTTAGCGGTTTTCAAGCAGGGACTACTCGCCACTCGAACTTTTCCAATGCCAATGATTTATTCATTTCATTTATGCTATGAATTTTCAGATCAAGCAGGTTAATGAAATAAATTAGGATAGAGAAATAAGGTAATTTGGAAATTACTGAGCTTGATACTTACTTACTTGATACTACTAAAATCATACACCATGATAAAACTACTATCCATCACAAAACGATATCACTGCCACTTGAATTTTATTTCCATAGTTTCGTTTATTTATTAACCCTTTAAATTAAATAAAAAATCTTTAATTAATTCGTGCTGCGATTACCGCTTTCACCTGATACTTTCACCACGTCTTTCTGTGACAGACACGTGATTTCAGCTTACAAAAACTGTTCCGTTCGAAGCCTCTTACTGTACATGACAAGGATCTTGCCAGTCCTTATGTATCCACGGAGACTTGGGTTCTTAGCAGGAAAAATTGCAAACTCCGAAAAATGTTTGGCCCCCTACATGATGATGAACGATTCCGTAGCCTACATAACGACAAAATCTATGAGCGATACCACGACCGTCTGGTTGTAGATAAAATCCGGCTCAATAGGTTGCGGCGCTCGGGTAACTTAGTAGGCATGGATGGGGATGATCCAGCCCGGAAAATCTATAAGGAGATGGAACGATGGCGTAGGTTAGGACGACAGACAGCTTTTAGGGATATCAAATTCATGAACCTCGGCGCAAAAGCGGGATATCTGGAGTTCCTTATTAAGGCAGGCCTAAACCGGATATTGGTTGTTGCGCCGTTGATGGTGATGGCGATGAAGACTCCATACAATTGGACTCAACCAATATGGTTTGATGATAGTTTCCATATCTCCAATTGCTATTGTTGACGGGAGTAAGCAGCCTTCTTTCAGTTTTTTAAGCCTTTTTATTGCTGCAGTTTCATATCCCACCACATTTTTCCGAGGTTTAATCTTACGGACGACGTGATATCAAGGGGTTCCGCTCTTGGGTGGATTCCTACGATCGAATGCTCATTAATTGCGATGATCTCGAGACTTCGGTGGTACTGTTATGACTATAGACATAAATAGAAATAAAATATAAGGGCAACAGGTAGTGGGCTGTGGATCCAGTAGGAACTTTACGTTTCTTTACGTGCGCTCCATACAGCTGACTGCATAGAAGTGTGTGTGAAACACGAAGTAAATTCGGTAAACAATGAACATATCGGCCATAGTCAACAAAAACCATGTATTAAAGCGGAGTAAGGAATTGCTTGAAGAAATTTCTTCATTAGCACTAGCCCTGGGTAGGTACTAACATCCGAAATAATAGGTTGATTTGACCTCTTGTGAGCTTCTAACTATTTCGAGCTTTTTTTGTAAAGCCTTAAAATCAGGTTGTGGACGTACCGCCGCATACAGGGAAGTACCTCCATGCACACATTGGGTGACAGTGGTGAAATCCCCAATGTAAATTCTAATTGACTGTAATTATTCGATAATTACACTTTGTCTATTAGAATATAAAGCGATCATATATTGAGAGATGGCATTGTTATTGGTGGTATTTTTTACAAAGGTAATCGTTTACCTTAAATAAGGATTGTAGTGAAGGAACGGCAAAGGATCGAGGAATTGGAGTATCGGCAACGGAAGAAGGATGGAACAACGAACCCCCCCCCCTCGTTGCAGTTGGATTTTTAAGAAAATTTATAAGAAGTGAGTGTAATAAAAGATTTTCCGCATTGAAATCAGATTTGATATTTAAATTCTCCAAGGCGCGGAATTAGGTTGACCGACAAACATGACAAACCAACAAAATACAACGAGTTGGTGATGAGGTAAAAAAAACAGCAAGAAAAATAAACAACTTACCATTTGTTTTTGTATTGTGTGCGTGTAGCGTATGCTACAGGTTTTCAAACATGGTTGGTATTTTATTGAGGATGGCGTTCATCCCGCCACTTGCATCCTGTTGGAGCTTCTTTGCTCCTCCTTGACGGACTACTTTTGCGAACGGGATCCCCGGGAAAATTGGTGCTGATAGGACGGTATCGTTCAAAACCGCCGACACCTTCGTTTTTTTGGGCCGGTCTCGGCGCCTCCTGCTTTGTAATCTTAACACTGCGGTATTCAGAACATCCACGGTACGAAGTCGGATGCCCTCCGCTTCCGCAGTAGACACAGAATTTTTTTTATTTATTTATTCTCTCAGCCCCATCTTTTTCATAACGAAATTGGATAACCCCGAACTTCGATTAAGTAGAATGCCTAAATCTCTACCACCTAAGGATGTCATTGCCCAGGTTGGTTATCATCCTCGTCTGCGACATCTCTACCGCCTCCGTTGTTATGGCCACGCGTATCGTCAACTTGATGGTATTCTTTGTTCTCCACACAGACAGATACGCTGAATAAAACTTTCTCAAAGCAGTCCGACTCCTCCATGGCTGTGGAACCATTCGAAGAAAGCTTCACTTTATTTCTGGCTGCCTTTCGAGAAGACGGGCGTGCCACCCCAGCCTTTAGTTGCTTCGAAAGCTTTCCGTTTTGCTCTATCAAAATTAATATTTGACTTTCTAAATCTTCTAGTAGTAATTTGAATATCTTAGAGCAATGCCTGCAAATAATGGTGAATTGTGTTGTGAAATTGCTTCACGCATTACCGTAACTTTAATGATGTGGTGCCCTAAAACTGGCGCTCATTGTGATCAATGCATCAGTGAACGTTTAAAATCGAATATTTACCACAGCGTTGTTGTTTGCCCTGTTGTCCTCTATGGTTCTAAGCGTTGGCCGATTATAAAAGACAACGAACAGCGTCTCGCGGTAATGGAGGCAAAGATCTTGCGTTGGATCAATGGGTTAACACGCCATATTACATCCGAAATGAAGACCCACGTACTCGAGGAGGGCGATCAGACCCGAGTCTGCAAGGGACTCATCTGAAGTGGCTTCGGCCACGACACCTCACCGGAGGTTATCTGGTACCATGGGAACCGGGACGGCTCTCTGAGAGCATATGCTTCAGGAGAATGCCAGGAGGATGTGTTCTCGGCCCGGTTATTTGTGGTTGGCCCCCTAGTGGGAGTTTCATGGTGGTTGTGGTTATGCCTATATCGCGGGCAGAGCTCCTCGGAGCTCAAGCGTGGAGTTGCGCTGTACAAATCGGGTGTCGTACCCCTTAGTTACGGCAGAGATGTTAGATAGGCCTCGCATCCACTGATATGAATGCTGAGCCTGCACTCAGTATAAACCAGGACCGCTGTCCTTGCATGGCGGGGCTCTGATTGTGGTCCCAAAATTAATCCGTGTCCAAAGAGGACCGTGGGATTATGCCTACATGGCCGGTACTCACGTTAAACCCCCCGGACTTTCATCCGAAATGAAGACATCATCGATCAATATAGCGTTGCACAAAATGAAAAAATTCCAGAGAGGTATTTTCGATGGTATCGACATGTAATTCGCGCGGCTGAAAACTCACTTTCCAAAGTTGATCTGAACAACGAAGTCGATAAGAAACGAGCTAATGACCGCCTGAAATAACGATGGCATGATAGGTTGGATTGAGGTTTAAAAACATCTCCACTCCATCGAGATCAGGCTTTTGAGCGAACAAAATGGCAAAACCGATCAAAAAGAGGCGACCCTACTTCTGATCTGGACAAAGACTGAAGAAGAAGAATTACATTGAAATAAGCTGGGTTATAAGTTTTGCTCCCAAGCGAACTTCATTCTGTTACATATTAATTAACTAGGAAACGGAAATGACGTTCACCTTTATAAATATGATAGCGTGGTATGACTATATCTGAGTACGTATGACAGACAGGCAAACAAACGCGCAGCTAGTAATTGGTTTTATTTTCAATAACATCTTAAGAAGGTCTTAATTCCTGAACAAATCTACTGTCAGCCCAATAGAATGACAACAAGTGAAACCACGTCTTCCATTGAACATTTTCAAAAATTCTTTCATCAAGAAGTAAACGGGCTCCAACATATTATGTTTGTTTTCATATCAATATCCGATTCTTGAATGAAAGAGCGACGAAAAGTTTGGCAATGCAACGTCTGGGCATTTCAGACATATATATATTGAGTTCAAAATGAAACTGAGGGTCGTAATGGGAAGTCGCAAACGTACCAAAAAGATCGAAATATTATTGGCTTCCTCAGGGGTAAGCTGAACAGCTCTAGGTCAGAATGGGACACACTTTGATTCGTAATAAACTAGACTTGCACCTCAATACAATCTGACATTTATGTTTGAATCTCTAAAGGACTGAGGCATATTCTGAACGTAGCAGAATCTATCTTGTGTAAGAGAATAAGAGAATAAGAGGTTCTAAATTTGCAAGTTTCTACAAACACCCCTGTAGAGGACTCTGCGTCAATAGTATCACGTCAGCTCCAGGATTATGAGAGCTTGTACTGCTACTCCGCTGCTCTTGGTCATATAATTCTAGAGGGGGCTACTTGTCCAGTGGTCATTGGTTAATAAGAGAAAGTGTTGCGGCAAACAATGCGAAAGGGGATGTTAACCCCTAGGGAAAGGCGTATGGGGTGGTAATGAAGAATCTAGATAGACAAATATATGGTTGTCATAAACCACTATGTGGTGTGTCAATCACGCCCACGCGCAAATGTTGTCAATTTCTTGGAATATGCATCAGCCCTCCCACCGAGAAGCTTATATTTCTCCACTGTTCGGTGTCCATTCGGGAAGTCCATTCGTTAGCCATTCCTAAATAGTAAACTCAATCATATAGCACTGTCGCCTTTCACTTCCGCTAACAATTAAAGGGTATCTGATCAATACATTCATAGGTGCGTGCTAGACACCTGTAAGCCGACAAAGTTCTTTGTTCCTTAAGGTATGAACTCTGGAAGCAGTTGATGAAAGCTTATAATAATTTATATTGATGTTGGTGTTAAGATAGTAGCATTTTATGACTTTGGACTAATTCCTCTGAAATTTTACTTCGATGCGTCATCATCATCACCATCAACGGCGCAACAACCGGTATTCGGTCTACGCCTGCCTTAATAAGGAGCTCCAGACATCCCGGTTTTGCGCCGAGGTCCACCAATTCAGGCAGGGTCTGCCTCGTCTTCTTTTTCTACCATAAATATTGCCCTTATAGACTTTCCCGGTGGGATCATCCTCATCCATACGGAATAAGGGCCCCCCGCCCCTCCCCCACCGTAACCTATTGAGCCGCTTATAGATTTCATCGTTATGTAGGCTACGGAATCGTCCATCCTCATGTAGGGGGCCGAAAATTCTTCGAAGGATTCGCAATTTTTCCTGCTAAGAACCCAAATCTCCGAGGAATACATGAGGACTAGCAAGATCATTGTCTTGTACAGTAAGAGCTTTGACCCTATGGTGAGACGTTTCAAGCGGAACAATTTTTGTAAGCTGGAATGGGCACTGTTGGCTGACAACAACCGTGCGTGGATTTCATCATCGTAGCTGTTATCGGTTGTGATTTTCGACCCTAGATACGAGAAATTATCAACGGTCTCAAAGTTGTAGTCTCCTATCTTTATTCTTTCCGTTTGACCAGTGCGGTTTGATGTTGTTAGTTGGTTGGTTTTTGGTGTTGACGGTGCCACCATATACTTTGTCTTGCCTTCATTGATGTGCAGCACGAGATCTCACGCCGTCTGCTCGATCTGGATTAAGGCAGTTTGTACGTCTTGGGTCGTTCTCCACATGGTGTCGATATCATCAGTATAGGCCAGTAATTGGGTGGACCTCTTTATTTACATCAGTATCACGGATCACTTTCTCTAGGGCCAGGTTAAAGAGGACGCATGATAGGGCACCCCTTTGTCGTAGACCGTTGTTGATGTCGAATGGTCTTGAGAGTGATCCTGCTGCTTTTATCTGGCCTCGCACAGTGGCCAGGGTCAGTCTGGTCAGTCTTATCAATTTCGTCGGGATACCAAATTCTCTCATAGCCGTGTATAGTTTTATCCTGGCTATGCCATCATAGGCGGCTTTAAAGTCGATGAAAAAATGGCGCAACTGATGTCCATATTCCAACAGTTTTTCCATCGTTTGCCGCAGAGAGAAAATCTGATCTGTTGCTGATTTGCCTGGAGTGAAGCCCAATTCGGCTGTAATTCAATTGCCTCCTGGCGACTTATGATTTGTAAGCCGACGAAATGCATGGACTGTTTCTTCTATACTTGGTGGTGGCAGCGTGGATGCGTCATACTTTCTGATAATTCCTATTAGTTTTTCCGGTACGCCCGCCCTTTACCCCACCCCAGATACTGTTGTCATTGCCGACCGCTTTCTCGAAATCAACGTAAAACAGAGGAAGGCAGATTTCAAATTAGCACACCTCACTATACCAGTGAACTTGACCGAAAGCTAGTCTTTCGTTCATGTCAGGACTACTTCAGCTATCATCTTTGTGACAATAGACATCAGGCAAGCTTCTCTCAAACTATTACAATCAAGGCGAATACAACTGAAATTCGATGAGCATTCGCTATCTCACTTCCTAGCAAAGATCTCGGATTCCTGGGTCTTGTGACTAACCGGAAGTAGCAGATCTGCAGACAGAGCAAGAGCTGAGAGGCTCCACTCTAAAAGCTGCAGACCTTTTATTTTTCAGAATTTCTGTCTCTTCAAAAGACTCATATCCACAAAAATTATAAACAACAGCGACGATAAAGCAACACATAATCCAGCACAAAACCCGACGTCTGTCCTCTTGCTCCATCCTCTCCAAACTCCTCTCATTGCTGCTCGTCGATCTCCTGTACATCTTTCGTTGTATTTAACGGATGACATGGTTTCTTAATTTCTCTTCAGTAACCTACTCTTTTTATATGTTATAGAAGGCTTTATTTAGCATACTTATATGCTATAGGTATTTGAATTATGCCTCTCTCAAAAAAAGCTCTTGTTCCTATTGGCAAAAAGCTGGGGCAGCAGTTTTTACAAGTCTTTCTTGGAGCCAATTTTTCACCAGGGGACGCCTCGGAACCCCAGTACCGGCTTTTAAAAGTGAGCCAGCGGGCTCATTCGTAGCCGATATCCACCGATTGCAATGGTAGACTGGCGGTGGACAACTTGCCCACCGTGGAAATTAATGCTACAAGTGTTTTAAATTTAACGGATGGAAGGAAGGATTTAAAGTATAACTTGGCTACGTGGTGTTTAATGCTCAAAGTGTTTTAAAGTTGAAGGTGTTTAAGCAAAGTGCTACTTCACCTAGAACACCAGTAGAAAAAAGAGAGATGGTCGGCAAAACAGTCAACATTACCCACCGCATTTCTTCAATAGAGGCAAAAGCAGAAGACACTCCAGGACAAAGAGAAAGACCCTTTCAGGAGAAGCTCGTAAACCATGAAAGCATCGCCAACACCAAAGATCGTAAAAGATAAAACGGAGAGAAAGTCAATGAATACCAAAGGATTACTTAAAAACTGTAACCCAGCAGCGAATCATAGGGAAAAGAGCCCTGATCCGAAGGAATTGTTAAAAAATAATTGTGCTGCCGGATTTTATCAAAGATAAGTACAACGTACACCAAGTTGTTAAAAATATTATGATAGCTATTTGGGTACTCCTTCCTTTATTATAGGAAAGGAGAAAGAACGAAATTCTGGGGAAAGTATAAACCTACTGCACCAACAGTGTCACAGGCGACCCACGTTTTAACTAACCATGTTGCCCGATGTAGATTCTGTGCGAAATCTGCATGCGCCTAAAAAGAAACAAGTCGGGAAACCGGAAGCTGAACGCTTCAGGCAAGAAAGGTTTTGCGTATTACTTATATAAGCATATTTAAGTAAGCATTTATCAAACCATTCACGTTAGTATGTTCAAAGTCTTGGGATGCTAGAAATTTCCACAAAACTGACAATTTTGCCGTATTATAACTCTGTTAGTAACGCTGTGATCTCCACTAAACTTGACAGCGTCATGCTCTGTAGTATAGCCTATTATGATTATTCTGTTAAGGGAAAATCGCACCGCGTCCTTCAAGAACTGTTATGCCCCTTTTACTGGTTATAGTGTACCTATTGATCATAGTATCTGAAGCACACCTATAACCGTTAGGAACTTTAGTATGCTCCCTACTTCCAGATCTCTCAGCATTGCATCTGGTATTAAGTGTTCTCCCAGATGCCTCGACCTACTTTGCACAAGTGCTGGACACTTTCTCAGGACGTGTATAGAGGTTTCGTCCTCCTCCTCACAAAACCTGCAGGCAGTGTCCGTAGATATCCCTAGCTTCCCTCGGTTATAGTTCAGCCGACAATGACCAGTAAGGATTCCCACTATGATTCGGAGGTTCTTTTTGGTGAGGTTTAAGCAATCCTTTGTGCGCATGGGTTCGCATCCTCCAATAAGCACCCTGGACTGCTCCATCCCTGGTAGGCCAGCCCAGTATAGTTTCCTCAACCGTTCCTCTCCATTTCTTAGATTCATAGCCATGAAACCGTTTTCGATTCCACAGAAGGGTTCTGGCCCGTGTAAAGGCGTCCCCTTCTTGGCTAGTTCGTCCGCTGCCTCGTTGCCTTTCAACCCCATGGCCTGGAACCTAAAGTCTCCAGACCATGTTGGACGAACCGAGTGTATTCAGTCTCTCAAGGCATTTCCATACCAGTTTAGAGTTCACCTGTTTGGACCTAAGTGCCTTGATCGCTGCTTGGCTATCGGTGGGAATAGCTATGTTCTGCCCCTAAAGTTCCTTTGCAGATTAAAAGAGGCACATTTGTCTATGACGTATATTTCCGCCTGGAATCTTCTTCTTTTTCTTCAGCCTTTGTCCCGTTCACAAGCGGGGTCGGCTATATTTCCGCCTGGAATATGCTAGTGTATCTGCCCATTGGCTCAAAGTACATTTTCCTTGGACCAATGACAGCGGCACCCGCTCCCTCTACTGTGAGGGATCTGCCAGTGTACCAAGTCATCAGTTGCTGATTTAAACCGTATGTCGCAGCCACGCTCTCCCAGTTTAGCTTGTTACTCCAACGTGTTTCAAACTTCTTATCGAAGTGAAACCTCATTGTCATGTTATCCCTCGGTATCAGTAATTCGGGATACCGCCTAGAAAGAATATCAATCTTCCGTCGATTTAGGCGGCTCCCCGCCTCACTCATACTACCGGCCATCCTAAATATTGATCTCCTTGCCTGCATCTGTATATGCAGATGGAGAGGGGTTGATCCCAGAAGGACCTCCAGGGATACCGTTGGGCATGTCTTCATTGCCCCACTGAAACACACGCAAGCCAGCCTTTGGAGCTTATGTAATTCCCTGGCTTGTGTGCTGAGTTCGATTCTTTCTGCCCAGATTACCGCTCCATAGGTAATCATTGGCCTTACTATATATTAGTAGTATAGACTATATTACTGCTGATGATTCTAGCAAAAACTCATCCGTACATATAATAATAATAATCATTGGCACAACAATCTATATTGCATCATGGCCTTGAAGCGTGTTAGAGCACTTCATTCAAGACCGTAACGGTACACAACAGCACACTGTAGGAGGCAATGCGGTCAGCTTTGCGCTCGCCCGAGGTTATTACCTTGATTTGACTCAGGTACTCATTTACAGCTGAGTCGACAGGTATCCGCCATCCAGTCAGAATAACAAATCCTTCTACCGCCAGTGAGATTTGAACCACGACCTTCCGCTACGAGAGCCCAGCGCGCTAACCACTTGAGCTATCCGGACACACTATCCGCACGTATCCTTCAACGTAAAAGCGCTGTTCGCATGCGTATTGATAAAGGAAGTCCTGTACTTGCTCGAAGAATGGATCACGACAGACGAAAACTCATCCGAATGGAGGAAGAAGGCTGAACTATATGAGCAACTGCCCTTGACATGCATGAGTGAATACTATTTCACATTCAAGAATAAATTTTATAAAACAACCGCCGGAGCAGCAATGGGCAACACCTTTTCAGCGCTGTTGTGCGAGGTATTTATGGAGACCCAAGAAGATGAAACCCGAGGAGACTGGGACACTCCCGAGATTTTGGATCATATACGTGGACGATGTATTAATAATTATCAAAATGAAAGAAGCATGAGCAATCCTCGAGAAATTCAACCGGAGACAGGAAAATCGAGTTCACCATGGAGATCGAATAGGAAGGGGAGATACCGTTCCTGTTTGAGTTCGACATCTACAGAAAACCGATCCAGGCACAACGAACCATCACATACAAATTGAAAAGAAAATTTTCAGAAGATAAAACACTGAAGAAGGAACAGTTGGTCCCCGAAATACGTATTTGTATATATTACCAAATACTTTTAGCCAATAAAAAAGGAAAATATTTTCAAAAGCAAATCTTTCACTTAAAATTTCGGGTAACTAACTACCTCCTAATTCAAACTAAGGGCAATTTGTCCTACTACCTGCCTAATGTATTGAAAAAGGTTAAAATTGACGGCGATCTAAAAAATGTAGGCGAAAATGTCAGCAAGATTCGAAGGACCCAGAAGGTAGCCCCATGGTTGAGCTGACAGAATCCAGCTTGAGCCAAACTGATGGCTTTGGCACCTCAGTTAAGAACTCGCTTGGGGAAAATGTAAAAGTATGGTTCCATAAACGTTAGGTCTATATACCGTGCAAGGACCTCGATGAGATTGCATCTAAAGGAGAAGTCTACACTGACTTGAAAGAACAATTTGAGCTGCGAGGAATCCTTCGTTTGTGAAAAGCTTATGACTCGGCTCGAATGTATACTTGTCAGCACTGCCTAGTTTTGTCAACACTGCATTCGCGCGTGGTATGTCCAGATGTGTTAGCGAGGGATATAGCCACAGAGATCACCAGGCAATCTTCTTTGAGCTAAGTGGAGTGGGCCATTGGCCTGCCAGGTTGGACTCCCAAAGCTTTGGGTGAGCAGATCCTCATTTATGCGTAGTAAGACCAACCTAATAGTAGAAGAGTGATCCATGTGATACAAAGCGTTGTGAAAAATGTGACGCATCCATGCCTAGGAGGTGCTCATTTCCCTGTAGAAGATTAATGGACTGGTAGAATAGTGAACTGGACAGCCTGCGATCGGCCTGCTACTTAGTCAGATGAATGTGCAGTAGGTAGAATCGATCGGAGACAAAAAGAGCGCATCTATAAAGAAGCGCCCACCCAACAAAGCAAGAGGGAATGTGCAGATGACATTGTCAAAAATCATCCAGCGCCTACTCACCCAGTAAGGGAGGGGCGCTGACAGATTCCAGTGGTCTCTGAATGTCACGGCAATTCCACCACTTATCAAACACAAGCTGCTGACGATTTGCAGTAGAATAGGAGCCAGCAAAGCCCCATATCTGGGTAACCTACCGGATGGGGCCTTAAAGATTGCCGTGAAATCCAGATCGGACGCGTTCGCTGAGTTCTTAGAAGCGTGCCTTTCCAAGGTGATATTTCCTGTAGCATGGAAGCGGCAAAATTTGGTACTGCTAACTAAGGGTGGCAAATCTCCACGTAAGCCATCGTCCTACAAATCTATATGTCTTCTGGACACTGTGAGGAAAATGCCAGAGCAAGGAATCCACAATAGATGACTGCCGGTGCTTGAATAGGCAGTATGGGCTCTGTAAAGCCAGATAAAATTCGATGCCATCAAATTGGTTAGTGGATTGGCCGAAGATACAATTCACGGAAAGGATATTAGTAGCAAATATTGGGTGGCGGTAATCCTGGATGTGACAAATCCATTCAATTTAGCCCGTTGGAACCTAATACGGGAATCCCTGGCGAAGAACAGTATTCACACCTATTTCGCAGTTATTGTCATCATCTCTTTACATGAAAGGAGGCTCAAATATAACACCGATGACGGACCTCAGGAGTACGTTTTCTCCGCGGGTGTGGTGCAGGGTTCTGTACTGGGTCTGTTATTGTAGAAGACCATGAACAATGATGTTCTTCGTACGTCCGGTCCGTAGGAAGCCACGGTGGAGGTTGTGCCAATAATCGCGCTGCTTATGCTCACAAACCATCACGAATATGCTGAGCAATGCGAGAGTTCTGATCTGACGCTAGCGGTTTTCATCACAAAGCTCCGTAAAAAATTACGCCAGTATTCAAATCGGGTAACTGAGCGGTTAGAGCATAAGGCTGTCGTACGGAAGGTCACGGTCCAAATCTCATTGGTGGCAGTGGAATTTATATCGTGATTTGATGTCGGATACCAGTCAACTCAGCTGTGAATGAGTACCTGAGTCAAATTAGGGCAATAATCTCAGGCGACCACTTTGCCTCCTAGATCATAGTGGAAGCCTGCAGTGTACCGTTACGGTCTTGAATGAAGTCCTCTAACACACTTCAAGGCTCTGATCCAATTGGATTGTTGCGCGAACGATTATTAATATTATTATTATTCAAGTTGGGAATCATATCATCACTCCTAGCTTTTTAACGTCTTGTTTGCAAAACATTAAAACATTATTAAAATCGGTTCGGTGTCTGTCTATCTGTTCGTCTCTCTGTCTGTGGGAATTATGAACGCCCAGGCATTCAGTGAGTGATATCTTTCTAGGCCGCAGCTCTAAGCACTCAGGTCATTGTTAGGTCTATTGTACTATCCCCGTAAATCATCTTTTCAATGGTTTCCCGCCTACGGCGTTCGCAGGCTTTAGCGAATCTGAGAACATTCTCTAGAGGCAGAGAGTGTGCAGATTCTTCATTGAAAAAAAAACCTTGCAAGATGTTGTGGCGCGGCAGGATTCGCAGCATTCGAAATTTATTTCGAATGTTGGATTCGAATGTTGGATCATGTTGACATTCTCTGGATTGATCCAGGAAAAGAAATTCACATTAGTTCCTATGCAAGAATTTGTCCATGAAGGAAAACAAAATTCTCATATCCCATTACTTGTGTAACTGAGAGCAATTCGTTAGCAGCGACTGAGGCCGCTGAACAAGTGGCGAATGCGAAAATTGAAAGTGTCGGCTATTCACACTGTCAGAAGACTCCGCCACCGTTGTTGCAATTCTGACTCGCAGCAGCGAACCCATCATTTGCCACGTATCCAGAACCACTCGGAGAGCTGACGCATCAGAACTTCAACGAGCGCGACCACCTTTCAACATTGGCAGCAGCAACCTAGAAAACGAACGATTATTTGGCAACCGCAGTCTTAAACTCAAATAAGGCCACAATTGCCTTCATCTCAACAGTCACCGCTATCAGGCAGAAGCCGAAGGCTCCGCAGCCACCATCGTTGCCGCAGCCACTATCGCTGCCGCCACAGCCACCAGAGACGCCGTCGCAGCCACCAGAGACGCCGCCGCAGCCACGCTCGCTGTCTCCAGTATCGACGCCGCCGCCGCCTTCACCATTAACACCCCACCCGTTGCCGCCAACGCCGCTGCAGCCGTCGTCACCTTCACCGCCGCAGCAGCGAATCATTGTTGTAATTTGTTGAATTTTGTTGTTTGAATTATAATTTGTTTTAGTTGAATTTATTTATTTAAAAAAAAAAAAATCAATAAATATTATGCCCGCTGCAAGAGACAGCGTTCAGGCGTTTTAGGTGCGGATCATCGTTGGTTGTCCGCTCTCTGGGCGAAGTTCTGGGAAGTGGTTTCGGTCTGCGCTGAAAAGCGTCCGCTTCGGTGGTGATTTCTTTGTACGTGCGTGAATTGTAGGTTCGGCCTGCCGTGTAGTTAGAACAGTTTCACTGCGTTGTTAAAACGAAAACTCGTGTCGAAAAGAAGTTTCCTTTTTACTAGTCAAGATGTCGATCGACAACAAAGACGCGGCAGGCCTATCGGACCCACAAGTGACCGCCCTCGCCGTGCGTGTTCCTCCATTTTGGCGGCGGAACCCGGAGCTATGGTTCATATATTTGGAAGCGCAGTTCCAAATGTCCGGAATCACATCGGACGCGACCCGCTTCAATTATGCGGTGGTCGGCCTGGATGAAGTGTCGATTCTTCTGATGTCCGATGTAGTGAAGTCGACATCATACACGCAGCTCAAGAGCGAGTTGATCAGGCGCCTGCCGGCAAGCGAGTCGGCAAAATTAGACCACTTGCTGGCGGGTTTAACGTTGGGTGATCGAACTCCCAGCCAATTGCTTCGCGAAATGAGGCAATTGGGTGGGAGCAAGATCGGCGATGACCTGATCAAGTCGCTCTGGCTGCGACGGCTCCCGGAGGGCACCCAGACGATCCTCGCTTGCGTCTCCGGTTCCTTGGGGGAACTGGCAGCGACGGCCGACCAGGTGCAGGAGGTGTACGTACGCCCAACCATAGCGGCCGTTTAACCACCGTCTGATGAGGTGAGCGACTTGAGGCGCGAGATAGCCGCTTTAACAGCCAGTGTGGCTGAGATGCGGGCGACGTTGGACGCTCAGCGTTCGGGCGCCAGATCGCGAGCTCGTTCACGGTCTGCCACTCGAAAACGGCGTTGGGGTAGCAGGTCGTCGGGACAGTCCACGGACCGAGGGATTTGCTGGTACCACCGCAGATTCGGCGATAAAGCCACCAAGTGTACTATCCCTTGCAAATTCACGCCTGCCGCAAAAAACTATGTCCGCGGGGGGTCCTGGCGACGGCCACCCAGAGCGCAGCGCCACGTCGGCTAACAATTTACGACCCTCATCGATACTGATGCGGAGGTTTCGGTTCTTCCCGTACCTCGGCAACATCAACTTTTTCCATAACCGCTCAAACTTGCGGCAGCAAATTCCTCCCGCATAAACGCATACGGGTATAGGCAAGTGGACGTGAGTCTTGGCTTGCGTAGGACATTTTCGTGGCGTTTCATCCTGGCGGATGTCAGCTTCCCCATATTAGGCGCAGACTTCTTGTGTCACTATGGATTGCTGGTGGACTTGCAAAATAAGTATCTTATAGACCCCACGACCAACCTTAATTCGTCGAGACATATGGTATCTCATCCAGGCAATAATCTTTCCGTTCTTTTAGAAGACATTACCGACTCTCGTGTTCAGGCACTTCTCCAAAAGTTCAGCCAGATTACTACCGAGTGTAGTCTCTCCAAACCAGTGAAACACAATGTGCAGCACCACATTATCACTACTGGTTCCCCCTTCTTCTCGAAGGTGCGTCCTCTAGCATCCCAGAAACTGACTATTGCACGGAAAGAGTTTGAACAACTCGTTCAACAGGGTATCTGCAGGCCCTCAAACAGCTGTTGGTCTTCCCTACTGCATACGGTCCCTAAGCCAAACGGCGAATGGCGCCCATGTGGGGACTACAGAAGGCTAAATGCACAGACTGTTCCTGACCGATATCCAATTCCACTCATCCACGACTTTGCGCATCACCTCGCGAATTGCCGCATCTTTTCGACCTTGGACTTAACCAAGGCTTATCACCAAATCCCAGTAGCTCCTGAAGGCATTCCAAAGACGGCAATATGTACACCCTTTGGACTCTCACCTTCTCTCTTTGGACTCTCTTTGGTCACCCGAATGACTTTCGGATTGTGCAATGCGGCGCAAATCTTTCAAAGGTTCATTCATTCAGTCCTGCGAAACCTCGACTTCTATTTCGTATATTTGGATGATGTTTTGGTCGCTTCTTCCACTGAGTCTGAGCACTTAGCCCATCTCGAGTGCATTTTTCAACGTCTCCTTCAGGCCGGTTTAGTCCTAAACGTTGAGAAATGCAAATTTCTCCAAAAACAGGTGAGATTCCTCGCCCATTTAATTTCCCCTGAAGGAATACAGCCCGACCCAGACAAGGTGCAAGCGATAACAAGCTTCCCGCGTCCAAAGACAGTGAGGGAGTTGAGGAGGTTCTTGGGCATGCTAAACTTCTACCGTCGTTCAAGGCCGCCCATCACCAGTCCATTTTGAACGCGTACTTGTCTGGCCCCAAAACTAAGGACACACGATAGATCGTATGGTCTGAAGAGGCTATCCGCCCGTTTGAAAAATCCCGTCAACAACTGGCCGACGCTACACTCTTGGCATTCCCTCTGCAAGATGCTCCCCTAGCCGTTTTTGTTGATGCCTCTGACATCGCAGTAGGTGCTGCCCTTCACCAAAAGGTGGATCAAGTTTGGCAGCCGTTGAGCTTCTTCTCGAAGCAGTTGAATTCCGTTCAACGGAACTACAGTACCTACGCTCGCCGCGTACTTGAGCATCAAATACTTCCGTTTCTCCCTAGAAGGCAGGCACTGTGTTCACGGACCATAAGCCTCTCACGTATGCTTTGAAACAGAAGCCCGACAAAGCGTCCCCTCGTCAGCTTCGACATCTGAGCTTGCGTCAGACATCCAGCACGTGTCCGGCAAGGACAACATAGTTGCTGACGCTTTGTCTCGTGTCTCCGAGGTTAACATCCCCGCCTCACCCGATTTCTCGGCTATTGCCAAGGCGCAGGAGGATGACGCAGTACTTCAGTGCCTCAAACCCAACCCCAAATACAAATTTCGGGGGTTGCCCATCTCCGGCTCAAACCTCTCGCTCTGCTGCGAAGTCTCGGAAAAGGGACCGCGGCCATACATTCCGGCCACTTTTCGCAAAGAAGTGTTCCACGTGGTTCACGACTTAGCGCATCCAGGCATCAGGACAACAAATCGGTTAGTCACCGAAAAATACTTCTGGCCCTCTATGAATAAGGATGTCAATTCCTGGGCCAGAGACTGCATCGCATGCCAGAAGTGTAAAGTCTCCAGGCATGTAAGGAAAGAAGTGGGCTCATTCCCCCGCACTATCAAGCGGTCCCATACAATACACCTCGGCATAGTAGGGCCTTTGCGAGAGCCGCACGGTTATAGGTATTGTCTCACAATCATCGACAGGTTCACGCGGTGGCCTGAGGCAATACCTCTGAAAGATATTACGGCGCAATCATGTGCCGAAGCCCTCTGTCGAGAGTGGATACCTCGCTTTGGCGGCCCTGCAGTGGTCATCACTGACCAGGGAATGCAATTTGAGTTCACCCTTTTCTCCGAGTTAGGCAAACTCCTTGGTTTTAAACGCCAGCGGACTATTGCATACCACCCGCAATCCAATGGGATGCTAGAACGTTGGCACCGGACGCTGAAAGCCGCTATTATGGCACGCGACGATCCGTCCTGGTCCCAAGTCTTGCCTCTCGTCCTACTCGGCTTACGTACAACCTGACGAGAGGAATTTGCTGCCAGCCCCGCGGAGCTAGTATACGGGGAGAACCCGAGACTCCCAAGCGAGCCGGTCTTCGACAAGAGATCGGGTCTCACAGAGTCGGGGTTGGTGCGTCTGCTGAGGGACAATCTCCGGCGCATAAAAGTCACACCACCCACCCGACACTCGTCCATACCTGCCTGTTCGCCCAAGGAACTGGACATGTGCACGCACGTTTTGGTCAGGACGGATGCTGTCCGGAAGCCGCTGCAGCCTCCCTATGAGGGCCCGTACCGCATTCTCGAGCGGGGAGAACATTTCTTCCAGCTCGAGATCGGTGGACACAAAAAAGCGGTCTCTCTGTCCAGGCTGAAACCCGTGTCCGCCCCGAAGCAGCGTCGTGTCCGCTTTGTGGATTGACGGTGAACGAAGTTCCGGGATCAGTCGTCGAAACTATCCACTTTGTAGAGCTCGCCACGGGAGTGGAAGACTAGCGACGAAAGTGTGCCATGAGTTAGGGGCAGAAAGAAACACATGAAGCGAGATGATTCTCTTCTGCCTCTAACATGTAAATAGTCGTTTGCTCTTACTGATTCATTAAAATTAATAAATTCTAATTATTTCATCTATCGAGTATTGATTGCAAAAACCTAGTCTATGTTCCGGTGTACCTAAAAATTGTGGTTTGCAAAGAAATGGACTATTTTAGTTAAAATGTTTTCGTCTGAGATCTGAGGAGGCCGGGCAGCTGCATAAAAAGTGCAGGGCCGTTTTCTCCTCCTCTTTACATTGGCTTCAGATAGCCGAAACCATTACCCCAATCTTTTTCAGATGGTAGTTTAAGGAGTAGTGGCCCGTTAAAACCCCTACTATGGTTTTCATGTCTCACTTCTTAAGGGACAACAAAAATGCCGCTCTAGAAGCCCTAGGCTCTTTCACAAGGATTTGCGCCTGCCGGCAAGAATCAAAATTTCTCCACTCGGCAGCGTGAATCCTTGCAAATTCACCCTTCAGAGTAGACTTGACAGAAGATGGTCGGATTTCAAGAGCTGGTTCTGGGCCCACCATTGTGAATCCAAACCCTCGGCGAGCCTGCCAGCCTCCTCATTACCAGCGACGTTAGAGTGTTCCGGCACTCACATCACGAATGTTTCATTCAGTCGGCAAGTTTCAGTAGCACCTGATAACAACTCCACACCAACTGGTCTCATATGTCGTTGGAACAGATTCGAATGGTGCAACCCGTCCCTTTTTGTCGCAGAGATTCTTCTGCTGCCAATGAAATGGCAAATGGCCTGGAATATGGTCGTCATTTTTCCGAGGCGTTCCAAAAACACCCCTGCGCCCGATCCGCCCTCCATGACTGACCCGTCGGCGAAGATTATTAAGTCTGTAATCTGAAAAGACTCATGGCTATCTGTCGACCATTCTTTTCTTTCGGTGATTACGACAGTGTATGCCTTTTCAAAGACGAATCTGGAAACCATATGATCGGTCAAGGAATCTCCAGATAGACGCATGACCGTGATGATTGGCCGCCTTTCCACGCCTCAATGGTATCTAGTATATATCCGTTATTGGTTGGTTTCCGTTTCACCTCCAAGTGAATAGGGGATAAATTTAGGATAGCTTCAAGTGCCGCCTATTGTTAGCAAAGTTCAGTCTTGGCCACCAAACGATGCATGCATACATCAAAATGGGTTTTATTATCGATGTATACATCCAATGAATTCGTTTTGATGAAAGTCCCCAGGTCTTACCTATCGCATTCTTGTTCCTGGATATAGTGCTTTCACGTTTACTTGGAGTCGAAACGTACTCCTGAATACTTGACCCCTTGTGCCAGCTGGATTTCCGCCATTGCTAAGGTGGGTAGTGTATAGCTACCCCACCTGACGTTCCAAGTGAACATAAATAGTCCAGTCTTCCTAGCGTTCACCGTGAGTTCATTACGGAGGCACGAACTGGGGATTTCATGCAGAGTTGCATCCAAGCGGTCACATACTGTGTTTGCAGACTTGCCGGTAATTATTACAGCTAGGACGTCCGCAAATGGCTGCGCGAAGACTTTTTGTCCTCCAGGAGCCACAGCAGGATATCCAATACAAAGAGCTGTAGGCAGCCCCTAAGACATCATGCTTCAATAGATTTCTGCCGACCGATATGTGGATTTTGCTCCACTCTAGCAAGTGAAGGATCTAGTTGATCGGCAGCGGTTCGATTCCATGCTGTCTTGCCGCATTACAAATTGCGAATGAGGCATTATTGAAGGCATATCCTTTTTCGAACATCGCCTTTTCAATTTTTGACGTAAGTTCATGGAGTGCTGTCTCCGTGGATTTGCCTTTCTGCTAGACGTGTTGCCATTGATGAAGTGGTCCCTTAAAAATGTGTGTATCCCTTATGAACCGATCTACTAGTCTTTCTAGTCCTTTTAGTAGAAAGGACGTTAGACTGATCGGTCGGGAGCTTTTTGCGCCTGTGTAGGTGGGTTTTCCTGGTTTGGGAATGAATAACACCTTCATATTACACCATTTAATTGGAATATAAGCGTGTGCGAGGCATGCGCGATATATATTCCGAATATGTAGACCCAGGGCGTCGATTCCCTCTATTACTAGCGCAGGAATAATGCCATCCGGTCCTGCAGACTTTTATATATGGAACGATTTAAATGCCCATTTTACTCGCTCCATTGATACTACTTTGCATGCCAGATTCCAGTCTCTCGGTTGAGGCTGTATGCACCTGCTGGCCCCGAGATAAGATTTTGGATGCTGCCTAGAAAGTGCACTTTAAGCAAATGATTTGGCGTTTCTTCAGCGCTTTCCATGTACCTCCCGTTCTGTAAACGTAAATAACCCAGTTTCTGGCTACGTTCTTCAACCAGAATTCGCTTCAGCTTTGAGGTTGCCTCAAGAGAGTTAGTCTTTTCGCAAAAGCGTTTCCATGATGATCGTTTAGCCGATCTTATGCTCTCCTTTAGAGCCTTCTGTGCCTCTTTATAGCGATTCCAGCTAGCGCCTAAATCACACTTCAGAGCACGATTGAGGAGCATCCTTGTCGTTCTCCTCTGTTTTGCCAAATCCGAGTTCCGCCAGGGTGTTTTACCTTTCTTTGACATCTTGAATGGACAGCTTTCTTCGAAAGCTTCTCTCATGCTAGTTGTGATCATCTGGGTTGTCTTCTCAATTCCAGCAATGGATTTGATGCGCTTCCCAGAGATTGTGACTCGGGCGCTCAATTCTATTTTGTACATCACCCAATCTGCCTTCCTCGGATTCCGAAATGGAGTGGGTGGAGGTGGATCTATGCCCATTACGAAATCAATGCATTTGTGATCCGATAGTGTGATATCGTTTGATACTTTCCACTCTCCCGCGACGTCAGGAGGTGCCACCGTGATGTCGATGACCTCTCGCCTGACCACGTTACAGAAAGTGAGTTCATTACCCAAATTAAGGATCTGCAAATCGGTCCCTACTAGATACTCCAGTAGTCTCGATCGTCTTGCATTGATGCTCGAACTTCTCCATATGTGGTTAGCGTTGACATTACATGCTGCTATTACCCCATGCCTATACTTTTGGCATATTGGATAGCTCTGATGAATGTTCCACTGGGAAAGCCTTCTGCGTCATAGGGGAAATATTCAGAGCACAATATTATCTCTTTATCTCTCTGTTGACTTTCTATGGTTAGTTTAGCCGATGTGATATCGCCATCACATAGGCCGTTAACCAAATTAGCCTGGAAGTCTTTTGAGACTACCATTCAGGAGCGGAGTGGATTGTTTCCATTGGCATATAACAGGTCAGCATGTTGGAAGTTTAGGCCCCTGACTACCCCAACCAACAACCCACGGTTCTTATATGAGGTATATAAATGTCTTGCAGCTACTGATCCGACTACCGATAAGTGCAGTCGCCGCTTTACAATGCTGCAAATTTATTTGGGAAACGTGGCACCTCATCTACGTTTCAGATCAAAATGCCGAGGGCTGCACGTCCCCTTCAATGGTTTTAGAAGCCGACATTTGTAACGTGCCGATCCCTAGCCCATAGTAGAGCCCGCTGCCCGAATTTCTCGGAGCCTTCTTAACATCGAGTTCGGGAACGCCGATAGTGAGAAAAGTTCCCGGCCTATTGGCTCTCTCTCCTATTTTACCGCCTAGCAGCATCCAGATGGAACTGTTGAGGTTATTGTTTCAGAATCTAAGCCCCATTCCGCTTTTCTTCTGGAAGTCAGAGGAAGCACTTGTTTAAAGATGGTAGCTCAGAGATCCTCTTCAAGGTTAGTCGCACACCCGCCCACACATTGTTGAGGGTGGAGCAGTACTGCCTGAGCCACTCGTTCGTGTCTTCGTCGGGAAAGTTTAGCCCTAACATTTTACGGTATACACCTACTAACTCAAAGTAAAGCTTAATGCCTTGCGAGGATGCAGTCCTTACAGCTAGGAAGAGTTTCCTCCTAAGTTGTTCGCACTGCTCAGTATCGTAACCGGATGGATTAGAGTCGTCATGTAGGACCCTTCCATCGGCTTCGATAGCCCCACTCCTAAGCAGACCTTCAAATAATAGGGAACGATTATTGATGCCAAACTCAGTTGTAAGTAACACGTGCATTATGCTTCCGAGAAAGCATCCATGGTAAGGTACGGCTTTGGCAAGGATGATGCCGAACATAAGAGGGCCACGGTATACTTTTAGGTTGCTTATAACCAGGGTGGTGAACTCGATCTTGCTCTATGTGGCCCCAGTTTCGGGAAAAGCATTACAGATCATATGTAACGCTAATAAACTTAGTACAGTCTCCAGAAGAGCAACCCTAAGGATGTGTTCCACTTTGAGGACTGTCTCAGATGACGCTGCGCTCGTCATATCGGGAATGATGCTGATTGATACCCCGGCGATGACCAACAGATAAAATACCAAGTCTATCTCTCGTTTATCGGAGACTTTGGGGAGTGGATGAAAAAATTATACTAAGATCCCGAAAGGCAAAAGTGATAGGGATACATTTAGGCATACAAAGCATAGAGGAACATTTTTAAAACATAGTCAATAAAGAGCATGACGGAATTCATATAAGATTCTCCACAATAGACCACAGTGGCAACTGTCTAGTTACATGAGGAGTCTGTATGCCAAAGGCCACACCCATCACCCCACATTGGCTTGCAAAGTGGCTTGCAAGTCCCTTCGGTTCCATCTTTGGAACGGCTTTTGCCATATATGCAGAAGGTAATTTACTTTCTGAGCGATTGGATTGTCAGTGGCAATGTTTAACTCCAAGGGGTCAATTTGGCATCCAAACTCGAACTTTGAAAACTCCCAGGAAAGACTTCTTCTTTAATTTGTTTCGGAAGTTGATCATCAAAATTAGAAAACATACTGGCAATCCCAGGAACAAACGGCTGGCCAGGCATTTAGCGAAAAAATATCTCTTGGATGTTCTTGAATACTTGTAGCCAATTAAATATCCGACTTACACAGGATATGAAACACTGAAATATGGTTTTGCTCTTGGGTGACCAATTGTCAGGGATTACTGAAACGTGTTGCGTCTACTTTTTTTAGGCAGGATGTGAAATATTATCCATAACGTTTGGAAAGAGGCTCCACATTTCGGAAAATGAATATTGATTTCTATTTTGTGGTAAATCCTGACGCTGATATGGATCAAAACGAAATTTAATCCTGACACGTCAGATCTACTGGAAAGTAACTGGATATTTTGTATGGAATTTTGAATGTCCCCCGTCTAGAATGGTGCAAATTTGAATAAAATTTTTGCTTCACAAAATATTTACTATTCTTGTCTATATCAGCGCTATTTGCCATCTCCGAATTGCCACCACCACCAGTCGAGTATTGCTTTATGATTTATTGAATACAGCCAACAGCGAATGTCTCAGTCGGGATGTGGACGAAAAAAGGAGAAAGGACAAATAAATAGCACCACCATCACACCAGCCCGACTTCGATGACCGTTGCCCAGCACCATCACAAGAAACAGCAACCATTCTGATATCTTTCTTGAAATCTAAGGAGCAGCAGAAAAAGAATCTTAGGACCATGCCAGGAGAATTGTCCTTACTTGTTCGCCTCGGTTACAAGAAGGAACACATAAATTTAACAGACCAGAACAAATTGTTTTAGTCTAGCCAGAATCAAGAGCTCCTAAACGAGCAATTGAATTTGCTATGATAAAGGAGTGGTCGAATTTTTCTGGTTCTCAACTGGCCAACTCTGGACTTCTTGATATTAAATAAATGTCACCGGAGATACGGTTCAGTGTCGGGACTAAGAGACAAATTGCCATGAAGACGTTAAGTCGCTGGCAATCTTCGTGATATTTCATTACAAAGATGTGGAGTCAATTGTTTTTCTGGATTGATGGCAAACGGATTATTTTACTCATTGTGTTACTTAATCACAAAAAATCGCTTCGGGTAGTTGCCATTTAGAACTGAATCCTGAAGAATTTCCGTTCAAAGTAGATATTTGAGTGAAGACAAAGAATATAACAATATTACAAATCTACCACATTGAATCAAGCACGGACAAGGATAAAATAGAGAAAGAGTAGAATACATTTCCCGGGGACAATATGAGAGAATATTTCTAGGGGAATATTCATAATTCTTACATATTACACGTACGTACATGTCAGAATAAAATAATAATGAATTTGAAATCGCAACTCCAGGTCTCGGAAGCCTACCATTGACGGTTTTGAAGGTGAGGGTGAGAAACACCAATGATATAAGGATATTGACTTGAAAGATCTAACGCTAGAAGTGTTGATCCATTGTGAAAAATCTATGCACACCAGCAAGGACTAGCGACAATTATAGCCGCAAATTGTCAATGAATTCAGAGCTAAGAAAATTTTTAGGGTTCAAATAAACATGTCACTCTCAGTGAGTCAAGTAGAGCAGGCATGATTTAAAGAGCGCCGGTAAAGAGTGCAGTTTTTTTATGAATCGAAGAATTCAGTACATACTGCATATATTGCGAAGGGATAGGTTATTAGAGCCACATACTTAACCTATTTCATTTTTAAGGTTTTGTGTAAAACAAAACCTTATTAAAATCGATTCAATGTATGTCTGTCTGTCTGTCTGTCACACGCACTTTTCTCCAAAACGGCTAAACCGATCCGAACGAAATTTGGTGGACAGATGGGAGCTATGAAATCTCACGCATACAGCGAGTGGCATAAATTTAGGTGGAGTTTAAAGGGGGGCTCCCCATACATGCGAACGGCGGATTCAAACATTTTTTTCACCGGATATAGTTGTGTAGGGTATCAAATGTAAGGTCTCGATTTGTACTGACATTAGTTTTGGCATAAATTGCAAAGTGCGTGAGTAAGGAGTCAAAATGTACGCACTTGAAGTGAGACAGGACTCATTTTCGGAAACTACCCAACCTAAAAAAAATTAGGGTGATGCGCCTAGATGAAATCTGTGCTAAATTTCATGGAAATCAGGCAATTAACGCCAAAGTTATAGCAGTTCAAACTTAGCAATTTCGCGCGAATTTACTGCTTCCAAAGCCATGCAAATAAGATGCTGACTTCATAATTAACGAGAATAATTGAAATTCGAGTGAAATATTAAAATTCCATTCAAGAAGAATCTAATTCCCCCTAGCCCTTTTTAAGGTTTTGTGTAAACACAAAACCTTATTAAAATCGGTTTACTGTCTGTCTGTCTGTCTGTCCGTCTGTGTGTGTGTCTGTCTGTCTGTCTGTCACACGCATTTTTCTCGGAGGCGGTTATAGCGATTGACACCAAATTTGGTAGAAAGGTGGGAACTGTGAACGCTCACGCATACAGTCAATTACATCCTTTTACGTCCAATTTAAGGGGAGGTCCCCATACATGCAAAAGGGAGGTATAAAATTTTTTTTTCATCAAGTGTAGTCACGTGGGGTATCAAATTAAAGGTCTCGATTAGTACTTTTCAAAGCCGATCTTAGTTTTGACAATCGTTGGAAGGGTGGGGTGCGCGGGGGGTTGTAAGTGATCACGTCTTTAAGGGGGCCATTCTCAGAAACTACCAAACCGAAAAATCTGAAAAAAATCAGGGGGCTGCCACTATATGGTGCCTGGGCTCCGAAATACCTAATAATAGTATATTACTACAATTTTTTGTAATTGGTTAGAAACCCTCCTTAAGTTCATCCTAGTACCATGAGTGATGCAGTGATATAGGTTATAATATGGAGCATGATCAAGTTTGGTGGAAATCGCACTATTACTAACAAAGTTATAACACCTCAAATTTGTTGCTTCTTTGAAAATTGAAGACTTCATAGTCAATATCACCGGAAAGTGGATACTCTCACATAATATATGGATATATTACGTGCTACGTACTAAGAAATACACAAAACCTTTCGTAACTGAAGCGTCCAGCTTCCGGTTTCCCGACTTGTTTATATTTGATGTTGGTTAAATTGTTGGCATTTGCTAATAATATTAAACTCAGAGTGTGAAGCGTATGAGGTTGAAAATTATCAATACAGGGCTTTCCATCAAATTATTTATTTAGATCGCTTTCTAGTAAAAAAAGAGGGCAGTGGAATTTCTAGCTATATTATACGGAGCTGTCGTGCACTCGTCGCTACTCACATCGTTTTCTTTTTCTTCAGCCTTCAGTTCACAAGCGGGGTCGACTCGTCGTGATCGGTTTCGTCATTTTATTTTATCAAATGCCTGATCAGGATGTAATCTCGAGACCTTTAAATCCAGCATACATCCCATCCAGCATATTAAGCCACCATTGTTATGGCCGGCTTTTTGGTTGCTTACCATTGCTTTATAGTCGGCCAAAACTCAGAACTATAGAGAGCGACAGACGGACGACATTGCAGTAAATTTTAGATTTGCGACGTGCGCTGACACGTCGATCACAAAGAACACCAGTTGGGGAATGCTACTTCATCTAGATTGCATTAATGCGTGAAACACTTTCATTACGCAGTTCTCCATTGGCTGATAGCATTGACTCGACATATTTAAATCGCTGAGTTCTGGCAATGGCAGTAACCTGCCCTTCGAGATATTTAAATCGCCCAGTTCTAGCAATGGCAGTAACCTGCCCAGAACTGAGCGATTTTAATATCTCGGGCCATAAACCAATGGAACTACGTTATGCTCTTCACATAGGGAAACACAAAACCTTTTATACCTGAAGCGTCCAGCTTCCGGTTTCCCGACTTGTTTTTATTAAATTATTTATTTATTTTATTAACCACAATACACAAAACAATACACAACAGAGCCAAAGGACCCACGTGGTAGACCGTTATAGGGTCGCAATATTCTCGGGATCGAGATGAAAGAAGATGTCGACGTTCGCGATGAGTACTTCAAAAGTGTCCACATTACATGTACTTCGAGAGGCGATGCTGAAAATAATGTCGGAGTTGGCAGAGAAGCCAATCAGCTAATTATAGAGTTTGAGGTTCCTGGTGAATGTACGTTGTAGCGCTCCCAGAGCGCGACATTGACGGTTGTGCAAAGTTGACCAGACTACACAGCAATAGTCAAGAATGTGAAGGGAGTTGAAAAGTGTTAGGAAGGACTGAATTGAGGTAAAGTCGGAGAAAGAACGTAGGATAAAACCAGACATTTCGGAAGCTCGATTAGTTTACACACAGGTTTTGAAAGGAGGTCCGCAATAAAATAGATTGTTCCCCAAAAGAGTAGGGAACAGATGTGGGGGGGGGGGGGGGGTTAAGTGAATAACACATTTAGTGGAATTTAGTGTCGGCTTATTAACTAAGCACCAACGGAGCAAAATATCAACTTTTACTGGAAGGGAGCACAGTGCTGCGGAGAGGAAACAGAAGTAAATAAATAGAGGATACTGAAGTAAATAATTTAAGATCGTCAGCGTACAGCAAACACGGACAGGTGAGGAAAAAAAACGGAGATAGTAAAAGGCCAAGTATGGACCTTTGGGGAACACCAGAGGAAGGAGAGAAGGAACGGGTGTCCATGAAAAGAAACTCTTCATGAACGATATTAGATGTTGGAAGAAAACCAAGAGATGATTGAGGGCGACGGGGGCTTGAATAGAAAGAGTTTGGAGAGGAGAACATTGTGGTGCACGGCATCAAAGGCTGTGGCGAAACCGGTATAAATACCGTCCACCTCTTGTCTTGAGTTAGGGCATTTAGCAACGAAGTTCGTAAAGACCAAAAAGTTTGAAGCAGTAGCTCGATACATACTGTTCTTTCACAATTAGGTGACCGAAGTACACGGTAAGCCAGTCGTAGACATATCTCTGGGAAATTTTGGGCTAAGACGAGAGAAAAGAGATGGGAGGGATAATGCAAGCCTGTTGCAAAAGATGAGAAAAGTAGCATTTTTGTAAATGTTTGTTGAAGATAATACACACATCGAGTGTGTAAGATTACCAATGAAGAACTCGCATGAGAAAAAGAATGGCGAGAGATTCGGAGCAGCCTGGATCAAGAAGAGGCGTAGTAGGCACAATGGTTGAGGGAGGAAAGAAGAAACATAAGTAAGAACAGAGAAAGTCACACGGTTGTTCTGGAATCAGCACAGTTGATGGAAGAAGGAAAGGATTGGGTGAGGTCATGGGACTGGCGAGTGTAGGACCAAACCGGTTTCAAGTTACCGCGGCGCTCAACAAGTATCTCTTATGCGTTATTTTAATTATCGACTTCCTAGTGGAACGCATAACTTTGAAATGGGCAAGGCTAGTGTTATTCTTTGGAGTCCGAAACTTCTTCCGCAAAGTATATTTCAGACAGATTACATCCGTTGTGAGCCAAGTTCGGAAAGAACGAAGATAAGCAGGAGAAGAAAAAACATAACAGCACAGGAAATCAGACAGGATATTATAAAATGTACAAGAGATTGATCACACGTTGAGTTTGGTAATATGTGATCTCAGCTGATAGACCCTAAGACTGAGTTGAGATCGTCAAAGTTGGCTTTCCTGAAGTTGAACAGAATTACACGCGATTTTGACGTCTGAGTTTTGGTTTAAATTCAAATGAAGTGTGGTGAGCGTCAATCGTTACATACAGGGATGGCCGGCGAAATAGAGCTGGCGCTCGGGGAGGTTGAAAAAGAAGAGATAAAAAGTGCGATCCAAAATGTTTTGGGGGTGTTGAAATTCAGGGCTGAACAAGCGTTTATAGGCGAGAAAAGTAGAAGAGGAGAGTGGAAGAATTTGTTGGAAGGAACAGGAACGCCAGGATGATTATACCAGTTGAGCATGGGGAGAGGAATTTGACAGAAAGGAGTTCCGACAGCTGTGAATGAGTACCTGAGTACATTGCCTCCTGCAGGCTATCCTCTAGTGTACCTTTACGGTCTTGAATGAAGTGCTCTAAGACAATTCAAGGCTCCGATTCAATTGGATTGTTGTACCAACGATTATTATTATTATGTACTAATATGCAACATATTCACCTTTTCTTCCATTTTTACACCCCTTACCCTTCGCAATATACTTCTCCCAATTTCGTTTTACTCTTCCCCAACATTCTCATCAACCATTTATAATTTTAAAAATCAATCATTTCGTTTTATTTATAAAAGCCTACCACCTGTTCCCTCTCCTTAAAAATTCTAAGCCTCATTTATATATTTATCTACAAATTGTTGATTTGTATATAATAACAATGTTCGAATATTGCATGACCGGTCAAAAGGATCATCTAGCTTGGACTTAAACTTGACCGGCTTATGTATTTCGGAATGGAGAGCTAATGGTTGATCTGGTTGAGGCGAGTAGAAATACACTTCGCACGAAAATTGGCGGGACCGGGACAGGCTGAGTGATTGAACAGCTCAACCGGGGAGTTGAGTTCGTTTAGTGAGGGAGAATATAAATACACTTAAAGCGAAGGAGCCAAGGAGTTCTGTTTGTGTTTGTGTATTTAATTGTAAAAGAAAACGGCGTATTGGTGGATGCCGACTTACGCGGCGAATGGTACTTTTGACCAAGTGGGTACAGGGACATCTCAGATTTCAGTGAAAGTTTTCTAAGCTGCTGAGAGAAGACTATCAAAAGTAAATAAGATTTAGGCGAACGATTCCAGTAGTTATTGCACTACCGGAGTTAAGTTTGAAAAAGGAAGAGGCAGAGGATTCAGCCGTTTCAAGACGAATTATATTCTAAATCAATACCAATCCCGTTACTTTCCCATACTATGAAGATTTTTGAAAGCATTCTTGACAACCATATTCGCGAAATCGTTGAAATAACCGTGAATCCACCCGGATTTGTCAAAAACTGCGGAACTACTGACGCAATACACGCTGCGCTGTTACTCATGGAGAAACACCCTGAGAAATATCACCCTCTTTACATTGCATTTCTGAATCTAGAGACCGTGTGCCACACGAACTCATCTGGTGTGCTTTACGTCAACACGTGCCAGAAGAACTAGTGCGCTGGATTCAATTGCTCTACCACGATCCGAAAAGTAAAGTTCGAAGTATGGTGGGTGTATCAAAACGGCTTCGTGTCTCTGTTGGTGTTCATCAAGGAAGCACCCTCTTACCACTCCTCTTTGTTCTTGTTGTGGACACCGTCACACGGGATATCCAACGTCCAGCGCCCGACACACTGGATTGATCGCCTCATGCAACACGGTCTCAGATTGAATCTAAACAAATCTGAATTTTTGAGACCGATCCCCATGAAACAGGCACAATCACTGTCAGCGGCGTTGATCTGCCTAGAACTGAGTGATTTAAATACCTCGGGTCAACGCTATCAGCAAAATTAGAACTGTGTTATGAAATTGCTTCACGCCAGAAATTACGATTTGCCAGCTAAAAGAATCTGACGATAGAGTGGTCGATCGAGTCAAAATATTGATTAGGACAATAGAGGCAAACGCGTAGATGAAGAAGGATGTGGTTTCGATAGATAGTTTCCTCCAAGGATCTAAACACATTAGGTGAAATGAAAATTTGGATGGTGACGAATTTGCCGGAGGTTAATATTGTCGTGCCTATGCCGAGACATGCTAGAGTTGAGTTAGGATGGTGTTGGTCGGTTCGAAAGAGGTTAAAATTGCGAAATGCAGGACTGTGACGGTAGTACAGCCTGAATTTACAGAGGAGCACTACTTGCGGGTTGTGCTTGGCAAATCGGACCGAACTTATGTCTACGAGCCTAGCCGACTAAAGAGTTAATGCTCAATTCAATGATTTCAACATCCTCGATTAGATGCCAGGAGGTTTATAAACATGTTGAACAACTTCATAAACTGTCGAGATTGTTCAGCAAACTGTCGAAGGTCAGGGATAATCGGGTTCTTGGGTGATCTAGAAGTCGGTACGTTTGGATCGCCGCTGTGGAGTGCGTCGGTGAAAGAAACAGATGCCCGCGTGGAAGAGGGCGTTGATATCGTGCTTTCGATGATCCGGGATGGAATGGCCCGTTTGTGAGCGTTCCTTTTCATCATAACTTTGACAAAGTTAGGGCTCTTCCGGTAGTTTACGGGGTGGTCGCTTGTCCCGCAGTTCACGCACTTGGGACTTTTGTCCGGCGCACCTAGGAGCGCCATCTGGCCTGTGCTTGGTGGTTGTGCCCACATTGGCTGACAAGCATCGCTTCTCTTTACTTTACTTTTTCTACTTAAACAATACGTTTAAACGTATGCCACACAAGCTCATCTGTTATCCTTTCTTTTTTCTGCTATGCACATGCTCTATGCCGACGATGTTCTCCTGGCGTCTCATAGCAAAGCTGATCTCGAAGAGCTTGTTCAAAAATGGAACGGCCGCCTCATATAATACGGTATCAGACTGAACCTGAATATAACAGCATTTTTGATTGATTGATACCAATGACACAGGCACTATCAGTCTCAGCGGCAGTGGCCTCCCCAGGACTGAGCGATTTAAATATCTCAAACCAATCAGCCAATGATACACTGCATTAGGAAATTGCTCTACTCATCAGCACAACTAGGATGAAAACTGGCGTTCTTTGCATTCGTCACAATTCAGAATTTACCGCTGCGTCATTCGCCCCATCGCCTTCTATCTTTATGATACTATAAAAGACAATAAACGGCATCACACGTTAATGGGGGCATTGGGCCAACGGCGTAACACGCCATGATTACATCCGTAATTGGGACATTGTCCAGATTGGGGCCTCTACTAGCACCCGTTTGAATATGAAAGAGGTAACTACCCTGGAATCCTTCTACAGTTGTCTCTGTGAATGCTTTGGCTTTGTCCTCATTACTTTTAGCCCAATTCCCTATGGGGACGGGGATGTAAGCTATCTGGTCTGTTGATCGTTTTAGCTACTATACACATCGAATAGTCTCTGGAGTTAGAAGAAGACAACTCGCCCTGACACCTCATTCTCCATAGGCGCCGATTTAAGCAGTTTTTTGGTTTCATTGTATTTGCTTCTCACTTGGGGAGACCGACATATGTGTTCTTTTATCCTGCAAAAGTTCTAAAACTATCGATGAATGAACGCCCTTGGGAGAATTTGATGTTACTGTAGAGGCGGCTTTCAGTATTATTTCGTTGAAACACTCAAGTATTTCATAGAAGTTAAATTTGCTCTTTGAATGTCCAGTGAAAGACCATTACCGATTTTCTAGCAACCTAGTTTACCGATTATTGCACTTTAGCTTATTTCGTATCGTGATGATGGCAGGAGAGTGGCCTGATGATAGCTTATAGACTAAGCTCCAAAATCGATTCGATCTGAATTTCTGTTAATATCATTCGTCCAGAAAATAGGCTGACTTGCTGAAACATAGTCAAGTTTACTGCCTCATAGAGTTCTTTACCATTAGAAGAGACCAATCTTCAGCAAAAGTGGGAGTACCTAACATTTCTATCTAAAATTTAACTTATATTGGTTGTTCATGACCAAAATAACGAGAGCGGAGCTTTACGAAATTCTGACAAATTTGCAAATTCGACCACGCAGATCTGCCAGCACCAGCGCAATTCAACAGCTGAAAATTTTATAAAATTTTAACAAAGTATTGACATAAGATCCATTTTTCAAAAGAAGAACTCATTAAATGACTAACTTATTTCCACAAGAAATCGAATCACGAAAACTCAATCTATTTTGTTTTGAATCAAAGATCCATTAGCGAAGAGGAAGCTGCCGCAATTACTGTTTGTTTTCGGAGTTCCTTCTATAGTTTAAATTCGCCTCATTTTCGGGACAGAGGAGAAAGAAAATTAGAAATTGAAATGACGGAATTAATATTAACAAAAGAAGGAAAAACGCCTCGCAAAAGGTCGTATTTGTAGATACTTCTGGAGGACAATCAGTTTAGGAAAGTTAGCTCCAGGACAAACAGCAACAGGAAGCGAGACAAAGAACCACTTTTACTTGGGGAACAAAACGTGAAGCTAACAAAGCTTGAATGTGAAGTCAAGTATAAGTAGAGTAAAACCTTGGAAACTAATTAAGAAAGTACTCTCAACTCTTTGCGACATCCAAAGTAAACTTTGGAATCTGAATTGATCATATTATCAAGAAATTCACTATTGTAGATAATGCGATTGATTGGAGATCTAGACTATCCTCAAATTGGGAAGACAAGCTTTTGCATTGCCCTGAGCTAACAAGATTCGGCAATACGAGACGGTCCTTAGGGCAATCTATTATACATTAGCTATGCCATACTCTGGATCTTCAGATGTACAACCAACTTCCCAACTGAATTAGTGCAGAGACTGCCTATTGTCCAAATGTCCCAGCACAGACTGCAGCAGGAGGCAGCTAATTTAGCAGTATTGACTTTAAATCCACTCCTTCATACCCCCCCCCCCCCCATCACTCCTAAAAGATCACCCATTTCTTTTTCTTTAGCCTTTGTTTCGTTCACAAGCGGGGTCGACACGTGAACGGTTTCCCCACTTGGCTCTATCGAATGCCTGGTCTAGGTGCAATCTTGAGGCTTTTAAATCCCCATCCGGCGTATCAAGCTGCCGTTGTTTCGGATTGCCTTTTGGTCGTTTACCATCGACTTCGATGTTCAGACCAATCTTAGTAAGTGAATTCTCATCAGCGCGAACTGCGTGGCCGTACCTTCAAAGACGCCTCCCTCGCACTTTTTCCACGATCGGTGCAACCCCATAACGATCGCCTACATCGGTATGTAGGCTACGGAATCCGGTGTTGTTTGGTCACCTCGCCTAAACACGGTCGCCTCCCTATCGAGGCAGTTTTGATGTAACTCCTTAGGTTTCTTGTGACTTATGATTATTAAGTCGATGAATTTGGCAGCGTTTGTCCGTAGTCATCAGTTGGCAGGACCTCCAACTCGGCGATATCCTGGTTGCTATCAAATACTCAACCCATCACTCCAATATGCCCATATGGTCGGAAATCGAATTTCGCACTATATCTGAGCAGGTAGAGCATCGAGGTGTATATGGCTTCATCGTGTTGAATTATTAGAAGATCTTGCGCAGCTCATGCGATAGCTTGTTGTGTTCCTTCAAGTAACACACCTGCTAGTTCTTGCAGGCTTCTCCGCTCGACGAAGTTTGCGATAGGTCTCTGTGGGTGCTCGCATTCTTTCCGGTTGCTCCTTTGATTCGATATCACTTTCTCCCGAACTTATACTACCCTTCGACCGCCAACATATAGTAGAGATTGTGAAATTGAAAAGTTACTTGCAAATCCAAGAGGATAAAATCTAAAATTTATTCTGAAGCTTTTGGAAATCAACCTGTCGAACAATTCAAAAAGGGTCCTTGACAATGCAATTACTTGAACCACAATGCAAATTTGGTAGTTTTGTTCAACTTATTATTTATTATATATCACAGGCAATTGACTTAGATATACATTTATGATGTTTCTTTATTACTAATTAATAAAACACTGCAAGTTAATTAGCCGAAATTTTTAGGATTGCAATGGTTTATTTAATTATTTTAGTACGGAATCTGAGCTTTTTACATTTTATTTCCACCACCATGATCTTTTTAATTATTGGAAGTTATATTTCAATTATAGTATAAATCATATCCTGCTATAGTTATGGTGATAGTTCAGCACTATAACTGTTTCGATTTCCAATTCATTATTCAAATTATGAAGAATATTTTCTACTTAAACCTGGGGGTGGTTACTGCGACGACGATAAATTGGTCGGAACGTTAATCGCCATTTCATTACGAATCCATTCTGAATATTCACGAACGTCGATATGGACTTGTGTGTCCTTTAAAAAACACGCCTGCTGCATTGTTGCCAGCCCTACTAGGACATTCGCTTGGGTGTCCACTAAAGGTGCTCCTGCATCACCGAAGCATGGCACTGTTTTGTTTGGCGAATCTAAACAAATATTTCCCATCTTCACAAAATGAAATCGAGCGCATTGTGTAAGTGGTTTTACGACCATTGTCCCAGCGTTTAAAGCTTTGGCATAAAATTGACCGCCTGTTACTGAAATTAGAAAGGTAATGTTAGTGTCAAATGTTCATTTGTTCATTTATATTATATATTTATAATAATGCAAACGTTACAATTCCCGAATAATTACTAAAAGAAATTTATGCCTTCAAATAATCAAGAATTAGTCTACCGTTTCATGCCTTATTGGAGCACAATAGTTTCAGAATTAGATACACATATTCACCCCAACACAATTGCATCACCATCCTAAGATTTTTATCTTTTACTAACTAAGCGTAATTAAGTAGTACTACGACGTGCGCCATCATCATCAACGGCGCAATAACCGCTCTGCCTTAGTAAGGACGTCCCGATATTCTGGGTTTACGCCGAGATCCATTAATTCGATGTCAATAAAAGCTCTCTGGCATCCTGGCCTATGCCATCGCTCCATCTCAGGCAGGGTTTGTCTTGTCTTTTTAAGGTTTTGTGTGAAACAAAACCTTATTAGAATGGTGACGGTGTCTGTCTGTCCGTCTGTCCGTCTGTCTGTCTGTCTGTCTGTCTGTCTGTCTGTCTGTCTGTCTGTCTGTCACACCCGATTTATTCGGAAACGGCTAGACCGATTGTCACGAAAATTGGTGAGAGTATGTAATCTGGTGATCCCTTTACATGCAGTAAGTGGCGCCAACTTGCGTTAAGTTTAAGGGGGGGCTCTCCGTACATGTGAATGGAGGGTGCAAATTTTTTTTTCACAGAATGTAGCCAAGTAGGGTATCAAATGAAAGGTCTCAATTAATACTTTTTGAATCTGGTTCAATATTTGATATTAGATGAAACATAGGGGAGTAAGGGTTGAAAATATGACCCACAAAAAGTGTAACAGGTCTCGTTCTCAGAACCTATCCAACCGAAAAATCTGGAAAAAATCACAGTGGTGCATCTCTACGAAATCTAGGCCTCAAAATATATCCGGTTCCGATATCTGCACAAATAAAGTTAATAATAGTATATTTCAATATTTTAGAAATTTACCCGGCACCCCCCCTTATGTTCATCCCAGAAATACAAAATTTGGCATGAGTGTAACGAAGAATATAATGCACAGTTTGGTCAAGTTTGAAGAAAATCCAACTATTATTAACAAAGTTATTGGGAGTGAAACTTTACAATTTTTTGTGAATTTCGTGCACTCTACAACCCGCATGACGTCATCATCACATATCAATTCGTCAATACCACAACGAAATGAGTTGTTATGAATTGGGTGGAAAAGGATTATTTTGTTTCAGTTTTTTAGTCATTTGTCAACCAGACATATGTATATGTAGGTATATAATATATGCGTGCTAATGAACTTTGCGGCTAGTGCCTAATTCAGATAGATATAAGACGTAAATCGGAAATATGGGTACGATAAATTTAGATATGTGCATATATGTGTACAGCAGGTAATAGGCAGTTTGTTTGTTTAGGGTGAGCGTGATATCTATGGCTCTAATATGTACGTATGTCTCGTAGTTTGGAAAAATATGAAGGATTATGTTGTATTTGTAGCTATATACGGACAGAGAAATGTGCGTCTCTTACATAAGATGAACACAAAACCTTTATACCCGAAGCGCGAGCTTCCGGTATTCCGACTTGTTTTTATACTGTCCACCGCAACCTATAGAGCCGGATTTTATTCACAACCAGGCGGTGGTATCGCTCATAGATTGCATCGTTATATAGACTACAGAATCGTTCATCTTCATGTAGGAAACAAATAATTCTTGGGAGGATTATTCTTTCGAACGCAGCCAAGAGTTCGCAATTTTTCTTGCCAAGAACCCAGGTTTCCGAGGAATAGAAGAGCACTGGGAAGATAATTATTTTCTATAGTAGCGTTGACCCCAGTGTATATAGACTAGGCAAGGTAATATCAATACGAAACTTCAACTTGCTGATGACGTCACTTGGAGCGATATAATGGGCAGCGAAATTTAATGAACATTTTGTATCTCTCGAACTATTCTAACATCTCTGTCTATGAATAAAGTTCATAGCTTTGAAAATCGGTAGAAAAGAGATATTCCATTTCGAAATTCCAATTTGGCAAAATGATCACAGATTTTTAAGGTTTTTTTGTAAAAAAAAACGTTATTAAAATCAGTTTACTGTCTGTTTGTCTGCCTGTCGGTCTGTCTGTCTGTCTGTCTGTCCGTCACACGCATTTTTCTCAGGGACGGTTATAGCGATTGACACCAAATTTGTTAGAAAGGTGGGAACTGTGAACGCTCACAAGTACAGTGAGTTACTTCCTTTTACGTTGAATGTAAGGAGGGGTCCCCATACATGCAAAAGGTATATGTAAAATTTTTTTTCATCAAATATAGTCATGTGGGGTATCAGCTTAAAGGCTTCGGTCAGTGCTTTCTGAAGACGGTGTTAGTTGTGACATTTGTTGGAAAGGTGGGGAGTGCGGAGGGTTGAAAATGATCATTTCTTTAAGGGGGTTATTCTCAGAAACTACGCAACATCAAATTCTGAAAAAAAATCTGGAGGCTGCCACTATATGGTGCCTGCTCCGAAATACCTTCCATACCGATATCTGTTCAAATAAAGTTAATAATAGTATATAACTATATTTTTTTGTAATTGGCTGGAAACCCCCCTCCTTTAATTCATCCTAGCACCACGATGTAGGCTATAATGTAGAGCATGATCCTATCAAGTTTGGTGCAAATCGCACTATTACTAACAAAGTTACAGTATGCCAAAGTTGTTGCTTCTTTGAAAATTGAAGAATATGAATGTCAATATCCCCCGAAAGTTGATACTCTCACATAATATATGGATATATTACGTGCCACGTACTAAGAAATACACAAAACCTTTCATACCTGAAGTGTCCAGCTTCCGGTTTCCCGGCTTGTTTAATATTGCGACCAAAAATAAAGTCATAACTAAAATTTATTGTTAGTAAATCGAATACTGCATTTAATTACGAACATCACAGCAAATTAATAAATAGTTTTAAAAATTTTTCTTTCTTAGTGGCCGGTTGCGGAGGTAAATAATTTAGGGTGCAGTCATTGGTGTCGTCAAAAGATAAAAGACACAGTCGCTCCTTAATGTCGTACTTCGATTTTGATAGTTGTTGCAGCACAGAATGCACGATTTCCTGATTCAGTTTTATCTTTGCAACCCATTTCTTTAGTGACAGCTCTGCTGAAAGTGCTACTTTTCTCTTGTATAGAAGCCTGTATGCTCGTGGTCCAGTAGAGCAAAGAGAAATGGCAGAAGAAATATCCTGAGTACTTCAATGCATCTTTTTATCGGACTTCCTATTTTCCGAGTTTGCCCTTTCTTAAAAATACCCTTCACTGAAGAAATAGTACGTTCTGCCTTCTGTAGGGCGTCTAAATATTTTTTATTGCGTGCTTTGAGCTGCCTGTTTTCCCGTTCAAGCTCCAATATTTCCAATTCTTAGCTAGAATCGTGATCAACCCTGTTTTAAACATTTTATTTAGACTAGCCAAACAAACGTACTTCCATCCTAAAGTTAACTTGCTCTGTTTTGACCTGGGTGTCTTTTCGAGTCGGTCTAACAGGCGAAGCACTTTCTACTTCACTTTGACAATTTGCAATCTCTTCTTGCCTTTAATATAATTATCAGAAATTAAATTTGGACGTACTTGTTCAATTATTTGAGGAGTGCTAAGTCCACGATCAACTTAATGATGGACTGCATTATACCCAACTATTGCTTTTCGGTCACACTGCTCACAAGATGAAGGCGAGATAGCGTCTGAGGAATTATATTTCCATCTTTGGTGAAAACGTCTATCCTTTTTCTATATTTAAGTATGCCTTGAAGCTTATAATCTTCTTGGATAAAGTCGATCTTCCTACACTTTTCCTAAACTTTTCTCTATACTTCGCAAATTGTCTCATTCTTCGGAAAACGGGAGAATCTCAAGGTTCTTCCTCTTTTGACTTCATAACTATCACAACTATTTATCGTCCAACTCATCATTTTCAATTTTTCACAAACATTTGTCTTAAACACGATTGATAAAAAAATTAAAACCCCAAATTTTAACACTTCACAGTAAAATATTCGAACGAACCGAAACGGAGTACTCTATAATACGACACAATTGACGTCACTAAATTCAAATATAGCGGAAACGATGTTCGAATTATATTACCTTGTCTAGGCTGTGTGCAGAATAGAGTGTTCGACCCTGTGGTGAGACGTTTCGAGCGAAACAGATTCTGTTATCTGAAATAGGCTCTATTGGCTGTCAACAAATGTCTGCAGATTTCATCGTCGTAGCTGTTGTCGGTTGTGATTTTGGACCCAGCCAGGAGAAATTATCAACGGCCTCAAAGTTGTAGTCTTCCATCTTTATTGTTCTTGCTTATAGATGGTACTCAGCAACGTGATACCTCTATAATTGCTGAACTGCATGATATCTCGCTTTTCATGTATGGGGCTCACAACCAGTCGCGAGGCATCGATTCGCTGAGCGTCAGTTGATGAATCGCTTGGTGTAATAAGGCGCCTCCATATTTAACCAGCCCGGCTGTAATTCCATCGGTTCCTGGCGACTTATGATTTTTAAGCAGATGAATTGCACGGACTGTTTCCTCCACACATGGTGGTGATAACATTTGCCCGTCATCTTCAGTAGGCGGAACCTTCAACGCGCCGATATTTTGGTTGTTGAGCAGTTCATCAAAGTAACATACTCAACTTATCGCTCTAATATGTCTATTTTGTCGAAAATCAGATCTCCCTTTTGTCTCGACAGGATGAATATCGAGGTTTTTAATCTTCCATACTGCTGACTTGTGGGTAACGCTTCTATGCTGGGTGCGGTTGCTGCCTGTAATTTTTGATGACTTGTTGGTTCTCCTAGGCTTCTTTTTTCATTTTTTGAAATCACTTCCCTACTCAATGAAGTTCCTGATAGTATGCGGCATTCGTCCGTTCGATTGTTAGCTTATACCCATCGTCGAACCAGTCATTCCAACTTTTTGTCCATCCATCCATTTGCCCCTTATAAGTGCTACAGAGGACTCTGTTATGGGTTGCTTTAGGTTTTACTCTCACCTAATTGCCATAGGGGATTCGATGTGGTGTTGTCATTCGAGCTCGGAGCACTATACCATCGAGATAGTAGTTCGTAGCTAAGGGAGCCAAAGTATCGCCTATATACGGGTTCCCTTTCTAATTGACTGTCAAAATCTCCAGGTATGATTTTGATATCTTACCTGGGGCAAGCTTCAAAGGTTCGTTCTACTGCCTCATAGAGGCATCCTTCTCCGACTCTGCAGTCTCCTCTGTAGGGCCATGAACGTTATATTTAGAAATTTGACTCGCAAACACAGAGTTCATAACCGTTCACTTATATTTTCAAAGCCGATAACTGCAGATTTAATGTTTTAGCTGACTAGGAAACCCACTTCGAGCACACGATTTTCTGGATGACCCCTATAATACCTATAAAACTGGTCCTTGTCCAACGCATCTCCTTCAACGCTCTTACATAAGACATATATTGAGGCAGCTCGGCTAGTTCTTTGGTAGCTCCTTTTCGGTACAGGCAGCGCACGCTCTATTAAAAAATGCACAATTAGTTACTCAGTTTTCGTCGTTGGATTCGCAGTTCTATTGTCAATCCAGTCCGAGGCTCCTTGCGTGACTTCGTAACTTTGGTTTCCCAGGTATGGTTGTCAGATGTACTCAACCCCCAGCTTGGAGGACTAGTTGGTGCAATTGGCATTGGATAAGTTAGGGGGCTAAGATCTTTTAATATGAAAGATCCATAAGATCGAAAGCGTGTGCTGAGTGAAGTGCACCCCTACGTTCATGGGGCCTTGAAGAAATGAATAAATTGACCTAACTATTTCCACTTGAAGGTTGATTAGAGACTGCGAGTGTCAGATGAAGTGTCACTGCCAGATCACTGTTACTTCGAATTCAGTCTGACTATCGCAGGCGATCAGTCTGTAATACAAAGACGGAATCGTAGGAAAACGAATTAGACAAAGTTCAATAAACTTCTTGGTAACAAAGTGGAGGACAGAAGATCAATTGGAAACTCTGAATAGGACACTTCTAGAGTGCTTTGAAGAAGCTTGTTCTACATCCCGAGAAAAAAGCGGTAAAACGTTTCCTTGGTGGAACTGCGAACTGAAAAACTCAGGAAATCAACCAAAAGACTGAATCGAGGTTCTAAAAACAATAAGAATGAAGATTGGTTAAACTTCCGGAAATCACAGCGCGACTATAAGAGGTTCGATAAGTGTTCGAAATGAGCCTCTTTTAGAGCGTACTGTACGGAACTGGAAGGCGAAAGAGAGACTTCAAGTTTGTGCAGAGTCCTGAAAAGAGATACGTCAGCCAAGTTGGACTCTCTTAGAAAACCCGATGGAGCTTTCACGAACTCCAGATTGGAATCAGTACAGACCATCTCGAAAATGCCCCATCCGGAAGAACTGGTGAGAGAAGTAGCAAGACAAGAGTCGGCGATTCCTTCAACCCCATCAACATGTAAACATTGCGAGGGCAATTGGAACATTGCGAAAGCGTTTGTTACCAATGGAAAGGTGAGAGCTATTGTTTTCCTTTAAACCCTTCAGGGCACTTCAAAAGGTAAGAGGCGTTTAGAGCGATTGCTACGAAATATTTTTCTAGCATGTCTTGCTTTGGGCTATATACCAACTTCTTACCAGAAGGTTATGATAGTCTTCATACAGAAAGATGACTATGCTAATCCAAAGAAGAGAGAGGTCAGCTTGACATCATTTTTATTGAAAGATTTGGAAAGGTTGGGCGCCACAATCGTGGGAAAGTGTTTAGGTCGCACTCACTAAATGGAAACCAACATGCTTACCAACGTGGAAACCCTGTGAATGAGTCAGCTCTTCAGTCTTTGGGTTCAAAGACAGAGGATACAACTCCGAAGGGTTGGCACGCGATAAGGGTGTTCGTGGACATTGAAGGAGGCGTTTGAATTGTGATATCGCCAGAGCACATGGTATCGACGATACTTTAATTAGGTGGATCTATGCTATGCTAACGTAGAGATTGCTGTGTGGTGAAGTGAGTGTCGTTCGCTACTGAATAGCATAGAACATTGGAAGAGTTATTGGGTGAACAAAATCCAGTCCTGGATTTCTCGGGCTGAAGCTACCCTGAAACGTAGAGAGAATTGGAAAGTCTCAGAGATATGCGTGGCTGGATACACGGAGGTTTTCTACACCGATGGCTCAAAAACAGAACAGGGTTCTGGAGCCGGAGTCTACCTCTCGAATAAAAACCAGAAGTAGGCATTTCATTTGAGACAGTATGCAACGATTTTTCAAAGTGAAGTATATGTGCGTGGGTGATTGATGAGCGGTTGAATGGCAAGCGCATCGCAATCTGCAGCGGAAGTCTGCCAAACTGGCTCCGTTGAATAGTCCTTTGGCCACATTAAATAATCCTTCAGGAATGCAGAAACCGGTTAAACTCTATTTCTAGATCCAATATGCTGGAACAACTGGTTGATGTTGAAATTAAATCTCTGTAGCTTTAATAAAAACGGGTTCAATCTCGTGCATGCCGGGGCCGGAACTAGCGATTGGAGTATCTTAGCATTGGCTGAAGCGGCCTTTACGATCGAGGAACACGATTCTCAAAATGACAGGTGGCAGAGCCTAATAGTTGCTCACAAGATTATATTTTATGAAAAAACACATCCTTACTCACTGAATGTAAAGGGATTCGCAGACCACACCTTGTTACCAAATTTCCTCACAACAGGTTCAGCTGGTTCTGGGTAAATCGGGTGATACGGGGCCACACCCACACAAATAGTGAACCGAAGTTAATGCGGTTTTGTTTCCAGCAAAACGGATAAAATGGGGACCCTTCAAATGAGAAAAGCAAAATTAAAGGTACGGTACAGATAACTGGTGAGGATTGGCTGGCTTTGTGGCTAGTTCGGATACCTTTTTGTGGGCTAGGTATTCTCAACTCCGCGCGTCTTCAATAATTTCGAAAATTTTGCATTAAGGCAACGATGAGATTGCGTATCGATTGTGTGCTGATGTATGTATCTCGACTGTAATTTCAGTCACATGTGTATTGTGGTGCAGCTGCGGTTGTCAGGCTATATGGCGAGAAGATTCATTTTAGTGATCATATTGATCCATCATGAACAATTCACGTTGGCGCGACTCGTTAAGGCTAAACATTGCTAGGCTGTCATAGCGGAAGGGTCAAATCTCACTGGTGGCAGAGGGTGGCGACCACGTCGTCCTGGATGACGCACATAAATCCCTATATCTCAGCAAAGAGCTTGCCAGCACATAGCCATCTTTTTGAGAAATAGAGTTCAACAAATGGCTGAAAGAGCCAATTCATATATTTACCGTGCATCGCCTTCGATTTCTATTCATCGATCCGCTTTTGGTGTGACGCCATCTCAATCCGGGGATGAAAAGATCTATCCTTCAAGTTAAGTGGAGTTAGCCGGCAATCTGCCTTACAAACCGCCACATGCAAGAGAATTGCCGCTCTTTGCAGTCAGAAATTAGCACGTAGAGAGTCGAATCAGATCGATTGCAGTAAGAAATTAGCACGTAGGGAGTCCAACCCAGATCGGTTTTCATCCACGGCGATACATAAGTCAGTGAAGCATAAAGAAGAGATCCTGTGCACTTGTTTTGTTTTTCCTTGGAAGATGAGACCATCATCACCAACATAGCGTTGGCATGACCTTTTCAAAAGGCTTGAATTCGACGCTGTCCAGACTAAATTCACACCTTCCCAAATGAAGTTAACACTTTTGCAAATTAAATGCGCGACTTTTTAAATGAAATTTACCTTCTCTGAAATTAAATTTGCAGGTATAAAAGTTTTTCAGATTACGTAATACAGGGTGCGGCAGCATAACTTCCTTTTTTCAAAACTAAATAAAAACTATTGTATGCATCAGAAAATATTTATTTATTTTTTATAATGTAGGTACATGTCTAAAGTTTTTATTTACATTGTTTTGAAGATCAAATCTGTTAGGTGACGTCCCCCATTCTCCATACATTGCGTAAACCGATTTGTGGCGTTTGTCATGACTCTTGTTAGCATAGCAGGTGTTATGTTGGCAGTTTCTTCTTGGATGTTGGTCTTCAAACCTTGTAGGGTTCTTGGACGTTTCACATAAACACGGGATTTCAAAAAACCCCATAGAAAAAATCACAAGGGGACAGATCGGGAGAGCGTGCCGGCCATTCGCCTCTAATTGAGATAAGGCGCTCTGGAAAGTGTTCCCTCAAAACAGCCATCGATGCTCTTGAAGTGTGTGCTGTTGCACCGTCTTGTTGGAACCAAGTGTCCCCCAAATCCAAATTTTCTAGCCGTGGAAAAAAAAATTCTGTAGCATGTTTACATACCGGTCCGAATTCACTGTCACTGTAACCTCATTTTCCTCAAAAAACCAGGGACCAATAATTCCAGCTGAGGAAATTGCACACCACACTGTGACTTTGGTTGAATGCAAAGGCTTTTGATGCAATTCTCGAGAGTTGGTGTCAGCCCAGTAGCGCATGTTTTGTTTGTTAACCGACCCACACAAATGAAAATGGGCTTCATCGCTAAAAAAAACATTAGCACCCTCGGGAACGAAATCAAGAAGAAGCTCACACGCGTTCATCCGAGAATTGAAGTCACGTTCTGAAAGTTCCTGCACTATCACCATTTTATAGGGATAAAAATGAAGATCATCACGAAGAATTCTTCTCACAGAACGGCAAGGGCAGATGCGTGTTTGCGCGCAGGGCGCCGTGGCGATCGCAACATTGACGCTCTCACTGCTTCAATGTTCTCAGATGATCTAACGGGCCGAGGGACTCCAGTTGTTCCTTTTGTCGCACTTGCAGTTTGTCTGAATGAATTGATTTGCGGTCTGGGACGGGAGCCAACGGGGCTAAATTAAAGTGATTCCGAAATGCACGCTGTGTTGCAATAACCGAACATCCGCTTGAAAAGTAAACCTCAACGGCAAAGGCACGCCCCTCACTATTCCAACGCATGATGGCGACTGAACCATGTCGGGACAAAACTTTACAGTATCCTCTCTTGAACGAGACCACTAGCGCTCCGCTATGACATCAACTAACTGAGTGGCACGCATTTTAAAAAAGGAAGTTATGCTGCCGCACTCTGCAATTTAACTTGGAAATATGTTACTTTCGTTAGGAAAGTCGTTAACTTCTTTTTCTTTTTCTTCTTCTTCAACCTTCCCCTCCCTCCTGTCCCGTTCACAAGCGGGATCGGCTCGTTGTGATTGGTTGTGGCATTTTATTTTATGAAAGACCTGATCTGGGTGAACTCGTTAACTTGATTTGAGAAAATGTTAACTTCATTTGTGAAGGCGTAAATTTGTGCAAATTTAGCTAGGTATTACACCACTTAAAATTTATCAAACCGATGATAATTCGAAAAAGTATCAAACCGTTACTCCTATTGGTAACGATGCCAAGGACATAGATCACTAAATACCTAAGAATGTCTTTCAGTTTTAGACTATTTTTGTATAAAATATCGCAAGGGTATAATGGCCTTTTGATACCTCCAAATAAGTAAACTGTAAGTTCTAGGAAAATATGATATTAATGAACATATCCACAAAATACATTAAAGCGAGCTTATATACCTAAATATGGTAAATATATCATACTCACGTCTTCTCACGCCCCAACCGCTGACAGTAAGTATATGATTATCGTATCTCTTGTTGGTATCCCCGATTGGTGGCAAGCTTACTGGCGAAATGTACTCTGAAATAGGCAATCTTTTAGGTATGATCAAGTTGTTGCTGGCAAGTCTAAACTTATTTACGATTGAACTCAACTGCAACTGGGAGACTTAAAAGCGCTATATTGTCAAATTGAGCGCAAGGCTTATATTTGTTAAACATATTGATGGATTTGCTGGGCACTATAATTGTGATGCGGAAAGGTTCCAGTTCATCCAGGAAAATGTAAGCTCCGAGAAATACTTCAACATCATCCTTTCTGCAAAAGAATTTTTATCAATAAAGGCGAAAGAGTGACACTTATTAGCGAAAATCGAGGGCACAAGCTAGCCCTTTATGAGCAATCCCGTTAAGAGCACTTCGTGGTTGAAAATTATCCAATGGCTACCAACAAACCATCGCACATGCAGTTGCGTCTGTATATGCATATGTACTTGTACATATATCGATTTAAATCATTCAACATAAACCTTAAGCTTCCAAACTAACAAAACCAATTCAACAGTTTAGGACACTTATCCATTGTTTGTCCTTTCTGAACAGTTTAGATCAAAAAGACTAAACACAGTAGATGAAGGTCCCAAGTAACTGCGGGGCAAAAAATTATTTATTTGGTTTGAGGCTAAATCAAAGCCGTAGATGCATTCTTCATTTGAGATGTCTGTTCGCATTTAGGCTCTGCCATCCACCCTTATGGGAAGCTTTTCATCAATTTTTGTACCTTCTTTTGCTAAGCTATCCAATATGTCATTTCCCTCTATAACAAAGTGAATAGATTCTCAGAGTAGTTACATCGTATTGAATCTTCAAATTCACTTCAATCAATTTCTACACTCTTGAACGATTTTCTACATTCTTCAATCGCTTGCTAACCACTCAAGTTGGATATTGTCCCAAGCGAAAAGGAAACGACCAGGAGCTACCTCAGCCCAGGTACAAACCCATAAATCCGTTTTCGATTACTTTTGTCCCCTTCTCATTCTTATTCGAAAAGCAGGCTCCTGCTTCAAAACCCTATTTTTCCCATATATTATGCCTTCACTCCGTTGTTTCCCCGTGTCGTGCACATGACACCTGTAATACCCAAACATGCAGTCCTCGGCCTAATGATAGCAACATATACCCACATTACTATAGGGGCCTAAGCATTGATCCGAGGTATTTAAATCGCTCAGTTCTGGGCAGATCACTGCCGTTAACAGTGATAATGCCTGTTTCATGGGGATCGGTCGTCAAAAATTCAGTTTTGTTTAGATTCAATCTGGTACCGTGTTGCATGAGGCGATCATTCCATTTTTGGACAGGTTCCTCGAGATCATTTTTGCTATAAGATGCTAGGAAAACATCATCTGCATAAAGCAGTGTATCGGGCGCTGGATGTTTGATGTTCCGTGTGACGGTATCCATAACAAGAACAAAGAAGAGTGATGAGAGGGCGCTTCCTTGATAAACACCAATAGAGACACGAAGCGGTCTTGATACACCCGCCACACTTCGAACTTTACTTTTCGGATCATGGTAGAACAATTGAACTCAGCCCACGAGTTCTCCTGGCACTAAGTGTTGTCGTAGAGCATACCAGATGAGTTCGTATGGCACACGATCAAACGCTTTCTCTAGATCCACAAATGCAATGTAAAGAGGGCAATGCTTCTCACGATGTTTCTCCATGAGCAACCGCGCAGCCTGTATTGCGTCAGTAGTTCCACAGTTCTTGACAAATCCGGCTTGATTCACAGTTATTTCAACGAATTCGCGAATAAGGTTTTCAAAAATGCTTTCTAAAATTTTCATGATACGGGAGTAGTGGTATTGGAGAGTAATTTGAACATTCTGCTGCCCTTCTTTTTCTATATTGGAGCTGTAGTCTTTTCTTGCCATTCAGATGGTGTTCTTCCTTCCACACACAGTGTTGGGTCCCATCTCTTTTATTATTTTATTGCCTCCTCGACTTCAGCTGCGCTGACAGGGGGAACTGCTCCAAATGGCGGCAATGATTGTGGAAGTGAGGATGAGCAAATTCTTCAGTTGGCATCTGCTCGAAGTATTCTTGCCATATATCCGTTACGGCTCGACGGTTGGTAAGCAAAGTACCGTTCTTGTCATTAATCCAACAGAAGTGTTCGATATCCTGTACGTTCTTTACGGCTTTTAGCAAGTCGATACAGATCTCTCTCGCCATTCCGGGTGTCCACTTTATCGTAAAGATTTTTGTAATTTGAAATTAATGTCCATGTTTTTTTTTACAGTTAATATATAATTTAAGAAAAGAACTAGGGGTTTTTCCTTATACTGTAAATATTTTTATTTTTCTTCTGCATACAATTGTTTCGGAGACCATGTGCCTCCTTCCTCAGTGCCTAATCTGGAAACTAGCACTGAGAAAGGAGGCACGTGGTCTCCGAAACAATTGCAGAAGAAAAATAATATTTATAGTATAGGGAAAAACACCTAGTCCTTTTCTTAACTTATTTTTGTAATGGTCCGCTCAGGTGACAGCCATCGTTTTCTTCGTTTCCCGGTTGGCATTCTTATAAATTGGTCAGCGTTTTATCGTCGAGAAATTTGTGGTAGAGGCATTTTTTTTCACGGACCTTCATTTCAACATCGTCATTCCAAAGCCAAGTATCTCGGTTGATGTACCGCTTACCCGGCTTGGTGACCCCAAAGGTTGCAAAGGCCGTTTTGTGGATCGTGTCTTTCATTTGGTTTCATGATTCTTCCACATTCGTAATGGTCGGTAATCGTGTGAGTGATTTCATTAATGCTTTGTTGTCACGAAATTGCCACCATTCAATGCGCCGCAGGCCAGTACATTCCTCACGTTATTTTATTGGTGGCTTAATTCGCAGGACGGCAATCAACGGCCGATGTTAGGGTGCGATAGTCTCATAGGGCACAGTTTTCCAATCAGTGACGATGATAAAATGTCGACGCCTTATGAGAATATAGCCGATTTGTGCTTTACTGTTCCCACTATAAAATGTAGGTCATAGGTGTCCACAAAATCGATTATACGCACGTCACCCTCATTGCGCACGCCAAACCCCTTTCCCCCATGGCACCCAATACCGTCTGCCTTTTCACTAACGTGACCATTAAGGTCGTTGGTAATGATAATATAATCGTCAGCAGGCACGTTACAAGTCCTTTCATCGAGAATTTGCCAGAAGGCATTTTTCTCGGCATTAGGTCCGCCTGTCTGTGGTGCGTGCGCGGTAAAGAAGTGAATACTGCGATCAGCTGATATAATGGTGAGCTTCATGAGCTGGTCATCAAATCATTCGACTTCTTTAATGGCATCACGCAAACCCTCTGAGCTGGCAATGCCAACACCATATTGAGTGTGTGGCTACCAAAATAGAGAAATTTATAGCTATTTTTACTGCGTTCATGTTCGCGCTTATGACACACGACCATCGGGTTTCTTGTAGAGTGCAGTTTTCAATGGAGTTACTCGGTCTTTCCAATGAAGGTACCAATATGTAGCGTGCTCGGACTAACTTACTTACATCCTGACACCGTCCATGCGTCAAGAACCCTTCGACTGAGGTGGACACATAGCATTTTTCCGAGGTTTGTTACTAAATCCGATCAACTCGAAAAGTACAGGCAGCGACGCGCCAGGCACGGATGTTTTACCAGCAAGTCAGCAGGATGAAGCCTTATCCACCTTGATGCCCATTCTGCCGAGACAAAGAAGGAAATCTGATTTCTGACAGAATGAGCATATTGGAGCAATGGGTTGAACATTTTAATGAGCTGCTCAACAACGAAAATATCGGCGAGTTGGAAGTACCGTCAGCTGAAGACGACGGACAAATGGTGTCACCACCAAGCATAGAAGAAACAGTCCTTGCAATCCACAGGCTTAAAAACCATAAGTCGCCAGGAACCGATGGAATGACAACTCAATTGGTCAAATATGGAGGCGACCAATTGATGCTCAATGTGTGGGACAGCGTGCCAGTGAGATATCAGCAAACGATTAGATTTTCTCTCTGCGGCAAGCGATGGAAAAACTGTTGGGCTATGGACATCAACTGCACCATCTTTTCATCGACTTTAAAGCCGCCTGTGGTAGCGTAGTCATAATGCGCGAGGAGAGATAAAAGCAGCAGAATCACTCTCGAGACCATTCAACAACAGTCTAAGACAAGGGGATACCCTATCATGCGTCCTCTTTAACCTTGCCCTATGAAAAGTGATCCGTAATGCTGAAATAAATGCGGGAGATCCTCTTTAAGTCCACCCAACTCCCGGCCTATGCTGACGATATCGACATCATGAGAAGAGCGACGCGAGGCGTACAAACTCTCTTCACCCAGATCGCGGAAGTAGAGCAACATCTTCGGCTGCACATCAATGAAAGAAGGACAAAATATGTGGTGGCAACGTCAGCACCAAGAACCAGCCAACCTCAACATCAAACCGCACTGGTCAAATGGAAAGAACGAGAAGAATAAAGATAGGAGACTGCAACTTTGAGACCGTTGATAATTTCTCCTCTCTAAGGTCAGAAGTCACAACCGATAATAGCCTATTTCAGCTTACGAAAAGTGTTTCGCTCGAAATGTCTCACTGTAAGGTCCAAGCTCTTACTGTGCAAGACTATAATCTTGTCAGTCCTTATATATTCTTCGGAGACCTGGGTTCTTAGCAAAAAAAAATGCGAAATCTTGCCTCATTTGAGAGAAGAATCCTCCGAAGATTTTTTGACCCTGTGTATGAAGATGGATGATTTCATAACCTACATAATGACGAAATCTATTAGCGACACTGCAACCGTCTGGTTGAGGATAAAATCCGACTTAACAGGTTGCGGTGGGCAGGTCAACTAAGCCGTATGGATGAGGATGATCTAGCTCCGAAAGTCTATCTATGGTAGAAAAAGAGCGAGGCAAACCCTACCTGAGATGGAGCGATGGCGTAGGTAGGTAGGAGTTTGTAATGATAGCGACCTTATCCTCACCCATCCTGAAATCCACCCTGATGCGCTGAAGCACAGCAAAAAGTTCAGCCGCCAAAACTGAACTGGCATCGAAGGAAAAACTGAGACTTGCGTCCCATCCGGAAAAACCACCGCACAGGCAGATCCACCACCCACGAATGCAGCATCAGACGCCGGGACCAGAAAACCCCTTGATTTGAGGCTCTCCGCCGCCCTGCCATAGGCAGCCCCCGGCTGGGTTCTGCCACATGTGGTCCCCAAATCATACGACAGTATAACCTGAATCTTATTAGAGGTTGCGGGAATAATATTGCGAATTACAGTGTCAAACAAGCTGCTATTTTCAACAGTCAGATTCTGAATCACCAAATGATAGGTTTTGGGATTTCCTTCTTTCAATTTAGGAAATTCTTTGGCTGCTAGGAGAGGCCTTCTGAAACGGAGAGGCGGCTTGTTTTCCAAAGCAAAAATTTGGTGCACTGGGGTGGTTCTCATCAGCCTCAGACATCTTGTCTGGATACAAGCAGATATTGAGTTGAGCTTGTTTTCAAAAAATTTTGGCGGATTCATAGTGGACGTAGCGGCATACTCTATAATGGATCGTACAACAAATGTATTGAGATTGATGGTTTTACGGGGTGTGCAACCAGAAGAAAAACCAGTTGAAAAATTAATCAACCTGCCTGCCTTTACAGTTTTAGAAGTTCAAGTGGTTTTGAGATTATTAATTTTAGGGGGGTGTTACCCTGCTCCTCTTGAATGATATAGATTGAGATTTTGTTATGTTGATTGGTAGGCCCAATCTTCGGGATTCATTAACAAACGCATTTACCTGCGTTTGCAAACATTAGAAGGTCGATAACCAATTGTCTCCAGTGGCTTTTGCTATGGAAATGTGTAAAAGGAAATCATTAATGCAAACAAACGTAGATTTGCCTGCCGAATAACCATAGCAGTTAGCAGGCAGGACTTTGTATTAATAAATGAAATTATTGATACGAACCTTGAACATAGAGTTAAGCGGTTTGGCAATCACATTAGTGAGATTAATTGGGCGGTAACTAGTCAAAATTTCTGGTTCCTTAACTGTTTGTGGCATGGGTACCACCCGAATAATAGACTTGTTCCAGGGAGGACCCAACCCGCACCAGATGAAGTTATAGCAACGCAGAGAATGTTTCCAATATTATCCATGCCTGAGGCTGAGGCATGCTTGTGCCACAGGAATCCAGCAGTTAGCTCTACTAGAGAGAAGGGTTGAGAAACGGTAGGATATCTAACCATATCCGGAAGAGAGGGAGAGGGGGCTGTACTGCCAGCCTGAAAATCAAGATATTCAAGGTTCTTCTTAGGATCCCAATGTGGGGAGTTGTCGCTAAGGTAACCACGAAAACCCTTCACGAATTTCCGGAAGGATTTGACATCTTTTGTGACAGATAAGTCGGACCAAAATTCACGCACACGCACAATTCCGCTTCGCATCAGCAACAACCATCTTCCACAGTCGCTAAGTTGCTGATCTGCTGCTTTAACCTATTTGAATCAATCTTAAATTTAAGAGAAACATTTAGCACCTGTGTATAGATCTAGCATTAGGAGGGAGGGAGATAGACTGACACGGTCACGAAATTAGAAGCAAGGTTGAATGTTTCAGCTATGACAATTTCATAATCTGAAACATATTGACTTGGCGGAAACGAATGGGCTTGAGGAACGCCAAAATGATGCCACCATAACTGTCTTCCCCAAAACTTTGCTTTTAGTTTAAAACCTGAAATAAACTTTGAGATGGGAGAATGATTAACAGTATAAGTTTCTTGCAGGGCAAGAATATCGAAGTTTTTGCTATTATCGTAATATTCTATGTTTGATTTATTTGCGCTTTGGCTTTAAATATTATACTGAAAAACTCCACTAATGCTACCAAGGGAAATTAGGTGATCACATTCCAAGTCAGTTTAATTAAGTGTTTTCACGATGTCATAGACCTTACTGTTAAGTTTCTGATCATCTGATCTCATAACAGTTTCATTGACCATTAGCAATATTTTGCCAATTTCTCTCTACTGCTTCGTAACTACAACATAAAAAAGGACTCTCATAGACAGGGGCGTTGGTTTAAAAACATTGGAAAGTATTGTTACTGGGGACTTCTGCTGCATCAAGTCCGGACTTATCTACTTTAAAACATTACTAAATTTGACTAAGCCTCTGGCAACCTATTTGAGTCTAGAATGGTGCTTTTGGTACTGGAACTTCAAGAGAGGGAAGGAACCTATCATAGCTATTCGAGCCGTGCAGGGAGCAGCGACTAACGAGTTCTACGAGTTAGCATCTCAGCATTAACCGTTTTTACCGAAGATTCCCATTTATAATCGTCTGCATGTCAGGACGGGGGATGTTTTTGATCACCCCATATCTGTAGACACATCTGAAAGGTATAAAGGCTTTAAAACCCAGGGAAGTCAAACGATCATCCCGGACCAAACCATTAGCACTAGCAGGATCCTTGAAGAGGGCTTTTACAGTCCTTCAACTGGCCTGTACAGAGTGAAACATGTTCTGAATATTAGGCCGTTTGACTTTATGATGTAACTGCTGTGAGTTTAAATTAAGAGGAATCGTTGCTGCAATCTTAATTCTTTCCACTAAGACCGGATAACTTTTCCTCCGGGTTACGAGATCATAAAAAACCAAAGTATTATCCTGATCCACAAAATTTTGGGAAGCCGTGTTTGGAGCTTCCACCGGAACAGGTTGCGAAGGTGGAGGGACAGTTTCTGACAGAAAACGTTGTCAGTGTCGAGGCTAGAGGTGAGTGCGGAGATTTCAGAGTGATTAGTGGTAATAACTTTAGGCCGGGGGGGTTGACAGAGACCTCATCTGCAGCCACAGAATTAGCCACGGTAGCCGTTGGCTCACTGAGTGCAAGTTTAGAAACTGGGTTGGAAACAAGGTCGCCAAAGCAGTATCAGGATAAACTTTCCGCTAGTCTCGGATTAGTAGCCTTTTTAGTTTTTGGGCCATTTGCCACCAGTTTGGCTTTGACCACTGTTTTTTCTTTTTTAGGATTTCTTAGAACCCAGTGGAATCTTGCGGAGAGTCACGCGGGCGCTCCTGGGCCTTCATTCTTCAATTATTTGTCAAGAAATTTTGAAAAGGTCCTAACTATGTAATGCAAGAGTCAAAAACAGATCTAAGGCAGGCTAGAATCTACAGTCACCTGGGAAAGGCCTCAAAAGCCGTTACACTAGTCGTAGAATCTACTGCAAAAAACTCGTGGTAAACAGCACTTCACCACGCGAAACAAAAGGAGAGGAGAGTCAATGGGAGCGGAGACGACTGCTCCGTTGAGTTTCACAATGAATTGAACTTGAATAGAATCGTTAGAAATGAATTTTTGCATCGAACAAGTATTCGCAAGCTTAATGCATCTCCAGCAACTCTAAGAATTCTTGATCAAATCAATTATGAACTTTCGTTTCGATTGTCTGCTGATATCTTGCTCCTGTTGTTGCGACTGTCAGGCCACAAGTGCTTGGAGGGCGGTATCGGTTTGCATAAGAGAATATATTCATTAGGAAATCGGGGTGGGTGGGTGAAAATAGGGAAATCCGGGCCTAAATGCTTGGTACTTCGCGCTAGCATTGGATAAAATCTCATGTCTGTCGAGATTGTGACATCTTGCAGGATATACGGGCAAATCAATTGTATAGATCCCATCTCTGCCCTGGAAGCAGCATGATTGAAGCGGTTAGCAGGAGTAGCGCTTCTATTATAATTTGCAAAGCATGATGTGATTGTTCAGACCAAAGCTTAGTCCGAGCTAGATTTGCTGTTGACGATACCCTAAGCTCTCATCTATTTTATGTTGGAGCAGACTAAATGAAGGACAACTTACTCCCACCTTTTCTTGGTGCACGGAACACTCTTTCTGGGCTAGAGAGTTTGGTATTCCTTTTCGTTTGTAGAATATAAGGCATTCATAAACACATTTATTTTTGTTGATAATTTCTTCTGTATGATTCTAATAAACAGAGGTTTGTCCTATTTTTCAAGATCGCACTAAATAAATGATGTGATAGTGATAAGTAACAATAGATAGATCTTACCAATGAGAAAGGGCGGCACGTCCATGCTTTACTACGCCATACAATAGAATCCAGTATCGCAAGATAGCTGACCAGTGTGATACCTTTGAAGTATCTGGCTCAGAACAATAGAAGAGAAAGGAACGCTTCCCCGGAAAGTCTTGCCAGGGACTGAACTATATTACCAGGAACTGTCAACAGTAGCACGTAGGTGCTTGACTCACTATGCCACATATAAAATCTTCATTATCATAATCCTAAAACCCCAGTGAGGCAACGGCGCTGATTATTGACAACGATAGTCCCTAAAATTTACTTACCGGGAAGGGCTAACCGATATGCCTCTCATAATTATTTCTGTTATTAAGACCATGTTCAAAAATGGATCATATGAAGGTTAGTACCCTGGGAAGTAAGAATTTCCGGAACCTTTTCGAAGTTTTCCGCAGAGTGAAAAATAACATGCATTTCACTCTCGCGTGCTGGTCCTTACGAGCAACTGGCTAACTATTAAATGAGAGTGCTATTAAAAGTAGAAGGATTTAGCACATTTTCCTGAACAATTAAGCACTTGTGGTTTTAGAATACTTCTAAGACTTCAATAGAAAGTATTCACATTCTTTACATTAACAAACGTAATTATTATTTCAACCGTAAAAATACTACATCTCAGAACTAACTCATTATAGACATGAAGAAAACATTCCTGACTTCTATCATTCAATTCCCAGTGTCTTACATACGAGTAAACCAAAAAAATGCTGGCTGTTCCTTTCAAAAACATAGAACACAAAGTCACAACAGAATTCCTATGCGTCCATATCGTCCAATCTATCAACCATATTTTCTAATGTTCGATCCGCTTTCATGTGCCGAGTTCGCAAACATCTTGGACATGTCTTCGAGACGTTAATGCTCTCTTCGCTAGTTAATTGCTCAGTTACAAGTGTTCATTAAGTAGTGAGATTATATCTAAGACTCCTCACATAATTTCGAAGGCAATTATTAATGGCCTGACCGAAGAACATGAACAGATACAGCGCATGGTTTCACCTCCTCCTCCCCCAATAGTTCGAACTCCACATGGAAACAGGACGTAATAAAACACTTGCTGTCCAGTGTGAATTCGAGGGAAGAAGGGGTATCCTTATGTTTCGTATGAATTATATTTATTAATAGAAATCGGATAAATGTTTCAGGAATGTATGCTATTCCGATATTAATTTATTGACTTATCAGAAAGATGCTGGGAAAACAACATCGTTCGGAAAACTATCACGCACGAGTGAAGGATATTTTTAGACATGTGCACATACATAGTTATATACTCATGCATAGTGTGCATATTTGATGCTTACGGTGCAGCGTAGGGCATTCATATTTTGACTTGGCTCCGTCATCGAAATGAAAATATTTTGGCATCCTACGCAAAATTCATTTCATTCATACATTTCGAAATGTTTTCTTCAGAACATTGTTTTATTTATGTATGTATAAGTTATTGTGCCAAGTTCCAAGCTTTGTGACGAAATAAGGTTGGAATGCAATTCCTGTGATCCCACGCAGACATTCAATCGGAAGACAAAATTAATCTTTTACATCAAATAAATTGTTTGAAATATTTATTTCATAATTTACGTTAGATGAAAGGAAAGCCAAAACCACCGAATCAGACCAGCACAATTTCTAAACTACTCATTTGAATCTTGGAATGTGTGGACCGTGCGCCTCTTCGAAGACATCATCTAATAAACTTTAAATCTCACAATATTATTCCCATAATTATAATGTTAAAGCGGTCATGCTTTATTTATGGTTTTTTGTGAAACAAAACTTTATTAAAATCGATTTAATATATGTTTGTCCGTAAGTCTGCCTTCCTGTCTGTCTGTCACACTCAATTTACTCCGGAACGGCTGAATCTATTATCACGATATTTGATGAAAACGTGTGGTCTTTGAGTCCTTTTACCCATAGTAAGTGACTTCCTTAAATTCATTCCAAATCTACGAAACTTAGCAAAAGCATTACAGCTGATATGAAAGGCATCGTACATGCCCTATATGTATTGTAATATACATTAATTCCACAATAAAGTGAACGGGCTGAGATACGAAAAACTCATATTTGTACACGATAGCCGTATTCAAATAACTGATTTTGACCTTTTTAGCTGTCCTTAGTTACTTATATATTAGCCAAAGAGACGAGACATACGTATGGATCAATATGTGCGTAGTGATCATCATCATCAAGTGTGCAACAACCAGCATCCAGTCTAGACTTGCCTTAATAATGAACTCCAGGCATCTCGGTTTTGCGCCCAGGTCCACCAATTCGATATCCCTAAAAGCTGTCTGGCCTCCTAATCTAAGCCATCCCCCTACATGAGGTAGCGTCTGTCACGCCTTTTCTTTCTACCATAAATGCTGCCCTTATATTTAGACTTTCCAGGCTTGACGACACACAATCACGTCATGGTACCGCTCATTGATTTCATCGTTATGTAGGCTACAGAATCGTCCATCCTCTTGTAGATGATAAAAAATTCTTCGAAAGATTTTACTTTTGAACCCGGCTAAGGGTTCTTGTTAAGAACCCCTCTCACCATCTGAGGAATACATGAGGCAAGATTGTTGTCTTGTATAAGAAAACCTTTGACCCTATGGTCTAACATTTCGAGCGAAACAGTTTTTGTAAGTTATTGACTGTCAACAACCCTGCGCGAATTTCACCATCGTAACTGTTATCAGTTGTGATTTTCGACCCTAGGTAGGAGCAATGCACAACGGTGTAAAAGTTGTAGATCGAGATTTGGGGCGATTTAATCAACACGTGTTCAATTTGATTGAAAATGGTCCCGTCTTGCGAGGCCCACGCTTGTTTGAGTACTGCTTTTCATTCAAACCAGATACTCCTAACAACCGTTTCGTGCGACACTGCTGAATAATCCGCAATCCGTTAATATTGGTGTTTTTATGCAAGCTATGGAAACCGGCGGCCGTGTATGATTTTGATATTATACCTGGGGTAGGCTTCGAGAATTTGTTCTACTCCCACTCCCACTCTTCAGATTTGGGGGGTAGGTGGGGGAAAGTGCAGGAGCTTTGCAGTCTTGTTGATTACTGACTGAGGAAGCCATCATTCCTCTTGGTAATTAGGTATAAAATGCAAATCTACCTAATGAGAAAGAGGAGAAACTTGCAATCCGTGCGGATAACCGGCGGGAGTCGTCTGAGTTGGTGACTGGGTTGGGCTCCCGTAATGGACAGCATGGTGTCGAAACCACTAGTCTAGACGCCACGACGACCAGGAGCATTGCTCCGCCTGCTGCAGCTGTTTGCAGGTTCCCGTAGGCTGTTGATGAAATGGATCCTACTACGAAATAAAGGTGACGTTGTACTCCATCGTCCCTTGTTGAACCAGAGATTCGTCGAGCGTTTCCTGCAATTCGCGCCCGTGACTGTCCAGCGAGTCGCAAACCAGTACTGCTTCAGTATTTGCAGCGCCACAATCCCGGCCAACATCAAGGAATGTGTTCGACATAAGATCATCGCGGAAACTGGTGACCAAGAGTCAATGGGGGTCGAGGCGATGGCATCAATAACACCAAGCCGCACTGCAGGCAACGGTTTTAGTCCTCGCCGAAGCACTCTGCTTCACCGTCCGACTAAACTCACCACTGAGGTTCAGGACGAATTCCACAAAGCGTGTATAGAATTTTCGTAAATGAATCCTTTGCATAGACCAGGTATACCCAGGCTCTATCTCTAAACAATGATGAGATTGCACCTCGGCTGCGTGCTGATACATCACTGCTGCAACTACAATCACTTGTATATTGTGGTACAATTGCGGCTTTTAGATTGCACGGTCAGAAGATTAGCTTTCGCGTTATTGGTTGAGTGACTGCAGAAATCCACCATGGAAAATTCATCTGGAACGTCGGCGTGACTCACTTAGGCAGGAAATTGTTTTGCTGAGTCAGATAATCACCGACAATGTCAGCAGACGTATGAGAAACAAAGTGCAGAGGATTTAAAAGAACCACTCCACACACTCCACAGTCACTCCGGACGTATTCAGAATATACCGCACGCGACGAGCCAACGGAGTTTTACCAAATCTTTTAACGACTCCTGACAGAGTATCCAGACACTACAATTTTCGGTGACGGAAGCGAAAGAATATGGGGTGGGCTTTCGGGGCTACCCGACCAACATGTTGAGTAGATCACCGCCGAAGGCACCCGCCATGCAACTTTGCCGGGCATGGATTTTGCGGATGTTACTCAAGAGAAGATTCGACGAGTCGACAGCCCAAAGAACTGGAGACGTACAGGACGTACAGAATTTCTGGTATAAAAAATTTACCGGTTTGCATGGTCGGTTGGCATACGGCATAAATCAGATCATTAATCGGCCGGAGGAATTTCCACCCTTCCTGACAGCGAGAAGTTACTACCTTGTCCAGAAAAACAACAGGTATAGGACCCCGTATACTCAACAATGTTTAGTTACCTACCAACCTTTTACAAATTCAAAACGTCTATTATTAGTGTTAGGGTCAATCCGCACCTCGAGGACAACATTCTGTCCGAGGAGCCGAAGGACTGCCGAGTCGGGTCAAGGGGTTGTAAAAAGCAACTCTAGATTCGGCGGTTGGAAGACAAGCAACTATGATAGATACCAAAGAAACCTCTTTAGTTGTAATCGTTGTCCTACGTCTGCGATGCATTGATCCTAAATTAATAAAGTTTTTGGGGACAGTCATGGACAGGTGGCACACCTCCTTATCAGTGCGTTCATCGTCTTCTTTCTTCTTCTTTTTCTTTAGCCTTTTTTCTGTTCACAAGCGCGTTCAGCTCGTCGTGATCGGTTTCACCAATTATTTCTATCAAATGCCTGATTTGGATGCAATCGCGAGGCCGCAAATCTCTATCCAGCGTATGAAATCACTGTGTTTTCGGCCGGCCTTTTGATTGCTTTCTACCGACTTTGATGTTCAGGCCAATCTTGGCGAATGAGTTCTCGTTAGCGCGAATTACGTGACCATACCATCGAAGACGTCCCCCTCGCTATTTTCCCCACAATCGGTGCAACTTCATATCGATCGCGGATATTCTCATTCCGGATGTGGTCAAAACATGTCACGCGATTAGTCCAATGCAAAATTTTCATTTTCATCTTCATTACATTAAGACACCCTTCATTGTTTCTTATAAACGGCCAACACTCAGAACCATAGAAAGCGACAGGACGGACGACATTGTGGTAAATTTTAGATTTGAGACGTTCGTTGATACGTCGATCACAAAGAACACCAGCAATTGTACCTATTTCATGGGGATCGATAGTCAAAAATTCAGTTTTATTCATATTTTTGGGCAAGTTGTTTGAGATCATTTTTGCTATTAGATAATAGGAAAACAACAAAAACAAAGAGGAGTGGTAACAGGGCGCACCTTGATGAACACCAACAGAGACACGAAGCGGTTGTGATACACCCGCCACACTTCGAACTTTACTTTTCGGATCGTGGTAGAACAATTGAACCCAGCCCACGAGTTGTTCTGGCACTGAGTGTTCTCGTAGAGCATACCAGATGAGTTCGTGTGGCACACGATCAAACGCTTTCTCTAGATCCACAAATGCAATGTAAAAAGGGCGATGCTTCTCACGATGTTTCTCCATGAGTAACCACGCAGCCTGTTGTATTGCGTCCACAGTTCTTGACAAATCCAGCTTGATTCACGGTTATTTCAACGAATTCGCGAATAAGGTTGCCAAAAATGCGTTCGAAAATTTTCATGGTACGGGAGTAATGGTATTGGATGGTAATTTGAACATTCTGCACCTGTTACCATCTGCCTTTTCACCCACAGGACCATTAAGGTCGCCGGCAATGTGTTCAGGTTTTTGCATCGAGAAGTTGCCAGAAGGCATCTTTCTTGAGATCAGGTCGACCAGTGTATGGCGCGTACGCGGTGACGAAGTAAGTTTTGCGATCAGCTGATATAATTAAATCGCTCGGCTTCTTTCATGGCAATGGCAAAGCCCTATTGAGTGTGTGCTGTACCAAAATAGAGAAGTTTATATCCATTTTTACCACGTTTGCATTCTATGTCGCAGCTTTCGGCACCAGACCATCGGGTGTCTTGCAGAGCGCAGATATCAATACACCTTTTCCAAAAGGCTCTTGCGAGTTTCTCGGTCTCTCCAGTTACGGTGCCAATACCTCAAAGCCCATCCATATACGAAGAGGCATTTTGCAGGGATATTCGTTGAGTCCCTTTTGGTTCTGCATGACACTGAACTTCCTTTCATGGCTATTAAATGATGCTAGAGGGCATGGTATAGCCTACATGCCAAGGGTGAGCTGATACACTTGATGTACTTAGATGACACCAAATTATATGCTGACGACCACATCAAAACTGTGACCGAGGGAGACTTTTGCAAGTTAATAGGAATTCTACAAGGAACCCATTCTCGAATTGGCGATCAGAAGGCTGCTCTGCTGTCCAAATTCCTGCGACGTGTAAAGCTGGTGCTGAAATCGTATCTTTCGAGGAAAAATAAAATAAGATCATTGAATTATTGTAATATTGCCGTGGACGAAATATTATCTAGAAAACTTCCAGCGGCGGATACGCACTACATGTACATGGTTGTATGTAAGGCGAACTATGGACTGAGTCCACTTAAGTTGAAAGATCGATGTTTGAACCCTCCTGGGTGGCGTTGCTACCCGATAAATCGTGATGTCATGAAGCTGGGTCCTTGTTCCAGTATAGCTCGCTAATTAGCACTAGATCAGCTTTTACTTCCGCAGCGATACATATTAATTTGTAGGGTACGGATCATGCTAGTCGCGTCGTAGCCTTTCTAGTTCCGTTCTAGAGATCGGACACACTCCGCCATGCAGTGTGTGCAACGTGTCCACCAGACGCGCCATGCAGAGAACGCAGCTTTCGATTTAGTTGCATGCTGATCTACCTGCTGTGCTTGCAGCTTGCTGACCTCTAACCTCTGGACACTCATGCTTTATTGTCTTTTACACTTCGACCTTCTCTGTGAGGCAGTCAAAATCATGAATTTCTAGAGAGTACATAGGCGAATCTAGAAAAGAGAGCCTTTTCCCCAGTAGCCCCTTGACTGCTTCACGGGACATACTCTTCCTAGTCATCTTCGGGCCTAGTTCGACGAGGACGCCACTCTTCGTTTTCCGCATGGAAGAGACTTCTGCTCCATTGTCTTCGGGGTTCATCTTGGAGCAGATTACACAAAGGAGTCCCGCAATTGTATTGCCTTCCGTTGGCTTAATGAGCAGAGCTTATACAATTTCTTTTGCTAGTCTTTTGTCTGACTGACTTTTGGGCTGCAGCTTACTTGTTTTTGGATAGATAGTCTCAGCGTAGCGAGTTTTTTCTTTTTGTCCCTTTTTGCTTTCTTTTTTTGGGCCCTGGTAACTAATTGGATAAAGTCTCCTTGAGGTACGTCTTCCTCTTTGCGCTTTTCCCTAGTTTGCTTTGCAATGGTTTATCCGTGATCCATCTGGCCCTGACAGTGCTCTCAGCGGGAACTGCGGTTGTTTCTTCTTTGCGGATTTTTTTCCGAAACAGAGGCACTACAGAGTATTGGAACTGTCGTCCCCGTACCGTCAGTTCCGTCACTTTTTAAGGCTTCCTCTTTATTTGGGGGTCCCGGCGTTATATCAGGTGCAATCGGGAAATTTATATTCTTTCAAGACGGTAACCCGTATTACTGATACCAAGAGATAACATGACAACCATGTTTTATTTCGATAAGAAGCTTTAAATTTTGAACCGTGTTGGAGTAACAGGGAAAACTGCGTCAACCTACAGCTTAAACCACTGGTCTTTGAATCAGCGGGTAATTGCATTTTGAACCAATGGGTAAGCACACTTTGAACCAATGGGTAAGCGCACTAGTATATTCCAGGCGATAATATACGCCATAGAGAGACGTTCTACTTTCAACCTCCAAAGGAACTGTAGAAGGCAAAGCATTGCTATTCTGGCCGACAACAAAGCGCTGATGATAACACTTAGGCCAACCACGTGAACCGCAAACTGGTACGGGAATGTCTTGAGAGACTGAAAACGTGCGCTAGTGCATATCATCACCTCATAGTAGACTTCTTTTACAGTAAAAGAGTACTCCGTAGTAAGCGGGAACTTTTCGATAAACCTGTGGTTGCGTAATCCCATATGTGCCGGATTATCAAGAATGTACCTTACTTCCAGCTTCCTGTTGCTTGCAACCCGAAAGCTATAGCAGTTCTCCCGTGCCAAATAAAATTTTCTAGTACTTTTCTGGTAATCGATTCGACTTTCATTTTTGGCTGTAGCCTTGCCTCATCGAGACTACTGAGTTGCTGCGTCCGACCTTCTGGATTATGGAATGAACCAGTTTGGAACAGTGGAAAGAAGAATACAGTTGGCGAGTTCGCAGACATAAATATAACAGAAGAGGAGGAAAAGGAATCTTTATTAAAAAAAATTGTAACCAAAATCCATCTCGAAAATTATAAATATTTTGATTGACTTAATTTTGGGATAACTAACCTAACCAAATCATATTTGCGCCTCTTACTTTATTCTCTTTATTTTTTTATTCTAGCATAAACACATTGAAAGTCTTTTGGCTATTATTTTTGAGAGGAAAATTTATTTAGTTCAAACAAAATGTTGTCAGTTGAAAAGACATGGAATTCTCTAGTTCAAGCAATAAATCAAAGCGAGATATATGTGATAATGCATTAGAAATTTTAATGGTCGTGAAAATTATGCTAATTTTCCTTAGAATGATGTGCCGGAACAGATGTAGATCATGTCTGGTTAGCAAATTAGAAGTTAATGACCAATAAACACATAACATCGTGAGGAAATGTAAATATAGAGAAAAAGCGTGGATGGTTTGTCTGACTGCGAAATTCTAGCACGAGCATATCAAAATTATTCTCTAGAAGTTAGTAGTCTTTCTATTTTTAATTCCTTATAAACGTCAGTAGTTTTTCATGTGGTACATACTTATGTATTCCTATTTGTGAACATACTTATGATATCATAGCTGCACATAAGCAACTAAAGCTGCATTTCATCTACTAAACTTAACAGAAACTGCCATGATTTCAACATGCTCGATTGCTCTGAGAATGCCACCAACCAATTTAAATACTAAATCCACCTCGTGACAAACAACGAAAAAATCCAACGAGCCAGGCAGTCGCCAAGAACTGCTTCAACGGCAGGAAGCAAAGGATTTCGATCACTGGAAAGTAGCACTAACCCTAGCAGAACTAACGAGTGGATATACATACATACAATAATTCACAGGTTCTCCGGGATATCTCCTCTTCGCAGTGATAACTTCAACTGTTAGCCGACATATTTCACTCGTTCAAATTACCGAAAAATAATGTTGAAAAGCCACAAGCATAACGATGGAGTGCATTATCCGAAGAAAACACATTTCATGTCCTGGAGATCTGTATTTTTATTGTGAGAAATATGGACGACATCAATAAAATATTCAATTGCCAGCGGATATGGTTTAGGAAAGTTTCGACTTCAGGGTAAATTACTCGCTCCTCGTGGAGTAAACAGGAAGTAATTCATGATTTTCGCAGGATATCGTCTATTTATCCTGTAATTTATGTATGTGGGGGTCATAGAAATAGAAAAGAGAACGGGCTGCAGGAAAGGAAATTATTTTCCGGTCTTAGTTGTTTCCCTTCAACTCCCTAATATTGAATCGAAAAAGTTTTTTCACTTACATGATAAATAAATTATTGCTTCTGCAAAGACAACATATGTACCTTCACAAGGAAGCTTTCGCCAAACTAAGTTGGTGGAATACATCTTATCTGACCCCAACGATTAAATTAATTCCACTCAATATTTCTTTGCTTCGTTTGTAGAAAAACTTTTACCGGCTTCTGTCATGTCTGTCAACAAAAAGCTGACCAAGATTTGTAGCCACTATCCTTGGGATTATAGAAATTGTAAGCTCTCTTCATGAAACATTTGACTCCTTATCGTTACAGCCACCGACTCCTCCCGTCCATAAGTTTCAACGCTTCTGGCAATGTTGCCAATTAAGAAGAAGATGTGGTACCGTGCCAGAGATTGGATAAACTTCGACATAAAGGATAATAAATAAAATACTTTGACCTCTCCTTGCCACTCCATTACCACTATCAGCACAATTGTGCCAATTAACGTCAAGTAACGTGCCCTGAGGATGATTAAGTACTTGGATGTTGTCTCACTTATTTAATAGTCTCGCATTTGTCAAGGAAGCAAGGAAATGGAAACGCGGAAATTGTGCAAGTGGAATGATCGGATCATGGTTCCTTTCTTTGGATAGTAGCGATGGAAAAGGTGGTTTATATTCTCCGTAAGGAGGAGATAAGCTTTTCAGGGCATGAATAACCTTCTCAATATTTAGTAGAAGTAAGTATTTTGTCTTGTAAAACCGGTTATTTCTTAATGACAAGTTCAAGCTGTAAAAAGATGAAGTTTTGGCTTCAAATTATGATTTATATAACAAAAATATTAGCTGCTCTGGCCCATGTGTTATCGGTTCATTTTTCAGACGATTATTAGTTGCTTAATCGAGTTAGTAATATTCATATCTCACAATAATACAAAGGAAGAACATCCACCTCAAAGAGACTGGCATCTAAAAAATAGGTCAATCAATCAATCACCCCAGTCACCCCAGTTCAGATGCTTTTGGTTTCAGCGATATCTCACTCTGTCAGAGATTGTTAAACCTCATTTCTGGATCACAATTATGTATTATCAGCTTCGACTGGAGATACCTAACACGTTGCGTCTGCTTGATTAAATAGATAGTACTGCTATGGTCATAACGTGGCAAATCGATTAATAAATACTCAACTATTTAAAAGTTGACATATTGAAAGCTGGACGTTTAGGGTATGAAAGGTTTTGTGTTCTTGTATGTATGAAACACTTTGAACATGCAGTTTCCATTTATGCATGGATAAAATTTTGAAAATATTCCTTTGTATATTTCCAAATTTCAAGTTATACGTGCATAGTTAAGCCATAATTACATATGATGCCTACCCTGGGCAAACAAACATGGTATATTAGTGTTTACTAGTGTATCAATATATATTCAGCCTGTATATCGCGCCTTTTCGCAAACACCTCTGAATATCTCCGATGCACTTCATACGCTACAACGAACATACATACGTATATGAATGCATTAAGTTTCTTTCTCCTCGAAAAATTTTATCAAAAAATTTGTTTTTGACTTGTGAGTTGCTTGACGGGAATGAGAGGCGAACAGGTAGCGGGATAGACCGGCCCCCCACCGTAAGATCTGGAGGCACTCGAACGTCCGCAACGAGGAGGATCCAGATCTTAAAGGAGCCAAAGTCAGGATAGTCAACCTTGAAAGAAGAAAGACCCTCGAAGATCTAAGAAGTCAAATGTCAGTATTTATTGTGAAAAAAGGTAGGCTTACGAAGCAGCTAATGGCTGGGGAGGCGGGCCTGTCGTCTCCAAAGGCAGCCAGGAACAAAGTGAAGTTGCCTTAAGAGCGAGCAAATTTTCGGTGGTGAATCTTAAATTTTATTATCGTATAGGTGGGGCCGAAAGAGTCCAAATCAAATGTAGACAAATAGCGGATTACAAGAAAGCAAGGCTGGTACTCGAGCGAGTGAAAACTTCTCACTTTACCTACACTCCAAATGAAGAGAATGCACAAACCTTCTTTTGCAAGGTTTGGATGCGGACGAAGACCCCGATGAGGTGCCCCTGAAGAAGGGAACTCAGATCAAGTCAGTGTCACGTTCTAGTTCGATCCATTTTGGCAAGATGAAATCTGCCGTATCATCCTCGTGCAGGTAAGCCCGTAGAGGCAAACAAGCGATCTGGTCGGCATCAGGTCGCTTATTTACCAAGCAATTCAACCCAGTGCCGAAGATGCCAGCGCTGGCAGTGAACTGCCAAATGACCTTGCGATGTGTAAAATGCAGAAAAGGCCATGCCGCAGCCGAATTTTCACTGACTGAAACCCAGGGCAAGGCAAACATTGCTGTGTAATCTGCAGAAACGGAGTTCATCCGGCTTTGTACCGTGGATATTCTACATACTGCAGTGTTAAAGTCACTAGGCAGTAGTGCAGCACCATCCTCAATAAAATACTAACCATGTGTGAAAACATGCAGCATACACTCCACGAACACAATACAAAAATAAGCAGTATATCAAAATGTTTTCACAAAAATCATGCCCGCCGGTATGTCTACAGTCACAGCGGTACCGCTGGATTTTCTCTGGATCATCGCGATTAATGTGAATTTCATCGTAGGAATCCACCGAACAGCGGAGCTCCTTGATTTCACTGCCAGGCAACAGTTTGATATTGCCTTGATTTCAGAAACCCACCTCAGGCATTCGATAACATTCAAGGATTTTGAATTCGTAAGGTACGATTGACGAACTTGTGATGGGGGAAGTGGTACCGGAATGCATGTGGGTTGTCATTATCGTTTCAGGCATATTAGCAGGCCTGATTTGGAAACCCTTGAATGTATGGAAATCTTATATTCTGTTTTCACTGTCTGGAGGAGGGAATTTATACAGTCTAATGACGCAGGAAACGATCGCGGCAAACAATTGCGCCATACGATACTCGAACTAAATAGGCTGCATAATTATTATATTACAGCTGGCGATTTGGACGGTAGGCATACCCTGTGGCTAAACACCACTAACAATTCCATAGGGGTATTCCTCAAATCTTGAATAGAGCAATAGCAGATAGAGTATAAATGCGAACTATACGGATCAGATAGTCCAACTTGGCCCGTGGCAAATTCCTATCTGGATTTGTGCATTGCTAACGCGCGCCTGAACTTTAATTTTAGAAATCCTTAATAGAAACTACAGACTCTTAATTACCATAGAGGCCATAACACTATTCTTATTGAGGTCCTATTTGATGGATGAAGAGTTCGCCTTCTGGCAATGGATAGCGGCGTTCACAAGCTAAATTTTAAACAATCAGATTGGAACAAATTCCAGTAGAGGTTTTTTCGGAGATATCGAGAGGAATGCCCACCTCGTGATGGGGAAAGCGATAGTACAATTGCGCTAGGTGACAGCTACTCGAGCAAAGAGGAAACACTTCCAAACTTTCTCAAGCTGGAGAACTTGACACAATTGAACAAGTCGTCCTCAAGATTAAACCTCGAAGTAATATGAAAGGGTACCAATTGCTTAAAAAGTGAAAAACCTCCTACTCACTGGCATCAACAAATCTATCGGATATATGGGGACTATCATCATCCCAGATTGGTGTAATTCAAAACATTCCTTGAGATTGCGCGGAATCTTATCCACCAATTTATCTAGTGAACTGCCAATGGCGGAAGAAGTTAAAACTACGAAACGATTCAGACGCCATGTTTACAAAGATGTATATGTTTTTTTTCTGAACACCATATTTACTTAGGTATAGACACTAATAGTGTAACTGCTGATGCGCAAGGCAATTACATGGTGATGGATGATGCTGATCTCAAAATCGAGCTTATAGGAGAGCACTTTATGTCGGTGCATCGGCCAAGAACTTAGGACCAACACCACTTTTGGAAATTGTGAAACAAGATGTCCATTATTTGAAAAGCAGCCTAAAGGTCACTACAATTCTCCAGTTCAGTCTTCCCATGCAGACTGATCTCACACCGAGTGATAATTTGCTTGATTACTTTGTCTCATGTAGGGAATTATGATAACCTCCATATTTAGACGGGTAAACAATAAGAGATCAGCCGGTATAGATGGCATTGCCTAAGTATGATAGTTCCCAGGCATTTACCGGAAATTGTTATTCGGAATTATTTCATCCTGCTCAACGATTTATTGAACAATTGCTTCCTTCCTGGACAATGTAAGAAAGCCCGAGTTTTCTCGATCTTAAAGAAGATCTTAAAGAAAATGGATTCATAAAGTCCTCGGAGCTACCGCCCAATCGGTTTGCTGCCTGACATCAGCAATGTGTTTGAGGTTTTAGTATTATGATAAAAGCATTGAATGGCATATCAACAGGAAGGACCTATTATCGAATACGCAATTCGGATTTCGATCTGGGCATTCGACAATACATTCAATAACGAAGGTAACGTCTGACATTTGCTGGCAGATTAACAATGGTGAGCGGATAGGGGCTTGCCTTATAGACACGGACAAGTCCTTTGATACCGTCTGGTTGGATGACCTGATTTTCAGGCTCTTGAAGAACGAGTTTCCCAATCACCTCGTGGCGATGATTTTTTGATTGATTTTGTGGCATTATGTGCGGTAAATGCTCACAAATGGAAATCCCACTACTAATAGAGAATCAAAACATGGAATTCTCTATTAGTAGTTAGTTTACAGCAAGGAACAATGACTACGCCCACACTTTTTGCAGTATTTGCCGGCGAATTACTTAACTTGTTTGCTACCTTAATTTGGTTAGACCGGTACTCACCTACGGGTGTCCTATTTGGTTTAACTGGAGTGCTAACCAGATGGGGAAAATAAGGATCTTTGAACGGAAATGTCTGCCCGCTTGCACAGGGCTTAACAGGAATATTTCGTCAAATTATGAACATGTATGTAACTAATGAGGTCATGTATGCAGCTGCTACTGTGCCGAAAATCAACACAGTTATCGTTAGATTGATTCGGAATCATATACGGCCATCCACTTCGCATGGCGAGAAACTTTGGATTCCGCAGCCATTCTTCTCAAATGGCGGGTAATTCGAGGAAACACTCAAGACATTACTCCCGAAGTTTTCGTGTATCTGGATAGGAAGGGTTTAGTTCTTGATTCTGCCGGTGACCCGATTATTTATCATATATATAATTATGGGGGAGGCTCCGTGATTCGACCGGAGATACTCCAAAGCCAGAACAATTGATGTTCAGTGAGATAAAAAGAAGAAATCCTGGTGCTGGTGGCTCCGGGATGCTGACTAGCTGCGGCCGTGCTGTCATTTGTTTCATGGTGGGACTATGTAAATAATGCAAACATTATATGGGTGTTACTTTCACCTCCGGTCGTTATCAATTGGATATTTATTATTATATATTATTTCATCAATGCGAAAAGAAAATTATAAAATATAAAAATAATCATATCGTTAAATATACATATTATCTAGTTTATTAGCTTTATTTTCTTTTGTATTTGGCTTAAGAATAAATTTAAATTTGAAGCTAAGAAAAGAACTAAATTTTTCAATTATATCTAAGTTTAAATTTTTATACACAGTTCTAAGAAACACGGATTCTAATCAAATCAGCTATAAGTTCCGAACTAGTTTTTTTAAGATATAAAGTACAGAATTAGGTTAGGACATTTCTTTTCACTTCTTTTTTCGTCAACAAGATACAGTTAACTTTGCCGGGTTTTTCACCATTTCACGACAACCTACATGTTACTTTTCAACAATGTATTTTGTTATATTAATTCTAGTTTGAGTTTCTTTTGTTAGATTATTAGATTGTTTTTCGTTCATTTTTCTCAATATACATTATTACTGTGTAGAACTTGTTCCAAATTAACCTGATTTTGAAAACTTGAAAACCATGCACTAAAATTGACTGACGCTCGAACTGAAAACATAGAAACATATGCATCTAAATTGCACACTATCCGCAAATGTCGTAAGTGTACATACATATCTCAAATAGCTAAGGAGTTTCAAACTGATATTCAAGCAGTAACAAAAATAATAACAACTCTGCAGTAGCCGGTCCCAAACCCGGTTCTGAAAGGACGAGAGATAGGTAACTTCAGTCTGCACGCCACCGCAACGTCTCGGTTTTCTGATTGATTTTTAAAATATGCACACTATCGGCAATGATGCTATTGCCCGGAATATTCGCTTTCTCCAACTTCAGCAAAGCAAAAATTCATCCAATATAAGCTAAGAGTTAAGGGTAAGTGAAATGGCCGCACTCTACATTGTACTTCCCTCCCACTTGCGGCACTGTGCTTGGTACTGTTCCCACAGTACATGAACTGTTGCCGATATTTACTCTCACTCTCACGACCTGACCATCGGTTTCTGACAAAATTTGGACTACAAGATAATAATAATAATAATCGTTGGCGCAACAATTCATATTGTATCAGGGCCTTGAAGTGTGTTAGAGCACTTCATTCAAGACCGTAACGGTACACTTCAGTACAATGCAGGAGGCAATGTTGTCAGCAAGACCGTAACGGTACACTTCAGTACAATGCAGGAGGCAATGTTGTCAGCATTGCGCTCGCCCGAGATTATTACCCTGATTCGACTCAGGTACTCATTCACAGCTGAGTCGACTGGTGTCCGACGTTAAATAACGATATAAATCCCACTGCCACCAATGACATTTGAACCGCGACCTTCCGTACGACAGCCTATTGCTCTAACCACTCAGCTATTCGCACTACTCATATTACGAAGCACTGCAATTTCCCATATAACGGAGAACTAATATCTGCATCGTGTCCTCAGGGTGTTCTGGATATACTACATAAGATGGAAAAATTTTACTCATTATAACTTTTTTAATAGCAGTAGGATTTACACATAGCCAGATTATACCTGACTATATTATTGTTTAAACTCATGACAACTTCTGCGATGAATTTAACAGCTTTTTGGATAGAGACTGTGGAAACACAATCGTAATGATAATAGTGAGAAACTTTTGAATTTCCCCAGCTTCCATCACCTCGTCATTGATGGCCTACTCCTTTACTTTCGCTTGTCCACCATTTCTCGCAGGATTAGAGAAACGCGACACGTAGTTTCAACATTTATAGCTTAAAAAACTCAACTGCTGTTCAACAACAGGTGAGCTAACTGGCTGCTTGAACGAATGACACCATAAGTATTCCTTCTGAGAATTCTGATGATAATTGTATTACCATTTAAAATGCTGTTTCCTCAAGTGCTACTCAAGTCGGCGTTCCCACGTTATAATATCAGGCTGACTACGGAATTATCTGTCTCATACATAAAAAGTGAGATATCACATAGTGCAGCAATTATAGAGGTATCACGTTGCTGATATTCTCCTCTATCTTGCTAGGCCGGATAGCCCCATACGCCGAGAACATCATTGGCCCATACCAAAGAGGCTTCACTCCAGGCAAATCAGCAATAGATCAGATTTTCTCTCTGCAACAGTTGCACCATCTGTTCATCGACTTTAAAGCCGCCTATGATAGCATAGCCAGGGTAAAACTGTACACGCCATGAGAGAATTCGGTATCCCGACGAAGTTGATAAGACTGACTAGGCTGAACCTGATCAATGTGCAAGGCCAGACAAAAGCAGCAGGATCACCCTCAAGACCATTCGACATCAATAACGGTCTACGACAAAGGGATGCCCTATCATGCGTCCGCTGTAATCTGGCCCTCGAGAAACTGATCCGTAATGCCGAGGTAAATGCAAGAGGTACGATGCTCTTCAAGTCCACCGAACTACTGGCCTATGCTGACGATATCGACATCATGGGAAGAACCACCCGAGACGTACAAACTGCCTTCATCCAGATCGAGCAAGCGACGCGAGATCTTGGGCTGCACATCAATGAAGGCAAGACAAAATATATGGTGGCAACGTCAGCACCGAAGACGAATCAACCAACAGCATCAAACAGCACTAGTCAAACACGAAGAAGAATAAGGATAGGAGAATACAACTTTGAGACCGTTGACAATTTCTCCTCTCTAGGGTCGAAAATCACCACCGATAACAGCCACGATGAGGAAATCCGCGCACGGTTGTTGTCAGCCAACAGAGCCTATTTCAGCTTACAAAGATTGTTCCGCTCGAAACGTCCCACCATAGGGTCAAAGCTTTTACTGTACAATCTTTCCAGTGCTTATGTATTCCTCGGAAACTTGGGTTCTTAGCAAGAAAAATTGCGAACTCTTGGCCGTGTTCGAGAGAAGAATCCTCCGAAGAATTTTTGGGGATGGACAATTCCGTAGCCTACACAAGACGAAATCTATGAGCGATACCATGACCGTCCGGTTGTGGATAAAATCCGGCTCAATAGGTTACGGTGGACGGGTCACTTAATCCGTATGGTTGAGGATGATCCCACCCGGAAAGTCTATAAGGACAATATCTATGGTAGAAAAAGAAGACGAAGCAGACCCTGCCTAAGATGGAGCGATGGCGTAGGTCAGAACGCCCGACAGCTTTTAGGGATATCGAATTGGTGGACCGGGATATCTGGAGTTCCTTATTAAAGCAGGCCTAGACCGGATACCGGTTGTTGCGCCGTAGATGATGATGACTACGGAATCACGAAAGCGAATCGATGAACGTGCGGTTCCGAAAAGTTCAACGTAATACGCACCATGACAAAAGAGGATTTGCGCTGGCTAAAGAAGTAGAAACCACCGCCTAGAACCATGGTTTCAGAACCGTGTACTCCATTACTGGAATAACATGCACGTGATCGCCTCCTCATTCACGACAATGAGCAACAGAAGGAATATTTCAGCATGGTTCTGAAACATATGACATCCATTAAAATTCGGCGTCTTGTGGATGATGATGGCTAGTCACGGTAACATGCGAATATGGACCGCGCCTACAAATAGTAAGGGAATCATCTCGGCCATCAATGTACTCAAATGGAATAAAGTCGATGGGCTTGACGGTGCCCTCACAGAACTATTGATCATGCTTTCTATTGATTTGCTTCTTCCCCATATATGTACGGATATCTTGAGAATCCGAAATTATTGAGATTATCAGAAGAGAAAAGCGTTTTAAGTGCGACAATTAGAGTCTCTCTCGCCCTCGCAAAGATAACAGCTATCATCTAGAAATATCTCGAAAATTTGATCAAAAATGAGCAGGCCGGTTTCCACCTTGGATCCCATTCACTGACAGCATCAACACCCTGCGGATCATTTTGTAACAGTACACGGGTCATATCTCATTTTTATTAGCTCTTCATCGAAAACTCTGAGCCAAGTTCCAATGAAATTAACTCAATTCCAATAAAAGTCAATGCCAACGAACAAACAGCTGAAAAAGAGACAGGCAGTTATTATTACGAATGACAAGATGAAAACTGTTTTTGGAATCTGAAAGTCAATGTGAGTATAGAACCACTGCAAAAAATCTCTAATCTCATACTTCAATGCAAGAGGTGTCAAGGTACTCAGGTACTCAAGATTTTTGCAATAGACACTGGATTGGCAACATTCGGAATTTATTTCGAATGTTGCGAATGCGAGCGGATAGATGACGCTGCCGACGCTCTCCGCGCGTTTTACAACTAGCCAAAGGAGTGTAGAGCCAGTGGTGAAAAAGTGCCGTTGGTTGGAGGCAGAGGGACCGCGTGGAAACCAACCGGTCTCTTCTGCTACAGCCTACACCACAGACAGTCGGTGACCCCGACGACGTGATCTGAACACGCAACCTTCTGATCTGGAGTCAGAGGTTTCAACTTCGTTTGTGTGAAGTGTGTTGGAAAGGATTGATTGGCTGAGGTGCTCGTATCGCCAATTTCACTAAAATGTCGTAATTCAAGTCGCAACAATATTCAGAATCATCAAATCATATTTAGAAAATAGATTCTTCAGTACGTGTTCTTTCAGGGAGTGTCTTTGGTCAGGCATTCCACCTTTTGTTTATCGTGAAAATTGCCGCAAAATATTGACACATCTTGGATTGGGCAAGTAAATGGCATATTAAACTGGGTGCAACGAAGGCACGTTAATTTCACATACAATGCAACAGATGCATATATGCGCTATATTGGGCATATAGGGGTCGAAACGTAGTATAGATCCCAAGGCGAAATATGGATTGATTACCACGATGGTGCATAAAACCTGCCAAACGGCTGCCGAATCGCCACAACAGTATCTACACCTCCACGTAGTGATCGCTGATAATGTTGGAATTTTGAGACATACCAAGGAATAATTTTAACTGGATGCGTTTGGAAATATATAGAGAGTTTCTCACACAAGGGGAACACAAAACTATTATCCCGAAGCGTCCATCCCGGTATTCTGATTTGTTAATAAATTGGCGTGAAATTTGGTTTCTTTAGGAAAAAATTTGTTTAGAATCGGTCCTAAAATGACCAAAATTTAGTCAGTCGAAAAAATCCCTACCAACTTAACTAAGAAATGTTACTATAAAGCTACAGTTCAAATAAGGTTTCGAAAAAACGCGTTTAAAGTATGGAATGTTAACATTTTAAGGAAAATCATATCCCACCTTTAATCTACGATCCCTAGGCTGTGCAGTTGATCTTCGGAAGAAACATTCTTATGTCCCTCAAAGACGAGTAATTGATTCATAACTTGTATTATACCATTATAGCATCATTGAGATAAATTAATGCAAGGTTTGTAGCAATATCGGGGAGAGTTTTACTACTGGAAACCTACTCAAGCTTAGCGTTAGTAACTCATCATTGTTTAACCAATTTGCAACAAGGTTTTATTTGAATATTTGGCTTTGCTGTACCGTAATCACATTTACTTTCATCTTTTTTTATTCATGCCAAGCACACCATGAACTCCCTCGGTCGGGGTATAAATGATGTTGGGGCTGCTCGATATTATCAGCTTTATGATAAAGCGTATCTTAAATAGGTTCTTTATCTTAAATTGAGTTGCTGTTTCCTTGAATAGTTTCACTCATTTTTAAGGTGTTGCGTAAAATACTTTTTCGATAAATTTGTACAATATAGTGATATAGTGTTTTTAGTGTTGAGCAGATATTACGAGATGTATGTTGATGCCTAGATTTTATAAAGATGCTGCATTATGCGCGTTACTCTTTATGGTAATACCCCTTCTCTCTCACCTTTCTGCCGATAAAGGAAGCTAAAGCTATTGCAAAAAGTACTATGTGAGCCCTTTCATTTGATACCTCACATGACCACATTCAGTTTAAAAGATTTTCTTGCCCCCCTTTCACATGTATGGGGAGCCCTTTAAAACTTAACATGAAATCATGCCACTCACTGCATGTAAAGGAAGTAACGTACTACATATTTTCCACAAATTCCCTGACAATAGGTTCCGTTTTCGAGTAAATCAGGAGTGACACAAAAACCTAACAAGCAGTTAACCATAGCCAACGATTCCTTCCCCATGGAAACTCGAAGACGGTACAATACTCCGCGTAAATTAAAAGAACTTATCAAGTGTAATGAGTTGAGAGAAACTCACCTGATTGTTTTAATTTAAAGGAAAAGTCGACCTGCTTACGATTTTGAGAGACTAAGCGTTTTTAGCAGAGAAAATTCGAGAGTACTGAGCCTATCGCCTATTAGGTACCTAACTATTTACTAGCACTGAGGAAGGAGGCACCGGAACAATTGTATGCGAGAGAAAAAATAAATATATTTACAGTAAAGGAAAAACACCTAGTTCTTTTCTTAACTGAAAACAATTCTTGGCGGACGATGCCACTTTGTATAGGAAAAACAAAAATCCAACTACAGGAATCATCGATCGGTTCAATCTAAAATGTTCAAAGCAATGGAATATTCTGATGAGGTGAAAAGCGAAGGCTGGCTTCAATCGCTTGACACAGTGCTTCGATATTTTTTTAAGTTCTCCAGATCCCGGTCTTTTCACTTGATTTCGTACGGTTTCGGGTGCAATTCCTCTTAGGATCGCAATTAGCAGTAAAAAGCGTCATTCAATAATAACGTTTATAGAAAAGCAATAACTGGTGGAAAAAGAAACAAAGAGGAGCTCTATTGATCCACCGCACTTTTAAACACAACAACCCCATAATTGTTGGATTTCTGTTGGACCCTGTTCAGACTTTGCCTATTTTGAAATCGCTTTCTCTTTATTGGGTAGTGACAATATATACCCCCAAATAAATAATAGTAAGTAGCAATGCTTCAATCCACATTTCACTTTAATATTGTAACATATCTGCAAGTATCTAAATGATCTAATGAGTGAAGGTCGATTTTAGTGGAATTCATTTTGCGGATTATTCGCTTCATAAAAAAGTGGCATCTATAATCAATCCCCATTGAAATTCTTCACGTATTTCCAGAGCAGAAGAAGGATACAAGTGACAATATCAACAAAGCGAAATCAAGAAAAAAAACATGAAACCCCATGTCTGATACTTTTTTCTCTCCATGAGAATTATGGGGATGAAATTCCTCGCTTCCGTGCTAAAAATATTTTTCTTTCCCTTCTCTAACCGATGGAAATCGCACACATCAGGACGAGAAACAATCTGTTCAAAAGTTTTGCCTATCGTGAATAATTTAGATACGACTCTGCTGAGCTTGCTGGAAATTGAAATTTATTCAAATAGAGGAAGGGCACAAAACTGTATTAACTGATTGGCGGATAACAGAGCGGATGCTGGTTTTCGACGTGCCAATCTATAACTCTGAACTTCAAAATTTGCAGATGTCTCAATTTTCTTTCAAACTTTCAATTCCACTACAGAAATGGTGGTATTCCATCAATGAACAGCAAACAGTTACTGAAGCAATCTAATCTCATATGAAAGAAAATTTATGCGTACACAAATCTGGAAAACTTAATACTGGAGATCTAAATTTTCTTCAATTTTCGCCACATTTACGACTCACCCGATGAGAATACAAATTAAATAATTCATTCAACGTAGATATAAGCTAGAATTAAAATTTTATATCTGCGGCTCACTGACGGAAAGTGGGATGCAAGCTATTTCCTTTAAATAGTGCTATTATATTTTCCTTTTTATCATGATCATTTGTGTTAAAAAATTCTGACGATCTAACGTCACAATATCGCCACAATTCTATGATAATCGAAAGGATGCCTAATATTACGAGTGTGTGTTGTAGTTCACACATTCCGACTGGAAAAGATGTTTTAATGGGAAATGAAATGGCAGTACCAGAACATAGTTTTCATGTTTGATATTGATGATCCAGTTGGATTCCAGCCAACCACTGAACCGTCGCATGGTACTCTCCTTATCTCCATTAATGGGAAGAGAATCGAAGGGTTTGATCAATTTGTATATTTAGGAAGCGTGATTTCCACCGATAGTGACACCAAACTGGATGTTTTCCGATACATTAACAGCGTTAGATCCGCTTTCACTGTCTTATCCAAAATCTGGAAATGCAGTTATCACAACACCAAGATCAAGTTGAGAATATTCCGTGTTAATGGTAAAGTTCGGGGCACTTGTACGCAATGTGAGAGGAAGGCGGAGTGGCAGTGGACAGGTGATACATTAAGGAGGGCCGACAATTCCATTGCTACCTACATCATGAAGTGGAATCACTCTTCCAAGATGGCTGACAGGTGGGTTGCCTCAGGGGCGATTGGCGCACAACAGTGGAGAAAAAGTGCGGGCGCATTGGAAAGTCATTGAGGGAATTGAACCGCATTTCAGGTAACCGCGAACAATAACGGGTATCTTCACTTCGAGGTTGGGGTTTGGGAAGGTATAGCAACCCTACACGGCAAAAAACATGTTACGAAGCCACGAAAGGTGCCTCTGACTGGATTGATTTTACAGCGTGGGACCTGGGAAAAAAAATATTGAGAGTGCGGATCGAAAACTGTTAAGCCGTTGGCCGACGTTCTGTCCTAATATAGGGACAGCGTTGCAGGAGATACGCTGGACGCTACAGGAACTGCACCACATCATAGTGACCATACACTAAACTATGTGTTTAGGTTTCTTAATCAAACAAAACATGAAACCTTTTGCCATCAGCTCTTCAAGACCATAAGCTTCTTGCACCGTACCTCTAACGTTCTTACACTTTTCATAAAATCAGGTTCGTCGAGCCCTTTGTTTCCTACCTGACCGCTTCATTTGAACAAAACATCCAATTCTGCCACCAACTCTTCAAGTGCGAGAATAAAAATTGATCACTGGATGCCATGTTTAGGGAGATTTTGGGAAGAATTTTCAGACGTGTGAATTGATGTATTATCGCGCTCGTATAGCATTTTTTTTCTTGATGTGCAGTTGTTTGTGTAAAACAAAACCTTATTAAAATCGGTTTACTGTTTGTATGTTTGTCCGTCACACGCATTTTTCTCGAAAACTGTTGTAGCAATTGACACCAAATTTGGTGGATACTGAGAACGCTCACGCTTACCGTGAGTTACATCTGTCTGGAGTTCCTTATTAAGATAGGCCTAGACCGGATACCGGTTGTTGCGCCGTTGAAGATGATGATGATGAATTGTATATAATCAACTTTTAAATAATAATAATCGTTGGCGCAACAATCCATATTGGATCAGTGCCTTGTGTTAGAGCCAGTGTGTTAGAGCAGTCTTAAATGACCGAAACGGTACACTACAGTATACTAGAGGAGGCAATGTGGTCAGCATTGCGCTCACCCGAGATTATTACCCTGATTTGACGTAGGTACTCATTCACAGCTGAGTCGACTGGTATGTATGGATACAAATCCCACTGCCACCAGTGAGATTTGAACCGCGACCTTCCGTACGATAGCCTTGTGCTCTAACCACTCAGCTTTCAGCACATTTTTAAAAATTGATTGAAATATCCCGCTAAAGTTCATCCTAGGAGTACTAAATTATGCATCGTCATAGAGGAGAGTATTGCGCAAACGCATGTCAGTTTCGTGCCATTAGCGTCAAAGTTATAGCAGTTCAAACTTACCAATTTCGTGCAAATTTACTGCATCCTAAGCTATAGAAATACGATGATGTCATTGACATTCGAGTGAAATACCAAAATTCCATTCATGAAGAATCTACTTCTCCCCTATTCCTCGGAGACTTGGGTTCTTAGAAAGAAAAATTGCGAACCCTTGGCCGCGTTCGAGAGAAGAATTTTCCGAAGAATTTTTGGCCCCTTACATTAGGATGGACGATTCCATAGCTTACATAACGACGAAATCTATGAGCGATACCATGATCGTCCGGTTGTGGACAAAATCCGGCTCAATAAGTTACGGTGGACGGGTCACTTAATCAGTATGGATGAGGATGATCCAGCCCGGAAAGCCTATAAGGGCAATATCTATGGTAGAAAAAGAAGACGAGGCGGACCCTGCCTATGATGGAGCGGTGGCGTAGATCAGGACGCCAGAGAGCTTTTAGGGATATCGAATTGGTGGACCTCGGCGCAAATCCGGGGTGTCTAGAGTTCCTTATTAAGGCAGGCCTAGACCGGATACCGGTTGTTGTGCCGTTGATGATGATGATGATGAAATTAAATACGTGTCTGCACGCTAAATATTGCTACGCTCACTGAAAAAGCGGAGAAACTCAGAAGAGCCCTGTGGGAAGAGGCGTATTGATATTTACGCTCTACAAAAACTCGACGGTGTGATGAAAAGAACTGCGACATAGAAAATGAACATGGTAAAAATGGTGTAGGGATTGCTTCCGTGAGGTGTTTAAAGAATTCAAGCCTTTCGATGACGGGCTGATGAAGGTCAGCATTAAGAGAAAGGGAAAGGTGCCTTCTCTCACCTTTCGGTACAAGGGCCTGTAACGTGCCTGCTGCTGACGATCTTAACGGTCACGTGAGTGAAAAGATAGATGGCAATAGAAGTCATGAGGCAAACGGGTTTGGAGTACGCAATTAGGGTGGCAAGCGTATAGGCGACTTTGTGGACACTCCCGATCTTGTGCTTGTGAATACATGGTTCTTTAAACAATGTTCCTGTACTTAATAATGGAGACAATAAAACACAAATCGAAAATATCCTCCTAAAACGCCAACATTTTATCGCTATTACCGACTGCAGAGCCGTTCCCTATGCGACCGCTGCACCTCACCATCTGCCGTTGATTGCTTCCTTTTGAATCAATCCAGCGGTAAAGTAGCGTGGGGAACGTACTGGCCCGCCGCGCATTAAATGGGGCAATTTCGAGAGAAAAAAAAAGAAATTATCTCACTTATACGATTATCAACCATTACAAATGTCGAAGAATCATGAAACCAAGTTAAAAACACGATCCACAAAGCAGCTTTTGAAACCCCTGGGGGCCACCAAGCCAGGTAAGTAAGCGATACTTTGTTTATCGATCACCGCGACGGATAGATGGCGAGAATATTTGGAACGAATTTCAGTGGAAGAATTTACTCACCCTCCACTTCCAAAAGGACTGTCGACATGTCGAACAATTCCAGCTGTTAGTACCATTGAAGTTGAGGAAGCAATTAAATGAATTAAATCGTAGAAAACACTATGGCTTAATGGCATCGCATCTGAGCTCTGGAAAACGAAGAGCTGAGAGCCAACTCAGGGGCTCAGTGATTTCTTCAATCGGGTTACTTTGGAAGGTAAAATACCATCTCACTGGCAAAAAAAGAAAGATAGTCCAGCTGAATGTTCAAATTACTATCCGATCCGATACTATCGGCGGCAGCACCTAGTACCAGAAAAACTCGTACGCTATGTTAAATTGCTCTATCACAATCTGAAAAGTGAAATTTCAAGTGTGGCGGGTATATAGAAATAGCATCGTGTCTCCGTCGGTGTTCATCAAGGAAACGCCCTTCTGCGGCTCGTCTTTCACACACAAGGCATCCAACATCTCAGAGCAAAGCTGACCTCAAGTAACTTATTCAAGAATGGAATGATCGCCTCATGCAACGCGGTCTCAAATTGAACTCGCATAAAACCAACTTCTAATGAAACAGGTACTATCAGTATCAGTAGAAGTGACCTACCAGATCTGAACGATTTAAATATATCGGGTCAATCTTATCAGCAAACATTATGAAATTGCTTCCGCCTTAGCGTAACCTGGGTGAAGTGGCATTCTATAACTGGTGTTCTCTGTGATCGACACATCAACGAACGTCTCTCTCGTCAAATAGACGAAAATGTTGCGTTGCGCCATTGGCGTAACAGGCCATGATCACATCCGAAATAAGGTTATCCAGGATCAATATAGAGTTGCACCGATCGTGAAAAAATTGCGAGGGAGTCGTTTTCGATGGTATGGCCACGTAATCTGCGCTAATAAGAATTCACTTGCCATGATTGATTTGAACATTGAAGTCTTTGTGAAACGGCCAAAAAGTCGGCCGAAAGAATGGTGTCTTGATGAGAGACAATCTCCACGACCTTAAAACCACACCTCCCAGCCGACACACATCCACACCTGCCTGCGCTCCCAAGGAGCTGGACACGTGCACTCGCGTCCTGATCAGGCGGACGCTGTCCGGAGGCCGCTGCAGCCTCCATACGAAGGCCCGTACCTAGGTTTCATCTGGGGACGGAGTGATGTGCCACAGCAGGGTTAACAATATGGTGAATGGTGATTTGCCTCGCGACTGTATCCAGATCTGGCTGTTAACAGGACAAAATGGCGCAACCGGTCAAGACGAGCCGACCACGCTTCTGAAGGGCACAAAGGCAGAGGAGGAAGAAGAATTAGAAAGTATAACAGAATAAAAATTCCTATGTGCGCTTATTTCGGCTTTTGGCAAGGCGATAAGGGCATGTCTTTCATTTCTTCTCTTTTTGGGCCAAAGCATCACTATTTATCCGCGGCGGGGTCGGGCGCTTGTCACGTTACTTGGCTTGATTCACCGAACAGTAACGTAATCATTGTTACCGGATTTGCTGCCAGCGATGATAATTAAATCTCGATGACTTATGGGATATAAAGACAACTGTTTGAAAGTCATACATATATTAATGAATACAGGGTCGTGAGTACCAGCAAAATTTCTTTTGCATTCCATAGCTTTTACGCCCATGGCACGTCTCCGTCTGCCTTTTTGCCTAAATGACTCCTCATATGATCCAGAATGATGACATATGTATATAGTTGTCGGCAGATCTTTGTTTCGTTTTTCGTTTTTCTCAGCATTAAATCGACCTTATTGCTGTACGTAGGTACGATACGTACTCCCCGAAATATTTGTTTTATGGTGACGTGGAAACTCTCAAGCAAGACAACGTATATTGAATCCGTGGGATATCTTATAGTCATTTTTACCACATTCGCGTTTTGTGTTGAAGCTTTCGGAACCATATGATCAAGATTTTAACAAAGCACAAATATTAAAGCGCCTTTTCCAAAGGGTTTTTGCAAGTTTTTTTGTCTTACCAGTACCAATACTCAGGGGAAAGGTATTTGTATGGTTCAGACTAATTTGCTCATCTCCTGATGCCGTCCATTCGTCAAGAATCCTTGCTTATTTATTGACAGAATCGGGCCCCTTGAGACCTCAACTGAGATGGATGCTCTTGCCTTCACGGTTGAGATGATGCCAAACAGCAAGAGTTACTGCTCTTTATTACCAAATGCAGGCAAAGAGGACAATCTTCAGAATGTCTGGGGTCAATTTTATGTCGATATACTACTTAAACCGAAGGAGTTTGACATTCTTCCTAAAACGATATCCCAAAAAGCTGTTATTGAGGAACAATATGAGAGCGATGATGGTGGTGTCTTTCCAGAAAGAGATTGTGACTTGAATGAAGAGAGGTGGCAAACCCAATAACCTTAGCCAAGAAGCGATAAATTAGTATACAAGAACAAGAGCCCTTCCATTCAAGCCGCCGGCTTATTAGGGCTGGAATACTTCAGAACCCTGTGATTGTTTAGACCTATCCAAAAAATTCTGTGTGATTAAACTCACATCCACGTTAGCTTAACTATCACCTAAGAGGATGATACGAGGAGGATACACATCCTATTGCATGTCCAGCACTTATCTGTATCAAAAAAATATACCAACCTAGGTATACCTAGTACTAAACGAAAAACTAAAGCACAACACTCAAAAGTAGGCAACATCCTAACGTTTTTGTCAGTTGGAAGAGCAATTGACATCCATACTATAGTTGTGCTAGGTACATTATAACCGTAGAAGATAGGAGGACGTACTATTATATAAATCCATTTGATGATAATAATTTAGTTCTAGGCGTCCTTTTCCATCAGGATGTTTTGTCGTCGTTTGTGCCGTAAAATTGCCGAAGGTGCAAATTGCGAAAGACCATTGTTTGTCGTTGCTTTCAGAATATCTGGGTATGATAGTTTGGAAGTCAAAGAGAAGAACCCATAAAAAATTAAACCACACACTTGTGACCACCGCATTTCACCACTGCAGGCATATAAATGTTGATTAGCAGCGAAATTGTCACAAAATAGGAAAGGTTCCTTGAAATATAGCTAAAGTAGCTAGAAAGGGCATTTGCTTGGATTATGCAAATTTTATGCTGATTTAACTCCAGAGAAGTGGATTATTCAATATTATATAATATTTGACACTTATAGCGTTGCTATAGGAACGGAAATGAACTCACGTTGTAAGGAAATCTGCCGCTGTTATCACATGTCTATCGGAAATTAACGCGCCCGATCCTCGATAGAGACGATTTACTGAACGAATCCCAGCCTGGTATGGAATCGTACCTGGTCGTACAGGTACACCGTTCGTTATGCACTCTGTCGGAAAAGTGAACGCGAGTCTATGCAAAATTATGGAAAACATCAATCTCATAGTGACGCTCAATTGACACTGAAACGCTCTACTGACATCTTGTTAAATAAAAACAATTTCTCCAAAACAAATGCAAATTTCGCAGTAATTTAAATTGTAACGCAAAGATTGAACTATTCATTCAAGTGTTTCGTATAAAAGCATGAATTCGCTTTGTCTTAGAGAGTATAATTGCCTTAGCACGAAGGCGACTGAATGGCTAATTTGCACATGCTATGCCTGAAGGGTGTGGAAATCCATGCAGACTGAATTGCTAAAACCTCAATGTTAGAAAAAGTCTGGTTTGACTGCTCCAGTCAGAGAGGACGTTTTTTTAAGGCAGATATAATTCTAGACGTTAATCCAAAATAATACTTAATGGGTAATTCAGGAATTGAGAAATAACACGAACGGATACTACCGTTTGTAACTTGATGGCCTTTTTTTGCTCTACCCCGTCTTAACGTGGATGATACAGTAACCGGTTCAAAAATTCAAATTTTTTTTCATCTAAATATGTTAGTAATCTTGCATATAATAAACCATAAAAATTTCAAATTCGAAATAATTGTGAAGTTATAGTGTCCAAGGTGTCCGTGCCTCTACTGGAAAGCGGATCTTCCTATAATTTCTCTCATTTTGATTTATCTTGGACGGGTAACTGTTACATTTATCGACATATGTTAATATATATATGCATGCAACTAGCTATATCCCGACTTCGAAGGAGCTGAAAGATTATAGTATGAAATTAAATGGTTGTAGGTCCTTAGATTTATTGATTTCTCATTATCCAATCTTTAAATGCGTTTTTCTCAACTCGGTATTTTATATTGGGGTGCAATGTAGCCCAAAAATTGCTTTTCAATGCCTGTCACATGCACATTTCTTATAAACCGTTATATCTATTAGCACGAAATTTTGTGAAAAATGCAGTGGGTGGAACCAGCCCGCCGAAAAATCTGAAAAAAATCCCAAAGCTGCCCCTATACGTTACCTACGTCTCAAAATACCCTTCATAACGATATCTGCTCAAATAAAGTGTAATTTTGGAGAAATTGAATAGAAACCCCTCTTAAGTTTTTAATAACTAAATGTTATTTAAGAATGGCCAAAAGACCACACCGAGTGGCCGAAAATCGTCAAGAAGGGAGAGCTATCTCAAAATCTATAATAAAAAAAAAAGTTGGCGAGATTGACCGTGAATGTGAGCCCGCGAAGGCTGTAGTTCCATCGAAATGTTCCATCGACACGCACGCACAGGGTAAAGGCAACTTTGAGCTACTCTAACTCTGTTGCTAATAGTGTGATTTTGACCAAACTTGGGGATAATATGCTTCATATTACATTTTATACTACTAGCAAGTGTTATAACTCTGGGATAAACCTAACGGGGTTTTACTCAATTTTCCCAAAAATATTGTAATATACTATTATTAACTTAATCTGAACGGACATCGATATGGAGAGTATTTTGAGACCTGGGCACCATATAGAGGCAGCTTCATGAATTTTTTCAGATTTTTCGGTTTGGTAGTTTCTGAAAATGGGTCTGTTAAAAAAATCATCACTTTCCACCCCTCCCACTCCCCGCATTTTTAACAAATATCAAAACTGATATCGACTTCGAAAGGTACTAATTGAGACCTTTCATTTGATACCCCACATGACTACATTCGGTGAAAAAAATGTTTACACCCCCCTTTTACATGTATGGGGCCCCCCCCCCTAAATTCAACCTGCAAGGATATCATTCACTGCATATCTGGGGGTCCACAGGTCTCACCTTCTCACCAAATTTCGTGTCAATCGGTACAGCCGTTTCTGAGAAAAGTGCTTGTGACAGACAGACAGACAGATGGCCAGACAGACATGGTGAAAACATCTCTTCCCAAGACGCTCTTTGACAAAGAAGGTATCCAAGGTGAAAGAGACATCTCAGCAATGCGCAATAAACGACAAAGAGATCCTAACGAAGAGGTACAATCACCCCAACGGACAGCGAAACGCAAAAAGGAGAAACCAATTCCGACGCAACCTAGGAAGACAAGAGACGGAAGCTTATCGGCCCACCCGGAAAAGGCCACTAACCGCGCCGAAGAATCTACCTGGACTAAAGTAGAAGGTAAGAAACGGTTGCAAAGGAGAGCCAGGCCAGACGCGCCGATCATAACAAAAACTAGCGAGCTGACGTACGCGAAGATTTTGCGTAATGTAAAAGCAGATACCTCCCTGACTGAACTAAGTGGTAATGTTACGCGTATCAGACGTACGCAGAAAGGTGATCTGTTGCTGGACTTAAAGCGGGTGAAGATGTAGGCGAAAACCTACGGAAAAAATTCGAAGTGGCACTAGGTGAGGCTGCGGCAATCAAAATGAGCAGAGATTCAGTGGTGATAGAATGTGAGGACTTAGATGAAATCGCCACGAAGTCTGAGATCTGTGAAGCCTTGCAATCTCAATTAGGACTACAGTCAGTGAGCGAGGCCAATGTGCTACGACTTAGGAAGGCGTACGAGGGGTACACAGATAGCGTCAATAAGTCTTCCTGTCGAAGCAGCAAAAAAGGCGATAGCAGCAGGTAAAGTTCGTATTGGATGGGTGGTTTGCCGGATACGAGAGCAAAGTCAGGTGCATAAATGTTTAAGTGCTGGCAGTTCGGCCACATTGCGAAAGCCTGTACCGGCTCACAAGACAGATCTAGTCTGTACCGCAAGTGCGGAGAGCAAGGCTATTTTGCGAAGGATTGCAACGAAAAGCCCAAATGCGTGTTCTGTGTCGAAATGAAAAATAGCGACAGCGCCCACATTGCAAGAAGCAGTAATTGGCCAGTATTCAGAAAGCCGTTCATAAATAAGCACAAATGAAGTTTATGCAACTAAATCCAAACCAGCGAGCGGCCCAAGACTTGCTCTCCCAGAGCATGTTTGAAAATAATATCGACGTAGCTATTGTATGCGAACAATATGAAAATCTTCATAGTGGAGTATGGGTAGCTGACAAAAACAGCAAAGCCGCGATATGGAGCTGCGGAAGTCGTGCTATAGAAGATGTAAAAAGACATCCAGAGAATGGATTTACACGTGCCAAAATAGGAGGTATATACATCTATAGTAGTTACGCAGCCCCGAGCCACACGCTGGAGGAATTCACTTTGTTGCTTAAGAAACTATCTTTTGATGCCAGACGCTATAATCCCAAAATAATTGCCGGTAATTTCAACTCATGGGCAGAAGAATGGGGAAGCAGAAAAAACAAATGCAAGGGGGCAAATACTGCTAGAGGCATTCTCGCGTCTAAATGTCGTACTTGCGAACTTTGGGGGAGCCAACACATACCGTAGGGGAGAATTACAATCGGTAGTAGACCTCACTTCCGTCAGTGACACCCTTATCAAAGACTTGCAGTGGCATGTTAGCGAAGAGTACACACACAGCGATCATCAGGCTATTGTCTTCCAAACCTCGCGTAGGAATTATATGAAGCCACCAAAAAGAATAACGATGAAGAAATGTTCAAGGAGGTACTTCTATATGACACATTAGTATCGGGAAGCGCACAAGAAAAAGCTTTACAGGCCGCAGAAAAATTGCAGCGGGCATGCGATGCCTCTATGCCACGGCGTAGCTCTTTCCGAAGACGAAATCCCAATTTCTGGTGGAATTCAGAAGAGCAAATCCGAACATTTCAAGCGGATGTGTACCGAAGCTGATTCTGATCCATGAGGGGCGCCTACAGGTCTGTAATGTCATCACTGAAAGGCAAGCGCTCCCCACCGATTACCTGTCCAAAATTACTACAAAACATAGTGGACACTCTCTTCCCAGAGGATATGAACTACACAAATCTGCCTAAAGTGTATGTAAACCCCGACGAAATTCCTAAAGTGGTAGAAGAGGAAATTTTTGATGCAGCAAGGAAATTCGCTGAAAATAAGACCCCAGGGCCAAATGGAATCCCGAATATCGCCCTGAAAGTGGCAGCCAGGTCAGCACCAGGTATGTTTGCCAAAATTTTTACGGCATGCCTTAGAGAAGGAGAATTCCCCGAGCAATGGAAGCTGCAAAAGTTGCTACTTATTCCGAAGCCAGGTAAACCCCAGGAAACCCCTCCTCATATCGACCGATATGTTTGGTCAATACCATTGGTAAACTATTTGAACAAGTATTATACAACAGGCGGCTCGCTGTTGCTGAAAAGGAAGGAGGCCTATCCGACAACCAATTCGGGTTTCGTAAGGGGAGATCAACCATCGATGCAAACAGCATGGTGACTGGCCTGGCTCGCACTGCAATACAATATGACAAATTCTGCGCAGTGGTGACACTCGATGTAAAAAATGCATTCAACACTGCAAAGTGGACGAAAATCGTAGAGGCTTTAACCAAACTAAAAGTTCCAAAGTACATTCTACGCATCATTGTTGCATTTCTTCTTGGAAGAAGATTATATTGCGACTCGGACGATAGAGAGAAATTATTCCCAACGACGTGCGGCGTACCACAGGGGTCTGTCTTAGGTCCATTACTGTGGTTAATTATGTACAATGGAGTGCTGATGCTACGCCTTCCTAACGGCATGACAACTATTGGCTTTGCGGACGATATCGGGGTAACAATAGTGGCAAAACGCTTAGACGAGATCGAAATTTATGCAAATGAAGCGATATGGGAGATCAATTTCTGGTTAAAAAAGTCCGGTCTATCACTTGCTGAACATAAAACGGAACTAGTGCTAATCAGCAAAAGAAGGAAAGACACGACCGTGAAAATTAAAGTTGGTGAAAAAACAATTTACTCCCAAGAGTCGCTTAAATATTTGGGAGTAATGATTGACAAAAAACTCAACTTTAAAAAACACATTGAGTGCGCTGCAACTAAAGCATCTTCCATCGCTGTAACGATCTCGAGGATACTACCGAACATTGGTACACCAAGACAAAGTCGACGTCGTCTTATTTCAAGGGTAGTTAGTTCCGTGCTACTCTACGCAGCTCCAATTTGGGCAACCGTTCTAGAAAACAAATCAAACTGCGGAAAACTAGAAATGGCGTATCGACTAAGTGCACTCCGGGTATGCAGTGCTTATCGAACGACATCAGGAGAAGCAACATATGTACTGGCAGGGACAATCCCCATAGACATCTTGGCGGATGAAGGTCGGCGTCTCTACGACAATATGTGTGCAATCAGTGAGTCTATTGTATTCGACGGCAACTAGCACGGCGAGAATCCATCGCAAAATGGCAAAAGAGATGGAACGAGGCACAAACTGGCCGTTGGACCTACCGTATCATTCCACATATTCGAAGATGGATGGAAAGGAATCACGGGGAACTAAGCTACGAGCTAACACAGTTTTTAAGTGGACATGGAGGTTATCGGGCTTATCTTTATCGATTTGGACACGACGAGTCACCATGGTGCCCAAGATGTGGTAACGTAGCTGGGAATGCGGAGCATGTTATGTTTGAGTGCCCAAGGTTTACATCACACCGAACTAGGCTGGAGGCGATCGCAGTCAGGCGCTTAACACTTGGAAATATAGTGGAGTTTATGTTGGAATCAACGGAGGCTTGGAATCAAGTGGTAATTGAGCTGAAAATGATTCATGAACAGCTAAGGCATGAAGAACTGCGAAGAAAGCGAGAAAGGGAGCGAACAATAATGCGCCGCAGTTAAGAACTGATCCAGCCCCATGATGCAATGCTTATAGCAGTCCTGTTGGGAGAGTTGAAGAAGAAGGAGGTGGTTTTAGTGAGTAGAAGTCTCACATAACTGTATGGCAGGAGCCAGCAGTAGGTTTTGAACTTTTCCACCTTCCTTCCAATAAGCATCTTCGACTGCTCCATTCCCGGCAGACTAGCCCAGTATATCTCCCACAGCCATTCCTCTTCATTTTTTAATGTCATAGCCATGATCCCACTTCCGATTCCACAGAAGGTTCTGGCTCGAGCAAAGGCGTTCCGATTCCCTTTTTGGTCAACCCCTCCGCTGCGTCATCGCCTTCCAAGCCAATATGAGCTGCAACCCAGAGTATCCAAACTTTATTTTGCGAGCCGAGGGTATTCAGTCTCTCAAGGAGTCTAGAGTTCACCCGATTGGACTTAAGTGCCTTGATCACCGCTTGGCTGTCAGCCAGAATAGCAATGTTCTGCCTCTGCAGCTTTCCGGCAAGTGTTTCGGACATGCGTCTTCGTAATTCCCAAATATTTAACCTCTGTTTCTCGTTTCAACTCCATGCCATGTAACCTTATGGCTCTCAGATGATCAAGCTTACGTCTCCTAGTAAATGGTGCTATGGTGGTTTTGGCCGAATGCCTTCCTGCACCAGACACTAGTAACCCTTCATGCAGTCAAGATTCTATCACATAGGATATTCATATATTTGCCCCTGCAGATTAAAACAATTTCGCCAGCCTAACACTGTACCTGTTTTCCAGTATTTGTTAGTTCGTCCAGGAGTTCGTCCCCTAGCATGCTCCATATAAGCACTCATAATACCCCATCCTGTGGACAACCTTGAGTAGTTTTCATGAGAATATCGGTACTACTATTTGCCTACTCTATAACATTTTCTCCATCAACAAACCCCCACTGGCTTGCGGATTAGGGCATCTTGAACCTCTTTGTGGAATGTGTTATTGAATGCTCCTTCTATATCCAAAAACGCACTATATCTTTTATTTCTATGGTATCCCGTAATACCTTCGTCAGCTGATACAGAGCAATCTCGGTTGATCGTCCTGCTCGGTGAGCGTGTCGACGCTGATGTAAGGGATTACGCTTTAGGACGTTAGTTATAATATAATTATCTACGACCTTCTCACTGTTTTCAGTACGAACGATGTGAGGCAAATCATTTTTACCCGTTTCCGGAATAAACAGTACTTTTGCTCTCCTCCGATCCCTTAGTATATATGCCAGGGCTATACTGCCCCTTACCTTACCTTAGAATCTAAATGATTTTTAGGCTTAGACTCTAAAATTATTTCTAGGCCTCTCTGGATTAGTTGCGGGATGATGCCATCTACTCTGGGTGATTTCAGTGGTTTAAAAATTGCCACTGTCCACTTTACCCTAGCTTCCGGGCATACCTCTTTTGCTAGTTTCCCTTTCTCCACTTTTATTCGTTTTTGGGGTATCAGGCCGTTTTGGGGTGTCACCTTCCGCTATGGGGTAGAATCCCAGGAAATGAAGCCTAATAAGCAGGTGAACTCTGTCCTCCTCATTTTCGGCAAATGTCCCATCTACCTTCTTCAGACAGACAGAGGATATTACCTTACCGTTGGCTATAGCATTATATAGCCTGATTGCTTCCTGCGTTGACATCGCAACCGAGAATAAGTGGTAACGCTCTCCTTTCACAATAGGTCACCAGTCAAGCGGCTAGCTCTGATGGGACCCAAATGTTGTCCCCTGAGAAATTTCCCGATGCCACGACTGCCTCTCAAGTGCTCTCTAGGCTTCCAGTGACACTTTGATAGCTATAAGGTTCCTGGTCAGGAACTCTGCAGGAAGTATTTAGTTTAAAATACGTTTGAGAATGATGAAAGCTCTTGGTTTTCGAAGGAAGAGTCGCAAATTACCTGCATGCTTCGTCCTTGTAGACGCGAATCTGTCGCCATACACCCAGGGCTTCTGAGCCAGCACTATTCCAATGTTCACCTTGGAACTTGCCTTGGCAATTACCGCAGATAAAACTTCCGAATAGTGGAGGTTTATCTGGGCTATCTTATTGCTGACCTTTGGCTCCGTTATTATTTGGAGCTCTTCTACATTGTCGGAGTGTCCCCTTCCTTCTTCGTCATGGCGCTTTTTTGAACGTTGCTCTCCACGGTAAGGGAGATGATTTAAGTCTAGGTTGTCCAGCTTCTACTCTTTGTAGGGCAGCAGATCTACCTCTCCAAGCGATCCAGCCCTTTCAACCTCTATGGCCTCCGAGATTTCTTCGGGAGCCTGGTGACTACTTCGAAAAGTCTTTCCTTGGTTTTCCCTTGTGCACGTGCACAGGTATGTTGCCAAAATTTTAGTTGGTAACTCCGATGTTTGATTACCTCTAGGCATCGGTCATCCGTCCCGATATTAAGGAGTCTACTCTTGCCTTCCATCTTGCTTCTGAAGATTCTCCATAATCGAGTACGGAGGAGAAAGACTGTCACCATGTGTGCCTCTGCTATATGATCCCCAATCCATCTCGCCAGATCTGCTCCCTCCCAGTCTGACAATTTAGGAAGTATAATCCTAAGTCACTCTGCAATGTCCTCCAACCAATATGTCACCCGATCGAAAGTGTGTCCCGGTGAACACAAACTTTGTAGTCGATCTTTTGCCTATCTGCTTGACGACAAGGTCTTTGATAGCTTCTCAATACTCACGAGTGAGTATTTGCTCAGGAAGCGTTTTTAGCATAAATAAAAATAAATACCTTTGACTACACTAATATAGCTAATGGCGGTTTCCTGATTCCTGCCTTCACCCCTGGCCCGGGTTTTCTCCCCTCATGTAGGCTAATCTCCGCTGCTGCCCGCTTTCTTTACTCCGATAAAGATGGCTTAGTTTCTAAACGTTTCTTCTAGTTTCAGGCCTTCCTTCAGATAACGCAGGTACCCTGGGACCTGTCTCCTTTCTGACGTCTGACATATTGATCTCAGACATGCTTTTGCCTGCTCCTGCTTTATGGGCACCTTGGATACACTGCTTAACAACAACTTCTCCCTTTTTGGGTGTAATCACCTGGCTCTTAGTATTTCGGAGATGTTCCTCCGCCTGGTTGGCTAGTTTGTGCGCGGTACGGGGTCCCGCTTATTTAGTTGTCGTTCTTTTTGTTTTTATACTTGTACTCACTTGATTCCAAGAACTTACTCACTGAGGCTACCAGGTATCAGTGAAGCTCCATTCGAATACAATCAGTTACCCCCGAAGCAAACTATCCAATACCCACGGTTCGCATGACACCCGGGATTAGGGTAAACGTTTTTTGACCCCCCGTATATATCCGTAGCGTTTTGTTATTAATAGGGTCACTTCGTACAAGATGTGGCTATCACCACTCAGTAACGGTCTTGGTAGGCTCTGGAAAGCCGCATATCACCCTAAAAGAGAAGCAGCTCACTCTCAGTGGGACAGGTTGGCCCCAGGGAGCTAAATCCCACGTCAGTCTATCCATCAGTGCACTGCTTGACACCACCCTTAGTTGAACTTAACCTATAATAATTTTGCCTCAGTGATAAACTAACTCATGAAAATATTCACTGTTGTCCATGACTGCCTGTTTGGCATCTAAATGACTGCTCCCTATTATTGACAAAACATTTATCTTCTTCCAGCATTACAGTGCCGTAAAGTGTCTGTTATCGCTTATATCTTCAACTCTATGACAATATTAAAGTCCTTTAAGCCAGTCATTCACCGCTTGGATATTGCTGCACTTTAGCCCAATATAATTTTTATAGATCCAATGTCTACTTTTGTATCGCAGTATCTAACCGTTTCAGGCTCTGAAGCAGACCAATTCAAGTTTTTTGCGAATTCTTTTAATATTAGTCGTCCTATGGGGAGATTGTTACCTCTCACAAAACTAAACCATTCGAATACAGTTTTATCAACTTTTTGGCATTTACATGCTGAGTTCCTTTTAATAGAATTACATTTCTAAACATTTCGCCCTTTTGTGCTCAAATGGCAGATATTTTACTGAAGCGAATTTGAAATTTTACATTAGGGGTGCCCTTTTTAGCATCTTTCTCAATTAGTCGTAATCTTATAGAAATTTCGATTTAATCCCCTAAAATTCCCAGAAAACTCGACTTGAAGGTTGAAGTTGATATAGATAATTGACGGGAACGCCAATGAAAGGTCAAAAAGTTCGAGTTGGAGAATTCGACTTAGAGGAAAAGTTCCACCGTATTTACATGGAAATCGGTTTTCGGGCTTTGAGAAAAATAAATAAAATAAAGTTAATCATTTTAAATACTTTATTTTAGCAACTTTAACAGAAAATGTGCACTTTTTTGCTTAAAGCTTAAGATTTTTAATGAATTTTCAAGGGTTTTTAAATTTTATAGGCTCAACTGTAATGGAAACTATACATGTTTGTAATAAATTGTGGATTTTTTTTATTTTTTAGATAAAAATTAAGGACGTTAGGCGGCACACCGATTTGGCATTCCCATGGCGGAAACAAGTGCAAATATTCCCTTCATTTTGTTTTGTTTTTTAAACGTAAAGCAAAAAGGAAATAGTTCATTCAGATATAATTTATTAAGACCACATTATATAGAATATTTAAAACAACAATAAAAGAAAAAAATTCTGACAATTGGCTTGCTTTTGGCAATTTACAGGTATCTCCCCCCGTATTACTACCAGTTGGATAGATAGGTAAGTAGGTTAACACACAGATGGCATTACCAGTCTTAAATCATGTCATGTTTTTTGGTAAACCCTAGTCTTCAAAAGAAACGTACACAAATTTGACAGCTGTCAGAATATTAGTTTGCGGGATAGAGAATTTTGGGTGAAACAGCTTCTGTTAGTTTGAAGAAAATGCATAAAAAGGAATTTCGTGTGTTAATAAAGCGTTGCCTTTGGCGAAATAAATACTGAAGCCAAGACCAAGGAAATGAGCACCGAGGATGATGTACGGATGCGATGAAGTGGTAACTGGGGCCAATTTTAAAGCTAAAGACAAATCGTACTATACGTTGTATCGCCCTCGAAGGTTACTATATTGAATAATGAGCCTACAAACTTTTCAGCCCAACTGTTAGCTATAATATTTAACATATAACAGAAAATATCACAAATCGATTTTAATAATATCACACTCTCAATACAACCTGAAAAGCATGCCACTAACAAGTAACTCCAACAGATATTTCAGGTCAGTTATATTTACAAAACAAATTCAAACTACAGGTAAAGATATTATACAACATTAAAAAGCCAAATAGCATTGATTTTATTGAAGCGTGTCATATTGATAAGTGCTAATAAATTAGGTAACAAATTCAGCATAGAGGAGCATATGTTATTACATATGTAAATGATCAAAATACTTTGAATTAAAACACGTTAATATATTATCGATGATCTAAATGTAGTACAACTTCTATTTGTATACTTATTTTGTATATAGCGTAGATTGTATTCTTTATTTCCAACATCTGTTAAAGAATTCTAATAGGGGGCGCAAAATAATGACTTGTACCACTTGGGACAATGATGCTTCTTATTTTGCCTCAGTTTGATCCACCTTTTGCGAATAGATACTTCGGTTGCCGGTTGCTTCGCCGAGGACAATTAATAGTACTCCGAGTGGAATAGTTGAAGTGTGTCTAGCAGTCGCAATCACCGCATCCATTTCGACGGGCTAAGGACTGAAGACTGGCTAGAAAATTGTGGAGCAGAACTGCTATACTGATTATTCTGCCACTTGACGAGGTGCCATCCCGTTGCATTGTATAAGGCAATTAACCTTAGTGTGGATTATACCAAAGTCTTCCAGCTTCCAGCTTGAATATCGAATCCGTAATTGGTTGATGGCGATGCACGATCAGCTATGCGGTGCCATCAACTCTTTCTGCGTGGACATGATGGTTTACACCCCATCTGAACGAAGTTTTGGTTTGTTTGGTCCTCATATGCCGCATTTGCCACATAATTCGGAATAAGATTCCGATGAAAAATGGTAGAGAGCGCTGGGAAACATTATCTTCCAGCCGTCACAACTTGAGCTTAGTATCATCAAATCAAAAATATCTAGGTCGATTGATTAAAATCAACAACCACCCTTGCGAACCAATGCGAAGGATCGGATATCGCAATAACGTGCAGCAAATCATAATCGTTAAGATGGAAAAAACTGGAGACTACAAACTGCTCCTCTTGCCTTTATAGGAATATTCGATCTTGCTGAATCTGCGATATATCTTAGAAGGAGGCATGTTTATTAACGTGCTGACCTGGACCATAGCTTGACTTTCTCGAAGCCCAGAATACCTCCATGACTGTATAATGCAGCTAGCTTCGCATTCAGTTACCATAAAAGTCGACAGCTATCAAATGCGTAGGCACGACTTTATTTCTAAGCTTCCAGATTTTGCTAGATTATCGTTCGTACTATGAAAAGTTATTCGATTGACCTTCGTAGCAATCCTCTTCTGAACCTAGTTGGTATGTTCGAAAGCTCACCCATCTTATGGGGGAAGATCTTTTTATTTATACTAAGTAATCATATCGGGTAATTTGACTAAATTTCGCAGAATCGCTGCACATTCTGCTTGTCAGGTTAATTACTGAGACTGTATCCTGGCTGCCCTTCAGCGTAGCCTCAGTTCTAAGGTTAATTTACCTCCTCAAGCTAAAACCTATACCTCCAGCTTGACCGAGTCTTCTGACGTGGTATCCAGCATGGGGTTTCATTGATTCTGTTGCTTTTATCGGTCAAGATGAGCCTAGTCAGTCTTATCAATTTTGTCGGGATACCGGGTTCTCCCATGACCGCATACAGTTTTACCCTGGCAATGCTTTCATAGATGATATTGAAGTCGATGAAAAATTCTTGCAACCATTGGCCAAGAATTTTCCCACCGCTTGCCGCACAGCTTATTTGGTGTTGATAGACGCGCCTAAAAACGGGACTAATTGTACCAACTGGTCCCCCAGGTTGGGGATTGAGTAGGGCTTACAACGCTATACAGAAAACAACTTGTTACGATCCCACAAAAGGAGCCTTGGACTGGTCTGAAAACACAACGACGAACCCGGCAACGAAAAAGAAATAACGATTTGCGCATTTTATCATGGAACATGCGCTTCCTGTACAGAGATGGAGCTGCCAAGCTAGCCGATACCCTGTCCCAATATAGGGCTGATGCAATAGCGTTGTAGGAGATGCATTGGACAGAGACCGGTTTACTGAACAAAAGCTACTACACTGTATATTATAGTTGCCATCCAGTAAATCATGTGATCACAGTAGGTTTCTTAGTCAACCGAAAAATGAAACCTGCTGTCATCGGCTTTGAAAACATAAGCGAACGGCTATGCACTCTACGCTTGGGAGGCAAATTTAGAAATATAAACCTCATTAACGTTCCCGCCTCTACAGAGGAGACTGCAGATTCGGAGTTGGATACTTTCTATGAGGCAATAGAACAAACCCTCGAAACCTGTCCCAATTATGTCCGCATTCAGACGCAAAAACCAGTCCAAAAACAAATGTGGGCCTCTCCAGACGGGACTATTTTGTTGATCAAACGTCGCCACCTCTCAGCCTGAATGAAAGAATGTCAGAACATAGAGGGAAGCCAGCAGACACTCGGATCACTATCTCGTTGATAAAGTGTTCCGAGCTCAAATAGCAACATCTCCTAAAATCCCCTCTGATAATCAGGTGAGAGTTAAAACTGAAGCCATCCACAGACCAGCCCTCCGCAACACCAATAAGGAGGAAACGGATGTCGCAATAACCGCAGTCAACAGAGATATCTCCGGCATCAACAAATGATCTTCACAACCACCTGGGAACGTTATCATAAATACGGCCACAAACATGTGCAATAGCACTAACTGCTTAACGATTTCCGAGTGTAATTCCGTTTCAACAACTTTAAGAAAATTTCAGTATCGTCTGGCAATTCACAGTTCTTACGATTCTTTACACCCTTGAGACCAAACTCAGTAATTTCATATTTTTGTATATATTTAACAACTTGGAAATCAGTTTCAGAACGAAAGAGTTTAAATTAATTACGAATGAAAAATCCACTAATTGGAACGAACGAGTTTAAAGTCAAAGGCTGCACCGCAAGACAACCGACTATCGCCAGGTTAGAGGCAGAAGAGAACGAACCGTCTCCATGTGGTTCTCTCTACCCCCAACTCATGGCACACTTTCCTCGCTAGTCCTCCACACCCGTGGCGAGCTCTACAAAGTGGAAAGTTCCACGCCATCTATTTGTTCGCATTCGCAACATTCGAAATAAATTTCGAATGCACACGCAACATTCGAAATAAATTTCGAATGCTGCGAATCCTGCCGTGCCACAAACATACTCAGCCCCAGCTGAGAAAAGAGTCGAAACGACTGGTTTGACGATGAATGTAAACTAACAACGGAACGGACGAATAGCGCATACCGAGTAACGTTGCATTCTCAAAGGACGCGGGAAAACAAACTCCGCCGAGTAGAGAAGCAGCATCACAGGCGGAAAGAGGAAGACTGGATGAATCAACAGGTCTGTGAATCTGAAAAGTACTCTCGGAAGTTTTACCGACCAGTCAGCAGGGTAACGCCTTATACACCTCGATGCCTGTCGAGACAAAGAAGGAGATCTGATTTCTGACAGTTGGGTAACAACCAAAATATCACGCAGTGCAACAATTATAAAGGTATCTCGTTGCTGGGTACCATCTATAAGATATTCTCCTCTATTTTGCTGGGCCGGATAGCCCCATACGCCCAGAACATCATTGGCTCATACCAAAGAGGCTTCACTCCAGGCAAATCAGCAACAGATCAGATTTCCTTTGGCATCAGTTGCAGCATCTTTTCATCGACTTTAAGGCCGCCTATGATAGCACAGCCAGGGTATGCATGGCCATTAGAGAATTCGGCATCCCGACGAAATTCAAGGCCGACTAGGCTGACCCTGACCAATGTGCGAGGCCAGATAAAAGCGGCAGAATCACTCTCAAGATCATTCGACATCAACAGCGGCGTAAGACAAGGGGATGGCCTATCATGCGTCTTCTTCAACCTGGCTCTCGAGAAAGTGATCCGCGATGCAGATGCCTGTGCGAGAGGCACCATCCTTTTCAAGTCCACCCAACTACTGGCCTATGCTGAGGATATTAACATTATGGGAAGAACAACCCGAAATGTACAGTCTACTTTCTTCGAGCAGGCGGCGTGAGATCTTGGGCTGCACATAAATGAAGGCAAGACAAAATATATGGTGGTGAGGTCAGCACCAAAGATCAACCAATCAACCACATCGAATCGCACTGGCCAGACGGGAAGAATAAAGTTAGGAGACTATAACTTGGATAATTTCTTCTATATAGGGTGTTGTTTGCTTGGCAGCCAACAGAGCCTGTTTCAGCTTACAAAAACTGTTTCGCTCAAAACGTCTCACCATAGGGTCAAAGCTCTTACTATACATGATCTGTATGATCCTGCCAGTCCTTACCTATTCCTCGGACTTGGGATCTTAGCAAGAAAAATTGTGAACTCCTGACCAAATTCGAGAGAACAATTCTCCGAAGAATTTTTAGCCCATATGCGCATGGAGGATGCCGTAGCTCACATAACGACGAAATCTATGAGCAATACCATGACCGTTAGATTGTGAATAAAATACGGCTCAATAAGGTTACTGTGGGCGGGTCACTTAATCCGTATGGATGAAGATGATCGAAACCGAAAAGTCTATAAGGGCAATATGTAGGATAGAAAAAGAAGATGAGGCAGACCCTGCTTAAGATGGAGCAATGGCGTAGGTCAGGACTTCAGACAGCTTTTAGGGATATCGAATTGATAGACCTCCACGCAAAACCGGGATGTCTGGAGTTCCTTATTAAGGTAGGCCTAGACTGGATACCGGTTGTTGCGCAGTTGATGATGATGATATTATGGATAGTACTCAGCGAGGAGACACCTCTATAACTGCTGCAATCCTTTTTCCATTTGGGAAGTCGCTTCTCCACTCGACGAAGTTGGTCGGTTGGTGGAATGCAGCATTCTTCCGTTCCGTTGCTGGCTTACATTCATCGTCGAACCAGTCGTTTCGACTTGATTCACTACTGGGGCCAAGAGTGTTAACCTATTTATAAAACGTTTTTCATGTAGTTGTTAAGATCGTTTGTTGATGTTTCTTCTCCAGGATCTCTGTTAGCTGCGGTTATTGCGGAGTCAATTGTCCGTTTATAGGTGCTAGGGACGGCTGTTTTGTGGATTGCTTCAGTGTCCACTCTCACCTGATAGTGGATACAAGGCGGTGTTGTTTTTCGAGCCCGAAGCACCATGTCAACGAGATAGTGATCCGAGTCTATATTGGCCCCCTTACATGTTCTGATCAAGACTGAGAGATGGGGGCATTCAATAAATACACAGCCAATTTGGTTGAAAGTGATCTCATTTGGAAAGGGTCACGGTTGTTTTTGGACCGCGTTCCGCGACAACCTTGAATTGCCAACAACAATTTCGTGCGACATTGCTAATTGAATAATCTGCAGTCCGTTGGTGGTTTTATGTAAGCTGTGGGAACCAACGTATCGCCCGAATACCATCTATAGTTGGTTGTTAAAAAAGTTTTTATATTGTTTCGTAGAAGGTATCCTTCTCTGACTCTGCAATCTCCTTCTGTTTTTCGTTAAAAAATAACTCGCAGCGATGACCACGTAGAGGTGATACCATAAATATAGTTTAAAAATTATTGCTTCAGTTGGCACTAAAATTACCTATTGCTACCATGTGGTAATCGCGCGAGCGACATTCCCCCTAAGTAATCTATGAGTCCTTTTAGCTAAAGGACTAGCAGTATCTTTGTATGATCCTGGATGGAAAATAAAGGGTGATGACCGGTCCGCAAACCTAAATTTTACTCAGAAAATAAGAGAAAAAACATCGGTATTGGGGAAAAGATAAAAGCAAATTTCTTCCTGCGTTCGCTGTCTCAAAAGAAAGACGACAAAACACCCGCGTTTTCGGCCTTTATGAAGGATTCACTATTGCATCGTACGTCCCGAAACGTCAGTCAAATATTTAAAATATTATTATTATTCTTGTTTTCACTTTCTGGAAAAAATTGTAGGCGCTGCAGGAAAAATGTGTTCGACATTTAATATGGCTCGGAGCGTCAAAAGATGGGAAATGATGATTTTTTCGCCATGTTAAATAATAGTACTGGACATCCACATCCACGCCCTTCTACAAGTCTCAGCACAATTACCTCAAAGCAAATGCACAGAAATTGCTCTTGAGCCGCCGCTTTTGTACAAACATTATACTTTAACTGCCTTCCTGGATAGAGGGGACCAGTACACGATTGGATAGATATCTTACGCTTTTGATATTATCCATGCCATGAACTAGGTTAATCCCTAGTTCATCTGCCCCAAGGTGGCGTCATTTGCCCGGTCACTGGTTGATCACTGTGAAAGATGTTTCCCTCCATTATATGCAAAACATGAAAAGAGCTTTGGGAAGGTTGTGGATTACAGGATGCGGACTATGCATAAATCCAATTTTTCTTTCCTCCAAAATAAAAAATTTGGGAGTAAAAAGTTAAATTCCAGGTTAAACACAGCACTAAGGGTTAGGAAGGCCTTTATAGCCTTTTTTGTCAGCAAAAAGACTTTTGCGAAGAAACGAGGTCTCCGATCGAGGATGATTTCTTGGATGTATACAGCCGTGGTTCGTTCCACCCTAACGTGCTGTTCTGTTGTTGGGTGGCAGGTGCTAACCAAAAAATACAACAGAACGAAGCTCAATTGGATTCAATGGATCGCGTGTGCACGTGCTACCGTGAGTTCGCAGTCCTACTCGACAAATGCTGTCAATGCTCATTTCCTCCCTGTAGACCTCCACATTAAATACAGTGTTGCGTGCAGTGCTGTCAGACGTGAGTTTAGTTGTTGGAAAGCAAAGCCATATGCCTATAGTAACATCCTAGACAAAGTGCCTCGGGAATTCTGCGCGTACTCTATAGACTACAACATATTATTCACCAACGAATCAAAGATGAGCTGTGGGAGTTGGTGCAGACATTTTCTCGGATGCATTTGACGTAGCCGTACAGTCTCCCACGATTCGCCAAAGTTTTCCAAGCGGAATTACAGGCAATACCGGCAGCTTGTCGATGGCTGGGGCATAATCGGAGCATCAAGCGTAACAAAGCTATTCTGACCGACAACTTAACAATCATCCAGGAATTGTACTCAGTGGCGACTCTAGCGATTGCCCACCTCTAGCTACAGCTAGACCACGGACACTATGTAAGCCATCCCTTGAGCGCTACTGAAGGTTAGGGAACAATAAAATGAATGAAATCGGGGAAAATAACAAGCCCTGACAGCATCGCATCTGAGCAATTTAAAATGAAGTGCTCGGACCCAACCCTGTGGCTTAGTAAGTCTTTCATTCGGGTTATTGAGGAAAGCAGAACGATATCTGACTGGCAAGTAAGCACCATCGTGCCAAAATCGAAAAAAATAGAATAGTCAAATTACCGTCCGATCCGACAATTTTGAACACACTCTTGACAACCGTATTCGCGACATCGTTCAAAAACCCCCCAAATCAAGGAGGGTTTGTCAAGAACTGTAGAACTTCTGACGCAGCATGTATATGTAGGCAGCGCCTTCACACACTCACTGGAGAAACACGGTGAGAAGCATCGCTCTCTTTACACTACGTTTCTCGATCTCACTCGATCAGTTGACCATTTGGTATGCTTTGCGACAACAGCTAGTGTCAGAGAACCTCATGCGCTGGGTTAAATTGCTCTACCACAATCAGGAAAATAAACTGTGGAGGGTATATCAAAACTTCTTAGGATCTCTGCCCGTGTTCATCGAGGAAGTACCTTCTCACCACTCCTCTTTCTTCTTGTTATGGCTGTTACACGGTACATTCTACATCCAGTGCTCTATAGAGTGCTTTATGCAGATGATATTTTGCTAGCATCTCATAGAAGAACTGAGCAACTGAACAACTTGTCTCAAAGTGGAATGATCGTCTCATGTGGCACGGTCTCCGACTGAATCTAAATAAAACAGAGTTTTTGGCGACCAATCCTTATGAAGTGGCAGTGACCTGCCCAGAACTGCGCGATTTAAATAGCTCTGATCAATGCTATCAGCTAAGGGTGGACTGGAAAATGTAACTGGTTCACGGATCAGCGCAACTTGGATAAATTACTTCTGAAACTTCTATAATTTTTGACATCGGTTGAAAAATCGGAGGAGTGAAAAACATCCGCTCCTCACAATCTATTTAACCGGACACTTTCAAACAGATTCCAATTCGATATTCGTATTCCCTGTCAAATTAAGGGCTACCATACAATACAGAGGGTAGAGCAGAATAACCCCAGTTCAGCAAAATTGATTTACTAAACAATATGAAAATTATCAAATAAATATACTTTTACATTATGTCGCAATAGTGATTACTAAAGAAACACGGAAAATAACTGGACGGAATACACAACGACGAACGCGGCAACGACGAACGCGGCAACGACAAAGGAATAACGATTTGCGCATTTTCTCATGGAACGTGCGCTCCCTGTACAGAGATGGAGCTGCTCAGCAGCTAGCCGATACCCTGTCCCAATATAGGGCTGATGTAACAGCTTTACATGAGATGCGTTGGACATCCAGTAAACCATGTGCTCGGAGTAGGTTTCATAGTCCGCCACAAAATGAAACCTGCTGTTATCGGCTTTGAAAATATAAGCGAACGGCTATGTACTCTGCGCTTGCGAGAAAAATTTAGAAATACAAGCCTCATCAACGTCCACGCCCCTACAGAAAACTTCAGAGTCGGAGAAGGATACTTTCCCAAGCCAAGTAGGGAAGGAGCCCGTATTCAAGCGATACAAATACAAATAATAACGAACTGCGGATTATCCCATTAGCAGCGTCACACGAAATGATTTTTACAAGTACCTGGTTAGGGCGGGAAGCGGTCCACAAACATGCATGTGCCCCTCCAGGCGGGGCCACTTTCAACCAAATTGACCACGTGTTGATCGAACGCCGCCACCTCTCAGCCTTGATGTATGTCAGAACATATAGGGGGGCCAATATAGACTCGGATCACTATCTCGTTGGTATGGTGCTCCGAGCTCGAATAACAATGCCACCTAGAATCCCCTCTTACAATCAGGTGAGAGTTAACACCAAAGCCATCTAAAGCACAGACCTCCGCGACACCTATAGGAGGGAAATGGATGCCGAAATAACAGCAGTCAACAGGGCACCTGGAGATGAAGCATCAACAAATGATCTTCACAACCACCTGAAAAACGTTATCATTCACACGGCCACAATCATACTTGGTCCCAGCCGCAAAAGGAGTCGGAACGGCTGGTTTCACGATGAATGTAAGCTAGCAATGAAACGGAAGAATGCCGCATACCGAGCAATGTTGCATTCTCAAAGAACGCGGGCACGCGCAGAGACTTATCACGAACTCCGTCGAGCGGAGAAGCGACTTCACAAGCGGGAAAAGGAAGCCTGGGAAAACCAACAAGCCTGCGAACTCGAAAAAACAGGAAGCAACCGCACCAGGCGCGGAAGTTTTACCAACAAGTCAGCAGGATGAAGCCTTATACACCTCGATGCTCGTCCTACCGAGACAAAGAGGGAAATCTGATCTGAGAATGGACATATTGGAGCGATGGGTTGAGTACTTTGATGAGCTACTGAACAACCAGAACATGGGCGAGTTGGAGGTCCTACCAACTGAAGACGACGGACAAATACTGCCACCACCAAATATAGGAGAAACAGTCCGTAAAATTCATCGGCTAAAAAATCATAAGACGCCAGGAGCCGATGAAATTACAGCCGAATTGGTTAAATATGGAGGCGACCAATTATACCAAGTGGTTCATCAACTTGTGCTCAAGGTATGGGACAGAGAATCAATGCCTGACGATTGGTAAAGAGGCATTATCTGTCTCATACATAAAAAGGGAGATATCACACAGTGCAGAGATTATAGAGATATCACGTTCTCCGCTATCTTGCTAGGCCGGATAGCCCCACACGCCCAGAACATCATGGCCTATACCAAAGAGGCTTCATTCCAGGCAAATCAGCACGACATCACATTTTCTCGTTGCGACAAGCGATGGAAAAACTGTTGGAATATGAACAACAGTTGCACCATCTATTCATCGACTATGAAGCCACCTATGATAACATACCCAGGGTAAAACTGTACACGGCCATGAGAAAATTCGGTATCACGTCGAAACTGATAAGACTAACTAGGCTGACCCTGACCAATGTGCGAGGCCAGATAAAAGCAGCAGGATCACTCTCAAGACCATTCGACATCAACAACGGTCCGAGGCTCCTGTTGTGGCTGCGCATGCTCTATCATGCATCCTCTTTAACCTGGCCCTCGATGCTAAGGTAAATGCAAGAGGTGCGATCCTCTTTAAGTCCACCCAACTAGTGGCCTATGCTGACGATGTCGACATCATTAGAAGAACTACCCCAAACCTACAAACTACCTTCATCTAGATCGAGCAGGCGGCGCCAGATCTTGGGCTGCACATCAATGAAGCCAAGAGAAAGTATAAGGTGGCAATGTCAGCACCAAAAACCAACCAACCAACAACATCAAACCGCACTTGTCAAACGGGAAGAATAAAGATAGGAGAATACAACTTTCAGACCGTTGATAATTTCTTCTAAGATCGAAAATCACAAACGATATCAACTACGACGATGAAATCCGGCGACGGTTGTTGTTCAACTTACAAAAACTGTTCCGCTAGAAACGTCTCACCATAGGATCAAAACTCTTACTGTACAAGACAATGATCTTGTCGGTCCTCGGAGACTTGGGTTCTTAACAAGAAGAATTACGAACTCTTGGCCGCGTTCAAAGGAGGAATCTTCCGAAGAATTTTTGACCCCCCACATGAGGATGGACGATTTCGTAGCCTAGATAACGGCGAAATTTATGAGCGATACTATGACCGTTTGGTTGTGGATAAAATCCGGCTCGAGTAGGTTACAGTGGTCACTTAATCCTTATGGATGAGGATGATCCAGCTCGGAAAGTATATAAGGGCAATATCTATGATATAAAAAGAAGACGAGGCAGACCGTGCCTGAGATGGAGCGATGGGGCAGGTCAGGACGCTAGACAGCTTTTAGGGATACCGAATTGGTGGACCTCAGCGCAAAACCGGAATGTCTGGAGTTCCTTATTAAGGCAGGCCTAGACCGGATACCGATTGTTGCGCCGTTGATGATGATGAAAGAAACACTAAATAGCTGTGCCATATAAATAAAGAAGGTATTTCCCACTTTTTGCAGAAACCCTTATTAAAATCGGTTTATAATCTGTCTGTTTGTCCATCCATCCGTCTGGCTGTCTGTTTGCCAAACACACCCACTTTTTTAACAAACGGTTTCCCCTATTGATGAAAGGAAAATGAGAACTGTGAATCGTTCTTCGTTGGTAAGTCACCATACCTGCAAAATAGGATGCAAAATTTGTTTGAACTGGATATAGTCACGTGGGATTGACACTTGCAAAACTGACATTTGAAAAACGGGAAAGGAGGGAGTTGGGAAGTGACAATTTCATTCACGGGCTCATTCTCAAAAACCACCGGAAATCCAATGCCACTATACGGTGCATCTTTCCTATAAGAAATACACAAAATATTTTCCATCTGAAATGCCGAAGGCAGAAGGCCTCTGACTTGTTTGAACGATATTTTCATTCCAGTTCCGTTCGTTCACTCCCTAATTTGAAGAGCCTCCCAACGCGATAGCAAAAATGGATATCTCTAATTTGAGATTAGAGATCTCTAGATAAGGTGGAAAACCCCAAAGGCAACGATTATTACTCTCTGATACACTTCCTCAGAAACTTAGCAGACACTCTTTTCTGTGATGATTATCGTAAAGATGGGTACACATACGTTTATTTTCAATGGTTTTACAGCTCGGTTATTTCTTATGAAACTATTTGCATGGCCCTTACCTTTTTAAAATCATTCAAAGAATAAGCTAGTCTTCTTTGTCCCTCTTTCTGATGTAAAATGCAGGATTTTAATATCATATCCACAATAAACTGGTTAATCTACATTTTAAAATCACTAACCTCTTATATGCGTGAATACACTGAATCCTCAACTTAAGGAGTATAAAAAAATATAACGCCCTTAAGGCTTAGGATTGGGTCAAATCTAAATTCCAAATATACAATAAAGAGAAATCATTTATTCTAATGTCCTTCTTATGGTATGTTTTAAATATTTCAGATACGTACCATACAAAAACGCAGAATGTGTGAAATACCATCGGTGAATATTAGACTTTACGGACCAACTTGACCCCATCCACAAAGCCATACTAGCTTTATTCCAATAAGTCTAAAACAGGCGAACAAAAGTGGTTTATCCTTTCACCGCCCAGTTAAAGACCTACGGTATAAGGACATTGGCGAAGGGAGGAGAAAGTAAACACCACGACCTTAAACATCTTCGATAAAAGATTGTGATAAAACTCCAAGATGAATTTCAGATTGTATGTTTTTTCCGAATATTATTACGAGACCATAAAAGGGAATTCTTTGCGGAACGTTTTACGACCAGTTGTAATGTTATTTTGTCTGGTCGCCGCTTTTGCAGTTCGCATGCCGTTCAATTTCGCCCAATATCAATCTGATGTTATTCCAAGATATTCAGATTTTTGCCCAAGTTGGGAAAGAAACTAAAAAACACCCAGACTTGAGATTCATTCCCCGATTAGGTTGATTGATAGGGAAAAGAATTGAAGTTGATGCTCTTTCTCATCTACATCTTTTATAGCTGTGAAAATCTATTTTGGGACTCTCTATGTGGAAAATATCTTTTATGCCTTTGAGTATTTTCCAAATGTCATAAATTCAAGTGTTAGCCACAAAATCGGATATGGACGATTGACTAATTTTAAGGTTTTGTAGTATTGCAAAATGATAAAATATGAACCAACGAGCCATCGCAAGGTGATGGGAAAGGTAATAAGTTAATTGCATACGCCTATCTAAAGGACATATTACCAGAAAGAACCGGTGTTGGTAATTGTGTTCACCTTAATTGCCAACCTTAGTATAGCCACTATGGAGTTATCAAAGCAAATTGGGAAATTTCTTTGCTCAACAACCGATTTCAAGATTGCCCGGTGTTTTTCGTAATGTTTCATTGTGCGCTAGTGATAGTCCTTAATGTCCATCACCCCGACCTGGACAGAACAGAACAATTTAAGTATCTTGGCTCAATGCTATCAGTCAACGGTGAAGTCAGCTATAAAATTATTTGAAGCTTCACCAGAATTTGAATAAAGTGGCGTTCTACAACTGTAATGTAATGGAAGCATCAACCAGTGTTTCAAACACCCGATCTACCGCAGTGTCATCCGCCTTATCGCACTTTATGGTTCTGAGTACTAGCCAATCGTCAAACTGAATGAACCGCCGTTCGCAGTAATGGAGACGAAAATGCTGGGTTAGATCAGTGGCGTAACACGGTGTGTTCCTATCCGAAATGGACATTTACATTCCATATGGTGTTGCATCCACCGTAGAAAAAGCGGCGCGAGAAAGCTAGCTTCAATGGTAGGGTTAGGGTCATATAATTCGTGCTGACGAGAACTCACTTAGTAGGATTGTCCTCACTCATGTCGTTGGGAAAAGACCACAAAGGCGACCGAAACAACGATAGCTTGAAACGCTAGATGCTGCTTTAGGAGCCTCTCGACTCCACCCGCACCATGCATATAACCGACAAAAATATACACTGTTGTCGAACCGGACGAAGAATAACGAGGGAGAAGGTGAGTCCGCTGTGTAGTATAATGCCAGACAAATGGCACTTCACTGCATACGCCCGGTTCGGTGTCATGTTTTGTTGATGTATAGCTGCCATATCTGGCAAGGAACCTTCTGCTAGTGCTACTAGAGGTCAGCGTTTGAGGAAAAATAAAAGGGGCAACATATATGCACATATTATACGAAAAGCTCAAATGCCACTGTGCTGCCGTGTGCGTCTCTTCAAACGTTTAAGTGCTTTCCTAACTGAATAACAACTGTCCGCTAAATTATGCGTTGGGGTTTGAAAATGCCATTTTAGATCGCCAAGTTTTCCATATTCTTAGCTGCTGTCAATTTGAAGAACAGGCTACTTACCACATTTCTCTTAGTTTCCTTTTCATGGTTGGCAGGGTATTGATAAGATCTGAAGATGAAATTGCCGAAATTAGATGTGTCTTCTGCTTTCATATTGTATAATGAGCTACTGATTTAATGAAATCGGTAAACGTGAGTTGAGATCAAGATTATAGGATGGCTGACATCCCAATCGCTTGCGTTAGACCCTTTTAGTGACTAGGTTAGGTAATTTGTTGATCCATTGGTCATTATGTTGTATTATGCTTCCACTGGAAACAATATCAAAATTTTGGCCTTTTAAAAGGATAATCCAAAGATTCTTGCCCCTTGGAGTTATTAGTCGCGATCTCCATTTTGTATGCTTCACATTGCAATTCCCTAGTGTTTAAAAGCGTTCAAATTTTTTGGTGGTAATGGTATGCCTAGATGGACAATAGACCGCCGCACTCTGCAATGCAGGAGACGAAGTTTTATAAGAATGCCGTTACCTCGATGCCCCTTTCCGTCAAGATGTTAAGGATGGTAGAATCTATAAACGGATACTCAGATACATATTTTCGATCAACTAAATGCATAATTTCGATTTCATGATCTAAAAGTAATTTTTGAGTTTCTAGCTTATCGCGACTAGCGATCTTCGCATTTCAACCAGCTAATCTTACCGCCTGTTTGTTGCAAGATTTTGCCTAGGTTTGGAGAGGTTTCAAACTGGCCATTCTAACTATTATAAATCAATTCCGTCGCGAATACTCACTCGTGAAGAGTAGCGTTGTGGTGCGCCGTTTTGATGCATAAACTCCTAAGACCATGGCAGTTGTGGTAAAAGCGAGGGGGAAGATCTTCAGAACCAGCCCGTGGCATCCACGAAGAAAGCAGCTCTCCCACCCTGCAGCTTCAGACTTGTCTGAGGTCCTCAAAGAACGGTTTATCTAGTGCCCATAGCCTGAGTCTCCGACCGGGAAGCCTGAGAAGTGTGAAGCCCAGACTGTTCAGCGCGTATAAGGCCTAAATGGACGTTAGGCTATAAGTCAGAAAGCCTGTCTTACGTTCGGGGATCAGATCCTGCCCCAACTATTGACACGCTCCCAGTATCAACAGTACTTCCGCTTGGAATACATTGGCGAATCCCGAAAGACTGGATGACTCACATACGCCTCGCTGTGTATCCTGATTCTATAAATCATTTCTGATTCTTCTGTTAAGAATCATCATCATCAACGGCGCAACAATCTGTATCCGGTCTAGGCCTTCCTTAATAAGGAACTCCAAACATCCCGGTTTTGCGCCGAGGTCCACCAATTCGATATCCCTAAGAGCTGTCTGGCGACCTGACCTACGTCATCGCTCCATCTTAGGCAGGGTCTGCCTCGTCTTCTTTTTCTACAATAGATATTGCCCTTATAGACTTTCCGGATGGGATCATCCTCATCCATACGGATTAAGTGACCCGCCCACCGTAACCTATTGAGCCGGATTTTATCCACAACCGGACGGTCATAGTATCGCTCATAGATTTCGTCATTGTGTAGGCTACGAAATCGTCCATCCTCATGTAGGGGGCCAAAAATTCTTCTGAGGATTCTTCTCTCGAACGCGGTCAAGAGTTCGCAATTTTTCTTGTTAAGAACCCAAGTTTCCAAGGAATACATGAGGACTGGCAAGATCATAGTCTTGTACAGTAAGAGCTTGGACCCTATGGTGAGACGTTTCGAGCGGAACAGTTTTTGCAAGCTGAAATAGGCTCTGTTGGCTGACAACAACCGTGCGCGGATTTCATCGTCGTAGCTGTTATCGGTTGTAATTTTCGACCCTAGATAGGAGAAATTGTCAACGGTCTCGAAGTTGTATTCTCCTATCCTTATTCTTCCTTTTTGACCAGTGCGGTTTGATGTTGTTGGTAGGTTCGTCTTCGGTGCTGACTGCCACCATATATTTTGTCTTGCCTTCATTGATATGCAGCCCAAGATCTCCCGCCGCCTGCTCGATCTGGATGAATGCAGTTTGTACGTCTTGTACGTCTGTTAAGAATACTGTACCATAACCTTGTAAGAAGCGGCGGTCTCCCGCTGTACACTTGTTCGAAAGTTCACTGCAAAGTTACACGTAAAGTTCGGCTTTCATGTGGCGTAGTCCGTGGGGAATGTCCAGAGTTGCCGAGGTACTTTCCCTAGGACGCGCTGCAAGATAAAGCATATTTACTTTGGAGGTCAAGCAGGAGGGAACGAAAAAGACAGCAGAATTGCTCAGAAATATAACCCCTAAAGTATGAAGCTAGAAAAACGCAAATCTGTCGACATATGCTAGGAATTATATGTAATGCTACAAGCGGTTAGGGAGCCAATGGCAATCACTAAAACCGCCCGAGTGAATTGCAATTGCATGATGCATCTTGAGAAAAACCAAAAGCTGGCATCATTCCTGTAGTCCATGTAATGGTATCTTTTTAAAAATTCAAGCAAGTTGGGATCCCGGAAGCTGGGTGCTTTGACTATACAGGTTTTGTGCTCATCTTATGTGAGAAACTCTCCATGCAAGATTTTACATCCGTACATAGCTTGGAATACAAAATATTCCGTCATACATATATGGCGCGGCAGGATTCGCAGCATTCGAAACTTATTTCGAATGTTGCGAATGCGAACAAATAGATGGCGCGGAACTCTCCACTCTTTAGAGCTCGCCACGGGAGTGGAGGACTAGCGGTGAGAAAGTGCCGTTGGTTGGGATAGGAAAAGACCGCATGGAAATAAGCCGGTCTCTTCTGTCTCAACCACCAAGAAGTAAAAGCGGTTTCTCACGCGACCGATTAAAAAAATAACATTCAACGTTCCCCGTGTAACTAAATAAAATTCAATTAAACTCAAAGGAATAAAGGAGTGCCTTAAGATTACGACTAAAGTGGATTTCTTTTTGTACGGGGCTTAACGTTAAAGTTATTTCGGAAAGAGTACACCGGCATAGTGTGCGTAATTTATTCTCCAACGACTTTTGTTACTGTTCGCAATTTTCAACACGACGTGAAACGATTTTATTTTCTGTGACGAAAAGGAGTCTTCGACTAAAATACATGCAAGCTTACTATTTCCCGCTAGTGCTAATTTAAAATAAAGATTCAGAACATCTTAACAAAATAGTACCAAACATACATGTATGTACATACATAGAAGATGTGGAGGTTTACGCAACGGAAACAGTGAGAGCGGTAAAGTCCTGGCTAGACAAGGCCGGGCTGACCTTGGCGGACGCGAAAACGGAAGCGGTCTTGATAACGAAACGCAGGAAAAATAATACTGTAAAAGTGGAGGTCAGTGGACATACGGTCGTATCAAAGCCGGCTATCAAATACCTGGGGGTAATAATTGACACCAAATTGAGTTTTAGGGAGCACCTAGAGTATGCATGCCAAAAGGCAGCCAGTGCCACCACGGCACTTGCAAAAATGTTGCCAAATATTGGTGGGCCAAAACATTGCCGGAGGTTGGTGCTAGCCGGAGTGGTGCGCTCCATCCTGCTCTACTCGTCGCCTGTGTGGGCAGAGGCGCTTGCAAACTCTCAGAGACGGAAGCAAGTGAACTCGGTTTACCGGCGGATGGCTTTGAGGGTTTGCAGTGCTTTTAGAACCACATCAGATGAGGCAGTATTGGTGGTGGCAGGCATGATCCCGGTTGACATTCTGGCCAAAGAAATGAGTGTCCTGTACAATGCAAGACATATGGAGGGGCATGCACAGTGTAGAAATGCGGCAAGGTCAGAGTCGCTTGATCTCTGGAAACGCAGATGGGACGAGTCTGCGAAAGGTCGGTGGACGCACAGGCTTATTCCCAACATTAGGGTGTGGCTTGAGCGAAAACATCGGCATACCAACTACCACATTACCCAGTTCCTCACGGGACACGGTGGTTGCTACAGGCAGTATCTGCACCGCTTTGGGTTGGATGACTTTCCGAACTGTCCCAGATGCGATGGCATACCGGAGGATCCAAAGCATGTGATGTTTCACTGCCCACGATTTGCCATTGAGAGAAGGAGCTTAAACCAGGTGCTGGGCAGGAGCGTGACCCCGGAGAGCTTGGTTACTGAGATGCTGGAGTCCGAGGAGAAGTGGCTTGCGGTTAGCTCCGCAATCATCCAAATGCAGGAGGAGTTGCTGAAAGAACAAAGAAGGAGGAAAGCTGCAAATAGGAGAAGGATGAGTGCCTAAGGGCAAACCTACCCCGCGAAGTAATACCTCAATGGTGGTCCCGCGGGGCTGGGGCTGGAGAGACCGGGGGTGGTTTTTAGTGGGTGTGAATCCCACACGCGCCCGCTGTTGTTCCGCCGTTCGGGCGGCGGAGCTGCGGCGGACGTGTCTTTCTAAGATTTTCCACCTCCGTGTACGCACAAAAAAAAAAAAAACATGTATGTACATATGTATACATATCAAAGGCATAAATACTGTGTTCATTCTAACTAAACAAACATTGTCTATGCATACATATATATGTGCGCAACTAAATTGATCTAATGCATCTTCGCGCATTTCGACTTTACTCCGTGCACAAAAGCATACGTATCTATGTTATGTATGTAAATTAAAAAGCTTTGGTAACCAGGTATAGACATGTCGGTAATCAACACATTACCACCCAGGCTTTACTAGCCCATACATGAACATATCTACCAAGAGTAATTGACACTGATATGCAAATAACTAAAAAATGCCAAAAAAAGGAAACTGAAAAGTTTCCACACCCCGCCATTCATAATAATGACGTCATACACATCTTAAATAAATTTACCCGAAATACAAAACTTTGACCTTCTATAACTTTGTTAATAACATATGGATTGCCTTCAAACTTTTCAGAATTATGTCCAATATTCTCGCCTATGCTGGTGTCAAATTTCCAAAAAATTTCTAAAACATGGTAATATACCATTATTAACTTTGTTTGTACTTTGTTTGTTTGTACTTTGAGACCTAGATTTCATACAGATCCATCACTGTGATTTTTTCCAGATTTTCGGTTGGATAGGTTTTGAGAACGAGACCTGATTCACTTTTTGGGGCACATATTTTGAGCCCTATCTCCCTTATGTTTCAGCCAATGTCAGAAATGAGATCGGTTTTGAAAAGTAGTAATCTATCTTATAATGGCTCTACCTCACCAATTTCTTACTCAATATTCGCCTTGAAGGCCTAATTAATTTTTTTGCTGAGTCCGCTGCTGGGAGTCCGCATCTATGTACTTTATGACGAACCAGACCGCTTGGGAAATAACTTACATCCTCTCTTGAGGTCCCCGAACTCCTCTTTTTGGATTAAACACCCAAATTTATCAAAAATGTTGACTTGACTTTTCCGCAGATTCTGTTAAATAGCCGCCAAGGTGCATTTGAGCTTCGCCAGTAAAGATGATTTACACTGATTTAAGTCCCAAACTGAGAAACGCACTTTCCTTTGCTGAATCAATTGGATCTTGTAGGCGAATAATCTGAGGTCTTTGTGGAAAGTTCCGATCAGGCTAATGCATGAAATCTACTCAACATGTTGAAATCAATGGCGAGTCAATTTCTGACGATTGAGCCGCCCACTCTCAGTTACAACAAATATATTTTCGTCAGTGTGCACGGTAGCTCCAGTGTTGTCCACAAGCATATCAGTCTCACGAACTTTTTCGTTCAAGCGTAAAGCAATTCATTTCGTTCCGCAGAAACATGATATTGACTTTTGTCAAGAATTTCTGCGGAAAAGAAGTGCCAATGTCAAATAACACATATGATTTAAAAAAGAACATTAAATGGAGACTGGAAATCTCGTGGCTGACCAAGCCTCATTGGACGGCGGGGTAGGAATCTAGAGGCAGCCGAGGCATCAGGCTAATTCATAGGAGGTGACACCCGGATTCCACCGGAGCTAGTCGTTTGACTGGTGAGGGAATGCAACAAGAAAGCGATACCACACCTCCTCGACTGCATTGCCAACGCATACAATGAGATCTGGGAAAACGGCCTCACCGATGAAAAAGTTCTTCTTGAATTTATCCCTAGCAATAGATTAGAAATATTATCGTGGTATGGTTTACCGGGTTGCGAAAGAATATTTAAAATTAAAGTTTAACGGTGTTTTTTTCTGGCGCTTCTGCCCAAATTGATTATGTGAATTACTTTTTATATTTAGCAGAATAACGGCTAGCAGTTGGTGTTGCAATCCTATGATCTGTCTTGAGTTAATAAAGAAGACAAGCGGCAGTCGTCGATTGATAAGTTTTTAATTTGTAAAACCTCTCTTCCTAGACATAACCTGAACGGACTAATCAGTATCTAGTGGGTATCGGAGGAACCCCCTGCGTCGGATCATATGATAATAAGAATTGACATTGAAGATAACTCTGAAATTGACAAAATAGCAAAGAATCTTCGGAAAACAGATTGGAATGAACTGATAGCGAAAACAATGCTGAGAGGCCTCAACCTGTCCAAAATAGTCAGGATACAACAGGTCCCAATACGAAACGTGGATTGGTACCCACGATGGAGCATAAAACTTTGAAAAAAATTGCTGAATCAAAACCAGCAGCTCTACTGCCAAACCTTATCTTCATCTCCAGGCGAATCTTCTGCGCCTAAAAACGGGACAAACTGTACCAACTGGTCCTCCAGGTTGGTGGTTGGGTAGGACTGAAAACCCTTCATGGAGAGGCCACAATAAGATCCCCAGACAGAATGGACCGGCGAAACCGGCAACGACAACGGAATAACGATTTGCGCATTTTCTCATGTACAGGATCGAATGCTGCTGATCAACTAGCCGATACCCTGTCCCAATATAAGGGTTATGCAACAGCGTTACAAAGGATGCACTGAACAGAGAGAGTTAGTACAACCTGCATTATAGCAGCCATCCAGTAAACCATGTGCTCGGAATAGGTTTCTCATTCAGCCAAAAAATGAAACCTGCTGTTATCCACTTTGAAAATATAAGCGAAAGCCCATGCACTCTTTCGTTAAGAGGCAAATTTAGAAATATAAGTCTCACTAACGTTAAGGTCCTTGCAGAGTCGGAGAAGGATATATCCTACGAAGCCCTTGCCATGTATGATATCCAAAACATACTTGGAGATTTCAATAGTCAAGTAGGGACGGAGCCTGTACTCAGGCGATACGTTGGCTCCCATAGCTGACATAAGGATACCGATGATAACGGACAGCGGATCGTTCAGTTAGCAGTATCGCACGAAATGGTTGTTGGAAGTATTTGGTTTGCGCGGAATGTGATCCACTAACATACTTGGGCCTTTTCAGACGTTATCACTTTTAACCCAACCAACCGCGTGTTGATTGCAGCCAACTCACAGCCTTGATGAACGTCAGAAGATGTAGAGGGGTCAATATAGATTCGGATTACTATCTTGTTGGCATTGCGCTCCATGCTCGAATTACAAAACCACCTAAAATCCCTTTTGACAATCAGGTGAGAGTGAATACTGAAGCCATCCACGACACAGCCATGCTTAACACCCATTAGTGGGAAATGGATGCCACAATAACCGCAGCTAACTGATGTTCTGGAGATGAAGCATCAACAAATGATCTTCACAATCACTTGAAGAATATTATCATTAATATGTCTAAAAATATACCTGACCCCAACCGCAAGAAAAGTCGGAACGGCTGGTTCGGCGATGAATGTGGGCTAGCAGCGGAACGGCAGAATGCCGCATACCGAGCAATGTTGCATTTTCAAAGAACGCGGGCACGCGCAGAGACCTACCAAGAACTCCGTCGAGCAGAGAAGCGAGTTCACAGACGGAGAAAGGAAGCCCTCCCAACTGGAGACAACGGACAAATGCTGCCACCAAGCATCGAAGAAATAGTTCGTGCAATATATCGGATTAACAAATTACGGTCGCATTAGTTCAATATGGAGGGGGCCAATTACACCAAGCGGTTTATCAACTGATGGTCACGGTGTGGGATAGCGAATCCACGCCTCACGACTCACAACGAGGCATTATCTGCTCCATACACAAAAGAAGATTATAACGCAGTGCAGCAATTATAAAGTACCATCTATAAGATATTCTCCGTTGTCCCCCTGAACATCATTAGCCCATACCAAAGAGACTTCAATCCAAGCAAATTTGCAACAAATAAGATTTTCTCTGTGCGACAAGCGATGGGAAAACTGTTGGAATATGGGCATCAGTTGCACCACGTTGTCATTGATTTTAAAGCCGCCTATGATAGCATAGGCAGGATAAAACTCTACACGGCAAAGAGAGTTCGGTATTCCAACGAAATTAATAAGATTGACTAGACTGACCCTGACCAAAGTGCAAGATAAGATAAAAGCAGCAGGATCACTCTCAATACCATTCGACATCAACAACGGTCTACGAAAAGAGGATGCCCTATCATGCGCCCTCTTTGACCTGGCCCCAGAGGGAGTGACTCGCGATGCATATATAAATGCGGGAGGCACCATCCTATTCAAGTCTACCCAACTCCTGGCCTATGCTGACGATATGAATATTATGAGAAGAACAGCCCGAGATGTTCAGTCAACCTTCATTCATATCAAGCAGGCGACGTGAGATCTCGGGCTGCACATTAATGGCAAAACGAAGTACATGGTGGCAGCGTCAGCGCCAAAACCCAAAGAGCGGGAAACATCGTTGAAAATTTCTCCTACCTATTGTCGAAAATGGTAACCGAGAACAGCTATGATGATTAAATCTGCGCACGATTGTTTACATCCAACCAAAAACTGTTTCGCTCGAAATGTCTCACCATAGGGTCAAAGCTCTTACTGTACAAGACTAGGATGTTGCCAATCCTTATGCATTACTCAGAGATCTGGATTCTTAGCAAGAAAAATTGCGAACTCTTGACGTGGTCGCGAGAAGAATCCTCCAAAGAAAGTAGATCGACAAGATCGTCATAAAACTTCGAAATTTTATCACCGCCATTGATTGTAAAACTGTTTCCTATGAAACCATACCATCTCAACATCGGCTTTTGATTGCTGTCTAGCAAATCAAGCCACTGATAAACCAGCCAGCGTAAGAAACGCGTGCATTAAATGGTGACGATTTCGTTAGAAAATGGAAAATTATCGTGGAACTAAGTTAAAACACGATTAAAACTGCGTACGCAACGCATAGGGTCACCAAGCCACGTAAGTGGTTCATCAACCGCGATGGAATGACGATATCCAAATGAAGTTCCCTAAAAAGAAACGCCTTAAATTTGCAAGAATGCCAATCGGAAAGCAAAAAAAAAGCGGTCGCTTTACTCGAGCGGTACATTAAAAAGATATCTCCAATAAACTGAACACTAGACAACATTTTGAGCAGAGTCCAGCGGAGGAGTTTTTTGATCCTCCCCTTAGCCGACATTTCGAACGTATCAAACAATGGCTCACCCCTAAAATTTACCGCAATGTCATCCGCATGTCGCCCTCAATGGTGCTGAGTGTTGGCCGACTATAAAATACAATGAATGGCGCCTCGCGATAATGGAGACGACGATGTTGCGTAGTGGCGTAACACGGTATGATCACATCAGAAACGGGGATATCAGCGATCGATATCGGATTGCACCGATCGTGGAAAAATTGTAAGAAGCGATCGATCGATGGTAGCGTCACGTAATTTGCGATAAAGGGAATTAATTTGCCAATATTGGCCTCAACATCAAAGTGGATGGAAAACGGATATGTTTGGATATTTTGGATTTCCTCTCAATCGTGGTATAAGATCCGGAGTTTCGCAATTACCCGCGTCCAATCAAACAATTAGCTTTGGCACACGTGTTATATTCCGCTTGGTTAGCGCTGACGTTTGTTTGTCTTTCAGGTTCCGGTCGGCATCGGTTTAGGGACACTTAAAGTTTTGTGTAATGACAGGTGACGGATTGAAGTGTTGAGCCTGACTAGCACAGAGGCTTCCAAGCGTATGTCGACGAAATACTTCAGGGGCACTCTTCACGGTAAATTTTACCAAATTTTTAGATTTTTGAGATAGTTCTCCCCTTTACGTCGACCCCTGTCAACCAGAATGATTTTGTGACCATCGCGCGTTCCACATTAACTTTCAAGGGTCGACAAGAACGTGGGTCGCATACGGGGCGTACCCCGTTCTATATCAACTGAATTTTTACTGAAGGAAGCTACCAAAAGGATGAAGGGGCCAATGCAAATCGCTACTTATTTCCACAGACGGCAGGCTGCAGCAGCTATTTCGAAAAGATATCCCTCTCTGAGCCACAGCAGATACAGATAAAATTTTGAAAAATCGATTGTCAAGCCAAAGATAAGCTTCCCATTTCGAGCTGAACAATACGTATGGGTCAACAAAGAGCAAATAGACCCAAAAACAAGTCCAAAACATGACCTCATCATAGGAAAAACCTTGAAAAGAGGAGGAGGAAGGAATTGCAATGATTCCTAAATATGGGAAGGAGCTGATAAAGCTTGCAATCTATAGACCCATAAATCTGTTACCAATAAAAGTGTTCAGTACTAGCTTCAAAAATTAGTTGAAGTGGTGAACGAGACAAAAGCTAAAGAAAAAGAAGAAGGAAAGCAAAGTGATTTCTAAACATCATTTCAAGTTTCGAGAGAAGCACGATACATTCAAGGGAGCTTACAGAATTGTCTCCGACTCTCTGCATTTGAAGATAGAAACTATTGTTCAGCCGTTTTCTTGAACGTGGCGTTAGCATTAGATCGAAGGTGGCGCGAAGGTCGATTTTTCGAAATAAAGGAGTTGCTTCCCGTACGATTGCATGGAATTTTGGGAAAGTGAGATGAATTATAACATTCCAGTTAAAGTTCCTGAAGCCAATATCTCAGGACCGACACTGCACTCAGTCTGTTCGTTAGATCCACGAACTGACCCTAACCTGACATCCACAACGTTTACAGGTGATACTGTCATTTTAAGTACCCACTCACTCAGAATACATTCAAAAATCAACAAACCCACCAGGATAGATTTAAAATACGCTTACAAAGTGGACAATTTGCATGAACGCAAGGAAGTGTTGTCACGTCACTTTCACACCGAAGGGGCTAAATTGCGCTAAGGCCTCAGTCAATGGTGTAATGGTCATTCAACAGAATGAGTTAAAATATTTCGGTATGCACCTGGATACACGACTAACGTCGAGGATACATATCGACTAAAAAGGCTATAAATGAACCAGAGAGCTAACAACATGCATTGCCTGCTTATTTAGAAACTGGGGTTCGAGTGAAAATGCCTGCTCAAAAACCGACATAATCCCAATCTGGAGTAACGCAATTCAGCTCTAGGGTTCGCCATGCAAATCCAATATCAGTTACTACAGAAAGCCCCATCGAGGATATTAACAGTTGAAAGCTGAAAAGTTCGTAGATTAACACAGAAAAAAAAAGTTTATTTGATAAAATCTGATTTCATTATTCAATATTGTTGCCTTCGAGGTAATAACGGTTATAGCGGTCATAGAAATTGTCGATACTATTTTTATAATACGATTTGTCTTTAACCTCAAAACTCAGTTTCTTCAAACGTTCCAATGTATGTAATAGTCGCTGTGGATGGTTTTCCCCTTCTCAAGATCGATGAATATCATACAATGCGTACCCCAAAATACTGACGCCAAAGCCTCGCCAGCCAACTGTTGCGTCTTTTCACGCTTTGGAGTCGGTTCACTACGTACAGTCCGCTCAGATCACGATCGTTTTGATTCTGGTGCTAAATAATGAAGTCCTGTTACGTCCGTTGTCAAATATTGACGCATAAATTCGAGTTTTTTATGGAGGAAGCGTTTCAAATGCACGGAATCGTCAACTCCTTGTTTTTGGTCGATTGTGAGCTCACGCGGCACCCACTTAGAGCAGACTTTTCGCATCCCCAAACATTCATGCAAGATGTGTCCAAAACGTTCCTTTGGTATCTTTAGAGCCCCAACTATCTGGATCGATTTCTTTGGTACTCTACTTTAAAAAAAAAAATTGTATTTATTGTAATTTTTTTAAAACGGTGAAGAAACAAAAATGAGATTTTGAATTTAAGTAATGCGCGCTTATTACTTCGGTGATGAGAGAATGATCCAGTTGTGAGTTCAATTCAATTATGAATTCACCAAATTTGCAATATAAAAGTTTATACATTAAACTTAGGTGTTAGATAGTTTCTCTACATTTGAATAAAAATCACTCTCATTTTACGAAACCTTTTCTAGCTGAAGACTAGTCTTTGGTTTCCATGTTTGTTTTCCTCCGTAAAAAAGGCAGAAGAGTGAAAATCCATATCGATGGCTAGATAGAAATGAGAATACTTCGGTTGATGAAGATATGGGTGTGGGAAATTGTTTCTGATATGCTCTTTTATCGTCGTCATCGTCGTCGTGAATTTTCCGTCGATGGGAATGGATATGTGCGGTATGCGTTTACGCGTCTCATCGATACCAAAGTGCAAAGCTCAAAGGGAAATATACTTTTGATGGGTTAAATTTGTTATATGGTCTCGCTACTATGTAATGGGTAATGACTTTTAGGTTCCACGGTGTATTTATGGCCGAACGGAAATTGCTTTGATTTTATTGGAAACTAGGGAGTGATTGGCTCCAAGGAACGCATGTAAATCAAGCTCTCTTCCCTCCTTTCAAAATTGCAGAAGTTGAAGTATGTTATGAATATATCTTGCTGTTTGCTGAGTGCTAGTTGAAAGGAGCTGAAGGCAACCAGGTATGCAGCCTGCTTGTGAATATTGATCCATAGATTGGAGAACTTTATCCCATTAACTTAAATATATTATATTTTGTTTAAACATGTTATATGGTGTAAGCCACCGTTTTATCCCGAATACCATTAACGTTACAGCACGGAAAATGGAAAAATGGTACATTTCATTTCACCAACACAGCAATTCCGATTTCTCTTTTTGAATTGTGTTAAAATATTCCGAAGAAAGTAGGAGAAAAGTGACACATTTTTCCAACATGGTTTCAGTTTGTGTTTTCGGCGCATGATATTTAGACCTCAAAATGCCTTCCACACCGATATTTATTTAAATAAAGTTAACAATAACTTTTAATTTTACAATAATTTTCAGAAAATTTACTGGATATCCCTTTAAGTTTGTCCTAGAATTACACCGCTGTAACACAGGCTAAACTATTGAGCATGATACTGCCAAGTTTAGTGGAAATCGCACCACTACTAACAAAGTCAGTAAATTATACCTGAATTCTCCAACTCCCGGTTTCCGACTTGCTTTTAATAGCGAGAGCCCTGTGAGTTTGGACTTAAGAACGAACTCCAAGTATTCTGTGGTTGTCGTAAGAGGCATGAAGGTCCTGGAGGGTTAACGTGAGTACCTGCCGTGTAGGTGTAATCCCACGGTCCTTTTCGGACGTGGATTGATTTGGAGACTACAATCAGACCTCCGCCTTGACTGACACAGAGGTACTGGTTTATTCTGAGAGGGGGCTCAGCATTCATAACACTGGATGCAAACAATATCTAACACCTCTGCCACATCTAAGGGATACAGCACCCGAGTTATACAGCAGCTCTGCCCGCGATGTAGGCATAATTACAACCACCATGAACTCCCACAAGGGGGTCAACCGCAAATAGCCGGGCCGAGAGGGCCATCCCGGTTCCTATGGTACCAGATTACCTCTGGTGAGGCTTCGCGCCAAAGCCACTTTAGATGAGTACCTTGCAGATTCAGTTCTAATCGCCCTCCTCGAGTACGTGGCGACGGCACGAGAACTCCCCAACGGGTAAAAGGCAAATAAAAGGGATAGAATATTTGGGCCAACACAAATTTTGAAACTCTATTGCTATTGAAACGCCCCGGTTGGGACTCACCTCACGCCGAAGACATTTGGCTGTGGAAAACTAACGCTCTTCGAACACAGTAGCGAGGGTCCCTAGAATACTCGTTTTCTCCAACTCGGGCCAGAATTCAAACGATATAACACAGGAGAGAGATTTTGGAGAATACTCCTGTAACCCTTGCCACATCTATGGCAATATCCTTCCGCACCGGGGAAAGCCAAGTGGAGACAGACGTGAATCCGGTATCGGATTGCTTTTGACGGCTACCGCAGGGCGCGCTCTCTTGTCCCGTAGCCGGTTTCCAACAGACTACCAACTGCGACACCACGCATGCACTAGGTTAAAGAGCATCAAAATTGAACAATGCCGCGCACCAATAAAGAATTCCGACATAGTGGAGTTCAGGAAAGGCTTCCTAAAGCTGATATTGTCTTCCAACGCCTCGTCATTGGTGACACATTGTTTGAGCACAAAACCTGCCACAAAGTCAGTTGGGTTTCAATTGACCAATCAGATTAACCAGTTCGCGGTCAACAGTAGATTAAGGAGTTGTCTTCTGGATGTGCGTAACAAGGGAGGCGCTGATATCGGCTTCGAAAGGGACCATCATATGATGCTCGCTTACGTTCGCTTACGTATTGCGTCCGCCACTTCTAGGAAGATTGGAAGCTGCAGCCTTAATTCAACATCGACCGGTTATATGATCCAGCAATCCCTCGGCAGTGGGGACTTTGCTGCCTCAACCATCGCACTGTTGTCATTTGTAGGACCATAATTTGCACTAAAATAAATATGGTAATATACCATTTTTAACGGCAGAGAAATTATTTTGAGGTTTAGATACCATGGTATCGATTTTTTTTTTCAGAATAGTATATTGTTGTTGTTTTTTGTCCCCTGTGAACCAGCACGCTAACAGCCCAAACAGGACCTAAAATATACCAATAGGACTAATAGCAGGCACTTAACCTAGGCTGCCAGAAATACACTATCGTTTATGGCCAAAAACAGCCGAACACAAATTTATCATGTTTGCAAAACAAAACCTTATTAAAATCGGTTCAATGTCTTTCTGTCTGTCTGTCTTTTGTTTTTCAAGGAAGACTCCGCCCCTACCCCGTGGAACCACCTTTAGGTATTACATCACGGGGCGGAGTTAGCTTACTTTAGCTAGGTCTCCTTCCGTCTTCCCGCGGGGTTTCGTAACCGCGCTTTCCTCACTTCTTCTGCTTTTCACAGTTTCTCCTGGATTACTGCGATCATTGAATTGATCGCATCCCAGTTTTCCTGGCAAGCTACCATTCTCCGGAGAAAATTTTCCGGTGATAGCACTTCACCTAGAGTTTCCTCTAGGCTCCTCCTTTTTTCCACGAACCTAGGACATTGGAAGAATACGTGCGCTGGGTCCTCTGGGACCCAGGGGGGGTGGGGTGGGGTGTCCAATTTATACCTGTACAGGTATTGACGGTATCCTCCATGGCCGGCGATAAGGGAGAGATGGACTTGGTGTTATAAATGTTCATCATTTCGGTTGCCAGGATGTCAATCGGCATCATTCCCGAAATGACAAACGCTGCATCGTCTGAGACGGTCCTGAAGGCAGAACATACCCTTAAGGCTGTTCTTCTGTAAACCGTCTGTCTGGCTGTCAGTCACAAGCAATTTTCTCTGAAACGGCTATACCGATTGACACGAAATTTGGCGAAAAGGTAGAAACTGTAGACACAAAGACATACAGTGAGTGATATCCTTCTAGGTTGAATTTTAAGGGGGGGGGGGGGTCAAAATTCATGAAGCTGCCTCTATATGGTACCCAGACCTCAAAATACTCTCCATATCGGTATCTGTCCAAATTAAGTTAATAATAATATATTACAATATTTTTGAGAAAATAGAGTAAAACCCCCCTTCGGTTTACCCCAGAGTTATAAAACTTGGTAGTAGTATAAAATATAATATGAAGCATATTATTCCCAAGTTTGATCAAAATCATACTATTAGTAACAAAGTTACAGTAGCTCGAAGTTGTCTTTACCCTGTAAATTTACAACCCGAAGTACTAATTCTGACATGTTAAATGCATATACAAAACGGGCTACGTACAAATGGGATAATTCTCACTCAAAAATATTACAGAAGAAGCAAACAAAACCAGCTTCCGGTTTCCCGACTTGTTTTTAATTAACCGAGAGACTTACAAACATGTAAATGTCAAAACCTGCCCGAACAGACCAGACACGTGTTGCAAGCTTAACAGGTATTAGTTATTAATATTTTGGGGTTATGAATGTTTAGTCGTTATAGAATTGATAGCATTTAAGGGGGTTATCCCATGTGTCGGATCCGCAGAATCGAATTTTTTTTGGCATAAATTGTATCTAGATATAGTGTAGAATATATGGGCAAAGTGATTTTTTGATTTTCGAAGTTATTCGGAAATTATAGTGTTAAACACGTGATAAGTCACATGCTAGATTTATGTCGATCGCCGAATTATGTGATCGGGTTGGAAAAATTACTATGCACGCTCAAGATATTAACAAATCTATGGTAAAAAATTCGTATTTGCATCTTTCTCCAGTTCTTCACAAAAAATGTCTAAATAAAGCCAAAAAAACGGCCTTCACATGGGATGACCCCCTTAAGTTTAAAGAAAATATTCACGCGATGATCCATGTTAGTGTTTTTAGTCGATATCGTAGTTGATGATGATGATGACCAGGATGCATTATAAGTTTAAGTATACAGAAGGATGAGTTCCCAGAAAAACAGGATGTATTGTAGAATCGAGGGTGGTTGCGGTCCGGAAAACCAAGATTCAGTATTCCTTCAAGTGAAATAAAATGTTGTCTGCATCCTCCATCCGAAAGTCCCCCAGCCCAAACCAGAAAGCTGGTAGCAACTTGACACCCGAACACACAGAGGCTGTTCGGTAATTTAAAGGTGTCTGACATCGTGTGAATCTGGTACTTCTCCGCAACTCTACTAGCCATTACGAGCCCTTGGAGCACTGAGGGGTAATGATAGATCAATGCAGAAAACATAACGGGGATGTCGGGAAATACAATACTGCGAAGAAACTGAAACTATATGTATTATAATCATACCCTAACTTCCTTAAAGAAATACAAAAACAAGCCATCAATCATGCAAGGATCTCTATTCAAAAAGTTTGCTGAAGGTAAAAAACTTATTAGACAATCTACACTCCTATAGTCCTTACACATCTACAGTCCTTACACTTGAAGAACTTTTTAGAAAAACTTTTTTATATGTGTAATTGCTCTGAAGACGATTTAGTAATCGTTCTTTGGAAGCTGCAAGCGCGCGCGTAGCCTCCAGTTGAATTATAGGTAAAGCAACGTAAATGTTAGAGAAAAATAGTCGTAATGTCACCACGAAGTCATCCTCCCCTTTCTATAGGAGTGTTCCTGAATTGCTTTTAGGACATCTACAGGGGAGGATTCGAATAAACTTGTGCCCGACTTCATACCATGGGTGTTCTGCGTGCTACGGTGACTTTGAAAGAGCGTCAGAGCAAGGGCATGTATTTTGCCCACTACGTGATGCGATGGCGTAGTTTGTTTAAGTAATTTATAAGCATGGAGGGTGTGTATTGATAGCAACCTCCTCCTCATTCATCCTGAAAGCCACCTTGATGGCCTGAAGCACAGCAAAAAGTTCAGCCGCCAAAACTGAACTAATATCCAAGGAAAACGTGAAACTTGCGTCCCATCCGGACGAACCATCGCACAGGCAGGCCCACCACTCCTGAACGCGGCATCGGAAGCCAAGACCAGTAAACCCCTTGACTTGAGACCCTTCACCGCCCTGCCAAACGCAACCGACACTTGAGCTGTGCCACAGGATTGCCCCAAATCGTATGATAAGATAACCAGAATTTTATTATTATTATTGGGAATTACAGTGTCAAACAAGCTGCGGAACAACTTATAGATCGAGGAGAGGCTTTTTCAGCACCAAATGATAGGTTTTGGGGTTTCTTCCTTTTATTTAAGGAGTTCTTTGGCTGCCAGGGGGGCCGTTTGAAAAGGAGAGGTGGCTCGTTGGCCAAGCAAAAATCTGGTGCAAAGGGATGGCTCTGGTCAGCCCCAAGCATCTTCTCAGGATATAAGCAGATATTAAGTTGAGCTTGTTTTCAAAATATTTTGGTGGGGGCATTATCTTGAAAAATAAATCAACCTGTCTGCCTTTATGGTTTTAGGAATAATGGAGTTCAAGTAGTCTTTGACCGAACTCGTCCAAGGGTATGATTAGCAATTTTAATGAGCGGATTTGGTTATGTTGTTTGCTGGACCCAATCTTTCGAATTATCAACAAACATATTTACCTGCTTTAGAAAATATTTGGAAATCGACAACGAATCGTCTCCAGTGGCCAAAATGAGGAAGTTGTCCGTATATTGGAAGATTTCAATGCTGTCAGAGCAGGGATGTTGTATAGATATTAAACAACATTGGACTTGTCATCCTTGGGGAGTGCCATTTCTAACTTGAACGCTGTTCAGCCCTAGTTGTAGGCGTCGATTGGTTATTATCCTTGACACCCATAAAACAATCTCAGCAAGAAAGCGAAAATTTAACATTACGTCGCTAAGTTCAATCTTCTCATAGGCGTTCTTCACATCTAGCACCACCGCCAATACCTGCTGATGATATGATTGTTGCAAGCGGAGATAGATTTCATTGCGGAATAGGCATAGCAGTTAGTAGCCAAAACTTTGTATTCGCCAATGAAAGTGAGGTTCGTATAAACACCTTGACCATGGAGTTAAGCAGGTTCACAAACACATTAATGAAAGCAATAAGGCGGTCTGGCCAAAAGTTCTGGGTCCCTAAATGTTTTTGGGATGGGTACCACCCGAATAATCGACCAGCCCCGGGAGAACTCAACCTGCACCAGATGAGGCTAAGCCCCTGTAACAGTGCAAAGAATGTTTCCGCGCAAATCAGCGTACATACTGATAAGTGACATTATCTGTACCAGGGAAGGAAGTACACTTATCCCTTAGCAATGCTGCAGTCGGTTCTTCTAGAGAAAAGGGGAACAGTGGAATATCTTAGGACATCCAGAAGAGAGGGGGACGGGGGGCTGCACTGCACAGCCAGAAAATCAAGATATTCAAGGCATTTCTTACGTTCCCTACATGCAATTCCACAAAAACCCTTCATGGATTTCGAGAAGGACTTGACACCTTTTGTTGCAGATAAGTCAGACCAAATTTCATGCCAACGCTTCCGCTTCGCGCCAGCAACAACTATCTTCCACAGACGTTCGGCCTCCACAAATAGGAGAAAATTTGCGGTGCTGGATCTAGCCCTGAATCACCTATACACGATTTGTTTCCTTTTACAGTACAATTTAAGCTTCGGGGCCTACCAGGCCCCATGTGATTAATGCATTAGTTGAATCAGCCCTTTCCCTTTTCTACATTACTAAGGTAATCGCCCAGATTTTTGAATCTAGCACTAAGATCCCCAGTGATGAGCACGTTGTTATACTTCTCATAAAAAGTAAGGAGCTACCAAAAGCCGTGTTGAACTCTCTGTTAAAGATACTGGGATGAAGATTGGCTGACACGAAAACGATATTAAAGGTGAGGGTATAGTGTTTCAGCTATGAAAAAATCATAATCTGAAACATAGTTGACGTGACGGAAACCAATAGACATGTGGAACGCGAAAATGACGCCACGTTGGCGGTCCTACCTAAATTTTGCTATTAGATTAAAACCCGAAATAAGTGTGGTACTTTTGGTACTGGAGCATCTTTTACTGAAAAGAGAGGGGAAACCCTATCATAGCTATCCGAACCTCGCAGTGGGCTATAATAATTGTTTGATTCCCAAGCAGCTTCTGTAACAGTTATATTTCTAATCAAAGCAATTTCTACATTTTTGATATATTTTACCCATTTAAGGCATCTGCCATCCCTAGCGTTAAAATAGACCTCCCCGCACAATAGACATTTTTTGACCTCACAGGTCCCTGAGCAATTTTCTGCAGCACAATTAAGACATCTGAAGGTTCGGGCTTTGCAAAACTTGTTTTTGTGACCCGGTCTATCACACTTAAAACATGTGCGATGCACTTAGTTTGATGTAGGAGACCTCAACTCTCGTGTAGTCGAAAAAGATATGATTAGGTAAATCGTTCCCCAAGAAAATTACCCTCAAATGGCACTCTATCACCACCCGTCAGCATTAACAATTTTTACCGAAGATTCAGCATTCATCTACATGTCATCACAGAGGGGGATGTTTCTGGTCACCCCATATTTGTAGACACATCCGAAAGGTATAAACGCTCTGAAGCCCAGCCTAACAGGATCCTTGAATTTTAGGAATGGGTCCTCTTTCGGACCCCGGCACACCTCCCCTTTGCAGTCAATGTCAAAACAAATACCGGCTTCAGAAAGCACTAGCCAAGACCTTTCATTTGTACCCCACCGGGAACGATAGAGATGATGAAAAAAAATTAACTCTACCTATTTACATATTTGGGGACTCTCCTCTCCTCTCCACCAAAGTTCGAATCAATAGGCATAACCGTATGACCAACAGACAGACAGACAGTAAACCGATTTTAATAAGGTTTTATTTTACACAAAACCTTAAAAAGTAATTACAAAAGCCGGTACTAATTGCTTGAAAATTGCTTCCAAACGGAATTTTCGAATTCAGTGGCCCAAGTTCCCTCATGCCATTTGAAAACCTGTATCTCGACTAGAAATCTCCAATAAGATACAAATCTTGAGGCTTTAATTGCACCACCCACATACATATGTATGTAGTTGCTAAACTGTATATACGTATATGCTTGACATTACCCATATACCCTTGGTTTCCGGCCCTTGCTGCACTTTTATTTAGTCTGACCTACATTAAATGTTTCCACGTTTCCTGTATGAGATACAATTTGGGGAAAACTTAGCGGATATGCAATAGTTGGCAAATTTCCGCAAGTACCGTGTGGCACCAAATTGATACTTTTCGCAAGTGTGCATGGGGATATCTTTCATGAACAGACTCTGAGCCGAAATTGAATGTGCAGATTTCCGTTTCCGCATATCAAATTCCACGAACGTGATGGTATTGCGAATGTCGTCCATGTAATTGGCTATTCCTTACAAGACATTAAATTTGGTTTTTGCAAGTGGCAAATGGAATTTTGTAACGATTCCGTACGAGTGAGTACGATTATGACATTGAATGTGATATGTAATTTTATTGGCCATTTCAAGCTATGTTAGTTCAAGGATAACTATCTCGGCAGAACTGTGGAATGGTGGGATATTCAGTTTCCTATCATTTGGTCTGATTTTTTTGTGAATGTTCAGCAATATAAAATCGGATTCAATAGTATCATCAGAATAATCATCAGAATTTTCTTATCGTTATTGATCTTATAACATCGTTGCCATCACGCGAAAATCGCCTATCTCCTAATTTGCTCTCCCACAAAAAAGGGCCATTTTAAAATTTTAAGATGAAATATTTCGGATTAGATGAGTATTGGACTGAATAGGTTGCTCTCTTGGAGATTAAAGTCTTTAATACGTTGCACTCTTTTAGCAAGTTGTCTTCCTGTGATATGTAGGACATGATTTCCGCAGAATTTTCAAATAGTTAAGGAACTGACTGTGAAAAATACCAGGAGTTGAAAAGAATAATTCCACTAGAAGCTTTCGGGGTTATTTCATATGTTTACAGAATTGCTTAAGCTATATGTGAAGTGCATATCCACAGAAAAAAACCTTAATTTGCTGACCGCTATGTAATCAATCTAATTCTTGATGTTCAGATCACCCACCACGATCACAATGTCTCCTGAATCACATTGAGTTACTTCCTTCCTTTTTGGTATCAAAAGTTTCTATTGATTAGCAGCACTATTCCATTGTGATGTTTCCCATTCTGGTTCGGAATCTCGCAGAATGAATCTGATAAGAAAGCGGTTCCCAGTTCAGGAGAGTGTTACGGTGAGATTCCAGCGTTGCATTACCTTGGCACTAATACGGTCACCAAGGCTGTCAACCAACCATACTCCCCTAACAGGTTTGCCGGCCGTGAACACCGACTGCACGAGATAATATATGAAACCGGACGGCACGTGCTGGAGGTAACCCGAATGCTAGCAGTTCGACAAGACCAAGGGGCCGGGGTTCTTGGTTCTCACATATTATCTCCCTGTCAGGACACAGAGATTTATTCACGTGCCTTGAATCAAGAGTCAACAAAACTAAACCCACCCGGGGTAAACTACTCTATTAGACAAGTGAAGTCTCGAGGCGGAGTGATACCATCGAAAGTTTCTACCCAAAAGGAGCTAAAATGCCAAACGCGAGAAATGGACGGGGAAGCATTAGCTCTAAGCTGATTCTGGCATCTACGTGACGAGTGGCCCTCGTCTTCCTTTCCCTTTCTTGAGGGGCGTGATGATATGGTGGCCTTGCGACAGCCCACCCGAACCTAATCGTTCGCTCCCTGATGCTTCAAATATAATGGGGGGAACCCTAATTAAACATGGGAGGACTGACGCTTCCTGGGAGATGGTTAAGGAGCAGTAAGAATAATTATTTCTTTTTAAACATACAAAAGCAAGTTATTGTTTTTTTTCTAATTATAAACAGTAAAATAAAAAAACTTTTAAATTCTTACAAACAACAAAAAAAACTTTCTTCGACTAGATATTTGTAGGAATATCGCAAACAAACTATGTTCAAATCTTTAATTTTCTTCAGTCCATATACTTTGACTTAAATCCATGACATTATTTTATTTTTTGTACTTAGATATATAATAGTTTCGTTATAATAGAATGACATTCCTCCTTTTCTACTTACATAATTTTTTTGTTATTTTTTTAATCCTCTCTTCATTTTGACTTAAATATATTCTCTCCTCTGAAGACGTACTTTCTCAAATTGTCTTTGTGATATATATTACTTACTTACGATTCTTGTATATAAATATGAATTATTTTCAATAGAAAAAAAAATTGGCTATAATTAAAATTCAAACAACCTTCGTTCAATTCAACTGATCTAATCAATAAATATTAATGCGAACAGCTCTTTCGTGGCAAAGGAAAATCAAAGGGATGAGGAACATAGTCACATTTTCTCACGGAAATTAATCCTAAGTTCTAAGATATACAAGACTGATAACACTAATAAACTGCACAACAAAATTAATTAGTAATAAAATTATACCTAAATTCCGCATGTCGATCGGCCTGAATGTGTCCTCGCAGCTAGTACATCAAAGGTCGTTCCATTACAAGCTGAACATAGTGATCTCATTTGAATTAAATTATCTCCAAGTCTACGCACCATGGCGCATTTGTTTTGCAAAGAGTGCCTTACACTTAGTGCGAAATTACACACAATAATCTAGTAATTTCATTTCGATCGCTATCCCATCCTTACAATTTTCGACATCCAAAACCTCAAAAAACGGCACGATGCCCTCCGCACTTTTTAAGGTTTTGTGTGAAACAAAACCTTATTAGAATCGAGACGGTGTCTGTCTGTCCGTCTGTCCGTCTGTCTGTCTGTCTGTCTGTCTGTCTGTCTGTCGGTCACACCCGATTTATTCGGAAACGGCTAGACCGATTGTCACGAAAATTGGTGAGAGTATGTAATCTGGTGATCCCTTTACATGCAGTAAGTGGCGCCATCTTGTGTTAAGTTTAACGGGGGGCTCCCCATACATGTGAATGGAGGGTGCAAATTTTTTTTTCACAGAATGTAGCCATGTAGGGTATCAAATGAAAGGTCTCAATTAATACTTTTCGAATCTGGTTCAATATTTGATATTATATGAAACATAGGGGAGTGAGGGTTCAAAATATGACCCACAAAAAGTGTAACAGGTCTCGTTCTCAGAACCTATCCAACCGAAAAATCTGAAAAAAATCACACTGGTGCATCTCTACGAAATCTAGGCCTCAAAATATATCCAGTTCCGATGTCTGCACAAATAAAGTTAATAATAGTATATTTCCACATTTTAGAAATTTACCCGGTACCCCCCCTTATGTTCATCCCAGAAGTACAAAATTTGGCATGCGTGTAATGAAGAACATAATGCACAGTTTGGTCAAGTTTGAAAAAAATCCAATAATTATTAACAAAGTTATAGGGGTTGAGACTTTACAATTTTTTGTGAATTTCGTGCACTCTACAACCTGCATGACGTCATCATCACATATCAATTCGTCAATACCACTACGAAATGAGTTCTTATGAATTGGGTCGCAGAGAATTATTTTGTTTTAGTTTTTTAGTTATTTGTCAGCCAGACATGTGTGTATGTAGGTACATCATAGATGCGTGCTAATGAACTTTGCGGGTAGTGCCTAATTCAAATAGATATAAGAAGTAAATCGGAAATATGGGTAGGATCAATTTATATACGTGCATATATGTGTACAGTATTCGGTAATAGGCAGTTTGTTTGTTTAGGGTGAGCGTGATATCTATGGCTGTAATATGTACGTATGTCTCGTAGTTTGGAAAAATATGAAGGATTATGTTGGATTTGTAGCTATATACGGACAGAAAAATGTGCGTTGAAGTTTCTCACATAAGATGAACACAAAACCTTTATACCCGAAGCACGAGCTTCCGGTATTCCGACTTGTTTATCTTCTTCTTTCGAAATGAAAAGAGATCCAGATTTATAGAATTTGTGGCGCGGCAGGATTCGCGGCATTCGAAATTTATTTCGAATGTCGCGAATACCAGCGGACAGATGACGTCACCGGCGCTCCACTCAGTTCAGACGTCGCTACAAGAGTGAAGAACAGAGTAGGTGACGAGAAACGTCAGATAAAAAAATATAATAATAATAAGAAAAAAGAGTTAAGAAGATAGTTGGCAGTCATTGTGAAAAGAACGAGTTTTGTGCAGAAAGAAAATAGTTACGGACGGAAATCTGTATAATTTCTAATATCCCTCAATTATAATAGGAGTAGTTTTTTGAAATTGTGTATTGAACGTTGTTAAATACAAGCTCCTAAAAATTCTAGTCCACAAAACTCCACCCTTATTAGCTGCTTTTTCCAATATGCAGCGAATACTGAATTCTCAGACTTAACTGTGAATACTGTAATGTCCACCATAGTTTTCTCTTTCGTGGGTCCTATCCCCTACAACATTTCCTAACACTTAACATTTTCATGATTTCCATAATTTCGATTCACTGTATACATTCCTGAGTCCAAAGCACCAATAAAGTCGTGCAGTGAGTGATATCCATGTAAAAGGGGGGTGTAACAATTTTTTCACCGAATATAGTCATGTGGGGTATCAAATGAAAGATCTCGATTAGTACTTTTCGAAGCTTGTCTTAGTTTTGAGATTTGTTAGAAGGCGGGGAGTGGAAGGGTTGGAAAGTGATGATTTCTGTAACGGACCCATTCTCAGAAACTACCCAACCGAAAAATCTGAAAAAATTCACGAAGCTTCCTCTATATTGTGCCCAGGCCTCAAAATACCCTCCATATCGATATCTATTCAAATTTAGTTAATAATACTATAGTACATTACCTTATTTTTGGGAAAATTGTGTAAAACCCCCCTTAAGTTTATCCCAGAGTTATAGAACTTGGTGATCTCCAAGTTTAATCAAAATCATGCTATTAGTAACAAAGTTACAGTAGCTGGAAGTTGCCTTTACCGGGAAAATTTACAACCCGAAGTAGTAAATCTGACATGCTAAATGCATATACATAACGGGCTAAGTACAAATGGGATAGTTCTACACTCAAATATACTAACAGAAGAAGCAAACAAAACCTTTCACAGCTGAAGTGCCTAGCTTCCGGATTCCCAACTTGTTTTCAGATCGGACGGAAAGTATTAATCGGGACCTTCCATTTGATACTCCACACGACTATATTTGGAGGAAGACATGTCAACACCAAGTTTCCAACGGGGATTAATTAATTCAGTAACCCCCGTCTTCAAGTCGGCTCCGGCCGCGATTCACCCGACCATCCAGCCATATTCAACACGATATTTTATATGCACTCCACCTCTATTGTTCTGTAGCATGCTTTTCTAAGGCGACTAGTCACGTTTTCTGGAACATTGGATTTCATATAATGGCATTGCCTGAACGATTACCCTTTTTAAGGTTTTGTGTGAAACAAAACCTTATTAGAATCGAGACGGTGTCTGTCTGTCCGTCTGTCCGTCTGTCTGTCTGTCTGTCTGTCTGTCTGTCTGTCTGTCTGTCTGTCTGTCTGTCTGTCTGTCTGTCACACCCGATTTATTCGGAAACGGCTGGACCGATTGTTACGAAAATTGGTGAGAGTATGTAATCTGGTGATCCCTTTACATGCAGTAAGTGGCGCCATCTTGTGTTAAGTTTAAGGGGGGGCTCCCCATACATGTGAATGGAGGGTGCAAATTTTTTTTTCACAGAATGTAGCCATGTGGGATATCAAAGGAAAGGTCTCAATTAGTACTTTTCGAAACTCGTGCAATATTTGATATTGGGTGAAACATGGAGGAGTGAGCGCTCAAAATATGACCCCCAAAAAGTGTAACAGGTCTCGTTCTCAGAACCTATCCAACCAAAAAATCTGAAAAAAATCACAGTGGTGCATCTCTACGAAATCTAGGCCTCAAAATATATCCGGTTTCGACATCTGCACAAATAAAGTTAATAATAGTATATTTCCACATTTTAGAAATTTACCCGGCACTCCCCTCATGTTCATCCCAGAAGTACAAAATTTGGCATGCGTGTAATGAAGAGTATAATGCACAATTTGGTCAAGTTTGAAGAAAATCCAATTATTATTAACAAAGTTATAGGGGGTAAAACTTTACAATTTTTTGTGAATTTCGAGCACTCTACAACCTGCATGACGTCATCATGTCAATACCACACCGAAATAAGTTCTTATGAATTGGGTCTCAGAGAATTATTTTGTTTTAGTTTTTTTAGTCATTTGCCAGCCAGACATGTGTGCATGTAGGTATATAATATATGCGTGCTAATGAACTTTGCGGGTAGTGCCTAATTCAAATAGATATAAGAAGTAAATCGGAAATATGGGTACGATCAATTTATATACGTGCCTATATGTGTACAGTATTCGGATATAGGCAGTTTGTTTGTTTAGGGTGAGCGTAATATCTATGGCTGTAATATGTACGTATGTCTCGTAGTTTGGAAAAATATGAAGGAGGATTTGTAGTTATACACGGATAGAAAAATGTGCGTTGAAATTTCTTACATAAGATGAACACAAAACCTTTATATCCGAAGCGCGAGCTTCCGGTATTCCGACTTGTTTTTTAAATGTAACCTGCTTCGTTTGACTTTCACTTCACGTTTGCCTTCTAATCAACAAACCTATCAGCCCCTGCCCGTACGCTGACGTAGTGTTTCATTTGAGATTGTGTGGGAGCAAAAAAATCCAATGACACGGTGGGGACATATGCTATGTTCTGTTGGCAGATAGTAACACAGAGCAGACTTTGATCCAGAAAAACCTCAAATTGATATTTGTTTAGCCGCCAATATTTTCATATTGTAGCCAAAACAGCGACGACTGATCTAGCATCTTTAATAAGTCCGATAACATGGATGCTGTCACCATCAGCAGAAATAACACCTCGCTGATCGACACCTTTGATTTACTGTCCATCAATTCAGATAATACAACTATGGATGTACATTGCAATAGCAAGTCCGATGATTACCTAACGGGGCGACAATCTGGGTGGATAGAACCGAAGTTAGCGTAACACCGAAGAAGTGGGGCCATAAGGACGTGCTCTCCTTGGATTGACTCCTCTTTATCTTCACATATAGATGCAGAAAAAGAAGAAAATTATAAGAATGTCTAAGGGTATCAGCGAGGCGCCAGGCTACCTAGATCGAAGGAACGTTCTTTCTAAGCGGTATTATGAATTACTCATACCAAGAGATAGCGTGACACTGAAGTTTCATTTCGATAACATATTCGAAACTCGATGAAGCAAGAGGGTAAATTGTTAGAACGTAGTAGTGACCTTCGGCCTAAACAAGCAACTGCATATCTGAGACACTGACGAGCCCTCACATCAAAAAGAGCGGGCGCAGAGGACATTGTCACTTTGAGCTAATGGGTGAGCACACTAGCATATTGCAGACGAATATATACCCTATAGATTGGTTCGCCTCCTTCAACCTCCAAGCAAACATTTGTGATGCTGACCGACAGCCAGGCAGTCATCAAAGCGCTTAGGTCGAACCAGGTGAACTCTAAGCTAGTATAGGAATGCCTCAATATATTGAATACGCTCGGCCCGCACAATAAGGTCTTGATACTCTGAATTCCGAGACATATTGGGTTAGAAGGCAACGAGGCAGCGACACGCCATTATACGAACCAGAAGATTTTTGTTATGCCGAAAATGCTCGTTAATAGATATACTGTATACCTCAAGAGGCGCAATGGTTTTTCAAGTGCGCGGTGTAATTTACCTTCCACTGTTATTTTTCCCCGAGGTGTCACAATCTCTGCAGATGCGGATCTTACTTAATATTAATTCCAAGTATTCCTATAATCAAAAAGAAAAGAGGGGTTTGGTGACGGTGGCCGTTGGTTAGTAGGAAGATCCGCCGAGAATACCTCGCAACATCGAACACATTTGCAGAATAGTGTACTTCTGCATGGTTTCAGCCATATCAGGTTTGTTGTCTGGTATATAACAATCAGTTAGAATTTCTCAGTCCCAATACAAGCCAAAAACAAAACTATCGATTATCGCCTGCAGTTCATATCGGTAAACCGGACATGTTCCCATGGTCAGACCATACTTGTATGAGAAGGTTTTGATGGATCACCTTACTTACAGTATTATGTCTGTTCACGTATCGCACCGGCACCATAACAGTGCAACCTGAAATGAGATGATGCAACGTTTCTAACGCCGAACCACACATTTCGAACTGCTCGTTCTTCACTCGCTCTTTCGTGATGAGCTTTACATAAGCTCAGTTGGCGACCAACCCATCCTGAATGACACACATAAATCCCTTCACCTCAGTCTTAGCTGTAGGAGGATAAAGGTCTGTAGTAAACAATGCACCTCTCACATGGCCTGTAAACTTAGCTAACAGCGAATGAGCGAACATTGAGAGATTTTCACGAATATCGCTTTTCGCACAATGACAAACGGTCTATTATACCAAGATCGTCTGCAGCAAGAGACTAACTCTAAATGTTACTAAAATGATTACTGAAACCACTATCCATTGGATAAACATCCGGCGCATGATAAGAAACCTCGAAAAAAATGTCCAAAGATCTAAGAGGGGATGTATCAACAATATAGCCTACAAACGAACCAATTCGCAGCTGCATTATAAGGCGGTCCAAAGGTCGAATATGGAACTGATACTGATCGAGCTCAATTAAAGAGAACTCATTTCAGTTTCAGTTGAGTGCCATGCTTGTTAGTAACACATTAGCTAAAATTAACCTAACCTAGACTAAGCTAAACATTAATCTAAAAATGCCTTTCTCGACTAAATTTACAACCCCAAAAAGTGGCGATGACTATCTTAAAGAGCCAACTAAAATACGGAGCAGGAGAAAGGCTAAGGAAGGTTTGTCACAAACCTGGTCAGCAGTGCCACTGCGACGAATAAAATTTCTGTAAGTTGACTTGCCTGTAAGTACTTAAAGGGAGAAACCACATTAGAAGGACTTTTATCATGTACTTTTTTTTAATTTTTTTAGTAAGAAAATTTAATTGGAATCGAATCAAATTCGGACATTATATTAGTCATATATTCCGAACAACTTTTGAAACAAAAAAAAATAAGACACTAATAAAAGAATTACGTGACAATTATGGCACGTGTATCTTTATCTGAATCTTTAATCTTCATCTGAAACCAAAATCTCTTAATTTTACATCACTTACTTATTTTCTAATATATGAAGCCTGTATCCGATAATCGCTCGGTTCTTCGCCCATAAAATCGCTTTAAAATTTCTGCAGGATATTCTGGGTTAAGCTAATGGTCCATGCAATAAAAAAAGTCGATTCTGAAACCCCCCCAATGTAGTTTCGCCACTTAAAAGTAAACACTACATTCACCGGATTTTTACTAGACATGAATTTGGAGACGGGAAAGAGGTTTTGATGCAGCCTTTATATTTAGTTTTTATTTTTTTTCAAAATCATTTTTATTTAGAACAAATATCGAAAATAACGTAGATTCAGAAAAATGAATGAAAAACAATCTTATAATCTAACAGAAAAAACAATGGAATAAACATTACGGCCACTATGGACATCAAAAGCTTTTTACTAATAAATAACAAACTATAATTAAATTGAAAAATGATATGTAAGTGGTCAGGAAATAATTAAAAACCCGAAAAAGTTAACTGTGTCTTGTTGACGAAAAAAAGTAAAAATAAATATCCTTACCTAATTCTCTGCTTTATATCTAAAAAAAATAGTTGTGGACTTACGGCTAATTTGAGTAGAATCAGTGTTTCTTAGAAGAAAAATATTTTTCTCTTATTGGCTTATTCTTAAGGCTAATACAAAAAATCCAAGTTATTTATCTTAAAGCTAATAAAAAGAATAATATATGCACTTAAAGTTATGATTATTTTTATACTTTACTTTTTTTATCTTTTTTTTTTATGAATCAGCATGGTCGAAGCTAGTCGATATCCCGAAGCCACCAGTACCAGGATTTCCCTTTTCATTACGCTTAGCATCAATTCTTCTCGCTTTGGAGTATCTCCAGTTGAATCCCGGAGCCATCGCAGTTAAATTCCGGGAATATACTATTTTCTTGTCGCCGACTCGCCTATATATTAGGTTGGGGAAAAAGTAATGTCGTATTTTGTCACTTAACATATTTTGTGTTGTACTTATTGCATCGGGTCATATTATACGGCGATTTGAAGACGACAATCTGGGCTACAGGTGTCTCTTTGACAGTTTTATGATCGTACGTTTCTGTCTCAAGTTATAGCGCATCAAAAATGGAGTCCACCAAGGATGAAATTAGTCATGTTTTACATTGAGAGGTAAAAATGCAACGAAGGCGGCCAGAAAAATTTGTGAAATTTATGGGTCCGATACTGTAACGATTCGCTTAGCACTGCGTCCGTTCGATCGATTTCGTTCTGGTGTAGTAGATGTCGAAGATACACCCCGTACTGGTAAGCCAATCGTCGTAGAAACCGACAAAATCGTCGAAATCATCCAAGTAGATCGGCATGTGAGCCTTCGCTCGATTGGCCAGAAACTGGGTAAGAGCCATAAAACTGTTTGGAACCATTTGCAGAAGATTGGATTCCAAAAAACTGGATGTTTGGTTGCCACACGAGTTAACGGAAAAAAATCTCTTGGACCGAATCAACGCCTGCTATGCACTGCTGAAACGGAACGAATTCGACCCATTTTTGAAGCGGATGGTAATTGGTGATGAAAAGTGGATCATGTTGGAAAATCTCAAGCGAAAAAGATCGTGGTCGAAGCGCGGCGAGCCGGCCCAAACCATCCCAAGCCCGGATTGACGGCCAGGAAGGTTTTGCTGTATGTTTGGTGGGATTGTAAGGGAGCTGCTCAACTATGGCCAAACCCACAACTCGGTCCTCTACTGTGAGCAACTCGACCGTTTGAAGCAGGCGATTGACCAGAAGCGGCCAGGATTGGTCAATAGGAATGGTGCTGTGTTCCACCAGGACAACGCTCGGCCTCACACATCTTTGATGACCCGCCAGAAGCTATGGGAGCTCAGATGGGATGTCCTATCGCACCCACGGTATAGTTCGGACCTGACACCAAATGATTACCATCTCTTCCGGTCCATGCAAAACGCTCTTGGTGCTACTAAGTTCGCCTCAAAGGAGGCTTGCGAAAACTGGCTGTCTGAGTTTTTTGCAAATAAGGAGCGGGGGGGGGGGGGGGGTTATAAGAGGGGGATAATGGAGTTGCCTTCTAAATGGCAACAAGTTTGCGAACAAAACGGCGCATATTTGACTTAAATCGGATAATTCTGAGTATGTTAAATAAAGCGTTAAAATTCGATCACAAATACGACATTACTTTTTCCCCAACCCAATATATAAAACGTAAGCGGGTCACCGGCAGAAAGGAGAATTATTCAGATACACGAAAGCTTCGGGAGGAATAAAGCCTTCCGTGAGAGGTAGAACGCTGCGAAACACAAGGGTTTTCACCATGCGAAGCGGATTGCACTATATGATTCCTTTTTAAGTTCCTACTGGCGTACCCCAGGGAATTTTGAAACAGAATCGATTCACACTTTTGCGCATTGATTTTCATCCGCCATCCATTGAACACCTTCTGAAGTTCAATTTGCACCTCAGTTACCTTCTTATGTGCCGGGTAGGGTATCAAATCGTCAGCGAAGGCAACCAACGACCTTTTCGGAGATTTATTAAACTCAAACAAGTTAAGTAATTCGCCGGCAAATACTCCAAAAAGTGCAGGCGCAGTCACTGTACCATGCTGCAATCCATTCAGAACATGAAATTCTCTATTAGCAGTGAGATTTCTATCTGTGATGAGAAAGCATTTGCCGTACAACATTGTCACACATCATCGCTACGAGGTGATTGGGAAAATCGTTCTTGAAGAGCCTGAAAGCCATCAAAACAGACGATATCAAAGGCTGCACCGCAGGACAGAACTGCAAAATTGTAGTGCCCTTTTAAAATTATGGAGATCTTGTTTCACGATTTCTGAAAGTCCATTCTTGACTGATGCACCGACTCAAAGTGCTCTCCTATAAGCTCGAGTTTGAGACCATCATCTATCACAATGTAATTGCCTTGAGCATCAACAGTTACACTATTAGCGTCTATCTGAATCATTTCGCTGTTACTAACTTTGATTCTCGGCGCAGTTACCCGTAACTTTATCTTTATAAATACGGCATCGGATTCGCATGGTAAAATACCCTTTACTTCTGACGCCGTTGTGAGTTGACTTCATTTATGCAATATTGGCGGACAAGGTGCCAGGCAATCTTAAGGCGTGATTTGGACTCAACCAATATGGGATAATGATAGCCCTCATATCTCCGAGAGATTTTGCTAAGCCGTTTTATGGCTTCCATATTTTTCCGAGGTTTATTCTTAGAGACGACTTGTTCAATTATGTACAGTGTTAAGTTCTCCAGCTTGAGAAGATACTGAACTATTTCCTCGTTGATCAACTTCCCGGTACCTGGCGCAATTGTACTATCGTCTTCCCCATCAAAAGGTGGGCATTTCTGCGGATATCTCCGAATAAACCTCGCTTGGTGGTTCTAATCTGTTTGTTTAAAGGTGTCGACGCCGCTATACATCGGCAGAAGGTGAATTCTTCATCCATCAAGCAGCAACTCAATAAGAATAGCGTTATGGTCACTATCGTAAGGAAGAGTCTGTAGTTTCCGTTGAAGATTCCTAAAATTAAAATTCATGCACGTCAACAACGAACAATTCCAGATAGGTATTTTCCCAGGGCCAGCTTGAACTATCTGACCGGTATATTTCGCATTTATACTCTATCTGGTATTGCTCTATCCAAGATTTGAGGAATACCCCTCTTGAATTGTTTGTGAATACTATACACTACTACTACTACTACTACTACTACTACATACTTCCACCAATTCAAAAGTTCCAAATTCATTACGATAAGGGTGACGCACATGTATTCCGGTACCCCCACCGCTGCATGTTTTCACACATATTTAATATTTTATTAAGGATGGTGTTTATCCCGCCACTTGCATCTTGTTGGGGCTTCTTAGCTCTTCCTTGTCGGACTACTTCTGGAAACGGGATCCCCGGGAAAATTGGAGCCGATGAGACGGTACCGTCCAACAATACTGTCACCTTAATCCTTTCGGCGAATCTTGGCGCCTGCTACCTTGTGACCTTAACATTGCGGAATGTAGGACATCCACGGTACAAAACCGGATGACCTCCGCTTTCGCAGTTGACACAGAAGGTTTTTCCTTGCCTTCTGCTTCAGTCAGCGAACATTCGGCTGCGGCATGGCCTTTCCCGCACTTTTACATCTCAAAGTCATTTAGCGCTGGCATCTTCGGCACTGGGGTATTTCGCCCCTCAACAGACGCTCAAAACGAATTGCCAGGTAATTAAGCGACTTGAAACCAATCAGATCGCTTCCCCGGCTCTCCAGGATTATCTGCACGAGGAAGTGCGGCAATATTCGTTTTTCCAAACGAATCTCCTCGTACTAAAATGCGACAATGTAAGGAACTTGACCTCAGTTCCCCCCTCCCGGAGCATTTTGAGCACCTCATCGGACTATTCCTCCGCATCCAAACCTTTCAGAAGGAATATTCGCTCGCTCGAGGGCCTCCCTTGGTTTCTTGTTATCCGCTATTTATTTACATTTGATTTAGACTCTCATGGCCTCCGTCTTTCTTTTCCACAACCCACCTTGTTAGCAGTCCCGTCTATGACGTATCCACCACCACCGTTGTCACCGTCTCTCGTACCATCAACTTAATGGTTTTCAATATCCTCCATACGGACAAACTCCCTGTCTAAAACTTGCCCGCCCTCAAGACAGTACCACTCCTCCATGGCTGCGGAAGTTTTCGCTTCACTTTTTCCCTGGCTGTCTTTGGAGACGACGGGCCCGCCTCCGCAGCCATTAGTTGCTCCGTAAGCTTTCCGTTTTTCTCTATTAACATTGACACTTGACTTTTTAGATCTTCCAGTGTCTTCGCCAGCTCCCCATTTCTTCTCTCAAGGTTGACTCTCCTTACTTTCGCTTTTTTAAGATCTGGATCCTCCTAGTTGCGGACTCCACGGTCCATTCGAGTGCCCTTATACCGTGTGGTGGGGGCGGATCTACTCCGCCACCCGTCGGCGGCTTGCCGCTCATTCCCGTGAAGCAAGTCAAAAATGAAATTTTTGATAAGTTTTTGGGGAAAGAAAACTGAAACAACAAATCAAATATAGCTTTTCAAATTAAATTTTCAATTATATTGTATTAATTAAGTAAAGTTGTTATTAATTCCGAGTTGTCACCAAATCGGCAGCTGCTGGATTTTACCTAATACTAGCGCTAGGTGTTAAGCATTTAAGTTAGGACGATCCTACCTACTGAAATTATAAAGGGGCGCTGGTGGTAGTGGCTCGTGGTAGGTCAATAGGAGAATTCGTCGAAAACTCCACGCAACATCGAGCACGTATGTAAAATGGCGTATTTCTGCATAGTTTGAACCAGACTGTGTGGAGTCCCAGGACATCAAGGGAAGCCGTAAGGGATTTAGGTACAATACCTGTAGCTGGAGACTGCACATTTCTTTGATTTCCCGAGCCAAGAGCTCATAATTCACCTTCTTCTCCACGTATTTCCGTTCAATGTTGCTATTAGGGGGACATCGATAATATACGCGGAGCGACCCGTCTTGTCAACTAACAGCACGTCAGGCGTGCTGTGTGGAATAGGGCAATCAGTTAGAACTTAATAATAATAATAACTAATAAATAGAACTCCGCCGAAGCCGGTCCCAAACCCGATTGTAAAAGGAGGAGGAACGGATAGCTTCAGTCTGAATGGCTGTACGCCACCGCTGCGTCTCAGGGGGTAGGTGAGGAAAGTGCAGGAATTTTGCAGTTTCGCAGATTACTCACTGAGGAAACTATCCCAACACCTGGCAGTTAGGTATAAAATGCAAATCCATCCAATGAGAAGAAAGAGAAATTTGAGGTCCGGTACGGATAACCGGCGGGAGTGGTCTGACTTGGTGACTGGGTCGGGCTCCCGTAATGGACAGCATGGCGTCGAAACCGCTAGTCGTGAAGCGGTTCGAGGTCTAGGCGCCACGATGACCAGGAGCACAGCTCTGCCTGCTGCAGCTGTTTTGGCACACTCTGTAGCGACCGCTTCAACAGGTTCGCGTAGGCAGCGGATGAAATGAACTGAAAAAATGAACCTCTTCATCATCCGCTTCTACTACGAAATAACGGCGGGGGCAGGTACAACATCTTACCGCCCCTTGTTACACCAGAGATTCGTCGAGCGTTTCCCGCAATTCGCGCACGTGACTGTGCAGCGAGTCGCAGACCAGTACCGTTTTATTACTCGCAGCGACACAATCCCGGCCACCATCAGGGAGCGTGTTCGACTTGAGATCATCGGGGAAACTGGTGACCGAGATTCGATGGGGGCAGAGGCGGCGGCATCAACAACACCACTGCAGGCAACAGGTTCAGTGCTCACCGAAGCACTCTTCTCCACCGTCCAGTGGAGGTTTCCGCTGAGATTCGGGACGAATTCCAAAGAGTATGTATAGGATTCTCGGATACGGATCCTTTGCATAGACCAGGTGTTCCCAGGCTATGCATGCATGCATCTCCGGGAATTCTGTCTCAAATCAATGATGAGATTTCATCTCGGCTGTGTCCTGATATGTCGCTGCTGCAACTACAATCACTTATGTATTGTGGTGCAGTTGCGGCTATCAGATTGCACGGTCAGAAGATTCGCTTTCGTGTTATTGGTTTGAGTGACCAAAGAGATCCACCATGGAAAATTCGTCTGGAATGTCGGCGGGACTCACCAAGGCAGGACATTGCTAGACTGATTTAGATCAGCACTGGCAATGCCAGCAGACGGGTGAGAAATAAAGTGCAGAGGGTTTACCGGAACTATGCCATCCCAGTGAGACAGCGTTAGGTGAAATTCTGAACACACTAAAACAGAAACTTTCTATTGTATACAGTCGGTTACGACGGTATGGCGAAAGTTGTTCCAGACGTGTCCAGAATGCAACATACGCGAGGAACCAACGGAACTTTTTCAGATCTCTCAACGAATCCCAACAGAGCGTCCAGACAATACAGTTCTCGGTGACGGAGGCATCGGAGGGGCATCTTCCAGGGGGATTCATTGAGTCCCCTTTGGTTTTGTATGGCACTGAACCGCCTTTCATGGCTACTGAATGATGCTAGAGGGCATGGTTTTGCAATAAAGTATGGCCTACGTGCTAAGTGCGAACTGACACACTTGATGTACTTAGATGACATCAAGCTTTATGCTGGTACTGACAACCATCTTAGAAGTCTGTTGTGAATAATAGACATGTTCAGCCGTGATATTCGGATGGAGTTTGGATTAGACAAGTGTCGAATCCAAGCCATCCACAAAGGTCATCACGAGCCGCATGTCGGACATAGCATTGGTGACCTCCACATCGAGCTATGACCGAGACAGACTTCTACAAGTACCTAAGAATTCTGCAAGGAACCTATGCTCGAGTTGGTGATCTGAAAGATGCTCTGCTGCCCGAATTCCGGCGACGTGTAAAGATGGTGCTGAAATCGCATCTCTCGAAGGAGAATAAAATAAGCGCTATGAATGTATTCGCTATCCCTTCACTGGATTATGCATTCGGAATATTGCCGTGGACGAAGACCGATCTGGAAAACGTCCAGCGGCGGATACGGACAACTATGTCCAAATTCCGAATGCATCACCCAATGTCTGTAGTGGAACGGATGAACCTGCCTCGTGACATCGGAGGTAGGGGCGTGGTTGACGTGGCGGCACAACATCATCGCCAAGTCGACTCGCCGCGCACTTATTTTTACAGCAAAAAGCAGGCGAGTCTCTTGCATGCGGCTGTTTGTAAGGCAGACTGTGGGCTGACTCCACTTAATTTGAAGGATCGATCTTTCAATCAATTGAGTGGGGTGAAGTCGGACCAAGATCAGATCGATGAATGCAAGTCGAAGGCAATGCACGGTAAACACGTAAATTGTCTTTGGCAGCCATTTGTTGATTTGCATTTGTCGAACAGATGGCTGTGTGCTGGAGAGCTCTTTGATGAGACGGAGGAGTTCATATGTGCCATTCAGAGCTTAGGAAAAACTCATCATGAAAGAACGGGTGGAGAACGACCAGTGCAGAATGTGTGGTTCGGCGTTAGAGACGTTGGATTGGTGCAATACATCACCAGGCATAAAGCTGTATGTAAAGTTATCCATCAAAACCTTGTATATAAGCATGGGCTAATCACAGGAAGATGTCCGGTTTACCGATATGAGCTGTAAGCAGTACTTGATAGTTCTGCTTACAGCATGTACATATTGGGACCGGGTTCTGACTGATATACCTACTGCACATAACAAGCCTGACGTACTGTTAGTTGAAAAGCCGGGTCGCTCCGCGTATATTATTGATGTTGCTATCCCCCATAATAACAACATTGAATGGAAATATGTGGAGAAAAAGGTGAAATATGAGCCATTGGCTCCGGAAATCGAAGATCAAGTGGGTGCTCGTAGTTACCATAATATTGTCAGCCACAGGTATTGCACTTAAATCCCTCACGGCTTCCCTTGATGCCGTGGGACTTTCGCACAGTCTGATTCAAACCATGCAAAAGTACACCATTTTGCATACGTGCTCGATGTTGCGTGGAGTCTCGACGGATTCGCCAATTGACCTACCACCGGCCACTAGCACCAACGCCACTTTAGTTTTTAAGTAGGTAGGATCGCCCGAGCCTAAATGCTTGGCACTTAGTGCTAGTATTAGGTAAAATCCGGCATCTGCCGAGATTCTGATAACTCGGAAAAGTAATAATAATAATCGTTGGCACAACAATCCATATTGGATCAGGGCCTTGAAGTGTGTTAGAGCACTTCATTCAAGACCGTAACGGTACACTACAGTACATTGTAGGAGGCAAAGTGGTCAGCATTCACAGCTGAGTCGACTGGTATCCGCCACTGCCACTAGTGAGATTTGAACCGTGACCTTATGGATGATAGCCTTGTGCTCTAAACACTCAGCTATCCGGACACAGTTAGAACTTGCTGGTCCCAATACATGCTCTAAGCAGAACTATCAAGTATTGCTTGCGGTTCATATCAATAAACGGGACATGCTGCCGTGATCAGCCCATGCTTGCATGCAAGGTTTTGATGGATTACCTTACATACAGCATTATGCCTGGTGATGTTTTGCACCGGTGCCATAAGAGTACAGCCAGAAATGAGATGGTCCAACGTCTCTAACGCCGAACCACACATTCTACATTAGTCGTTCTCCATCCGTTCTTTCATTATGAGCTCGGGTGGCGACCACGCCGACAAATGCAAATCGACATATGGCTGCCAAAGTCAATTCACGTGCTTAATATATTTTTATATTATAATAAAATTTAATTTGATTTAATGTAAGTTTTAAAATTCTTCATATTATTAATATTAATATTAGCTGCAAGTGTCAGCCTCCTTCAGCCGTGATGTCATATGAACATAATTTTGCTGGTTTTATATGTTTTGCGGGGGCTACATTATCATGCGAATGCTCAGAACTAAAGACAGGACAAAAGGCAGGATTTGAAAAGCATAAATGGGCAATACCTATCGTAAAAGACGAAGAAGAGGTATTCGTGGAGCGACGACAAGGAGGACGATTTGGTGGCGGTAACGAACTGGACCTTGAGCCAAGATTGCGATCTTGGCTCAAGGAAGCCTTTAATTGTGGCAGGTGCAACCCGGGCACTGGGTTTCACACTACTCTACTATTAATCGCCGGGGGGCAACGAGCAAACAAACATCGAAAAATTCTTATTTGTTCTAATCTTAAAAATCCGCTGTTGTCTCAAACAAATTTCTATATAATTTCCATGACTATCATGTAAAACAACCGCAAATGAAAATCATAAGTTTATTATGAAAATATTCTTTTTTCCATATAAATAAATCAGCCTTCATTACAACATATAGAAGATATTTAATTCATTTCTTACTCCTAACTTTATCCTTAGACACTAAACATGTATATATGATATTTGTTTGGGAAGCCTTACTTCAAAGAGAGCTCACTATTTTTCCGAATCGATATTTTATCACATTCACACCCTTTTTCTCATAGAGACGATGCATTCACAAAATACAATCTAAACTTGGATCAGATACGGTTTTCTGTTTATCCTCCCGTCGTCGTATAAAATAATTCTTATCTTGTTAAACAAAAAAGACTAGTCGCAAGTAAAAGTGGAAATGCTACGGGGCTGACTTCGCTAGACAACGAACTTTCCGGGGCAGTTGTCACAGGATGTATAGCATTTGAGTCATCAAACTTTGCTGAAGGCGAAGTTGTGGATACAACAGTTGTCGGCCGAAACGTTGTTGTAGTTGAGGTTGTTATTGGCTTTGGCGTCCTCTTGCATTTTGCTGAAATGTTCAAAGTTACGAAATTGTTGGAGTAAAAGACATTTTAGGTTGAAAACGCTGAAAATGTAGACTTACAAGTTTGATGTATTTCCATTCCAAAACGGTATGGATTCACATTTCGTTGACAATTTTCACCTGCCTCCTTAAGAAATATTTTGTTTTCGGGTGTCATTGCCCCAACAAAACATTCGTACGTACCGACATCTAACCGTTTTGTATACGCATAAACAACGTCATTTTCTGTCCACTGTCCTAAGCATTGATATTTCCGTTCTGAGGAGAAAGCAAAATGAGAATAATAAAATTTCTGAAATGCTGAATATCCTTGCATTAATAAGAACTGACGCTTCAAAGGATCTATATTTAGCATGATAGGAAAAATAAGGAGCCATTGGAATGTGTTAGCTTGGGTACTGGATTGTGAACTATTCGTCTTCGTGGAGATTGTTAAATACGAAATACACCCCAAAAAAAATGGTGCTTGTTCATGTATTTTTCCTCTGAATTATTCACAAAAGTTATAAGTCATAGCATGCATCAATTAAGTCTTTCCAGTTTGATTCAACATTTTTTCCCTCAAAGTTTTGAACTCACCTTCGTATACTTCCCCATACTCGCATGCTGATACCTCGTGGTACATTATATCCTCGGACGTACATTCTGAGGATAATTTTGCACATAGCGTCGTTGCATCTGGAATAACTCCTCTAAACTCTCCACTGACGGGGCAGGGAGTATATTTGTATTTCTGGTCCAGACGTCCTTGTGTTAACCATTGAGAGCTATTGAAGTGTTCACTAGAACAAATCGCTTCTGAGTAATTTCGAGACAATTCTGTTCCGATTTGAAGTTCCACGATGTTAGGACTTCGATCCTTGATTTGGATACATTGGTAGATTTCTTCGTCACTATATAAATCAAGCTCATTATTTATGCTCAAACTATCAAAAGTACCCTGAACTTACCATTGAGTTCGACTGAATACTAAAATATAGTCACTAATATTCGCTATGCACTTCATAGTATAGGTTTTGAAGGATGTTTGGTCCCGAAATATAAGCGTGTCGTTTTTCACCGTAATATGTTCGAAGTGTCCTTGCAACCATTCGGGGAACGTGCAGAACTGATCGTGCGGCCAATGGACATTAACGGCTGGATAAAGCGTCAACATCTCGGTGTGTGGAACCTCAGCCTTGTTATCATTTATAGACTTATTTATTGCTGAGCATGTTGAGTCTTTACTGAATGAAATAACTATATTCCCTGTTACAGGATCTTCAGAGTAGATCTGAAAGTTATGAAAATTTAAGATAATACGATTATTCGAACCATGAATGAAGTTACCGCGCATCGATATTGCGGTCCGAGCTTATCCTTTGCTGGGCTAGAATTCATCAACGCCAAATATTTTTGATTATTTTCATCCTCCCAATGACCCAAGCATTCGAATGTTATTTCTGAGAACAAAAATGTCAATTTTCACAATGTCTTTCAACAGCTTAAATGCTAGTTATTTGCCTAATGTAGTGAAATGTTTACAAACTATTACCATGATCCTCGAATGAGCATTTCCTGAACCGAAGATTCATTGCAGATCCAGAAGGACAATTATCCAACTCCGATTCCATTGTTGAGCATTCCATGAAATCCTCTTGCCCATCATCAACGTTATAGTTCAATTTGTATCTTCCATTTATTGGGCAATACTCTCGTCTGATTTCTTGGCCACCAGCATCATAGTGTTCTGGAAAAGTTGCGAATGTTTAAGGGCTCTAAGAGAATTTCAAATAAGGGTGAACTTACTATACAAGATAATTTCAGTGAAGAGCGAAGAATCCTTCAAAATTTCTTCTGTTGGACACGAGGCGATAGCTTTTTCTTCATTGGCGTAGCATTTGGAGATATAGTCAGAATCCGTGGTCCTGGCGCGAAGTACATTTCGAGAGACCAGTTTCAGATTGAAGCAGCGGAAACATGTTGTCTCCTCGGAGCTGATCATCAGAATCACATTGTTTTCAATCCGTTTCTGGCATACCCCCCAAATTGGTATAGAATCCTCTGTGATGTTAACTTGGCTGTACTGAATTTCATGATTTGCAACTGTGCCTTGCGTCACGAATGATCCTTGGAGTTCTATTGAGAAGTAGCATGATGCAGAGCCTGGAAGAAAATAGTTTCAAAATATAATATAACAGATAGACATCGAATCATGAACCATAAAAAATATGCAAATTTTAGGCTGGATTTCACTAAAAAAGATTTTAGAAAAATGTTGAACCACTCCAATATGGTGGTCTGTTGCAGAAAAGCGATAATTACGAATCCTTAAATAGATGTACCCTCACACCCTGAACGTTTGGGTTTGGGAATAGTGGGTGCCTAACAACCTACAAAAAAGGGTGACCCTGCTCAATTAACCCCGTGAAGTGCTCAGAAGTTTTTCGTATGACACTCCCCAATTTCCCCAATTCAAGTTAAATGACCGACCTATATTCCGTGCCAGTTTTCTTACTAGCAATAATAAGTTCCTATTTTTTATGAATGGATGGTTTATACTAACTGATAGGTAAGATGGAGGCGGTTTCTAATAAAAACGGCTACTGAGTGATGCGTATGAGAGCCGCAGATTTGACATGGTTAGAAACAGTTGTAGAACTATGAGTCTCGCAAGGTCTTCCTGCAATAGAATACCAATATACCAGATGTGTGCATAACAGCCAGGAAAGCATTTCTTCCTGCCAAAGGTCTATTGAAGTGCGAATTGTAAAGATGTACAGAAATTAGTCTCAGGATTAAGGCGGCTGGCCAAGCTATGCTCCAGGTTAAGGTTGTACAGGCAGATAAGCCCTCGAAGCACCTCCAAGTTATGATCGAAAATATACCCTGAAAATCCGGAACTAAGCATGAAATCTACTTTTAAAGCAAAATAGGCAGTAGAAGAAACTCTATTGATTTTAGGCACACCATCGGATTATTATACAAGCTACGCTTCCACTGAGAAGCTGCCGATCGGCTCGCAACGAATATCAGTCACAGGCAGTGCTCAAATTTAATGAGAATGGAGGCCATCGAAATTGAGACAGAAGTCTTATTGTCCACTACCTACTTCTGTTGTCATAATGAACGAAGAAATAAACACATGAAAGAGTCAGTTGCCGTAGCCGAAAATAATGGTATAAAGGGAAGCTCTCTGGGGTCTTTGTTAAGAGTAACAAAACCACAAGGCCATCTATTTTTAGAATCATATTGCAAAAAATAGAAAAGCCAACACGATCGACGAGCGCAGGATGAGGATAGGGGCTATTAGCCAATACAATAACAGACTTCTTTAGAGCCGGTAAAACAAGAGCCCACTGAAGAGAGCGTAAACGATCTTATGAAAAGTTCTATCCCACAAACAAAGATAACATAACAGGACTTGACAAGCAGGGTAGTTTATTTTTCAGTCCAAAAACTTGCGACCAGTTTGTATCCTTCATAGGAAGAGTTTACATGCTTTTTTGCATCCTGACTTAAGTTTCAATGATCTAAGCGTGGTTGAACTGGAATGGGAGCTTTGAAATCGTTGGGAGGATGGCTACCATGTCCCATTGGCATGACCACTACCAGGAGCAATAATTGGCACCGCCAGAATGGTTACAGCATTTGCGACCATCGCCACATCGCAGTAGCATTGACATTATCTACATATTGGAGCCAAAACATGAGCTTTTAGAGAAAGCAGTTGAAGTTATCTGCAAAGTGTTGAAGGCAGTAAGTACCACGATGAAGAGGTCTGTAGTATCTACTGCGTGCGTATGAAAATATACATAAGAGACCCCGAAATACTCAGTGTCAGAATAAATGAGATAATTTGCGCGGAATTGTCACCATATTATTCATGGGCGGTAGTCCACTCCAGTTGTTCTAGTTTTTTTTTATCCGCATCTCACCATCTTCATCATCATCAATGATGCAACAACCAGTATATGGTCTAGGCCTGCCTTAATAAGGATCTCCAGACATCCCGGTTTTGTGCCGAAGTCTACCAATTCGATATCCCTAAAAACGCTGACATCCTGACCTACGCAATCGCTTCATCTGAGGCAGGGTCTGCCTCGGCTTCTTTTTCTATCATATATAATACCCTTATAGATTTCCCGGGCAGGATCACCCTCACCTATACGAACCCGCTCGCCGCAACCTGTTGGGCCGGATTTTATCCACAACCAGACGGTCGTGGTACCGCTCATAGATTTTGTTGTTGTGTGGGCTACGGAATCGTCCATCCTTATTTAGGGGGACAAAAATTCTTCGGAGGATTCTCCTCTCGAACGCGGTCAAGAGTTCGTAATTTTTGCGTGCTAACATCCCAAGTCTCCGAGGAATACATGAGGACTGGCCAAATCATTGTCTTGTCTAGTGAGAGCTTTGACCCTATGGTGGGACGTTTTGAGCAAAACCGTTTTTCTAAGTTGAAATAGGCTTTATTGGCAGCCAACAGCAGTGGGCGGATTTCATCATCGTAGCTCTTATCGATTGTGATTTTCGACCCTAGATAAGGAAAATTATAAACGGGATTAATGTTGTAGCCTCCTATCTTTATCGTTCTCATTTGACCAGTGCGATTCGCATTTACACCAATCCATTTCGCCTCTGCAAGGTTATGGCGTGTGACGTCTGAGATCTGAGATCATCGTTCAACCGTCTTACTCCCTCCATGATCTTCGACGACACATCAGAGACAGTCGAGAGAGTCCTCCACACGAGCCTGGTCAAATGAGAACAGTAATGATATAAAACTTTGCGACTTTCTCCTATCGAGGGTTGGAAATCACCATCGATGCAGCTACGACGAAGATGTCTCGGTGGACCTCAGCGAATGAACCTCACCAACCCGAATGTTAACAATATTGTTTTTCCCGCGATCAGTTAAAACAGTTGAATGTTTTCCCTTCTATATACTTTTTCATTTTCACTGCTTAATCCAACTCTTATTTATTATTCTTGACATTCTGACATCTAGCGTTACACCACACGGCATTTACCAAAGGACAATGCCTCCCGAACTAGCTCCACGACTACTGCTATCGCATCGACCCTATAGCGGGCTGACCAAATCCATAGCCTCATTCTGCTAGACCACTCGCCAGTTCGATGAACGGGAGCAGCATGTTGAACACCACTCCCTCCAGGACCTTCCCGATAGTATCTAACAGATAAATAGGACGAAACGAAGTAGTCACTTCTAGTGGTTTTTGCTGTAGCAGAACTAACTTCTGCCTTTTCCGCTGATGGAAACCATGCGGGATTCAAATTTGCTTGCAAACTATTGGAGTGTGCCAATAGCAGCCATTGAGGCATTGCAGCACCGTGGGTCACTGTTATATCCTGGTACAGATGACCGACTTTTTCCATCGCTGTTCCCTTCGGCCAGTGACCTTCTTTTGTCCTGGTATCGACAGACCAGCCAACCACCCTAGGTCTTTTAATGCCATTGCGCCCTCGATTGTCGCTTCTGTGCCAAAAAACCCTACTCTATAACCCACGCGAAATCACCGGCCATTATTTTACCTTTACCATCCAACACCAAACTGCCTAATATGTCATCTCTATCCATGTGCTATTGGAGCTCTAGGAGGGGCATAGCAGCCGTAAATATGGATGCCGTTACTCTTTGTCTTAACAAAAAAAGCACGTGGAAATGCCACTGTTTCTCGAATGGTCTGTCTTCTACAAACTCACATTATAGGGTTAACAGACATATTCCGCACTCAAATTGCGTTCCCTGATTTCGGTATGGTTCACAAGTAACCACCATGTGGCGCCCCTAGTTGTAATTGAGTACTTAAAGTGTATAACAAACTAATTATATTGAATTAAATTAATTTATCTGACATTCTAGTCAATAATAAATACCACTATTATACATTATAAGGATTTCTATTGGGATTTTATCATGTCTTGTTTTATCAGAGGGAGATTTTGATGGTGTGTTCTTTCCTAAGTGAAACCTATAAATGAAGAACAGCTGTAATTGATAAAAAGTATACAAGTGCTTAAAGCCATATCTATGCTGGACTGGTCTGTCCTTTCAACTTGCTACTAAATGTCGCTTCGATTACAAGATACCGGTTGTTAACACCGCGTTTCTTCTTGCACCACATATATCGTGGGATTCTGATGCAATCATTGATGGAGTAGTTCACCTCCCCGAACTTTCTACACCATTTTAATCGGTCATGCCCCAGCATCTCCCAGCATATGACCAAACCGAGCATTATTTTACCTGCGGTAATCACTTTAACCGCCGTTCCCACCACCAAACTAATAATAGCGATCTACAGGGGTATGTTCCTACGAGGGTGACTTTGTCTAGATCCTTGCTTTCAATAACTTTGTTCTGCTTTCTGTAACCTCAGCTTCCAGACCAGTTCTTTCTTCACTTTGCCGTAGAAAATATCCGCAGGTTTCATAATGGATCTGTATAATTCCAGCCACAGATGTCCTTTTGTGTTCCCCAGATGCGGGTCAGACTATCATCCAAGTCTGAAAATTTCAGATCCGTCAGTAATTTCTTACGAAATATCCTTCTTCTTGGAAATACTTGTTCAAGGCGTATCATTCTCCTGCCTTTTTCTTCGCTTTGATATCCATTCTGTGAACTGCCGAGTTTTGGTTTTATCCAATATTGCAGGCGCTGGGATCACAGTTGAGTCGGCCCTTTTTTTTCTGGGAAGAGGTGTTCTTCTTCTTCGCAGCTTGCTGGAATCCCAAGTGTTCACTGGCATAGTCCAAAATTTGCGTCTTGCTTTTTTTGCCTACTTTCCCACTTGTTGGACCCAACATTGTGGCTCAGTGAACTTTTTAATCGGATTATTCAGGAGGATAGAACACCATCTTACTGGCAAGAAAGTATCACTGTTCCAATATGGAAAAAGAAAGGTAGTCCAACAGAATGTTCAAATTATCGTCCGATCCGGTTACTTTCCCATACCATGAAGATTTTTGAACGCATTCTTGACAACCGTATTTGTGAAACCGTTGAAATAACTGTAAATCAAACCGGGTTTGTCAAGAACTGCGGGACTACTGACGCAAACACGCTCCGCGGTTACTCATGGAGAGACACCATAAGAAGCATTGCTCTCTTTCCATTGCATTTCTGCATCTAGAGAAGGCGTTCGACGGTATGCACCACGAACTCACCTGGTATGCTCTGCGACAATACTTAGTGCCAGAAGACCTCGTGGGCTGGGTTCAATTGCTCTACCACGATCCGAGAAGTGAAGTTCGAAGTGTGGCGGGTCTATCAAAACCGCTTCATGTCTCTGTTCGTGTTCATCAAAGAAGCGCCCTCTCACCACTCCACTTTGTTTTTATTATGGACACAGTCACACGGGACATCCAACGTCCAGTGCCCTATACACCGCTTTATGCAGATGATGTTTTCCCAGCGTTTAATAGCAAAGATGCTCTCGAGTAAAAGTCAAAAAATAGAATGATCGCTTCATGCAACATGGTCTCAGATTGAATCTGAATAAAACTGAATTTCTGACGACGCATTAACGCAACCTGGATGGTGTTCCACAACTGGTGTTCTCTGTGACCAACGTATCAACGAACGTCTCAACTCTAAAATTTACCGCAATGTCCTCCATGCTGTCGCTCCCTCTCGGTTCTGAATGCTGGCCAACTATAAAAGACAATGAACGGCGTCTTACGGTAACGGAGACGAAGATGTTACGTTGGACTAACGGCGTGACATGTTTTGATCACATCCGAAATGAAGATATCCGCGATCAATATGGGGTCGCACTGATGGTGGAAAAATTGCGAGAGAGGCGTCTTCGACGGTATGGTCACTTGCCTAGATTGGTCTGAAGATCGAAGTAGATTGTAAGCGACCAAAAAGCCGGCCAAAGCAACGGTAGCTGAATACGTTAGATGGGGATTTAAAAGCGTCACGGTCCCATCCAGATCGGGAATATGATAGAACCAAATGGCGAAATCGACCACGACAAGCCGACCTCGCTGCTGAACGGGACAAAGGTTTAAAAAAAGAAGACTAGAGACGCAAGATTTGAATTGATTTCTGAGTATTCTTCATAGTAAATTTTTATTCACTGTTAGGGGTTTTATTTCCACCTGCCTTATCTGAGCATAAGTATGCGTATGCCTTTGCACATGCGAACATGTGCATGTCCACAAACCACAACACATCGAGCGTTCCCTCATCTGCACGAATGAACGTGGCTGAAGGGAGATTTGCAAGCTCCACACAGGAAATGCTCGCAAAGGCCTTTTCCCCATGGTAATTGTTACCGTCTGCCATTTCGGTGACGCAACCACTAAGGTCATCCGCAATGACAATGTAGTTATCGGCCGGTACCTGATAGGTCATTGTGTCAAGTAGTCAGCAATATGTGTCTTTCTCAGCATCGGGCAGATCTGCCTATGGTACGTGGGCAGTAGAGAAAGCTATCGTGAGGTCATCATCCGATCAGCAAATCGCTTGATTTTTTTTCATGCCGTCATGAAAACTCTAATGGATGGCAATGCCGACACGATATTGAGCGCAAGGATTACCGAAATACGGAACATTATGATCTTTTGTACGGTCTTCACCTTCTATGTCCTAATAGTTGGCACCATATGCAGAGCGTAGAAATCGATGCGCTCTTTCCGAAGGGCTCTTGCTAGTTCCTCCGTCTTACCAGTAAATTCCTCTTACCGGCTGCTCAGTCTACTCTCCTTTTTTCCTTGAATATTTCAAAAGTCAAGCGTGTCTTGTTTTCTCCCATTTCAATGCTTGGTGCGGCGTTTAAAACGTATTGAAATACTTGACACAGTGGTATTCACGGTTTCCTTTTTCTTTTGTGTATAAACTTTATGTCCAAAATCCTGTCGTTCTAGGTGCAGCTAGACGCCCGGGTTTTAGAAGTAAGGAGCGAGAGCTTTCCTTGCAAATGGTCGTTCTTGGCGCGAAATATTCAGGCCACCCGCATGCTTTCAAGCTATCCTGCATTCGATGCCGCAGGATTACTTTCAATTGATTTATTCTGTTTGAACTAATTAATGAGCTGATAGAGTGCTATATTGACATCAAGGACCAACTTACGACACTCGTAGCCAGTCACTTTCAAGGTCCTTTTGCAGAGGTCGAAATATATTCCGACCTGCAGATTTTATGCTGCTGTGTTTTGGTTCTGTTTCGATTTCGAGTCATTTGCTGGTAAACATGAACTACCTACAGGACTGAATTTTTATCGTGGTAATTAGATAAATTATCTATATACATTGCATATTATCTGGAATTGGGCGCCCTCCCAACACAAAACATTCAATTCCAGTGGCATTTTAGAATTTTGTTGATATTGAATCCCAGCTGGAGAAACGTCTACATGTTCGTGAGAAAATGAGGTGATAACATCTAACATAATATGTATCTACCACCAAATCTCTTGCATTAAAATTCTTGTGTTAAATCGTTCACATAATTGACATCATTTCCCATCTATCTAAGGCTTGTGGAGAGTAATCTATCGAAGGCCTCAATATCTCGACGCGTAGACATAGCGGATGATAATTATCCACTATTCATCAGATAATTGAAATAACATCTGAAAATTGGAGCTTGGATTATTCTTTCCTCATTGTTCCCGAAAAGATCACTATAATTACGGAAACTCACGCAACAACATCCAAACCGATTTCAAAATTGCCACCATTTTGGTTGAATGGAAAATAATTCATTTCGGTACCAGCAAAGAAATCCCGCGGAAAACAAGATGAAAACGCACAAGAAGCCAAGAAAACAACAGCAATCAGAAATTCCTGAAAAATTGGGCAGATAGTCGTAATTCCGGCAACCAGCGCGTCTACCCTTAATTACCGACATTGAGTTGGGAACACTCACAATCGGAGGCACGTCCCAGACCGATGCCATCAAACCTTTTGGTACAAAAATAATTGTAATAATCCCATTCATATAACAAGTCTCCTCTTCACTTGACCATCATCTTCCAATTTCTGGTACGAGTATCTTCCCTTCTTGGCTTGGTTTTTCTTTCCACTCACGGTCGCCGTTGTTGAGCGTCTTTCTTTGATTCATTCATCTGTTTCACAGGTAAATTATCATTGGCATAACATCTCTTTGATTGCCTTTCTGCTGGCCAGGTAATCAGGGATTGGCAACCTGTTGTTTTGATTTTATGGGAAATTGATGAGGCAGTATTGATGTGAACTAGTGCGGCTATAGGAAAAATTCACAGGAATTATGGGAAAGCGTAAGAGGATTGCAGAATAAGGAAGGGCTTATCGAAAGAGCTCTGAGAAAATGACAATTGATGCATGCATAGAACCAAGAAACCTGCGTGAATTAGGGGAACTGCACGCATGCCTATAACAAAATTGCAACTTCCTTCAATCTGTACCTTTCCCTGCATTCCATAGGAGGAGTGCAGAAAAAGTGACTCTTCTGTGATATTCCTCAATGGCTCTTGTGGTTGAGGTGCAAAAAGTTAGCCGGCCACTTTTTACTTATCTGCCGAACAGGTCTTTGAGCACGTACATTTCGCCTACAAATGTACATGTTCGGACATGCTGCAGGCTATTATTTTCGAAGGATTCACAAGCAAAAAGATCATACCTTTTGCTCCGAGGAAACTCGAGATTTTGAATGAACAGGTTTACTCTAATCACCTACCTACATCTATGGCAAGGAGAATGCATGCTTAAACTGAACCAACAACACAATTAGTTCAACGTGAATTGCTCTCGGGGCAAATATGAACGTAGGTATCTAGATAGAAAAAAAACCTGTCTCTTGAGAATTTCTTGTAACAACGATTTTCGAGATAAAAACAAGTCCATTGAGACGTCAATGGCCACACGAAAATCATTATATCACTCCGTGTATTCAATGCTAACCCCGTCGCCGAAGCCAAGACCTCTGTATCTAACCAATAATGAAAATGACGAAGCGTAACCCTCCTGTTGTTATTGTCTGTCAGGAAAGATAATAGACAAAACGCAAATAAATCGTCAAATCACCACTCATTCAGGTACTCTGATTGTCGGCATTTGGTTAGTTTGTTTCAATTTCGAGCTTTTTCTCGTCCCCCGAGCTGAAAATAATTAACCGAATCAGTTAAAAGATTGAGAGGTTTCGAATTGAAACTATGCCGGGTGTATTTTTTGCTTGGCTGACCGAAGAAAAATTGAAAATCAAGTGGAAATTTCAAAAATCACCGCACAATCGGCGAGGCGGACGAAAAACATCTTAATTTTCGATAATCACTGTACTTGAAGTTGGTTTGTTTAATGGAAAGATACTTTTGATGCGGATAGAAAGATACTTCGATGTACAAGTGTTCTGCGTAAGGTGGAGAATTTGGAAGTTGCTCGTGGTCCAGAAAATTAGTTACGATACGGAACGGAACTACTCACGTCATTTGTTCTTGTTGCTTATTCATCATTGTATCTATAGCTTGCTGAGTTAGATACCATTGGTCATTAATAGACAACATAAAATTGAACGGAGTACAACGCAAAGTATCCTTTGGGATTGTTTATAGAGCGCAAAAGGGGGAAACCAGAATCTATTATGAATCATGGTCACGCGGCGTAGAATTTCTGCAGTCTAATCGGGCATATGGATTAAAAATATATGTGTTAGTGTGCACTGAAGAAGAACCATGACGAAATTCCTAAACCCGAATTAAAGTGGAACCCGCACGGTCTTAGATGTCCAGAAAGAAACACCAAGACGATTTCTACACATGAAGATCGGTGCAAAAAAATAGCAAGTAATACGAACTGTTGAAAATATTTTGCAGAAGTCTCCAAGCCCCTGAAGGATATTGAATAAAAAGTAATAATATTATAAACAGTCTAGTAACCGACCGCAGATACAGTCGTAAAATGAGTAGCGCTATTTAGTGTTAATATGTATGTATGACTGAAAACCACCTCAGCATCGCAGTAACTGATTCATTATTTACTGAAGAAGCAATCTTTCCACTCAAGAATTAGAAAGAGGGAGAGAAGAGACTCCACATAGTTAATGTATGGAGTGAAACAAACATATCAACCTCTTTATAATTCACCTCAATATTTACATCCCTATACGAGTAGGACACAAAGAACATTGTATTGCCTGGAACCATGCGCAAACTCCCCCTCGGACACCACCTTGTCGTGGTGGGAAAGCCTGTAGTAGCCGGCCCGTCCGCGGTACTACAGCCCAAATCTATCCGCAAACGGAAGAGGAAGGCTCGGCAGAAGGGAACTTGGACCGCTAAGGAGGGGGGACTACAGGCTGAATCGTGCCTGTCAGAACCTTCTCCTTCACCCTTATCGCGAAGAGCGGAAGAAAGGGAAGCTGATGACGTGGACGCTACTAGTTTAACGCCGGTATGTGAAAATGGATCCAAGCAGCCCGGACACCGTAAACCTGGAAAGGGCCCAAGCCGGCGTCAGAAGAAGGCACTGCGAAGGAATATGAAGCACCTTGGGAATGAGGACCTGGGCATGGTTGTACCGGTGCGGTAAAGTCCAGAGAAATTGGAGGAAGGAAGTGGAATCTCCGGCGGAAGGTGGAGATAAACTGGAAACCCCGGTGAGATCCACACTGGACGTACCAGACCATTCTGTTAGCGGTAATGCGCACAACAAGCGTAAGACCAACACTTCTGTTGTAGCCAACGCTTTATTGTGTTCCGCATCAGGGCTTACATCCATGCGTCCCGCAGAGATTAGGACCGGTGTGCTGGGAGGTGATCAAATCAGTGCGAGAGATATCAATGAAGCTAGTCTTTCTCATAGGAATACGGACATGAAGGGGGGAAGGAAGAGGACGTATGCGCATGCTGCAGCCTCTGTTCTGAAAAATGCAAAATGTCAGAGGAACAATTTACCATTCTCCGGGAATGCCTGTAGAAAAAAATGCTGGAGCCTGGAACGAAGCCACCATTTAACAATCAAGGTTTTCGCGATGGGCTTCTCCATTTGGAGTGCACTGACGAATCTGCCTTAAAGTAGCTCCAGCAGGCAATGCCGGCTTTGAGTTCCGGCGGTCGGCCCAAGTTCATTATTGTGAACACTAAGCTACGCAAGACAGAATATGTCGGATGTTGGTTACCGGGCCCTCGAAGGAAGGCAGAGGACATCATCCGGACGTTGGGGGAACAGAACCCGGGCATGGACTTTGGAGACTGGAGGGTAAAGTTCGTGAAAGTTAGGAAGGGCAAATCTGACACCGTAAACCTGGAAAGGGCCCAAGCCGGCGTCAGAAGAAGGCACTGCGAAGGAATATGAAGCACCTTGGGAATGAGGACCTGGGCATGGTTGTACCGGTGCGGTAAAATCCAGAGAAATTGGAGGAAGGAAGTGGAATCTCCGGCGGAAGGTGGAGATAAACTGGAAACCCCGGTGAGATCCACACTGGACGTACCAGACCATTCTGTTAGCGGTAATGCGCACAACAAACGTAAGACCAACACTTCTGTTGTAGCCAACGCTTTATTGTGTTCCGCATCAGGGCTTACATCCATGCGTCCCGCAGGGATTAGGACCGGTGTGCCGGGAGATGATCAAATCAGTGCGAGAGATATCAATGAAGCTAGTCTTTCTCATAGGAATACGGACATGAAGGGGGGAAAGAAGAGGACGTATGCGCATGCTGCAGCCTCTGTTCTGAAAAATGCAAAATGTCAGAGGACCAATTTACCATCCTCGGGAAATGCCTGTGGAAAAAAATGCTGGAGTCTGGAACGAAGCCGCCATTTAACAATCAAGGTTTTCGCGATGGGCTTCTCAATTTGGAGTGCACTGACGAATCTGCCTTAAAGTGGCTCCAACAGGCAATCCCTGCTTTCAGTTCCGGCGGTCGGCCCAAGTTCTCTATTGTGAACACTAAGTTACGCAAGACAGAATATGTCGGATGTTGGTTACCGGGCCCACGAAGGAAGGCAGAGGGCATCATCCGCACGTCGGGGGAACAGAACCCGGGCATGGACTTTGGAGACTGGAGGGTAAAGTTCATGAAAGTTAGGAAGGACAAATCTACAAACGTGGAGGGTTTCAAGTTAGTATTCGAACTGGACCAAAACAGTCTGAATGTGCTGTAAGTCACCATATGGTGCTCTACTTTTTCTAGATAGACTGAAATACAGTCATATCAGGAAACCGTAGAGCATCATCTCCATTTTCAGAGCGAAGAACAATGATGGTCTTCGACTCGCACAAGATAGAGCAATGCAGCATCTTTGGTGCGCTCTCCCAAATGGACCTGCGCGCAGAGGATAGTGCATACAACCTCGTATGGGCGTTCGCACTGGTGAAGGGGCTACAGAGTGAATCCTACCTGCTAGTAACTTCTCCTACACCTTTCAAGGAACAGGCGGAAGAAAGTGAAGCCAAAGACGTAAACGCAAACTAGTCAAAGTGGAAGTGTGGAAAACATGGACATGGAAACTGTGGCACCTACAACTGCGGCTTTTCTAAGAGAAATCAAACAAGAGGAGATCGAGTCTCTGGGGGTACGGTGTGGGGGAAACCCGCCACACACAGACATACAAATTTGTCAAATCAACCTGCAGGAAGAAAAAGCCTCCTCCTACCTGTTGGAAGCGATGCTGACAAAGCTGCAGGAGTTCCCTTACATTTTTCTGGCGTAATAGCCGTGGGTTCGATTTAACAGAATCTGTAGCATTGGATCAGTAAAGGGGGCTCGGATCTTCTACGACGAAAGATCCATAAGACCGGGAGCTTGTGTCCTGATGTTAAGACGGCTAGAGCCTACCACGCTGAGACAGTTCTGTTCCCAGGACTTAGTTACGGTCATCATACAATGTCAGATAAATGGCGAGAAGAAAAACATCATAGTTGCCTCCGCTTATTTACCCTGATTCCTTGTATCCTTCACCGACGCAAGAACTTAGGGATCTGGTAGCGTATGCAAAATCAAGTGGCCTCGAACTCTTAATAGGCTGCGATGCGAATGCTCAACATATTTGTTGGGTCAGTAGCAAATGCAATCCAAGAGAAGAGAAGCTATTTGGTATCATCACTTCAGCTGGTCTTATGACTGCAAACGTAGGGTGCGTCCCTACGTTCGTGGGACTGAGAAGAAGCGAAGTAATTGGCCTAACAATCTGTACCTCAAAAATGTTGATTACACACTGGCGGGTGCTAGACGAGGTCTCACTGTCAGATCACCGATACTTAGAATTCAATCTGATTATTGAGGGCGAACAGTCTGCAGTACAGAGACGGAACCCCAGGAAAACGGATTGGACAAAGTTCAATGAACTTCTTGGCAATAAAGTATAGCTTCCTGGCGACTAAGGATTCCTTTGGCGATAGAAGATCAATTGGAAACTCTGAATTGCACACTTTTAGAGTGTCATGAAGAGGCTTGCCCGATTTCCCGAGGCCAAAGCGGTAAAACGGTTCCCTAGTGAAACCGGGAACTGCAAAAACTCAGCAAATTAACCAGGCGACTTCTGAACTGTGCTTGCAAAAGTAGTAACAACGAAGATTCATTAAATTTCAGGAACTCACAGCATGAATATAAGAGACTCGTTAGGTGTTTGAAGCGTAGAGCGTACTGTGAGGAACTGGAAGGCGAAAGAGAGACTTGAAGGCTGTGCAGAGTGCTTAAAGGGATGAGTTGACAGTTTTGCAACCCCTTCAACACGCAAGTGCTGCAAGGGGAGCTGGAACACTGCGAAAGCGGTTATTACCTATGAAAAGGTGAGCGCTGCCATAATGTCCTTTAAACATTTCAAAACACCTGACATGGATGGTATCTATCCAGTAATGCTAAAGGAGGGTATCTAGTATTTAGAGCAACCTCTAAGAAATATTTTTCGAGGATGCCTTGCTCTGGGCTACGTGCCTTACTCTTGGCAAAAGGTTAAGGTAGTCTTCATACCGAAACCTGGGAAAGATGACTATTCTAATCCAAAGAACTTTAGACAGATCAGTTTGACTTCATTCTTCCTGAAAGGTTTGGAGAGACTGGTTGAGCGTCGCATTCGTGGAAACGCAATTAAATCGCACCCACTTAATGAAAATCAACATGCCTATCAGCGTGAAAAGTCCTGTGAGTCTGCTTTTCATTCTTTGGTTACAAAGACAGAGGATGCACACCGAAAATGGTCTCCGACATCAAAAACCAATCCTTAAGAGTCCATACCTCTCCTATCCTAACAGTAAACCAAGTTATCTACCTTGGCGTTACTATTGACCCAAACTTATCCAACATCTCCCACATCAATATGGCTCTACAGCGTGCCAACGGTGCCTTAATATCACTGTTCTCCATTTTCCGCTTTAACAAGCCTACTTCACCCAAAGTCAAGATTTTCTGTTATAGACAGTTAATCCGACCTCTAACCACTTTCGATTTCATCTCCTGGGCTGGCCCTCTTTACATTGCATTTCTGGATCTGGAGAAAGCGTTTGGCAGTGGGCCACATGAATTCATCTAGCATGCTCTACGACAACTCGACACGATCCGAAAAGTAAAGTTCAAAGTGTGCGGGTGTACCAAAACCGATTCGTGTCTCTGCCGATGTTCATAAAGGAAGTGTCATCACACCACTCGTCTTTGTTCTTGTTATGGGCACTGTCACACGGGACATCCAACGTCCAGCGGATGATGTTTCTCCGGCATTTCATAGCAAGAATCATCTCGGGCACAAATCCAAAAATTAAATGATTGCCTCATGCAACACGGTCTCTGAATTTTCGACGACCAATTCCCATGAAACAGGCACTCATGATGCTGTCAGCCAGTAGAAACGGGTACAATCACTGTCAGCGGCAGTGAAGAATTAACTTGTCAAGATTGTCGAAACATCGACGAGGTGATACGCTAGATGGTGATTCGAAGGCCTGTCGACTACAGATGAGGCCTTTGATAAAATAAAATGGCGCAACCGATCACGACGAGTCGACTCCGCATATAACCGCACGGCATAAATATGTTTATGAAACTCGTATTAGCGACCTGCACATGTAGTGGAATGTCAATGGTAGATGAAAACCTGACAACCCTGTATATGGATGCTAATGATATGATGAAATTCGGAGACTGATTTATTCTAGACTATTGCGAGAATTTTGATCAGTTTATCGAAATGAACCCCACGTATAGTACAGAAACGCGAAATTCCGCCTTGTGAAGGTTTCTTGTCAGGGAGCTTCTGTGTAAGTACATAGTATATGTCTGGCTGAGCCTAATAACTCAACACCTAATGGCTGTAATACGTAAAATGTGGCATTAGCAGAGATTGTAGTTTCTGCCAATATATATCATATAATTCGACCTAACGAGAACTGCACATAATTGAGATGAGTGCCGCTTTCGCTATTTCAGTTCCCTCGTTGGGTTTACTATTTTCTAGTAAATTGATGACCTCAGGCATTCTAGGATTGAATTTCACTGATCCATTTACCGGAGAATCAGTGACCACCTGAAACGTAAAGTTTGTAGAAGAGCCACAGGGAATATATTCAAATGCAACCACTTCCTCTCGTTGTAATAGAATAACATTCCTTCTTCACCACACTCCTTCCCTTTTCCTACATGGATGTCAATACTATGCAGTTCAATGTGTACTTGAGGTCGCAACCCTCTCTAAAGAAATGAAAACGAAATCCGTTGAAAACCACAAGCGGATTTGCTTTCTAACCAAGTGGGGCGGCATGGCCGTTGAGAACTACAACAATAGTCCTAAGTCCAATCAAATCAAATCAAAATGTGAATGGGTGACACATTTCGGAGGCATAGCGTGTAGCAAGAGGGTACTGGATAATGTGCATGTTGAGCGAATTTCGTTAAAACATACAGCGTAGGAACATATTGTGCTGAATTCAAAATCCAGACCAAATAGAGCATGATATCACCACCCCATTCAAATTTGCATACATAATATGTGTCGATCCGCTGGCAATCGGATAATCAACCCCCTTTTGCCAATCACTGTGCAAATACCTCGCGGGTAACATGTACGCTCAAGAGGGATTGACTTCAATGGCAAGTATGTACTTATTATTAGTCAACGGGTTTTTCTGGTATTATGTCACCTAGTCGGATTGATATTTGTTCTAAGTACGTGTTTATACTCAAGATGAGGTTCTATTTCGGAGTGGAATGATACTTATAGGTTTTCAATGAGCGCCGGATTTGTGACGCATACACACAAGTATTCAGAGCAATGTGGGGAATGTGAACATGTTTATATGACTGAATCTATCGCAAGCGGGTAAGTATATACAAACGTACCTTGGTTAGAACGAATCACCAATTAAAACGAACTTAATTGAAGTTATCTATGAATGGGAAGAGAAAGGTCATCTAGCAGTCAAGTATAATAGATTCAATTGCAGGTAAGCTTGATTGGAACAGAAATAAGAACAAATACCACAATGATTGACTCCGCATCATCATCAATGACGCCAGAACCAAAGTCCAGTCGGAATTGTTAAAAATTCCAAATGCCTCATTCTTACGCCAAGGTCGTCCAGTTGTAGTGCCCGGAGAAATTTTTGGCATTACTCCACTGTTGACAAGTCCCCTTTCGTTATCCCTTTGTTTCGATTTTGCGTATATAGACTTTCTTGGCAGAGTCTTTCTCAACTGTTCGCACCAAGTGAACCCGCATGCCTGATGTTATACATGGTGGGAATATCCCAATGTTCCCATAAGATACAGGCGCCGTAGTGGTCTATCCTCGCGTAGGATCCTCCTTTTGAAAGCGGCTAAATTTTGTTAGCTTATAAGTTATCAAACAATATAGGAGAGCTCGAATAGACCAATCTTGCACAATAAGTGTTTTGACCTCATATAAAGTGAGCGGAAGGATGCAGAAATCTCTTCGTTCAGGTTAGTATTGACTGTGACTTTGTTCCTACATCATCCTAACTCATCAGTATGCACCATCTATCTGATGGACTTAGTGAAGATACCCTTCAAGCTCAGTCGTGACTTACAAATTACTTTTTGCAACGACAGGTTGAGGAAAATGTCTCCCTGTCGTAATCTATCCGAGATGTTCAATGGTGCCGACAGTGATTGAATTGCTTTGGTCTGATCTCCTACATAGTTCATAGACAGACCAGTCAGCCCGATCAATTTTACCGGTATGAAGTTTTATATTAGCTACGCTTGGTATAACTGGTATAACTTTGGGGCCATACTCCAAAACTTCTTCTATCGACAACCGTAATAGTAGTGTATGATCGGCTACTGATTTCCTGGGGTGAAGCCTCGACATGACACAATGATGTTATGGGCATATGGGCCTATTCTCTAAGGTCGGATTGTAGAAATCATTTTGAAGATGGTACCCAGAAACGTTATACCTATATAATTGCTAAGTCATTGATTGCATGTATATAGAGAAAGAAAGAGGTGGCTATGAAGACGTCAACATTAATTGATGAAACGTTTGAAGAAGTTTGTTATATGTTAGTTGTTGAACCGGCAAGCCATGAAAACCTTGTAACTTTCCGGCATGTGTACCCAATATGTATCTTCCTGAGCAGTTTTTGGTTTAATGTAATTCAGAAATATTTGACCTCTGTTTCTCATTTAACCCCACGCTATATAACTTAAAGGATCTCAGGTGAATAACCTTAAGCTTCCCATTGAATGGTATTGTGGTAGCCTTGGCTGGATTGATGCGAAGCCCCGCCTTCCTGCACCAGGCAATTTGGATTCAATTACATAGGGTCTCCTTATATTTGCCCCTACAGTTGGAAACAATTTTGTGAGCGTAACCTTGCTTCCATATTCCAGTATTTCTTAGCTCACCTAGGAGTTAGTCAATTAGCACACTCCACATTAGCTCTTATAGTATCCCAAGCTATCGACAACCTTGAATAGTGTTCATCATAATTTATTCCCATTTCTCATGTCTTCAACACTAATTGATGAAGTTTTGGCGCTGATATATCATTGGTTTCAGGTGGCTTGTGATTTTCCAATTTAAGAATTCAATGGATTATTTGTTCACTGGTTGTTGGCAGACCAGTATTGTAGCGTTTTAAGTTAACGGGAATGTTAAGAAAATGGTGAAGGTACACACGGTTATAACATACGATACGACCGGGGAGCAGGTTCCCCACTCGATTGCAACAGGAACTGTAGCGAGGAGTATAGTATCGCATCCTGTATACGCTTTGCTAAAACCGACAGGCCTAATGCGACTGCCCGCTATTTTTATTAATTTAGTTCTTGATAAAACTCTATGCGTGCCAGTGTTTTGCATGCTCGATACAACATTCTTTTATTAAAACAGTCGTTCAAAACGTTTTCTGATTGGTGGTAGATTGTAGCTTGAGCCAAAGGACAATTTGCTTCATTTGTGATTACTGTATCCACCATGCATTTTTCGTTGCAGTCCTATACGTGCTGAATTGAAGTGTAAGCTCAGGAGGAGTGTGCAGTTTATATGAAATCCTAAGGGAAACCTTAAAAAAATAGAATCGGGAGATTTTTTTTATCTAGAACTTGCGGCTCGTCATGTTTCAAACCCATATACGCTTCTAAAACCTGATAATGCCGATAGTGGTTACGAAGGGGGTTAGGGAGGAAGAAGTCAAAGAATCCTGGCTGAATGATGCCCATCTGCTATGCTATGCTGTCAGATTACTAGTTGAATTCTGGCAATCCGATGCGGTTCTAGAACTGCACATCCGTTCCTACAATTCTTGTTCATGTTATCATTTCGCACAATACCATCAGAAATTCAGCAATAAATGGAGCTAGCCCGTGATCTGAAAGAAACAGGGCGAAGTAACCCATGAGATGTTGCCCCACCTCTACCTTGGGTTGCCACCTATTGTTCGCTCCCCGATACATGTATATTCGTAAAGAAGGCATGGAGATGAATTACATTCAGGATGAAAACCGTACCCGGTTCTCTCTATGGTAGCAAATGCTGGTCGGCTACCAAAAATGCGACTTCGCAGCAAGGAAGACGAGGATATTGCATTGGATTTTTCGCGTAACACGTAATGATAACGTCAGAAATGAAACATCCGTGATCGATATGGAGTTGCACACATGCAGTCATGCACCCATCGTGGAGACTGCAACCCATGTTGATCAGAACTTAATAGCTAAGGCTGGCCTGTATATCGAAGTCGATAGGAAACGACTCAAAGGCCGCTCGAAACAGAGAAAAGTTGATACCCGCTACAGAGCGGGACAAAGGTAAGAGATAAAGATAATTTAGTAAAAACGCTCTGCACAAAATTCTACAAAAATTACTATATTGTGTCTTAATCACCGTTATTGGGAACTCTATCTTATATTTTCTTTTAGATTTCCGTTTATTGGCTCTCTATTTTCCCATTCAATGTAAATACGCAATTTTTATATTTTCTTTTTATGTTAAATTTCAACTTTCTCGGTACTGCCTTTTGCCTCATTTTTAGTTTAATACATATCTTGTGAGAAATTAGTTTAAATGAGATTTGTTCAGTTTTGCGATGCCAGCCCAAACCCTGACGGATAATATCATGCTCCAAGAACCTAGTCTACCTTACTTAGATTTCGAGTTCCGCGAAGAGCACATTGGAAATGTCAGCGTTGCGTGTATTATATGGTAAGACACAGGGCAGAAGATGATGGCATTAAAGGTGGAGGAGTCCAACAGACCCGAGCAAAATTTAATAACATACATAAATCCAGATAGGTTCTATGTTGTTGCAGGAATGGGAGATTCCGAAAACGGAGGCGGGAGGGGTAATCTATACGAGGAAAGTGTTTTTTAAAGAAGAAAGAACGGGTCAATTTACGTTGCACCCTTCATGGGCAAGACAATTACAGTCACGGGAGGTTGATCAAATCACGGAGCGGTATTCGAGACTACTTCTCACGAGGGGGTTGAGGGGAGTTAAGGAGAGTTGGATAGAGTTGAAATCGGGGGAGGAGCGAAGTGTAAAGCTCGATTGATGGCTTCGTGGAATCAAAGTGGAGCTTATTGTCGAAAGTGACTCCAAGGTCTTGAGTGTAGATCTGATAAGGAATGCCCGCCAAGAGAGTCAAGAAACGATTTGAGCGAGTAGCACATACAGTGACACTTTTTGACATTTAGCGCTAAACCATTAGCAGGGCACCAGCAAATTAAAGTCACAGTCCATAAGCACCGAATTAGCAGAAAACAGCTTAAGATCGTCGGCATAGAGCAAACAGGAGTAAGTGAGGAAAGGGAGAAGATCGTTGATAATAGCAACAATAAACGTTGGCGCAATAATCCATATTGGATCACGGCCTTGAAGTGCACTTTATTCAAGACAGTAACGGTACACTACGGGATTATAGTACCCTATAGGAGACAATGCGGTCAGCATTGCGTTCGCCCGAGATTATTACCCTGATTTGACCAAGGTACTCATTCACGCCTAAGTCAACTGGTATCCGATATTCAGTAACAATAAGAAATCCCTCTGCCACCAGTGGGATTTGAACCGCGAACGTCCGCTACAACAGCCCAGCGTTCTAATCACTTCATCCATCGGAACACTGAAGATCGTTGTTAAAGAATAAAAATAATAAGATCCCTGTGGGACGCTAAAGAAAAGGGGAGGGGGGGGCAAGGGAGGATCGGTTGGATAAGCAAGAGGCAAGCTATGAAATAAGTGATATCGGAACTCTGAGAAAGAAGAGTTTGGATAGAACATTATGGAATCCTAACCGCAACTGGATAATCCCGATTTACGGGTTAGAGCAGCGTGAGGCGTGTAGCTGTAGCCAGGTGCGGTGGTAAATACGAGATCAAGGGCGAGCAGCTAAATAGTTTTAACTCGACTTCCAATGCAGCGTGGGCGCTATAGCACTGGCCTGACTCGTGGGGAAGCTGGAGAAGCTAAGAAGCTATCCTCCTTATTCCTATCCTGGAGAAGCCGAAAAGCAATGCTCCTTTTGAACAGCAAGAGAACTGCTGTGGCTCGGTTGGATAAAGAATGATTTTTTTTTTTAAATTCTCGGCCTTATATACAATTTGAAACTTCTTATCTGCCTAAATTATTATTCCTAATTTACAAAATATTGGGTCGGTGTCATAAGTTGCAAGTGCACGGGTCATTGTGCATTATTATTATTCTGTTAAGGGAAAGTCGCACCGCGTCCTTGAAGAACTATTGTGCCCCTTTTACTGGTTATAGTGTACCTGTTGATCATAGTATCTCAAGCAGGCCAGTAACCGTTAGGAACTTTAGTATGTTCCCCACTTCCAGAAGTTTCAGCTTTGCATCTGGTATTAAGTGTTCTCCCAGATGTATCGACCTACTTTGCACAAGTGCCGGACACTGTCCCAGGACGTGCATAGAGGTTTCGTCCTCCTCCTCACAGAACCTGCAGGCAGTGTCCGTAGATATCCCTAGCTTCCCTAGGTGGTAGTTCAGCCGACAATGACCAGTGAGAATTCCCACTATGATTCGGAGGTTCTTTTTGGTGAGGTTTAAGCAATCCTTTGTGCGCATGGGTTCGTATCCCCCAATAAGCACCCTGGACTGCTCCATCCCTGGTAGGCCCGCCCAATATAGTTCCCTCAACCGTTTTTCTTCGTTTCTTAGATTCATAGCCATGAAACCGTTTCCGATTCCACAGAAGAGTTCTGGCCCATATAAAGGCATCCCTGCTCCCTTCTTGGCTAGTTCATCCGCTGCCTCATTGCCTTCCAGCCCAGCATGGCCTGGAACCCAAAGTATCCAGACCTTGTTGGACGAGCCGAGTGTATTCAGTCTCTCAAGGCATTCCCATACCAGTTTAGAGTTCACCTGGTTGGACCTAAGTGCCTTGATCGCTGCTTGGCTATCGGTGAGAATAGCTATGTTCTGCCCCCTGTAGTTCCTTTGCAGATTAAAGGAGGCACATTTGTCTATGGCGTAAATTTCCGCCTGGAATATGCTAGTGTACCCATTGGCTCAAAGTACATTTTCTTTGGACCAATGACACCGGCACCCGCTCCCTCTGCTGTGAGAGATCCGTCAGTCAGGGTTTAAGCCGTATGTCGCAGCCACGCTCTCCCAGTTTGCCTTGTTACTCCAACGTGTTTCAAACTTCTTATCGAAGTGAAACCTCGTTGTCATGTTGTCCCTCGGTATCAGTAATTCGGGATACCGCCTAGAAAGGATATCAATCTTCCTTCGATTTAGGCAGCTCCCCGCCTCACTCATGCTACCGGCCATCCTGAATATTGATCTCCTTGCCTGCATCTGTATGTGCAGATGGAGAGGGGTTAATCCCAGAAGGACCTCCAGGGATGCCGTTGGGCATGTCCTCATTGCTCCACTGATACACACGCAAGCCAGCCTTTGGAGCTTATGTAATTCCCTGGCTTGTGTGCTGAGTTGGGTTCTTTCTGCCCAGATTACCGCTCCATAGGTAATCATTGGTCTTACTATTGCAGTATATATCCAAAGTAGTATCTTCGGGCCACAACCCCATTTTTTTCCTGCTATGGATCTGCAAGTCATCAGAGCCCTCGTGGCTTTCCGACAAGTGTTTCCGACATGTGTCTTCCAGAGTAATTTTTGGTCTAGCGTGATTCCCAAGTATTTGACCTCTGTTTCTCGTTTCACCTCCATATCATGTAATGTTATGGCTTTCAGGTGACCCAGCTTACGCCTCCTAGTGAATGGTACTATGGTGGTTTTGGTTGGGTTGATCCGCAGTTCCACCTTCCTGCACCAGGCACTAGTAACCCTTAATCCAGTTTGGATTCTATCACATAGGGTATCTTCATATTTGCCCCTACAGATTAGAACAATGTCGTCCGCGTAGCCCTGGACTTGTATTCCAGTATTAGTTAACACGTCCAGGAGTTCATCCACTACCATACTCCACATCAGCGGCGATAGTACTCCGCCCTGTGGACAGCCTTGAGTGGTGTTCATGATAATAGAATTTGTACCTGTTTGTACCTCTATTTGTCTGCTTTCTAGCATTTTGCCCATCCAGAGTGCCAGGGTGTTTCCCACTCCTTTGCGGCTCAGGGCATCCTGTATCTCTGTGTGCGATGTGTTGTCGAATGCTCCTTCGATATCCAAAAACGCGCACAGTGCAATTTCTTTTGTTTCTATGGCGTCCCGTAGTACCTCTGTCAGCTGATACAGAGCAGTTTCAGTTGACCTTCCTGCCCGGTAGGCGTGTTGACAGTGATGTAAGGGATTACGCTTTAGAACGTTAGTTCTAATATAGTTGTCTATGACCTTCTCCACCGTTTTGAGTACGAACGATGTTAGGCAGATTGGTCTGAAAGATTTAGGGTGAAAAGGATCCTTTTTACCCGCCTTCGGAATAAAGACCACTTTTGCCCATCTCCATGCCCTTGGTATGTAACCCAGTGCTATGCTCCCCCTTACCACCCTCAGAAGAGACTCTAAGATAATTCCTAGGCCTCTCTGGATAAGTGCTGGGAAAATGCGCTCCGGGAGATTTCATTGGTTGAAAGGTTCCCACTGCCCATCTTAGCCTAGCTTCTGAGCATACCTCTTTTGCTAGTTTCCAGCTCTCTTTCCTTCCCCTTTTATTCGTTGTTGGGGTGTCAGGCAGATTATTGTCGCCTGCCGCCGAGGGGTAGGACCCCGAGAAATGAGTTCTGAGGAGCAGGTGTACCCTGTCATTGTGCATTGCTATAGTACATTTTACTTGTACAATTCTACTGCGGATTCATATTTCGATAATAAGTTTAAGGTTTGTAGATTATTATTATTATTAAGTATCGTGACAGTATCTTATGATGTACAGTGCCGAAGGCTTTAACAAACTCTGTGTAGGTAGTATGCATTTCTTGTCCGGAATTAGATATTTGGCCAACGGCAAACGGGTTGGAGACAGTCGAGGACCTCCGCCAAACAAAGCCGTGTTGCTCATTCACCACGAGGTGACTAAAGTGGGTGCACAATTTGTCGCTGACATACCTTTTTAAGATTTTTGAACAGGAGAGAGGAGCGAAATAGGGCAGTCATTCTTAGCATGATTGTGCTCGTCACTTTTGTGAATAGGAACGATGTGACTCTCTTTCCACAGGCCAAGAAAATGGTTCTCTTCGAGGGTATTGTAGCAAATAGTGGAGATGGGAATAGAGATGGACCAGTTTTAAGTGAATGGGTGTTTGGTAGCCCTTCATATCCAGGGCCGACATTGTCATCAAGTTTGCCAATGAGAAACTCTACCAAGAGAAAGGAAACGAGGGGAATGGAAGAGAAGAGGATGGAGAATATTGAATATAGACTGAGGAAAAGGAGCGGCAGAATAAATCACAAGATAGCTGGAGGCAGTTAGCAGAGGAGCCACAGAGAGCCAATTTAATGGATGAAATAGTTGGGCGGGACTGTGGTGGTTGCGAATGTTTTGAGATTTCCGCACATCAGTGAGTGCTCACCACTGGCTATATAGATTGGTGTCACCTTATGTGACGGCTTCAAGAAATCGGGTTTTTTGCATGAATCTAAGTTGGAGTATACATAGAAAATACTGGCAAAGTAATACGCCGAAATTCAAAATACTTGTGAAGTTACAACAGTTAGAAATTAAAGTGTTTAAATGCGCAGCTGAGCATTCGACGAAGCCGTTCCGAATGATGCATGAGCCACGTGGAAGGGGAGACTAGAATTTCAGCCAGGGAAGAGCGGTCGGCCTTATGTTTTGATCAAGTCGAAAATTAGAATATCCGCGATCGATATAGTGTTACACCGACCGTGGAAAAGTGCAAGAGAGGCACCTTCGATGGTATGGTCACGTGATTCGTGCTAACGAGAATTCACTTGCAAAGATTGGTCTGAACATCGAAGTAGATGGTAAGCGACCAAAAGGCCGGCCGAAACAACGATCGCTGGATACGTTGAGTGGGGATTTAAAAGCCTCGCGATTGCATTCAGATCAGGCATTTAATAGAACCAAATAGTGAAATCGACCCCTACCCCGCTTGTCAACGGGGCAAAGGCTGAAGGAAAAGAGCCCCCTTCAATAGATTTAAACAAAATTTTAATGAAAGATTCAGCATGTGTGCGGCTATCGTGAATCATTAAAACATATTCAACGAATTATCGAATTATTAGAAAGTATTGAACTGTTTTTTGTTCATATAAAGATTATAGTCTTTCGATTTTGAGTTAAAATTTTAAAAAGCTTGCGAAAAATTCAATTTTTAATGTTTTCAAAAAATTTTATTTCCCCCGATTTCAGATAAACCAGTCTGCACGGTTTTTTCAGCATTTTTTACAGAGTACATCTCTCACCATCGATGCAATATTTTTGAATAAATAGATTTGCATCTATAATTTAAGATGTAATAAAATATATATACGTATATAGTTAAAATTAAGAAGTACTGCACGCAAAAAGCGTTTCGACCCATAAAAAAAAATCAAAACAACATTAAAAAAAAGTCGGGGCGGGGTGGGCGCCTTGGGTATAAAGGTTTTGTGTTTATCTTATGTGAGAAACTCTTTATGCACGATTTTCGATTCGTACATAGCTAAGAATACAAAATATTCCGTCATGTTTTGTCAAAATACAAGATACACGTACATATGTACATATTAGCGACATAAATACGAATGTATTCGTATTCGAAAAAGTGAATATCTCGGCATTTACACAAGTGAAAACGAATTCGACTGTATTCTCACGTCCGAAAATGCTTTTAGGGATATCGAATTGGTGGACCTCGGCGCAAAACCGGGATGTCTGGAGTTCCTTATTAAGGCAGGCCTAGACCGGATACCGGTTGTTGCGCCATTGATAATGATGAAAGTGAATACAAACGTATTCATAACTACTAGTACGAATACGAATTCTGTTGGACTAATACAAATATGATTTTTTTGTATTAAAATGGAAGTATTCGCTTGGATACCGAATATTAGCGCTTTAGTGATCCCATCATATTATAGGGTAGGTGTAGGTAAATGTGTGCCTGTATCCGATATCAGACAGACAAATGTCTGTGTCAGACAAATGTATGCTTCAGGCAAATATCTGTTTCAGATAAATATCTGTTTCTGGTAAATGTCGGCAAATGTTTGGTGATGCCTCAGACAAATGACAGTCTGTATTAGACAACAGACAGACCAATGTCTGTGTATAAAGCAAGCAGGTGCTTGGTCGATGAACTCACATAGTACGTGTATATAAATAATTACCACCATTAGTTCTCACCAAGCTTCGTGACAATCGGTTCAGCCGGTTCCGAGTAAATTGGTTGTGACAGACAGACAGACATTGAATCGATTTTAATAAGGTTTTACTTCACACAAAACCTTAAAAATGGATGTTAAGTGGGATGACACCCTTATGTATTAAGGATTTCGCCGAAAAACGCAACTTTCAAAAAAAAGGAGTCAGCATGGGTTTCAGAGTGCAGAAACTTTTTCCTAATAGGGAGTTTTTGACGAAGTTTTTGCCGACTGAACCAGACAGGGCAAGGAAGCTTAGAAGACAAGATCAAGGAAAGGTTCAGGTCTTCACGAAAGGGGAAAAAGATGGGAAGGATGAGTGGATTTATTAGGAAGGAGAGATCGCATTATCTTCATCATAATCAACGGTGCAACAACCGGTATCCGGTCTAGGCCTGCCTTAAAAAGGAACAACAGACATCCCGGTTTTGCGTCGAGGTCCACCAATTCTGGGCAGGAGAAGATGGTTTCGGTACGGAGAGGGGACTTAACAACTATCAGTGCACCAAGTCGGTTATCTTGCCAAGTCCTGCGCAATCTCTGTCGTAACACTGAGTAACCTTCGAGAAGCTCGGAATCTAAAATCCTACCATCAACCGGGTTTCAGTAACTGATGAGGTGATGTTCAAATGCTATGGCAGATAACTTGAAACTCGACAGCTCGGTCCTTAAATCTCTAACATTTTGGTAAGAAAAACCTTAAATTATGAAATTGGCGAGATGGACGCACCGTCCAGAAACTTTTTCGAAGCTTGGTCCTCTGATAAGGTTCGATGAAGACCCCTTGTGGCCAAAAGGAAAATTCGACGGTAACGTCGAAATCGAAGAGGTATATGTCACTTTGAAGGAAGCAATCACTCTGTCTGGAGAGCGATCTTTCGCCAGCTGCACCTAAGAGGTGACACAGTAGAGGTGGCTTTGCTTCTCATGTAGGTCAGAACATTGGTGGAATAAGCTAACGTAAACACGTAAACGTAACGTAAACGGTGACAAAGCAATGTTCAGTGGGAAGCCGCTCGACTGACAAGAACTCAAGATGCAGAGCCAGGTAGAGGCGTCTCAGAAATTGAGGTTACGCTGGTGCACGGTAAAAATCCAGCTTGAGGAAACAAATTAGGCGGTAACTTTGAAACTACATTAATAATAAGGATTGGGCATAAAATAACGCCGACTAAGTGCGCAAGGCAGTTCCGCTGAGATAATGGCAGGCTGAAGGCAGAAAAAATTAACTTCCATTTTACGTTTATTCATTGGACACTTGGTCTACTCAAGAGTGTCACTATGCATTAATTGTCTATTGTTTATTGTATACATTAGTTTCCATCTCAAATGAGTAGCAACTTCAAAATGGACACAAACAAATAATAACAAAGCATTCAAAATAGGCCTTTACTCCTTACAAGAGCCACAGATGCATGAAGTTTTATTTAAATGAGATGATACCTGTATCATGAAACTAAAGATATATGTAACCGGCAATTCCTTATCTATAAATGAATATTTCGCAACTTATTCAAATCAATATTAATGCAGTGATTACCTATGAACCATTAAGGAAGGAGTTCCTACGGATAGCATTACTATTACTTATTCCTACAGTTACGGCCAAGCATTTTCCACATGATATCTTCACCAGGTTTGCCTTAGATGCCAAGCTATCACTAAATGTCATGCTCCATTAACAACAGACAGAATCAAGGACATTTAAGCCCTTTTTCAAGCTAACAGATGGGAAAATCTTTAGCCGTGAAAAGATAAAACCATACAGAGCCATAAAATCATAAAAAGATCCATCATGTTTCATGTCCGGGCTTAACTGATTTTAGCCCGAAAAAAAAAATTATGGAATAGGAAAAAACGATCGAGTAAAAGACAGGCAATCGTCGTTAACAAAACTTTTATGTGCCTAGTCGAGAAATTGAAAAAAAACTGCAGAAAGAAGTATTTTTAGACACAATTGGCAACTTATGATAATTTTTAGAACCACTATCGGACTTTTAATTTGATGATGTAGGAAGTAGCAACGAAGTATGTGGATCCTTAAAAACTCACCTTTACCAACAAGTTTAAGATTTAAGAAGAATGACAGGATTCTATTCAATAATCAACTGAAACTGAATGCCGGAATAACTGAAAGCGATTTCAAAGTTGAAGATTGAAGATTCAGAAATGGTGGTAAGTAAAACGCAATATTTTGCAAAAATTAGCATACATTTGCATGAAAACTGAAGTATTCAATTTTTTCGAAAAGCATCTAGGTAGCTTTCATTATAGTAACGTCAGGCTCCTATTTTCAAAGCTTTAAGATGCTCTCTTGATACACAACGGGACAGGTCAAATCTGTGAAGTTGCGTATTTTAGATACCAATTACCATCAACAAAAGGCCACAGAAGAGTAATAAACAAGCCATAATTCAGCCAGTCGTCCAACAAAAAAATTGATAATAATCAGATTTATTATAAATTCCAAATTAAATATGTACCAAAATAGATGCACACCTGTTTTTATCGCAACATGTGTAGTTTTATATTTCTAGCGATGGCCCTAGGTAAAATATAATTCGATATGTGTTGACTGGGCTGGCGATTAAGGCTTAATTATTTCGATTGTCTTAAACCTTGCTTCTGGTATTTCGCTTGGTTATCGGATTATGTAAACTTTCTAATGAATGTGATACTGGTTGGCCAGTTGCCCATTTGACAATGTTCAGGTGTTCTATGATGAGTTTCAAAACAACTCCTGACCGAACAATTCCAAAAAATGAATAATATTACGCAACACCTGGCTAGATTCAGCGTATTTTAAAAAAGAATAAATTTGAAAACAAATAGAAAAACTTGGAATACCATTTGTGGTTTTTTTTTTATATTCAACTAAAATTCGTCGAAAGTAGTTAAAAGTTAGTCGCACTTAAGAAAACATAGATGAATTTCTTATCTTAAGTTCGAAACAACTTAACAAAATAAGGGACAACCTCCAAATCCCCAGTATATCGAGGTGGAAATTTTTTGGCGAAAATAATGGTCAATAGTCCAATTCAGAAACATGTAGAAATTCAAAACAAACAACAAGTAGACAATGACATCAGCGGCATTTCGAAAATACTTCAGGTCCACAAAAAGCAGAAAATAAGACCCGAAAATTGAGCGAAAATAAATGATGTATATAAATGCCAACGACAAAGAAGCAATTCAACAATTTCCCAAAATCTGCTGCTAATATTTCTGATCGAACTCTATAGCGACATGATTGATCCTCCAATTCAGGCAAACAGGGGTGTAGGTAACGTGGTAAGTCATTGTTTTCTTGGAGTAGCATGGAAAGCCGGTTGACCTGACGGAAGCTGAAAAGTCATCGTTCTGCCAGTATTTCGTAGACGTTCAATCACATTATGGCGCATATTAGCGGAATGGGTAGTTAAAATTCATACTGCCGTTTAAGGAGCTTTTATAAATAGACAGTATTATAGGAAAAATATTATCCCTCCTTTTGCACAATTTTAAAATTATCACCATCAGTTCATGGATAGAGGGAAGCAGTTGAGATACAAGATATAGTCAAATCCCAAACGGCATCATAATGTATGAAGCTGTGTGGGCAGATCGCGATTGAAAATGCGTAAAATAGTTCAGGCAGGGTACAAATAAAGTAAAAGTAATTTTTAGTAGCTGTAACCTTTCAAAGAGATGACGTCCTGGAGAAATATCCTACTACTGAGGACCAACAATTGACAAAAGAAAACACCATCGCTTCATTTTGCAGACAGGATTTCTAGCCCCATTTTCCGGACCAGAAACGTTTTCTATGATAAATGGAACAGTGAATACAAAAGGTATTATATTAGAGAGAATTGAAGAATATAAAAATTGTGAGTGCTTGAGAAAATATATGTTTTTAATCACGAATCGCAAGGTACTGGTCAAACTCAAAAACGAAACTCCAGGTATGAATACAAACGACTGTATTCTGAACAATGACTACCATGATTTCAAATTTCAGCAACGTCATAGAACTGTGACGATTGACGGCATGCTACAGAAAGTACTAAATTTCATGAATAACTGATGACCAACACACAGAACTCTTGATTCTGTATCAACTTAACAGCTATTCTAAAAGTATAACGGATTTAAAGGATCGAAATAATTGATATCAACTGTCTTACGGCTTCCAGCATAAATAGAGTCCTTGCAAAGCAAGTAGATCTCTTCACACCATTAAACAAACACATATTTACGGCATTTCAAATTCTTTGGTTTTGCAGCAAGCAACAATTTCACATTGTTAGCCTTCACAACTCTAAGTGAAGTAACACGTCCGTGCCATTATTAGATCTGATGGCAAAGAGACGGAGCGTCAACCACCCAATTTCAATACTAGTCCGGCTGGGAAAACGAGACAGACTTCCCAACCTCCCCAGGAGTATTGATGAGTACTTGGCCCGATGTAGGTGACGTTACCGGCCATGTTCCAAAATGACATTATAAGACCGGGCTGAGTGCGGAAACGTGGAACGAATCGGTGAAAGTAAAGAGATGGTACATGAACACAAATGGCTGGAGTTCCTTTACTGTGGAAACAAAGGAGAAGCTTGACATAGTGTACACCATGCCAAAAGGAATTCCACCATTGTGTTTGTAAGGGAGGGGGAGATTAACGACAATCTACGATAATGAATAGCAGAAGATGCGGAAGGAACATTTTTAGTTATATGTATAACAGCTGATGAAGTTGTTCTCCAAATAAAAGCTAAATACGCATACGCCATGTATGCGCTCAAGTGGAGTAAGGCCGTCAAAAAAAGTGAAGTTTGAAAAAGTAAAGCAGCTCCTGCAGTTTCTGCAGTGCTGCTTCCATTCATTTTTTAATCCTGGTTTTTTGGAATTCTTCCCATTGAGCGAAAGAAAGGGATGGCCCTTAAAGTTCCGGGGCCTCCATATCGATTTCGTATCTACGTGCTTCCTGGCGTTGAATATTTTTTTGCAATATAAGGAACCTTATTCACTTTTAGCTCGGATGCACCTAATGTATAAATATTTCCTGGAAGCACGCAAAAGATTTTGATCGACCTCAAATGTGTGTTATCCAAAGGAAAAGAAAGTTCACATCATAAATGTATTCCCGCCAGTGCATATTCAGAACTGATATAAGTGTAAACTAGATCGGAAAAATAAATTTAATTCGACATGATATTGGAAAGGTTGCTTAGGCCACTCCCGAAGTTAACCTTACCAGGATCGTTGCGGTGAAGTTTGCACCACCGATCAGGTTGCTAAGGGTAAAACATGACGATCCTATACCAAACTATACTATACCAACTGGTACGATTCATTTTGACAGAGCAGCCTGCTCTTCATCATCTTTGGTTGCTGATGACGAACCCTAACGAAAACCCAAGGAAGCGCAGTTCATTGCTGGGTTTTGCGGAGTTGAACATGAGAGTTCATAAGAATAAACCCACAACTGAAGATCCATCAGTGTTCCTACCGAATTGGAAAAAGTTTTCAAAGTTCTGTGAAGGGAATATATAGCATTCTATCTTATCGCATTTTCTTTTGTTAGGTGACATATTGTGGAAGTGTGTCATAGTAGCATCGCTTGCGGTCGTTGGGGCATTTTCTTTTTTTGTTTGAGAATCCGATTATTCTCGGCCCGACCTCTACTTGATAGAGGAGCTACTAAACACTTTCGCATAGCGCACACTGTTTCTAGCCAAATACCCAATTTTTCAAAACAGAGTTGTCTGACAATTTCGTTCGACATTTCCATTTTCTTTTATATGTACCAACTGGGGGGCACAATGGTGCATCTCTACAAAATCTAGGTTTCAAAATACATACCGTTACCCCAAAATTCCCTATAAATTTATCTCAGAAGTATACTATTTTGAATCAGTAGAGCGGAACGAAAATGATAATAGGTGAAAGTTTCCCATTTCATGGGAAAAGTTACGTATTCAATTTGCCTCATTCGTTTCATTTTCATATGTTTTGCGAATCGGAAAACGTCCCCCGAAGGAAGAAAGTGTACAGTTTCTATGTTGACGAAAACATTTCTGATGCATCTTCATCTGAGATCTAAGTCTCTACTCTTAACGTGTCCAACAGGTGCTGCTAAGAATGAATACTTTGCCTATGCTATGTCTACTACGCTTCTTCTTCTTTATTTTTCTTCAGCCTTTGCCCCATTCACAAGCGGGGTCGGCTCACCGTGATCGGTTCCGCCGACGTTTTATCAAAAGCCTGATCTGGATACAACCGCGAGGCGAGTTAATTCGCGTTAGCGCGAATTACGTGACCATACCATCAAAGACACTTCTCTCTCAATTTTTTTCACAGTCGATGCAACCCTATATCGATCGCGAATATCCTCATTTCGGATCTTATTATTTGTTGTTATTATTATGCTATGGAAATAAAATAACATCATTACAATATTTCGCACATCTAGAAAATTCGGGAAACATTGTGAACAAGTCCAAATCGAGCAACTCAGCACTCCAAATATGCAAGGTTTTGTGGAGTTTTTGTGTAACATTGCTTGGGTGCACGTTGGTTTCATTTGTGGATAGTTCGAAGCGTATATGCATTGGATATATCCGACTATATACTTCAATATGATAATGACATTTCATGCCTTAGGCCGCAGTAATTTCCCTTGAAAAAAGCAACTTAGCCTATTGCAGTTTTGTTAATAATAGTGGGATTTCCACCAAAAATTTTCTAACTCCCGCATTCGCCTGCTATACATCCTACGTCAAAACTAATATCTGCTTTGAAGAGTTCAAATTAAGACCTAGTAGCACAAAAAATGTACACTCCCCGTTTGCATATTTGCAGAAACCCCCGGTAAATTCAACGTAGTACCATGGCATTCACTGTATGTGTAAGGGATTATAGTTCCAAATTTCATATCAATAGGTATAACCAATTTTTGAAAAGAGTGGATGCAACAGACAGACAGACAACAATGGTGTTCGGCTCCATCTAGGACTTCCCGAAGAAACCTAGTTTCCGTAGCGCAATTTTAGGGCGACTTTATGTTTCACGTATCCACTGCTCGCGAAGTGCAGAATAAACGGCTGAATACGTTTATTGTCGCAAGATTATTATGAAACAAATAATTATCACTTAATGGTAACGAGACCCAATATGCGATAAAATGGCCCATTCATATCATATTTGTAAGAGTGATAGAAATTCTCGAAAAACAAGCTCGAAAAATGTACTCAAACCATAAATCAACTTGACTGACTACGTTTAAGTAATACTATCGGCTTTTTTCCGCTGAGCATCAATTTTGGTATCAACGGTGTACAACGACTTAAAACAAGTTACCAAATTGGGTGTGCGGTTATGTTACTAAATTCGCAGAGAAACGAAAGTAATCTCCACGAAAATACACCATTGATATGATATTCCTTTCCAGCCACTTGTGTTATAGTAGAGGACCACAAACCGTTTACACAATTTTAGTCCTTAAAGTCATCCTGTAGAAAATCACAAATTTCCGCTTCCGTACCTTACCTTCACTCGAAACGAGATTGTTACAGAAGATAATCTTAGTATCGTGTTGCAACCACCAATATCCGTTTACACTTTGGATATGTTATTAACATTAATTGAAGAAAAAACGGTAAACTGCATCTGATTGTAATTTAAAACCATCTTCCACTGTCCTTCAACACTATGCAATGTTGAAATTATGCAGACGTGCATATGGTGCGGAATTCGGTACTCAATTTGGCAAATATCCACAAACATGATATTTAATATACAATGTATGGAGATACATCACATATACTTATGTACATATGTTACTCCATTTTCGAAAATTTGGAACATGTCGAAAGTCGTCTAGTTTGTGATTGAATGCACAAATCAGTCTCTTTTCTGATGGATTCCGTAGAACAATGCCAAAACTATCAGAACAGAAGCTGTGGTGAGAAGTAGGTTAGAAATTTATGAAATTCATTATTCGGGTCATAAATTGTTACTTTTGGCTTGCGCAGTCACTGGCCGTTGAAACATTTTGGCGAGAGTAGCGAGCGTAAATAGATACCAGTCATAGAATGAAACCAAAGAAACAAATATCATACATAACATAGTAGCACTAGCTGTACTTTACTCCGCTTGTTTCAGAGTTTATCCTAAATTTGGGGTAGAATTATATTCGTAAAATTTTATACAGATTGCGACTGTTCGGCACCCAAAAGATAGTCTGTGTAATTCTCGAGCAAAAGAAGCCGAAATTAGGCTGCCAACTTTCACGCTAACAGATTTCAAACAAAAAATTATCTTTCACAGAAGTTAAACGCTTGTTTGCCGAGCTAAGTGTAATTGTGTTCATGGCATCCCGTCATTTACGCTTAATGATTCAATTGGCTGTAATTTGCTGCAATATTTTAAAAATCGAGATTAAGCCGAAGAAATGCTCATATGAATTCTCCGATTTCTTATTGACTTTCAAATTGTTGAACTTTCGAAAAATGTTCAGGTAAAACAGTGGAAATTGTTGAACCATTTATGTTCATGAGAAGCTTCCGTGTGAACTCCATCTGTTTAGTTGGATACACTTAGTAAAGAAAATTTTGGAGAAAAACTTATCTGTTGCAAAAAAGAAGCTAATCTGCTTTAAAAAAAGTTAGAACTAAATTAGCTACGTCAAAAAACAGGCACAGATGGACTAATCATTATTCAAGGATTTATATCCGTCCTTAGAACAAATTCAACCAAGCTAGCATCTATGAAATACCGTGACTCTGTACAGAAGACAATTAGAAAATTAGATAGTGCTCGGAGATGGACAGGGCTAGTGTTCAAAAATCAAGTAAATGCACTTTTCGGCCTATTGCTATCAAAACAAAACCCTTTTAAACTAACATTAAGTGAAAGTAAATTGGAAACGGAATAAGAGTTTGACAATAAAGTACTAATAAAGATCCCCCAATGAATACTGGTAACATTTTCATCAGTTTTCAATGACAATTTTTTCCATGATTAGTTCTTCGATTTTGTAAGTTCATGCACATTTTATTTTCCTTTGCCTTGGGATGAGCTCATGGACAGATAGTTTTGGTTGTAGGCAGTATTTTTCGTTTTGTAACTATTTAGTATCCGTTCGTGCCTCCATTAACCTCCTTTCGAGTTGTGCTTCCCATCCCAACATAATACAACCAAACAATGTATTTTAAAATATTATTCTGGAAACGGTCGTTTTCATTATCCTTGGAAATTTTAATTATAAATTCCCCAAACCTAAGACCCGTTACAATATTTCAATTCTGGTATTTTCCAATATTTCTAAGTGATCAGCAACCTTTTCACTTCGTTGTTGTTTTCACCAAGCATTGCATGGCATGGGGCATTTTTATTGTCGGTATATGGAGCTCAGAAGAGAGAGAATCCTACATGTAGCAGAAGACTTTTTCCCATGAATGCAACACGCGGAGGTATAGGTTGTTCTTGACAAAGAGGTATATCGGAAGTATCTTGTGCAAGGGCATAGACCTGAACTTTGTGGGTGAGTCTACCTATCATATTGCCTTAGAACCGACTTTGATGTTGATCGCAAAAGCAATCCATGATGACCACTTAGCTAAGGAAGCTCATGGGAGGATGTTGCTCATGAAGAATTGCAGCACACACTAAACAAGTAGCGCTTCTCTTATTAAAACGAATCAGATGGACTGCGCGGCTTATGGAAACTTAGGGCTGAATCGACTAAATGATGGGATTGATTACTTCTTAGCTTCTAAGGAAGCATCTAGGCTTTCAGTCTTACCTGCGGAATATTAGGAAGGCAGGATCCCCTGACTGTGTATTCCTCTTCTTGTGGTAGTTAAGATGGGATCCGTCAACGACTTTATGTAGATACAGGGGAGATGCTGAGAGCGAGAAGACTTGCCCGAATTAATGGTACGAACAGTCGCAGGCGAGTTTTCTGATGACGGGAAGTTGGTAATCCAACGGCGTACGGTTGTCGGAGTCCAACATTTTGCATGTAAACATACAACGCCGTACCCTACCCACAAAAAATGCATCAGTTGAGATATCAGTTAATGTTAATGAAATCGCTATTGTAGATTGTAGATATTGTAGATAACCTATATCTGTACATTATCGAACCCTTCTAAAGACGATAAAAATTAATTTCAAATCGCAAATTTGTGAGCCTAAACTAGCATTAAACGGTAACCTCGTCTTCCACAGTTGTTATATTTCCGAAAAATAGTAAGTAATATTGAGAGCGGGACGATAGGCGCCTACCACTAGTTTAACCGCAGTCAATTTCGATCATCTATCTATCTAGATGCATTCCCTAATTTCGATAACATAAAGTATAAACGGGACTATTCAGTCTATAGTAATTTATTTTTGAGTTTCTACGTCGTACATGCTGAGTTTTTACGACCGACTCCAATGAATCAAGCACAATCACTGTCAGTGACAACAATTTGCCTGGAACTCAGCGATTTAGGTATCTCAGATACTGATTCGAGCACTGCTCTTAGTCAATGATGAACTGCTCTAAGAAGCTGCTTTATATACAGACATAATCTAGTTCCGCAACTGGCGTCCTCTGATCGACGATCAAGAAACATCCGTCCACGGTTCCTAACTCTGGAAGGCTACAAAAGACAATGAACGCCGCCTCGCGGCAATGAAGACAACGTTTTTGTGCTAGATCAGTGGCATAACACGCTGTGATCACGTTCGAAATGATGACATCTGTGATCGATATGGCGTGCATCTATCGCTGAAAAAATGAGAGAGAGCCGTTTTCAATTGTTTGATTTAAGAATCTCTCGATTTCACAAGGGCCATACCTACAAACGAGGAAAGTGACGAAACAGGGAGTAAAAACTAGAAAGATGTATTTCCACCTATATGATTTCAATACTAAGCTGGTGTTTCAAACTGGGCAGATATTTATGTATTCCCATTATAATTGGTAACTCACTAAAATCTAATCCATTTTTCCATCCATGCCAGAGCCTTTATTAGCGCTCTTGAGATAGCTAAAGTCACTTTTTCGCATTATAGTAGGGTAAGCTTTGTTGAATATATACATCTCTAGAAATTTTCTTGTGTAATGAGGTTTTAAGCTTTGGAAGTCAAAAAGAAAAGAAAGAATTGATGCAATAGTAAAGGGCCGTCTCTGACTTTTACATTAAATTAGTAATTAGCCATAGTTACTTGTTTAAAGCTTATTATGAGCTCTTTATATATAGGAAGATACAAAACAAGTGCTACAAAAACGTTTAGATCTTTGCTATCTGATTATAGTATGCTTAGACAATCCAGCTAGTGAATAATAATGAGAGCAACTGCATAGTGTATTACCAATAAGTATCCCAATAAAGTATACTGTATCCCAATAAAGTATGCTATACATACAATCTCCTTGGAATGGTGCTCCGAGCTCGAATAACAACACCACTCGGGATTCCCTCTGACAATCAGGTGAGAGTTAACACTGAAACCATCCACAACGCAGCCCTCTGCAACACCTATAAGAGGGAAATGGATCCCGCAATCACCTGAAGGACGTTATCATAAATAGGGCTACAAACATACTTGGCCCCAGCCGCAAAAAGAGTCAGAACGGCTGGTTTGACGATGTTTGTAAACTAGCAACGGAATGGAAGAATACTGCATACCGAGTAATCTTGAATTCTCCAAGAACGCGGGCACGCGCAGAAACTTATCACGAACTCCGGCGAGCAGAGAAGCGACCTCACCGACGGAAAAAGGAAGCCTGCGAGAACCAACAGTCCGTGCAATTCATCGGCATAAAAATTATAAGTCGCCAGGAGCCGATGGAATTACAGCCGAATTGGTTAAATATGGAGGCGACCAGTTACACCAAGTGGTTCATCAACTTGTGCTCAAGATATGGCACAGCGAATCAATACCTGACGACTAGCAAAGAGGCATTATCTGTTTCATACATAAAAAGGGAGATATCACACAGTGCAGCAACCACAGAGGTACCACGTTGCTGAGTACCATTATAAGATATTCTCCTCTATCTTGCTAGGTCGGATAGCCCCATACGCCCAGAACATCATTTTTGTTTTTTTGGGGGTAGGGTAGGTGAATGCATTTACGCACACAGTGTTGGACTCCCGATTCGGTACATCATTGGCCCATACCAAAGACACTTCACTCCAGGCAAATCAGCAACAGAGCAGATTTTCTCTCTGCGGCAAGCGATGGAAAAACTGTTGGAATATGAACATCAGTTGCACCATCTCTTCACCGACTTTAAAGCCGCCTATGATAGCATAGCCAGGGCAAAACTGTACACGGCGAAGGGAGAATTCGGTATCCCGACGAAATTAATAAGATTGACTAGGCTTACCCTGCCCAATGTGCGAGGCCAGATAAAAGCAGCAGGATCACTCTCAAGACCATTGGACATCAACAACGGTCTGCGACAAGGCGATGCCCTATCGTGCGTCCTCTTTAACCTGGCCCTCGAGAAAGTGATCCGTGATGCTGAGGTAAATGCGAGAGGTACGATCCTCTTTAAGTCCACCCAACTACTGGCCTATGCTGACGATATCGACATTATGGGAAGAACGATCCGAGACGTAGACACTGCCTTCATCCAGATCGAGCAGGCGGCACGAGATCTTGGGCTGTACATCAATGAAAGCAAGACAAGATATATGGTGGCAAGATCAGCACCAAAAACCGACCAACCAACAACATCAAACCGCACGAGTCAAACGGGAAGAATAAAGATAGGAGACTACAACTTTAAGATCGTTGATAATTTCTCCTATCTAGGGTCGAAAATCACAGCCGATAACAGCTACGATGATTAAATCCGCGCACGGTTGTTGGCAGCAAACAGAGCCTATTTCAGCTTACAAAGACTGTTCCGCTCGAAAAGTCTCACCATAGGGTCAAAGCTCTTACTGTACAAGACAATGATTTTGCCAGTCCTCATGTATTCCTCGGAAACTTGGTTTGGAAATCTATGAGCGATACCATGACCGTCAGGTTGTGGATAAAATCCGGCTCAATAGGTTACGGTGAGCGGAGTCACTTAATCCGTATGGATGAGGATGATCCCACCCGGAAAGTCTACAAGGGCAATATCTATGGTAGAAAAAGAAGACGAGGCAGACCCTGCCTAAGATGGAGCGATGTCGTAGGCCAGGACGCCAGACAGCTTCTAGGGATATCGAATTAGTGGAACTCGACGCAAAACCAGGATGTCTGGAGTTCCTTATTAAGGCAGGCCTAGACCGGATACCGGTTGTTACGCCGTTGATGATGATGAATCTGGGACCGTGTTTCATGTAGCGATCATTACAAAGTTGCCCTGACACTTTTTATGGTTCTGCTTGCTGGTTGTTTAGCAAAGACAGTGAACGCCGCCGCGGCAATGGAGACAAAAATAAATAAAGGTCGTTTTTGACATTTGGCATACATACTTCGGTCAAAGGAGAGTATTGAAGGATAGTTCGATTATGTATACCGTTTGCTTCAACCAAGTGAAAGAGAAAAATTTCAATATCGGGGACTATCATGAGAACTTCTACATTATATCCAGAGAGTCCAGATAAGCTCAAAGAGCAAAGAAAGTTAATATAAATTGAAAATTGCATTTGCATAGTTTTCGTCGCCAAAAGTACTGTAAATTCCACAAAATTATCATCTGCATTCTTTTCAGTTAATTGGGAAATCCATGGAATCAATAGGAAATATGACAAGGTTTTGAGCTTCACTAGGCAAACATTCTAGAGATAATTGGAAAATCGGAATGGAAAAGAGTTCTTAAAACCATTTTTGTCTGCTTTGACTAGATAAGAACCTTCGCTATCTGTGAAATTCGGAACCGGTTTTATTTGTCCAGAAAGCAAACGTGAAAAACAAACTTTCCCACCCTATTCCACTCTTCTCATATTCACTTGCGGCCTTTATGCTTCTATTTTTTTAAATGCAATTACACTTTTTATGGGGCCATTATGCGTTACCTTACCCACTAACACGTCTTCCTACAAATACGTATGAAGTCATGAGAGTCCCTACAACAGTAAGTCATTTCACAAAACTAATAACAATTATAATTGTTGTAATGCGAAGAAGTCTAGTGGAAGAAGCAGAAAATTTTCTATGCGCTTAACAGAGCATATCTGGAGTGCGCTGGTCGCGGTATATGCCGCGTTTCGATGAGTGTGTGAAGCAGTAAACCTGGTTTCAAACTCCGAGCGGTTACTAGTAAAAAACTCCATAAAGAAGTAAGAAATGCCAGGCAGCCGTAGCCAAAACAATCTATGGAAATTACCTCGGCTATTGTTTTCACCAGTTACTCGGCTTGCAAGGCGATTGTGGTCTTATCACTAGGAAGATGCGCGGCCTGCACGTACTTGCCTAGTCAGACCCCGGGTTACGTGCGGTTCAGAGAAACAGGTGAAGTGCTGGTTGTAAGGGGCTAGGTGACGGCAATAAAAATAGTTACATGTCTAAATGCTGTCACTTCAAGGTGAAAGAATGAATCATCGGCACCAAATGCTGCGAGATTTTATACTTTGGATTGCACCTTACTTCTCCACGACTTCATATTCGAATGGTAGATTTGTATGGATTTATGGTAAGGGTTAAAAGATCTGCAAATACCAGCAGCAAAATGTCCATAAAGAATTCACTGGTAAATAAATAATAGAATTAGGCAAGGCCCAAGAAAGTACCCTTATGATATGGAGAGTAAATAGGTAATTGTAACATTAGGAATCCAACCTACAGTTAAATGTGGCTACAAATAAAACGAAGTATATCATCGCCTTACAATTCCATATTATCATAGAGGTATCGTACTAGAACTAGTTTTCCAGTTTGATAAGTAACTTTTTTGGAACTTTCCTACATATGTGCGTCTGTGCAAATTGTATACGCATGTGTTGTAAGAAGATTAACTGATTAGAATCTAAAGTCTGCAAATATGTAAAATAAGAAAAAAATGCTGCATGTGTACTTTGGAAGATATTTTGGGTTTCCTGAAAGTATTACTTCCGTATACTCATCAAGACCACTTAAATCAACGAAAGATCTGATTGATTCAACCAAACAATTGTCCTTTAATGAAGAGGAAAATCCATGCAACTTACATGTTCCGATTCCCGCGAAAATCACGAGTAGCCATGCGAACATCCCCCTGGAGCACTTCCGCGAATCCATATTGTGTTCCGCGAACCGCCGGCGTGAGTAATACCAAAGCCACTAATTACTTACTAAGACCGTTCGACTCACTTTCACAATATCTTACTGCATATATTACAATAGCGGCGACTATGAATATGAGTAACTAGCCGAGGAGCGGAATCAGGCAATCATTAATTATGTTAACATGCACAACAATCGCCGAGAAAACCTGCTATTTCGGAGCCGAGAAGGTTGCGTCTATATGAAAGAAGCGACCGTCATTACGGGCATTGTGCAATTTCCATGCTAATCATCTCCAGTCACTGTTCAGATGGATGAATAACACCTTGAGCACACGATTCACTTAAGACTCTGCCGCAATCTCCACTCATTGAGTCAATACCGCCAGTCATAGATAGCACGGAATTCGCGAATTGGGCCGGCAACTATCGCACCCTGAGTCTCACCTTCGAAGAATCGTTAGACTCTAATATGCCAATCAAACGCGTCTACCTCAAGAAACGTCCGAGCAACCGCCGAACTATTTCGCGATCGACACTCAACTAAATGAAGACGGCCGCGGTCAGCTTAGGAGTAGCGAACACGGCGCACTCCTCTACCGTGTCAAAGTCGATTGCGGCACAGGTAAATCGTCTCAGGTAAGGAATTTCTTCCAAGACTTCCAAGCTCATTTGTGCATGCATGTTGGGCCGGCCGGCGAAGAATTTGTGTGGCGGCCTCTTCTTGAGAAAAGGGGCAGAAAATGGGGTGTGCAGGCTGCGTTGTGGTTTGTTGAGTACCGTTCAAAGATTCGTTCAGAAGCAATAGTTTCATTAAAACGGTATCGGAGTTGATTCGAATTGGATGCTTTTGTAGCTATATCTGAAATCGAATTAGATACCCCCAAATTTTATTCGCATGAAATTGGCCCAATGGTAAAAGGTGAATCCACCTCTTTTAGGTGTGATGTTTGCGTCCGTTGACTAATTTCTTTTCTGATAATACAGATGCAAACATCTTCTAAACCTAGGAACATAGCGATACCACTTTCAAGAGGTTTAATATTATACATAACTAATTATAAACTATAATATAATTGAGGGTAGTGAAAGCAGTACAAGAAGCTGTTGATCGTTTTATGGAGCTCATATGCAAATGAAAAACTGCTAGCTAAGTGCTAGCCAGGCTCGGGAATTGGTGTGGTGGTTCGGATATTTCAGCCCTGTTTGCAAAAACACTTCTCTAAATATAATACGTAAAGCGTTTTGCTGTTTGCATCAAAATTAACCTCGATTCCTTTTTAAGCCTCATCCATGGGCATCTCTTAGTGGCAATACATGGAGACGCCCTTATTTGAACTAAGATTTAGGAATAAGTTCGAAGTATTCAATGCTTGCAGTAAAAGATGACCAAAATGGATAGAAATTTCCAATAGTAATCTGGAAATTTCGAAACTTTATTGCTACCGAATCCTCAAGAAAGCCTAGGATAGGGACTGAATTCATGGCTGCGTATTCTAGCTATTGAAAACAGTTTAGGAAGGATTTCTGGAATGTGTGGAGTACCTTAGATAACAGAATGCCCGCAGACGAGAATACATCTGCTTTTGACTGGAAGCCGATTTTCCATACCTTCACTGATTTCGTACCAGGTTAAGAGTAATGTTACACTCTAACAATAGTTTCCGATATAGAGAATAAAGAAGTATTCTCTAAGGAACTAATCACAGTTCATGAGAGACTTCCGGAAGGTGACATTTTGATAGTGATGAGTGAGCTGAATGCCAAGGTGGACTCTGACTACAATTTGGTTGGACATGTTTTCGGTTTGATGACCGTAACAAAAATAGGTTACAGACTTCGGCAATTTTCACCACGCCGTCATGGATGGCACACTTTACAGGATCTGCTATAATTCGACAAAGTCAGTAGAATTTCGGCTGACGGGCAAAGAATATCTCATCTATCATTGCGATCAGCAGTAGATTTAGGAGTTGCTTCCTGAATGTGCCTAGCAAAAGGGGTGATGACATCATCTTCAAAAGGGTCCATCATCTGATGATCGCTTTCATTCGCTTGCGTTCCCGTGTTGTATTGCTCCCAGGAGAACAAAATTATTTTTGCAATTAATGCGATCAAACCAAATAAACGCGTCGTGCTTGACGGTTTTGAGTTTGGCTTGTACTCTTTTATAAATCGTGAGAATCTGTAATCTTTCCCACTGAGCGGAAGAAAAGGAAAAATGGTAGTCGTGTTGAAGGGTATTTCCATTCTTCCTACTATTACGAGGATATTAGTTAAATTCATGCTGAGGCACATTAACCGATATCTCGGAAGCTTAAGGGGGTCATCCCGTGTGAAGGCCGTTTTTTTTGGCTTTTTTAGAAATTTTTTGTGAAGAACTGGATAAAGACACAAACACGAATTTTTCACCAGAGATTTATTAATATATTGAGCGTAGGGATGAGCATAGTAATTTTTCCAGCCCGATCGCATAGTTCGTTATTGAAATACAGCGCAATTTATACACCCATCTCCAAAAAAGGTGTTTTCCTGCTGCCACGCTAGAGGGCGCTACGATCAGCTCAAAGAAAAAAGTATACGGCATTTTAACGTACATACTTAACTACAGTCCGCAAACTAGGATTATTAAAAAATATTAAAAGATACATTTTTGGTGCCGTGTTAAACTTTTTTTTTGTGAATTTTTGTGTTTTTTATGGCTTTTTCACTGAATAAAAAAAAAACTACTAAATGGATCGCAATTATCCTAGTTTAGCGACCGTAGAAATATGTTCTGAATAAGTCTTGAAAATTTCAAAGAATTTGGTTGGATAGATTTTGGGCTATGGTGGAAGCCGATTTTCAACATGTAGTTTCGAGAAAAACGCATTTAAAAAGTAGAATGCGATTTTTAACTGGCCATTAATCTGCTATATCTAGTCGATAAACCTTAGGTTCCTTGAAGAAACGCATGTACATGTAGCTTCAAATCTTACCCTTTTAGCGAAGTTATTTGAACATCATTCGGACCGATAAATACGAGCTTTATTTCGTCGATCGACATAAACCTGGCATGTGACTTATCACGTGTTTAACACTATAATTTCCGAACGACTCCGAATATCAAAAAATCACTTTGCCTAAATATTCTATACTATATCTATATACAATTGATGCCACAAAAAAAATCGATTCCGCGGATCCGACGCACGGGATGACCCCCTTAATCAGCAGAAAACGGACGGATTTCCGCTCTGGACCCTTCTGTACAAACCGCTTCAACGCTCTTCATTATTGAGCAGCATATTTAGTTTAGATCTACGCTCCGCCTGTTCGTCATCGGTGTCGGTTCTTCTAACACATTACGGCAATATGATAATTGTTATTTATACGCCTGAAACATCTAGTCTCGGGAGGGGTCCGAAAATGAAAGGAAAGAAAAAGGCTCTACCCTGCGAACGAATGATCAAATTTCACCGACATAACAATCAAAGTTGGACGCTTCAATTAAGAAGGGTTTTGTGGAATTTTGATGCAAGAACACATGATGATAATCGTTGGTGCAACAATCCATATTGGATCAGGGACTTGAAGTGCGTTAGAGCACTTCATTCAAGACTGTAACGGTACGCTACAGGATTATAGTATCCTATAGGAGGCAATGCGGTCAGTATTGCCCTCCCCCGAAATTATTTCCTTGATTTGACTCAGGTATTCATTCACAGCGGAGTCGATTGGTATCCGACGTCAAATCCCTATACACATCCCACTGCCACCAGTGAGATTTGAACCACGACCTTCCGTACGACAGCCTTGTGCTCTAACCACTAGGCTATCCGGACATAAGAGCATTCTGGTCTCCATATGGGAATGTGCTAAATAGAGCAATCACCACCTCGTACGAAAATGACTGTAGGTTGCTAAAGGACCGCCAGTACAGAAAATGGAACTGGTGAAATCAAAATTTGGTAGACCTACAGTAGAAGGCAAGTAGACTATTTAATAAAGCAAAAGAGACAACCTTGGAGGACCGAGTATAACAAATAAACCCAGAAAGACAAGGCGGTCTCGAAGTGAGGATTTCGAAAGGAAACACTTCAAGAAGGAGTGCGCCTTCACAGGATTATAGCTAACGAATCCGTTGGAATACTGGAGAGACCTGGCGAATCAAAATTGGAAAATAAACCTTGAGATCCTTGCAGGAAGATACTTTCCAGGTGATGAAACAATGGTAAATGGTCAAATCCAGATGAATGCACCTCTGAAAAACGAGGCGATTAGAGACAACTGGAAACTCACGAACTTGATTATGACCTTAGTCAGATCAAGTCTACCCGACTGTCTTGCAACACGAATTTGCTTTTTTGCAGCACCATTTAGTTAAAATCAATAGAGCCAGTGTGGCGCTGGGTTATGTACCCACGGCTTGGACGCAAGCAAGATCAGGGTAAAATTAAAACTAGGCTAAAACTCACTGGACAAAAGGTCTTTCCCCTTTTTTCGTGCTAAGGAAAAACTGATCGAGAGGCACAAGTGCCAAACCAGTATACTTGTCAATCGGAAAAATGGTGAGAGATGGCCCTACATGAGCTCCTTCAATGTTAAAAGAAAACTTAAAAGAAACTGGATGGGAGATACTATAGGGAGAGTCTGATATTCTCTCTTTGCATCGGCAGTACTCTCGTACATAGGTGAAATTATGACAGAAGATATGGCTGCTGTAGGGATACATAGAGTGATCCCAAGGCATGATGACATGTTATGACAGGTCAATATGCCAATGTACTAGGGGTAGGTGTATCCAATGAACCTTCGTGTCAGAGATAATTTATAATCCAAATTCTTTCTGACTGTCAGCCGATCTTGAAGAGCACCACATCATACCATATCAGATCTCAACTGGTGTAAGGGTGTCAGATGGTACCAGGGCACTAATCTATATACGGGGTTAGGAGGCAGATGAACTTGCAAGAAATGGATTCTGAGCAATCCTGCACAAACCACCCGCATTAACCAATCCACCCCGACCATAGTGCTCGACCCAAGACATTTGATACGCTGATATCCTAAAGATATTGAAAGAGGATTTCATGATACCAAGTATGCTGATGGTAAATAACATGGAAAACTGAAACCCTTATGAAGATCCATATTGAATATCACTTGGTAGAAGAATTCTTGAAAGAATACCGACAAACGACATCAATATGTGTGAACCAAAGGGAAATACTACGAAGCAATTCAAGGGCTTTTTCAAAATTGCTAAGATTCATACCAGTTGAAGACCGTATTGCGAAACCTATTGTGGTTCAAGGTTAACTCCATGCCGAGGTAGAAGCTTATTGAACGTAATGACCAAGAATAGTTTGATGTTTTTGAATAAATATCCAACGTTGTGATCATCGTAAAATATAGGATCTTGTAGATATTGATATTATGAGCTGTGGCCGTTTGCCAGTTTTACTAAGTTCTGACATGAAATCTGTAGTCGGAATTATTTTACTGAGTTTCTCAAGCTAAATGCACAAGAAGCTAAACTAGAAAATAAACTTGCTCAAAAATACGCCATGTAAATTGCTGAAAAACGGAAGTCAAGACATGCATTGCAACACGAAGGACCGCCATAAAAAAACTGAAAAAATCTAAAATAAAAAGAAAAAGGAATTTAAATATTTTCTTGAAGACCGATGGCTACTCTTTTTTTTGTGAGTCGCAGAGAAGGTAATAAGACGAGCGTTTCTTGGAAAGGCTGGGCCAAAGTCGTAACTGACATGATGGGGTTCCTGGAAGTTCAATTCGCCAGGCCAACGGTAGCTGATTTTTATATATACAGTTGCTGATTTTTACATTGCAGTTACTTGCAGCTATTGTATTAGGTTGTTGCATATGAAATGGCCGATTTGGCAATCAGGTGAAGTTAGTTGCAATTTTGCTGTATCAAACCACCACCAGTTGGTGCTTTTGGAGTCGGATAATGAAGTATAAATACTCCTACATTTAATCAAGGAGTCATTTCAGTTTTGACCATCGTTGTGATAACAGTGAATAGAGAGGAAGAAAGGATGGAAAAGAGCCAAGAACGTATACTTTTTCTGTATGAGTTCAAACTCGGTCATAAAGCAGCGAACGCGACCAAGAACATTGACAGCGCATTTGGAGCTGATACGGTAAGCGAACGAACCTCATGGCGGTGGTTCGAAAAATTCCGGTCAGGCGACGTAAACCTTCAAGTTGAACCACGGGGACACCCAGGACCATTGATTGACAATGACGAGCTGTCACGAGCACGTCAGTCTGTGAGAGACGTTGCAGAGAAACTGGCCGTCCACTATTCGACAGTTTCCCGGCACTGGCAACAACTTGGAAAGGTAAAAAATTTGATAAACGGGTTCCACATGCCCTTACGGTGCAAAACATGGCGCTTCGAATGGGAATTTGCAGTTCTTTTCCCTTCCGCAACAGAAGCGACCCCTTTTTGCACAGAATAGTGACATCTGATGAAAAGTGGATATTATACGACAATCGCCGCCGATCAGCACAATGACTAGATCCTGATAAACCACCAGAAGGTAATGGTAACTGTTTGGTGGTCTACAGTTGGAGTTGTCCACTACTATTTTTTGGCACCTGCGCAACTCGTGGAAATGCACCAAAAATTGAGTATTCAACGGCCGAGATTAGTCAGCAGAGATGGTGTTTCCGGAAAAACGGTTCAAAAGTTGAACGAATTGCAGTATGAGACTCTGCCTGACCCACCATATTTACCGAACCTTTCGCCAACCGACTACCACTTTTTTAAGCATTTGGATCATTTTTTGGCGGAAAAACAATTTAGGAACGAAGAGGCTGTCAAAATTGCCTTAAACGAATTTATTAACACCCGACAGTTGGACTTCTAGGAAACTGGCACACATGCTCTTGAACCTCGCTGGGAGAAGTGTTTTACAGGCGTTTGTTTTGTACCAAAACGGCCATTTCATTTGCAACAACTTAATATAATGGAGTTTTCCGGATGATTTGACTGTGATTGTCATCATTTGATAATTCTGAAGATATATAAGCATATACTAAAGAGAGACATCTGTGTTACATAGAAAAGCGTGGCTGCAGTTGGGTAAATTTGACCTACCACCGGAACAAAAGTTGAAGATAATCTTCCTTTCTAATTGCAGCAAAACGAATACGACCAAGGCTTATTTGAGAGGTGATTGTCAAGTATTTAAAGGTGATTATTGATAGGGAGAAATGTTTCAAGGGGCACTTGGGCCACGTCTGCGAGGAAGTGGCAAATAGTAGAGTTTCACTAAGACGGATAATGTCCAACATTGAAGATCCGAAATACATAAAGCTGTAGATAACTCGTGGTGGAAGCCGTTTACGTTGTTTAACGCGAAAGAAGCACCTGCGTATGGGAGCAATTAGAGGAAAGTAAACATGATGTATTCCTTAGTAGCACTGACAGTACGCAGTATCTTCAAGATAACCTCTCAGTGAATTCTCTAGCAAATCAGACACGCTGTCTGTATGAAAAAAAGACAATGAATCTACGCGATAAAAAATTTTACAAATGGAGAACATAATTTTGAAATTATTAATATTTTTACATATTTTGGAAGTAGAAATTAGAAATTCTTAACTGAAATAAAAATTTATCTGACGAATAAAATATATTCACGGGAAGAGTTAGCAGATACGAGGAATTGAAGGGGGCCGTGAACAGAAGAGGTTAAAGACAAATGATGACGAAGCCAAGGCCAGAAAAACGCTTGCTAACGAAAAAGGGTGGTTTGACTGCTTTCTAAGAAGTACGTCAGATTCTCCAAATGTAGAGGGTGCCATATATAAAATGGGATATAGTGGTTTGTACATAGCTATGTACATTGCTATTTTTTAAACATTTATAAAATTCAGTGAAATGAAAAGCATTGTTTTTTAATTATGAACAGCCCTATTGCTTTTATTTATAGATATCGATATTTCGGGAGCCAGTTGCTAAGTTAAAGAAGCCTTTGCCACCATTTTTATTTGAAAAGCTGTCCGGATACAATTTATATATCTTAATTATTGAAAGATTAGCCCCTTTTTTTCTTTCCCTAAATTAGGCTACAGAGCCATGATGGAGCGTTTCCAAGTCTTTCTAGGATGTCCAATGGCCGTGTTCCTATTACGGTGTGCAGCATCTCGTAGGTATCCATGGTGATGTTATGGTTCCTGCTTACCAAATGCGCGTCCTTTCCTCAATGCTTCCCCTATGAGTTCTTCGATCCTTGTGGCCACGAGTTTTTAAATTTGTGCAACGTAGACCTGGTCGCATCCCGGACAATCGATTTTGTAGATTCTACTCCTATTATTCTTCTGCAGGCAAACTTTTGGGGAACCCAGTTTTTGTCTTAGCCTTAACAGGAAGCAACTGCTCGTAGGTATCGACATCATTTGTTTTCTCCATGAGTTTTTTAATGCTAAGCGTTGCCTTTGAGTAGATGCATTTATATTTTTGTCCTCTGAGTTTTCTTGTTGTTATCCGCTTAGGTGCGTTAGTTCTCTTTCATGTACTTAGTGGGAACGTGAACCTTCGATGGCTGATGGAGTTGAAGGGGGTATTTTTTACCCCATGAATGGTTAGAGGTTATCGGGATGGTTCTTTGGGTGTGGGTAGTTTTTCTGCCGATGTCAAACTCCGCCTTCCCGTCCCTGTTTATTATTTTCACATTCAAAAAAGGCATGGTGAAGGTAATTTTCTGTAGATATTGACGAGACTTGCCCACACGGAGGTTGCGTCTTATTTTTTGACCACGGCAAGAACTTCATCGACATTTCTTACTCAAAAGGAAGGACTATTGACTCCTTTCCCATCCTCTCTTCCATTTTCTCATTGCAACTCCTGAGGTTTGCTTGTATAATGTACCCCTGAAGGTGAATCGGTTTCGTTCATACATAGAGAGACCAGTTTTATGCGTTGTCGAACCTCCTTCCTCCAATCAGGCGAACGTTCTCTCTTCAGGATGTTTTCTTTCGGGATGCTAGTGAACAAAGCTGTCACATTCGAGGAAACTAACATTTCATCATTTGCTATTTCCTTCAAGTTTTTACGGATCCGATTGATGGGCTCTCCCTGTCTATCACCGCGTATTTGCTTTTGAGCTCCGAACTGGTTAGCCTCTCGCTAGTTTCTGAGTTGGTGAGTTTGATAAAACAATTTCCTTTGTCCGCGTTTATGTAAAAAACTGATTTTTCTTGAGAACAATGACGGTCTTTAATTAATTAATAACTTCATATATTTAAATGGATCGACTAATTACCTCGCAATTTAAGTAATGGCGGCAAAGACTTATTTAACTTAGATTGTAAGCATTGAAGAAGGGAGCAACTGGCTCCTGAAATATCGATATCTGCAAATAAAAAGTCAGCATCATCATCAACGGCGCAACAACCGGTATCCGGTCTAGGCCTGCCTTAATAAGGAACTCCAGACATCCCGGTTTTGCGCCGAGGTCCACCAATTCGATATCCCTAAAAGCTCTCTGGCGTCCTGGCCCACGCCATCGCTCCATCTTAGGCAGGGTCTGCCTCGTCTTCTTTTCCTACCATAGATATTGCCCTTATAGACTTTCCGGGTGGGATCATCCTCATCCATACGGATTAAGTGACCCGCCCACCGTAACCTATTGAGCCGGATTTTATCCACAACCGGACGGTCATGGTATCGCTCATAGATTTCGTCATTGTGTAGGCTACGGAATCGTCCATCCTCATGTAGGGGGCCAAAAATTATTCGGATGATTCTTCTCTCGAACGCGGCCAAGAGTTCGCAATTTTTCTTGCTAAGAACCCAAGTTTCCGAGGAATACATGAGGACTGGCAAGATCATAGTCTTGTACAGTAAGAGCTTTGACCCTATGGTGAGACGTTTCGAGCGGAACAGTCTTTGTAAGCTGAAATAGGCTCTGCTGGCTGACAACAACCGTGCGCGGATTTCATCATCGTAGTTGTTATCGGTTGTGATTTTCGACCCTAGATAGGAGAAATTGTCAACGGTCTCAAAGTTGTATTCCCCTATCCTTATTCTTGTTCGTGTTTGTGTTTGACCAGTGCGGTTTGATGTTGTTGGTTGATTCGTCTTCGCTGCTGACATTGCCACCATATATTTTGTCTTGCCTTCATTGATGTGCAGCCCAAGATCTCGCGCCACCTGCTCGATCTGGATGAAGGCAGTTTGTACGTCTCGGGTGGTTCTTCCCATGATGTCGATATCGTCAGCATAGGCCAGTAGTTTGGTGGACTTGAAAAGGATCGTACCTCTTGCATTCACCTCAGCATCACGGATCACTTTCTCGAGGGCCAGGCTGAAGAGGACGCATGATAGCGCATCCCCTTGTCGTAGACCGTTGTTGATGTCCAATGGTCTTGAGAGTGATCCTGCTGCTTTTATCTGGCCTCACACATTGGTCAGGGTCAGCCTAGTCAGTCTTATTAATTTCGTCGGGATACCGAATTCTCTCATGGCCGTGTACAGTTTTACCCTGGCTATGCTATCATAGGCGGCTTTAAAGTCGATGAACAGATGGTGCAACTGTTGTCCATATTCCAACAGTTTTTCCATCGCTTGCCGCACAGAGAAAATCTGATCTGTTGCTGATTTGCCTGGAGTGAAGCCTCTTTGGTATGGGCCAATGATGTTCTGGGCGTATGGGGCTATCCGGCCTAGCAAGATAGTGGAGAATATCTTATAGATGGTACTCAGCAACGTGATACCTCTATAATTGCTGCACTGTGTGATATCTCCCTTTTTATGTATGAGACAGATTATGCCTCGTTGCCAATCGTCAGGCATTGATTCGCTGTCCCATAGCTTGAGCACAAGTTGATGAACCACTTGGTGTAACTGGTCGCCTCCATATTTAACCAATTCGGCTGTAATTCCATCGGCTCCTGGCGACTTATGATTTTTTAGCCAATGAATTGCACGGACTGTTTCTCCTAAAGTTGGTGGTGGCAGTATTTGTCCGTCGTCTTCAGTTGGCGCGACCTCCAACTCGCCGATGTTCTGGTTGTTCAGTAGCTCATCAAAGTACTTAACTCATCGCTCTAATATGCCCATTCTGTCGGAAATCAGATTTCCCTCTTTGTCTCGGCAGGATAAGCATCGAAGTGTATAAGGCTTCATCCTGCTGACTTGTTGGTAAAACTTCCGCGCCTGGTGCGGTTGCTCCCTGTACTTTTCTAGTTCACAGACTTGTTGGTTCTCCCAGGCTTCCTTTTTCCGTCTGTGAAGTCGCTTCTCCGCTCGGCGGAGTTTTTGATAAGTCTCTGCGCGTGCCCGCGTTCTTTGAGAATGCAACATTACTCGGTATGCGGCATTCTTCCGTTCCGTTGCTAGCTTACATTCATCGTCAAATCAGCCGTTCCGACTCCTTTTGCGGCTGGGGCCAAGTATATTTGTGGCCGTATCCATGATAACGTGCTTCAGGTGGTTGTGAAGATCATTAGTTGATGCTTCATCTCCAGGTCCTCTGTTGACTGCGGTTATTGCGGCATCCATTTCCCTCTTATAGGTGTCGCGGAGGGTTGTGTTGTGGATGGCTTCAGTGTTCACTCTCACCTGATTGTCAGAGCGGATTCTAGGTGGTATTGTTATTCGAGCTCGGAGCACCATGCCAACGAGATAGTGATCCGAGTCTATATTGGCCCCCCTATATGTTCTGACATTCATCAAGGCTGAGAGGTGGCGGCGTTCGATCAACACGTGGTCAATTTGGTTGAAAGTGGTCCCGTCTGGAGAGACCCACGTATGTTTGTGGACCGCTTTCCGCGCAAACCAGGTACTTCCAACAAGCATTTCGTGTGACCCTGCTAATTGAATAGTCCGCAGTACGTTATCATTTGTTTTTTCGTGTAAGCTATGGGAGCCAACATATCGCCTGAATACGGGCTCCTTCCCTACTTGGCTGTTAAAATCCCCAAGTATGATTTTGATATCATATCTGGGACAGGCTTCGAGGGTTCTTTCTACTGCCTCGTAGAAGGTATCCTTCTCCGACTCTGCAGTCTCCTCTGTAGGGGCGTGAACGTTTATGAGGCTTATATTTCTAAGCTTGCCTCGCAAGCGCAGAGTGCATAGCCGTTCGTTTATGCTTTCAAAGCCGATAACAGCTGGTTTTATTTTTTGGCTGACTAAGAAACCTACTCCGAGCACATGGTTTACTGGATGACCGCTATAATATATAGTGTAGTGGCTCTTCTCCAGGAAACCGGTCCCTGTCCATCGCATCTCTTGCAACGCTGTTACATCAGCCCTATATTGGGACAGGGTATCGGCTAGCTGCTTATCAGCTTCATCTCTGTACAGGGAGCGCACGTTCCATGAGAAAATGCGCAAATCGTTGTTCCTTTGTCGTTGCCGGGTCCGTCGTTTTAAAATCCGTCCTATCCGAGGCTCCTGTTGTGGCTTCGTAACAAGTTGTTTTCCGTGTAGGGTTGTCAGCCCTACCCAACCCCCAACCTGGAGGACAAATAAAAAGTCACTAATTAAAAAACAATCTTTTCCATTTCACCGAAGCACAGGTCAACCGCAAAAGCTCAATGCCACAAACCACATTTATAAAATCTATACTTTCACAAGTTCTTAAGCTCCATGGATATTGTTTTACCGCACGGACAATATTTTCACTGAATTCATATTATGCTTTTAATTTCCAAAGTGTTATTGGCTCTAAGGCAGTAGAGCAGACTGCAAAATGTCATTGATGAATCGATTTGCGTCGATACCGATGCCCTTTTTTATGAAAACCAGGGACATTTTGCTTGTTGCGGCCACACTAGTCGAAATCATGACGGCGGTCAGTTTTTGTGTTCTTGAGACATTTCTCCCTTGGTCATCTGTATCGAAAGTTTTTCGGGTGAGTTATCTCATTTATTGCCTTTACTCCACTCTAAGCTTTGGGTGTTTTGATTTCCAGAGCTTAGAGTCACTTTTAATTTTTCTATGCAAGTTCTTCTCACTGATTTTCAGTCCAGGCGTCTATCTCGTTGATCGGTGTATGCTGCGTCTATTTCGTTTTCTAATTGCATTATTGTCTTTTCTTGACAGAACGGTTCTGCCTTTTGCTTTCTAGGATGATCAATATATTTATCCTGCTGATCTAAACGTTTAAAATGGCGCCAAACCAATTGTCTACTTACAATGATCAATTTAAATATTTATCTTTGAGGCGTCTCTTCTTTATGCATAGTCGTAATTGAAACGTCTACCTATACTCTCACACCTATGACACCAAAAATATGAGAAAGATATAAAATATACATGCGATGAGAACACACATCTAGATTAAAAAAATCATATCTACACTTTCATTAAAACATATATAAATAATATTCACAGGAATCGCTTACATAAAAGTAACAATTAATGGGCCGAACCCTGTATCAGCATCCAGGACAACATCAATATGGGCACTAGTAAAGCAGGGCTGTGAAGCGTCATTCGAAACTTGTAAGCCTTTTCCGGTGCTGTTCCAACAACTAGAAAAACTCTTGTGATCGGGCTATGTTATAAGCGGGTCAAATTCTCCTTGACTTGGCACAGCTCATAAGCCTTCGCCATCTTAGACCCACGGCTGCTAGGTAGTGCGAGTAGACTCGGCCCCCGGCAGTCGCCAGCAAAACACCGATTGTATTCACCGAAGGGCTGCCAAGAACAGAGCTTCGCCTGGCCAATCCGCGAGCCCGCTCATTCCCCTCTATGTTCCTATGCCCGGGAACACAAAGGTGACCTTGAGCGTGCCGCCCAGACAGTTCAGTTTGTCTCTGGATTGCCCCCCCCCCCCAGCCTGGAAGATGTCGTCGCTAAGTACAAGGTCTTGATGGCCGCTTGGCTGTCGGTCAGAATGGATTTGTTACCAACCTGCAAATTTCGAAACTTTATTGCTATCGAAATATCAATTAATTAACATTAATTAACAACAATACCTTTTATGGAGACTGGCGTCGATGCTACGAAATATAATATGTCGACTCATACGGAAATCTTGGGAATTCAGGACTTTTTCCTGAGAGTAGAGGAAGGGGGTGATCATTGAGATTCTAGAGACAGGCTCCCGTCTTGGCACGGCAATTGGAATGGTATCTGCGTGTTCTCTGCCATCGCTAAGATAATACTTAAAATAATCTTGGAACGCATCAAGGAATCGCGAAGGCTTCATCAACAAAGAGCAGGCTGCTTTCTGCTCCAGATTCTATTGCATTGACGACGTCAGTACATTGCTGATTCCACTTAACCTGACCTTCTTCGAATTCTTTAAGACTTTCGACAACGTTCAAAAGGACTTTTTCTGGCGCGGTCTATGCAAGAAGTTCATTTTGGAGAAACTAATAGCGGTTATCAAGTGCTGCAGCATCGAAGTGAATTCTGAGAAGAATTTGAGGTCCACGAGCATTGCATCTTTTCATCGATATTATTTCTACTTGCTAGCGATGGCGTTCGATATGCTGCCCTGTCTGGAGGAGGTAGATGATCTTCAATAAACAGTGATATCTTTCCTGAAATACCACGACCAAGCTGATGACATCTGTTTGCTCTCTCACGAGGTCATGGACCCTAGCCAAATGGCTCTGGATTTGGAAAGAGAAGTCAGTAGAAGTTGACTGAAAGTAAAAACCTACAAATCCAACGGTTTCAGTCTAACGGTTCATGTTACTCTCCTTATCTGCATTAACGGGAAGAGCATCGAAGACTTTGATTAATTTTTATATCGAGGAAGCTTGGTTTTTGCCGCAATTGCACCGGATGCATGTTATGCAGTTATCTCAACACTAAGATCAAGTTAAGATTGTTCTGCACAATGTTCTTTCTGTGCTGCTATATGGGAGTAGCATAGGGAAAATCACCGCCACTGTCACTCGAAGGCTCTAAGCTTTCGTCAACGTCTCTTTGCGTCGTATCATCGGAGTATGCTGGCCTGATACTATCTCAAACGAAAAACTTGGCCGAGACACAAGCCTGGCACTCGTACACATTGTGGTCGGAAGATGTCCAAGATGACTGACGGGTGGGTCGTGCCAAACGCAGAACAGTAGAGGAAGAGAGCGGGCGTCTCGGGAAGTCGTGGGAAAGCGCATTTCAGGAAACCGCGAACGATGGCACGTAGTTATGGTTGACGCGCTTTATCCCTTCACCGGGTAAATGCCGATTCGGAGATGTGGAGACGGCACTCTTCATTTGTATGCTGGAAATTAATTTAACAGATCAAGTCTTGATTCTGACTATTTTGTTATCTAGAGAACTAGCGTACCACTAATCTTACCATTCTAGAAATGTCATGAGTCATGCAATATGTAATGTCAACACTTTGCGCAGGGTAATGCAGTACTCAGCAATGAAATCAGAGCTTCCGTCGTGCGATTGGGCGTCAGAGTAGCGGTTTACTAATTTCCACCCACATGTCTTGTAGATGAACAGATAAAACTGATTTAAGGGGGGAAACTACATTAGGAGGCCTTTTTTCACGTACTTTTTGAAATTTCTTTTATAGGGACGGATTATTCGGGATTTAATTTTGATATTATATTAGCCATATTTCGAACAACTCTTGAGAATTTCTTTGAGAAGTTTAAACTAAAAATAAAAGTGTTACGCGACAATATTCCGCAGAAGGTCGTAACTGGAGTTCTCCAATTGTGAGACGTGTAGCGACTCCAATTTTTATCTAAACTCAAAAAGTTCTCAATTTTACTTCACTAGCTTATTTTTTAAGAATATGAGCCTAAACAGAGCTGAAAATTAGCAAAATTAAAAATTTTGTCAGTGTTCAAAAAAATATTTGGATTTTCACCATTTTTTTTTCATTAATTATGCAAGAAAAACAACACTTAAAAATATCATATCATCCCAATGTGTCTTCGTAATTTTGTAAAGAATCATACTTCCAAATTCCAATAAGATCGATTCATTACCTTTTGAGCTAGGATTGCCGCAAAAATATCGCTTTGAGAAAAAAAATTATTGAAAAATTCTCTTTCGGATATCACTCTTAATTACGAACAAAGTACATTTTAAACAAATACAAATGCACTCGCACAAGGGACCGACACAAAGTTTTTATAAATACACTCTTTGCATAACACTAGCAGATTTCGTAAGGACATAAATCTACTACCTCCTGGGCGGTAGACGCTGAGCCTGGCTGGCTGGCTTCTACCCGTTTAAAATCTAAAGAACCATCGATTTTGTTTTGAAATTTCTACGGCGTGTTCTGGCATAGATAGGCTAACGATCTGTGATTGATTCTGAAAACCGTCTAATGTGGTTTCCTCCTCCCTAAAAGAAGTTTATTTACATGAAATCTTAAAAAGTAGCCAATAGATTACAATTACAATATATCTTATCTAGAGCGGAATGGATACATTTTTAAGCAGATCTGCCAAACACAAAATTCATGCAATCGTAAAATCCATATCATTATAATATTATTAATATCAGGAACTATGGTTACAGTAGTATGATCGTCACTCCATTCTATTTGAGCTCAGCCTGATTCGTTTCCAAAATTCATGATCATTAGGCTAGTAATTGGAAGCACCGATTTCGTGGCTCTTTCCCTAAAGCAATTTCATGTAAACAGGTATTCTCAGTGATCAGGCTCGGTGTCTGAGGTCCGGTTTTGCATTGGAATACAAGGGTAGCTGTCCATGGAAGGCGGCTCAGACGTGCCGGTAAACAGTAGATTGCAGAGTTCACCGATACTACGAGTTGAGTCAAAGAATGGCCAAATTGACCATCCAGTTCCATCTACATGCACATCATCTGCCGATACAATGGTCTTAAATGAATGGAGGAATGAATGAAAAATGCAGAGCGTTTTTTTGCTGATCTACTTGGTCTTCACGACGTCCGCCTCATCCATCTCAAGAGGCTACCATTCATATCTTTTGTAATATGGGTTGCCAGAGATAAGTGCAACGGTTGATACACAATTTATGTTTGCTTACCTTTGGATTTAAGTCATTTCGATGTTTACCTATTCAGTTTACCTGTCGGCATAGACTATTTACTCGTATGTTTGCTTAGAAAATGGAGTGGTGTTCCGAGAAATAGGGAAATTAATGTAATTAGCTGGCACTTGAATGTAAAATAGTCTGCGTTAATGCACTTACATATGAAACAGCTTTTCTCCGTTTAGGCGAAGACATTATGGATAAAGTCTAAATTTCATTCGTTTGCAATCTGCGGACAGTTGGCTAATTTTCCGGATTAGCATAAGATATTGTATTTATCTTAACCAAACATAAGATATGGGTGTAGATACATACATATGTATATTGTATTTGCAATTTGTTTAGCATAAAATCATCCACTTAAGTGATACAATTCAGCATGTACTTCTATGTATAAATTATTTGGTTAAATGTTTAGCTCGTACTAAGCGGATTTGACTAGAGCTTCAATTAGAAAATCGCCATGAGCTACGAATAAATCCATGTATGTATATAAAAGATTAAGATCAGCAAAGCTCTTTGGCTGCTTTCGGTTGGTTGGTATATTCTATTTACATATATACATACCTATTCCACTCCTGATGGTAAATTGACCTTTCATATGAACTATTTAGAATGTTTGCATCCGCATCTCTCCAGGCAAGTTAGCAATTCATTAACGCAAGTCATTATTATTCAGATTATCTTGAATGGAAGGTGCTAATACATGCACTCTAGACGCCAGCATGGGCGCTCACAGTCCCATCTAGGAGGAAACCGCTCAGACGAAAGATGTTTGAAAACCTATCTCTTTGCAAGAAAACATTCTACTTTGTTGAGGAAGTATCAATTCCTTCACTAAACCTGCAAACATGGAAATTATTGATATAGAAATGGTTTTGCCATCCCCTGTTTAAGTAAAGTTCACTCATCGTCGCAATTCCAGAAAACATTCAGTAAATGACCTTGAGAATTGGAATATACATGCATATGTATGTATATTTCTTGCAAATTAACTGAGATTTCACATTTCCGCAAGCATTCAAGGGAAACCTGTTGCTTTACCAACTAATGGGAGTGAATGTGTTACATAATCACATACGAATCATAATACTCGTATCTTTAGTTTTCGAATAATAGTAAATTTTATTTCATTGTAATGAAACAGCAAAGGTTAAGGGAACTTTTCACACTCAGAGCGAAATTAGTAGTGTTTTCGAAATTGTGATTTTTCAGAAATAAAATAACATATTGATTTGCGTTTTTTTATGTTGCGGATAAAGAATGACATCAAAGTAAACAATGTAACTGGTTGCTGTTGTTGTCACACACAGAGTTGTATTTGTTTTTGAAATTGCTCTTTTTGAGACTTTATCCAATTTCTCCTGCGTGACCTCGACGAAGAAAATGGAAACGCAGTTTTATTTAGCTCAGGTGTATTTATGGCCTGAACTAGAACTAACGAAATCGATTAAAAAATATAATTTTGGAAAATTTTTGGAAAAATTTATTTCAAAAGTGCCCATATTTTTTTTGGAAATACGGACTTAGTGTCAACATATCTTGGAAATTTTAGTTCGGGTCATGATGACGAGTGTTGCTATCACTCTGATAAAAGTTTGATAAAATCGATGAAGCAGTTCCTGAGAAAAATGAGAAGAAGTTTTGAAAAACACGTTTTCCAGGTAAAGGTGTTCAAAATTTCGACCATTCGAATGTAAAAACTAGTTAAGTTTAAATGCAGTTGTTTGATCTTAAAATGTATCCAGTAAAACGTCTTGTCACAAATATAATTCTTAAGAAAATTGTTCTGTTTTGTGGCTTCTTGTTAGTAGTGAATTGTATAAAATTTCCTGACTTGCCTCAAGAAAAAAAATACTGCGAGTTTTGACATGAAATTTTGGGGAATGAGTTTTGGAACTATACTCTATCAAATTAGTAAATAGAAAAAAAAAATTCAAAAAAATGCTGACTTTGAAAAGTCCCTTTAAAACTTTTTAATTTAAAAACCTGTATTTATTTGGTTGATATTATTTAACCCGCATGATCCTCGTCTTCTGATTAAATTCTTTTTTAAAATATATAAAATTCTCAATTCTAATGAAATGCACAATTTGCAATGAACTTGAGGGAAATAGGATAATCAAAAGACCTTCCTGAGTGGCCGAAGACAATCTAGAGGCAGAAGCTATCACCAAAAACCTAAAAAGTTGGCAAAATTGACTATGGTGGTCCGCCCGCAAATACTGAAGCTCCATCAAAGTGCTCGGTTGCCACGGTCTTGCACGCCAGGCTCGAGAATTTGGGGGGGGGAGGGGGTTGCTTTTAGCGCTTTGATCCCTCATATGTCATTTGTACAAAATCAAGGTGTCTATACCGATACGTGGGTCCTCAAGGAAAATAAAAAAAAACGCTAGCTAAACCTGGAAAATAAAAAAAAACCGCTCGATCGTGCGCGTTAAGTCGTAAGTCTCCGGATCCGAGTGCTGCGATTGAAAGGGAAGATTCGCGACGGATCACAGTCTTCATCCTTGCTTCTCCTGCCTCAAATGGTTATTGAGGCGCGACGCCTGAGGTTCCCTCCCATCCTTGACATCCTCAGGCCATTATTTGGAGGATGTCCTTAAATGTTCAATTCCTTTAATCAATTCCGCAACCTCAGCACTTGCTGCAACGTATGTGCAGTGCATATTAAGGAAGTTGTCCGGATAGCTGAGTGGTTAGAGCACAAGGCTGTCGTACGGAAAGTCGCGGTTCAAATCTCACTGGTGGCAGTGGAATTTGTATTCGTGATTTGACGCCGGATACCAGTCGACTCAGCTGTGAAAGAGTACCTGAATCAGATCAGGGTAATAATCTCGGGCGAGCGCAATGCTGACCACATTGCCTCCTAGTGTACCGTTATGGTCTTGAATGAAGTGCTCTAACACACTTCAAGCCCCTGATCCAACATGGATTGTTGCGCCAACGATTATTATTATTATATTAAGGAAGAAACAACAGTCGAGTTATATATTATCGAGTTCTCTGCGAGAAGAACAAGTCGGGAAACCGGGAGCTCGGCGCTGCAGGTATGAAAGGTTTTGTTTGCTTCTTCTGTGAGCATATTTGAATGTAGAACTATCCCATTTGTACGTAGCCCATCATGTAGATGAATTTAGCATGCCTGACTACTCACTTTAGTGTGATATTGATATTTAGTTGCAGTAAATTTACTGGATAATGTCAACTTTGAGCTACTGTAACTTTGTTAGTAATAGTATGATTTCGATCAAACTTGGGGATAATATGCTTCATATTATATTCTATACTGCTACCAACTTTCATAACTTTGGGATAGACTTAAGGGGGGTTGTTACCCAATTTTTACCCCTGGACACCGTATAGAGGCAGCTTTATGATTTTTTTCAGATTTTTCGGTTAGGTGGTTTCTGAGAATGGGTCCGTTAAAGAAATCTTCAGTTTCCACCCCTCCCACTCCCCGCCTTTCTAACAAATCTCTAAGATCGAATTCGAAAAGTACTAATCAAGACCTTTCATTTAATACCCAACATGACTATATTTGGTGGAAAAAATGTACACCCCCCTTTTGCATGTATGGGGACCCCCCTTAACCCCACTGCATGTCTGGGTGTTCAAAATTCCACCTTCTCAACAAATTTCATTTCAGACGGTATTGCGGTTTCTGAGAAAAGTGCGTGTGACAGATAGACAGGCAGACAGAAGGACAGACAGACAGACATTGAACCGATTTTAATAAGGTTTTGTTTTGCAAACAAAACTTTAAAAAGGGATCGCGAGAATTCAATCTTCTTTGTTTGGAATCAGATAGCAAAGTCAGGATGCATCATCGTGGAAGGAACAGCATAGTTTGCAGCCGACTACCTTCGGATTACATCTCACCCGTCACACACTACGAAGAACAAAGGATATTTAGTTTTTCAAATTCTGAAACGAAGATATAGCCGTTTCACATAAAGTTAGGGAAGGACACTCCTCAGAAGCTCGGACGATAATACCTTTCAGCATATAGCCACAAAGACTCGTAGATCCAGAGACTTTTGGAAGGCAGACACCTATGAAACGTTAAATATCAAAGACAAACACAACAAACGACTAGCTCTTGTGGTATACCACCAAGGATAGGAAATTCTACGTTACAAGGTGGGAATGGAAGTTGAGGCTTAGAAACACTTGCTTCCGGGGAAAAAGGCGTGAAACTTAAAACTAGAAATGTGAAAGTAAGTGTACGTAGAGCTCAGCCGGGAAGAATATTGATTGTCTAGCACAGAGCCGTGCAAGAGCGTGTTAATCGAACCCTTTGATGGAGCTGCAGTATTTCCGGGCGGACTTTCACGGTCAATTTCGTTTTTGGGATAGCTCTTCTTTCTGGGTCGTCTTTGGCCACTCAGGATGGTCGTGTGGTCATCCTATTTCCCTCAGGTTCATTACAAATTGTTCAAATTAAAAAATCTAAGGCGCAGTGCTGTGTTACCTAACAGAAACCTCGTCGTAGATTGTCAGGTTCTTACGATGGAGTCATTTACATACCATGCTGATCCCAAACCCACGAACAGGAAGTTTGGGGCAACGAATTTTGTATTAGCCTCGATAAAACAGGAATAAAATGCTGAAATCAGGGAAAAAGATAAAAAAGTAGAATTGGAGTTATTCCATTATTCTAAATCCTACCTGATGTGTCTTTGTGACAGGTCCCGCGGCAGACTGATAAAAAAAATGCATCCAAAGTCGTTAAAAACAACAGGAGATAACCTAAGCTTCGGAATGGCGTTCAGTAAGTCCACGTGACAGGACGCGTTCTGGTCCTATCAAGAAGTAGGCAAGGGCTCTTGACTTATGGACGCAATCAGGACGATTCACGCTCACTAGAAAGACAGAAGAAATCGCAAGGGCCCTTCGAAAAAGACGCATTGATATCTACGCTCTACAAGAAACACGATGGTCTGGTGCTAAAATCTTCGACATAGAACACGAACGCGGTAAAAATGGTCATTAACTTCTCCCTTTTTGTAGCCCACACACTCAATACGCTATTGGCATTACCATCTCAGAAGATTTTTGTGGCGCCATTAAAGAAGTCGAACGATTTGATGACCGGTTGATGAAACCCACCATTGTATTAGCCGATCGCACTATTCAGTTCTTCATCGCATATGTACCCCAGACAGGTTGATCTGATGCCGGGAACCTCATTATCGGCCATTGATTGCCATCTTGCGAATCAAACCACCGATAAAATAGCTAGAGGAACACACTGGCCCGCCGCGCATTAAATGGTTGCGATTGCTTGAGGAAAAAGAACCAATGATCTCCCACGATTACCAGCCCTTACAAATGTGGAGAATCGTGGCGAATTTACCGGAAAGCAAAAAAAAGTAGTTGCTGTCACCCGAGCAGTCCATTACAAAAATCTTTACGTTAAACTGGACACTCGGGATGGCAACATCGATGGTGTTGTATCGACTTGCCAAAAGCCAGAACGGTCGCACACAGGATGTCGAACACTTCTGTTGCGTTAATGACAAGAATGATACTTTGCTTACCGACCGACGAGCCGCGACGGCCTCCACTTCCACAAGCATTATCAACATTTGGAGCAATTCCACACGAATTCCACTGAAGTCGGGAGAAGTCTGTAGGACATGGCGACATCGCATCTGAGCTCTGGAAAACGAAGAGCTGGGATTCAACATTATGGCTGGGATTCAACATTATGGCTAAGTGAATTCTTCAATCAGGTTATTCAGGAAGGTAGAATACCATCTGCCGGACGAAAAACCATTTTAATATTTATAAAGGTAGTTCAGCAGAACGTTTAAATGACGGACCGATCCGGTTACTGTCCCGTATCATGAAGATTTTTGAATGCATTGATAACCCTAAATCAATCCGAATTTGTCAAGAACTGTGGAACCACTGACGCAATACACGCTGCGAGGTTACTCATGGAGATACACCGTCAGGAGCATAACCTTCTTCACGTTGCAGTTCTGGATCTGTAGAAAGCGTTTGATCGTGTACCACGCGAACTCATCTGGTATGCTCTGTGGCAAAATCTAGTGCTAGAAGAACGCTGGATTAAATTATTTTACCACGATCCGGAAAGTAAAATTCGAAGTGTGGCCGGTATGACCAAAAGGTCGCCGGAAACAACGGTGGCTTGGTACGCTGGATGACGATTTGAAAGCCTTACGACTACATCCAGATCAGGCCTTCAATAGAACAAAATGGCGAAACCAAGATGAGTCGATCCCGCTTGTGAACGGGACAAAGGCTAAAGAAAAAGAAGGAAAAGAAAAAAAAATAAGTTTTTGTCAACATAGAATCTCCCTCACGTGTAGACCATACAACTGGTAGGATCAAATGGAATTCACCAGCTAAAATTTCAGCTGACCAGGGAAAAGGATCGAAAAACGGTAGATGAGAGATCGCTCCTCACTATTCCAACGCATGATGGCGACTGAACCATGTCGGGACAAAACTTTACAGTATCCCCTCTTGAACGAGACCACTAGCGCTCCACTAAGACATCAACTAACTGAGTGGCGCGCATTTTGAAAAAGGAAGCTATGCTGCCGCACCCTGTATTAATAACTTCATTTGAGGTATGGAAGGTATTAAACTTGATGACTTTTTCCAGAATTTTCGGTTGGTTAATTTCCGAGAATGGATGGATGGATTTTACACAAAACCTGAAAAAGGACAAGAATAATGCAAGCAAAATATTATTCAAGTGCATGCTAGAAAGTGGGAGAATTTTTAGGATGATCTAGCCCTTCCTAGACCCAGCAGCCGGAAATTCACAGGAATCTTTCAAGTACTCCCAGAAGAGGGTTTGAATACAAGATCGATTGATCGTTCGATCGATGAATCGGTTGATAATATTACATTACCAACCGATTCAGCTATGTGCGTTCAAAATCAAAGAAACTCAATAAAGCGGTGGACAAGATATGAACAACCTATGAAACGGAGAGGCCTGCAAAATGTCTTAATTATCAAGAGGAGGACACATGAACTCATATTGTGCACTTCTAAAGTGAATGTGTCTGATACACGACAATGACAGACTTCACATGGCTAACGTCATAAAGTAATTTTTAGACTTATTTGGATTGGTCCTTTTGGAAGGATTGCCTTTGTTATATTCTTGAAAAATAACTTACAAGCCTATAAACGTAATCACTTAATTTCTTCTGCAAATATTTTTTTTTGAAGATTACGTAAATTGAGTGCACCTATTTTCTGGACGTGCATCCTAATAGTCAATGAAATTGGTTGATTCAATCATTCTCTGCGCACTATCTCTTACCAAGATACAGAGAAATGCCAGAACATCTCTGTGAATAAATAACTTGTAACGAGTTACGTCTTCGTTTCATTTCAGTTGGAATTTCTAGTAAACATCGCAAATTCTATTTTTATAATTTCTAGTAATTTCTAAACAACTCTGCATTCCAAAGCGCTTACAGATCACTTCCTGCTCAATTTAAAATTCAGCAAAAATATTGATTTACCATTTCACTGACAAAGTAAACACAAGAGTTAGAGTTCATTACAGTTAATAGACTCGGCAATTAGCACTGAAAACAGCTTGTAAATGAGCCAATGAAAGAAATAAACATCGATTTGATATCGTCATGTGCACAGATATTTTTAGCGTATTATTTGCTTTCTGTTGTAGGATTTTAAGGCAAAAATAAGGAATGGCCAAAGTAAGTGTGAATGTTTAAAAGAAGTGATCAGTGACCTAAAATAAACTGATTATTAGATTGTTCAGCCTCCTGAATTGAAGTCATGTACATCGTTTTAGATATATTAAAGGCTACTTGTGAAACGAAACCTCCGGGTAGTTATGTACACTTGATCATTTGTACGATGGAATAGCAGTCACTCAACCTTACCGTTACTTTGTTGCTGGAAAGTGGCCAGACTCGCGTTGATGAGTAACGGTAAAGGAGACCCGGAGCTCCCGTCTGCATACCGACCGCTGTGTATGCTTGATACGGCCGGAAAAGTGCTCGAGAAGTTCATCAGGGGTAGACTCGCTGAAGTGATCCGTGCTGCCGGGGACTTATCCGCAAGGCAGTTCGGGTTTAGAACAGGGAAATCTACAGTGGATGCTGTTATGGGGGTCGTAGATGCGATTAATCGAGCCGAGGAACACAGCCGCCGATCTCGACGGATAGTGTTCCTCATAACGCTTGATGTCAGAAATGCCTTCAATTCCGTAAGATGGACAGATATGCTAGGCACACTAGAAAACCCATTTCACGTGACAAGCTATCTCTTGCGGATATTGAGGGATTATCTGAAAGACCGCTCCCTGCTCTATGAGACGCTAAAGGGCCAGAGAAGGATGGGAATCACGTCGGGATTAGCACAGGGATCCATCCTAGGGCCTGACCTCTGGAATACTTCCTACGATAGTCTGCTGATACTCGATATGCCTGAAGAGTCGCGCCTGGTCGGTTATGCAGACGACGTTGCGGCACTTGTTGCCGGACGCACTGTTAAACAGGCGCAAAGCAGATTTGGCTTATTGATGCGACGGGTAAGCGGATGGATGACTGCTCACGGTTTCAACCTTGCGCTGGAAAAAACCGAAGTAGTCATCCTGACCAGAAGGAGAATCCCGACCTTGCGTCCCATATCGATCGGCGAGTTGACTATAGAGTCAAAACCAGCGGTTAAATACCTTAGTTTATTGCTCGACTCGAAGATGAGGTTCTTCGGGCAAATTAAAGCAGCAGCGGGTAGGGCTGCAACTGGAGTCGCAGCTTTGAGCCGGCTAATGGCGAATGTCGAGGGCCCTATATCAACTAGGAGACGTCACCTCATGGGAGCAACGCAGTCGGTTCTTCTCTATGGTGCGGAGGTATGGGCTGATGCCCTTGATATGGAGGTATATCGTAAACGCCTTGCTCAAGTGCAGAGGCGGGGAGCTTTGTGAGTGGCATCTGCTTATCGTACCGTCTCTGAACCGGCCATGATGGTGATCGCGGGAATGATCCTTGTTGCCCTGCCAAGGAGCGCAAAGCTATCCACCGCCGTAAGAGCGAAAACTTAAGAGATTTGGTTGCCCGTGAAGAACGTCAACGCACCCTAATCGATTAGCAACTTTCTTGGCAAAACGAGTCAAGGGGCAGTTGGACTGCGCGGCTCGTCGACAAATTAGACCCGTGGTTGAACAGAACGCACGGTGAGATTGATTACTTCCTTACCCAACTTCTAAATGGGCATGGAGGTTTTCAGTCTTACCTGGACAGGAATGGGAAGGCTCGATCTCCTGATTGTGTGTTCTGCAATGGAGTGGCGGACGACGCTGAACACACCTTTTTCTCTTGCGAGAGGTGGGACGGCCCTCGCCAGCAACTTTATGTAGACACAAAGAAGCTCTCTCCAGACAACATTGCCATTATGTTCGGGCTCTTCTTATTGCCAAGAAGATTGAACTCGACCGGCGGAGGGATCGGACGGTAAGGGGTTCTCTGAACTAACAACAACTCTCTTCTTCCCCTTCCCTCCCGTTGGTGAAAGGAATTGCCTGAAGGCTCCCAAAGCCGGGAGAGCGGGAGGGCTAGCCCGAAATAATGTGCCAAACGGTTCCAGGCTAGTTCTCTGATGACAGGGAGGTGTTTAGTTGGTAGTCCGCCAGCGTGTTGCTGCAGGAGTCCAACACTCTGTGCGTAAACGCATTCACCTACCCTACTCCCAAAAAACAAAAAACTCAACTTTACCTAGGCTTAGGTATACCTATAAGGTTAAACATCTAAACCTTTTTCGACTAATATATTATTACATGATCTGTTTTTCGCCTGACGTTTTAAGTGGTTTAGCTTCTGCAAGTATTTCTTTTAATATCATGTCCTGTTTGTCTTCTTATGCTCAGATTTAGATTTCACTCTTGCAGGGGTTTTCACCACTTGCCCCTTAATAATGACTATGTGTTTATTGACTGAGACTGACATTAGTATAAAAGGTATCAAGTGATCCACTGCAACGAACGATTTGTAAACTTTGGTCTAGCGCCTTCCGTAGTGTCACTCTACGTGTCACATATTGATGGGCTAGTTTGGTCATACAGGTGAACAAAAGATCACCTGGGCCTATTTGAACTGATAATACTCGATTGTATGTATAGTGGTGAATGCTCCCGAAATGGAGTATAGTGCGTTCACCACGCTAACGTGCCATTTTTGCCGGTTCGACGAAATATGCCATAGCTCTATTAATGTATTCCCGAGAAGCTCACACTTTTTCTCTACTGCTCTGCGCTATGTGTTTATATGATGACCCATTCGTCGGTCACTCGGGAATAGTGGTTCGGAGTTATCACCCTTTCTTAATATATGATCTATTTGCCTCTATTCCCCCCGTAATAAAAACATCTACCGGTACCTGAGCTGTACGCCAATTCAGTTTTTCACTTTAGATTTCCTCAGGTCAGAGTTCAGCGATGACAAGGCGGAGGCAGGTGTTACCGAAGGCTTGGAGACTCCAAGCAGCAGTAGTGACCGTTTTTCATGTCCCAGCTTTGAAGATTTATTCTAGATATGACAACTTTTATGTCATATTTGCTAATTCTAAGAATTTTCTAATCTCCATATACTAATTGTTTTCATTATTTTAGGGTCTTATCACCTGTATTCTTATGATAACTTAGCTACCAGGTTCTCATCGGTGCGGCTCATATGATCATACCATTGAAGGCGCTCCTCTCGAATCTTTCTCGACAATGGATGTGACGCCATATTGAATTAGAATATCCTTATTTTGAACGTGATTATATGATCTATGCCGCTGACCCCAGCGGAACATCTGCATTTCCACAATGGTGAGAAGACGTTTGTTGCCTTTTTAGTCTACAAACCACTCGGAACGGCATAACTGAGATGCTGAGAAGTTTGGATCTATATCTCATACTTTAAACTTTCCTTTTTAGGTAGCGAAAGATAATTGGGGGGATTCCTCTGTTTTCAGATGTTCCTGCAATGTAGTTGGGTTTGTATATCAACCTGTCAAATAGGCAACACTTCCGCCCGAAAATCAGTCATTTCGTATTTTTCATCAATTCCTATCCCATCTTTGCAGCTTCAGACTTTCTATGAGACTTTACTCAACTTCGCCTTTATGGTATTGCTTGCAAGTTGCAATACAAACGAGAAAAATCAATTCTCTTCTTCTCTTCTTTTGTATGAAATTGCCACTGCTTCCTTTTTTGACAACATTGACCAGGTAATCCCCTAACGTGCATATCCAGAAAATTACTATTGCCTACATGCAGTCGTTAGGCAAAGTGTATCCGATGGCATGCAATCAGGAGAAAAGTAGGATGTTAATGTTATTTTAGATTTCCATTAATATAATGGGATAGTTATTAGATAAAATTTCGGGGTTGCCAAGATATTAGGTTTCCGTGTTAGTGTTGTGGCTGATGGAATATCAGAATATTGCATTTAACATTTAGATAAAAATTCACTGAGGAAGAGGGCAAGTGCGATAAAAACTCTTTATTCGGCATTTAGGAAACACAATTTAGTCCCCCCCATTTGGTGTTGAATTCAAACATTCGTTTTTTTTATAAAAAATGGAAGTTATTTTCATGATTTGAGAATTCCCTCTATAGTATTGGTGATTCGAAAAGGGGATGGCGTTTTTTCCCGATGCCCAGCCCCATAAGTCTACAGCTTTTATTAAGAACACGTGGGAACCACTTTTTATTCAGATTGTTCACTGAGAATCTAATATATTACAAATATGCCGTTTTTACTTTTTCGTAAATATTCTCCACAAGTAGCAAAATCGACCAGAATTTAACCTGCAGACTCGGTGACGCATTTCATTAAAAGCAAGTAAAAAACCGGAAGCTGGACTTAAGCTGTATAAGATTTTGTGATTCGTTATATGAAGGAACTTCTTCTGTAGAAAGAAATATATAAGTGTTCAGAAAGGGGGAAATGGAGTTTTCTGCACTTTGTTTTCTTTACCAGAATCTAACGAACAACCATATAGTAGTGTTATCAAAAAGAGAAGCGGCTGTACTTAGCACTGGTGAATGCGATATTCACTCTTGGATCATTGCTATAGATGAAACCATTTTCCTCGGGGTTATAGTATAAGATTATGCTTGCTGGAGAACTTCTTTCCTGTTATACGCTAAAAGAATTTACCCCCTCTCAATTTCTATGTGATTTTAGGAATAGTGTCCTTCAATTACATGTTGGGCCACGTACAATCAGCCATCCATATGAAAGGCATTCTATATAATTCAGCGAATTTCCCCCTCTGAAGCATTATCATCTGCTCTCAATGTACACAATCCAACCCGTCGGTCACAGTTTTGATGAAATATTCATTCATTGGTTCTCCAGAACTGTTCTTCCATATGATCCTTAGTCTTATCTAATTCTCGCGTTTAAATAGTATTTGTTGATACATTTTAGTAGTGTCGTTAGAACATACATATTCAAAGGGGTGTATTCTATTGACGATATTGAAGATACAATTTTGCCCCTTGGGCCCCAGGTGGACTATCTGGTTTAAACTAATTCCATGTGAAGTTAGACTTGATGTACTGGGTATAGTACATTATCTTTTTCCCGAGTGGGATAATATGGAACTGCTCTGTGGTAGCGATTCCTTATTCTTATGCTGTTTGTGAAGCTGTGAAGCTGGTACCATGTGCAGACTTTCTCTCATCTCTGATTTTTTATGAAATTCAGGTCAACTTTACTTAGGGAAGTATCCCAAAAAGCTCTCATATTTCAACCTATTTCACTATTGATACATCTGCTAACGTATACTGTGGCAACCCAGTCCCGTGTTATATGAAGAATATTATCAACCGTTTTCGCACCATCCAAAATTAGCTGCGGTAGGACCGTAGATACCATTAACACTGAAGCATGCATTGCGTATTCAGTTACAAAATTTGCCAATATCTTTTCTTATAGCAAAGCTTTTACGGGATGTGATGGCTGAGAGAGGCCAAATTTAGTCACCCTTTTGACACCAAGGTCTTTGCACTAACCTCGAAGCTATCAGCGCGGTGTGCAGACCCCCGACGATACTTTCACCTTGATATTAGCTTTCTTTTTTTAACCAAAGCTTTTTCGCCAGGTCCTTGGTTATGAAGCTGCTTTTGTTACCCTGATCGAAAAGATGGATCTTTTTACTATTTTGACCATAGCCGTGAAAAGGACGGTACTCGAGTAGGATAGAGCTGATGAGTTTTCCGTACGCGTTTATTACAAGTTTCCCCTCTCTTGTATTTGTGAGAAGCACAATAAATGCATAAATAGTGCTGAAATTTTCACTTGTTGTCACTCTCAACAAGATTGTTACATTGGATACTGCATGAAGCATCCCCTATACACAGGAAGCATTTTGTACATTTTTTCTCCTTCTCATGAGCATCACCTCTTTTCGGCCTTTTTTTGCGAGTAAAGTCTTTCGTATGGGCCCTCATTCAACCAATCCTAGTTAGGAGTTACCACCACATATCTATTTTTAAAAAATCAGTTTCGATTTGTGCAAAAATAAATGGAACCCTCCGCGAGTCGATACACCTATTTTCTTGGCTACAATGAACAGGATGAAAGGAACCTCTCCGTAGTGTGGAACCTTGCTTTGCGCAGATTATGTATCACGAAGTGCATCGTATGCAAAGCCTTGCCCAAAGCTTTCGCCTTCTATTGGGCTATTCGTTGGTAGTGCTTAAAGCTTGGATCTACCTTTCTACTAGGGCGTTGCATATCCCAAATAGTTAATTCTGAGATTTCGATTTCTAGTCCCAAGATTGGGAGTTTCCGAAGCGCTTCCGAATGATATTGAGTATCTGTCGGTCGCCTCCGAAGTATGCTTAGGTTCGAGCCTGATCCTGATCGCAATTCTCTCCCATCGTGAAGCCGCGGGTTAGCTACCTACTCGTACCTCCTCCTCCATCCCGTGGGTTGTTGGATATCCCTCTCGTAACCTCTTCCATTATCTCGAGGTTGACCTCAATTTGACTTTCCTTAAAACTGAGCACTGTATATACTTTACTAATGAAGTTTTGTGACCTGGCATAAACGTTTTGTATAAGTCCCAGAAGTATACTAAACGCTTCCACGGGTTCTGTTGTAGTAAGCGCTTATGATCGACCAAAGCAGCTAAGCAATGCTACTTTGAACCGTTCCTGGGTGCGCTTCTCTTACTTTATTTGATCAGACGCGAGTGAGGGCGCGTTGCTGGCGGAGTTTCTTTTCGCGACAAGTCAAGCACAAGTAATTGAAATCTGAAAACTGTGAAGGCACGCTGCTGAAGATGCTTTCTTTCACAACCACACAAGCACCTATTCGAGAAATAGCACCCTGTTAGTAGCACTGTGTGGTCGATTACTCTTAGCTAAAAATTTCAACTGAGTATTACATAATTCCCCAGGTTCTCATTAATACTGCAGTCTGGAGGTTGTAAAAAGCTTTTCTCGCTTTGGGTTTCGGGTCATTGGCTTGGATGTTTGACAAAACCGAATTACTCTGCGCTTTCCTTTTTGAATGTTGATATATACGGATAGCAGCTGAACCTGGCAGACCATTGTTCGGCCTGTGGTTATTTGCAAAAACCGAGATTCTGCTTCAGGTACTGGAAGAATCGAACCAATCTAATGATATACTTGTCTTTTCACTTTCAATGAGGGTGAAATTACACATACCATTTGAAAGCGTGCATTGTATTTTCGAATATGCTGTAAAAACTGTTTGGATTCCTGAGTAGCTCTAGTAATGTGGGTTAAAAGTTTCTCTGGCGGCTCAGTTATTGATAACTAATTGACTTCGCAATGGAAAAGCACATAACCAGCATTTCTTTCTGGCAAACAGTTGCCGCTTGTGTCTGACTGATCTCCCAATGTTCGAGTTTCTGAGTGGCATTTGCAATAATTTGCAGAATTTTAGCCCCATTCCCAGCCTTATAATTTTCTGAATTTCAGCCCCATTCTGAAGGGGTCACCCCTCTTCAAACCCGATGAAAACTCGTCGCGGTTGAAAAATTGCAGTGGCCTAAGGGGCCGCAAATAGGAAATTTTTTTATCATTATGATAAAGTTTGCTTTGTCAACCCTGCTGCCAGAAGGACTCCCCTCCTTAAAAAGAGAAGAAATAAAAACCCAAAATGGTCGCTTTTCAAGTTATGGTACCCTAGAGCTAGGCTATTTTCGCAACGTTAATGAGCTTGTTGGTTGTGCAACTATCGTCACCATGTCTAAGAAGGATTACAAAGAGGGCTACCCTTTGCCCCTCCACCCCCTTCCGCAACCACTCAGGTGAAAAGGGGGTTGAGAGACACTGAGCTGCCCCCTCTGTAACCTCCCTTGCACCTTGCAGCGATGATAGCCTTATCAATAAGCTTATTAAATAGCCACTTTTCGGGCATTATAACCTTTGAACTAGAGCTGGGAAAAATCATAATCATGATTATATGATTGTAATTATGATCGGGCTCTCGTGATTATGATTGTAATCACGTATTAATGTAATCGCGTAATCATAATCATGTAATCCTGTTTGAAATAATAAAAAACTTGTTTTTTCTTATTCGCTAGTGTTGATATTTTTATTTTTGCAAACACCGATATTTCGCAGAGGTTGGTTTCCCTCTGCACGAATGAAAATTAATTCACATTCAAGGGGAAATACTTCAAGACAACCTCAGGTGTAGCGATGGGCGATTCTCTCTCCCCACTCCTAAGTGAAATCTTTAGGGCATCACTGAAGGAGAAAATAGAGCAGGATGGATTATTACCAAATATATGGTTGAGGTATGTGGATGACATTTTGACCGTGATCCCGGAAAAAAGTATCCATAATGTGTTGGATAACATCAACACGCTACACCATAAAATAACCTTCACTCCTGAGGTTGAAGTTAACAACCAATTGCCTTTCTTAGATATATCAATCAAACGTCAAAACGGACAATTTTCTTTTTCTATTTTCAGGAAACCCACCAGCGCCCAATGTACAATCCCGGTCACTTCGTACCATAGTTACCAGCATAAAATGGCAGCTTATGGCACGATGATCCACCGTCTTCTAACAAAGCCACTCGCAGAGGAAGACTACCAGAGCGAAAAACTCTACATTATGGACACTATAAGGAAGAACGGGTACACCAGCACCACCATAGACACGATGATCAGGAGACACGCACGAAGGTTAGAACATAGTAATCTCACTACACTGTACACCCAACAATCGACCTCTACCGCAATAAAAAGATCAAGTGTCACCTTCTCAAATATATCCAAGCATATAAAACGGACATTGAAAATGTTCATATCTACCAGCCAAAATCCCAGCTGGTTAGGGAAAAGGACCGAAAAACCAAAATCGCTTGCTCAGATTGTCCAAAGGACAAAGGACAACCGAAAAGGCTGGTAACTACTAGATTTAGAGAGCATACGAAGGTGGCGGAATTGGCTATCAAGTACTCCCGAATACCTACAAAAGGTGGCTAAACATATCGTGGAATGCGACCATAAAATTAGCGCCAACGATTTGAAAGTGTTAAAGCAGATAAGAACAAGTCGGGAAACGGGAAGCTAGACGGTTCAGGTATGAAAGGTTTTGTGTATTTCTTTTATAAAGAGATTGGAGTGTGCATTTGTCCCATTAGCATGTAGCACGTAAAATATGTTTATATTAGATGAAAATAGCCACTTTCAAGTGATATTGACATTCATAGTCTTGAATTTGCAGAAGAGCGACAGTTTTGACCTAGTATAACTTTGTTAGTAATAGTGCGATTTTTACTAAATTTGGCAGGATCATGCTCTATACTGTAGCCTATATTGCTGCAAAATTTTGTGAGTCTAGTGTGAACTTAAGGGGGTTTTCCTGTCAATTATTAAAAATTATAGCAATGTACTATTATTAACTTTATTTGAACAGCTGTCGGTATGGAAGGTATTTCGGAGCCTAGGTACCTAGGTGTCAACCCTCTGATTTTTTTCAGATTTTTCGGTTTGGTAGTTCCTGAGAATGGGTTCGTTAAAAAAATGGCCACTTTCAACCCCCCGCACTCCCCATCTTTTCAGTAAAAGTCAAAACTAAGCTTCGAAAAGTACTAATCGAGACCTTTAATTTGATACCCCACATGACTATATTTGATGAAAAAAAAATGTACACCCCCCTTTTGCATGTATGGGGACCCCCCCTTAAATTCGACGTAAAAGGATGTAACTCACTATATGCGTGAACGTTCACAGTTCCCACCTTTCAGCCAAATTTGGTGGCAATCGCTATAACCGTCTCCGAGAAAAATGCGTGTGACGGACAGACAGACAGACACACAGCCAGACAGACAGACAGTAAACCGATTTTAATAATAATTAAAATGAGCCAACTGGACGCCTACGAAAACTTATTTATTGCCGGACAGCCGGCACACACTAGGTTGAATCCAGATCTAGGCAATTGCTATTCACCATTATTAAAATTTTTTTTAAAAAAACTACTTAAAAAACCTCTTCTTCTTTCAGAATAGACAAGTAAGTCTTTAAAATGTAATTAAATATTTCTCCATTTACAGGATTTAGAGATAAGTCTTTAAAAATTAATTTAGTCATAATTAGAATAGTATGGTATATAGTATAGATTTAGATTAGTATAAATATAACTAATAAACGCCCTGTTCGGGAGACTTGTTAGTACTGATGAAGGGAACAAGTGGTTCTCGAAATATGGGTATTTGCAAAAATAAAAATGTCAACACAACGAATAAGAAAAAAACAAGTTTTTTTATTATTTCAAATAATTAACCGCTGGAATCACAGCATAATTACACTTAGATGTAATCCTGTATTTTTAGTTGCGATTGCTCGTTGTTTGATAGTGTATATTTTTATGACTTCATCCTGAGATTTGTTTGGGGAGATATTGTTAATGTTAAAGATAACGGTTTTCAATGTTTCTTGATGTTGATGGTTTTTTTCAGTAGTGTGAAGCAAACGATATTTCCCATCAGCCTATCTATCTGATCAGAATATCTAATCAAATAAGAGCCATTTATAAATTCCCGAATAAGTACCGATCACGTTTTGGTCTTTTGGAGGAGCTGTGTTGAGTGAAATGTTCCGACAACTTGTCGTTGTGTACCAGCCATCCTAGCGTAACATTCGCCAGTTTACTGTCATTTTCAAATTTTTTGGCTACAGTTTTGTGCTTGGTTTTCTCTACGCTTTTACTTTTCCATTGCAGGAAAATATATTACATTTAGATTCGTCGACAAAGAGTACATTACCCCGTTTGATCTTCAAAAAGATAGTTCTGAGCAAACTGAACTTGATTGACTTCATTAACAAAAGTTTTATTCGGTGCGATAAGTGAAATGCGCTATGGTGGGGCGGCGAAATGTTGCATCCGCGGAGGGGAATATTAGTGCGAATATGTACATTGATATTTAAAAGAAGTCCGCATATCAACGCAGAGATTGGTTATTTGTTATTAAAGATATGCCAAAATAGTGACCCGAAACATAAAGCATGAAAAACACGCTTGTGATGGTGTAGAATTATCCGAAGCTACTCAAAACTTCGTCACAATTCTCGGAATGCAATATTATTCAGAACCTGCAGGAAGTCCCATTTCGAACAAAAATTACTTGATATCCATCTAATCCATCTCGAATAATGGAGAATTACCTGAATATGTTCAACGTTTGATCAAATCTATGCCACTGCTCAACAAAGAATGTATATAATGCTAAAAGTTTCAATCAGCATCATCAACGGGGCAACAACCGGTATCCGGTCTAGGCCTGCCTTAATAAGGAACTCCAGACAGCCAGGTTTTGCGCCGGGTCGATATCCTCAAAAGCTGTCTGGCGTCCTAACCTACACAATCGCTCCATCTCAGGCAGAGTCTGCCTCGTCTTCTTTTTCTCTAAAAGTTTCCATATGAAGTATTAACTAATGTTTTATTGAGTTTTTTATGTCATTATGACCATTTTTTTAGGACGAGGATTGCGGAGAGATTTTGAGTAGCTTCGAATAATTCAACACCTTCACATGCGTGTTTTCCACGCTTTATCTTTCTGGTCACTGTTTTGGCATGTATTGAATGTTTGACAAAGACCCAACTTCTCTACGCTGGCATGCAGGATTCTTTTTAAATATCGATGAACATATTCGCATCCATGTTCCTCTCCACGAATACCACATTACCGAGAGCTTTTATCAGGGTTTAAGGAGAACCTATATAAACTTCGCATCCCCTACAAGAGTGGGGTTTAAAAATGCAAATTTGACCCCAATTTTCATGACGATCCGATAAACGACGAAGAAGTTCATCATCAGCAGCGCTATCATACCAACGACTTCCATTTAAGGTTTTTGCGTAGAACAAAACCTTACTAAAGTCGATTCACTGTCTGTCTGTCACCCGCAGCTTTCTTCAAAATGGCTGAACCGATCCGAAAAAAAATTTGGTGGACATATGGAAACTATGAAATCCTAACTTCGCCATACTATTAACATAGTATGCTGGTCCCAAACCCAGGTAAAGTAGGAGGGTTTTAAGCAACGTACTCTGTACTATCCTCAGTAAAGCAAAAATAAAATGCTGAGATCAGGGAAAGAGATAAATAGAGTATAGTTGGAGTTATTCTACTATGCTAAATCCTACCTGATCTCTCTTGGTGACAGGTCCCGCGTCAGGCCGAACAAGAAAATGCATACAATGTCGTTACAAACATGATGATCGGGTTCTTGATGCATGGACGGCGTCAGGGCGTAAGCAAGTTAGTCCGAACAAAACAAACAAAACAAATACGTGTCTGCACACTAAATGTTGGTACCCTAACTGGATCGGGGGCAAGAGCCTTTGGGAAAAGGCGCATTGATATCTGCGCGCTGCAAGAAGCCCGATGGTCTGGTGCCAAAAGCTGCGACATAGACGCGAACGTGGTAGAAATGGCTTCAAACTTCTCTTTTTGGTAACCCACACACTCAATATGGTGTCGGCTTTGCCATCTCAGAGGGTTTCCGTGATGCCATTAAAGAAGTCGAATGATTTGATGATCACCTAATGAAGCTCACCATTATATCAGCTGATCGCACAATTCACTTCTTCACCGCATACGCACCACAGACAGGTCGACCTGATGCTGAGAAAGATGCCTTCTGGCAACTTTTCGATGAAAAGACTTGTCACGTGCCTGCTGACAATTACATAATCATTGCCGGCGACCTTAATGGTCATGTGGGTGAAAAAGCAGACGCTAATAGGTGCCATGGCGGAAAGGGGTTCGGAGCGCGCAATGAGGGTGGCGAGCGTATAATTGATTTTGTGGACACCCATGACCTTGTAGTTATGAATACATGGTTCATCAAACGATTGTCTCATCTTCAGTAAAACAGTAAAACGTAAATCGACTATATTCTCATAAGACGCCAACATTTTACCACTGTCACTGATTGCAAAGTCGTTCCCTATCGAACCTCAACATCGACCGTTGATTGCCGTCCTGCGAATCAAGCCACCGATAAAACAGCGTGAGGAACGCACTGGGTCGCGGCGCATCAAATGGTGGCGATTTGGTGAGAAGAAAGAAGAAACGATCTCACTTCTACGATTGGCGACCATTAGGAATGTGGAAGAATCGTGGAACCAAATGAAAGTCACGATCCACAAAGTGGCCTGTGCAACCCTCGGGGTCACCAAGTTGGGGAAAGCGGTACATCAACCGAAATATTTGGCTTTGGAATAATGATGTTGAAATGAAGGTCCATGAAAGGAAACGCCTCTACCACAAATTTCTCGACGATAAAACGCCTTCAAATTGGCAAATTTATAAGAATGCCAACTGGCAAGCAAAGAAACTGGTCGCTGTCACCCGAGCGAACCATTACAAAAATCTTTACGATAAATTGGACACTCGGGATGGCGAGAGAGATGTGTATCGACTTGCCCAAAGGCGAAACGAACGTACACAGGATATCGAACCCTTCTGTTGCGTTAATGACAAGAACGGTACTTTGCTTACCAACCGTGGAGCCGCAACGGATAGGTGGCGAGAATACTTCGAGCAGATTTCAACTGAAGAATTTGCTCATCCTCCACTTCCACAATCATTGCCAACATTTGGGTTAGTTCCACCTGTCAACGCAACTGGTGCTCTGAGGTGGCGGGGAGGAAGACGGCGCGGCAACCCTGTCAGCTGAACCAAAACCAAGTGGCCGAAGAGAACCTCCACGTGGTGGCACCGGGAAACGCTGTATCGCATTGGCTTGCCGTAATGCAGTTGGCGAATGCTCGAAGGCTTAATAAGGGCGATCAGACCTGAGTCTGCACGGGGACTCATCTGAAGTGGCTTCGGTTACAAAACCTTACCAGGGGAATACTGGTACCATGGGAACCGTGGTAGCCCCTGGACTCATATACTTCGCGAGAAATCCTGTCGTATATGAGTACAGCTCGGTTGTTTGCGGTTGGCCGCCTAGTGGGAGCTTCATGGGGGTTGTTGGTGATGCTCAAGCGAGAAGAGACATTCCGGCCTCGGCGTGGTGTTACGTTTCAACATGGGTGCCGTACTCCTTAGTTCGGTAGAGATTTAGGTAGGTCTTGCATCCACCAGTATGAATGCTAAGCGCCATGCACTTAGTATAGACTGGTACCGTTGATGCTTGTCTCAGCGGGGCTCTGATTGTTGTCCCAAAATCAATCCGTGTCTTAAGAAGACCGTAGGATTAAGTCTCCACGACAAGTACCCACGTTAACACCCCAGGGACTTAACTGTCAGCGCAACTGAAGTCGAGGAGGCAATAAAACAAATGAAATCGGGGATAGCAACAGGACCTGACGATATTGCATCTGAGCTCTGGAAAGCGAAGAGCTGGGACCCAACACTGTGGCTCAGTGTATTCTTTAATTGGGTTATTCAGGAAAGAAGAACACCATCTGACTGGCAAAGTACCACTGTTCCAATATGGAAAAAGAAAGGTAATCCAGCAGAATGTTCAAATTACCGTCCGATCCGATTACTTTCCCATACCATGAAGGTTTTTGAACACATTCTTGACAACCGTATTCGCGAAATCGTCGAAATAACCATGAATCAAGCCGGATTTGTCAAAAACTGCAGAACTACTGACGCAATACACGCTGCGCGGCTACTCATGGAGAAACATCGTGAGAAGCATCGCCCTCTTTACATCGCCTTTTTAGATCTAGAGAAAGCGTTTGACCGTGTGTCACACGAACTCATTTGGTATGCTTTGCGACAACACTTAGTACCAGAAGAACTCGTGTGCTGGGTTCAATTGCGCTACCACGATCCGAAAAGTAAATTTCAAAATATGGCGGTTGTATCAAAACCGCTTCGTAACTGCAAAAATGATCTCGAGCAACTTGTCCAAAAATGGAATGATCCCCTCATGCAACATGGTCTCAGATTGAATCTAAACAAAACTGAATTTATGACGACCGATTCCCATGAAACAGGCACAATCAATGTCAGCGGCAGTGACGTGCCCAGAGCTGAGCGATTTAAATACTTCGGGTCACCGCTATCAGCCAATCGAGAACTGCGTTATGAAATTGTTTCACGCATTAACGCAGCCTGGATGAAGTGGCGTTCCACAACGGGTGTTCTTTGTGATCGACGTATCAACGAACGTCTCAAATCGAAAATTTACCGCAATGTCGTCCGTCCTGTCGCTGTCTATGGTTCTGAGTGTTGGCCGATTATGAAAGACAATGAACGGCGTCTTGCGGTAATGGAGACGAAGATGTTACGTTGCACTAGTGGCGTGACACGTTTTGATCATATCCGAAATGAGGATATCCACGATCTTTATGGGGTTGCACCGATCGTGGAAAAGTTGCAAGAGAGGCGGATGGTATTGTCAAGCAATTCTTGCTAACGAGAATCCACTTGCCAAGATTGGTCTGAACATCGTCGTCGATGGTAAACGACCAAATGGCAAGCCTAAACAACGGTGGCTTGATACGCTGGATGGGGATTTGAAAGAAAGATGGAAACTATGAAATCCTACACATACAGTGGGTGACATGAATGTAGGTGGAGTTTTTTTCATGGAATATAGTCATGTGTCATCAAATGAAATCTAGGCTTGAAAATATATCCCATTCCGATATCTGTTCAAATAAACTTACTAATAGTATATTAACAGCTTTTAGAAAGTGACTGGAAGCCCCCCTTATTTGATCGTAGGAATCCCAAGTGTCATGGAAATCCGGCTATTAGTGCCAAACTTATAGCAGTTCAAACTGATCAATTTCGGGCTCCCTCGACGATTACCTACCTTGTCATGGTGAGGGAGCTCAGTAAGGAAGATCCTCCAGGAAACGGGAGGTGACACCTGAAGCCGAGCGGTAATCAAAACCCCAAGCCAAGGTGTGACTACCGTGCCGAGGGCTGAATGGTCACAGGGGTTAAGATGTAAACGGTGAACTGTGGGTACCAGGCGAGCCCTAGTTTTAACTAGCCTTGTCTCGGCAAAAAGGGGCTCCGCCGAGATCGACTTACTTTCACCGGAAAAATTGAGGCCATGGCAGCCAACTATGAAAAAACAAAAAAAAACAAAAACATAAACCTATTAAGCAAACACAGTTAAACTTCGATCGTGACGATCCAACCCCGAGTGAAGGGGCAACCCTGAGCTCATCGATGGAGAACCTGAATCTAGACTCAGATTCCCCACTTATTCAAGTGGAAACCAATTCAATTGGGACCCAGTCCTTAATGGACGAGCCGAAGCAGGCCCCTTCTGTCAGTACTCCTGACCCCAGGCTCCAATCGGCCCCACCTGCTGAGGCTAAAGTCTTACCCATGGGTAAGCACCTGTCACCGGACAGCAAACTGCCTTCGGGCAAACCGCCTTCGCGCAAACAGCCTCCGGGCAAACCACCTTCGAGCAAACCGCCTCCGGGCAAACCGCCTTCAGGCAAACCGCCTTCGGACAAACCGCCTCCGGGCAAACCGCCTTCGGGCAAACCACCTCCGAGTAACACACAACCAATGAGCTGTGCCAAGCTTGAGGGGAAAGGAGCGTTCGGAGCACCTGCGGCTAAGGGGAAACCGAAGAGGCAGCGGTCCTCGGACGATCCTAACTCTTCGACACAAAAGGCAGCAAAGAGGGCTCGGCCGACAACGGCTAGGCCTTTATTTGCAGTCAAGGCTATCAAAGCCGATGGATGGGTCCTGTATGACGACTCTAATCCATCCGGCTACGATACTGAGCAGTGCGAACAGCTTAGGAGGAAACTCCTCCTAGCTGTAAGGACTGCGTCAGCGCAAGGCATTAAGCTTTGCTTTGAGTCGGTAGGTGTATACCGTAAAATGTTACGGCTGAACTTTGCCGACGAAGACACGAACGAGTGGCTCAGGCAATACTGCTCCTCGCTTAACGATGTGTGGGAGGGTGCGCGACTAACCTTGAAAAGGGTCTCTGAGCTTCCACCGATCAAAAAGTGCTTTCTCTAGTTTCCAGAAGAAGAGCGAGATGGTGTCGGGGTTCTGGAACAACTTGGTGTACAGAAAAACCTTAACACTTCCACCTGGTGGCTGCTAAGCAGCAAAACAGGAGAGAGAACCAATAGGCCGGGAACTTTTCTCATTATCGGCGTTCCCGAACCTGATGTTAAAAAGGTTCAGAAAAAATCGGGTTGCCGGCTCTACTATCGGCTGGGGACCGTTACGTTACAAGTGTCGATCAGCCTAACGTCCTTTCTGCTAAAAGGACTAGAAAGACTAGTAGATCGGTTCATAAGGAATACACACATTCCTAAATGGCCACTTAACCATAGGCAACACGCCTACCAGAAAGGCAAATCCACGGAGACAGCACTCCATGAACTTATGGCAAAAATTGAAAAGGCGATGTCCGAAAAAGAATACGCCTTAGGCGCATTCATGGACATCGAAGGTGCCTTCAATTATGCCACATTTGCGGCAATTTGTGATGCGGCAAGACAACATGGAATCGAACCGCTGCTAATTAGTTGGATCCTTCACATGCTAGAGTGGAGAAAAATCCACATATCGGTCGGCCAGAAGTCTACTGAAGCAGGATGTCTCAGGGGCTGCCAACAGGGAGGGGTTCTCTCTCCACTGTTATGGCCCTTGGTGATGGATACCCTGCTGTGGCTCCTAGAGGACAAAAAGTCTTCGCGCAAGCATTTGCGGACGACCTAGCCGTAATGATTACCGGCAAGTTTGCGGACACAGTATGTGACCGCATGAATGCAACTCTGCATGTAATCCACAGCTGGTGCCTCCGCAATGGACTCACGGTGAACGCTAGGAAGACTGGACTAGTTATGTTCACTAGGAACGTCAGGTGGGGCAGCTATACGCTACCCATCTTAGCAGGGGCGGAAATCCAGCTGGCACAAACAGTCAAGTACTTAGGAGAACATTTCGACTCCAAGTTAACGTGGAAGCATCATATCCAGGAGCAATATCAGAAATCCTGCAGATTGCTCTGGTGCTGTAGGAATGTGATAGGTAACACCTGGGGACTTTCACCTAAACGGATATATTGGATATACACATCCATAATAAAACCCATTGTATGCATGCATCGTCTGGTGGCCAAGACTGAACTTTGCTAACAACAGCAAGCTGCTAACGCAGATTCAGAGACTTGGTTGCCTAAGTATTACTGGACTCCGGCACTTGAAGCTATCCTAAATCTTGTCATCAGGTGCTGCTGAAACTTGGCCGACTGAACGAAACATTCCTGATGTGGGTACCGAGGCACTCTAACATCGCCTCTTGAGAATGTTCTCAGATTCGCTAAAGCCTGCGAACAACATAGGCGGGAAGCCATTGAATAGGCAACTTACGGGGATAGTACAATGGGCCTAATAATGGCCTGAGTGCTCGGAGCTGCGGCTCCCCCCAGTTAACTAAACTAACTAACTATCAATTTCGGGGGGATCAACTGCACCTGAAGCCATGGAAATAAGAAGCTGATGTGATAATTAACGAGAATAATTGACATTCGAGTGAAATATTAAAACTCCAAATTTTCCCCAGCCCTTTTTAATACTATGTGACAGACAGATAGTGAATCAATTTGAATAAGGTTCTGTTTTACACAAAGCCTTATTAAAATCGATTCAATATCTGTCTATTTGTCTGTCACACCAGATTTACTCGAAAATGGCGTAACCGGTTGTCATAATTATATTTGGTGAAAATATGTGGTCTGTGACTCGCTTTATATATAGCAAGTAGCGCCGTTTTGTACTGAGTTTGAAGGGGATGTCATTTTTTTTCATCCAATATTATCACGTGGGGTATCAAATGAATTGGTTTTTTACTTTTCGAAAATGATATTGTTTCTGATATTGAAGGAGTGGGGAGTGAGAGCTTATAATACGTGCCTCAAAAAGTGAAACAGGTCTCGTGCTCTGAATGTTTCCAACCAAAGATCTGAAAAATATCACTGGGATGCATCTATAGAAAATCTAGACCTCAAAATAAATCCCATTCCGATATCGGTTCAAATAAAGTCAATCATATCATATTTATCCGAAAACCCCCTCCTTCTTCTTTGTGTAAATTTTACACACTTTTGAATTTCAAAGGGATATTTATGTGCTATAACTTCATTAAATAGAGTGCAGTTTTAGCGCAAAGTAAAAATCGTAAACAAAATTTATGTTTCTGGTGTTTATTTCTACGGAAAAAATCATTGGCAGGCTATACAAAAATTGCCTTAATAAGTTCCTTGTGTAATATTTACACAAGGTTTATACAACTCCCTTTAGTAAGGTTATCCATTTGTTAGCGAGCTGCCACAATAGATACTATAGTTTCAATTATTCTACTCTAGGGCTTTATAGTGTTCAAACAACGAGTATTCGCATGTAATGGTGAATGAGGTGAGAAGAAGGAGGACGGTTGTTGTGCCGTTGACGATGATGATGAGGGCCACAATCCCGGCATATGTGAGTTTTTACTGCTGAGAGAATTTTTTGGTAAATTTCTGAAACATTGTAATATAGCATATTGACTTTACGTGAGAAGATATTAGAATAGGTTGGTGTAGGTGTATTTTCAAGCCTAGATTTCGTAAAGATGCACCATTGTGATTTTTTCTTTTGATTACTACACTTTTCAAGGCACACATTTTTGAATCAATTATCAGAAATAAAATCTAGAGCACAAAGCTGTCATATGGAAGGTCGCCGTTCAAATCTCACTGGTGGCAGCGGGCTTTGTATCGTGATTTGATGTCGGATACCAGTCGATTCAGCTGTGAATGAGTATTTGGGTCAGATTAGGGTAAGAATCTCGGACGAGCGCATGCTGACCACATTGCGTCCTACAGGGTAGTGTTATCCTGTAGTGTACCGTTACGGTCTTGAATGAAGTGCTCTAATACACTTCAAGGCCCTGATCCAATTGGATTGTTGCGCCAACGATTATAATTATTATTATTATTAAAATCAATTTTGAAAGTACTAATTGAACTATTTCAATTGATATCCCACATGGCCCATATTCTATGAAAAAAATGTACATCCTCCTTTCACATGTATGGCGAACCCCCCTCAAATTCAACACAAAATGGCGCCATTCGCTATATGCAAAGGGATTCATAGAACACAACTTCTTACCAAAGTTCATGGTAATAAGATCAGCTGTTTGCGAGTTAATCGGGTGTGACATAAAGCCAAACGGACAGACAAACATCGATTTTAATAAGTTGTTGCACACAAAATCTTAAGAAGAAAGCTCATTATCACATTTGTCCATCATGACCCAACTTCAATAATCATGCCACGTGGCGCAATATGAATGTGAAGTTTGTCCGGCGCGAATTATTGAATTATTGTGAAAAAATCAGAGTTGCGCAAAATCATAATCATGATTACGTGATTATGCTTACGAATTTCATGGTAACATGATTGTAATCATAATCAGGCTCTCGCGATTATGATTATAATCATGTAATCATAATCACATAATCATAATCGTGTAATCATAATCATGGAATCATAACCCTATATCCAATTGCAAATCAAATATAAGCGATTTATAAATTCCTGAATAAGTACTGATCATATTTCGGTCTTCTAGAGGAGCTGCGCTGCGTAAAATGTTCTTGCAACATCATGCGAACTAATGACTCCTTAATCCCTAAAAAGAAATTGGTTAGATCCGGCTAAGCTTTGGTCTGAACTGTGGGTAGATTTACGCTAAATATAATTCGTACCCTTGTTGTGTTTTACGAATTATAAAAGGGAGCGTAAAACACCTTCGAGCCGCTCAAAGTCTGCGTGTAGCTCTCGACTGAGACAGTCGCAACAGCAACAACGGTAGTGAAAAGTTTCGGTTTACGTGATCGTGACGAAGTGTGTCCGCAATCGTCTGTGCGAGTGTGTGCAGCAGTGACTGCGATAGAGTGATCAAACTAAAGACAAATAAAAAAAAGGAGAATAGCAAGTGTGAAGAAACTAAGAATCATCAATGAGTGAGACCGACGAAACCGGGTTCACGGAGGTGACCCGGAAAAAGCGCAGGAAGGCGACGGACAACCCGACTGCGAAGCTAAACATGGGAACTCCGACGACGGAATAGAGACCGCGTCGGAAGTTACACTCTCCAGCGACTGCGAGTCCGAATCGCAGACGAGCTCGGACGCGAAGGCCAAGAGCCCCGTATCCGTCGGCGCGATCCGCGACTCAGTAGCTCTGCGCAAGCAGAACAAGCTGCTGCTGAGGCAACTACGGCAAGCTCAAGAAGAGAACCGGCATCTTGTGACCGTCATCTAGTCGCTCGAAGCGACCATCGCCCGAAGCTTCGGGACACCCAACCCCCCTCCGGCACCTACTACACCAACAGCACCTAACAAAGTGATGGGCACCATCGTCCACATCAAGGAAGCAACACCGGCATCACTCGCCTTACCATCCGGGTCTCACCCGGAAGCTTTCCCGACCCTCGGCGAGGCGAAGAAGCGACAGCCCGCCAACGCAATGAAACAGCCACCACCTAAGTCGCAACAACAGCAACATCAACCAAGGCCAGCCACTGCAGCCCCAGGAAAAAAGGTGGTAAGTCGAAAGATTCCTCCACTTGTGGTAGTCGAAAACTCGGCTGGCTTTAAAAACATTAAAGAAAATATATCCCGTGCCCACCCCAACAACTACCTGATAAAGAAATCAGGTAGTTTCCACCAAATCCTCACCAAAACATCGGAGGATTACGCTACCGCCAAGAAGGTCCTCGTGGAGAACAATAAGTTCTTCACGTACACCCTTCCCTCGGATAAGACGACCAGCCTCATCCTACGAGGCCGCGACTCGACGTTCTCCCCTCAGGAGATCGTCGATGAATTGAAAGCTCAGGCAGTCTCAAGTACCCTGCGCGCAAATCCCTTTGCCACTACCTGGGCAAAGAACAACAACGTGAACCTCGACTTATGGTTGGTCACCTTTGATGCGCGAGATGGAAGCCGTACAGCACATGGTTGTTCGCTTCGAACAAATCCATAACAAGCCAGTGCGGCAGTGCAAAAACTGCCAGCGCATCGGACACGCGGCAACCAACTGCCACCTCACCTACAGGTGCGTCAAATGTGACCAACTATACGCCCCTGGCGAATGCACCAAAACAGTGGAAGAGGCACCGAAATGTGTCAATTGCGGAGGCAATGATCACCCCGCCAACTACCGGAAGTGCCCATGGTTCATCCAGATGGTGGCAAGGAGGAACCCACAAAAACGTGTCCCTCCTTCCCGCTTTCTCCCTTCAACTACCTCCCGCCCTCGTGGTCGTCTTATCGCGAACCCAGCCTTCACCTGTCCGTCCGTGTCCTTCGCCGACGCCGCACGAAGTGGAACCTCTCCCCGGACACCCAACAACGTAGTCCAACCAACACCATCTTCAATACAGACTTCCTTGAGTTCGCCAGGAAATCGCAAGAATTCTTGCAAATGTTTAACTCAATGGCCGGTATCTTGGCATCCATTAATGGACGTTAAGATAATTGAGTTGAACATCAACTCAATCATCGGCCGCGCCCGCACACATGAGTTCGAGCTGTTCCTTGGCGAGCACAAACCCGATATAGTTCTCCCATGTGAAACTAGGTTCAACTATAGATACAATCCTTCCTTTCCCAACTTCAACCTCTCCCGGACTGACTGACCTCAGTCCAATCCTCAAGGCCGGGACACCTGTGGCGGAATTGCCGTCCTTATCTCCGACAAATTCCTAGTCACCCAAATCCACCCACCTCCCAACACCTTCAAATCCATCGAAATCTCACTGATCTCCTTCGAATCCCAATCAACCTCGGTCTTCGTTGCCTCTGTATACTGTCCCAACCAATCCCTCGACACCCACGCCTTTCTCCGCATCAAATCCTTCTGTGCGTCCCTACACCGCTCTCCCGGTAAACAATTCTCCCTGATCATAGGTGGAGACCTCAACGCCAGACACCCGTCCTGGTTCGATGCACGGTCGAACCACAACGGGGATCAGCTCCACCTGTTCCTCACAACCTCAAATCCCAACATCAACCTTGATTTCAGTCCGGCACTCCCAACCTACAACAAACCACACTACCATTCCTACCTAGACCACTTCCTGATTAGCAGCAACCTGACTGTCATTCCCAACCCTAACACCTTCCCCTTCCTCGAAACGGTCCCCAGCATGAGCGATCACGATGCCGTAATCCTCAACATAAAACTTCCGGACAGAGTCGTTCGGTCCACCCCACCCTCAGTTCCTGACTTCCAGCGTGCAAACTGGAAACATATCAACCTGGCCCTCGAAACCAAACTCCAACCCCTCCTACTCCCATCCAACCGTACAGATCCAATCGAATCCGCAATGAAACAGCCACCACCTAAGTCGCAACAACAGCAACATCAACCAAGGCCAGCCACTGCAGCCCCAGGAAAAAAGGTGGTAAGTCGAAAGATTCCTCCACTTGTGGTAGTCGAAAACTCGGCTGGCTTTAAAAACATTAAAGAAAATATATCCCGTGCCCACCCCAACAACTACCTGATAAAGAAATCAGGTAGTTTCCACCAAATCCTCACCAAAACATCGGAGGATTACGCTACCGCCAAGAAGGTCCTCGTGGAGAACAATAAGTTCTTCACGTACACCCTTCCCTCGGATAAGACGACCAGCCTCATCCTACGAGGCCGCGACTCGACGTTCTCCCCTCAGGAGATCGTCGATGAATTGAAAGCTCAGGCAGTCTCAAGTACCCTGCGCGCAAATCCCTTTGCCACTACCTGGGCAAAGAACAACAACGTGAACCTCGACTTATGGTTGGTCACCTTTGATGCGCGAGATGGAAGCCGTACAGCACATGGTTGTTCGCTTCGAACAAATCCATAACAAGCCAGTGCGGCAGTGCAAAAACTGCCAGCGCATCGGACACGCGGCAACCAACTGCCACCTCACCTACAGGTGCGTCAAATGTGACCAACTATACGCCCCTGGCGAATGCACCAAAACAGTGGAAGAGGCACCGAAATGTGTCAATTGCGGGGGCAATGATCACCCCGCCAACTACCGGAAGTGCCCATGGTTCATCCAGATGGTGGCAAGGAGGAACCCACAAAAACGTGTCCCTCCTTCCCGCTTTCTCCCTTCAACTACCTCCCGCCCTCGTGGTCGTCTTATCGCGAACCCAGCCTTCACCTGTCCGTCCGTGTCCTTCGCCGACGCCGCACGAAGTGGAACCTCTCCCCGGACACCCAACAACGTAGTCCAACCAACACCATCTTCAATACAGACTTCCTTGAGTTCGCCAGGAAATCGCAAGAATTCTTGCAAATGTTTAACTCAATGGCCGGTATCTTGGCATCCATTAATGGACGTTAAGATAATTGAGTTGAACATCAACTCAATCATCGGCCGCGCCCGCACACATGAGTTCGAGCTGTTCCTTGGCGAGCACAAACCCGATATAGTTCTCCCATGTGAAACTAGGTTCAACTATAGATACAATCCTTCCTTTCCCAACTTCAACCTCTCCCGGACTGACTGACCTCAGTCCAATCCTCAAGGCCGGGACACCTGTGGCGGAATTGCCGTCCTTATCTCCGACAAATTCCTAGTCACCCAAATCCACCCACCTCCCAACACCTTCAAATCCATCGAAATCTCACTGATCTCCTTCGAATCCCAATCAACCTCGGTCTTCGTTGCCTCTGTATACTGTCCCAACCAATCCCTCGACACCCACGCCTTTCTCCGCATCAAATCCTTCTGTGCGTCCCTACACCGCTCTCCCGGTAAACAATTCTCCCTGATCATAGGTGGAGACCTCAACGCCAGACACCCGTCCTGGTTCGATGCACGGTCGAACCACAACGGGGATCAGCTCCACCTGTTCCTCACAACCTCAAATCCCAACATCAACCTTGATTTCAGTCCGGCACTCCCAACCTACAACAAACCACACTACCATTCCTACCTAGACCACTTCCTGATTAGCAGCAACCTGACTGTCATTCCCAACCCTAACACCTTCCCCTTCCTCGAAACGGTCCCCAGCATGAGCGATCACGATGCCGTAATCCTCAACATAAAACTTCCGGACAGAGTCGTTCGGTCCACCCCACCCTCAGTTCCTGACTTCCAGCGTGCAAACTGGAAACATATCAACCTGGCCCTCGAAACCAAACTCCAACCCCTCCTACTCCCATCCAACCGTACAGATCCAATCGAATCCGCAATGAAACAGCCACCACCTAAGTCGCAACAACAGCAACATCAACCAAGGCCAGCCACTGCAGCCCCAGGAAAAAAGGTGGTAAGTCGAAAGATTCCTCCACTTGTGGTAGTCGAAAACTCGGCTGGCTTTAAAAACATTAAAGAAAATATATCCCGTGCCCACCCCAACAACTACCTGATAAAGAAATCAGGTAGTTTCCACCAAATCCTCACCAAAACATCGGAGGATTACGCTACCGCCAAGAAGGTCCTCGTGGAGAACAATAAGTTCTTCACGTACACCCTTCCCTCGGATAAGACGACCAGCCTCATCCTACGAGGCCGCGACTCGACGTTCTCCCCTCAGGAGATCGTCGATGAATTGAAAGCTCAGGCAGTCTCAAGTACCCTGCGCGCAAATCCCTTTGCCACTACCTGGGCAAAGAACAACAACGTGAACCTCGACTTATGGTTGGTCACCTTTGATGCGCGAGATGGAAGCCGTACAGCACATGGTTGTTCGCTTCGAACAAATCCATAACAAGCCAGTGCGGCAGTGCAAAAACTGCCAGCGCATCGGACACGCGGCAACCAACTGCCACCTCACCTACAGGTGCGTCAAATGTGACCAACTATACGCCCCTGGCGAATGCACCAAAACAGTGGAAGAGGCACCGAAATGTGTCAATTGCGGGGGCAATGATCACCCCGCCAACTACCGGAAGTGCCCATGGTTCATCCAGATGGTGGCAAGGAGGAACCCACAAAAACGTGTCCCTCCTTCCCGCTTTCTCCCTTCAACTACCTCCCGCCCTCGTGGTCGTCTTATCGCGAACCCAGCCTTCACCTGTCCGTCCGTGTCCTTCGCCGACGCCGCACGAAGTGGAACCTCTCCCCGGACACCCAACAACGTAGTCCAACCAACACCATCTTCAATACAGACTTCCTTGAGTTCGCCAGGAAATCGCAAGAATTCTTGCAAATGTTTAACTCAATGGCCGGTATCTTGGCATCCATTAATGGACGTTAAGATAATTGAGTTGAACATCAACTCAATCATCGGCCGCGCCCGCACACATGAGTTCGAGCTGTTCCTTGGCGAGCACAAACCCGATATAGTTCTCCCATGTGAAACTAGGTTCAACTATAGATACAATCCTTCCTTTCCCAACTTCAACCTCTCCCGGACTGACTGACCTCAGTCCAATCCTCAAGGCCGGGACACCTGTGGCGGAATTGCCGTCCTTATCTCCGACAAATTCCTAGTCACCCAAATCCACCCACCTCCCAACACCTTCAAATCCATCGAAATCTCACTGATCTCCTTCGAATCCCAATCAACCTCGGTCTTCGTTGCCTCTGTATACTGTCCCAACCAATCCCTCGACACCCACGCCTTTCTCCGCATCAAATCCTTCTGTGCGTCCCTACACCGCTCTCCCGGTAAACAATTCTCCCTGATCATAGGTGGAGACCTCAACGCCAGACACCCGTCCTGGTTCGATGCACGGTCGAACCACAACGGGGATCAGCTCCACCTGTTCCTCACAACCTCAAATCCCAACATCAACCTTGATTTCAGTCCGGCACTCCCAACCTACAACAAACCACACTACCATTCCTACCTAGACCACTTCCTGATTAGCAGCAACCTGACTGTCATTCCCAACCCTAACACCTTCCCCTTCCTCGAAACGGTCCCCAGCATGAGCGATCACGATGCCGTAATCCTCAACATAAAACTTCCGGACAGAGTCGTTCGGTCCACCCCACCCTCAGTTCCTGACTTCCAGCGTGCAAACTGGAAACATATCAACCTGGCCCTCGAAACCAAACTCCAACCCCTCCTACTCCCATCCAACCGTACAGATCCAATCGAATCCGCAATGAAACAGCCACCACCTAAGTCGCAACAACAGCAACATCAACCAAGGCCAGCCACTGCAGCCCCAGGAAAAAAGGTGGTAAGTCGAAAGATTCCTCCACTTGTGGTAGTCGAAAACTCGGCTGGCTTTAAAAACATTAAAGAAAATATATCCCGTGCCCACCCCAACAACTACCTGATAAAGAAATCAGGTAGTTTCCACCAAATCCTCACCAAAACATCGGAGGATTACGCTACCGCCAAGAAGGTCCTCGTGGAGAACAATAAGTTCTTCACGTACACCCTTCCCTCGGATAAGACGACCAGCCTCATCCTACGAGGCCGCGACTCGACGTTCTCCCCTCAGGAGATCGTCGATGAATTGAAAGCTCAGGCAGTCTCAAGTACCCTGCGCGCAAATCCCTTTGCCACTACCTGGGCAAAGAACAACAACGTGAACCTCGACTTATGGTTGGTCACCTTTGATGCGCGAGATGGAAGCCGTACAGCACATGGTTGTTCGCTTCGAACAAATCCATAACAAGCCAGTGCGGCAGTGCAAAAACTGCCAGCGCATCGGACACGCGGCAACCAACTGCCACCTCACCTACAGGTGCGTCAAATGTGACCAACTATACGCCCCTGGCGAATGCACCAAAACAGTGGAAGAGGCACCGAAATGTGTCAATTGCGGGGGCAATGATCACCCCGCCAACTACCGGAAGTGCCCATGGTTCATCCAGATGGTGGCAAGGAGGAACCCACAAAAACGTGTCCCTCCTTCCCGCTTTCTCCCTTCAACTACCTCCCGCCCTCGTGGTCGTCTTATCGCGAACCCAGCCTTCACCTGTCCGTCCGTGTCCTTCGCCGACGCCGCACGAAGTGGAACCTCTCCCCGGACACCCAACAACGTAGTCCAACCAACACCATCTTCAATACAGACTTCCTTGAGTTCGCCAGGAAATCGCAAGAATTCTTGCAAATGTTTAACTCAATGGCCGGTATCTTGGCATCCATTAATGGACGTTAAGATAATTGAGTTGAACATCAACTCAATCATCGGCCGCGCCCGCACACATGAGTTCGAGCTGTTCCTTGGCGAGCACAAACCCGATATAGTTCTCCCATGTGAAACTAGGTTCAACTATAGATACAATCCTTCCTTTCCCAACTTCAACCTCTTCCGGACTGACTGACCTCAGTCCAATCCTCAAGGTCGGGACACCTGTGGCGGAATTGCCGTCCTTATCTCCGACAAATTCCTAGTCACCCAAATCCACCCACCTCCCAACACCTTCAAATCCATCGAAATCTCACTGATCTCCTTCGAATCCCAATCAACCTCGGTCTTCGTTGCCTCTGTATACTGTCCCAACCAATCCCTCGACACCCACGCCTTTCTCCGCATCAAATCCTTCTGTGCGTCCCTACACCGCTCTCCCGGTAAACAATTCTCCCTGATCATAGGTGGAGACCTCAACGCCAGACACCCGTCCTGGTTCGATGCACGGTCGAACCACAACGGGGATCAGCTCCACCTGTTCCTCACAACCTCAAATCCCAACATCAACCTTGATTTCAGTCCGGCACTCCCAACCTACAACAAACCACACTACCATTCCTACCTAGACCACTTCCTGATTAGCAGCAACCTGACTGTCATTCCCAACCCTAACACCTTCCCCTTCCTCGAAACGGTCCCCAGCATGAGCGATCACGATGCCGTAATCCTCAACATAAAACTTCCGGACAGAGTCGTTCGGTCCACCCCACCCTCAGTTCCTGACTTCCAGCGTGCAAACTGGAAACATATCAACCTGGCCCTCGAAACCAAACTCCAACCCCTCCTACTCCCATCCAACCGTACAGATCCAATCGAATCCGCAATGAAACAGCCACCACCTAAGTCGCAACAACAGCAACATCAACCAAGGCCAGCCACTGCAGCCCCAGGAAAAAAGGTGGTAAGTCGAAAGATTCCTCCACTTGTGGTAGTCGAAAACTCGGCTGGCTTTAAAAACATTAAAGAAAATATATCCCGTGCCCACCCCAACAACTACCTGATAAAGAAATCAGGTAGTTTCCACCAAATCCTCACCAAAACATCGGAGGATTACGCTACCGCCAAGAAGGTCCTCGTGGAGAACAATAAGTTCTTCACGTACACCCTTCCCTCGGATAAGACGACCAGCCTCATCCTACGAGGCCGCGACTCGACGTTCTCCCCTCAGGAGATCGTCGATGAATTGAAAGCTCAGGCAGTCTCAAGTACCCTGCGCGCAAATCCCTTTGCCACTACCTGGGCAAAGAACAACAACGTGAACCTCGACTTATGGTTGGTCACCTTTGATGCGCGAGATGGAAGCCGTACAGCACATGGTTGTTCGCTTCGAACAAATCCATAACAAGCCAGTGCGGCAGTGCAAAAACTGCCAGCGCATCGGACACGCGGCAACCAACTGCCACCTCACCTACAGGTGCGTCAAATGTGACCAACTATACGCCCCTGGCGAATGCACCAAAACAGTGGAAGAGGCACCGAAATGTGTCAATTGCGGGGGCAATGATCACCCCGCCAACTACCGGAAGTGCCCATGGTTCATCCAGATGGTGGCAAGGAGGAACCCACAAAAACGTGTCCCTCCTTCCCGCTTTCTCCCTTCAACTACCTCCCGCCCTCGTGGTCGTCTTATCGCGAACCCAGCCTTCACCTGTCCGTCCGTGTCCTTCGCCGACGCCGCACGAAGTGGAACCTCTCCCCGGACACCCAACAACGTAGTCCAACCAACACCATCTTCAATACAGACTTCCTTGAGTTCGCCAGGAAATCGCAAGAATTCTTGCAAATGTTTAACTCAATGGCCGGTATCTTGGCATCCATTAATGGACGTTAAGATAATTGAGTTGAACATCAACTCAATCATCGGCCGCGCCCGCACACATGAGTTCGAGCTGTTCCTTGGCGAGCACAAACCCGATATAGTTCTCCCATGTGAAACTAGGTTCAACTATAGATACAATCCTTCCTTTCCCAACTTCAACCTCTTCCGGACTGACTGACCTCAGTCCAATCCTCAAGGCCGGGACACCTGTGGCGGAATTGCCGTCCTTATCTCCGACAAATTCCTAGTCACCCAAATCCACCCACCTCCCAACACCTTCAAATCCATCGAAATCTCACTGATCTCCTTCGAATCCCAATCAACCTCGGTCTTCGTTGCCTCTGTATACTGTCCCAACCAATCCCTCGACACCCACGCCTTTCTCCGCATCAAATCCTTCTGTGCGTCCCTACACCGCTCTCCCGGTAAACAATTCTCCCTGATCATAGGTGGAGACCTCAACGCCAGACACCCGTCCTGGTTCGATGCACGGTCGAACCACAACGGGGATCAGCTCCACCTGTTCCTCACAACCTCAAATCCCAACATCAACCTTGATTTCAGTCCGGCACTCCCAACCTACAACAAACCACACTACCATTCCTACCTAGACCACTTCCTGATTAGCAGCAACCTGACTGTCATTCCCAACCCTAACACCTTCCCCTTCCTCGAAACGGTCCCCAGCATGAGCGATCACGATGCCGTAATCCTCAACATAAAACTTCCGGACAGAGTCGTTCGGTCCACCCCACCCTCAGTTCCTGACTTCCAGCGTGCAAACTGGAAACATATCAACCTGGCCCTCGAAACCAAACTCCAACCCCTCCTACTCCCATCCAACCGTACAGATCCTAATGAATCCATCGACCTGACAGTTCGTCAATACACCGAAGCAGTTCGGCAAGTATGCGACGAATTGATCCCTTCCCGTCCCTTAAATTACCGCAACCTAATCACCCTTCCCGACGATATCCTATCCGACATCCAATAGATACTCTCCGCAATCCTCTCACCTCCTCACCGAAATCCGCGAACTGGACAAGTCCATTCGCGAACGAATCCTCACCCTATATACTCAATATTTCCACAACCGCCTCTCCAAAACTGAGCTGAACCCTGGTACATACAGGGAACTCAGAAAGACCTGCCCGCGTTTGGGCAAATCAGTCGAATAAAACGTGATCCTTCCCCAAAACATCCCACCCACAGAAAAAGTGAAAGTCCTCGCTGACCACTTCCTGCAATCCCACCACTGCACCTTCCACTTCCGTGAACCAAGTTTCGATAACGAGGTAAACGGAAAGATCTCCCAACTCCTAACCCACCCTTCCTACCTCATTCCCCAACCTACACAAAATCCCTTCACCCATGCCCTTGCCGACCCAAGTCAGCGAGAGAATATCCTCCCCATCCACTTTGTCAGTCCAGACTCCGTCAGGGCGGCCATCGCCGCCTCCAAAAACAAGAAATCGGTTGGGCTTGACAAAATCCCCTCCATCGTCCTTAAGAAATGCGCCCCAAGCATTGCCCCCATTATGTCCTCCATCATCAACCACTGCCTTATCAACGCCCACTTCCCAACAGATTGGAAGAGTGCTCGAATTTTCCTATCCCCAAGAAAAATCAAAACCCTCTAAATCCCGATAGCTACAGGCCTATCTCAATCCTCTCATCCTCCGCCAAGATTTTCGAGCGGGTCATCAAAGTCACTATCGACGAGCACTGTGACTCCAATCATTCAGTCCCACAATTCCAATTCGCCAACCGCCCCAAACACTCAGTCGAGCATGCACTACTCGTGCTCAAATCGGACGTTCTCCTCGGCCTCAACCGGAACGCTCCGGCCATAGCCTGTCTCCTCGACATAAAGAAGGCTTTCGACTCCGCATGGCAATACGGACTCGCATACAAGCTTTCTGAAATCCTCCAGTTCCATCCGCACCTCTGCAAGCTAATTCTTAGCTTTCTCGATGGGCGGAAATCCCAAGTCCATCTCCGTGAACACCTCTCCTCCCCATATTCTAGCCCGGTGGGCATCCCCCAGGGATCAGTCCTCTCCGCTACCCTCTTTTCCCTGTTTACCGCAGACCTCCTAAACCAACTCCACACCCAAATCCAATCCGAATCCTTGAACACGCGGATGATCTCATCCTCTACACCTCCACCAGAAACATCCCTGCCGGTGAAGCCCGCCTGAATTCCTATTTGGACGAGCTCTACCGGTATCTCACCCGCTGGAAACTGTCCCTACATTCACAAAAATGCAAAACCATCGTATTCCGTAGTACCGCTAAGATGACGCCGAAAATGAGGAACGACATTTCAACCCTATCCCTGAAGATCCACAACGACACCATCCCAACCGCCAAAGAAGTCACCTACCTTGGGGTGACAATCAATTCCCGCCCGTCCCACATATCACGAAGACACTGAACCGTGCAACAGGTGCCTTCAAATCCCTCTACCCAATCCTAAAATACACTAGCCCAACACCTCAGAAAGTCAAGCTGTTTTGCTACAAACAGCTTATCCGTCCCCTCCTCGTCTTCGGCTTCATTTTCTGGTCCGACGCTTCCCCCCACCAAATCGAATCCTCCGCCACTGTACTAACATCTAAAAGAACGAAGACCGCTCCAAATACATCTCCAACCAGATCCTCTACGACTCCTCCCAAACGCCCCGCATGGACGCCGTCCTAGCCCGCCATGCCCTCAAATTCCTTGAAAAATCCATGTCACACCCAAATCCACTTATCTCCCAGGCCATGCAGATCGAGATCGTCGAAGAGAATCTTCTACGAACTCATCTGTTCCCCCAAATCCTCTTATCTCTCCAGTCCCGTAACCTCCTTTTCGACCCCGGCGGTAGAGTAATCTTCTACAACGGCATCTAATCCTCATCCCAGTTTTCAAAACCTACCCATCCTTAGCGCCACTCCTAGCTTCCTTTCTCAAACACCTCCCGCATAACCCCCCTCCCAACCCACATCCTAGTTCCTTACCCGCCCGCCCGCTTTTATAAAAAAATTTAATGAGTGGAGGTTTTTTTCGACTTTTCCTCCAGATAAAATTTCATGCATTGTAAAATTTATTCTTTAGTGATAAGTTAGTTTAAGCCATAGTCTGTACCTTAGATTAAGCTATGCTGTTAAGGTAGTACATAAGTTAGGTTAATTTAGAATTATATTGTTATAGGTAGAATAAAAATGTTTGTTTTCGAATAAAATGTTTGTTTTCTTCGAGCCGCTTCGGTCACCCTGCTCCCAGGGCAGAGGTGAAGCAGCGTCTGAGGATTTGCCTCCTTTTCATTTTTGAACTTTGGGTGTTAACCCAAAAAGAGGAGGAGCTACTCTCCTTTGGACCAGTCCGACATTAAATAGATGCGGATTTAGGACTCCTCACTTCCTAGAAAGAAATCCATTTTTCGTGCTAGTTGACACGAAAAAATAATTTCAACTAACAACCAAATCAGTTGTTAGTTCCCCTGCTCATTGCAACCAATCCGCAAATTTGTTTAGTTAAAAGGGTACATAGCCAATAAGTAAGCTGATCTGTAGGGCACAAACGACACGGCTCACGATTTCAGATGATTGCATGATTATGATTGTGGTGATTATGATTACACAATTGCATAATTACAATCATAATCATGCATGTGATTAAAATTACAATAACATAATCATGTAATCATGCCAAGTTGTTGATTGCAATCGTAATCATAATCATGTTACGATTTTGCCCAACTCTGGGAAAAATTTAGTTTTTTCGGGATTTTCTTTCAGTTTCAATTTTCAAAGAGGGATTTTCAAATTAATAAAATAAACACTATTAAGTAATTTTCAATCATTAAATTGCATTTACTTTATTTAATCTTAAAAATTACGACTCGTAAAATACTGCGTGTAAATTTTACATACAAGAAACCTATTCGTTTGTGGAAAGAAAGTGCCGATGAACGTTTAGTCATTCTTGAATTACAGAATTTGCTGCTGTTATAGTAATAACACACATTTTTGCGTAGTTTGAAGGAAATCCGGCTACTATTAACAAAGAACAAAACTTACTATTCCACGAAAATTTATCGCAATCTTGGACGTGTATAACGTCATCATCATATCACGTGAACTCATATGAACGGTGGAGTTGGATATATCAAAAAATATTTTGAGATTTTAGCTGTAAACGTCGAAAAACGTACATAGGAAATTTCTTACACAAAATGAATACAAAACCTTATAACCCGAAGCGTCCAGTTTCTGGTATTTCGACTTATTATATAATAGGTTCGCATCCATAATCTCTCCACATTGTCCGATCTGTAATTGACCCTCAATAAGGGTTTTATTTTATCCGTTAATTTTCTTCGCATTCAAATTAATGTCATTTTCAAAACTCAGATTATATAATAACTACTCATCATCCATTCCTATCTACGTAAAGGCGACCATGTTTTCGTATATTCTTAGGCATTTCCTTAGTTTTTTAATGCATAACGAAGCTGAATGTGTGCATACATCTCACGTAGTCCGTATACTCGTCGATAACCAGTAATCACCTGGTACTGCTGATAAGCTTGAATTGGTAATTTTCTTCGCATTCCCCCAATATTTGGCTACTTCATTTCGGATGCGTATTTAATCTACAGCAAATGGTCTAATGCATTCTGGGGGAATCACATTATTCACAATGAACGTTGGCCCGTCTCTGACGTAGGTCTTCCATCTGCCATAATACTAAATAAAGACCGCTCCAACGATCAAGTCAGAAGGGAGACGTCTTATTAGAAGTTTACACCACCCAGGGCAGTGCTTGAATCATTAAAATATTGTCATTTGATAGTCCATGAGATAACACCATCGCAGCAGAATAAAATATGAAAGTGTTTCAATGTTAACTTGCGTTTGAACTGATCTGACTTGAATATGTGTGGCCAACAAGGAAATATATTTATGTTGTGTTAGAAAATTTCAAACTTCTAACTAACATACTTGGTATGTATGAAGATGCAGCGGACTCTTTTGAAGAGACCACCTATATTACAAATATTTATGGTACATATATACATATTGATACGCATGAGCACTCCGGGGAAAGTGTGTAACCTCGGAGATCAACCGGAACTAAATGGAGTTGATCGAGGAACTAAATTGAGTCGATTGATAAGAATATTATGCAAAATGAGTGAACTTATTCCGAAAGAATTAAAAATAGAAATACATGCTATGCATATGTTAACTATTTGTACAATAATTCGGTATGCTTGGTTAAAATTTTCTTCCTCCTCCTCCTGGAAAAAGTTTTTGGAATTTTCGGTAATAAGCGTACGTGACAGTAATAATTAAAAGTAGACATATTGCAAGTAGTTATTATGACTAAACAGCATTGGACCACTGGAAAAGAGACTAGAAGCGAATATTAGTCTACATTTAATTACTTTTAACCCCTAATCACATCATACTTATGTACATGTATGTATATGCATGTACAGAGAGCAAAATTATAATAGGGACACCGTCGTAAGGAATACACAAGTATTCAGAAAGGGAGAAAAAGGAGTTGTATGCATTTTGGTTTATTTTTACAAGAAGATAACGCACAGGTTGTTGGATACAATGCAAGAAAATAAACGAAACAAGTCGGAATACCGGAAGCTCGCGCTTCGGGTATAAAGGTTTTGTGTTCATCTTATCTAAGAAATTTCAACGCACATTTTTCTATCCGTATACAGCTACAAAACTACGAGACATACGTACATATTACAGCCGTAGATGTTACACTCACCCTAAACAAACAAATTGCCTATTTTCGAATACTGTACACATATAGGCACGTATATAAATTGATCGTACTCATATTTCCGATTTACTTCTTATATCTATCTGAATTAGGCATTACCCGCAAAGTCCATTAGCACGCATATACTATATACCTACATATACACATGTCTCGTTGGAATAATTGATATTCATATATAAATGACTAAAAAACTAAAACAAAATAATCCTTTTCCACCCAATTCATACGAACTTACTTCGTTGTGGTATTGACGAGTTAATATGCCATGATGACGTCATGCAGGTTGAAGAGGGCACGAAATTCACGAAAAATTGTAAAGTTTTACCCCCTATAACTTTGTTAATAATAGTTGGATTTTCTTCAAACTTAACCAAGCTGTGCATTATGTTCTTCGTTATACGCATACTAAATTTTGTACTTCTGGGATGAACATAAGGGGGGTGCCGGGTAAATTTCTAAAATGTGGAAATATACTATTATTAACTTTATTTGTGCAGATCTCGGAACCGGATATATTTTGAGGCCTAGATTTCGTAGAGATGCACTACTGCGATTTTTTTCAGATTTTTCGGTTGGATAGGTTCTGAGAACGAGACCTGTTACACTATTTGATGGTCATATTTTGAGCCCTCACTCCACTATGTTTCACCCAATATCAAATATTGAACCAGTTTCAAAAAGTACTAATTGAGGCCTTTCATTTGATACCCCACATGGCCGCATTTTATGAAAAAAAATTTTGCACCCTCTTTTCACATGTATGGGGAGCCCCCCTTAAACTTAACACAAAATGGTGTCAGTCGCTGCATGTAAAGGGAACGGTAGATCACATACTCCTACCAATTTTCGTGACAATCGGTCCAGCGGTTTCCGAATAAATCGGCTGTGACAGACAGACAGACAGACAGACAGACAGACAGACGGACAGACAGACAGACAGACAGACAGACAGACAGACAGACAGACAGACGGACAGACAGACATCGAATCGATTCTAATAAGGTTTTATGTTTACACAAAACCTTAAAAAGATAAAATAAAGCCCTCACTAAGAGTGAATTACAAAAGAAACTTTATTTTCGTAAATAAAATCGAAACTCAGACGTAACTAAACCAGTCGGCCGTAAAGGTTTTGTGTTCATCTTATGGGATAAAGTACTGCGCACATTTACCGATTCGTATATGACTAACAACTAAACATATTCCTTCATTTTTTTCAAACTACAAAATATACGTAAACAAACAAACATTGCCTATCACCGAATACTATATTTATATTATACATTCACGCATATAAATTGATTGTACACATATTTCCAATTTACTTCGTGCAAAAAAGCATTCAAGTGTTCATATACATTACATATATTGAATACCGTTGGTTTAATGTGCAAATGAATCTATCTGAATTAGGCACTACCCCAAAGCTTCATTAGCATATACATATAAATCCATATATATATCTGCCTCGAGTAATTGATGTTGATATATAAATGATTAAAAACAAAAAAGAAATGTTACCTTGCGACCCCGCTGTTCATATGAGCTCACTTTGTTGTGGTATTGGCGAATTCAAATGTTATGATGACGTCATACACATTTTAAAATGAACCAAATTCACAAAAATGGAAAAGTTTCACCCTCTATGACTTTGTTGTTTGTTGTTGTCCTTCAAACTTCCTAAAGTTATGTCTTATGCTATTCCTTATGGTTATGCGAAATACTGTACTTCTAGCATAAACTTCACGGAGGTTTCTGGCTAAATTTCTAAAATTATAAATATACTATAACTTTATTTGTACAGATATCGGATCGGGATGTATTTTGAGGCCTAGATTTCGTTTAGATACACCATTTTGTTCAAATTTTTCTATTAGATAGGTTGTAAGAACGAGACCTGTTACATCCGCAGACCACACGCTCACACCAACTAACGTGACAATCTGTCCAGGCGTTTCCGAATAAATCTAGTGTGACAGACAGATGAACAGACAGCCATTGACTCGATTTTAATCTTTTCTTCACACAAAATCTTAAAAATCGTGATAATGACACAAAAACTCAAAAAATGACTACTTAATACTTCATTTGATGAGCTTAATATACATCGTTCACTCTTAATGGCATGAATTCGATCAAACGCTGAACAAATATTCTGAATTTTTTGCAATTCTTCGAGGTCGGTATCATACTAGGGTCTCCGTCCTTGCAACTAGCTATCAACGATAGCAACGATTTAGGCAGGAACAACAATCGTCGCCACGGACTTATTTCTTTATAAGGCTCCGATTTCCCGAATTGGATGCATTATTCACGCTCAAGGTCACTACGACACTACCCTTTCTGTGAATGACCTGCATTTTAGGCCAAGCCAATAACCAATTTGGTGACATCAATGGTTAATCTGACTACGCAAGCTATACTGCTGGTCTGAAAATCCTCAACCGGGACCATGTCGTAATCTCTAGGTCATTAAGGCACAGAGCTTCTCTACCGTTCATCTCTGGTGAATGCCGGAATCGGCATCTCACTCAGAAGTAGTTGGAAGTCATCAATGACCCTCTCATAAAAGGACATATTACGCACAAGCGCAGGGCTGACAAAGCTCAGGTTTACAACCGGACTAGAACCGCTTTCGGTAAGGTGTTTGCATTACCTTCTATGGCCAGTACTAAATTTAATTGAACAATGGCCTCTAATAAGCTGTACACTCTTGCATTGGTCCGCTGCTCCCCCTAATCCTGGGCTCATGCATTAAAATCACCCTCGGAACTAGCCCACATACACATATATTCCATTTATTTTCGCGCACTCACTGGCCGATCAACTTATTGTAGGTTTGGTGACTCCACGCTCATATCGCAGCTCCACCGGTCGAATCTGTAACTGTATGGATCGCTTAAGATAGCAATTTACAACGTTGATTCGTAGTTGGTCTGGTTAAGTAAATTTTGATCGACCCTGCAATGATTGGAGTTAGTTTGTATAAACTTAATTTTCTGATGCAGTTATCGCTTTTCTAAATTTCGGTGTACCAACTCCGGCAATATACCCGTCCTTCTTTTCCTTTGCAAAACAGGCTGTTTCTTCAAAGCAGTATAGATTTCTCCTTTCGAAGGATATTGGAAGGAAGTGCTGCAAAGTTATAGTAGTTTAAAGAGGTTCTCTCTCGTATGAATTTACTATACTATGCCATAAGGACATGGCATCAAGAATTGTGTGAACTATCTCATTTGAAATTTTGACATATTGAGTTTTTGCGAAGTAAATAAATATCGTAGAAAGACAGTTCAAAATGTCATTTTTGTTAATTTTCACTTGTTAATTAGTACTTAACCTGTTTACCGAGCGGGACATATAAAAACGTCAAATTCAAGCAATATTGAGCATCGATAGGGCACATGAACAGCGTAACAATCGGTATCCGGTCTAGGCCTGCCTTAATAAGGAACTCCAGACATCCCGGTTTTGCGCCGAGGTCCAACAATTCGATATCCCTAAAAGCTATCTGGCATCCTGAGTTACGCCATCGCTCCATCTCAGGCAGGGTCTGCCATGTCTTCTTTTTTTACCATAGACATTGCCCTTACAGACTTTCCGGGCTGGATCATCCTCATCCATACGGATTAAGTGGCCCATCCACCGTAACCTATTGAGCCGGATTTTGTCCACGACTTGACGGTCATGGTATCGGCCATAGATCTCGCCGTTATGTAGGCTGCGGAATCGTCCCAAAGATGTAGTCTCCTATCCTTATTCTTCCCGAGGTTTGATGTTGTTGGTTGGTTGGTTTTTCGTGCTGACGTTGCCACCATATATTTTGTCTTGCCTTTATTGATGTGTTATCGTTACATGTCTACATGAAAATAAAACAAGGAGGAAATCTGTATCAACTCTAATTTTTGCAATTTGTTCGGATCTAGGATAAAATTAAGGGGAGAGGGTGTGCAATAAATTTTCAAAATATAAAAATAATATTATTAGCTGTATGTGAACAGATATCGTATCGCCATGTGCACAGTGTTTTAGGTTGGGTAGTTTCTGAGAACGGATTCTTGAAGTAATTGACCCTTTTCGGCGACAACCCAGCGCTCTAACCACTTGAGCCAACCGGACACTTTTATAATGATCCTGAGTTGAAAAACCTGCTCGATAATTTGAAAGTGGAAGGTTACAAATGAAGCTGAAATGAAGATTTCCTTTATGGCTGCTAAACTTAAAAGGTGGTCAACGGGTAATTCTAGAGTGAAACGTGGATTGGTACCCATGATGGAGCATAAAGCCTTGGAAACGCCTGTTGAACCACCTGTGTGTGGCGATCGCTCGGAGTTCTTTCTTAATGAAAAACTGCAGACGGAGAAGGATGAAGGCGAGTCTCCCGTGCCTAAAAATGGCACAAATTCGGGAATATTGGAGCGGTAGGTCGAGTATTTTTATGAACTGATCAACAACTAAAATATCGGAGGTCCCGCTAGCTGAAGCTAGAAGCCGGCGGACAAATGCTACCACTACCCAGCATGGAAGAAACAGTTCGTGCAATCCACCGGCTTAAAAACCATACTAGAAATCGCCAGGAGCCCATGGAATTACAGCCGAACGGATTAAATATGGAGGCGAGCAATTACACCAAGTAGTTCATCAACTTATGGTCAAGGTGTAGGACAGCGGATCAATACCTGACGACTGACAACGGACATTATCTGTCTCATACATAAAAAGGGGGATATCACTCAGTGCAGCAATCATAAAGTTATCACGTTGCTGAGTACCATATATAAGATATTCTCAGCTACCTGACTAGACCGAATAGCCCCATATGCCTAGAACATCATTAGCCCATACCAAAGAGGCTTCACTCCAGGCAAATCAGCAATCGGATTTCCTCTCTGCGGCAAGCGATGGAAAAACTGTTGGAATATGGCCATCAGTTGCACCATCTTTCCATCGATTTTAAAGCCGCCTATGACAGCATAGCCAGTCCCGACAAAATTAATAAGACTGACTAGGCTGACTCCGACCAATGTGGCCCAAGAGAAAGTGATTTGCGACACCAATGTAAATGCGATTGGAACCATCGTCTTCAAGTCCATCCAACTATTGGCCTACGCTGAGATATTAATATTAAAAGAAGAACAACTCGAGATATACAATCTACCTTCATCCAGATCAAGCAAGTTGCGCGGTCCCGTAGCCTACATAATGACGAAATCTATGAGTGATACCATGAAATCCGGCTCAATAGGTTGCGGTGGGCGGGTTATTTAGTCCATATGGATGAGGATGATCCAGCCTGAAAAGTCTTTAAGGACAATATCTATGATAAAAAAAGAAGACGAGATAGACTCCGCCTGAGATGGGACGATCGTGTAGGCCAGGACGCCAGACAGATTTCAGGGATATCGAATTGGTGGACCTCGGCCCAAAATCGCTTTCTACAGTCTCTCTTAAGGCTTTGTGTAAAGCAAAACCTTATTAAAATCTGTTTACTGTCTGTCTGGCTGTCTGTTCGCCAGTCATACGCATTTTTCTAAAAGACGGTTGTAGCAATTGACATCAAATTTGGTGAAAAGATGGGAACTGTGAACGCTCACGCATACAGTGAGTTACACCCTTTTACGCTAACTTTAAGGGGGTCCCCATACATGCAAAAGGGGGTGTAAATTTTTTTTTCACCAAAGATAGTAAACGATCTGAGCTAGCACTTTTCGATGCCGGTCATAGCTTTGACCTTTGTTGGAAAGGTGGGGAGTGGGAGGGTCGAAATTGATGATCTCTTTAACGGACTCATTCATTCATTTTTGAAGCGGTTCCAGTTTTATGATCTTGACAATATTTATATCAAAATCGAGAAAAAGACGAAAACAAATTGTAGTTTAATTTTGGGTCTGGTCTTTACTTAAAGTCATCAGCCGGCACGGACAGTTAAGTATTTCATTAATCATTCATACCATTTCTCCCTCAAGTGCGACAGATGAAGTCGCTTTTGCACAAACCTTTTGGCTCTTAGTGAATTTTTTTAACTTTTTGTCAAACATTTGTATTTGTGTGTGTGTTTGAGGTGGAGGAGAGGCTAAGCCTCTGAGCACTCAGACCTTAGTGGTCCATTGTACTCCCCCTTCTAACGCAATATCCCGGTCGTTTATGTGTCGCAGGATTTCCGTTAGTGGATGTGATGCTACCCGCTGCAATTGTAGCACATCAGCACCAAAAAATGTCTGATGCGCCCGTAAGCGGGGGAATCACATAGAAAATATTCCGTGGATTCCGCTTCCTCAATACTGGATGGAAACGTATCATCTTGGATCATTCCTATTCTGAACATATGCCGTGAATTATGGCCAGTCAGAATGCCGACAATACCTCTGCAAGTCTTCCTGCTTTTCGACGGGATAGACTTTGCAGTATGTTTGTTTGCTTCTGACAGGAAGGGTTTGGTGTGTCTAGCAGCATTAAGGCTTCGCCACCTGTCAATATGGGAACCTTGCTCCCAGTTTTTGATAGCAGCATCAGCCAATGCTACCGACACCCCAATTTCTGGTTCCGGTCCGGGCATGGTGAAAGTTGAAGCCTCTTTTGCTATAGCATCTGAGATTTCATTTTCCGGTACGCCGCATTGACCAGGTACCCAGAGTAAATCCACCGTACTGAATCTAGAAACAGAATTCAATCGGTTTCTACATTCCTGACCGTTTTTTGAAGTGATCAAAGTAATACTCAACGCCCTCAATGCAGCTTGACTATCGCAACAGATTGCGAGGCGTCTGCCCTTCAACCGCTCGTCAACCATCCAGTTTGCTGCCCTTAGGATCAAATACACCTCAACCCGAAAGACGGTTGTGCATTGTCCACCACGTCCATTGTTTTCCCATAGATCTAATCGAATTAGTCTACGAGTTGCTTTCATTGCAGTGCACTGAATAAACAACTCCGAGGGCTGCAAATTGAGTAATGCATTCAGAGCTGCGCCGGATGTGGTGCTCTTGGCGCCGGTAATAGCCAGATACACAGTTCTTTGCAGTGTTTACAGCGAAAACTCTTCTGTTTCACCTTAACGCACCACATTACGGATGCATAAGCGAACATCCGCCTCATGATAGAGACATTACTACCTGAGACCTTAGTCCTCATGTCGTGGCAAAGGTTCGCTTACACAACCCATAAGCTGTGAGAGCTCGTTTCATCTTTACCTTCACATGTTTGTTCCAAATAACCTTCTTGTCTAGAATAACTCCCAGATATTTCACTTCTTCGGAGAGTTGAAAAGTTGTACCCTTCATCTCTAGAAGGCAAAGACCATTCAGTTTCCTCCTTTTTGTAAATAATACCATTCTGGTTTTATTTGAATTTACTAAAAGTCCATGCCTGGGACACCAACTGTTAATCAAATCAACGACGCGTTGTGTATTTCTACACCCCATTCCCAGATCTCGACCAACATCCAGCACAGCCACGTCATCCGCAGAGCCTTGAACGTGTATTGGAACTCCACAGAAGTGGCGATAGTACACCTCCTTGAGGGCAGCCTCTCGTCACTTCCGTTGTTAACTAGCGATCAACACCCACTTCAGCACACAACCATCTCTGCGTTAGCACAGCGTAGATCCACTTTATTATAGTTTCGTCAGCAACATGCTCTCTGGCGGCGCCAAAGAACTTTTGGAAGGGCGCACAGTCGCGTACTCACCCTTCAGAGTTGCATCCTCTATCTTTGAAACCTAAAAATGAAGGGCAGACTCACAGGACTTTCCATGTTAGTAATGTGGATTAGAATAGTCATCTTTCCAAGGCTTTGGTATGTAGACTACCTTCACCTTCTGCGAAGAGGAAGGCACGTAGCCCAGTGCAAGACATCCTCGAAAAATATTCCTTAGAAGTTGCTCTAAGTGCTCTACACCCTCCTTTAGTATCGCTGGGTAGATGCCATTCATACCAGGTGCTTTGAAGTTCTCAGAAAGTTCCAACTCCCTTTGCAACACCTTGTTCTCCCGGATGGTGACCTCCCAAGAGAATCTGTATAAACTCAACTCTGGATTTCGTAAAAATACCATCTGGTTTTCTAAGAGAGTCCAACTTGGCCGACTCATCCTTATTAAGGACTCTGCACAACCTGGAAGTCTCCCTTTCAACTTCCAGTTCCTCATAGTATGCTCGAAAAGATATTAGATATTAGATATATATTCACACTGTGAGTTCCGGGAGTTTAGCCAGTCTTTATTGCTTTTGCAAGCATGATTTAGAAGAACATTCGTATAATTGAGTTGTTAATGTTTCTCTTTATAAAATTATAAAAAAAGGTTAATAACCCAAATAAAATAATATCTAGAAAAGTTTAACTAACTAGAGTGGTCCCACATTGATCTGCCATAATACACAAAAGCCTCGGTCGTGCCCAAGCAGTTGTTAGACCACTAGCCTGATCCATTTACTTTGTGCTAACATGACCCGAACCAGAAGTACGTTTTTAATGGTGTTATTTAGAATATTGTGGGTGAGACTTTCTCCAGATGCCAATTTTTGTTATAATTTATTCTAAAGGTATGATGGTTGCGCCCATCAATTGTCAGCATATCGATCTTGTCGCCCCAGGTTCGAATCCCGTTCGTCATTGTTTGTGTTCATCTCTGCGACTTGCACAGCGTTAAGTGTGATGACAACGAAGCTGAAGCACAGCTAAAAACGTTAAGGAGTTCCTACTAATTGTAAGGTTCTGTGTAAGACAAAACCTTATTAAAATCGGTTTACTATCTTTCTGTCCGTCCGTTTGTTTATCTGTTTGTCAGACACACGCATTTCTCTCAGAAACGGTTGGGCCAATGAACTGTGAAGGCCCACGCATACAATGAGCTACATCACTCTACGTCAAACTTAAGTCTATTCATGGAAAGGGGGTGTAAAATGCGTTTTCACCGAATATAGTCACGTGCGGTATCCAATGGAATGTGTCGATTATTTATCTTCAAGTCTCAATTCTGGCATTTAATGCACAAAGGGAGAGAGCGGGGTCTGGTCTGGCCATTTCTGTCAAGGACCCAATCTCAGAACCTACTTAACCGAAAAATTTGAAATAAAATCGCAAAGCAGTCACTACCCGGTGTCTAAGCTCCGAAATACCTTGCATACCGATATTTGTTTACATCTACTACTTTTTCTTCAGCTTTCATTACCGCAAGACGCCGTTCATTATCTTTTATAGTTGGCCAACACTCAGAACCGTAGAGAGTGACAGGACGGGCGACATTGCCGTAAATTGTAGATTTGAGATGTTCGTTGATACATCGATCACAAAGAACACCAGTTGTAGAACGCCACTTCATCCAGGTTGCTTTAATGCGTACAGGAATTTCATAACGCAGTTCTCCATTGGTTAGTAGCGTTGATCCGAGATATGTAAATCGCCCAGTCCTGGGCAGATCACTGCCGCTGACAGTGATTGTGCTTGTTCCATGGGGATAGGTCGTTCAAAATTCAGTTTTGTATAGATTCAATCTGAGACCGTGTTGCATGAGGCGGTCATTCCAGTTTTGGACAAGTTGCTCGATATTAGTTTTAATATAAGATGCTAGGAAAACATGATCTGCATGAACCAGTGTGTAGGGCGCTGGACGTTGGATATCCGTGTGACGGTATCCATAACAAGAACAAAGAGAGGGCGCTTCCTTGATGCACACCAATAGAGACACGAAGTCATTTTGATATACCCCCCACACTTCGTATTTTACTTCTCGGGTCGTGGTAGAGCAATTGTACCCAGAAAAGTAGTGTTAAGAGGACGATGCTTCTCAGGGTTTTTTTCCATGAGTAACTGCGCAGCGTGCATTGGGTCAATACTTCCACAGTTCTTGACAAATCCGGCTTGATTCACGGCTATTTCAACGATTTCGCGGATTTGGTTGCCAAGAGTGCGTTCAAAACCCTTCATGTTATGGGAAAGTAACGGATCGGACGGTACTTTGAACATTCTGCTGGTTTACCTTTCTTTTTCCGTATTGGAACTGTAGTACTCTCCTGCCGGTCAGATGGTGTTCTACCTTCCTGACTAATCCGATTAAAGAATTCATGGAGCCACAGTGTTGGGTCCCAGTGTTTCGCTTTCTTGACCTCAGATGTCAAAATTCAGTTGAAATCTTCTCGAAGTATTCTCGCCATCTATCCGTTGCGGCTGGAAGGTTGATAAGCAAAGTACCGTTCTTGTCACTAACGCAACAGAAGTGTTTGATACTCTGTCTGCGATCGTTTCGGCTTTTGCCAAGTCGATACCGATCTCTCTCGCCATCCTGAGTGTCCAGTTTATCGTAAAGGTTTTTGTAATGGTCCGCTCGGGTGACAGCGACTGCTTTGTTTGCTCCCAGGTTGACATTCTTATAAATTTGCCAATTGGCCAGCGTTTTATCGTCGAGGAGCTTGTGTAGAGGCGTTTCTTTTCACGGACTTTCATTTCGACATCATCATTCCAAAGCCAAGTATCTCGGTTGATGCTCCGCTTACCTGGCTTGGTGACCCCGACGGTTGCAGAGGGTGCTTTGTGGATTGTGTCTTTCATTTGGTTCCACGATTCTTCCACATTCGTAATGGTTGGTACTCGCGTAAGTTAGATCATTTCTTCTTTCTTCCCACGAAATAGCCACCATTTAATGCGTGGCGGGTCAGTGCGTTTCTCACGCTGTTTTACCGGTGGCTTGATTCGCAGGACAGGAATCAACGGTCGATGTTGAGGTGCGATGGTCTCATAGGGAGTGGCGGTGGTAAAATGTCGGCGTCTTATGAGAAAACAGTCGATTTGGATTTTACTGTTCCCACTAGAAAATGTAGGAAGATGAGACAACCGATTTATGAACTATTTATTCATAAGTGCAAGGTTATGGATGCCCACAAAATCCATTATGCGCTCGTCACCCGCATTGCGCGCTCCAAATGTCTTTCCCCCATGGCACCGGTAACCGTCTGCTTTTTCACCCACATGACCATTAAGGTCACTGGAAATGATGATATAGTAATCAGTAGGCACATGGCAAGTCTTTTCATCGACTTTGCCGAAGGCATCTTTCTCGGCATAATGTCGACCTGTCTGTGCGTATGTGGTGAAGAAGTGAATAGTGCGATCAGCTAATATAATGGTGAACTTCATCAGACAGCCATCAAATCGTTCCATTCCTTTAATTCCAGCACGGAAGCCTTCAGAGATGGCAATGCCCACACCGTATTGAGGGCGTGATCTACCAAAATAGAAAAATGTATTGCCATTTTTACTGCGTTCGCTTTCTATGTCGCAGATTTTGGCACCGCCTTTTCCGAAGGGCTCTTGCCAGTTCCTCGGTCTTTCCAGTGAGGGTACCAACACTTGGCGTGCAGACAAGCCTACTTACGTTCTGACCCCTTCCATGTGTCAAGAACCATGGCCCGGCCTGTCGCGTCGACTGATATGGGCGCCTTAGCATTTTTTCAAGACTTATTACTCGATCCAACCATCTTGTTTCTAACGACATTGGTTGCATTTTGTTGATGGGCGATCAGATAGGATAGGTAGCGTAGTGGAATAACTCCAACTATACTTTATTTATCTCTTTCCCTGATCTCAGCATTCTATTTTTGTCTTACTGAAGATAGTACAAAGTACGTTGCCTCAAACCCTCCTCCTTTACCTAGGCTTGCGACCAGCATGCTATGTTAATATAATAGTATGGCGGTGTTTGATATCTGTTTAAATAAAGTTAATAATATTATATTATTATAATTTTTAGTAATTGACTGCATCACGAAAATTTTGCAGCAATATAGACTACAGTGTAGAGCATTATAGGCCAAATTTGCCGTTTCAGTGTAAATTCTAACACTTTCAACATCAGTCCCTGAAGTAAATATTCTGACACAATACATTGGGTGGTAGGTGCTAATGGGACAAATGTCCACTCAAATGTTTTTATATAAGAAATATGCAAAACCTTTAATACCTTAAACGTCCGGCTTCTCGTTTCTGGTTTTAGTTTAACATTAAAATTGGCGCTAGCTGACATGATCACCAGGGCCTGCTGTAACCAAAGTGTGAACAAATTAACCAGAGCCTAGGTAAATCTTTCTGGACCGACCCATGATAGATAATAGGCTCATCTGGTCAAATTCTGGTTAAATTCTGCTCTAAAATTCCAGCTCAGAAGCTACTACCCATATTACATTATGATAAAAAGCCAAATGTGAGGAGATTTGGTTTTTTTCCATATTTTCTCATATTTATCATCATTAATGGCGCAACAACCGATATCCGGTCTAGGTCTTTTCTCAAATGACACAGTGAATTGGATCCAACGGTCCTCAATAGTTTTTAATTGTTGCGTTAGGAAATTTGTTTAATATCGTTGGCCTTCATTTCGCAAATGAGCTCCGCCTACTTTAATCACTGTAAAGAAATATAAAAAATCCATTTCATCAAACGTGCGAGCAATTTTTCCCTCGTCCTTACCCTGATTACTCACCACACTACGAGTACTAAGTCTGCAATAAATATAATTCTTATGATATGCACACCAAGATATCGCCGTATCGTTTTCCGTGTACGTGAGCGAAAATGCATCTGTGCTAAAATGCTTACCATTATTTCTTTTCCTTTCTTTTCTTTAAGTTAAGTTAAGTTATCGAATTCGAAATATTCAGCTGCATATCACCGTGTAATTAATGAGGGAATAAATGATAGGGAAACCATTTCTTTTGAAAACTCGATTGCATAATTCAGTCTTCTATTTTGCTATTGACGGTGTGAAGAAAGGTTGTCACGTCTGCCCAGTCTTCCATCAGACCTTTAGTTGACTTTCTCGACTCCGACGTGATTTTCTCGGGTTTTGTCGTATTTATATAGAATAATAGAATTGTCTTCAAAGCGTATGCTGAATGGATGGCATGCTCACACGATATTTTCCTTTTTCTGATCGAATGATGCAGCTCCGCCATATCCTTACGTAACTAAAGAGTCTGAACGTGTACCGGAAATTCCGAACCGGTCATTTTGCGTAGAATGAATAGAACAACAAATCAATTTCATTCATTCCAATTAGCTTTGCTCACATGTGAAATCAAATTAAAGATATTCCGATAGAAATCCCCAGTGGGTAAGCGTTGCGAAAAAATTCATTAAAATTCAAATCGGATGCACTAAGCTAACATAAACGATTATTTGTTTCCATTCTGTCGGGATTTAGATGCTTCCAATCAAATACAAAATTGGATGTGACTAAGTCGTGCTACCTGTGAAATGGTTATTATTCGATTGGGATGGAAGCAATTATTCATATTGCATATTCCTGAGCAAATTGCAGCCCTGAAGACTTTTTTCATTGGTTTTTGGCCGAAAATACACTATAAAGCATATAGAATAGCATATATGTACATAGATAAGAAAGTACAAAGAGGATAAAGATAAGAAGGTAAAGAAAGGACAATTGTGTAAATATAGAAAATGAGCAAGGAAGTAACAAAAACATTTTTATCTTGTCAAATTCTACCTAATCAATGACATAAAATTAAATTGTACAAAACTGAGGATAGAATTAGCTTACCTGTACCGTATAGGCAGTTTTTTTTAGTGGAAGTGGGCTTAAATCCCATTTGTCTCAGGGTCCTTAGGAGCCAGGGTGCTTTTTTTTTATTTTACTCTCATTTTGCTCAGCGGTAGTATATCTGCCTGTATTTTCAGGGAAGCAAACCGAAAATGAAAATGATAACCTGTTCACATCATAGTTTGGAGGATTACAATTCTGGAATGTCTTGGTTTAAAAATCCAAATTTTCAAATATTGTTTTTCAAAAGTTTCGCCATCGTGGCAGCTAAATTGAAATCTTTCTTTTAGTTTTAAAATAAAAAAGTCACTTAAAAAAGCTGATATTTCTCAAAGATTCAACTCTTTTTTTCTGATTTTATTAGAGTTTTTATATAGTAGTATCTTTTCAAGAATATTCTGTAAAATTTTGATGCAAAATAGCCGGTGACAGAGCTTTTCCCAGAGCGCCTTTGGAAATAGACGATATTACCGTATTCACTCTATCTCAGCTGAAAATTATTTGACAGAAAAAACCATTCGAATTTAGTCAAAGTATAAACGAATCTTTCCCCTAACAAACTCACGTCGAAAACGTGTGGTTTGTAAACCCGTTTACATACAACGCGTGGCATTATTTTGCACTAGGTTTAAGGGGGGTGAAATTTTTTTTACAGTATATGGACTTGTGGGGTATCAAATGAAAAGGCTTAATTAGTACTTTCTCCACTTAATTATATTTTACACACCAGGAGAAACATAGGGAAACGAAGGGCACAAAATGAATGCCCCAAAATGTATAACAGGTCTTGTTATCAAAATGTATCAAACCGAAATATCTAAAAAACAAGTCGGGAAACCGGTAGCTGGGCGCTCCAGGTATGAAAGATTTTGTTTGCTTCTTCTATGAGTATATTTGAGTGAAGAACTATCCCATTTGTACGTAGCCCGTTATGTACATGCATTTAGCATGTTTAGGAGCAGAGACCCAGAATAACAATGAGTCGTTAAATGCATTGATCTGGACTTTCGCTCCTAAACACCTTCATTCTGGGGCCAAGGTCGTAGAAATAGTCATTTTTCTGGCTGTAATTATTTCCAATGAAAGATTTAATGGCATTCTCAAAATCCTAGTGACAATGGGATGTCAAGCTGGTCATATATGTCATGTCAGGTGTATGTCGCCCGCCGTAATGAAGCGCGAATTTGGCGGACCGAACGACGATCGACTGACCTCGCTAAAAGAGCCAGAATTGAAACCAGAGAGCAACAATCGGCCTTACAAGACTTTTTTGAAGAAACGGAGGGTGCTCTCTATGAACCTGGCATAGCAGATTAATGGTGAGTGAAAATTTTACTATTGATAATCACATTTAAATTTTCAAATGCGTTTTTCTCGAAACTGCATCTTGAAAATCGGCTGCCACCATAGCTCAAAATCTATCCAACCAAATTCTTTGAAATTTTCACGACTTCGGACGGGTCGTTTTTTTTATTCATAAAAAAGGCCGTAAAAAACACCAAAATCCAAAAAATTAAGTTTAAAAGCTCACCAAAAATTTACCTTTTAATATTTTCCAATTATCGTAGTTTGCGGACCGTGGAATATTGTCCACATTAAAATGCCGTTTAGTTTTCTTTCCTCAGATGAACACAGCGCCCTCCAGCGTGGCAGCAGAAAAACACCCTTTTTTAGAGATGGGTGCATAAATTGACACGTATTCCGAAAACTAGCTACTATATCAAACTGAAAAATTTATCACATATGCTAGAGATATCAATAAACATATGGTGAAAAAATCACGTTTTATCTTTATCCAGTCCTCCAAAATAATTTTTCAAAAAAAGGCAAAAAAACGGCCCCCACACGGGATGACCGCGGGAGCGTTTAAATCTGAGCCTTGTTGCATTCTAGCTCACACTGTATATGACCTTTTTTGTTATCCTGTTATATTGCTTCCCGAGATAGTGTTGTATCCGATGCGGGGGGGGGGACAAAATGGCAAACGATTTTGTAGTAAAACGTTTCATGTGGAAAATATCGCGGGAACACAATTAGGTAGAAATATTTAACCTGCATTAGCTAGCAATTTTGTCGTTCTGCATTTTATGTTGAAAGCAAAGAGTTTCGGCGCCAGCACTGATGAATAACGGTATTTATTTGCCTCATTAAATCTTCGCAATAACATTTCCTCTATGCAGCTCCTTGCAAATTAAGCTATTCTAATAGTTCGAGAAGGCATTTGAGATGCATCGCCTAAGACACTTAGCACATCTTGGGATTTGTAGCAATGCGGAAAAAATAATGAACAGAATTACTTTCTCCGGGATCCCATGCCTTTGTTAGGAAATGCTAAAGAGTTTCTTCTGTGGGTTGCTTCTTTTCGGAAGATTTTGATGCCAGGGAGCATACCCACGCCTTCGAAGTCAAGAAGCGTGTTGGTTCGCTTCACAACAGAATTAGCACGTATGTTATATTTGATTGCCAACCTCTGCCTCGCGGAATTAGTCAGTAATCATGAAAATAAACCATAAAAAACCAAAGGACACTCAATGAATCTCCTTGGAAAATGCATCTTCCCATACGGATGAGTTGTCGTACTCACAAAGTGATATGCTACCCTTCTATAACTGTTGTCAAAAACTCCACCAGTTACTCTGTTGTCCTATTACCGAGTTGATATTGAACTGATCTTTACAAAACGTCGATCCAATTCGGCAGTTCAACAAATTATTTAAATTATCTTAAAACTATGATAAAAAGAACTACCTTAATGCCTTCCGTTCTCCTTACCGTGACTATGGTGGCCGCTTTTAGCCGAATTTAAATTTCAGTCAGAACCTCAGCCCATAGTTCGATGACAATCATCGTCAACGGCGCAACAACTGGCGTCCGGCCTTAACCCGTCGCAGTAAGGAACTTCATACATCCCGGTTTTTCGCCGAGGTCCCCAATTTCGATATCCCTAAAAATTGTCTAACATCCTGACCTACGCCATCATTCCATATGAGACAGAGTCTGCCTTGCCTTTTATTTTTGTTATAGATACTATATTATCCCTATTGTCTCTCCGCCCGCCGCAACATATTGGCTCTGATTTTATCCATAACTAGACAGGCATGATATCGCTCATATATTTCGTCGTTGTATAGGCCATGGAATCGTCCAACTTCATGTAGGGTGTCCAAAATTCTCCTAAGGATTCTGCTGTCGAACGCAACTAAGAGTTCACAATTTTTCTTTCTTAGTACACAAGTCTCTGAGGAATATATGAGAACCTGCAAGAACACTGCCTTTTCGAGTGGAAGATAATAATAATTTTTGTAAATTGAAATAGGCTCTGTCGGCTGCCAACAACCGTGCGCGAATTTCATCGCCGTAGCTGGAGTCGGTTGTAACTTTCGACCCTAGTTAGGAGAAATTATCAACGGTCCAAAGAGTTGTAGTCTTTTATCTTCTATCTGAGTTGCCAGTGACATTTGAAGCTGCCGCTGCTTCTTGCATCTTGGGCAACATAATTTCGTCTGGCCTTCATTAATGTGCGCCCAAGATCTCGCCCTTTAGTGTGATAATGGTATTCAGTTGCAGTAAATTTACACGGTAAAGTCAATTTTGAGGTACTGCAACTTTGTTACTAATAGTATGATTTCCATCAAACTTGGGGATAATGTGCTTTATATTATATTTTATACTACTACCAACTTTATAACTCTGGGATAAACTTAAGGAGGGTTTCGGTTGAGTAGTTTCTGAGAATGGGTCCGTTAAAAAAATCAACACTTTCCACCCCTCCCACTCCCCGCCTTTCTAACAAATCTCAAAACTAAGACCGCCATCGAAAAGTATTAATTGAGACCTTTCATTTGATATCCCACATGACTATATTCGGTGACAAAAATTTTTACACCCTTCTTTACATGATCCCGCCTAAATCTCAACGTAGGAGGATATCACTCACTGCATGTCTGGGGGCTCACAGTTTCCACCTTTTCATCAAATTTTAGTGCCAATCGGTATAGCCGTTTCTGAGAAAAGTGCTTGTAATAGACAGACAGACAGACAGACAGACAGAAAGTGCGTTCAATTCCACAAGTTCGGAGTGGATAAAAAGCTCACTGGCTAAAATGGGTGTTCCTAGTTATTTGACTAAGTTCCTCGACAGTTACCTTTCGGAGAGGACACTTTGGTTCGACACGGATGAGGGATCCAAGCAGTACACCGTCACCGTCTTGTCTTGATTACCAATCGTAGGAAGAGGAATACGGTTAATATTCGTGGTGGTGGTCACGTCATCACTTCGAAAACGGTTATCCTAGGAATGATGGTTGACGCTAAAATCAATTTCATGGGGCATCTGCTTGTGAGAAAGCGGCAAATATCAGCGTATCATTAGCGCGGATGATTCCTAACATTGGAGGCCCAAGATACGGTCGCAGATTACTTGTGGCCGAAGTGGTTCGCTCCACACTATTATACGCGGCACCAGTTTGGGAGGAAGCACTAGCGTGTAAGAGGAATCGTAGGAGGGTAAATATGACTTACCGCTTAGTGGCACTAAGGGTGTGCAGCGCCTTAAGAACAATATCAGGCGAGGCAGCGTGTGTTATTGCGGGAATGATCCCGATAGACATTCTGGCAAGTGAGACACACTGCCTGTACGAGACAAGGAAAATGAATCCTCCTGAAAAGGATGCAGAACACCGGAAGACGGCAAGGCGAGAGTCGCTGGGGAAGTCGCAGAAACGGTGGGACGACTCGCAGAGGCGTCGCTGGACCCACTCTTTGATTCCCCGTATTGAGGAGTGGATCCAGCGATGACACGGCGATATTAACTACCATCTGACGCAATTTCTGTCAGGACATGGTGGTTACAGGAAGTACCTGCACCAATTCAGGCTGGATGATTCTCCCTTGTGTCCTGAATGTGGTTGCACACCTGTGGACCCGGAGCATGTTACGTTCCACTGTCCACGATTTTTCTCAGAAAGGAGGAGTCTAGAAGACTCCCTGAAAACCAATCTAAGCCCACAGAACATCGTCGGGGAAATATTGAAGTCGGAGGGAAATTGGTGTGCGGTGAACTCCGCAATCAAAAGAATACAGGAGGAACTTGGAAAGGCGAAGCGCGAAAGGAGGACGCGAAGAACGGAAGGCTTGGTCGCTTAAAGCGCAGTCCACTGCGCGAAGTACTGCTTTGCGGCGGTCCCGCGGTGACGACAGACATTGCATTTGCAAACAAAACCTTAAAAATCACAATGGTGCATCCATACGAAATTTAGGCCTTGGAATACATCCCACTCCAAATTTACCAGAAAACCCACCCTTAAATGCATCCTAGAGGTACAAAAGTACGGTTATAAATAATAACATAATGTATAATTTTGGAAAGTTTGACAAAAATCAACTATTATTCATAAAGTTCTAGAAAGTTTAAATTGTGCATATCGCGTGTATTTATCGCACTCTAAGACGTATATAAACTATAAACTCAAATGAACAGCGGAGTTGGAGTTTTGGAATACATCCGTATTTCGAGGAATATTTTGAATTGGAGGTACACGCGAATGGGAAAATGTGAATAGCAAATTTCTGAGACAAGATGAACACAAAACTTTAATACTTGAAGCGTCCAACTTCTCGTCCTAAACAAACGTATATGGTCGCAATTGATAAAAAACATCATGGATGTAAATACATACATATGCCTGCCTCGAGCAATTGATACCGATATAAACACTACTAAAAAAAGCTAACAAGGACAAACTAAGATATTCCTTTGGGACCAGCCACTCATGTGAGTTCACTTTATTAGATGATGCGTCATACACGTATTTTGTATTTTGGCGCCTATATTTTATTTAAATGCAAAATTGCGATTTTTCAGTTTTTTTCGGTTGGATATGTTCTGATTTCTCTACATTGCATTTCTGGATCTAGAGAAGACGTTTGACCGAGTCCCACTCGAACTCTTTTGGTATGATCTGTGGCAGCATCTAATGCCAAAAGAACGCGTGCGTTGGGTTAAATTACTCTACTATGACCCAAAAAGTAAAGTTCAAAGTGTGGCGGCCATATCAAAGCCCCTTCTTATCTCTGATGGTATTCGTCAAGGAACCGCCCTTTCAACACTCCTCTTTTTTATTATTATTATATTCAGCGCCCTAAACGCTACTCTATGAAGATGATATAGGTCCTTCTCCGTCTCATAACAAAGCAGATCTTGAGAACTTTGTTTAAAAATTGAATGATCGCCTCAGGGAACACCGTCTGAGACCCAATCTGGACAAAATGGAATTTTTGACAACTGATCCGCATGAAACAGGCACTCTCACTGTCAGTGACAGTGACCTGTCTAGAATTGAGCTATTTAAATATCTCGGATGAATGCTATCAGCCAATGGTGAACGGCGTTGTGAAATTGCTTCAGACAGTGGTCTAACCTGGAAGAAATGGCCTTCTACACATATACACGTTCCTTGTGTTAGAAGTATCAACGGACGAAATTAAGGCTGAAAACAGTGGAGAGGCAAGTTAGCACCAATTGTCTTCATCATTACCTTCTTTTTAATCTCCTAAATATCATTCCGATACTTACTTGTTTTAAAATATTTATTTGATTTGCGGACTTTGTTTGTTTGTTGCTGGAATAACATGGTCTTTGTATCTAATAAATTTCGAAGATAGGTGTTAAGGTAGAGGAAATGGTTTCTGTTTTAAATTGGCTCAGAACTGAAGTTGAGATGGTCGCAAATGATCCTATTGACATTTACTGAACATTTTAAGGAGTTCCTGTGTGTTCTCTAGAGAGGGTTGAGTTCTGGAGGTGATAAAAGTTAGAAGAGTTTGGAGTTTCAAATATTGATCGAGTTCAGTGCAATGAATGAGTAAATGGCGTTTGATTGTGGTGGAGCGAACAACCTGATATTGACCAGAGCTTGGCCAGAGCTGAAAATATTTTTTTTTGTGAATTCTGGGGTCAAAAATCCGCAACAACTTGATGCCGAACCGGACCAAATAGGGAGCAACTTACTCCCTCTTTTTTGGTGCACGGACCTCCCGTTTAGGGCTTAGCACCCAAACTAAGGGGTCCGTGGACCAAAAAAAGAGGCAGTAAGTTAATCCCCATTTGATCCGGTCCAGCATCAAGTTGACGCGGACCTAGGACCCCAAAATTCTCAAAAAAAGCGAAAATTGGTTTTCAGTGTCAGTGCACGTTAGGGAGTGCAGGATGGAGGAAGTCAAGAGAGACATTTTATTATTTCAGTTAATAATTAAGCCAAGAGAGATATTTTAGTTAATAATAGTTAGTTAATAGTTGATAATGAAGCTACTGTTTTAGAATAGTCTCCAGGAGGTAGGAATTCGTTTGTTCCAGAAAGAAATACCATAAATTTTCGGGAATATTATCCATGATAAGTTCAGTTACGATGAAAGTATGGCTGTTGGAACATCTTGGCACCAGCACAACCACCAAGGCTGTCAACGGGCCAAACTCCCCTGATAGGTTTGCCAGTCGTGAACACCGATCGCGTGAGATAATATTTTGACGGCACGTGTTGGAACTAACCCACATTCTAGCAGTTCGTCGAGATTAGAGCTGGGGTTCTTGATTCAATAATATGATCTTCCTGTCAGAACATAAATTTTTTCACGTGCCTTGACTCAAATGACAAACACCTAAACCCAGCCGGGGTAATGCAATTTTTTTCGTAGAATACGGTCGTGTGGGGTGTCAAATGAAAGGGCTCAGTTTGTATTTCCTGAAACTAACGATATTTTTGACACTGGGTGAAACATAGGCAATAGGCCTCGTTCTTAGAACATATCCAACCGAAAAATCTGAAAAAAAAATCATAATGATGCATTTATATAGAATCTAGTCCTCAAAATACATCCCATTCTGATATCTTCCTAAATAAACCTAATAATAGTGTATTATCGGATTTTAGAAATTTACATGAAAACCCTCCTTAAGTTTATACTAGCTACTAACGGACAAATGCTACTGATGTCATGATTATATAAAGTGAACTCCTATGGACGCCAGAGTTGCAGTTTCAAGGTACATATGTATGTATATCAAGAAATATTTTGAATTGCAGTTGTATACGAACGGGAGAGTGTGAATAGAAAATTTTTCACATAAGATGAGCACAAATCCTTTACACCCGAAGCGTCCAGCTTCCGGCATTCCGACTGGTTTTATATTTTAACTTTCGCTAATATGACATCGCATTTTAGTACCTTTCTTCTCTTTTGTGTATGTGCTAAACGATTTTTTTTCCAAACAATTTTCCTTTTTAGTACTTTTTTTAGAACAAGTAAACATATTTTGCTTTTATATCAAAGTTTGGAAAAGAAAAATAAAAGAAATTTTTCGTTCATTAATACCTTACTCATCGTCTTTCACATGCGTAATAGTTTCACACCTCCTTATATCCTTTTAAGTTACGTTTATGTCGTTGTTCCAAATTTAAGTTTGAAGGCTGAAGCTGAATATCTTTAAGTTATTCGAGTTCCACTAAATAGGAAAACCTTATTTAAAACTTTGTCATACTTTAGGTGTAAATTTAAGACGATTTGAGCATTATAAGCGTAAATTTCGAGTGTATTCACTTATTGTCATTATTAATTTTCAAAAAATGTGGAAAGGTACGCGGAATAGAGGAAAAGGTAGACTCTTGGATTGTAGATGTTTTAAACTTTGCGAAAACTGGCGGCGGCCTGGGTATTTAAGATATTTGAGAGTTTAGAAGCTTTGCATAGTAGTAGCATGAGTTTGATTTGAAAATATACCACGTTTGGAGAAACACTAAAAAATTAGTTACCATTTGAAGACAGTCCCTTGTTTGAGTTTCTTTAGATGGTTACCGAGCAGATTTGCTTTGAGCAAAGATCCCTGGTTGCCGTGAGCCTTTCGAACTTTTACCAAGTCGCGCTCAGTACAATTATGCTGAAAATTAGTAATGCTTCGTATATTCGATGCTTCCCAAAATGATTCACATAAATATTATACTTTTTAAAAAATTCAAACAAGTCGGGAAACCGGAAGCTGGACGCTTTAGGTATGAAAGGTTTGTGTATTTCTTTTATAAAGACATTTAAGTGTGCTTTTGTACCATAAGTACTAATATATGAATAAATTATGTGGGAATATCCACTCTCGGGCGATATTAGTATCCAAAGTTCTGAATGTGCAAAGAAGCGACCTATTATAACTTTTTTAGTAATAGTGCGATTTCCACCAAACTTGGTAAGATCACGCTCTATGTTATAATCTATATTGTTGCATTGCTCGTGGTACTAGCGAATTTAAGGGGGATTTTGCATTATTCGAAATTATAGTAATGTACTATTATTAACTTTATTTGTGCAGATATCGATATGTCAGATAGGCTAAGCACCATATAGTGGCAATCTCTTGATTTTTTCAGATTTTTGGGTTGGGTAGTTTCTGAGAATGGGTCCGCTAAAGAAATGATCACTTTCGACCCCCTATACTCTACCCCCACCTTTCCAACAAATGTCAAACCTAGACCCGGTTTCGGAAAGTACTAACCGAGGCCTTTGATTGGATACCCCACACAATTTACACCTCGGTTTTACATGTACGGGGAATCTTCTTAAATAGAACGTAGAATCATGCAACTCACTATATGCGTGAGCGTTCACAGTTCCCACCTTTCCATCGAATTTGGTGTCACTAGCTATAACCGTCTCCGAGAAAAATGCATGATACAGACAGACTACAACGTCAAAAAAATTGCCCAAAAAACTGATCACGAGTACAATAGCTAACCTTCTGTTCGCTAGGAAAAAAACTCTCCCCAGAACTCCGACGTTTTACCCCCACTCCGAACTACGAAAACAGCTCTGGTTCGGCGATTGCTCGTGTCCCCTGAACGTGAACTGTTAAAACAGCGGTAAAGCGAGGTAGATTTGTCACAAAATAAAAATTCCACTTCCGCAACCGAAGTTCGACGACTCAAACCCGAAGTATCAAATTAGAATTTTCAAACTCCGAATGCAAGCCAAGAAAATCGCCGATGGAGCAATTCGAGGAAAATATTATTGAGTGCGAGCATCTCGGGAAGTTCTGAATGGACCTTAAGCGTATTTCAGGAAACCGTCAAAAGTAGCGCATGGGCGTGATTGCGCGCTTTATGGAATATATGTATTTCATCTATGGAGTCTTAGGGTGCAGTACACTTATATGAAAAGAAAAATTTGATCTACTATAACTCTGTTAATGTGCTGGGATTCAAATTACATTTTCGAACCACGGGAATTTTGTAGCTCTACGATAAACTTAAGGGGATTTTCCTGGAAATTTCTAAAATGTAATAATATACCATTATTGGGTTTATTTGAGCAGACATATGCATGGGATGTATTTTGTAGCCTAGATTGTATACAGATTCATCATTGCGATTTTTCTGGATGGACAAGTTCATAGAACGAGAACTGTTTCACTTTTGTGACATACATTTTGCCCTTACTGCCCTGATGTTGAAATTCGAATCAGTTCAGCACTTTCATTTGAAACGCGACATGCATGTCGCATGTATTCTTTCGAATGGGGAATCCTGCTGCTATTAAATTCATAGAAAATAGGGTTCCTTGCTATATGTAAAAAGATTTATAGACCATACCTTCTCACCAGATATTGAATCGATTTTAATAATGTTTTTTGTTACATAAAAAAGAGAAATAGTTAAGGGAACTATGCTTGGCAAAGCTACCAGAAATGGAACGATAGATGGTGCTGCCCCACAAACCAAATCATTCGCAGGGTTATTTCAACCGGCAGAGCCTTAGGACTATAGTGGGGATTTGAGGAATCTATGGTTAACTACAAATTCTGTAAGGAGAGCAATCCACGCATATTATGGGACACTTGTGCAAATTAGGAAACATACCGAGAAAAATACCCAATATAAAATATAAGACTGAAGCACCTAGAAATAGGGAACATTCTAAAATGTTTGTCGGTTATAGGACTGATCGATGTACATAATATGTAGGTACACTTTAACCATCAAGAAGGCACAACAGTTCTTTCCCTTGATACTGTTACCAACATTATTATTATCCATCCATCCAAGTAACCATAGCGGTTCACACTATTTCTCTTGATTCAATTCTTTTCGCCAGACAACATTCGAATTCCTGTTAGAGTACAGTTCCGCTCATTAAAGCTTTTCCTCTATTCTTTAGTCTTTCAGGACACCTTGATCAGTGAAACCTGGTTTTAATTTAATGTGAAAAAGAATCGCATTTTATGACATTGGTTATCTTACTGTTCACCCTCTCCACAACGTACTCCCGCCAATAAACTTTTGTTTGAATAGGATTGGATGCGACCCTCCTTGACAACAGATCCCCATTTTAAAAGACATCAAATTACTAGAAGAACTCACGACTTTTTTATTTTTCTAATTGAAACTATACAATCAAAGGGAAACATCTCCTAATTCCCGCAATAGTTCAATATTGCAACTTTTACGACACCAATAAAAGAGGATTTTGCGGAAAAATCTTGCGATGCGCTTCAATTACATCTAAGCTAGCTTATCTCCTAACTCCTGGAAGGTTCCACATCCATTCCAAAGGATAAATCCATCATTTGTAAATGCTTGCGTCTACAAGTGCACTAAATGGAAATTCTAAATTTAGACGTTTCACATTTCGTGAGCTTCCATAACTTTTGAGCTCATCACATTACTGGAGACATTAAATTAGTTGGAATTTACGAGTGGTTTTTTGTCCCTTCGTCTCTTTGTTCGCTTTGGGGTAATTTACATCAGCGTCATCGCCGTCATATATCACAAGACAAAAGACATGCCACTATACAATAGACAACTGAGGATTTCATACGCACATTTTCATGTCAGATTGTCCTTGTCTACTTGTGCTTCAAGAAGAACTCGTAGGATTCCCAAAGGAACCAGCCAGAACGGCAGTATCGTATAGATGTTTGTATACTTTAGTTTGAAAAATGTGTCCTAGAACTTTCTCAAAGCGTAATTTATTCTTGCGGATACACCGCAAAGACACACGTTTTGGGATTGCTAAGCTGTGCAGAGATTATATTACAGAAAACGTTCTCAAACTACATAAAATCTGAATTCAGTTATTGCCGAAAGAAAGAATTCAGTCATATTTTGCTATCTTTTAAGTAAATCAATCCTTCTCCTTTCCTCTTTTTGGTTGTAGATTTATTTAGAATTGGGTTGATCCGATTGTTCTTCAAAATAATTATTGCCTTACGAAATATGTGAATTTTTACAAGGGAAGAATATTGAATGTTCGTCCTTATCCAACATTTATTCGTCTTCCTTGGAAGCCCTCCAACTGGCTATCCTTGAACCACATCAAATGTGTACATATACCCAATTTTAGGTTACGTCCCCTAAAGTTTCCGGCTCAAAGGACTTGGCAGTCATTAGTCATTTTGCAACAGAGGTAATTACTGGAAACGACAACGATAAGTAGGCTCATGTAGTTTGATACAGAAAAAAGTGTTAGATTTGCTGTTGGGAATCCTCTTTCACGACCTCAGAAGCCGCCTGTAATAGTGATATTCTTGTATAAGTCCTTGGGGTAATAACAGTAACAGTAAATCAGGTTGGCTGAACCTAAAGGAGATGCTAAGAGAAGCAACTTTCTTCCAATTGAAAGGAGCCCTCCTTGTAGAACGAATGTCCTTGGAGAATAGGATTTCATAAAGTGAATAATAATACAAAGTATCGTTGTCAAGATTTACTCAAGGTTTCATGAGGCAAGATTCTTCGAAATTGTTAAGGGAAAGCGCTAATGTGACCCTTAGAGTATTGGAGCGTTTGTTCAATTTATTTTCCACATTCATCAATGTACATCAGCAGATTAAATTTTATCAAAAAATATGGCAGAGCGCCCCTTGCAGCAGTATTTTTATTATTAATTTCAGTCCTGATTGATAGCTAAAATTTCATGTCTGGCATTCAGAAACGCTTTTGTGCATTTCATATTCATTGTGAGCTCAATATCGTCTTTATATGTTTGCTTGTGTTTTTCTTTATTTTGCAAATTGAAGAAAAGTTCGTATCCGGCATACATAGCTTTTCTCTAAACAATTTTCTAATCAAAGCTCATTCACCCTACAGTCTATATATTTATAGATTCTATTTCTACAATTGTTTTATTTGGTTGGTTTGGTTGATAAAATAGTTGGTTTTATTTAGTAATGTGATAGATATAACATACAATATAATATCTAATTTGCCGAAATTAGTTGCCCAACTCTTCTAGTTCTTATTGAAACTTGGTTATTCACAAAATTCAATTGACATCATGATCACTAAAGAAGTTGATGTATGTATTATTGCTAAAGTAATATCACCTTAAAGTATGATATCACATTACTATCACCGAACGCGATCCAAACATTACAGCATCACCTATCATTACCGCATCACCTAACACTACACATATGAATGTCATGGGGATGCAGATTCTTGGCTTTAAATAATTGATTTGATTTATTACGGATTGCGGAGGGCGGCAAGGGGACTATTGAGCACTGATATCGGCTAGCTGTTGCGAATACGTTGTCTTGGCTGGAGAAAAGGTGCTTTCGATTTTGTGTGTGATAATAATAACAATCCATATTGGATCAGGGTCTTGAAGTGTTTTAAAGCACTTCATTCAAGACCGCAACGGTATACTACAGTACACTGTAAGAGGCAATGTGGTCTGCACTGCCCTCGTCCGAGATTATTACCCTGATTTGACTCAGGTACTCATTTACAACTAAGTCGACTGATATTCGGCATCCAGTCACGATAACAAATCTCTCTGCCACCAGTGAGATTTCAACCATTCTAATCATTGGAATCATTGTGCGTGATAACCAAACTTTAATTAAGCCATACAAAGATAACATCTAAATGAAGTAATGCCCCTTCACAAAAATCACGATTGTCTGTTATTTGGATGTAAAAATATTATACTATATATTATTCTATATCCTTATGGGATCTTCTACCTTTTTTAAGGTTTTGTGTAAAACAAAACCTTATTAAAATCGGTTTATTATCTGTCTATACGTCTGTCCGTCCGTCACACGCATTTTACTCGGAGACGGTTGTAGCGATTCACACCTAATTTGGTAGAGAGGTAGGAACTGTGAACGCTCACGAATACAGTGAGTTACATAATTTAACATCGAATTTAAGGGAGAGGTCCCTCGCACAATACGATTCATAAGAGAAATTTATTCCATGCTATTAACCTAGTATGCTAACACCAAGCCCAGGTAGAGGAGGAGGGTTTGAGACAACATACTATGTACTATCCTCAGTAAAACAAAAATAAAACGCTGAGATCAGGGGAAGAGATAAATAGAGTATATTTGGAGTTATTCTACTCTGCTAAATCGTATCTCATCTCTCTTGGTGACAGATACCGCAACCGGCCGACTGACAAAACGCATCCAATGTCGTTAGAAGCAAGATGATCGAATCGAGTAATAAGCCTCGAAAAAATGCTAGGGGTCCACCACAGTCGACGCAGCAGGATAGGCCCCGGTCCGGTCCCGGTCAAGAAATGGGTAAGGGTTCTTGACGCATGGACGGCGTCAGAAGGTAAAGAAGTTAATCCGAATAAATCAAATACGTGTCTGCACGCTAAATGTTGGCACCCTAACTGGAAAAACCGAGGAACTTGCAAGAGCCATTCGGAAAAGACGCAATTATATCTGCGCTCTACAAGAAACCTGATGGTCTGGTGTCAAAAGCTGCGACATAGAATGCGAATGCGGTAAAAGTGGCTATAAACTTCTCTATTTTGGTAGCCCGCACATTCAATATCGTGTTGGCGTTGCATATCTCAGAGGGTTTCCGTGATGCCATTAAAGGAGGCGAACGATTTGATGATCGGCTGATGAAGCGCACTATTATATCAGCTGATCACACGATTCACTTCTTCACCGCGTACGTACCACAGGCAGGTCGACCTGACGACGAGAAAAGATTTGTCACATACCTGCTGACGACTATATCATCACATTGCCGACGATCTTAATGGTCACGCGGGTGAAAAGGCAGACGGTAACTGGTTCCATGGAGGAAAGGAGTTCGGAGCGCAAGCGCGACAAAGTTGTAATCGATTTTGCGGCCATCTATGACCTTGCACTTATGAATACATAGTTCATCAAACGATTGTCTCATCTTCCTACATTTTATGGTGGAAAAAGTAGAACGCAAATCGACAATATTCTCATAAGACATTTTACCACCGTCACTGATTGCAAAGCGGTTCCCTATGATTGTTGTTTGCCGTCCTGTGAATCAAGCCACCGATAAAAAAAAACGTGAGGAACCCACTGGCACGCCACGCATTAAATGGTCGCGAATTGGTGAGAAGAAGGAAGTAACGATGTCACTTACGTGATTACCAACCATTACGAATGTGGAAGAATCGTGGAACCAAATGAAAGACACGATCTAAAAAGTGGCCTCTGCAACTCTCGAGGTCACTATCAACCGAGTTACAAGTTTCTCGACGATGAAACGCTCGCCAATTGGTAAATTTATGAGAATGCCAACCGGGAAACAGAGAAAGCGGTCGCCGGCACACAAAAAACCTTTACAATAAACTGGGCACTTAGGATGGCGAGAGAGATCTGTATCGACTTGCTAAAAGCCGAAACGAACGCACATAAGATATCGAACACTCGTGTTGGGTTAATGACAAGAACGATACTTTGCTTTCCAACTGTCGAGCCCTAAGGGATAGATGGCGAGAATACTTCGAGCAAATTTCAGCTTATTTGCTCATCCTCCACTTTCACAATCAGTGCCGACATTTGGACCAGTTCCATCTGTTCTCCGAGGTGGTGGTGGTGCTCAGAAGTGGCGGTGAGGAAGACGGGGCGGCAACCCTGTCGGTCAAACCAAAACCAAGTGGCTGAGGAGAACCTCCATAGTGGTGGCACCGGGAGACGCTGTACTCACAGTAGGCGAATGCTCCAAAGGCCTAATTAGGGCGATCAGACCCGAGTCTGCATGGGGACCCATCTGAAGTGGCAAATTGGTCACGAAACCTTACCAGGGGGATACTGGTACCATGGTAACCCGGATAACCCCTGGGCTCATATACTTCGGGTGAACTCCCGTTGAATGTGATTACAGCTCCGTTGTTTGCGGTTGGCCCCCCTAGTGGGAGTTTCATGGTGGTTGTGGCTGTGCTTAAGCGAGAAGAGACCTTGCGGCCGCGGTGTGGTGTTGCGTTTCAACACGGGTGCCGTACTCCTTAGTTCGGTAGAGATTTAGGTAATTCTTACATCCACCAGTATGAATGCTAAGCCATGCACTTGGTATAGACTGGTACAGTCGTTGTTTATCTCAGCGGGGCTCTGATTGTGGTTACAAAAGCAATATGTATCTTAAGAAGACCGTAGGATTAAGTCTGCACGACAGGTCTTCCGAGGCAAGCTCTGCCTCGTCTTCCTTTTCTACCATAGATATTGCCCTTATAAACTTTCCGGGCTGGATCAGCCTCATCCATGCGGATTAAGTGACCCGCCCACCGTAACCTATTGAGTCGGATTTTATCCACAACCGGACGATCATGGTATCGTTCATAGATTTCGTCGTTACGTAGAATGCGGAATCGTCCATCCTCATGTAAGGGGCCAACAATTCGTCGGAGTATTCTTCTCTCGAACGCGCCCAAGAGTTCGCAATTCTTCTTGCTAAGAACCCAAGTCTCCGAGGAATACATGAGGACTGGCAAGATCGTAGTCTTGTACGGTAAGAGCTTTGGCCCTATGGTGAGACCTTTCGCATTTGCCTCAGCATCACGGATCACTTTTTCAAGGGCCAGGTTAAAGAGGACGCATGATGGGGCATCCCCTGGTCTCAGACCGTTGTTGATGTCGAATGATCTTGAGAGTGATGCTGATGCTTTTACATATCTGGCCTCGCACATTGGTTAGGGTCATCCTAGTCAGTCTTATTGGTCGGGATAGCGAGTTCTCTCATGGCCGTGTACAGTTTTACCCTGGCTATGATATCATAGGCGGTTTTAAAGTCGATGAAGAGATGGTGCAACTGATGTCCATTTGATGTCCAGTTTTCCATTGCTTGCCGCACAAAGAAAATCTGATCTGTTGCTTATTTGCCTGGAGTGAAGCCTCTTTGGTATGGGCCAATGATGTTCTGGGCGTATGGGGCTATCCGGCCTAGCGAAATAGCGGAAAATATCTTATAGATGATACTCAGCAACTCTACAATTACTGCACTGTGTGATATCTCCCTTTTTATGTATGAGACAGATAATGCCTCTTTGCCAGTCGTCAGGCGTTCATTCGCTGTCTTGCACCTTGAGCACAAGTTGATGAACTGCTTGGTGTACTTAGTCGTCACCATATTTAACCAATTTAGCTGTAATTCCATGGGCTCCGATGACTTATGATTTTTATGCCGATGAATTGCGCGTACTGTTTCTTCTATACTTGGTGGTGGCAGTATTTGTACGTCGTCTTAAGTTGGCGGGATCTCCAACTCGCCGATGTTCTGGTTGTTCAGTAGTCCATCAAAGTACTCAACCCATTGCTCCAATATGCCCATTCTGTCGGAAATCAGATTGTCATCTTTGTCTCGGCAGGATGAGCATCGAAGTGTGTAAGGCTTTATCCTGCTGACTCGTTGGTAAAACTTGCGCGCCTGGTGCGGTTGCTCCTTGTACTTTTCGAGTTTACAGACTTGTTGTTTCTCCCAGGCTTCCTCTTTCCGTCTGTAATGTCGTTTCTCCGCTCAACGGAGTTCTTGATAAGTCTCTGCGCGTGCCCGCGTTGAGAAGGCAGCATTACTCGGTATGCAGCATTCTTCCGTTCCGTTGCTAGCTTACATTCATCGTCAAACCAGCCGTTCCGACTCTTTTTGCGGATAGAACCAAGTATGTTTGAAAGTGTCCTTCTCCGACTCTGCAGTCTCCTCTGTAGGGGTGTGAACATTATTGAGTCTTATCTTTCCAAATTTGCCTCGCAAGCGCAGAGTGCATAGCCGTTCGCTTATGTTTTGTTTTACTGGATAGCCACTATAATATATGTTGTAGCGGCTCTTCAACTGGAAACCGGTACCTGTTCAGCGCATCTCCTGTGACGCTGTTACATCAACCCTATATTTCCCAGGTTTTATGCTCCATCATGTGTACCAATCCACGTTTCGCCCTGGGACCTGTACTACCCTTGGACTACCAAGATGATTCATTAACATTATTTAGCCCAGCGGTTCTGCTGCCTACTATTTGCCCGACACCTGCTCTTTGCCCGACATACGTCGTGGGGCTCCACTGCAATCCTTGGTTACTACCTCTCGACCTACTCTTCCGCTTGCTCATCTTGCTCCTTTTGCACCTGGTTACGAATGTTATTCACCATCTTCTGGCTGGAATTGTATAGTTCCAATATCAAATCCCCGGATCCGTGTGACTTTCCGAAGGATATCAGGCGTTAGGCATATCTCTTTCTAGGAGATAATGATTATTTCCGGACGAATCTTCTTTTTCTTATTTTGTCGCTTCTTGCTGCTTAGCTTTGTCCATTGTTCGAGTTTGCAAACTAACGATTCTTCCCATTTTGTCAATGTTTGGGGGCATTTTCCCTGGAACAGCTTTGCTCGGTGAAGAGGTCTTCATATTTTTGGCTGGTTGTTGGGCACTGTTACGTGTCTCCGCGTTCTCACCTACTTTATGTGGAACCGATGTTACTTGCGTGTCTCGTGTGATTTTTCCACATGACGCTTGAGCGCTGTGCACCTCTTCTGTCCTAATGTAGGCCAACTTAATGCCCCGTCTCAGAGCCCTTACTTGGATATTCCTCTCCTTGATGAACTCACAGAGTTTCTTTAACCGTTTCCCCAGTGAAAGAAATACTGTTCTAGTTTGCTTCGTTTTATGTCCATCTTTTCCAACAGCAGTATTCGTGTCAATCCGGGGACTCTCCGTTTCCCACTACTGAGACACTGCGATCGCTGGATGTCGACGCCGGGAAAGTGCTTACCCACTCCTAAAAACCGCCGGTATTGGATTTTCGAAGCCCTGCACCATAAAATCCTTTCTCCTCCATCATATTTGGTTTGATTTCTGGGCATCCTTTATAGAGCCAATTTTTATACAGGATGGGAGTTTTTTCCAACCGACCGGCCTGCGCACAAGTATGCACATGCATCCGCCGAGCGTTCCTGATAAGAGATCTGACAACTCTACACAGGAGCTAATTAGGGTCTGAATGACCGGGTAATCACGATGTGGCCATGGTTCTAGGCTTCCGAGAGAAATGTGTTGGAAATTTGTATATTTTCACAAAGACTGTTCAGTTAATGCATATCAAGGCCCTTCACCAGGTTCCACTGTAGGGGTGGCCGGCGCACACCAGCTGCTTTGCGATCAACAATTCCCAAAGCCAACTTCGATCGATCTCGACATAGAAGAGCTTTCAATGACGGGAAAGATTGAGAAGAAATTCTGCTTAATTGGTTTGCTACCACCGATATTGAGACGTGCGACAACTGCTGTTGGTTGACGTTCTCTAAATTTTTGATTGACAAACTGAAAATGTAAATAAGCCTTGTGTTAGGTCGAACTTGCCTATAAAATCAGCGTTAATGATGGGATCGAAAGGAACGACATCGACTCTGTTGGAGCAAGAAATGTAATATCAGGCGACATTCTGCCTAATGTCGAGTGGCAAGGCCCGTCGTCTGTCTTGAGATCATCGCGCGATCCCATAAGTCATTACAGCATTTTGCTGCACTTGGGCATTTACAGGACTTCGGTCTGTTTATTTACCAGCATGCAGTTTATTTGCTAAAAGGCTGCACTTACTGGATTAAACGTAACAAGTTGATTCCCATATATTAACCTATACAATCAATTAGCAAGTTAATTTCCCCATAATACATATGGTCTGAGTAGCATAAATTAAGGAAGCACGCGGCACAAAAGTGTATTTAAATTGGGTTCATTAGCATAACGTAAAATCAAGACAATTTAGTTTTAATGAATTTCACGACGTGTTTATGATAATTTCGTTTTCCACCTCATTTCTATCACCAATTTTAGCAAAGTGGTTGAATATCTAAAATTCTTCTACTAAACTTGGAAACCTGCATTCAGCTAATTTATGGTTGTAAAGTTGCTCATGCAAAGTGAGAATCACATCAATGACGACATGTTAGCGTCAAATTCCTTTGATGGATCTTCTAAAAGGTTGAGAATTAGTAGTTTTTTTCATTTTCGTGCTTATCTGATCGAATATTTCTCTTTACAAATTTTCTTGAGAATCCCGAATTTCATTTTCAACATTTATTACACTCCAGCACCGTAGTTATCCTCCGATAGTACAACATAAACCACAAATGTTAAAAGCGACCTTTTCTTGAAGAAAGTGCGTTCGATTATAAGCTGACATGTGTTATCTCTACTTTATGGTGAAAAGTTTAACCAACTTTCCTAGATCACAATATATGCCTCCAATAAAACTCTGGGAACCTGACATAAATCCAGTCAAATATTATGATGAATGCTAATTCAGTTCTTCGGTCAGCTGAACGCACTGAGGTATCCTGTCCATTGCTCCTTACAGATTGCCTGCAACAATTTTAAATTGCCATTCTTGGCACCCTCATTATGCAAAGAAGGGACCGAACAGAGGAAAAACATTGTCCTTTTCGAAATTTGGACATTTCTTTACTGGAATCTGATATGATTTTCTTGCTAATATTTTCTGGACATGTGTCGAAAAATTTATTATGATAAGGGTAACTGGGTTATTCGATAACAAAACGGAGACAAAACTAGGGTGGCCAAAGTCAGCAGGACACAATGAGGATTTGTGCCTGTCAACTATACAAACGAATAAATTTCCGCTTGCCTTTTTCTGTTATCGTTGGGTGTGGAACGAGCTGGCTACTTGCTACAAGGACATCTGATAGAGAACTTTAAAGAATTGAAAATCTCATGAGATAGGAATGCGGACAAAAGTAGGTGAAAAGTGAGAAACCATTTGGCTCTGTTTTCGGGCAATATTTGGAGAGACTTGAAAATGACACAGTGTCATGGCTAGTGGTTAGTTAGTTTCTTTTCTCGAAAATAGTATGAAACAGAAGAGCTCACTAAGCAAAAAATTCTCAAATCGTTAATGTGGAAATATCAACGGTTTTTAAAATAGTTTAATTTCTTGGTTTTCGACATTGCCCTGAATAAACTTCGACCACAAAGTACCCACCAGGCTGTACCGGACATATAACAAATGAAATCCTCTTGCTTGATTGTGATTTTGCGGGAACGTTGCCGCCTGCTGTTGAGTCTGCGAAGAAAAAATATAATCGGAATAGAAAGCGACCGCAAAAATGAAACTAAGCCCTTGTTTTACTTAATGAGAATTTTCCAAAAGCAGATACTATTCAGATACATTCCCGTCCAAAGGGATTTATTTACGGCAACGGCAGGTCTAAGAATTATGGCCGCGAGGCGTCCTTGGTGGCAGGTCTCATTTTGTGTTGACTACGCGACTGGAAATGATAAGCAACGGAAATGAAAGCCAAGCTATATTTCACTGAGAAGGGTAGGGAGTAATTATGGGATATTCAGAGGATTTGAAGAAGAAGATTTGTATTAAAGAACAGAAAAGCTTTTTGTGGTGACGAAAATCACTTTCAAACTTTTCACCTGATTGTTGATAAGGACATATTGACAGTTTGATCTAAAAAAATAAACCAACTAGAGGATTCAGTGAAACAACATAGGAAAGTGAGAGTGGTGACGTTTCCTTAGAGCAGATCGTTTCAGTCCAAGACATTTGGAAAGAAATTTCGACTTCAGAAATGTTATTTAAGAATATTAAAACGTGAGTACTGGAGCTCCCATTTGCAATCCCTGAAATTTTGACTTCTGAACTTCTTGCTCACGTCGGAAGCATCTATGATATTATAATTGGAATTTCGACTTATGTGCTATATAGTGTGAACCAATTTGCATCCCACTGGTCGATGAGGCTTTCGAAACAATACCAATTGCTCCTCAAAGAAGCGTTTGAAATCTACGATCCTATCTTCATATTTTAGGCATTTGCAAGATTCGCCTAAACAGTGCGTGGAATAATTATACCGGACAATGAAAGATTTTATTACAAATTCACTTAATTCATTTTTTCTTGTTTATATAGAAACTCTTCTTCCTTTTTTCAGTCTTTGTGTTGCTCACAAGCGTCTTATGAGAATATAGTCGTTTTGCGTTTTACTATTTTTACTATAAAATATGGAAAGTTGAGGCAATCATTTGATGAACCATGTTTTCATAAGTACAAAGTCATGGGTGTTCGCAAAATTGTTTATACCTTCGCCACCCTTAACGACTGAGAACGACTGAGTTTTCGCCATGCATCAGCTTCCTTTGCACATTTAGGTTTGGTTTTTATTGGGAGAAGACCCTGTGTTCACCTCAAGACTTTGATTAGCTTCGCTGAGGGAATTTCTGTTACTCAGTAACTTATATTTTTGTGAGCATAGTCAATTGTCTTTGATGGCTTCACCAAGCTATCAGCCCCCTATGCGGATCCTGATTACGAATGAACCAGGGAGCATATACAATGCTTCTTAGCACTTTATTTTTTAACGTTTGTATTACCTTCAGTTTTGATTCTTTGGTACAGCCTCACAGCTGGATGCCCAACGTTCATATGGGCCTTAAGATCTGCTTGTAACTTAGCAGCTTGTTGTTGATGGTCAGCTGGGAATTTCTCCCTAAGAGCCAGTACATCTGTCTGTATCTGGCATTTAGCTTGCCTTTCTTTCTTGGGATGTGTCTTTTCCAGCTGAGTATCATGCCTAAATATTTGATCTCACTTACCTGTGGCATTTCTAGTCCGTTCCGCAATGATTTTAGCTGGATTGTCTTTTTTTTGTTTATGTAGTTGATATATGCTAAATTGCTTTCTTTTAATTTTATTTTCCATTTCTGGGTCCATTCTACAATGTTGTCAATAACTGTTTGTAACTTTATTGTGGCTTCTTCCGTAGTTTTACCCGTGAGAATGATAGCAGTGTTGTCCGCAAATGTCGCTAGTTTAGCTTCTTCACAGAATAAATAGTGGTGGGCCCAAAACACTGCCCTGCGGTACACCAGCTACGATTTTTTTCAGTTCGGAGTAGGTTCCTTCGTATTTCGCTCTGAATGGGCGCTCTGATACATTAAGATTTCGAAAAATTCTTCTGGGAGATCCTAATGAAATTTATACAACAGATCTTGATGCCACACCTTATCTAACGCCTGGGCGACATTGAGAAAAATGACTTAGCGCACCTACTTTTTTCCATTGCATTTTCGATCGGATTCGTAATCCTGTGCACCTGTTGGATTATAGAGTGCTTTTCACGGAAACCGAATCGGTGAGGTGACATTAGATTTCGATCTACAATTATTTGCTTCAATATCTTGATAAAGATAAACTTTCCAAATAGCTTGGCTGTAGTAGGGAGTAACGATATTGGTTGATGCGATTCAACTGGACTTGAGTCCTTCCCTGGTTTGGGGACCATTATAACTTTGGCCACTTGCCATTGTCGACGGACGTATTTTAATCTGAAAGCTGCATTAATTATTAGTAATAATCTGACTAGACCCTTTTTTGTCAATCCTATTTGTATTCTCCCTGTAATAAGTTCATTGCCAGGAGCTTTATTACGAGGCATTTTGTATTAATGTCTATTCACAGCCGATTTAGTTTATTGGGTAATGGTCCACTTTTCCGACTAGGTTTCGACAAAAAATCTGCTAGAACGCCGGCGTGACTTACTAAGACAGAATGTTGCCAGACTGATTAAAATCAGCAATTTAGAAAGGCGTTTTTGTCCTGTCGAAATATTGCCGCTCTTCCTTGGCCACCCAAGTCGCCTGGTATCAACTCAATTGAAAATGGTTGGAGTGTCTTAAGACAAAGGGTTTACGAAAGGCGAAACCCTACGAAGAAAGTTTTAACCTAAAATATTCGCGAAGAATGCCTGGACAGCCCAATTATCTCGTAATGCATTGAACATTGTGTTCAGAGTATGCCGCGAAAAATTGAAAGCATAATTTGAAACAAAGGTGGATGGAAAAAATAACGTCTGGATAAAAATAAGTATATATATATATTTATATTTTATTTAAAATCGCCCATTTTAATAAACTCATTTTCTTTTTATTCTTGATGAAGCATAATTTATTTTATTTCAGAGTTCAAAAGGCAATATATCAAAATTTTCTTAGCATTTATAATTCAATGACACTGCACTCTACTATTGTTGTTGTTGTTCTTGTTGTTGTTAGTTGCCCCCGGCAAGCCCACGAAGATCGTATGTGGGGACGAGAATTGGCCAGGCCATCGGCCTATGTATGTCAACTGTCACTCGGTTTTTGGCCGCTGGGCCCTGTGTTGCTATACTCGTTGCAGGTAAGATATATCACGTATATTTCAAAACGCTTTGTGACGACACTTGCAAGCACAATTGTCTCGAAGTCTGTCTGAATAGGCAGGGCACGTGCTACAGGCTTACACACAGACATCGTTTTCAAATGTTTATGATTAGGTTATATTGTCTACTTTGCGTTGCTCGTCCGCCACTCAGGTCTGAGGAGACTACAAGCGAGCGCGACTTTAATGGTATTTAAGGCCAAAAGTCGTAATTTTTTAAAAGAGTTCTAAGTTAGAATGGGTATTTAAAGCACTTACTTATCAAAGAAACCTTTTGCTGAGATTTCTTTTAACTGTTTCTTAAAACTACTATAATACAGATATTCTGAAAACCACCAGCTTCAATGAGAAATAATCTGAAACATATTGTTCTAAGAAAACAGCCGGTAGTATATGCACTGATGGTTGTGTCCGAAGTGCTTTTAGGACAGCAAATCGCTATAATCACAGTGACAGTTGCATCGTAACTCGCTGAACAATTACGATGATCCTCAACTTGGACTGAAATTCGGCAGCTAGAAGTGTTTCAGAAATAGGTTCACAGGCAATGAAAGCGTGCCTTGCCGTTGCCGTCAGAAACAACCCGACACCAAATTCGCGTCAACTACTATTTGGCTTTGCAGAAACATAGCTGTGGCCGGAGGGAGAGGAATTCTCTTCAGGGTCGCACCATCTTACCTCAGTTAGGGCTAGAATGTCCAGCTTATATTGTTGAAATTCCTGCTCGTGTTAGAGAAACCGACCACTCTGAGGATCCTGATTAACTTCGTCAAGGCGCGTGCGCACATTCCAGAAACCCATCCTAGTTCGTTTTCGAAAGCTGAAGGTGTTAGGCGTGAGGCCAGTCCCCACCCAAGCGTTATTAACGTTCCAGCAGCAGTAAAGTTCCAGTCCGCTGGTTGCTAGGCCACAAATTGATATCACTTTTAGTCGCTTTTTACGGCAAACCAGGAAGAATTTGAGTGTATTCTTAAGCTTTAGCTGAAAGGGGATTCTAATAAGGTTTTGTTACACAAAAGCCTTAAATATCAAGGATAAAATTTATTTCAAAATTACAACGGTAAATAGAAACATGATAGGAGGCGTTCACTATCATCGTCATCAACGGTGCAGCAACCGGTAACCCGTTTAGATCTGCCTTAGTATGGAAATCCAAACACTTCGATTTTGCGCCGAGGTCCACCAATTCGATATCTCTAAAAGCTTTCTGGCGTTCTGACCTACGCTATTGCTCTATATTAGGCAGGGTCTGCCCCACCGTCTTTTTCTACCATAGTTATTGCCCTTATAGACTTTCCGGGCAAGATTATCCTCATCCACGCGAATTAGATTGCCCACCGCAATCCGTTGAGCCGGATTTTATCCACAACCTGACGGTCGTGGTATCGCTGATAGATTTCATCGTTATGTAGGCTCCAGAATCATCCATCCTCATGTAGGGGGTCAAAAATTCTTTGGAGGATTCTTCTCTCGAACGCGGTTAAGGGTTCGCAATTTTTCTTCATCATGGGAAGAACGACCCGAGACGTACAAACTGCCTTCATCCAAATCGAGCATGTAGCGCGAGATCTTGCGCTGCATATCAATGAAGGCAAGACAAAGTATATGCTGGCAATGTCAGCATCGAAAACCAACCAACAACATGAAACCGCGCTGGTCAAACAGGAAGAATAATGATTGGAGAATACAACTTTGAGGCCGTTGATAATTTCTCCTATCTAGGGTCACAACCGATGTCAGACAACAGTGCCTATTTCAGCTTCGCTATCAGCCAATGGAGATCTGCGTTATGAAATTGCTTCACGCATTAACGCAACCTGGATGAAGTGGCGTTCCACAACTGGTGTTCTTTGTGATCGACGTATCAACGACCGTCTCAAATCTAAAATTTAGCGCAATGTCGTCCGTCCAGTCGCTCTCTATGGTTCTGAGTGTTGGCCGACTATAAAAGACTATGAACGGCGTCTTGCGGTAATGGAAACGAAGATGCTACGTTGGACTAGTGGCGTGACACGTTTAGATCACATATGGAATGAGGATATCCGAGATCGTTATGGGGTTGCACCGATCATGGAAAAGTTAAGAGAGAGGCGTCTTCGATGGTATGGTCACGCAATTCGTGCCAACGAGAATTCACTTGCCAAGATAGGTCTGAACATCGAAGTCGATGGTAAACGACCAAAAGGCAAACCTAAACAACGGTGGCTGGATACGCTGGATGAGGATTTAAAAGCCTCGAGATTGCACCCAGATCAGGCATTCAATAGAGCCAAATGGCGAAGCCGATCACGGCGAGCCGACCCCACTTATGAACGGGACAAAGGCTGAAGAAAAAGAAGTGCCTATTTCGGCTTACAAAAACTGTTCCGCTCGAAACGTTTCACCATAGGGTCAAAGCTCTTACTGTACAAGACAATGATCTTGCCAGTCCTCGGAAACTTGGGTTCTTAGCAAGAAGAATTGCGAACTCTTGGCCACGTTCGAGAGAAGAATCCTCCGAAGAATTTTTTGGCCCCTACGTGAGGATAAACGGTACCATTACCGTCCGGTTGTGGATAAAATCCGGCTCAATAGATTACGGTGGGCGGGTCATTTAATCCGTATGGATGAGGATGATCTATCCTGCAAAGTCTATAAGGGCAATAACTATGGTAGAAAAAGATGGTGGGGCAGACCCTGCCTAAGATGCAGCAATGGCGTAGGTCAGGACGCCAGACAGCTTGTAGGGATATTGAATTGGTGGACCTTGTCCTAAAACCGGGATGTTTGTAGTTCCTTATTAAGGCAGACCTAGACCGAATACCGGTTGTTGCGCCGTTGATGATGATGATGAATTTTTCTTGCTAAGAATCCAGATCTACGAGGAATATCCAAGGGCTGGTAAGATCCTATGGTGAGACGTTTCGAGTGAAAAGTTTTTGTAATCTGAAATAGACACTGTTAGCAGTCAGCATCCGTGCGCGGATTACTGTTGTCGATTGTGATTTTCGACAATAGATAGGAGAAATTATCAACGGTTTCAATGTTCTAGTCTCTTATCTTTATTGTTTTCGTTTGGCCAGTGCGATTTGATGTTGTTCGTTCTTTGATCTTTGGCGCTAACGTTGCCACCGTTTACTTCATCTTGCCTTCATCTGGACCTGGATCGATCTGGATAAAGGTCGACTGTACAACTCGGGTTGTTTTTCCCACAATGTCAATATCGTCAGTGTAGGCCAGTATTCACATGTGCGTCACGAGTCGTTTACTCCAGGGCCAGGTTAAAGAGGACGCATGATAGGGCATCCCCTTGTCTTAGACCATTGTTGATGTTTTCTACTGCTTTTATCTGGCCTCGTACATTGGTCAGGGTCAGCCTAGTCAGATTTATCAATTTCGTGGGGATACCGAATTCTCTCATGGCTGCTTACAGTTTTACCCTGGCTATGCTATCATAGACGGCCTTGAAGTTGACGAAAAGGTAATGCAACTAATGGCCATGTTCCAATAGTTTTTCCATAGCCTATCGCAGAGACAAAATCTGATCCGTTGCTGATTTGCCTGGAGCAAAGCCTCTTTGGTGCGGGTCAATTATTGAATGGTTGAAGGGGTTGACATCGAGTAGCTGATTTGACGTGTTTCAATGACGTTCAATTTTGTTTGAAGTGTGATATTCTGATTTTCTTTGATTCATGGGTCCAAATTCACCAAATAATGCCCGAAGACCGAATTAATGTTGAAGATGTAACAGAGGCTATGAACATGTCCGAAGATCATGCTTTTCACATGCTGAATCAATATTCAGGCATGATAGCGCTGAACGTATTTTGGGTGTTGAACTTGCTCATTACAGAATCAAAAACTGTTTGACCGGACATTTCCAATTCTTTTTTTGGGCAGTTTAGGAGCAGTAAATCAAAATGTTTCCCCAAAAGACTTTGAACCTAACAGATTTCCAATTATATTTTGTATCCAGCTAGCGTATTTCTTACGAACATCAAAGCAAATCAAACAGCAAAAGTTTGTTTAATTATTTATTTAATCAAAAAATTATAAATTTACATCTAAATGTTGTAGAGCCAAATGTTGTAACATAATAAAATATAGAAATGAAGGTCTACTATCTATAATATATGTGCAAACAATGAATTAAAAAACTGAATTGTAGCCACGAATTGTTACGAAGATATCGGATAGTGAAATGGGGTTGTTACATGAAAACCGGGATGAAAACTAGTGAAAAATAAAAATCTATTCAATACATAGTTTCTAAAATTGCTAATGCGTCGTTCAATATTTGTTGTTTCTTTCAATCGTTAGTGATGTAGTTCATCTTTTCACGTTACATATTCTTTTTTCGTAGATCAATGATACATTTCATGATATGATACATATAAATATAATCAAATTGCATTACAATAAATATCAGTGTATATGTAAGTATACATAAGGTTGATTCAAAATAAAATCAGAACCACACAAAAATGAGAAATTAAAGAAAAAATCCAAGCGATAGTTGTAAAAATTCAACCACATTATTAAGTTCATATTGCCAAAGGATAAAGCAAGTCGGTTTCTAGGAAATATAGTACACTAACATGGTTGTATTTGTATTCCTGGCAATTTATTCGCGTAAGATATTAAAAAAAATTTTTAGCGGTTTCCGAATCAATAAGAAAACTTCCTACCCCCACTGTATTCGAATTAATGCGAAAAAACAGAACTAAATGCCACCAAAAGCAATATTCAGAATTTTACCAAACTGGAGGTTATATCGCAAATCGAATTGTTTCCAAAATTTTTAGTAAATTTGATCTTAGTTTCCCAGGTGAAGAGAAAGTACTTTTGAAGAATCTACTGTTTCCAACATTGTTTTAGTTTCTAAATTAGTGAATCCAAACGATTAACAATAACAATTTATCGTTGCGCCATGTGCGTACAAACATCTATAATATATTTCTATTGAGAAGAGAAATAATTATAGATCGGACTGTCCAGGCCCTGTAAAATAAACAAACGCTTTTTAATTTTTATCTAAAGATAGTTCGTTGATGATATTTGAAAATATCTCAGAGTCATTTTTACTTATGAATGAAAGTTTTGTATTAATTTAAGATTCATGCAAGACATATTTTGGAGGACCAGGATATCCTCCTAATGAATCACAAAAAAAGTCTCACACACTCAAAGATATTAGGTCATCAAGGGGTCGGCAAAAAAAACGGCATTCCAGAAATGTAATTTTAGACTATTCTAAGCAAAACAAACATAAATAGGGTCACTTGATAAAATATGTACAATATTATTGATACCATAATAAAGACTTTCCAATATTTAAAAAAATATCTTTTTAGAGAAAACTTCACCTTCGTTAGTTAAACTGCACATAAGGAAAGATAATCGGAAATTAAAACTATAAATGAATACATTGAAAAGAAAAATTGTTGCTGATATTGTTCAGGAGGAAGCTTTGAGTTATTCAGAAATAAAAACTAATTGTTTTGTTTAAACGAATGGAAATATAATAAAGAATTCGATTCGTCCTTGATCAATTTTAACATTAACCTTGTGTTGAAATTGAGCATATATTTAGACAATATATTAGAAAAAGATATTTAGTAAAGCGTCAAAGGTGGAGTTTACTCCATTGTCTTGACTAAAGTCTTAGAATTATATTCCTTGGAGTTTTTGCTTAAAAAAAGTATAAAAACGTGTAAAAATCGGTTTTTGATACATTCACATGTATACGTTTTCCTATTTAAGTTATTCTAAATGTAATAAAAAATAAGCAAAATAAAAAGTGGAATGGCCAAAACTAGCTTTTGACCGGTCAAAGTAGTATAGTTACTTGCCAATGAATCAATTCATTTTCAAATTTTCCATTATTTGTTTCAGAGACCTTCATTCATTACAGCTGTTTTCTTTTTGCGGTAAAAAAATAAAAAACAAAAAGGACACATACGATCGGCTTCTGATTCTTGAGGATTATTTAGAGAGCGATGGAGTGTCTTCTATTTAAGCAAGAAAGGAACAAATTCAATAGTATGAGAAGCAGAGTACTCTTCTTTGGATATGTTTAGATAAATGTTGTTACAGTCTTTCAGTCTGTAATTAGTATTTCAATTCAACTGAATATCTAATTTGATAACGTGTTTAATGTTTAGCCAAAAAACTGCTACGGGAAAATTTAACCATTAAAAAGATTTTGAACATCTCATCGCGCCTAAAATTCAATTTCTAAGGCCAAATGCACTCTAAAATATAAAAAGTAGATATTACAATTGTCAATCGCTTCCTATCTCTGTCAAAAGAATTGAACTCGGCAATCCAAAGGAATCGAATGCAGTAAAAAATAAGAAAAGAGCATTCAGCTCAACAAGGTAGACCCTCCACATATAAAATTCTCCATAGACTCCGCTACCTCATTACAGGATGGACACGCTTCATCTTTTGCAATTTACAATTTACAATTATAAGTCTTCCTGCTTTTCAATTGAATAAGCTTTGCAGTATTTTTCTAGGTTCTGATAGGAAAAGTTTCCTTTGTCTAATAGCATCTAGACTTTTCCATTTATCATTATGGAAAGCTTGTTTTCAGTTTCTGAAGACAGCCTTAGCCAGTGCTACTGACATTCAATTCCTGGTTCCGGTCCCGACATGAGGGAAATTTAATCCACTTTTGTTGAGGCATCTGAGACTTCATTTTCCTCTACAGCACATTGACCAGGTATTCAAAGTAGGTCTATGGTATTGAATCTAGAAAAAGAGTTCCATCGTTTCTGCATTCCTGAACGATTTTCGAGGTGATCAAAGGTTTATTCAACAATCTCAATGCAGCCTGACTGGCACTGCAGATTGCTTTTCAACCGCTCGTCAATCATCCACGTTGTTGCCTCCGCATACACTTCGGCCTGAAAGACCATTGTATATTATCCCAAGGGAAAGCGAACTTTTATTCAAGAGGTAGACTCCTGCTCCTGAACCCTGTTCCGTTTTAAGCCATCGGTGTAGAAGACTTCCGAATATCCAAAATATCTGGGACTTCAATAAATTTATATCTTCTACCAGGAAACCCGAGAATCTGAATGCATTAGAAAGATCTGATTCTATTCTCCCAATAACTCTTCAAATGCTGGGGGCCCCGCACTTCACTTGTTTTCCCATAAATCTAATCGAATTAGTCTAGGAGTTGCTCTCATTGCAGCGCTTTGAATATATATACATATCTAAGCATATCCATGAATAATGCATCTGGAACTACGCCGGATGTTGTGCTCATCACGAATGTAATATCTAGGCACTCTGTTCTTTGCAGTGCAGGTAGTTTATAGTCAAACCTTTTTTGTCCCGCTTTAACCGCTGCTCTGAGGTGCCCACGGAAAAGACGGGGCAGTCATTCCGACCAAAATCAAGTGGCTGCGGAGAAACTGCATGTGGTGGTACAGGGAAACGCTGTACTCACTATGGTTTGCTGATCGTGATGCTGTAGGCGAATGCTCCAAAGGCCTAATCAAGGCGATTAGACCCGAGTCTGCACGGGGACTCATCTGGCAACAGGCCAGTGGTATACTGGCAACTGGGATAGCTCCTAAATTCACGTGCCTCTGGAGAGCTCCTGTTTCATGTGCGTTTAGCTCAGTAATAGCGGTTGGCCCCCTAGTGCGAGTTTTCTGGGGGTTGTGATTACGTTCAAGCGAACAGAGGCATTCGTGCCTCTATATGGTATTGCGTTTCAACCATGCCATACTTGTTAGTTCCTTAGAGTTTCAGATAGATCTTGCATCCACCATTATGAATATACTGGGCCATGTACTTAACATATACGGGTACTGTTGCACTTGTCTCAGCCGGGCTCTGATTGGGGTTATAAAATCAATCCGTGTCCCACGCCTAAAGATAGCAGCATATAACATACCCACATTACTACAAGAGACCTCAGTGCCCATTCCAAGGTAAAGGTCCGCCTACACAGTCCATAGACTATGAGAACTCATTTGATCGCTTCCTCTACATCTTTGTTTCAAAGAAGCTTTTTATCTAGAATGACTCCCAGATATTTAACTTCTACGGAGAGTTGAAGTCTTATACCTCTCATCTCTGAATGGCAAAGACCATCCACTTTGCTCCTTTTTGCAAAAGTCCAGTGTATATAATAAGAGCAAAGAAGAGTTCGAGAGGGCGTTTCTTGGATGAACAGCGATAGACACAGGAAACGTTTCTGATACACGAGTCCCCCTGGCACTAGATACTATCAGATTAGTTTTTTGTGGCACACAAATAAACGGTTGCTCTAGATCCACTCACCTATGCGGGAGGTCGATGATTCTTACGGAATTATTCCATAAGTAACCAGGAAAACCCGGTTTGGTTCACTGTCGTTACAACAACGTCCCGAATACCAATACCATGCGTTCAGGAATTTTCATGGTTTGGGACAGCAACCGAATGGTAGTTTGAACATTCCACAAGGTTACCTTTCTTTTTCCATATTTCAACGGTCGTGCTTTCTTGCCAGATGGTGTTCTACCCTCCTCGATTCAATGACTCTATGAGTCTTGGTGTTACATAGGTGTCAGTTCTTCGTTTTCCAGAGCTCAGCTTTCCCCGATTTCATTAATTTGATTGCTTTTGCGACTGAAGCACTGACGGGTGGAATTGATCCAAATGTTGACAATTCGTTGGAAGTGGTTGATAACATTTTTAAGTTCAAATTTGTTCGATATATTCCCGTCATCTGTCCATTGCGGCTCGGCGATCGGTAAAAAAATATCATTCTTATCATTAATGTAATGCGGCTCTAACCCAGCAAAAAATTATCTCTCCTGTCGTCCCTACTGCCCAGTTTATCATAAAGATCTTTGTAACGGCTTTTTTTGTTTCCCGGCTAGCATTCTCCTCAACTTGCCGTTGGCCAGTGGTTTATCGGCGAGAAACTTATGGTAGAGGTATTTCTCCTCAAGCAACTTCATTTCGAGATCAAGCTAGATCAACCCCATTGCGATCAGCAATAGCGCCCTGGATATGCGTATGAAGAAAGTCGCTGACATCGCCTCGATGGTTGCGCTGTCTAAATCCGTGTTTCATAATCGCTTCCCAAGGTCGTTCTCAAGTTTAAGCAAAGGCACTCTCCTCCCGTTTCTGCAGAATTGTTAATTCCACTTATACGGAAACACTAGACTGAAATCTTTCGCAGCGAAAGAGTGGACGAAGGGAATTATCACTAATATTCCGTAAAAATGGTACCTGGAAGTCTATTGGCATACTTCCTGCCTGTTCAAAAATAATAGACAATTAACACCCCGAAAGCTTGATTTGCAGAGAGCAGATTGGTTTCTGATCCGAATCCCCCCCGCAGTGCACTTTAACACCGTTCGGCACACGTTGTGATATTTGAATTTCTATTTCACCTGCTTCGCGTTGCTGTCAAAACGGGATAATGTGTATACCTTGGAAGCAGTGTTTCTGCCAGCGGCGGTACAGAACTAGATGCCGTGTGGAGCAATAGCTGCGATATATCCGCTTTTGCTGTTGGGTCTAAAATCTCAAAATGCAACATTAACGTCAAGTTGATATTGTTTTATACTAATGTTTTGTGTTGCTATATAAGAGCAGCAAGCACAATTCTTACAAAAAGTTCCACGCCTCCGTCAACACCTGTCTGCATCATGTCATCGGGAAGTTCCGAAAGAGGATGAAATATTTTTCACCATCTAAATGACGATGTCGCTTAACCGTGGTTGACGCGCTATACCCTCTTTACGGATAAATGGCAATTAACAAAAGTTATTTTAGCCCCCTGTTTCCCGAGTGTAAGTAAACTCGTAATTCGATAGAATCACCTCCTTCCTCCTCTCAATGGACTTAGGTGTACTTGTCTTTCAATTCGAGAAGACGCAAGGAACGGATCCACTGAAAATCTGAAAATTAATTCGTCCAAAAGTGGAGGCAATTATTCAGTAATGCAGAAATTGGAACGCAATCCGATTTAAAGAGGCAATCTGCAATGAAATATCAAACGGTGATAGGAAGACGGCGTGTATTTGCCGTACGAGCTCCTAGCAAGAGGCAAAACGGTGAAACGGTGCGTCTATACGTTTCAAAAGAGTCCACGTACACCCAACCTGAGCGAAATTTAATAATTTTTGCAATTTGTTTCCAAATAAATTGTGTGTGAGAGATGGACAGAGCGTAAACCAATACTAATAAGACATTGTGGATAAACTTATGATATGATTGCACACATTCCAAATGTAGTAACATCAGTAGTGCAACTGTGGAGCCGTTCTCTAGGTACTGTCCACATCTTTTGCAGTACGACAATATGCTCAAGATTTGCCTTCTTTCGGCTGATTCCCAGCATTGCGAGGTTCGTCACTTCGTAATCGGTCCCCCACGAAACTTTACCGAAAAGCCACGACCCCACTACACCGGGAGGGTTAATAGAGGCCCTGGCCACAGTTAGATACTAGACAGCCACCTCACTCCCCCTTGCCCCTCAAGGGGGGAAATCAGTGCGAGTACACACGATTTCAAATTGTTTTGCCCTTGAGCATGAGCGAGATGTACCGAAAGCCCGATCAGCTGTGTTTGACATACCGCCCGAACTTGCCAATGTATTGGTGAGATTGGCAAGTTTTTGCTTATGTATAAGTGAATACGTGAAACAACTTTTTGCTATATGGGTGAGCACGCCGTAGTACCAGAATAGCAAAAGCTCACCGATCTCTCTCTTACCAATACGATTTGACGAAGATTATGCCTTTTCCTTGTTTAGCGTCTCTGATGTGTACAGATAAGCTTCTGCAAGCACATTTGCAAGTGGGGTCATTTTTGTAAGGGTACTGCCTATAGTAGATCTACTGTGGCCCTGGCTTTTGAGGTGAGGTTTGTGGAGATTATGAGTGTTCTCTTTTCTAACATGTTCGCTATGTATTCAACTTGATAAAGACGTTCCCAGTTCCAACAGTAACATTGAGGGAGTTACATGCTCTCATTAACTCTATCTCAGCAGATTCCTCGCTGTTGTGGGCCGACTGTCCATGGAAAAGGTTTAATGACAAAGAATAATAGTCAGAGATAAACAACGGCGTTAACCGCAAAAATCGAACGAGATTTTCAAACACACATGGGCTAATATATTTATTATCAATTGTATTATGTATTACGGGACAAACTGTAATGGAAAAGCGCTTTTAAACAAGAAAATTTGTATAGAACGAAGAATACCAAAACATTCGTTGTAATCACATATGATGTTACATACCCAGTCTTCGTCTGAAACTAAGTCAAAAATGCCATCAAAAGAGTTCCATAATTTTGTTAACTACTATCCTAGTAATAAAAAAAAGAATTTCCTCGAAGAACGCACAAATGCTTGGAAGCTTATGAAATATTTACCAGCATCTGAGGGCCATCGTATGCCCTTTCGTTGCAACGTCTCATCGCACCTAATTGAGAGAAATGCTCAAGAAATATCTAAAAAAATAACCCATACAAACCTGCAAGTGCGCCACAGAACTGGTTCCCGAACTTGGGGGAAATATTGCATCTTGCAGGACCACGACCACTTTAAAGGGAGTCCCACCCTATGAGTCTGCCAAATCAGTTTTATATTGGTATCGGAGACAAGTTTCCGTACTTATTTTCAAAACCTGTGCTGCGTGCATGCATTATCAGTTAAGTGGGTGCGAACTGGACCTGCATCCTTTCCAATGTTATTTACAAAAACGAATACCAGACATGAAGACTTAAAAGCCAAAAGAAACAGAAACATTTCGGTCCAAAGAATATTTTTACCGCAAAGCTTACTTTCCGGCCTGTGTAAAAATGAAGGCACTTTCACAGTTTGATGGAAATGCATGGCGTGAATAAAACAAAAGTAAGTGAAAATGAAATTGAATACAAAAAAAAAACATAAAACAAAAAGTAGACAAAGTGGCGACACAAAAATTCAGTTCTCATCTCTTAAAAATGACACATTTAAAAATGACTAGTGCACAATAATTTAAAGAAAAGAAAATTGAGAAATTAAGATTTGAAAAAACGAAGTCAAAAATAAATTATTTACGATGTTTCTTATCATCAGACCAATCTCTAATAGATACCTTTTTGATTTGCAACAATATTTTGGCGGATATATTTTTCTTGAACACGATTCTTCAATCTTCTTACAATTTTGATTATTCTCAGTTTGTATTGTTTTCGAAAATAATTGCTTCTCTACTGACATTTTTTCGTTCAATATTCTTCAATGGGGATAGTTGGACAGTAAGGGGTGGGGGAAAGGATTAAATTACAGCTCTGGCCTAGCGATGTTGTGGCAGTTATCATCTTCATATTGATAGTGAATGGCGCATTCTTTTTCTTCCTAAATGCAAAACAATTTCAAAGGAAATCTTGGTTGTATCACAAAGATTTTGGACAGCCTAGTAGAAGTTATAATAATGCTCTCAAACGGCAGTGATCATTCCTGAGACAAATCTGGATTTCTCGAATGGTACAAAGTCATTACCTTCAGCATGCTTTCTTCGCGTTTACCTTCAATCATTTTTTTTCAAAATATATTCTCAAATGATTCAAAGTACAAAATGCTTTTAACAATAATAGAATTACACTAGTAAAAAATTGGCGTCATCACTGAACGTATTTATCACACTTTTCCTATTCGTGACAAAGACGATGCTCTGAGAAAATCTCGACTCCTTTCGGGCGTAGCGCTACTCCTTGGCGATCGGTAACTTTCAGGTGATTCAGACTCTCGACTCTCGGCAACTCGTGAGAGATCGCGATTCAATGACTTCGAACTCAGTACGCGAGGACAACGCACACTTCGGAACTGATTTTGTCCTAGCAAAGGAGACTGATTGTGGAGAGTTCTAAATGATTTTGACGAGGCTGCATCTGTAACACTTGGATCAGTTTTTGGAGAACCTGATCGGTTCCATGTTTCGTAGTAATCCGCATACGATTTTTGATACTCATTTTTCATATCTTGAGGTGTCATAGCTGGCGTCGATTCAATGGAAGTATTTTCTAGTGAATCGAGATCGAGATCCTCTTGTAATACTCTTTTCGCAGCTGCTTGAAGTTTCGCCCAAGGGAGATTGCGAAGATGGTGTGTGTCTTTCTTCAGAAGCAAGCTTTGTACCAATTCATTGACTAACTGTTCACTAATGCCGTCCGGCTGGGCTGGAGAGGATGGTGAATTAGACGTGGACAAATTATCTGCATCAATGCTGTTACTCATTTTCAGTGGCAAAGATAGTCTTTCTCTCCTCTGGGACATTGTCTCAGCATTTTTAACAGCATCTGGGTTAGAGCGCCTCGTAATCGACACGTTGTGTATAATCTTCTTTTTCGGTCTGAGGACTACTTCAGGTGGTTTCTCATCGTCATCAGTTTTCTTGTCTTCATCAAAACTGGACTCATCCTGAAGCAATTTAAATAGTCTTGAATGTGTGGCTGCCCTTTGATACCGGGACATCTTCTTCAATTCTGTGAAACATTCTGGGTCGGTATCGGTTTCGGATACAGGTTTACTCATGTCTGAAGTAACACCAGAATCAGTTTCTTCCAACTCAGATTCTGATCGCTGGATAGAGCTGTTTCTGCTGAGAATCTCTTTTTTAGCAGAAGTATTATTATTTGTTATCTCAAGAATAGGTCTAGATGATTTCATGTCTTCAGGCGATTTCTTCGATGCTTCGAACGCAGCAATACGTTCACGGACTGAAACTTTGGCATTGTCATCCTGGCGGGTATTCATTTTAGTGAATGTTTCATCACATTTACGTTTGGTTTCTTCAAGAACAAATGACAAAGACTCTTCTAGGGGATTGAACTTTTTCTCATTTACGTCGGTTTTGCTTTGAGGTACGGCCACTGCTTCTTCGTCTGAGCTAGAGCTCTCAGTGCTCTCCGAGCATTCTTCTCCATCTTCTTCCGATTCTCCTTCCTTATTTTTAATTTCTTCATTTTTAAGGTTTTCAAATAGTTTGGTTATATCATCTTCAGCCTGATTATTAAATAAGGAAAGTTTCTCGGGTTTCTGTATGATTTCGCGCTCCTCAGTTGCTCGCTTTCTAGCTTGATCATTCCAAACTCGGAATTCCCGTAATGCATCAAACATATCATTGGCACTTTCGATCACTTCGCTGTTTTTCATGCATGTTTGTGAACTTTTACCATTTAAATCATTCAATTTATCTGGAACCGATTTTATATCCCCACTCTCCGACCCTTCTTCGTCTTCTTCTTCCTCTGATGTTTCCTCTTCTTCTTCTTCTTCTTCGTCTTCCAATTCTTCCTTCTCGTCCTCCTCGACAATAGTCTCCGGTATGCATTCAACCAAAGTACTTTCTTCTCTCTTCGTGTCATCCTCAGGATCATCATCCTCATCGCTCTCCTCTTCCAAATGCACATCCCAATCTGAAACAACCTCATGTATGTTGTTGGTCAGATCGTCCCCTAATGTCTGCGTCATGAACTTATTTCTCTTCATTGGAAGGGACACTGATATTGACACTGATTCCGAATCAGACTCAGAATCGTCCCAATCTTTTGCAGAAGTCTCACGATCTACAGATGGGGTCTTACTGATAAGACCACTGCGATCCATTGAATTACTTCTAGATGGGAGGCTAAACGTAACACTGACATCATTTGTGTTCGTGGCATCTGCTTGGTAATCATTATCTCCAAAAACGAAATCAGTAGAGTCATCTATGGTCTTCAAGGATGAACGTCGACTGCCTTGAATCTCACTGTCCCCGACAACTACTGTTGTAATATTCTCATCATTGGAGGTACGACTAAATGAAAGTCGTAAAGGTAACCTTACAGTAACAGAATTTTCCTCATCTGCTTCCTCTTCGTCATCCTCTTCAGTGTCTGTCTTGTTATCTAGGTCTATTTCTTCTTCATCCTCTTGATCGTTGGCAATAGTTGTGGAGCATTCACTCAAAGTAGATGATGTACTGTTGAAGCTTTCAGTACGCTTTTTATTCCGCCGTTCAGCAGACTCTGTTGTGTCTTCCTCATAGATAACGCTTAACTGATTCTGTATCTCAATATTCTGAAAATCTTCAGTTATATCATTTTCTTCTTCGGTATCACTGCCGCTATCTACTATACCTTCCGCTAGCTTCTCTTCTTCCGATTCATTAGAAGAGTCATCGTCATGGCATTCAGAAATCACAAACCCTTCTGCCACTCTGTCCTCATCTTGAACATTATCCTCTCGTAGCTGCTCAGCATGGATCTCGTTTGAATCTTTATCTTGGCTTAAACTTTGCTCATCATCATCGAGCATATCATAAACTTTTATGTTTGTAACAGATTTGATAGCGTGCAAACCATCCCGACTACCGTTTTGCTTTTCCTTTGGGACCTCTTCTGAAGAAGAAGAAGATGTGAACAGTTCATCAGATTCTTCTTCTGATTCATTTTCACCTTCAGGCGTTTTTTCATGGCAAGGCGCTTTGGGTATCAAACGATTGCGATCTTGACTTTCGATACTCCGAAGGTCTTTATTGTCGCCTTGATCGGTTTCCTCTCCAAAATCTGGATTGGTAATTTGACTTAACCGTCTTCTCAATATTGCAATAGGCGACTCTTCTTCGTTTTCCAAGTCAACTACCTTTTGTCCAGCCTCTTCTAAGCCATTTCGATATTGAGGTTGCTGCTCCTCATCAGCTCCAACCGCATGTTCGTTCATATCTGCATCGTCATCTGAAGCCGTTATAATGATATTCGGAGTACCTTGAATGGGTTTTACATCGTAATCATCGGCAAAATCGTTACCGTAGTCTCCATATCCTTCAGTGTCATACTGTGGATAATAGTAGGAGTACGGTTGATAAAATGGCTGTTGACTCGCTATTTGCCAGGCGGGATCGTTTTGATCAGGGATATAGTATGGAAGTGGAGTACAGGATGGGGAGTATGGACTAGGGTAAGGATAATCGTAAGGCGAATAATAATTGCTTTGCTCATTTTCAACAACACCCGAGTCTTCAGTTTTGACTACAAGAAAAGAAAAATGAAAATGAGAAAAAACATTCAGATACAGATAATAATTTTGGACGGGACTATTGCTGGTTTCAAATGATGCACGAATGCGGGCTACCTTAGTACGAAATTTCAGGGATTTTCATTTTATTTTTTTTTTCATGATCATACAGTAGTCCATGCCCAAATACTAATAGCCCGCATCCATGGCACTTCGCATAGTTCAACAACGTCAAAAACCCGATTCAAAAACAGCACATTGACAAAGACCAAATGGCAAACGAGTACAAGAATGGATGATCATATTCCAGGACAGCCAATAGCCGTTCAACTATTACTAATATCTCAAAAAAGAAATTAGACATTTCAAAAATTATTACACCTGACAGACGATATGGTAAAATTTATTGTTAATAGATAAATGCAACCTTATTAATAAGCAATAAATTATTCAGTTCGCGCCTGCAACTTCGCCAGGGTTTCTTCTGGCATCCTTCGGTTTATTCTTGTACCAATTTCCATCCCAAACCTGTTTTGTCAGTCTTTACTCATAGTCAAAGTTAAAATTTAATAATAAATGCATTTTCCAATAAAATACCGTTCGTTAGCATTCGATGCAAACGCACATAGTTCAACACAAGCTTAATGCTAAATTTCGACCTTTGGGGAAAGAATTTTATAAGCTCCTAACCAGTAAATGAAGTCTCTGTACACATTTTTCATTTGAAATTCAAAAATAGGACAATTGGCATTCGTCTTCTATCAAAATTGATCCTTGCATCAGGAAGAAGAGCCAAATTATGCATAAAATAAATTAAGTTTGCAGAAATCCGTAAATTAAACGATATTTCTCCACGACATGATTCTGTTGTATTAAATTTAATGCAAGAAAAAGTTCAGTAAGAGCAAGTGGATTTCGTAGGGGAGGAATATAAAAAGTAACTTCAAGAAATCAAATAAACATTTTTATGAGGGCGAAACCTTTCTAGCCTTACCTGCATTTTCGGGTGTTGTCATAGCTTGCAGCAGTTTGAATGAACGACTTGGTATAGCGCTACCAGTGTATATTTTTGGCTCGTGAACTTGCTGTTCACTTGGATGAACGTATTGTTGTGGTTGATCTAGAAAAAAAATAATCATTTCAGTAATATCCCGGAAAAATCCTTGAAGAGAATTAGCACGACAGCCATTTCCTAAGCTGGGGAAGAGTGATACGATAAATTGTTTACTATATTTTGAGGACAAGCTTTGAAAACTGATGAGAGTTGAAGTTGGAACACATTCAGCTCCTTCGGAAGAAAACTTCTGTAGAGAAAATCGTCTGGCCAGGCATTGTATGTTGTTTTCACATTGTATAAATTCGAGCAGAAAAAGAGATTTATTTGATTCCTTGCTTCCTACTACATAACGTTTTCAAGGTCTTGTATACAACTTTATTAAAATCGTGTGTCTATCCATCTAGATATACAGACGTCTGCCTGTCTGTCTGTCACCCGAAATTTATTCCGAAACAGCTGGAGCTACCCTCACGAAGTTTGGCGAGAATATGTTGTATGTGAACCGTTACACGTGCAACGAATGGCATCACTTTGTATTAAGTTTAAGGGGGCATCCTATATACATAGTTGAAAGAGCGAGCAACAATTTTTTTCACAGAATATTGTCATGCCATTAAATGAAAGGGCCCAATTAGTACTTTTCAAAAATGATCTTATTTCAGATATTGAATGAAACGTAGAGGCGTGGCAACTCAAAATGTGTGCCTCAAAAAGTGGGTCTCGTTCTGAGAACCTAGCCGAAAAAAAAAATAAAAATCATCGGATATGTCTATGTGAAATCTAGGGCTCAAAATACATCCCTTTGCCCGGCCAGCTGGGACTTTTGAATACACTGAAAGTCTTCCCCGCTTGTCGTGAGAGGCCACTAAAAGGGATAGAAATGTTTGGCCTAGCAACCTGCAAATTTTAAAATGTTATTGCTACCGAAACGTCAACAAAGCCTCGGATAAGTACTGGCCTCACAGCAATAATCTTCGACAATGGAGAACGGACTATGATCGGTTTCTGGAATGTGCGCAAGCTTATCGACAACGGTAGCGAGTGTCTTCAAAACGCTCGTTTCCTCTAACTTAAGCGGGAAATCTAAAGATATAATTTGGACATTCTGGGTCTAAGCGAAGTAAGATCGTGAGACTCTGGAGAGCACTCCTATCCTTCCTCTCACATTTATAGCAATATGCTTTTATACTCTGCAAAGCCAAGTCATAGCAGATGCGAATCTGCTGCCGGGTTGCTTCTGGAGCGCTATCTTGGCCTGGGAGTTTGAAAAGTTTGCAAGTCTTCTTCTTTTTCTTCAATCTTTGTCCCGTTCACAAGCTGGGTCGGCTCATCATGATCGATTTCGCCGTTTGGTACAATTAAATGCCTGATCAGGACGCGTTGTAAGGCTTTTAAATCACCACCCAGCGTACCAAGCGACCGTTGTTTTGGCCGACCCTTTGGTTGGTTATCATCGACTTCGATGTTCACATCAATCTTAGTAAGTGAATTTTCGTTAACGGGAATTACATGACCATATCATCAAAGACGCCTCTCTCGCAACTCCATATCGATCGTGGATATCCCTATTTAGGATGTGATCAAAACGTGTCACGCCACTAGTCCAACGCAATACCTTCTCTTCGAACAAATCAAGCAGCAGCTAGATTTTCGGCCATAAGCCGGTTATGGCAAATGTTGGAAGCTGCGTTGATGCTCTTGATTCGAACGTGTTATCGAAAGCACCTGGCATAGGTACAGATATGGGGAGTTTTGTGGGTGTCGTCTGCCCACTGCTTTGTCTTTGAATCGGCTCTGATGATGATCGCGAGAGTGGTCCCTGTTGTTCTCCATGCTAAGGAACGGAAGGAAAGGCCCTTCTCAAACGCAACGGAGAGGACTGTGTGTCGAATGACGCACATACATTTTTGCTTAGGGAAGATGGGATGGGATTCATCAGCAACTTTATGCAGATAAAGCGGAGCTCTCTCCTTACAACATCAGAAAGATGCGGAAAGGCGCTGGCAGAATGAACGCCCAAACACAAAAACGGAGTGGCTGGATGCAAATGAAGTGAGAGAGCTGTCAAGTGAAGTTCATTACACGGATTTGTACGAAACAATATACAACAAGACCGATGCGCAATCTCGCACGCAAAAAAGTTCGGAAAATTCAACTTTTGCGATGCGTGATAGATAATAGTTTGTTGACACTTCACGTCATTTGCAATATGGCGGCGCTTCTCGTTTTCGATAGTTATTGTTGAATGTAATCAATTAGAATGAGTTCGTTTTAAGAACGGCGGAAGGTACTATTTGCGATGCATGTGCTAATTATTAATATCACTAGCCTTAGTTACATTGCTTCCATTCATAAAGAATAAATTTAACTTAAGAGGTAAGTGCACTCTCAGTGGCATTCAATTATATGAATTCTATAACATAAAATATAGGAAGTGTAGAAACTTGAAAATTATATGCGTGCATATTTTACGTTATGAAAATCTCACAATTAAATGCCGCTAAGAGTGCATATACCTTGGGCTTAAATTCAATTTTTATGAATGGAAGCGACGGGACTAATGCAAGTAACATTAATAATTAGCACTTGCAACGCAAATAATGCCTTCCGCAGTTCTCAAAGCGAATTCATTCTAATTTATTACATTCAAAAGTAGCAGCCGAAAACGTAAGCGCCGCGAAATTGCAAATGGCGTAATCAGTTATCAGAGCCAACCTAGCCGACGTGGAACGAACTTTCCCCACCTGAAATCTTCATTATACATTGGAGCATTCCGCACGCATCGTAATTGTGTTTCCCGCTTAACAGTTTCATTCTTCCTCTCCCATGCATTTTGTGAAAAGAATTGCCTGAATTGAAGGCTCCCTAAGGTGGGAGAATAACGAAGTTAACCCTATGTAATACGTTTCATAGTTTAGTACTCTATTGACAAAGAGGTGTTTAGTTGGAACCATGATCTACCCGACTCAAAAAAGACACGGGAATATGGCCACATATGAGAAGCAGAAAATGAGTTTTTAAGCTCCGAAATTAGAACCAATCTAATTTCAATAAATCTTTTGCTCTAATTTCCAAACTTTTCTAACTTCTGCGAGCGCCAATTTCGAGTGGCTACTGTATATATGATCATTTTCAAACCCGGAATATTTATTGATCCTCGTTTTCTTCTTCTTTCATTATGTAAGCTTAGGATGGTGCAAGCCCGAGAAGGCAGCCTGGATATTTCGTTGTTACTGCAAAGCCAATATTTGCAAGCGGAGACAATGGTTGCGGTATCTGGAAATTATTCAGGCTGAGCTCCGGTGAAACCGGGAAATTCGATCGACAGGTCTCTGAGTAGTCCGTGAACAAATTGGGTGTTGTAAATGCGAAATTTTCAAGTAACAGAAATTAAGTTTTCTTTATCAAATACGATTAGTGTTGAATCGCTTGGAGCGGCACGGAGTAGTATTGTTTTCCTGTAAAACCGGCTTAGTTTGTATTGAAATTCGCTTGTGAAAAGCCCAATGATTCTGGTAGATTTTTGAAAAGAATAGGAAGAATCCATCCTCAACAAACAATTCAAACAATTTCAATATTAAGCTTAAAGTTGTGCTGGTGTTTTGTCGAATCGGACTGGAAAATCAAAAGGCAACAAAGAGGACCCAATTAACCCCATTCGAAAATGTCTCTTTGTATGCAGATGGACTCGGAGATGTTAATATCTTCAGATGACTGCACCGACAAAGTGGTTTGATATCCCTTCTGTGCTGTTGGCAAAAATGTTACTAGTGTCGCAGTGTCTTTCTAGGGAAAAGGTGGGTAATCCCCATATCAGTAAATGTGGAAATTACTTCAGCCCACTAATTATTTGATTCATACTATGTGACAACCGGTCCTGTATACTGGTGAACTTGCTGCAGCAGGAGTTTTGCATCTACTAATCCTGATTAGGGCACCTCTAGTTTTTTCAACATTTTATGGCTCGTCGACCCTCCTCCTTGGTAATTTCCCCACAATTCATGCCCGGGCAACATGGTGGGGTATTTAGGTAGAAAGCCACTTAGCATGCTGGACGAGCAACCCTAAAAGTCCACTACAGTATTCTTTTCCTTATGTTATCGAAAACTGCACTGTCTGAAATTTTCGTCGAGATTCATCAGGCGATCTGAGAAAGTTCTATCCGTTCCTAGTGAATGTTGCATTCTGAACACGTCAGAAGTGACTTTTACCGTAACCTCACAACCAAGTCCATATGAGATAAATAATTTGCTTGAGTATGCCCAGAACCTTGTTTTTATTCACTTATTACTACATTTCATTGTCCAAACTTTATGGTGAGGGTTGGGGACGTCTCCCCTCTTGAAACCCAACGAAAACTCGTGGCAGCAGCGGTCGCCACCCAGAGAAAGTTAAGGCACTAGAAATGGACAATATTTTGATATCACTAAAGATTCGATTTGCCAACTCGGCCATCGGAAGAGGATTACCAAAGTCCTTCCTTTCTACTTCCCCCTCTGCCCGTAAGAACCGATAACGATAACTTCTTAACAAGTCACGGAACCTGAGGAGAGACTATTTTCCTTACATTTAAAAAGCTTATTATTTGGGTCATGGTCGTCACGATGTGCAAATGTAATTCTAGAGAGCATTGCCCCTTACCTCTTCACCATACTCCGCATCCATGTAAGGGAGGAAAGTGGAGGGACATGGAGTGGGTCTCCTCTCTAGCCTCGCTTGCATATCGTGGCGACGATTGCTCTATCAATCAGCTAATTGACGTTACGAAAACAGTCTTTTTTGGGGCGCCATAACCTTTCAACGGGGAATGACTGCTACAATTCTTCGAGGGTTTTTATCCCCTCCCACTCCGGTCATAACGATGACAAATCAAACTTTACCATAATGATGTCAATATACTCCCCATTTGAACCACCATTACTTTTCAAGAAAAGTGACCGCTACGATTTTTCAATGGACGTTGAAAGGAATGATCTCCTGGGTTTCCATTCAAACTCGCTTTTTCGTCTGACCGATGTACATAGTTTAAAGTGAAGCCCTACCATTTTGAAAATAGCTCCAATCTGGGGCGCCATAATTTTTTAAGCGGGGATGGCAACTTTTTAACGGGGTTAGAGAATGGGGCCTCATGACTTTTTAAGGGGATGACCGCCACGAGCTTTCATCTGGATTGAAGGGGTGAAAGTTTAACTTTTACCCCAATTGTCATTGCGACCGCGTAAAAGGTGTAGAAGGTGATATGTCGCAGCAGCATCTAGTGATGAGTTTAAAAAAACTGGATGTGTCCAAATATTTTCCATTAAAAGAAATCGGTTTCGAAGTCTATCGATCATAAATTACAAACAGCTCTCATTTTTATATAATTGATTTATCTACTTGTGTCATTATTGATATTTTGGTATGGTTATTATTGTTAAGCAATGAATCACTATTACCAGAGCGGCACATAACCAAGATCTTTACGGCAAACTGGACACTCGAGATGGCGAGAGAGGTCGGTATCGACTTACCAAAAGCCGACATATCAATGAACGTCTCAAGTCCAAAATTTACCACGGTGTCATCCACCTTGCCGCCCAAAATTATTTGAGTGCTGGTCGACTACAAAAGACAACGAAGTGCGCCTCGCAGTAATGGCAGTAATGGAAACAAATAGATTGCGCTGGACCAAAGGCGTAATACGCCACGATCACATCCGAAATGAGGACAACCGCGATCGATCTGGGGTTGAACCGATCTTAGACGAGAAAGGTGTCTCAAGCGGTCAAAAATGGCCCTCTCCGATTCGGAATGGGACAATGGTTAAAGAAGAAATTATGTGGTTCAAACTTAACTCCTAGCGCAAGGACATCTTTAACAGGTAATGATTCTATGAACAGCAAGATAAATATTAAGATAAACTGATTGAATTTTGATTGTTCCTCATTTTTGGAAAACCATAAATACATATATTATCATAATACGTTCAATATTTTTCCGCTAGAAAACCCTTCACAAAAAACGACAGCGATATTTTAGGGAAGGGGTCCTGACACAGTCTTTGTATAATATGCATTGTTGTCTGTCTCTAAGCATATTGTTTTGGGATGTGAAACTGATAAAAATACTCTCTATAAATGTTCGGCGTTGAAAAAGATACAGCAAACCCTTACTCACCATCTTGTTGGTATATCGGTCTCTGCTGTACATATCGCTGAGTCTGCCTTTGAATAGGACCTAAAAGAATTTCAAATTACAGTCAGAATCTGCCCTTCGCTAAGGTATAGATTGAATGTTAATAAATATGCCAAATATAAACTTCAAATATAATTTAGAAAATGGGGATGACATTCAACTTTACAGATGACACATTTCGTGTGGATTTTTAATAATTGCATGTTAAAATTTGGTCTTAATTGAAATTTTTACGAATCTTTAATGGATTAAGTGACAATTCTCATATAATTCAAAATTATCCTATCCATTAGTAAATTTCCAATCGACATGGTTCAAAAGTACAGAATCAAATGTAAGTAAATCAATTTTGTTTGATGCAATTTCCAGGCGTCTTTTGTTAGCAGCAAAAGTTGTTCTAGTTCAACGAAACGATGGCTTACATAAGCAACATTCCGTGAAACAAAAGTCTGCCGACAAGTAAGCGTTTAAAAATCAACTGAAAAACTCTCAACTCGTTCATTTTCGGTTCACAATTTCTTATTTTTTGCGGCCATACCCCAGGTTTTAGCTTCATCTTTCGCGTTTTTTGCACTATCAACACCTGTCGTGTCTTTTTTATTCGCTTGGGAAGGACATTTATCGGTCAAAGATTTTAACTTTTGAAATGTTTTCGATGGGATTGCACCGCCACGATACCTAGGATCCACTTGAGTTCGTTGGGAGATTAGTGTAGAATAGAATGAGTCGTTAATCACTTGTTGCTAACATTTAAATACTATGTCATACACAAATTGTTATTTAATTTATTTAACATGTTCTGACGAGAAGTAGCTTTTATTGTCATAAACCAAGTAACTTTTATTGACACAAATGTTTAACACAAACGATAAACTTATTTACATTACACAACAAATATAAAGCTGAGTAATTCGCTTGCAACGATATATTTTGAGTAACCCTTACAGGATCCTCCGTCGTTCAAAGATAGATTGTCTCAATATTTCGTTCCTTAAACGCACACAAAGTTGTCACAGGTCTATTGTCCCTCCTTTCTCTCTTTATAAATCGAATCCCGTCATTTCCCCCTCCACTTACGTTTAGACACACTAATGGCTACTTATTTTGCCGTAACTTACCACGATTCACGAATGCTTGCTGGTTGTTGTCGTTTATTTGCATTTTCCTCATTTGATCGTTGGCATCGCCCATCTGTCGTGAATATTGTGGTCCATGCAATTCAGCAGCTTGCTCGGAGTCACTTTCCCGGCCACTGTCGGTGTCTGTAATTTTCTGGAGCACTCTGAAAGATTTCGATTGATTTGGTGGTATTCCGTTGGAACGAGCTTGTTGAATTGCACGCGGATCACTAAATTTTCAAATAGTTGTAAAGTAATTTTAGTGAAGCTGCTACTAGTCGTGCACTATGCAGTTTATGTCCAACAAAACTATGCAACTATGATTTATTAGTCAAGAATGACGCATCTGATGTATGACGTGATCAGTGATCAGCCCAAATTTAAAAAAATGATAACGTTCCTTAGTGAACTTGAGAAAATTCATTCGAAGCTCGTGGCTCAAGCAAAGCAAAACATTTTGCAAACCTTTATTTCATTAAAAAAAATTTATAAAAATAAGCAAAATTTTTCACGGAGCCAAATCTTAAAAATTTGCTGGTGCCAAAAAGTGCCCAATTAAAAATCTAGTCGATTGCAAAATTTTTCCATTTCATATAAAACAAAACTATCTAAGACGAACAGATTAGAGTCGTATTACACTACCTTCAACTTTAAATGCGTTTCATTCAACAGTGACAGATGAGATAGTGAAGATGAGATCTTATTGTTCTAATTCAAGCAGATTTCCTCTCCTTATTTTCCTTTGTAAGTCAGTGGGCTGAAATTTTCAGAAATAGCTGAAATGGTGACAGAAGTTCTCCTGGGCTCTGATACCGCTTCAAATTTTAAAAGTAGGCGTGAAGAAATCAACACTTTTATAAATCAATAATGACAGTCACCTGTTCAATGCAATTTTGATCTTCCCTGCCTTCCTTTAAACCCTATGGAAGTCCACACCTGTATAGGTGTGACAGACAGATAGACTGATAGACAGTAAACCGATTTTAATTAGGTTTTGTTTCACCCAAAACCTTAAAAAGTGCCTCTCAAGATCATACTATCCATCAACCCACTCAATCCATTGAAGGGTACATTATTCAAATTATCAGAACAGCACACAACCTGAATAGGCTGGAACTAAGCTTGTCCAAAATGAGTGAAAACTAATGATCGGGGGTATGGCGAAGCTCCTGCATGAGGTTAAAAATGTATGGATGCGAAAATGACAAAACGAACCTACCTTTTATAAAACGAAGACGAAAACTTAAATATTCATCCTCAGAGAGAGGCCAACTATAGTTCCTAGCAACAAGGCACCTTCTTCGTTTACAATTTCTGCAAAATAAGCGGCAGTAGTTAGGGGTTTGCAGTATCTCCCACGCATGATAAAATGAGTTTACAGAATCACTGAATTACCGAATTCCCCAAAGCGGGAGAGACACCCAAGTAGACGGATATATTTTCAAAAGGTCTGATCAGTTCTGGTCAGCAAAACCTGTATGAAATCAGGAAAAGCCCAAACAGTATTAATTTCTTTGAAGCCATTAAAAATCCAAAAAGTCCAAAGGTATTTAGCAAATTGTTACGATGTGCTTGGCTCCAGCTTAGACGCAGCCTTCGCGCCCCATACTACAAAGAAAACTTCGCCGATGGAGGGTATTAGCAAAATGATACGGAGGGAAACACATTCCGTGCAAATCAAGTAGCTACACCCATGACCTTGTACTTATGAATACATGGTTCATCAAACGACATTTTATAGGGGAAAGGTAAAAATCGAGTATATTCTCTGAAAATGCCGACATTTTACTACCGTCACTAACGTCATCCGTCGCCTATGAGATCATCGAAGAAAAAAAAAATAATCTCACTCACGCGATAACCAACCATTACGAATGTTGAAAAATGAATTAAGCTAAAGACACGGCCCGTGAAAAGATACGCCTTTACCGCAAGTTTCTCGACGATAAAATGTGCGGGAAGCAAAGAGCGACCGCTGCCACCCCAGCCGTCCATTACAAAGATTTTTACGATAAACTGGACACTCGCGATGACGAGAGAGATTTCTATCAATTATTCAAAAGCCGAAACGAACGCACATCAGTGCCACTGAGGTCGAAAAACCAATAAACGAATGAATAGGACCTGACGACATCACACCTGAGCTCTGAAAAGCGAAAAGGTGGAAACCAACACCGTGGCTCAGCGAATTCTTCAATCGGATTATTCAGGAGAATAGAACACCATCTGATCGGCAATAAAGTACTGCATACAAGCAGCGCCCTCTTTACATTGCATTTCTGGATCTGGAAAAAGCGTTTGACCGTGTCACACCTGAGCTCATTTGCCATACTCTACGGCAGACTAATACGGGAAGAACTCGTGCGCTGAGTTAAATTGCTCTACCACGAGGCGAAAAGTAAAGCTCGAAGTGTGGCAAGTGCATCGAAACCACTTCGTGACTCTCTCGGTGTTCATCAAGGAAGTGCCCTCTCACCACCCCTCTTCACATGTCACTGTCACAGCACACTGTCCAACTTCCAGCGCCCTATGCGTTGCTTTATGCAGATGATGTTTTCCTAGAACCTCACAGCAACAATGATCAGGAGCAACTTGCCCAAAAATGGGATGATCGCCTCATGCAACACGGTCTCAGATTGAATCTAAATAAAACTGAATTTTTGACAACCGATCCCCATGAAATACGCACAATCACTGCCAATGGCAGCGACCTCCCTAGAATTAAACAATTTAAATACCTCGGGTCGATGCTATCGGCCAATTGAGAACTACGTTATGAAATTCCTGTACCCGTGAAATTGCGTTCTACCACTGCGTTTTTTGTGATCGTCTCTCAAATCTAAAACTAACCACAATGTCATCTGCCCTGTCGCCTTCGATACTTCTGAGTGTTGGTCAGAGAGCGTTGGACTAGTGGCGTGGCACGCCTTGATTACATCCGAAATAAGGATATCCGTGATCAGTATGGGATTGCACCGATTGTGAAAAAATTGCGAAAGAGGCGTGTTCGATGGTATTGTCACGTAATTCACGCTAACGAGAATCCTTGTCAAAATTGGTATGAACATTGAAGTCGACGGTAAGTGACCAAAAGGATAGTGATTTGAAAACTTCGTGACTACAGCCAAGTAAGACCTTTGTTAAAATAAAATAGAGGAACCAAACCCTTGTGAACGGGACAAAGGCTAAAGAAAAAAATCCCTGTTTTTAACTAATCTAGCAATCAACTACCCTCTGATTATGAAAGGTTGCTAAACCAAATTTTAATCAAATGAATTAAATGATCAGGAACTTTTCCGAGAATCCGCAGATAATATTAACATTTGCAATCATTTGTTGGTTGTAAAACCAATAAATGTTTCGAATCTGTCATCGTAATACACGGAGTCTACGTTAAAATAAGCCGTCTCTTGAATATCATGCTAACAACATTCATGCCGATATAGTGATATTGGCAGACATGTTTAACTACGATGAACAGAGCAGCAATGTTTCCATTCTTGGACTCAACACCATTATAAAAGTAAGACCAGAAATTTTAATGGGGGGCCGGCTGGGTTGGCCGACGGAAATATTATCTTCCATAGAGTTCAAACTGACCATGGCTGTCGCAAAGAACGTTCAAGCCAACATCACGCCTACCGTTGAAAATTCCTCCAAATGATTCAGTGTCCATTCTCTACCGTTTTCAACCAAGATGGGGTTCAAGGCAGCCACGATAGTTCAAGAAATTGACCAAACTTCTTATCGAAAGCAAACAAATGGTGTGATGTATTTCAGTCAAGGAAAAAAATCAGACCCTTCTCAAGTTGTCGGCTGCATTAGTTGTTCCTCCTAAAATCTCAGGAAATATCGATGAATATCAGTAAAACGAAACCCAAGATATCCAAAGACGACCCAGAATCGAAAACTAGAACTTACTCATGAACCTACCCCTAAGCTGAAAATCCAGGCTATTCGGGTTACTGGGGCGACCAACGATGGCTGCAAATATTTATCTTTTTCAGAATAACGAAATAATCTGGCAAAACCAACACCAAGACCCAGTTGCTCAGCACCAAGAAAATTTCCAAAATATAGAAATATGGATATGGATTATATTTTGAGGCCTTTCGACAAACCCAAATAGCGCCACTTGCTATATAGTAGTATATATAAAGGGATTTACAGACCACATGTTCTCGCCAAATTTCGGACCACAACTACCTCAGCTGTTTCCAAATAAATCGAGTGTGCTACTTACGGTTGCGCTACTATCTTCGAAAGAACAGTAACTAACTTTTCTAAAAATAATGAATCTGTCTTTGAAACAATTTTACTATTAGTTGGAATGAGTGCAAGTGCTACCGGAAATAGATAAGTTCATATTGAGACAATAAGGCGCAATTAGCAACTTTCCAAATGAAATTGATATTTTTTCAAATCAAATTAATAACTATCTAAGCGAAATTTTCCAAATCAATTTATCATCACGAATCCACGAAAATGGAGATTTAACCCACACTCATATAAGGAAATCATTTTTCGCAGCAAGAAAACCAATTCCTTTTTGGAATTCTTAGACAAGGAATGGTTCGAAAAAAATATTAATTTTATGCTAAATTTATAGCATTTCCACTTCAAATAAAGGACATTTCAAATTAAATTAAACATTCTGCGAATCAAATTCATGAATTTCTAAACGAAACCAATGTTTTTGTAAATCAAATTTACGGGATCAAATTATTACGTAATCATTCCCACTATCCACCATACATACTTTATCTTTAGATAACGTAATAATTTAATCCCGTCAATTTTATTGGAAAGATTTTATCTTCATTCGGGAAGTCGTGAATACGATTTGTAAAGATTTGAATTTGGTGTTGAAAGCTGTTAATTCGATTTGGAAAAATGTTAATTTCATTTGAAAAATTGTTAATGTTAAATGGAAATCCTTGTACTAGATTTCACCTCATGAAGATAGCCCCTTTACTGGTTGTCAGTATTAATTAAGTACTTGCTGATGCTGCAAAGCCAATGCAAAATTTTGGTTTTATGTTGAACATATTCTCCATCACAAAGCGAATAGGACCTGCTTAGGACTGATATTATCTAAGTAATCTCAACTTGGAACTTCTATGGAAATAAAAACTGAAGGTCATAGAAGACTCTAGTCTAGACCCTATAGATATTGGAGATCGCACGTACTAAAAGACAGTGACAAGGAGAGGAAATGAGCTCAAATTTGAACAATAAGATAACGGATTAAGCATATACAAGGAACGACACAGTAAATATGTATGGAAGATGACGTTAATATCTGGACATTTTCATTTGAACTTTTTCACATATTTTCACCTGAGTCTGCCTTTGCCAAAACGCAGTTGAGCTTCTAACGGACAATCATGTACTATGAGTCTATAATTCCCGCTTTTATTTTAAATATTAAGTAACAAAATATTGTCGCGACAAATTGTTGATAAAAACAACCGCAAAAAGACAAATCAATTATGGCAAATGGAATAAAAAAGCATCAGATTAGGGCTTATCTGTATAAATCTAAAATCTACAAACTAATACAATTGAAGGCTAGAAAATATCATAATATAAAAAGAACAAAGAAAAATCATCAATGGAAACTTGAAGGCATTTGAGAACTTACTTTTGAATCACTATGGGTGCCGGTGAAATGGGACCTCTGACTACATTGGGGTTGAAAGGTCCGTCATCGCGTTCGATAGAAATTGGAATTACACGACCGCCACCCTGTTGAGCTGGTGGAGACATAACTCGTTGTTGCGTGCCTTGCTGTTGGGTTTGATTATTCCACTGGTTGGGGAAGTTGTTGTAGCCTTGATCGACAAATTGGTTTGGATTTCGAATGACGGCCACTGAAAGTAAAAAAGTGAATACACATGTAGCCCAGAAGAAAAGGTTTTCTGAAGTATATAATCTAGAAATATACAATAAATGGCACACTGGTGTCCTGATCGATAAGTATCAAACCAACTTAAGAATATTGTGTTCTTAATCCTTCGTAATCTGCGTAGATACAAAACTACTTGAGATAGATAGAAAACTATTGGACCGTTAAATCACAATGCCCTACCTAAAGATCAATTCAGATTGCTTGAAATTAGACTTCACGAATCACACCTATTTATTTCATTTCTTGACCAAGTGACAAATCTAATTCCGGCTGCTACCTATGAATTTGTGAATCGCCAGGTCAAGCTATTATATCAAAAGCTTCTAGGAAAAGGCTGTAGACGTTGCTCTGATAATGACAACTTAGTTCGGAGTAAATAGTATCTTACCCAAAGGGAGCTTAATATGCCTGACAGAAAGAAAGCAAAGACCAGTGACTGAAATTTGCACAATCAGCATTTATTTGGTTTCTGCTAAAATGATAACGAAATTGTGACAAAATTGATCTTATAATCATGGTTGTTCAAGATAAATGATTTTTTTTCCTTCATTATTAATTTTCGATCTGCTGAACTTTCTTGACGGTTGGTGAAGAGGCCTTAGTAAATTTTATGAACTGCACTGTTTGAGGCGTTGATGGCGATAGTATATAGTGTATCCTCTCAAATGTCAGCCACGGAAAACATAAATTTTATGGTTAGTAGTAGCCGTTATTCTGGTAACTTTTTCGAAGAAATCATGGCGACCACGGAAGATCAGATCAGAACCCACCCGCTGGGTCCACTAACTTGCCATCTATTCTTCATGTAAATTTGCAGGTAAAAAGGGTGATTTCACTAAATCCGAAGAATTGAAGCTTAATTAGACGATAATTTGTTGTAGTCAAATGATACCGAATTTCAATATTCTCTTGGAATCATTAGACGCATAAATATATATATTGTACGAAACCAAACGATACCAACGAAACCCTTAAAAACCTCTTTGCTCATATTAGACCCTTCTACCTATATTGACAAAAGATATCTCAAGATTTATCTCGTTTCACCCGAATCTAGCTTTTGATAATTGTATTGGAGGATTGGTGGGATAAGATATTCCTGCACTCAAGTTCAACTACTAAATTATCTTGAAAAAAGTCGAGAAACCGAAAGCTGAACCCTTCAGGTATGAAAGGTTTTGTGTATTGCTTATATAAAAATATTCGAAGGAGCATTTGTCCCCCTTGTACGTAGCTCGTCATGCTTATTAATAATGATATGGACATTCAGACTGTTAGAAAGCAAGAAATTTGCACAAAAGTGAAACTTTGACTTATTATAACTCTGTTAATAATAGTGCGATTTCCACAAAATTTGGGAGTATCATCTTCTATAGTATAGCCTATATTATTGCATGCTGACGATTGTATTATAATCTTAAAAGGAATTCGTAAGCAATTTCAAAAGTACTAATCGATATCTTTAATTTTATGACTATATTCGGTGAAAAAAACTTTACACCCCCCTTTTGCGACGTTGTACGTCCCATCTTTCTACCAAATTTTGTAGCAGCAGGTGTACCTGTTTCTGAGATAATAGGTGTGACAGGCAGCCTTTGTACTGATGAAGGGGGTAAGTTGCTCCGTAAATATATAAAATAAAATTGTAGTTTCGGGTAAGGTACTGGTCTATCAGCTTAATAACGGAATTGATAAGATAGACACATAGTTTTCAGTTTTTCACATGAATATGTTTTTCACATGAATATGTTAGAAAATGTTTTACCAACTAATAACAATCATTGGCGTGACAGTCCGATGGACCTGGAATTTTTTTTTGGGGGAAGTAAGGTAGGTGAACGCGTTTACGCACAGAATATTGGACTCCCGCAACAGCACGCTGTCGGACTATCAACTAAACACCTCCCTGTCATCAGAGAACTAGCCTGGAACCGTTTCATACATTACGTCGGGCTAGCCCTCCCGCTCTTCCGGCTTTTGGAGTTTTCAAGTCAGGGAATTCCTTTCACCAACGGGAGGGGAGGGGAGGAAGGGAGTTGTTAGTTCAGGGAACCCCTTACCGTCCGATCTCTCTGCCGGTCGAGTTCAATCTTCTTCGTAGTAAGAAGAGCCCGAACATAACAATACGATTCCAGCTGCCAGCGCTCTTCAGCATCTCTCTGACAATGTTGTCTGGAGAGAGCTCCCCTCTGTCTGCATAAAGCTGCTAGCGGAGGCCGTCCCACCTCTCGCATGAGACAAAGGTGTGTTGTTGTTGCCACTCCATTGCATAACATACAATCAGGAGATCACACCTTCCCAATCCTGTGCAGGTAAGACTGAAAACCTCCATGCCCACTTAGAATTTGGGTAAGGAAGTAATCCATCTCACCGTGCGTTCGGTTCAAACACGGTCAATTGGCCGCGCAGTCCATCCGCGCTTTGGCTCATTTTGCAAAAAAGTTGTCACTCGATTAGGGTGCGTTGACGTTCTTCACGGGCAACCACCTCTCTTAAGTTCTCGCCCTTACGGCGGTAGATAGATGTTTGCACTCCTTGGCAAGGAGGGCAACGAGGATCACTCCCGCGATCACCATCACAGCCGAATCGGAGACGGTGCGATAATCACACGCCACTCACAAAGCTCCCCGCCTCTGCATTTGCACAAGGCGTTGACGATGCACCTCCTTGTCAAGGGCATCAGCTCATACCTCCGCACCATGGAGCACAACCGGCTGCGTTGCTCCCATAAGGAGACGTCTCCTAGTTGATATAGGGCCCCTGACATTCGCCATTAGCGAACTCAAAGCCGCGACTCCCTCTGCAGCCCTGTCTGCTGCTGCTTTAATTTGCTCGAGGAAGCTCATCTTCGAGTCGAGCACTAAACCAAGGTATTTAACCGCTGATTTTGATCTATAGTCAACTCGCCGATCGATATGACACGCAGGGTTGGGATTCATCTTCTAGTCAAGATGACTACTTCGGTTTTTTCCAGTGCAAGGCTGAAACCGTGAGCAGTCATCCATCCGCTTACCCGTCGCATAAATATAACAAGTCTCCTTTGCGCCTGTTCAACAGTGCGTCCGGCAACAAGTGCCGCAACGTCGTCTTCATATCCAACCAGGCGTGACTCTTCGGGGATATCGAGTCTCAGCAGACTATCGTGGGAAGCGTTCCATAGGTCCGACCTTAGGATGGATCCCTGTGCTACTCCCGACGTGATTTCCATCCTCCTTTGGCCCTCTAGCGTCTCGTAGAGCAGAGAACGGTCTTTCAGATAATCCCTCAATATCCGCAAGAGATAGCTTGTCACGTGAAATGAGTTTTCTAGTGTACCTAGCATATTTGTCCATCTTAAGGAATTCAAGGCATTTCTGACATCAACCGTTATGAAGAGCACTATCCGTCGAGATCGGCAGCTGTGCGCCTTGGCTCGATGAGCCGCATCTACGACCCCCATAACAGCATCCCTGTTCTGAACCCGAGCTGCCTTTGTGTTAAGACCCGGCAGTGCGGATCGCTTCAGCGAGTCTGCTCCTGTTGAGCTTCTCGAGGACTTTTCCGGCCGTGTCAAGCATACACAACGGTCGATATCCAGACGGGAGCTCCGGGTCTTCTTTACCTTTACTGATCTACGCGGGTCTGGCCACTTTTCGGCGACAGTGAAGCCCATAGTGTTTTACGTAGGCACCTGTCGTGAGACTTAATCCTACGGCCCTCTTAAGACATGGATTGAATTTGTGACCACAATCAGAGCCCCGCTGAGACAAGCAATAACGGTACCAGTCTATACCAAGTGCATGGCTTAGCATTCATACTGGTGGATGCAAGAATTACCTAAATCTCTACCGAACTAAGCAGTATGGCACCTGTGTCGAAACGCAACACCACGCCGAGGCCTGAAGGTCTCTTCTCGCTTGAGCATCACCAACAACCCCCATGAAGCTCCCACCAGGGGGCCAACCGCAACCAACCGAGCTGAAATCATATACAACGGGAGGTCACCCGAAGTATGAGAGTCCAGGGGCTTCAGATGAGTGCCCGTGCAGACTCGGGTCTGATCGCGCTGATTAGGCCTTTGGAGCATTCGCCTACTGCATCATGGCCGGCGAACCAAAGTGAGTACAGCGTCTCCCGGTGCCACCACTATGGAGGTTCTCCTCGGCCACTTGGTTTTGATTTGGCCGATAGGGTTGCCGCCCCATCTTCCTCGCCGCCACTTCTGAGCACCACTTTTCGGCGACAAGGAAAAATGCTCTCCTTCAAGCAAGCGTTGGACACTTCAAGCAGCAATTCTGGCCGTTGGCGGAACACGAGTTTGTAACCTTCCGCCGGGATGCCGTCAGGACCTGGCGCCTTTTTGTTCTTTATAGTGAGAACTGCTTCTCAAGCTTACAGCCATGTTCCCACGGGTCCTCATTCGCCTCGTTAACAAAGTTCTGCCAGCTGCGAGCTTTGCTTTTATTTATAGCGCGTGCAAACATTGTGCCAAACCAGTACATAGGAGGCATGTCGCGCCTGGGGCCCTCCACGGCATGGAAGCCTTACATGACGTCGTTGTCTGGTTCATCACTGAATTTACGGCGGTGTCAGCTGCGACACTACCACCCCCGGAGCGCCTTCCAGCGCGGCCCTTCCTGCTCCAAGAGCTTCATCGAACTTCCCTATGTTCACCCTCGCGAGAATCCACAGGCAGGGGGAGCATCGCTTTGGTGCACGCTGACAAGTAGCGTCAACCACTGCGCGATGTACTGGTGATCACTTGCCAAGAAGTCCTCTAGGACTCGCCACCCGTCCACCGATAATGCCAGAAATTCCGACGCAAAAGTGGTGTCAGGAATGCTTCCTTCACGGCCTGGACGCACAAACGGTAGCGTGGATCCGGTGTTTAAAACTACCAACTCGGTTCTCGCCGCCATTTCCAGAATCCGTTTCCCTCTGGAGTTTGACTGAGGCATGCCCCATTCCAGGACCCTAGCATTAAAATCATCGCCTAGCAGGATTCGTCCTCCGTGCTCGAAAAGGCGTCCTCCAGAGCATCAAGACAGCGCCGAAAATCCGCATCGTCTCGGTCGACGTCAGGTAAACGCTATGAAACGTTATCCCTAAACACCGGATCAAGACAAACCCGTTCATCCGGCCTTCGGCAAGAACACGAAGTCGAACGTCGTCCGGAACCCAGATGGCAGCGGTGCCCGATAAGTCGAGGTGCCTGTTTCGGTATTGCTCGCTAATCAGCACTAGATCAGTATATACTTCCGCCTCGAACTGTGGTAGCAACTGATGAGCGGTTGCACTCCAGTGCACTCTAATTTGTAAAACGCAGATCATGCCGTTCGCACCCTAGCACTGCCTAATTCCGCCCTGAAGATTGGACACCATCCCGAGCCCGCAGTGTGTACGATGCTCTCACCAGACACGCCACGATCCCTGCAGAGAACGCAACTCTCGCGCTCACGCTGGACTTGGAACTTGGAGCTCATTAGAGCACTCTATTCAACACGGAACTATGCATAGGCGAATGGTATCCGATATCCCTCTGCCAGTAGAGAGATTTGAACCTGCCACATTTATATTAGTCGAACAAACCGCCTAACGTTGCTTTCAAAGGATGTGACCACAACGGAGATTAGAATACTGATAATAAGGATCATAAATGGCCTTAAATTTTGGAAAATAATAAAAAAAACCAATGTCGAATAAAAAATTAAAAACTTACCATTTGGACTCGAATATCCCGAGCCTGGCGAAGTTACACTTCCATATTGTTGGCTACCTGGCGAATAGGGTTGGGGTCCAAAGCCTGGAGTTGACGGGGTTCTGGATGGTGTTGGAGTCTTCTCAATTTGAATAGGAATAATATGTTCCTAAAAACACAACAATAGCGAAAACAGTGTCTTCAACTGATTATTATACCAACCTTTGCATTTGATGAAGAAGTGTTCAAATTCATTTGTAACCTTAGACCAGGACCGCTACTTTGTTGATTAGCGTTAATTGGTGGGGTTTGGGTACGATTTGCGGCTGGTGGGGAATTTACCTCACGTACCCATTCTGGGTTCTCTTTCATATTTGGTCGTTGCGATAACCATGATGGTCTTTGTTCTGGTCCAGCTGAACGAGGTTGTTGCTCTGAACCGGTGGCCAAATTTTCTGGTGGTACCGGAGCGATGTAAAGTGTTCCGACTTGGGTCTAAAATAAAAGTACAAAAAAAAACATAAATATTAAGTCAAATTGTTGTGGTTTCCTATTTGCCTGCTAATGAGAATTAAGGAAATTTCTTCAAGTTTGATTTTCCTCCTCTTGCGGAATAATTTTGCTGAGTTCTATTTACAAACAAGGTGCTATATATACTCAAATTTTTGTGGTTCGATATATTTTCTACTTTGCTGCAACACAAAAAGATCACAATTTCCTATCGATCGGTGCTGAATACTGATCATGTCTGGGAAAAAGTTTTCTATTTATATAAAAACCGACTACATTCTGCAGCTAAACACCTAACTAGCGGCAAATACTCTTTTCCAACATCCATCAAACATATAAAAAACCAGAATGGAAAAAGCATGCAGTTAATATGATTTCCCGTTGGGGACGATGAAAGAGGGATGAATGAAAGAATAATCGTCGAGATAAGATGGCATACATGTCTGATATCAAATCAAATTTTAAATAAACCAGGCGCACGGAAATGAGGCTATTGGTCTCCATTGCACACTTAGACCAAATTTTCAGTCTATTTCCGCATTAGTCAATATATACATCAAGGCTAGCTCTGACACTATAAATTTTCCGCCGAGATCTCAAGAAAAATAAAATCAATTGGCAGCAGATCAATTCAAAGCGGCTCCTCCTCTTGACGCTCTTTGTCTAATCGGAGGTCTAAATTTAGAATAAATTGGGAAAGAGCAGCCAAATAAAAACTATAAAAACAAATTTTATATTATCCAGATCGTATCTGGTTAAAAAATGATACCGCAGTATTCTAGCATCTGAAACCCTTTTGGCATGACTGTTTCAAATACGATATTAAACATTGCAATATGTCAAAATCATTTGTACAAAATAAATCTGCAGTTTCATGCGGTAGAATTATCGAGGACGAAACCGGGGCTGTTCGATCTACTTATTTACAAATTTCACGACAAAGGCTTTCAGGTATGTATGCACGGTTTTTTATCAACCAGGAAAACTGTTTGCATCTATTTTTAGTCGCCACCTCCATGTATCCAATTTATATTTGTGTTAGATGATATCTAGAATGAAACAATTTTGCCAGTTTGATAAGATAGACAAGCTTTATTAACAGTCATGTCTTGGTTGCAGATTCGGCTGGCGTTGAATCATAACCTAATAATGAAGAAACAGAAAACAATGGAACGGAGCCACCTGACAGCTCTATTTGAGCAACAAGAACCAGGAGCACTAAACAAGCCAGTGTACTATACTCTACATGGATGTTTCCCCGTTTAGGATGCACCGTGGCCAATAAAGAAAGAAACAGGATGAAAAAAGTGGCACTAATAGAACGTCTTATGAGGATTCCCATGCACCTACTTAGGTGAAATGAAACGCTTAGGCCCGTGAGCAAACAACTAAAACATCATACTTGGTGATTGATAACTTTATATCAAATCAACAGGAAAATGAAAGCACGAAGAAAGTGCCAAAGACCAAAAGCAAGGAAAATCCTATCGAAGAGGTACCAATTGAAAAATCCAGAGGGGCAATTGGCTCGTTAGATTGAGGAACTCTCAAATTGAGTACCGAATTGGACACTGTAAAGGAGGTCAGCATGGGAACGCAGGAACCCTGTCAAGATGTCCTTGTTATAAGGTGTTTAAATGTTGTACCAAAGTGGATAAAAAAGAGGGAAGGAGGGAGGGTGTACTCAACTGAAGTTCAAAAGGTAAGTGAGGAGGAGGTTCTAGAAGCCGCGAAGAATATAGTCGAAAGTAAAGAGCCTCGCCTAGAAAGCATCCCCAACACAGCTCTTAATACATCAGTCCAAATAGTGCCTTAGAGAAGGAGCATTTCCCACACAATGAAAAAAAAGATACTAAGACCTATCCCCACATGAAATAAACGTTTGGGCAAACCTCCGTACTACAGGCCGATAGGCCTTTTTATCTAACACTGGTAACAGATTACTTTCAAATGCCGAAAAGCAAGGTGGCCTCCTTAAAAATCCGTTGGGTTTTCGAAAGAGGAGGTCTGTGATCGATGTAGTTATCCTGGTGGCTAAGACAGCTAAAGCCAGCTAGATGAGGATAAATGCTGCGCAATGATGACACTCGATGTCAAGAATGCCTTCCATTTCATGAGGTGGGATAAAGTACTTGAGTCCCTAATCAAATTAGGTGAGACGAGGTACTTGGTGCTTATCGTTGCTGATTTTTTAATCGATAGACTTTTGCACTACGAATTAGAGGAAATCATATCGACCCACATGCGGAGTCCCACAAGGGTCCATCCTAGGCCCACTCCTGTGGATAATTATGTATAACGGTGAATTGACGTTAGATCTCCCTGCTGGTGAGGCCTGCATTGGTTTCGCACAAGACATTGGAGTAGCAGTCGTTGCACGCCCCCTCGAAGAAGTCGACCTTTATGCTAATGAAGCAATTTATGGTATTACCTTCTGGTTTGCAAAGCATATGAAGGATGTAGTAAGCGGAGAAAGTGCACGCCTATGAAGATCAAAGTTGGGTCACAAACGATACATGCCGTACGTGCTCAAGTATTTAAGCGTATTCACCAGATGCTCAACAACCAAGGCATATAACATCGGAGCACTACTGGGAAGAATGCTACCAAGGCCAACCCGTCGACTTTTCATATCAAGGGTGGTCAGGAGATACACTAGCAAATAAAGCAAAAAAAAAACAGAACAACATCCGACGAAGTAGCCTGCATGATAGCAGAAATGATCCCGATTGATATCCCAATGGTCATGGAAGGCCAATGCCGTATTATCATCGAGTGTATCTCAATCGAGAATGTCCTGCCCCCCCCCCCCCCGTCGGCGGCAGTTCGCAAAAAATTAAACTATCGCATCATGGCCAGAGAGGTGGGACAAGTCAGAAAAATGCCTCTGGACCAACAGAATCTTAAGGGTTATTCGAAGATGGAACGAGCGACCTCGCGGGATTTATGTTTTGATCTATCATAATATAGCGTCCGATCGACTTGGCTTGTTGATTCGCTATATTGCCGAATGTGTCCGAACATTGCAGAGGACACTGAACACGGCATTTTAATGCCCGAGGTTACAACCGACCTGACACTCGAGATTATCATGGAAAATTTGCTGAAATCGAGGAGGATATAGACTGCAATCGAAAAGATGATAGCGGACAGAAAGTCAGTCGGAAGAAGAAATTAGCGACGAATACGAGCGCAAACACAGGAGTACAGCGAGTAAAGGGTAAATTCTTATCCAGTCCCGCGACATAATACCATTTGGAAGTCCCGCGAAAAGAGCAGAAGGAGGCGGTTTTAATGGGTAAGAATCTAACATAACCGTCTGGCAGAATCCAACGGTAGCTTTTGAAGTTTTTCACCTTCCATCGAAAAAATGATACTGAATCGATTCCAATAAGGTTTTGTTTCACACAAAACCTCAGAAACAGCAGATCATTAGGGTCTATGACAATAGAATCAAAACCTTTGGGTGCAGGGTAAGTATAAGAGTTATAAAACTAGTTTTATATCAGTATGGTAGGCAATCCATTGATACAAACCTACAGAAATGGTGTGTGCAATGTATACGAGTGTTTTTATAATTAGGTCAAAAACTTCCGATTGTCATAGTTTGGCACGGGAACAGGCTTTGGAATTCTATATCCGGTAGCTGCGTGCTGTTTGGTGGGTGGCCAGGTTATAGAAGGAGAAGGGCGGCTAGCAGAGTAAGACCTCCTATTGACAGAGGTGTCGGGAGACAAAAGCTGGTGCTTGCCACGTCTTTGCCTGAATTTAGGGCAAATATCTAGACAAAAAATATGCACGTAGGAAACAAGTTAACATAACTATTGGCAGACTGTTTTGGTTGATTACTTGGCAGTAGAAATTAAAAGGAGGAGCCAGAATTGCTTTAGGTGAACGGGTAAAATGCTTTGCTCTCCACTGGAAACGGATAAGTTACCAGGTTGTAGCAGCGGGTATTCGAGACATGTTGACACAATACAAGCCAAAGTCCACTTGGTGGAAAATTGCCTGAGGTGAATATGCATGAAGGTGACGGACCGAAACATAAGGATTTCCTGGAAAAAGTCATGAACGAATTGAGTTTGACTGCCGAACAAAAACTGACTCCATCGTGACATGCAGCTTTTGTTACCGAAACTATGGATAGACTTACTCAAATGATCCCGAAATGGGGAGCTGCACAGGGTATAAATTAGAGCAGAGTACTGACTGCTTTCAACATCAGAAAGGCGCAGAAGCTCAAGTGGCAGCACTGTGGGGAGCGGAACCCTTGAAATCTGGTTTGCAGATGAAATCCCAAAAATTGGAGCAGACATTTGGACAATTGTGAAGTCAAAGAAGCAGATCACATGGAAGGAGCCCTGATCAGACGATTTTTACCTACAGCAAGAGGTGGCTGCAAAAGGTCAAAAGGGGTTTTTACGTTATGCGTCATAAGTGATAATGTCATAAGAATCAGGAGAACGCAAATGGGAGAAATTTTGCAGATGAAGAAACGCTCAAGTACGCTAGGAGTCCCATAAATGAATGAATGAAGCGACCTGGACGAGATTATAACGAAGGAAAGGACATTTGGGGAATCGATGCGTTAATTTCTAAGCCGAAATCGGATGGTTCATCTGTAGGATCCACGAGAAAATATCCCCCACTATTTGTTTTAAACGTGTGGACTTCGGTCGCATAGCGAGATCGGGCAAGCAAGATAGATTTGATCGAAGGCGAAGGCGAAGGCTCCTGTCAAAGAATTATGGGAAAGATTTTGAATGCATGCTTTGCAAGGAAGTAAGCATTGTTGATAAGAGCCACGGGGCGAAAGCGGAAAAGAAGGGTCCAAAGCAAAGAGCAGGTGACATTTCTTCAGATAAACTTCAACTACAATGAAGCCGCATATATTCTCTTGGGTCAGTTAGTCCAAGAGATCGATGTGGGCTTGCCGATTGTTGTAGTAGAAAGTGCGCAATTTGGGCGAGCGGACGATACGTCCTCGAAGAAATAACCGTAATATCTGGCAATGGATGTGTAGGAACTAAAATGATCGTGTTTATGAATATAATCGCAATGCTCAGCCGAGCGCAAGATAAGTGAGAAAATGTAGATTGAACCAGTGTTAATATCCCTACCAAATTTTCATATCTTGAAGATGATGTTTAGACATGTAGCACACCCCTCAAGGTAATTAAGGAATAGCTAATATCACTTGTGATAGAACTAACCGAACACAAGACTGCGACACAAGTTGAGGAAAGTTTTGAGGTTCCGTGCGAGAGTCTAAGCCGACCATCAAATACCTCTGTATTATGTTGGATCGACTAATTTTCAAGGAATACGTGACTTACACTAGTGGAAATACAAAGCAAACAAGTAGATGTGATGATGAAAAGACCACTTACAACCTGTGGGCTGTGTGGGCTAATGGGGTACTATTGCTGGTACACTGTGAAAGAGGTCTAAGAAAGAGGATGTTAAAGGGCTCATATCCAAGCATACATTACATATGTCGATACCATGAAAATAAAGCAAAACATTTATTCACAAAGAAGGCAATGTAATCAAGTTTAACTAAATAACTAACAAGTCAAAGGGTAGTATAGGTCCCAGGGCGAAACGCGGATTGGTACCCACGATGGAGCATAAAACCTGGGAAATGCCTGCTGAACCAACACCAACAGCTCTACTACCAAACCCTATCTCCACCTCCACCTGGTGACCGCTGGGAGCTCTTTCTTAACGAAAAGCTGCAGACGGAGAAGGATGAAGGCGAGTCTCCCGCGCCTAAAAACGGGACAAATTGTACCAACTGGTCCTCCAGGTTGGGGGTTGGGTAGGGCTGACAACCCTACATGGAAAACAACCTGTTACGAAGCCACAACAGGAGCCTCGGATAGGACGGATGTTAAAACGACGGACCCGGCAACGACAAAGGAACAACGATTTGCGCATTTTCTCATGGAACGTGCGCTCCCTGTACAGAGATGAAGCTGATAAGCAGCTAGCCGATACCCTGTCCCAATATAGGGCTGATGTAACAGCGTTGCAAGAGATGCGATGGACAGGGACCGGTTTCCTGGAGAAGAGCCACTACACCATATATTATAGCGGTCATCCAGTAAACCATGTGCTCGGAGTAGGTTTCTTAGTCAGCCAAAAAATGAAACCTGCTGTTATCGGCTTTGAAAACATAAGCGAACGGCTATGCACTCTGCGCTTGCGAGGCAATAATAGTTTAGAAATATAAGCCTCATAAACGTTCACGCACCTACAGAGGAGACTGCAGAGTCGGAGAAGGATACCTTCTACGAGGCAGTAGAACGAAACCTCGAAACCTGTCCCAGATATGATATCAAAATCATACTTGGGGATTTTAACAGCCAAGTAGGGAAGGAGCCCGTATTCAGGCGATACGTTGGCTCCCATAGCTTACACGAAAAAACAAATGATAACGGACCGCGGACTATTCAATTAGCAGGGTTACACGAAATGGTTGTTGAAAGTACCTGGTTTACGCGGAAAGCGGTCCACAAGCATACGTGGGCCTCTCCAGACGGGACCACTTTCAACCAAATTGACCACGTGTTGATCGAACGCCGCCACCTCTCAGCCTTGATGAATGTCAGAATATATAGGGGGGCCAATATAGACTCGGATCACTATCTCGTTGGCATGGTGCTCCGAGCTCGAATAACAATACCACCTAGAATCCCCTCTGACAATCAGGTGAGAGTGAACACTGAAGCCATCCACAACACAACCCTCCGCGACACCTATAAGAGGGAAATGGATGCCGCAATAACCGCGGGCAACAGAGGACCTGGAGATGAAGCATCAACAAATGATCTTCACAATCACCTGAAGAACGTTATCATGGATACGGCTACAAACATACTTGGCCCCAGCCGCAAAAGGAGTCGGAACGGCTGGTTTGACGATGAATGTACGAGTAAGCTAGCAACGGAACGGAAGAATGCCGCATACCGAGTAATGTTGCATTCTCAAAGCGACTTCACAGACGGAAAAAGGAAGCCTGGGAGAACCAACAAGTCTGTGAACTAGAAAAGTACAGGGAGCAACCGCACCAGGCGCGGAAGTTTTACCAACAAGTCAGCAGCATGAAACCTTATACACCTCGATGCTCATCCTGCCGAGACAAAGAGGGAAATCTGATTTCCGACGGAATGGGAATATTAGAGCGATGGGTTGAGTACTTTGATGAGCTACTGAACAACCAGAACATCGGCGAGTTGGAGGTCCCGCCAACTGAAGACGACGGACAAATACCACCACCAAGTTTAGGAGAAACAGTCCATGCAATTCATCGGCTAAAAAATCATAAGTCGCCAGGAGCCGATGGAATTACAGCCGAATTGGTTAAATATGGAGGCGACTAAGTACACCAAGTGGTTCATCAACTTGTGCTCAAGGTATGGGACAGCGAATCAATGCCTGACGATTGGCAACGAGGCATTATCTGTCTCATACATAAAAAGGGAGATATCACACAGTGTAGCAATTATAGAAGTATCACGTTGCTGAGTACCATCTATAAGATATTCTCCACTATCTTGCTAGGCCGGATAGCCCCATACGCCCAGAACATCATTGGCCCATACCAAAGAGGCTTCACTCCAGGCAAATCAGCAACAGATCAGATTTTCTCTCTGCGGCAAGCGATGGAAAAACTGTTGGAATATGGACAACAGTTGCACCATCTGTTTGTGGCGCGGTAGGATCTGCAGCATTCGAAATTTATTTCGAATGTTGCGGATGCGGACGGGTAGATGGCGCGGAACTCTCCACTCTCTCATTTTCTGAACGCACCGGGGGAGTGGAGAATTAGCGGTGGAAAAATGCCGTTGTTGGGACAGTAAGGACCGCATGGAAATAAGTCGGTCTCTTCTGTTTCCAACCGCGGCGGCGTACACACGCATTTCAAGGAGCGAACAAGTACTGTGCTAAAGTCAAATAAATTAAATTTGTCGTGTGAATTTCAAGTTATTGCCACATTGGTTTTAATAAAGTTTAATGTTTGGATTTATTACAAAAGTTTGATTTCCGCGACAAAATGTTCATCGACTTTAAAGCCGCCTATGATAGCATAGCCAGGGTAAAACTGTACACGGCCATGAGAGAATTCGGTATTCCGACGAAATTAATAAGACTGACTAGGCTGACCCTGACCAATGTGCGAGGCCAGATAAAAGCAGCAGGATCACTCTCAAGACCATTCGACATCAGCAACGGGGAAGAACCACCCGAGATGTACAAACTGCCTTCATCCAGATCGAGCAGGCGGTGATTGATGCGAGATCTTGGGCTGCACATCAATGAAGGCAAGACAAAATATATGGTGGCAACGTCAGTACCGAAGACGAATCAACCAACAACATCAAACCGCACTGGTCAAACACAAACACGAACGAATAAGGATAGGAGAATACAACTTTGAGACCGTTGACAATTTCTCCTATCTAGGGTCGAAAATCACAACCGATAACAACTACGATGATGAAATCCGCGCACGGTTGTTGTCAGCCAACAGAGCCTATTTCAGCTTACAAAGACTGTTCCGCTCGAAACGTCTCACCATAGGGTCAAAGCTCTTACTGTACAAGACTATGATCTTACCAGTTCTCATGTATTCCTCGGAAACTTGGGTTCTTAGCAAGAAAAATTGTGAACTCTTGGCCGCGTTCGAGAGAAGAATCCTCCGAAGAGGATGGCGTGGGTCAGGACGCGAGACAGCTTTTAGGGATATCGAATTGATGGACCTCGGCGCAAAACCGGGATGTCTGGAGTTCCTTATTAAGGCAGGCTTAGACCGGATACCGGTTGTTGCGCCGTTGATGATGATAATGAACTAACAAGTCGGGAAACCGGAAGCTGGGAGATTCAGGTATGAAAGGTTTTGTTTGCTTCTTCTTGAGTATATTTGAGTGTATTCGGTGAAAAATGTTTACACCCCCTTTGTTTTGCAAACAAAACCTTGAATCAACCAAATTCGTACTTCGACTTCAATTTTAATATGTGTATGTGTGCAATTGCGGCTCTAAAGCAACGAGGAAAATACACACAATGCTTTCCGCAAATCATTTTGTGAGGATATGGGCCTCTTGCTCAGGTATATATATAGATGTTCAGCCAGGTTAAGGTTTACCGTTTCGGGAGGTAGAGCACAGAATTGAACACCAGATTTTTATAGCTTCTGTGAAAGAGGTAGGCTATTTTCTCATATAATTCCAGAAATGACCGATTTTCTTTTGGCCGGGCGGCTATGAAACTCGCATCAATCGCTCGCTCAGTACCCACAATATTCTGCTTTAGTTAACTTGTCCACCAATGCATGTCGGGATATCTTTCCCCAATGCCATGCTGCTTTTGAACGGATTTTCTGTAAATTGCGAATGGTGCCATGTTGTTTTCGAATAGCCAGGGTCCACTTTAATACCCTTCATGACATAGTGGACTGCATGAGAAATGCTGCTAACAAAATTTGGGATTCCCTTAAAGTGCCGTTAGGCAAGTCAAACTAAACTAAACCAAACTCTTCCTGGCAGAGCAAAACCCAGATACTACAAAAGTGTGTTCTTCTGAACAGCAGGAGGATTCACTGAAATATTGAACTCATTAGCAATACATCTGCTTTTAATGAAACCGTTACAAGATGATATGTGCGCATCCTGCAGAAAGGAAGCGGAATCCACGGGGCGCTTTCTCTGTGAATGCTACGCCTACGAATGCACCAGGCATCAGAAGTTTCATCATCATGCACTCGAATTTACAAGAGTATCATCAATACAATGGCCTACTACGGTGCAAACCTTTAGGGCCACTTCAGAAGTACACAAAGAAAAAGTTATAGATTTCCACTATACAGAAGCAGGTCATTCTACGAAACATAGCTAGACCTGAAACCATTGAAGTTTCCAGAAATGTATATTTCTGCTCTCTCAACGCGAAGTATTCGCTGGTTATCGTAAAAGGCGACGTACAGAAATAGAAATTTGTCACGCCTTCAACGAGGACTTACGGCTACAAATTTTGCCTGTCGTGAACCAACTATGATCGTTTCTCAAAATGTGTGCACGCTCCTCAACAATAAATTACATCATCGTCTATGCGCAGTATATTCTGTTTCTTTTAAATATTACAAAAATTCTTAGAGGATGAAAACGAGAACGCCCGCGGCTCTAGGCTACCCCAAGTCAATCCCATTGAATTATTCATTTGGCCATGAAACGAGAAGCAACTAATGACGCATATAGGCTTACACAGTTATGTATGTATTATGTTTACTCAAAAATCTGTCAGCAAAAGTCAAGGGCGGGGCTCAAATCGTTCCAGAGAACTTGATTATCGAATTGCACGGGACCCTCGGTAAAATGACGATCACATTTCGGGCGGAGATGGCAACCAAAAAATGTATATGACCGAATTGACAATGTCATACCATTCGATTGGATTCCCACTATTAAGAAGCATTATCTGCGTAAAAAAATTAGAACTAAACTCAGTCGGGTGGACGAAGCGTATTTCGTATGAGCATGGCTCAAGCGTTGTTGATAACGCTGAGGCTAACAGACTGATTCGTGATGGTCCTAGTTCCACAGTATCGGCCCAGCATTTGATGTCAAATTGTTTCCTATCACGGCTATCCTAAAGGGTGAAGTTATAAGAAAGTCTGAATACCTGCTGGCAAGTGAAGATCTCTATGAAGGGACTCAAAGCTTTTAGGGGAGTACTTTTTTTGGTTCTTAACACGAAAAAGTCTAGTAGGCTTCAGGAGGACACAACTCTTTAAAACACCCAATAGAGAGGATCTGAATGGGTGGGGAGATAATCCTTGATTTCATTTGCACCTGTCCGGGTTCCTTTTGCATCAGATGAAGGGACCTCCCAAAGACCCGAACATTGCTAACTGTTTGGTAACATTGGAGAGGGAAAAATAGAGTGACCGAAAGCGACTACAGTTGATATTTGCTCCGACTGGGCAGAACACAGAAATAGTGGCCTCCGAAGAGTTGCCTCTGCCCTGCGAGGCTATTTGCCTAAAACCTGTGAACTTTGCATTAAAACGTGGGAGCTAGTTGTTCCGTAATATTAGTGCATTTCGCTATCAAATAACCCCCATGGACTTAAGACCAATTCATATTCTCTCATAAAAAATTGGAGTCCATTTTATGAGTTTTTAAAGTTGTAGCTCCCCAATGCTTCAAAACCTAACCTAAATTCTGCAGGAGAAGATAACACAATATTTATACTAGCCTAGAGATAATAAATAGTGTGGAAGCTGAACAGCAGATGGACTATCTATATACTTCAAATCTTCTAAACCCCAAACTTACCGGTTTTTGTTGCGGTGGAGGGCTTGTAACGTTTTGACGCGGCTGCTGTTGTTGTTGGTATGGCGATTGGGGTTGCTGCTGGTACGGCGATTGGGGTTGCTGCTGCGATTGTCTCACATAGTACGGCGATTGTGGTGTTTGCTGTGGTGAGCTTTGCGTTTTTATTGGGCTCAGGGGACGTTGCAAACTTGGATGATCCTGGGAACGGAAAGGACTATCAACTCGCGGACTGACTGGTGTAGTGGTCGATGGTTGTTGACGTTGTTGCTGTTGATAGGGTCCCGCAGGGGTACGGACTGGGGCCATTTCTGATGGTTGCTGTTGGCGCTGTTGTTGAAAAGCAATGCGGTTGGGATCCATATGGGGTGGGTACGATGGCTCTTGAGATTGTTGTTGTGGGCTTGGTTGATTTGGACGGTACGATTGGAACTGTGGCTGGGGTGATGGTTGATATTGTTGCGATTGTGGTGGCGCTTGATATTGTTGCGGTTGCGGCGCTGGCTGGTGCTGTTGTGGTGGTTGATATTGTTGTCGTTGCTGTTGGAAAGCAATACGGTTAGGATCTTTGTGAGGATCAGATTCATCCTCTTCATTCTTTGCTGGTTTAGTTGGAGGACTGGACACACTGGGAGCTATTTCTGGGCGGACTTGTTGGTTAGCACTTTCTTCTATAAAAAAAGAAATGGGGCAAACACACACACATTAGGATACAAAAACAAAAAAAAGACCACAATCTAAGTCACCTTGCTGATTGCCTTCGCCAGGTAACGGACTCTTTGATCTTTCTTTACGATATTCTTCTATCCAGAAATCGTTCTTAGGTTCAACTTTCGGAACCTTTCTGAGACTAGCCATAGGATTTGGAGGAATTTTGATTTCTGGCCGACAGCCCAATGGTGGCGGTTCGAAATTCTGTGGTGTAGGTGATTTTCTTGCATCACGACCATTGGACTGTGCAGTTAGTTGCGACATAGGTGGTGGTGGTGGTGGTGCATTGGAAGAGGAATTGGATTTTGCTGGTGCTGGTGGCGGTGGTGGGGGACCTGTTGGGAATACCTGCACGGGTACACCCATTGCCGAAGCTGGTGGTGGAGCACCTACCCCCATACTATTCTGTTGATCTTGTGCCAGAGGGGATTGTTTTGGTGTATTGGTTACACCTTCATATTGTGCATTTCGAGCTATTCGTTTTGCCATACGAGGCGATTTAATCTGGGAGAGATCAATGCCACCTGGCGTGTAGGTGAAAGGCTTCTTGTCCTTTGTCATCATAGCATTCTGGACGCATGCTGGTGGCTCTGAAGGTGGCGCCTGTGTTTGGATTCGTCTAGCTGGAAGTGAACCGTTCGTAGGAAGTGTCGGTGGGAGTGGTACACTGAAACTAAATAGAAAAAAATATGGATCAGAAACATAATATTTTAGGTATTTTAAAAATAGAGGTTCAATTGGAGTAAACGAAAAATTTTTGGCAAAGTTTATTATGAGATATACTTTATATGGTTTTCATTCTATTTAAAATCGTGAATGAGCTCATTGACCTTCCAAGTTCAATGTATTTCAATAACTCCACCAATCATCCTATTTGCAATATTTTTTCCCAATTACTTCCCCAAATTGCAGCTAACTGTGGCGATTCAGCCTGACATGTTCTAATTTCTGTTCTAGATCGGAAATTTTTCCCGAAATCTAATTATATTTCACCATTAACGTCTCGGGGCCATCTTTCGCTTGCGTATATCTAATCGCCAAATTAGATGTAATCGATCATCAATTACACGGTCAATGGCTCGCCTAAACGCAAGCGAGAAATTCGGTCAGCTGTTCGTGGCACTCTTCCTGATGAGGTGAAGAAACCTTTGGGCTATTTTCATGAAATGCTTTTTGAATTCCTCCCGGATTTTCATTTAGTTTTTGGATGCGCAGTTTTAATTTTTGGTAGTTTGTTGTGCGCATTGATTGGATAAATTGATTTTAAGGCTTGGATATTAGTTTCCATGAGATTGCTAAAAATTAATATTACTAAAAATATGGAGCTCAATGTCTTCCGGCGGTAGATGCCACTCTGTCTATTTGAAACCAGACGGTGATTTTAAAAAAATCCAGTCCAAATCTACTCGTCATCGACACGCCGACTTTTAGAGATTCAAACGGCAGTGCCGCTTAGCATTTAATTAGGACACTTAGTAGGTGGGCGGCAGAAGATGATTATGGATTCTGGATTTCCAGAGAATGTGAATATGTGCCCCATTAATTAAATTTTTGTTACATTAGCTTGTTAAGTACTACCGGGTAAACGAAGTATCTACAGACTCCGACTTGTAAAACTTCGAGCAATGGGGCGCCTTGAAGAGCTAGCAAGTGCGAAACTGTACAATGAGCAGAAATCCATACACGATCGAAATCTATGTACGTCGTCCCATTATAATAATTTTCCCGGCGTTTCATAAACCATTTGCGCAACAAAGATTTATACTCGAGATAAATTTTACGCTTTATAAATTACTGCCAATCCTCTACATGTTTATCAGTTACAAAGAAAGTGGACACGGGAAAACCTACTAAAAATAATATTTGAATTATTTAATACCCAGGAAAACACGGTAGCCTTGGACATTTTCATATAGATGGATTGAAAATGTTGATTTAATCTAGACACTCTTGGGGCCGCCCCCTCGCTTAAAGATTTATGACAATTTTGCTTGTTGGAAACTGTCCCAATTTTGAGTTTCTAAATTGCAGCTTGTTTATGGGTACATGCATGTTCCTATTGGAAAGAAATAGGTTATTGTAAAATATAATCTGGATAAATTTAAGATTTTATTAGTGCGAATAATAAGGGACCGCTACATTCCCAAACGGATCTGTTTAATCTTTACAAAGTTGTCTCTATTTTGGGTCCATATCTTACTACACAGGCAACCTAATTTTCAAATAACAAAACAGCAACCACCTAGAATTAAAATGCATATTCTCGTATTCTCAACACAACCTCGTAGTACTTCATCTATTGGCAACCCATTATCAATATTCCAAATTCCATTCACTCATTGTACCCGGAATTGGAAAATATTTACTTGGCAGAATTCGCATATTAACTTGCAAAATATAAATTCCAATTGTTTCTTCTAAGTTTAGACAAAGTCAATATAAAATTTGTACAATTGTTACGCAGATAGATACCGTAATGTTAACAAAGATTGGACAAAAACTAAGAACCAATGGACGATTTAAATCGATAAAATATTCTTACTTTTTTCAAACCATTCTTTTCGGCTTGAATTAGCAATAAATGGCAAGAGCAAGGGTCAAACCCGTTATTACCCCTTCATTTTATTGAAGTCAATAGAGAGGATTATAAGTTGGGCCAGAGTAAGAGGCAACGAGAAGTATTATAATTCGATCCTGACGATAAACAAACACATTTAGATTTTTCTAAAAGACACTTGGGCAGCATGATCTTAAAAAAAATATCGGAGATTCGTTCTTTACTAAGAGGACGGTTTCCTGCAAAGATCCCGATAAATAATAGAAAATTCGTCCGCTTCTGAAAAAAACAAAAGAACTCAGATGTGATGTACTTGAAAATTAAGATCACTGTTCAAGGGGATGACGATCATATCTTCGAATCAGTGTCAGAAAATAAGAATCGAACTTTTGAAGAAGGCAGACATGTAGATAAGTTATAAATGATGGAATAAGTCATCGCAGCTGTCAAACAATCAGTGTATTGAGCCAAAGGCGCCACATAAGATGCCCCTTATTACTATGCGTAAGGGAAAGCTTATGTGCCGTTTTAGAAGATTGGATCACACGATTTAAGACGACAGCACCCATTCCCATACTATAAGTCTAAGCCTCACAAAATCAAATCAAAAGGGATGGGGCCAACTTGACCATCCCCAACATATCACCATGAGATTTTCATCTTTTTGGGCCTCTTGGACAAGCTAACGTTCCAGACCATGCAAAAGGGTGGGGCTTTGTGTCCAATCGGCTGCCAATAAAATCCTATTCATTTTAAGAACTTACGATTAAAAAGATTACTGGAGGCCGCCTATTCCTCATCCTCATCCCCTCATCAGTTTCTTCTTTTTCTCAAGCTATTGTCCCGTGCAGTAGTAGGGTCGGCTTATCTGGGTTGAATGGTGGCTGGCAGGTAATCAGACTCATAAAGGGTGATAGAGTGAAAAAACGAACCTAGATTTTCGATTGATTGATGTTAGATCCGCGCTATTGCATGAATTGATTTCATAGTGCAGTATGCACTGCGTAGAACATCTTTGGCTGTGAACATGTTCTCAAATACTTGAATCGCGCAGCTCTGGATAGGTGACTGCCACTCAGTCGCCAGAAACTTTGTTTTATTCAGATTCAGTCAGAGACCGTGCATGTTAAACTGTAGAAAAACATAATCTGCGTAAAGCGGTGTATTGGACATTGGACATTAGATGTTCCGTGTGACTGTGTCACCATCAAGAACACCAAGAGGCGGTGAGGAGACATTTTTTTACTTCCTTGAAGTACCGACAGAGACACGATGCAGTTTTAATATACCTGCCGCGTTTCGAACTTGACACTTTGAATGCTGGTAGAGCAATTTAACTCAGCGCACGAGTCGCCCTGGCTTTAGACGTTGCTGTAATGAACTTTAGTTGAGTTCGTATGGCTTTCTCCAAATATAGGAACGCAATGTAGGAAGCTTCTTACTCTGTTTGTCCATGAATAGCATGCATTGCGTCGGTAGTTTGGTAGTTCTTGACAAGCCTTGGATTTTAAGGATGTTGTGAAGGGGATTATCAAAAATCTGTCCAAAAATCTTCATAATACAGATTAATAATCAGACCATTACGATGGTTATTTGTACATCCCACGAAATTGCTTTTTTTTACCCGTATTGAAACGGTTGGTGTTTGTTGCCAATCAGGTGGTATTCTACCTTCCTCAATTACACGATTGAGAAACACACTGGGTTCCAACTCTGCATTCCAGAGCTCATCTGCAATGTCGCTAGGTCCTATGGCCTCTTCCGATTTCATTCGTTTGATTGCTTTTTCGACTTCAGTGCCGCCGACAGGCGAAATTGCTCTAGTGCTTGCGGAAGTGGTGGATGTATAAATTCTGAATTCGCAATCTGCTTAATATATCCCCGCCATCTGTTCCACGCGGCTCTTCGGGCAGAATGCAAGGTTTTTTTTTGTCATTGATGCTACAAAAGTGTTCAATATCCTGTGTTTATCGACGAGAAACTTATAATAGTGGTGTTCCTTTTGACAGACATTCATTTATACATCGTCATTCACAAGGAAAGTGTGTCAGTTGATGCATTGCTTACCAAACTGGGTGACCCCAAGAGTTTCATAAGGAGTCGCGTAAGTGAAATCATCTTAAATCTTTGCTCATCAAATCGCCATCATTTAACTGACGATGTGTGCCCTTCATGTTGCTTTAACTGTATTGAAAATACAGTGTGGAAATCGATGGTCTCAAAGAGAAGGCTTTGCTATTGATGATGGTGAAAAAATGTTGGTATCGTGATGTTTTACTTTTCCCACAATGGAATATAGAAGCAGTGATATAAAATGTTGTTTCGGCAAAATCTTTGCCAAAATAACTTCCTTCATTGCATGTGTCAAAGGCTTTGCCGCTACGTCATCGGTTGCCATTTATCTTCCGTCGACATCACTATTGAAATCACCCATAATGACGATAGAACCATTAGCAGACACATCACATGTCTCTGCTTTGGGCGATTTCCAGAAGGTGTCTTTCTCGCCATCGAAATGACCTGTCTGTGGTGTGGTAAAGAAATGGATGCTGTGGTCAGCTGAGATAGTATGATTCATCAACAGGCCATCAGATAGTTCGACTTCTTTACTGACATCGCGGAAACCCTCACATACGGCATTGTAGTTCCATGTCGCAGCATTTAGATCTCGAATCTTTTACTGAGCTCAGATGTCGATATCTCTTACGAAGAGTTCTTGCAAGATCCTCTGTTTTACCAGTGAGGATATTTAACGTGTAGACGCGGCTTTGTGCGACTCGGACTATTCTGCCTACGTCTTAAATAACAAAAGTCATTATCTTTGCAAGCTTTTATCGCACGTGCAGAGGAAACTTTCTCAGGTTTTAAAGCCGGCAAAGATAGATTCGAGCGCAATGCTGACCACATTGTCTCCTAGTGTACCGTTACGGTCTTGAATGAAGTGCTCTAACACACTTCAAGGCCCTGATCCAATATGGATTGTTGCGCCAACGATTATTATTATTATTATTAAAGATAGATTGGCAGTGATAGTTAATGTTTGTACTGTTTGTGCCTCTCTCACTTTATCTCTCCGGACATCCAAGAGTCTTTAAAAATAAATCCAAAGATGTGTACTACTACTATTTAGTATCCTTTAGCACCTCAATTATCATCTTTTCAAATTCCTACTTCTCATCCCGACATCATGTTACACCAAAAATATTATCGTGTTTTGAAACATTAATTTACAAATCTCTCATTTCTCTCTCTCTCTTTTTAAATTTCTCGAAAGCGTAAAACCTATTTAAATATTTTTTTTTTAATTATAATAGGACAATTTTCAACTAGCCATGTACTTGCCATGCTGTATAATAACCAATGCATTCATAGTGTTTGACTCGGGCTTATGTAAAACATTTTGTATGCATTTTTTGCTGCGAAAACAGTGTTGGGTATTGGGAATTGCAATAAGTTTCTGCCCCTTTTCAGCCTAAGTTAAGGTTTATTTAAACAATGAAATATTACATACTACAGTATTATTTAAAGTATTCGTCATTCGAAGCGACAACTTTATCTCATCTTTCAGGTAGCATATGGATTTTTCCGGCGAAAAAATCGGGTTCTTACGACCCGATCCATTCATCGTAGCTGTTTGCGATGCTTTCGTATGACATGAACCGCTCTCCAGTAAGGGATGACTACATTGATTGGAATATATGGTAATCCGAAGATCCAATGTCTAGAGAATACGACGGGTTCGGCAAAGATTTCCTAATCCACTCCTTCTACAATAAATATTTCTGGACCAATTTAACATAGCAACGTGTGGCCTGGCGTTCTCAAGCAGCAAAATGAGTTTATCATCTCTACCGTCCCATTCCGGCCGTTTTTCTTTGAGAGCTCAATTTAAACGCATTAGCTGCAGTCAGTAATGATCACCAATGATTGTCTCAGATGGTTTAAGGAGATCGTAATACAGATGCACGACATCACCTTCGAAGAAATAATATTTTTGTTTGCGTCGATGGATCTGGTTCACCTGGCAACCCCCAACTTTTTTGGCGCTTAGGATTATCATAAAAGATCTATTTGTCATCGCCAGTGACGATGCCTAATGGGACCATTCCCATTGCGTGCAAATATTTGGACAAATGAGGGGTTCTCAAGCTATTGTCCTGTGCAGGGTTGACATGCGTTTCATCCAATAATTCTCGTAGATGAGTATCTTCGAATTCTTTTGGTGCCTTCAAATGACAAATATAGTCCTAGAGCAAACATAAAAATAGTATCAAGAGCGACACTTCTTTTACGATGGCAGAAACTTATTCCGATACCCAACATAACAAATTTGGAGATTCCAAAATGGGAAAAATTGGATAGTTCAGCAAAATCTGACATAGTACCAAACCATCGTAAAACAGACGATATATAGTAGTAATAGGGGGAAAAAACAACGTTAAATTGACCAGCGGAAGCAGAAGGATATTGTGTCCTTTGTATATTCGGCATCATCCTTGTTGCAGGCAAGTCCTTTGCCTTTTTTTGTAAAATAAAACTTTATTAAAATCAGTTCAATGTCTGTCTGCTACACGCATTTTTCAGAAATGGCTAAGCGGATTGACACGAAAATTGGTGAGAAGGTGGAAACTCTACGCTCCAACATGCAATAAGTTCATTCTTTTTTCACTGAGTTTAAGGGATTCCTCATACATACAAAAGGGCGATGTAAAATTTGTTTCCACCAAGTATAGTCATGTTGAGTATCAAATGAAAGGTCTCAATTATCACTTTCCAAAGCCAGTATTAGTTCTGACATTTGTTGAAAAGGCGAGCAGTACGCGGGGTCGAAATTGATAATTTCTTTAACGCACCGAAAATTTGAAAAGAAAGCATGAAACTGCCTGTATGTGACAAGGCTCAAAATACTCTCCATACCGATATCAACTCAAATTAAATTAATAATAGTATATTACTATGTTTTTGGAAAATTGACTACACATCCCGCTTAAGTTTATCCGAGTTTTAAAAATTTATAGTAGTATAGACCACAGTGTGGACCATGATATCGCTATGTTTGATCGAAATCCTACTATTACTGATAAAGCTATAGTAGCTGAAAATTATTGTTCTCGTGTAAATTTACAGGAACCCAAAACAATAAATATCAGAATTACACTAAAATGAATAGTTTGACATGCTAAATACACATATACATTACGGACTATGTACAAATCGGATAGTTGTGCATTCAAATATACTTGAAAAACAAACAAACAAATCCGTCCATACCTGCAGCGCCCAGCTAGCAGCGACCTAACTTCTCGTGTGCTTCCAATAAATTCGAGTCATATCTGGCGCAGCCTTACGTGTCGACTAAAAGTCATAAGAATTTTTATAAAATATCATGAGGGACTTAACTGTCCAAAATGACCACCTCATATTCCCGATCGTTGCTAATACAGAAACTTGAAAGCGTGTGTTTGCGGGATATTTCAGAGAAGCTTCAGTATTTGCGGGCAGTCAATTTCGCCATTTTTAAGGTTTTGTGTAAAACAAATGAAAGGTATTGATCGGTACTATAGGGAAACACAAAACCTTTTATACCTGAAGCGTCAAGCTTCCGGTTTCCCGACTTGTTTTAGTTTCTTGGAATAACTCTAACCTCTAGACCGACCGACTAGGATAGTTTTTTGAGCATCGCTGAAACCACTAAGTCATTGCAGTTGATTTGCCGTGCTTTGAAACCAAAGGGATTTATTTTGCCACTTATCGAAACCAGGTTATTTTAATCGATGGACCTGGGAGTCATTAGAACTTTTGAAGCGTACTACATGAATAGATCGCTTGCACATCTACATGGAGCTATGAAACAAAACAAGGAGCTTCCTATGAAGGACTTTTGGAAGTAATTCAATGTTCTAGCTGCCATGAAAATGTTTAGGTAGTCTCAAAATGAGATTTCGCGAAAATCAAATTCAAGATGAATCAGCACCGGATCCTGAACGAATCGACAATGTGACTGTAAAAGTGGCATTATCAGAAAAGAAGGTAGGGAAGAATATTATAATTTAACAGACCTTACCTTTACAAATCTACGAAGTAATGCCATCGGTAGATATGTTACGCATATGTAGCTTCCGAAAATTTTGAAAGAACGATCCTGATTCTTGGATGCTTTAGTAGGTAGGGAATTGTAGGAAACATAGTAGAAGAGGGTCGAGTTTGAAAACCTGTTGAATTGACAATTTCAAAAAGAAACAGAAAAACTACGCCGGTCAGCAAGCCGAGGAAACCTTGCTTACTATAAGGAATTAACCGTTTAACTAAGGAGACTAAAAGCGGCGTATACGAAAAGTAAAAAAAAAATTATTGGGTTGGTAATTGGTAAATATTTTATATTTTATTAAACCACTAGGAAATAAGCTAAAACCTTGAAATGGAATTTCAATAATATGACCTAATAAACTATTATTATTACTGCGTCATCCGTCGAACATCAATCACGTCAAATAAAAATCAATGTGTAATCATTTCTTTAACTAAGCAGCAATCTGCAAACATATTTGCAATATAAACCGATATTTACCTTCTTTCACTTCTTCACTTCATTTACTTATCTTTTTCAAATAAAAAGTAAGCAATTGCAATCATGCGTGGGTTTCCCGCGGTTGCAGCCACATTCAAGGCCAGTCAACTCTCCAAAAAAGTGAGAGTAAGTGGAAGCAAATAACCCAAACTCACCATCATTGCGCAACTCCCACATGGTCAATGCACCTTGAACCGATATTTTTTCCTATTCTAAATGACTTGCATAATTCTTCCTTTTCTCTTATAAACATTCATTAACATATTTTTAAATCATTTTCCAGGTGGATACCACTGTCCACTTCATTAAATCAGAGAATTTACTAAACCCATTATCGTAACCCAGTTAAAAGTTAAATTTATCGCGGAGATGTCGATGGAGCCGTCCTAACACGGATTCCTAATAATTTTAGTATTTACTCACACGTACGATTCGCTAGTAATTCCTTATGCAAATTTATTCTCACGTTTGAATTACTTTTTTGGCGTAACCACCCAGCATTTCAATTGGGTTTCATATTACTTCAGCTGGTGGTTAACCCTTCGTAAATTTAGTAAACTTTCCCCGATGGTTTCTTTCTACCTCAAATTGAATTTTGAATAAAATTCCACTTAATTTGCATTCAACATTCTTAATTCACATTTAGTAATATTACATCCTATTGAAGCAGACTGCAGAGCAGCGAGATTATACAAATATTACTGGTGAAACGCATCTATTTAAATCAGCGAATGAAAGGGTTAAAGCAACAAAGCAGGGAAATTCCAACGCGTCAAAATTCAAATTCATTGAAGTGTATAGTTAACACTGTTCAATAGCTCCATTAAATTATTCTTTAATTTAAACAAAGCATTTAGTTTTGGGCCAGAGTTGGCATTATCTGCTCTTACGTGACGCCCACTTTCACTGAAGGTCTCCGAGATGTCAATTATGTAATTTGGCCGCGGTCAATTCAAGCGACTTTGATGCGAAGTGCAAAAAACGTGTCATACCTTTCTCAGTACCCAACATTGCATATTTACGCCTATCAATATTCCAGCGCCGGAATCGAGCATTTATATTGAATTAGCATTTTGATTGATGTGGCGTTTTGTTTGATGGGTAGGCGGTACGTGCTTTGCTCTGCTATGTACATTTTCAGGCATTTATTTATACGTGGGAAACAGAAGATGAACTACGGTTCCGCACTATCAGATACATAAAGTAGAATGAAAACATTCAACGCGTGAAAGTAGCCACTTCCTTTTCGCTCAGATCATGTTATTTACCAATTTTTTGCTCAAGAATCACAGAAACATTGAAAAGCTTTTCAAGTGTTTTCCAGCCCTCTTGCATTTTGCTATACTTAGATACTCTATAACAGAATACTCTGTGCAATGATTGGGTATTGTTGGTGATATTGAGGTAACCTACACCAAGACAGACCATCTTTTTCCTAACTGGTTTGGATGAAAACAGGGATTTTAACATCCAGTGATGCGACTGTTTCATATTTATAACATTCTTGATGAACAAAGGAGGTGTACTCGAAACATATTGGATCGTGTAGCGTCCGCTTTTCTCGCGGCTCACGGACGATTGATTCGTTTCATCGGCTTATCTCAGAATTGACCAAAAAATCCATCAAATTGTAACCGTCTTCCTATCATCCCGATAAAATATCCTTTTCGTGATTGTTTTTCCCCATTTCCCCTTCTACTTTCCCGAATTCATAATTATAAAATGTGATTGATTTTCAGTAGCTTTCTAATTAATCGTAGTATGTAATTTCTTTGGATCACTTAGTCTAAAACTTAAGGAAGTTCTACCCGGGCCCCCTATCCTACACCTATTAATCATTCAACTGCTTCATGCTATGTATTGCAATCATGACAATCAGTTGCATTGAAGGTGTCGAATCTATGCTGAGTGCGTGTAATTTCAATTCTATTTGATTCTGCCGATAATAGACTATAGTGACTACACGGTATAACATTTTGCATCGTTAGCTTCCCGTGGCCCATTTTCAAATTTATTATGACAACTTCCTCGTCGATTTATGGCTCTCTGTGTGCTATTTGCAAGGGGCCGGAATCTATTCGCTCCAAGTTTTTAGACTGCGATGGGTACTGTGGTACGACCTTCCACGACTAATGGTGGCAATCGTACGTTTCCCGAGAATTACCAACCCATTTCCCTCCTCTCCTCGTGTTCCAAAATCTTGCAAAGATATGTCAGCGATTAGTTGTCCACCGACTTTGGCCACCACATAGTGAAAGAGCAACATGGGTTTGTTAAGCGTAGGTCCATTGTCTCCAACTTGTTCAACATTACTAACTTTGTCGCCAAATGTCTAAATTCAACATACCATATACACTAACTTTGCTAAAGCAAAGCTACTAAAAGGAAAAGTTACCAGTTTAACTATAGATTTATTGCTTTTTTAAGAATTGCCGACACGTGTTTCGGACACAACATGTGTCCTTCTTCAGTGCTGGTTTTGCAATTACAAAATTTTTATTACAAAACCAGCACTGAAGAAAGACACATGTTATGTCCGAAGCACATTTATAGTTAAACTGGAAACCTTACCTTTAACAGTTTTGCTTAAAACGAACTATGTAAAACAAAGGAACTACTTTTATAAAACTTTTCTAAAGCTTTGTCTCTTACTTTTCCAACCAATCTTGCTGCACGTCCCGATCCTCCTCCCCCTTTTGGCATCTCGCAGGGATCTACTCTGGGTCCTTTATTATTTTTACATTTTATCAACGACCTTCCCCCTCTCCTAACTTGTCACTGTTTGCTCTATGCTGACGACCTTAACTGTTTTCCGCTATATCGCCGCTTATGGACTGTATTTCCCGTCAATCTAACCTAGAAACTCTGGTTCGTTAGTACTCTGCTAATGATTTAACGCTTAACGTCAGAAAGTGTCACTATATGTGCTACTCGCTTAAATCCTCACTCACTTCCTTCTCCTACTCTCTTAACGGACTTTTCTTTATCATGCCTAAATTTCACTCTTGGGTTCGCTTCGACACCCATTGCCTCGAAGTCACCAATCGAGCAGCAAAATTGTCAAGCCTTGTACTTCGCTCCTCCTCTTATTTTGACTCCATCTAACCCTTCTTAGGTCCCTTCAATCCCCTGGTGAGAAATACCCTTGAGTACTGCTCTATGATCTGGTCACCTGTCCATAACTGTGATTGTCTTGCCCTTGAAAATGTACAACGTAAATTCACACGTTTCCTCTTCTTTAAGAAAAATTTCCCTGGTGTGGACTACCTCCCGTAACTGCTTTCTGACCGGCCCATCCTAAAACAGCGTAGATCCTATCGGGATTTTTGTACATTTTTTTAAATTTCCTTGGATTTGATGGACTGCTTCGCCTCTAACGACATCACCTGCCGTCCTGCGTCTTACATAACATACGTAACGCAGATATTTTCAACGTGCCCTTCGCAGAGCTCACTACTTCCATTCCCCGATTCCTAGGCTTTGCCGATTACAATGCACAACAGCTTGGTCCTTTTAACTTCTCCTCTTTAAGTAGTTTTAGGCACAGGATAAGGTTATCGATTCCTTTCCTCTTCCCCCAGAAGGCAATAAGTGATTGGAATTTACTCTGTCTATTTGTTTTAAACAAATAAACAAATAAATAAGTAATTATGATAACATTGGTGTAGTAATGTAGTTAACAGCACAGGGCAGGGGAAAGTTTGGTTGCGATTGTTCTGAGTTCGAAGTTTTCATAGTGAAAATCATTTTTAAGGTTTTGTGTAAAACAAAACCTTATTAAAATCGATTCAATGTCTGTCTGTCTGTCTGTCTGTCTGTCTGTCTGTCTGTCTGTCTGTCACACGCATTTTTCTCCAAAACGGCTAAACCGATCCGAATGAAATTTGGTGGACAGATGGGAACTATAGAATCCCACGCATACAGCGAGTGGCATAAATTTAGGTGGAGTTTAAAGGAGGGCTCCCCATACATGCAAAAGGGGGATTGAAAATTTTTTTTCACCGGATATAGTTGTGTAGGGTATCAAATGAAAGGTCTCGATTTGTACTTTCCGAAACTGACATTAGTTTTGGCATAAATTGCAAAGTGCGTGAGTAAGGAGTCAAAATGTACGCATTTGAAGTGAGACAGGACTCATTTTCGGAAACTACCCAACCTAAAAATCCGAAAAAAATGGCGGTGGTGCGCCTAGATGAAATCTAGGCCTCAAAATATGTCTCATTCCGATATCTGCTCAAATAAACTTACTAATAGTATATTACTACTTTTTAGAAATTTACTGAAAAACCCCCCTTAAATTCATCCTAAGACTTCCGAATTTTGTACCAGCATAGGGGACAATATTTCGTATATATGTGCTAAATTTCATGGAAATCAGGCAACTAACGCCAAAGTTATAGCAGTTCAAACTTAGCAATTTCGCGCGAGTTTACTGTTTCCAAAGCCATGCAAATCAGATGCTGACGTCATAATTACCCGGAATAATTGACATTCGCGTGGAATATTAAAGTCACATTTATGAAGAATCTATTTATCTGCAGCCCTTTTTAAGGTTTTCTGTAAAACACTTATGTGAAATCTAATCTTCGAGAGATGTCCCATTCCGGTATCTGCTCAAAAAATTTACTAATAGTATATTATCAACTTTTAGAAATAGACTAAAAAACTCCCCTTAAGTTCATCCTAAGTGTACTAAATTTTGCACCGACGTAGAGGACAGCCTCGTGCATACACATGCCAAGTTCCATGAAAATCCAACTATTAGTGTCAAAGTTATAGCAGTTCAAACTTATCGATTTCGTGCTAATTAACAGCATCCTAAGCCATACAAATAAGATGCTGACGTCATAATTAACGAGAATAATTGAAATTCGATTGAAATATTAAAATTCCATTCAAGAAGAATCTAATTCTCCCTAGCCCTTTTTAAGGTTTTGTGTGAAACAAAACCTTATTAGAATGGTGACGGTGTCTGTCTGTCCGTCTGTCCGTCTGTCTGTCTGTCTGTCTGTCTGTCTGTCTGTCTGTCTGTCTGTCTGTCTGTCACACCCGATTTATTCGGAAACGGCTAGACCGATTGTCACGAAAATTGGTGAGAGTATGTAATCTGGTGATCCCTTTACATGCAGTAAGTGGCGCCATCTTGCGTTAAATTTAAGGGGGGCTCTCCGTACATGTGAATGGAGGGTGCAAATTTTTTTTTCACAGAATGTAGCCAAGTAGGGTATCAAATGAAAGGTCTCAATTAGTACTTTTCGAATCTGGTTCAATATTTGATATTAGATGAAACATAGGGGAGTCAGGGTTGAAAATATGACCCACAAAAAGTGTAACAGGTCTCGTTCTCAGAACCTATCCAACCGAAAAATCTGGAAAAAATCACAGTGGTGCATCTCTACGAAATCTAGGCCTCAAAATATATCCGGTTCCGATATCTGCACAAATAAAGTTAATAATAGTATATTTCCACATTTTAGAAATTTACCCGGCACCCTCCCTTATGTTCATCCCAGAAATACAAAATTTGGCATGAGAGTAACGAAGAATATAATGCACAGTTTGGTCAAGTTTGAAGAAAATCCAACTATTATTAACAAAGTTATTGGGGGTGAAACTTTACAATTTTTTGTGAATTTCGTGCACTCTACAACCCGCATGACGTCATCATCACATATCAATTCGTCAATACCACAACGAAATGAATTTTTATGAATTGGGTCGCAGACAATTATTTTGTTCTAGTTTTTTAATTATTTGTCAACCAGACATGTGTATATGTAGGTATATAATATATGCGTGCTAATGAACTTTGCGGCTAGTGCCTAATGCAGATAGATATAAGACGTAAATCGGAAATATGGGTACGATAAATTTAGATATGTGCATATATGTGTACAGCAGGTAATAGGCAGTTTGTTTGTTTAGGGTGAGCATGATATCTATGGCTCTAATATGTACGTATGTCTCGTAGTTTGGAAAAATATGAAGGATTATGTTGGATTTGTAGCTATATACGGACAGAGAAATGTGCGTCTCTTACATAACACAAAACCTTTATACCCGAAGCGCGAGCTTCCGGTATTCCGACTTGTTATTTGGGGTGTTTGAGATTGCTAGCAAGGAGTTCTGTTGACATAAATTTGCTATTGTCCAGATTTCCGTTCATTTTTTCATGCCGAGTTTAAGATAAGGATAAAGATAAGGAGAAAGCCGCCAGGAAATAAATGAAACTAATACAAAAAGAAGGACAACAAAAATAACAAGTAAGATAAAAACAAGTCGGAATACCGGAAGCTCGCGCTTCGGGTATAAAGGTTTTGTGTTCATCTTATGTAAGAGACGCACATTTCTCTGTCCGTATATAGCTACAAATCCAACATAATCCTTCATATTTTTCCAAACTACGAGACATACGTACATATTAGAGCCATAGATATCACGCTCACCCTAAACAAACAAACTGCCTATTACCTGCTGTACACATATATGCACGTATCTACATTTATCGTACCCATATTTCCGATTTACGTCTTATATCTATCTGAATTAGGCACTACCCGCAAAGTTCATTAGCACGCATATATTATATACCTACATACACACATGTCTGGTTGACAAATAACTAAAAAACTAAAACAAAATAATTGTCTGCGACCCAATTCGTAAGAATTCATTTCGTTGTGGTATTGACGAATTGATATGTGATGATGACGTCATGCGGGTTGTAGAGTGCACGAAATTCACAAAAAATTGTAAAGTTTCACCCCCAATAACTTTGTTAATAATAGTTGGATTTTCTTCAAACTTGACCAAACTGTGCATTATATTCTTCGTTACACTCATGCCAAATTTTGTATTTCTGGGATGAACATAAGGGGGGGTGCCGGGTAAATTTCTAAAATGTGGAAATATACTATTATTAACTTTATTTGTGCAGATATCGAAACCGGATATATTTTGAGGCCTAGATTTCGTAGAGATGCACCACTGTGATTTTTTCCAGATTTTTCGGTTGGATAGGTTCTGAGAACGAGACCTGTTACACTTTTTGTGGGTCATATTTTCAACCCTTACTCCCCTATGTTTCATCTAATATCAAATATTGAACCAGATTCGAAAAGTACTAATTGAGACCTTTCATTTGATACCCTACTTGGCTACATTCTGTGAAAAAAAAATTTGCACCCTCCATTCACATGTACGGAGAGCCCCCCCTTAAACTTAACGCAAGATGGCGCCACTTACTGCATGTAAAGGGATCACCAGATTACATACTCTCACCAATTTTCGTGACAATCGGTCTAGCCGTTTCCGAATAAATCGGGTGTGACAGACAGACAGACAGACAGACAGACAGACAGACAGACAGACAGACAGACAGACAGACGGACAGACGGACAGACAGACACCGTCACCATTCTAATAAGGTTTTGTTTCACACAAAACCTTAAAAACAAGCTTTGGACTTCTCTGCTATTAAATATGGCCTAGCTAAATGTACCCTTTCATAGAACAAAACGCAGGACGTATTCATTTTTAGGCAGCAATGCGACGAACTGAGATTCATTTTCATTTCTCCTATTATTCCATGTGACTCGAGAATAGGTTCTGTACCATAACAGAAACGGTGCGAAGGGCATATGTAGATAAGATTTCATCCTATTGCAAAAAAATGTAAATGGCTAATGATAGCGGCGCGAGTTAGTTATCCAAGGGTAAGTAACCAAAATAATTAAGATGTTGGAAAGTGTAACGAAAAGAAACCAAAACAAAGAAAACCAGCTGCGAAAAATGGTCACAAGGTAGAAAGTTGTCACAAAAAGTTAAATTTGCATTTTGTCATGCGCAAGGATCTTCAGCAGCATTCCGGATTTTATAGGAAGGGTAGGGAATCATAACAGATATTTAGGTGTTCGAAGATGCCAAATACATGAAAATAAACATCACAAGACTAAGTGAACTTTGCTAAAAGCTTGCATCCCTTCTCGGGAAGGTACTACGCCCTTAATACTGAAGAGAAGGAGAAATATAAATTTGGAAAATAAAGTCAGATTAGTCGGACGGTTTTGAACTCCGTTTCGCGGAATACAACAGGTACTTGAACTCTCCGATCTGGAACACTTACTTGCTTCTTCTTGCATGACATGACATGGCATGATCTGTTGCCGTATCATGGGGGTGATATGCATAGAGTCAAACGCGGGAACGGTTTGATTGACTTAGAAATCGCAATTCATTTCACACATCGAAAATTAAACCAACAACGAGTTATTGGAATGACAGTTCACGATAATTCTCCAATTTAAGTAAGAGTTCCGGTGATATAGGCATTCAGGGCCTGAACGAAGTAACTAGGATGACACTCTTCCTCTGGCGGTACTGTACTTTTATATTCTGATAAATAAGCGGTAGTTGATGCGAATCCAATGTTGGACTTATGCTGGCAGTTTCATCAAAGTGCCTTTGGCGCCTACTTGCGGCCCAATTTTCAGCTGCGAGATTCCGGTTCCAGCTAAGAAACACTATACTTCTGAAATACTATGCAACAGCTGTATGCAGTTCGAGAAAGTCTTCCGAAAGATGACGTCGTAATCGTCATTTGATAGAATCGACAACACCGGGGTCAGAAGTAGAATTAGGATTTATCTGCTGAAAGTAATAATAATAATAATCGTTGGCGCAACAATCCATATTGGATCAGGGCCTTGAAGTGTGTTAGAGCACGTCATTCAAGACCGTAACGGTACACTACAGAACACTTTCGAAGGCAATGCGGTCAGCATTGCGCTCGCCCAAGATTATTACCCTGATTTGACTCAGGTACTCATTGACAGCTGAGTCGATTGGTATCCGACAGCAAATCACGATACAAACTCCACTGTCATCAGTGAGATATGAACTGCGACCAACCGTACGACAGTCTTATGCTCTAACCACTCAACTATCCGGACACATATCTCCTGAAAGTGCGTACCAAAATTGGCAACCGCGTCTGCTTATACAGATTCAGAACGTCGACCGCCACAATTAATGAGCACTAGCTCACCATCAGAAACCCCTTTATATCTGGCGCGGTTCAATTTTGCGGGATGGAAGGATGTTACATGATCTGGCTAACTACATTATGATGGAAGCGTATCGTTGAACATGAAGAAGTGAAAGCTTTATCAATATCAGAGAGCAGCGGTGTGCATGACGCTCTTGAGCTTCATATTGGGTGACAGAAAATATTTCACGCCATAGGTGTGGAATACAGAAATTGCCCGGTGTGAAAGTAATTTCTGCACCGTGATCCACTTCTCGTGGATGAAATGGATAGTCTCCAGAACATGGTAACGCGGGCAGGGCCTTCAAAAGGGCTAACTTTTACCTCCATTGAATTAAAAGCCAATTAAGTGGCCGGGTCAGAGCATATAACCGTAAAAGCTTTGCTTGAAGCCCCAGCAGTTTTGATAGAGTTGTTTGTATCTAGAAGAAGAGGATAAACATTCATATCGAAGAAGGGCAACCTTGTTGAATGCGTCAATCGGAGGACAGTTATGTACTCCTTGCTGCGCAAATACAATATCTTCGTAAAATAATTATAAAAGCACAAACTTGATCATGGTGTGTTGGACCTGAAAAACTAGTAGTTCTTCATTCTGTCTTGGCTGGGTAGTTAAATGGATCTATCACTTCAACCACCTTATCCCGTCTGCTTGCGTGTTCATTGAATTAGAGGACCGCGCAGTAATCAAATTGACTGAGCATTTGTCGCTCTAATTTATTACCCCAAGTTCGAATCTGGATACGTCACTGTTGGCACGATTCGACTTGGTGTTGTCCCGATGCTGCGGGCTTATCACTTACTTAAGTACAAAATACCAGCGGAGATAATAATAGGAAACGATACCAAAAATAGACTATATGGATGCTCCTTACTCCACAAGGACGTGAAAAGTAGACATACCATCGACCACAGCCAAATGTTTCTAGATTTGGAGAAGGGTCGTCGCGAGGTAACAACATAACCAAGTTTCCCAGTCTGATAGGGTATCGCTCTCTTCACTGTTTGCATTAATAGTGAAAACAGTGAGCAGGTTTATTAATTTGTATATCCAGGAACTACCGGATAGTGAAAAAGTGTGGAGGTTTCATCACTCTATTCACAGAATCTCGAATGAGCGTAGATACCTCTAGTTTGCTGACCACATTGCCTCCAACAGGGTACTGTAATCCTTAAACGAAGTCCTCCAACAAACATCAAGGCACTGATCCAATTAGATTGTCGTGTGGAGTGGAATGGTCTAAACATCGAAGTCGATGGGAAACGACTAAAAAGCCGGTAGAAGCGACGATGGCTTGATATGCTAGATGGTGATTTCAAAGGCTCCCGACCGAATCCAGATCAGGCTTTTAACTGAAGAAAATGACACCAATCAAAACAAAGGACAAAGACTGAAGAAGAAGAAGAGGTGTGGATGAAAGAAAATAGTCAGACTGATTCGATTCCTTTCTCAGATCAGGCAGACGGGCTGCGTTTGGGAATTCGTGTTTGAGTCATTACAGAATATCCGAGTTTAAAGTGAGTATGGTTTGCTCAATCAAATGAACCGATCAGTGGGTAAGCTTAAGGTCAGGAGTTGACTGCTTTAGTTTATACTCCTCGTCAAAGAAGAGTTACCCATCAAAAGATAGTATGGAGATAGGTCTCCTGCTTCTTCTTCTCGCTTCCGCGGTTTCCCCGTTTTTACATCCTCTAACAACAATGCTATAGTTTTCATATGTATCGCCTCCTGGGCCGACAAACTGCATTTATTGCGTCAAAGTTACGCCGCTACTTTCACAACAATTATTTTTCGCCATCGACAATACGAGACAACTTCTCAGTTGTCAGATATTACTGTTTCCTTTTCTTTTTATGAATGGGATTGACTCTTTTGATTGACTCTGTTAATCCTTAGATGATTTGAAATAAGAATTCTGGTTCAGGGCGAATCTCAAATACCACAATGTTGTATCCATATATTCAGCAACAGTCTCTAGCCATTGTGCTTTATGTGTAAGGTTAGATGTTTTTCATATTTCCACACAACATTGGATTTCATCTGGGTAACATTTTATTCAACTAAGGTCATAATTATGTGAATATTGTATCTGGAGTTAAGTGGCCGAATTGGAAGTCAACGTACGAACAATTCATTCCTCTCAGTTTTATTGACCCTAAGATCCTCTACGTTTCTTTTGGTAAGCAAATCATGCACATAGGGTGTTCTTTTATAGAGAGGATGTGTATATCCTCTTTTCTTCACTTCTTAGATCTACTTGTCGTTTCGCATTGGACTTAGTACTTTACTACCTCCGTCACAACGAATATTTTAGCATTTTAAAGACCCTCCACAAAAAATGCTCAGACTGGTTGGTGCCTACTTGCATTTTATGCCACACAGCGAATGTGTTAATTTTTGCTGCGAACAGTTGGTTTCACGTGTGATAAATGATCCTGAATGCTTCAGTGGATGAATTTCTCTCTAGCAATAAGTTTGGTCTACATAGTCCATTCTCCGCTATGTCATCAGAATACAAAAGTATAACGAAAGGTGTACTTGTATTTAGTTGGGAGTTCCCAAGTTTTTTTTTATCAGAGATCAGCTTCAGATATTTACGTGTATATTTTTCTGGGACCAATCTATTCAATGGTTTGAAACAAATCATTTCCCTTGTAATCAGGGAAGGAATTAAAAGCAAATGAAATAGTGCGTCTAGATAATGCTCGTGAAAAACAATAGATTTTTCGATAGCAGAGTGCTTCACTACTGTATGGATTTATTTGCATATGATTTCATCACTAAGGGGGTTGCTATGGTTAATATGCTGCAGCAACAGCATACGTACGTATGCACCTGGGAATAATAATAAGATTGACTGAAATGTTGTAAATATGTATAACTTTTGACTACTAAGAAAGGACTCGCTGGGAACCGATACCCTCTACTAATTTTGGTTATTACGTAACACAAGATCGTAGGGTTTTAGTTGAGTTTCCACAGAAATTATCATTTGGATAATTGGAACAGGTTTATTAACGATATGTTAAAAATGCGCAAGGACTATCCTTTCTTGAAGTCTGGACTAATCCTTCTGAGTATGCAGTATTCTTGCCACTTAATTTTGTTATTGACCAGCAAATGTAAGTCCGCTTATGCTATTGCCACGTAAAGTTCAGATGGACTAAAAAGCTGTCGGTATATATTTTTGTATCCAAATATTATTTGATTTTGGTGAGCCAAAAGATAGTTCTTGTTTACTCATATTGACATGCTCTTTATTGAATACAATACAAACGTTTATATTTCGAAATTTTGTACAAATTATTTTAATCGATTTGAGTCACCTCACACTCGATTCCGTATTTTGTAAACAGAACCTGAGACAATTCCATTATTGTCTCCGTCGTCATTCATGAGGTGTTAAGTGTTACGTTTCACGTTGACTAATTTAAGTTTTCGATGAATAAATTCCAACGAGAAGTGATGCAACTGATACAGTAAGCTAAAGTGGTTCGTATCCATAACAAGAAAATTGTCAGAGAAATATATTCACAATTTCACTGGAACTGCATAACATGCACAACGTATCAGTCAATCGAGCCCTCGAATAAACATATTGAGTATGAGCACGCAAACAATTTGTGGTTGATAAGGCATAAGGCCTGCGTACATTTATATATATTTTTTTATAATTTAACTTCCCGAATGTTAGGAACTGCAGATATAACGCGGTTATTTATAAATTCATCATTCATTTTAGTGGACGACTGAGTCACACTGAAAGTGACCATTTTCGCTTTATATATTTTGTGAGTCATGATTATGGCTGCGTTGAGTTTTGCTAATGGAATAGATTGAAATTGAGGCAATTTCGGATCGCAGACAGCCTGGCTTGGTGTATTTGATTAACTGATTTGCTGTCGTGGGAATATTTGCATAAAATTCTCGAAGATGATTTGTGATGCTCGTTGGTTGTTTGACACCCCCGACTTTAATGCTTCGAGAAGGTCCAATAATCTCAGGTCAAGAATCTGTTCATGAATGAGTAATAACGTTTCGGAATTTAAACTTTTCTAGTAAAATATATAGGAAAGAATTTCAACTTTCTTCTGGCGGAGTTAACTTACTATCTTCGAAAGTAATTCTTCATATCAGGGAGAAGAAGTCTATGCTGGTTTTACACGGAAGTGGGACTTTATTGGGAAAAGGTCATGAATTACATACCAGATCGACGAAACACGCTCGAAAGCTGACATTGTATATCGAAATTGGTAGTGGCTAGAATTTTTCCCATTTGAAAATAGAGAAATAAGTACAGGCACATTTCGCAGTATTATTACAACAAAGGGAAAAAATTGTGAAGCCTTATGGAAAAATGTATACTTAGCAGCAATGTTAAGAAACTTTGTCAGATTCGATATTGGAAAATTTTAACAGTACGCAAATTGTTGAAAATGGTGAAAGTTACATAAAATTTTCTAATATTGTTACTCATACTCGTAACAGACATAGTCCTGAACTAACCTAAGTAATATCACCTTTGCAAAGTTAAATATTGGCTATAAACCCGAAGTGGTGGGCTGACGCATTTAGGGATCAAGCTCCTTCCTCCCACGTTGGGTGCCTTTGTAATAAAAAAATTTTAGAATGCACAACATCATAGTCAGTATTTATCAAGTAATTGAAATTGTCAAGCAAACGGCAAAAAGACAAATTATGGGCATTTATTTCCACCGCAAGTTAGTACATTTGCTACGAAGTCCCTTCAACAACCATTTGGTTGCCCCTTTACTAGCTGTAAAGCTGGTTTGGATTTAATAATCGCTTTTGACGCAAGCTTCAAGGTTTAATGACGGGTCCAGACACTTGCCAGTTGCTGCAAACTCTAAACCTTCAGCAAAATTTACCTTACCTACGCACTTAATACCAGATGCAAAGCTGAAACTTCTGGAAGTGGGGAACATACTAAAGTTCCTAACGGTTACTGGCCTGCTTGAGATACTATGATCAACAGGTACACTATAACCAGTAAAAGGGGCACAATAGTTCTTCAAGGACGCGGTGCGAGTTTCCCTTAACAAATAATAATAATAAAATTTACCTTGATTTTGCGTATCAACATCGTCATCACTAGTCACAGACGTGCCACCGAGTTGTCAAATAAGTTTTTGGTTGGGGCGAGATTGCGCGTGTGTGCGCAAGTTGTGGTTGCAACTTGTCCACAAACGTGCAATCTTCCTGTGGCCAACAACCAACTTGACAACTTGCTTGCATGTATGTGACTAGTATTAAGCCTCGCCGCTTACTGCAACCCGGCGGGAACCAAAGGCAGAACTTCCATAAAGATTCATTTAGGATTAATGGCAATAGATCTTAATGGGATCTGTAAGCGAATGATTTTTCAAAATTCAAAATTCGTGGAAGCACAGGTGCATATACATTTTTAAGGTTTTATGTAAAACAAAATCTTATTAAAATCGGTTTAATGTCTGTATATCTGTCTGTCTATCACACGCATTTTTCTGTTGTAGCGATTGACGCCAAATTTGGTGAAAATGTGGGAACTGTGAACACTCACGCATACAGAAAGTTGCATCCGTTTATGTGTACATTTTTTTTCACCAAATATAGTCACGTGGGGTATCAAATGAAAGGTCTCGGTTAGTACTTTCCGAAGCAAGATACCCTTAAAGTCATCCTAGTAGTAATGTAGGGTATAACAGAGCATGATCGTACCAAGCTTGGTCGAAATCGCACTATTACTAACAAAGTTATAATAGATCAAAGTTGAAGTTTCTTTATAAACTCAAGACTATCAATGCCAATATCACCCGAAAGTAGATAATCTCATCATAATGTATGCATATATTACGTGTTACGAACTAATGGGGTAAATGGATCGTTAAATGTCTTTATATGATATAATAAATGCACAAAACCTTTCATACCTGAAGCGTTCAACTTTCGGTTTCCCGACTTGTTATTATTTTGTTTCTGTTATCGCGTATAAAATTTTTGGAAAATTTTTGACTGATCTAAATTTGCTGTTATGCTGCTGTGTTCTTCTTTTCACTTTAATTCTATTCAACCCTTCCAAATACTATTCAATTCCTTCCTTCGAAATATATCTCATACATTGTTTTGTGGTTTAGTCCCTCCTCTCCAATTTTCAATCCTTAAGATGATCCTCTCTCTATAAACTATCATACTGGCCTGCACTTTCTCACTCTACTACACTCTATAGATGCAGTTTCATGAATTATTTAAGATTTTTCTGTCGGGTAGTTTCTGAGAATGGATCCATTAAAGAAATAATCATTTTTGCAAACAAAACCTTAAAAAGAAGATTTTTGACGGCTGCCGATCATACGATTTTCAGATTTGTTTCCTCTCCTTATGTTCTCTTCTAATCGCCAAAAGCCTTTTGGCATTACGGGCGTAATAATCTTAACCAACCAGCCAGGCATGAATGACGACTCAGACTCAGGAGCGTTTTTGAAAAATTATGGGATTGGTCCAACCTGTAGAAGAAATTATGGCCATATTCCGGCAGCAGAAGAATATTTATAACAAAACTAGCGAAATTGAACAATCTTAATTTGTTTCAACAGTCACGTAGTCTTATCAGCAGTAATTCCACCATTTCAGGACACTTGATATAGAGCTACCACCAGTGACTGCTGAAACTCGGTCGACTGAACGAAACACTCCTGAATGGGTACCAGGACATCGATAGCAATTAACAGACGGGCAAATTGTCTCGCCAAAGGCCTGGTGCGGCAATAATGGGACAAAAGCAAATGTTTGGTGGTAGCCTGTCCACTGTCAAGTTTATCCTGAAGAACGAAATTACAAAGTTTCACTCAGCTAAGTGGAAAAATTCAAATTCCTGTCGGTAGGCGAAATCTTCATGAAATAATTCAAGTTCTCGACAGAGAAGAGAAAACAGGGACGGGTGGGAGATATCGACTATGTGAGAAAGAGGAAGAACCCGCAATCTATATGTAGATGTCCTCAGCCTATTTCGAAAAGATTTTCTTCAAAGAAAAATCTACCTATTCTCTGCAGAGAAAAGCTTATTGAATAGGCAGCGCCTGAGTGCTTGGCTACCTCGCTAAACTAACCTAACCTAACGCAAAATTTAGCCCTCTATGAGGATATCAGAAAAGGTACTAGACAAGTATATTTAAGAAAGAACCGTCCTAGAGTCCGGTTCTAAGCAAAAGATGCGTTGTGCAGGAAAAAATAAGTACGCATTTCTGAGGAATTTTAATTCATAAACGGGGTCACCGATTTTATAAAATCGAGAAAGTAGTCAAACGAATGCAATCGGGGAAAGCAGCAGGGGGTGTGGAAAGCAAAGAGCTGGGGCCCAACCCGTAAGCTCATTGGATTCTTAAATTGGGTTACCGAAGAATGTATAAAATCATCCGCCTCAGAAGGAACGACCCTTTCAATATGGAAAAAGAAAGGTAGTCCAGCAGAATGTTCAAAGTGCGACCTATTCGATTGTTATCTCATGAAAATTTTGAACGCATTCTTGACAACCGTGCTCGCGCCTAAAAGCATTGATATAATACACCCTGCGCTTATAGAGAAACACCTAGCGCTAGAGAAACTCATTAGTTAGTTTAAGTCGCTCCGCTGCAACCCGAAGAGTAAAGTTGCAAGTGTGGCAGGTAAATCAAAACCGTTTCTGGTCGCGGCCAGAATTCATCAGCGAAGCGCCTTTTCACCAATCCTCTTTGTTTTTTGTAACACGGGGCATCCAACGTCCAGTGCCCTCTATACTCATCAATGTAAATTATATTTTCCTAGCGTCTCATAACAAAGCTGATTCGATGCAACTTGTCTAAAATTGATGACCGCCACCTGCGGCCCAGTGTAATACTGAATCTGAGTAAAACATCATTTTTGGGTAGTGACTCCAATGAAACAAACACTATCACTGTCATCCGAAATGAAGTCATCCGAGATCGACCAGGGACTGCGCCCATCGTAAAGAAATCGCGATGGTGGCGTTTTCAATGGTATGGACATGTAATTCTCATTGATAAAAACTCACTTGCCAAGACTGACTTCAACATCGGAATCGACGGGAAATGACCAAAAGGCCGCCCGAAACAAAGTTGGCTTGATACGCGAGATGGTGATTTGAGAGCCTTTCGCCTCCACCTAGATTAGGCTTTTGACTACAAAATGGCACAACCGATCCAGACGAGGTGACGCCGCTTGCGAAGAAGAAGAAATGTTTGCTATGTCATGCCAAAGAACCCACTATCGCAAGGCGCCTTATGAGCGGGGTGTCCCCAAAACATATCGCACAGAACAGTGTTTCTCCGCACATCCGGGAGAGAGGTAGAACGACTAATTGCAAGCAAAACGACAAGGAAGTTTATATCTACAGTCATTTTATGTTGTCGTGCTTTCCAAAAAATGAAGGCTGCAAATCATCCGGGCCAAATAACTGCCTACGAGTAATTTGAATTCTGTAGGAAGTTTCATTGTTGTTTCATCAAGCTGATAATTAACCTATTGATCTCCCAGTTCAAGTTCAAATCGATAACGAACGTCTGTGTGTGTATCTTGATGCTGATTGATTAGCCCCTGCAGAACGTTATTTGTAACAATATTGAAAATGAAGCATGGGATCATGGAAAATTACGTTATCAGAGAAGGAAATTAAGCGAATCTTCCAACAACACAACCAACGAGATATATGAGAATGAGATATATGAAAATGCTAGAAGGTTCAAATAAAATAAAAAACTATGAAAATATAAACATCCTACAATTAAAAACTTCTCGGAAGGTTGGACGTATTCATTGAATGAATGTAGTGAACATAACACTTCAAAGGGTCCAAAAGACAATCTGTGAACTCCCATAGAAATTTAAATGCTGACACAAGGAAACAACAAGGATAAATGGTACCTTTACTCAATTGACCCTCAGCTTTGAATATCATGTGGCGTGAACATAAGGTGCGCTTCTATTTTGGCATATCTCGCCCTTGATACTCGTTTTAATAAGATCTTGATCTTGAACTTTCTGAGGAAATCCTGAGTTTTCTATACCGACGCGAACAGATTCTGATCGATCAGCCTATAGTTATATTTTCTTTTATTAGACACATTTTATTCCATTAAAACATTTTGCTTTTATTATTTTTAATTAACTTAAACTGTAACTACAAAACTAAATTTAAAGAATCACAAGAGTTCTTCATTCCTGAAATTCTGACTTCTCACTTAAAACTACTGATATTAAAATTCAATTCATTTTTTTCGAAAGCCATCATTTAAATCATAACCTGCTCTGCCACGGAGAACACTGATGGTGGCCACTGTCAATCGAATTAATGACAAATAAATTTCGAATGTTTTTAACCCTGCTGCGCCAGACTCGTATCTGAGAGATAGAAGAGTAGAGCTTATCATTGAGTTCACTATCTCATAAACAATATGATAAACAACAGGCATCGAAAATGAAATTTCTAAGGATCTTGAAAACTCATTATTGAATAAATCTCATAAGGTGGTAGAGTTCTTATGCGATTGACCTGGCTAGGAGCTTCGAAGTTTTAAGGAATGTTTTCCCATTTATGTATCTAACTCAAGAGAAGAAGTGATTGTTGTGAAATTTCTGAAAGCAAGACGAACTTATGTCAAATTGTTTAAGCTCCAAAGACATATTGGTGATAATTACAGAGTAACTTTCAAAATGCGGAGCAATAATTTGCAAACTAGGAAAAGTGCAAAAAATGAATTAGAGTTTGGAAAATTAAAGCAAAATGTAACACTTTTAACTCAATTCCTATCTGGCAAGGTCATAATGGGTTTTCTTTCCTTTGAAATCCAAATATGGCGCATCTTCGTGGTTGGTGAAATTAGAATTAGAATGCCCAAATAAACGAATACTAAGGCGTTTACTTGCAAGTACTAGAAGGTCCTGAGTTTACCTTTATAGTTTGAGATACTCACAATTGTGGTATCTCAATCTGGAATTTTGGAGCTAGACAAAGTTGTAAATCAGTGTTGTTTTGTTTAGAGCTTTTGCGCCCACAAAGCATTTTATCTGGACTTAAATTAAATTTATATTATAAATTTATACGTGACTTGCTGTTTATCTATGGAATCATAAGTTTAAGAAGCAGCTGTTTAATACCCTGACAAGCCCACACCTTAAAAACAATATACGAACAAGCTTAATCTCCCGTCGAAGTCCTTATGCATTCATCATTTTCCAGAAATATTTTCATAAGTTCCAAAAATAGCTGAGCTCTATAATGGACCGAAGAGATCGCCCATGATTCCATAACACAAGCGAGTCTAATTATAACCCAATGATCCAATTCTGTAATCCAGAGGCTGCAAGTGTAGCACGTTTGCAGTCTCTACTAATGATGTGACAAACTGTTCAGTGGCTAACCATTCTGGCGGGGACTATGTATTCTATGACACTTTAATATTTATTTAAGAACACTTGACTCGGTGACAAGATACTATCACTAGGAAATGGTAACAATATGATCTAAACCTGCAAGGCTAATCGTTGACGATAATGTTTTGATTCAAATGTGAAGATTTTAGAATTAAGGAAGGTGGTTTAAAGTGGGCGCGGAATTGAATCTTTGCAATAGCCATCATGCCATCTTCTGTAATGCTGCGTTTGTCGCCGCTATGATCTCACGCATGTAATTGCCTAGTTTATGTACATCTGGTAAACATAAAATCCGTGGGAGAGGCGGGTTTATTGTCTTGGCCGCTGCCGAGTTCTTTATTACATTTGAATATTCCTTGAGCATTTTCTCAATTCATTTTATCGAGTATAGTATGGATTTGTTCTTAATTCGTGGAAGCTCCCGTTTTCCAGCTTAGTTGGAATCCATTATGTTATAAATTTTGTTCTCTTTCTCGGCTTGGAGGCAATAAACAGGGTTGCTCTTCAATACTTTATCGATTCTTGCTTCCATACTCTTTCCCTTCTTTTCTGCTGCTTTCCCTATAATTCATGCTATTGGTTTTCGTGTGGTGGGTGGTCAAAAGGTAGTATAGGTCCCAGGGCGAAACGTGGATTGGTACCCACGATAGAGCACAAGACTTGGGGAACGCCTGCTGAACCAATACCAACAGCTCTACTACCAAACCCTATACCCACCTCCACGTGGTGACCGCTGGGAGCTCTTTCTTAACGAAAAGCTGCAGACGAAGAAGGATGAAATCCAGTCTGCCGCGCCTAAAAACGGGACGAATTGTACCAACTGGTCTTGTAGGTTGAGGACTGGGTATGGTTGATAACCTTATACGGAACTTGTTACGAAAACACAAAAAGAGCCTCAGGCTAAACTGACAACATAACGACGAACTCGGCAACGACAATGGAACAATGATTTGTGCATCTTCTCAAATAACGTGCGCTCCCTGTACATAAATGGAACTGCCAAGCGCTAGCCAATACCCTGTCCCAATATAGGGCTGATGTAACAGCGTAGCAGGAGATGCGTTGGACAGGGACCGGTTTCCTGAAGAAGAGCCACTACACCATATATTATAGTGTCCATCCAGTAAATCGTGTGCTCGGAGAAGGTTTCTTAGTAAACCAAAAAATAAAACCTGCTATTATCGGCTTTGAAAACATAAGCGAACGGCTATGCACTCTGCGCTTGCGAGGCAAGTATAGAAATATAAGCCTCATTAACGTTCACGCCCCTACACAGCATACTACAGAGTCGGGGAAGGATCCTTCTACGAAGCAGCAGAACGAACCCTCGAAGCGTGTCCCACATATGATATCAAAATCATACTTGGGGATTTTAACAGTGGGGACGGAGCCCGTATTCAGCCGATACGCTGGCTCCCATAGCTTACAAAAAAATACAAATGATAACGGACTGCGAAATATTCAATTAGCAGTATCACACGAAATGGTTGTTGGAAGTACTTCGTTTCCGCGGAAAGCGGTCCGAAAAACAAATGTGGGCCTCTCCAGAGGGGACCACTTTCAATCAAACTGACCACGTGTTGATCAAACGCCGCCACTTCTCAGCCTTGATGAATGTCAGAATATCTAGGGAAGCCACTATAGACACTGGTGGCAGTGGGATTTGTATTGTGATCTACCGTCGGATACCAGTCGACTCAGCTTTGAATGAGTACCTGAGTCAAATCAGGGTAATAATCTCGGACGAGCGCAATGCTGACTACATTGCCTCCTACAGGGTACTGAAATCCTGTAGTGTGTAGTGTTGAATGAAGTGCTCTAACACACTTCAAGGTCCTGATCCAATATGGATTATTGCGCCAACGATTATTATTATTTTTAATATAGACTGCGATCACTATCTCGTTAGCATAGTGCTCCGGGCTCGAATAACAAGACCACCTGGAATCCCCTCTGACAATCAGGTGAAAGTTACCACTGAAGCCATCCACAGAACAGTTTGATCCAAATCATATTATTACCGATACGAGTTACAGTAGCATAAAGTTGTCTTTTCAATTTAATGCAACACAAAATATTAATATCGCACTAATACCCGAATCGTCCATTCTTTAGACGTAACCAGCCCGTTGAAGTTTTCATGATTTTATTAACCTTAGAAACTTCAGGGTCTTTAGACTCGTTAAACAATTTTTCGGAAGTCTGAATTAATGTCCAATTTTGAGAAGCCTGCACTAATGTCCGATTTATGCTCCGTATCTTAATACAGGTATAATAATTGCTGTATAGACACGCCTTCATCGGTATGTATTTTGATCTTATGATGGGATGAAAATGAATGCGTCCGATGTTTTGAATCCATATCTATGAAGTTGAGTCCATCATGGTTATTTTTGTGAAGTGAACTAGTTTTGCTGGGTTGCTGCCCTGGTACTTTGCGATATTTTTTTTTCGCGTACGCCAGCCTGTTTATCTGGATTTTAATAAATACTTTACAGACTAAACATATAAGTGAGATGCCCTGTAAATATCGCATACCAGAGTGATGTGAAACAAAACCTTGCCGAAATCGATTCCCTATCTGTATGCCCATCTGTCATACAAGATTTAGTCCGAAACGGCTATATGTGAACTGTTACACGTGCAACGAGTCGAACCATTTTGTGCTGGGTTTAAGGAGGGCTCCCACATATCAAAAATGGGGAGCAAATTCTTTTTTCAAAGAATATAGTCATGCAGGATATCAAACAAAAGGGCTCAATTAGCACTTTTCGAAAATGTTTTCTCTCATATTAAGTAAAACACAGGGGAGTGTGTGTCTAAAAAGTGAAACAGGTTTCGTTCTCATTGGAAGAATCTGAAAAAAATCAAAACAAAGGTTCCGTTGTGAATTATATTTAAAAAACATAAAAACAGTCGTAGCTGTAAAAACCTCACTATTTACATTATGAGCAGGTTCCAATATATTGAAAGGTCTTCATTTAAACGAATTAGAAACAAACGTCTGGCTTCGAACGAAGAAGAAGACTTCTCCAGCAGCAAGTGGTTTTTTTGCGATTTCTGAAAAACTAACTTCATTGAGTTACGTCACTTTTAACGAAAGAATGTGATATGTACTCATCAGCATGCGATAATAGACAATTTTTATTTAGGATTAGCTTAATATTGGTCTCGTTAATATGTACATACATCTGAAAGCTTGAAAATATGTGAAGGAATATTTCGAATTTATAGATATCTGCGAAAAGAAAAACGCGCATAGAAGGTTTGCGGCATAAGAAGAACACAAAACCTTTATACCTGATGCGCCCAGCTTCTGGTATCCTAACTTGCTTTTAGTTTGAAAACATACTGCTCTTGCGTCATTCTTTCGGGATTTTTCCTTCCTGCCATATTTCTGCCGAGGATCCAGTGCGTTACTCATGCTGTTTTATTAGTGATTTGTTTGGCAAGACGGCAATCAACGACCGATGTTGTAGGGCCTGGTCTCATAGGGAACGACTTTACGGTCATTGGTGGTGAAAAAAGGGCGACATTCTATGAGGATATAGTCGATTAGCGTTTTGTGGTCTTCACTATAAAATGTGGGAAGGCAAGACAATCGTCTGATAAACCATGAATTAATCAGTACGAGATCGTGAAGGTCCGCGACTATACGCTCGCGAGCTCCAAACCCTTTCTCTCATAGCACTTGTCCCCGTTCGCCTTTTCACCCACATGACCATTAAGAGCACCCGTAATGATGATATAGTCACCAGCAGGCACGTTACAGGTTTTTGCATTGAGAAGTTTCCAGAAAGCATCTTTCTCAGCATCAGGTCGACCTGCCTGTGGTACATATGCGGTGGAGAAGTGAATCGTGCCATCTGCTGATATAATGGTGATATCCACCAACCGGTCATAAAATCGCTCAATTTTTTTAATGACATTACGGAAACCCTCTGAGATAGCGATGCCAATCTCATATTGAGTGTATGGGGTATCAAAATAAAAAAGTTTATAGCCGTTTTTACCCCGTCCCCGTTCTTGCCACAGCTTTTAACATCACACCATCGAGTTTTTTGTAGAATGCAAATTGGAATGCGCCTTTTCCGAAGGGCTTATGCGAATTCATCTACCTTTTCAGTGAGGGTACTAATATTGCTGATTTCTCGACAGTACCGGGACGCGTTCCGCCCCTGCAGACCAACCGGATTACTTTTGTTGAATTAAATTGTTTTTAATGACATTGCATCTTCTAGAAATTTAAAGCATTAGAAAGCAACTACCTTGATTCCTTGAACTTTGTTCCATGAGCAAATAATATAATACTTTAATGAAGAAACACTTTGTTAATTATAATAAACAACCATATAATAATATATTACAATAAAATGGCACGCTGAGGAGCACATCAATATTACCTTTGCCTTTTGTCTAGAAAAACAACACCTCTGTTACCCTTTCCAATTCTCTCGTTATTCGAAGGACATAATATACACATAAATATTATATTACGCTCGTTAAGCATCTTTATTGGAAAGCTTAATCACAACGTTCTCCGCTGACTGAAAACCACTTGGGTTTGGGTCCCTTTGCCCTTAGTTTCGAAAGTTTAGATTTTTCTTTTGTATTTTAAATTGAGGGAATCAATAGGATTTCATAGGCATCTCCCTTATTGTGAGATTATTATTTTACTTTTCAAGGAATTTTTATATTCAAGGTGTGTCCATAAGTCTGCCACTGAAAGGAAAATTTCCTCTATGTGGCATGACCTTCATAATTACGATCAATGTTTACGACAACTAATCAACCAGGAACTCCGAGGAAATGCCTACTTACGTACATATGGCCATTTGTTATAATAATTCAGTAGTATTTTCACGGTGAGCTCTGAATACAAATTAATCCAATAGAACTGCACACCCCCTTAGCATACAAAATGTGCCTGTCGGCAATATCTTAAGATCAAACACTATCATTCGCCGATCATTAACTGGATGCATATAAGATTCTCGCGAATGTTAGCAAATGAAATGGGAGATGACCACACTGGGGCTGGCAGTTTCTAGAACTACACTTTGTAATGTTGCATTTGCAATGTCATTTGCGGTTCAGCCTGGCAGCTTTACTAATGTTGCTAAATAAATTTTGTTGGGTAGTTTTCATTATGATTTTGCAATTTTGTACAGAAAGTCCAAGTTCAGATATTTATTATTTTTAGTTTGTGGATTGGTAGCCAGCGAAAGAGAATGCTAGCGTTTACCTTCTCTGCGAAGTGCAATATTTCCAGATTTCTTTTGCTGAACGTACTTGAAGAAAGTGAAATTAATTTTTCATCTTCAAGTGCATTTGTGTCTTGAGCACGTTTGGTTTAATTTTCATATTTTATTTCTTGCTCAGAGTAATTGCAATATCCCTATACGGTCAGTGGAGTATTTCATGTTTTGTATGAATTTGAGAAAAAAAAATTGTGTTTCCTTTCACGTAGATATGCAAGCACGTAACATTTAAGACAAATTGCCATCAACAATTTCTTGTTAATTTCATGTTCCTTCCGACTTTCACGTTTCATATTTCATTTGCTAAACTTGGAGGTGACTTGGAGAAGTTGAATTTATTGAGTGATCTTGTTGAAATCGAAATGGGTTTAATCAAGAGATTGTTATTTTTGTGATAAATTCACTTTGAAAGCGGGAAAGTACTTGCAGAGCATAGGACCAAGTGGTCAGACTTGTGCATAGTCGACATAAAAAATACAATCTAAAACATGAAAGGTCCGCGCTTATATCTCTAAGCTCTTCTTTTTCTTCTGTTTTTAACTGCATTGTCGCTAAATTTCCTAGCCTAAGCAATTGAGCGAAGAAAAGGATATGTAAATACTATCAAACCTGCTGCGACAAATCAAGTTGAAAGAATCTGCAGATAGATTTTGCCAAGGAGATCTCCGGTGATTCCACTTCATTTAAATTTAGATAACAGTAAATTTGCATTAAACTCAAACCTATCATAAACTTAATTCGATTTGATTCTCCCAGGAAATGCTCCATGATTCACAAAACAGCGAAGAAGTGCGAAAACCACCACCCATGATCAAAAAACGCTTTCGAAAACCGCATACAGACATTGCTGATGATAATATCATTTTCTAAAATGCTAGCACAAAAAGAAAAACCAGAAACAAAAATGACAAAAATAAATTAATCCAAGACTAATCGTGACTAATTAGGAAGTTGTTAATTTTGTTTGACCGAGCTATCTTTGGTATTACAAAAAAATTGTGCAGAAATGAATCCACATGCAAAATTTGCACACGAGTAGTTTTCGTTTCTTAGTTTTATTTTTCAGGAGGTTTATTAATAAATTTTGAAGTTGAACCAGTTTCGCATGGGTGATGCCGAATATTCAAATTTCTACTTTGGTGATGAATTTATGATCATGAACTTGACTTCCACAAGAAAATATTTATGAATAAACTAGAGGGTGCTCCCCTAATTCAACTTTCCAAGTTTTATAATAAATTCATGTAACCAAAGTGATTTCAATATGTTACTTAATCAAAAATTTTGTTGATTATACCCGAAAATTAGCAGTTGATAGCGTGATACGTGTTCCATCGGTTTATTGAAATGCACTGTCCTAGAAGTACAGTGCGTCTTCAAGTACATTGAACAATTAAGAAAGTTTTCCTCATGCTAAGGACACTTAGTTGAAAATCAAAAATAGCTGTACCATGGCCTTGTTTACTACCCACTAAACTCGATTATATTCTTTCACTCTTTTCACCCCAGTTTGATATGGTACGTTGTTTTGAAAAATGAATGACGCGCATGGGAGTCCCGTAGGATAGTGATAAAGCTGTCTGAAAAATATGCAGCCTGTCTCGGCAGCTAATGAAATTCTCTGAAAAAAAAATGAATGTTGGCCGAAAATTTAAATCACTAAATCTATCAATCGTCAGCTTTTAGTACGCATAGTGAAAGAAAACAACTAAATCCCCATAATATAGAGTATATGAGATTCTCTGCTTTCGCAAGTGCAGTTGCTATTCTAGATCGACTAACACAGATGATAATAGAATTGGCTTACAAAAGAAAAAGAAAATATGAAAATTATTGGGACATTTGAATCAGGTGACAACTGAACCGCAAGAGAGTCCAAGGTATTTTGAATAGACATTTTTTTCCTGTTGGTAGAACACTTGAAACTCACGGTACCCACAATTTTGAGGTTCCTTTCTTGAAAAAATCATCTTTCAGTGTATTTCTTGTAAACGTCACCTCAAAGATCAGACATTGCTTTTCAATACCACAAGCTGTTTACAAATTCTTATTTGTAGCCTTGTTATGACATCCCCATCCAAACCTTCAAATTAACTAATACAATAAACCGGAAATTTATTTCGGTATTGCTTGGATCTTTTTTTTGCAACAATTTTCAAAGACAGTTTCCTTCATTGGCTAATAGTAATGTAAAATATATACAAATACGTATTTCGCTGACCGACTGTCCCCTTCCTCAGTAGAGAAAAAAAACACTGAGGAAGGGGATAGTTGGTTCCCGAAATATGCATTTGTATATATTCTAAATTACTATTAGTCAACAAAGGAAACTAACCAGCTCCTATTTCAAACGACTCGCTTAATCCTTTTTCAAAATTGTTGCTGGTAAACTTCGTCGAATTTACCTCCATTTGGCATTCTCTGATTGCTAGGGCTTGTATAAACTGAATTGGTGTGAACTAATTAAAATTATAGAAAGTGGCCAAATTATTAGAGCCACTCACAATTTTCATCTAATTTTAAGATGATATTTTTTCAGACTAAGTATGTATTATTTAGTTATTTTTGTTGTTCTATATTTCTTTTTATTTTTGTTGTTCTATATTTCTTTTTTGTATTTTTTTCAATAATCTGGCGTTTATAATAAACACTGCCATTTTGTGACATGATAGTTGTTCGGACGTACACGTGTTTTAAATTGATTTTAATATTATTTTGGTTGATTTTACGCCGTCACGTGGTAAGTGTCAGTTTCTTCATTACTTATTTCTTTGAATTAACTTATACGACGCAGTTATACATGTATATATTCTTTAATTAACAGGATTTTATTAAGAAGAAACAGTGAGATCTCACTTGCAAAATCTTCCCGAGATAAAAACGTTGATTTTTTTAGAGAAAAAACGTTTAACGCCAGCCGCAGTGTAGACCTAGCCTAGTGATAAGCGAAAAATAAGGGATATTTGCGTCCAAAACAGAAAGGCTTCTTTATTGAACATAGTGGGGCAGATTCAGGATAGCAACATTTCAGAATCAATATTGTGAACTAAATGTCACATCAAAGACTTCTGTTTTTCATTAAAACTATTCGGAAACCGGAAGTTTAGCGCTTCAGGTATTGAAGGTTTTGTATAGAAGGATGTCTGGATAAATAGTGGTTCCATATATGTACATAGCTCGTAGTGGATATACGAGGCCTGACCAAAAAGTTCTAAAACTTTTCAAATTGTACGCCATCACGGTAACGTTGACAGCTGATTCTATGCTCATTTTTTAGAGGGAACCTTTCTGTGTAATCTCCATTTTGTTTTATTGCTTCAATCTTCTCCAAACCGATTGTTCAGCTGTTTTAATGAAGTCTGTTTTTCGTGTTCCGCACTTAAATTGTGAAAATCGTTGAAGGAAACTTTTTAAATGCTACAGAAAGCCTTTGTTGATGAAGCGATGATTCGTTCATGGTGTCATGAGTGACTTAAACGGCCAAAGAAGGCAGACCATCAACGTAAGATGACCCTCCTTCAAGAAGGCTTTCAGCCTCAATTGACGGTTTTCGTGTGGCCAAAGCGACTGCATTTGTGTATTCCAGCCGTCAATTAACGATTAGAGAGATGGCAGATGAGTGCGCCATCTCATTTGGGTCATGTCCACAGATTTTGACCCAAAAATTCCACTGATGACAGAGGATCAAAGAACGCCTGCAGGTTTACCAGGAACTCTTTGGAATGACCAATCCTAATAAAATACATGTGACGTGTCTTGGGTTTATTTGGCGTGGAAACCAAGGTGCTGTCATCCCACTACACACCGCTCCTCATTCGTGAGTTTTTCACCAAAAACTCGATGACATACCGTCCCCAGTATCTCTGAAAATAAAGCCCATATGGCTGAAAAGGGGGACATCGTTTGCCAACATCAAACAAATGTCTGAAACTTCACTATAGAAACGAAAGGATAAAATTACTAAATTTGCCTAATTTACCAGCAGCAGGTTTTCTGGTAACACACATATACATTGTTTTGTTTTCTGCATAATTTCTACTCGTTATTTGATCATGAAAAAAATATGCGTTTTCCGATGTTTACAAAATTATGGGCGCTTCAGGTATGAAAGGTTTTGTTTGCTTCTTCTGTGAGTATATTTAAGTGTAGAACTATCCCATTTGTACGTAGCCCGTTAAGAATATGCATTTAGCATGTCAGATTTAGTACTTCGGATTGTAAATTTACACCGTTAAGACCAATTTGAGCCACTGTAACTTTGTTACTAATAGTATGATTTTGATCAAACTTGGAGATGATATGCTTCATATTATATCTTATACCACTACTAACTTTTATAACTCTGAGATAAACTTAAGGGGGGTTTTACTCAATTTTCCCAAAAATATGGTAATATACTATTATTAACATAATTTGAGCAGATATCGATATGGAGAGTATTTTGAGGCCTGGGCACCATATAGAGGCAGCTTCGTGATTTTTTTCAGATTTTTCCGTTGGGTAGTTTCTGAGGATGGGTCCGTTAAAGAAACCATCACTTTCCGCTCCTCCCACTCCCCGCCTTTCTAACAAATCTTAATACTAAGACCGGCTTCGAAAGGTACTAATTGAGACTTTTCATTTGATATCCCACATGACTAAATTTGGTGAAAAACATTTTTACACCCTCCTTTTACATGTACGAGGACCCCCCTCCCTCTCCCTAAATCTCAATATCAATAACTGCATGTCTGCGGGTCCACAGGTCCCACATTCTCACCAAATTTCGTGTCAATCGGTACAGCTGTTTCTGAGAAAAGTGCCTGTGACAGACACACAGTTACTAAGTTACTAAGGTATGATAGAATGTGGAATGGAACGCTTCATTCACTTCATAATATTCCCGCATCAGTTAGGCAGCGAAACATCGGATGTGTAGATAAATACAAATTCACACAATCCCGTTCTAAAATTTTGGCATCTTTCAAAAGTATTCTTTCGAGGAATGATTTTGGTAAACATCCCTGCAAGATAGTGTTGACTTAAAACCTAAAGCAAGGGACCATCGTACGGGCAAGTCATCAATGGATGTGCTTTATCGAAGATGATAGCGAGTACTGAATTTCACCTAAAATCAATGTAAAGGAGAATTGTTTTTATGTAAATTACTGCAATGAACTTTTTCAGCAACAGCCAATAGAAGCCGATGCAGGCCACTATCATTTCAGTTTGTCCAATTTGCTTGAAGACTTTGAAGAAATATGGTTTCAATAAAATGATATCGCCTGCCATGCTTGCCTCCCACACCCAATTTTCTCATAAACAATTATACCTTCTCACATGAAATTCAATTTGGTGTAAACTCCCACGCATGCAGTTAATTATATGTGCATTGTTCTGGATTAAGGAAGGGGTCTCCATATAAGGGGGACTAAGTAATTGCTGTGTCGATTTTAGTGAGTGTAGAAGAATAGAAAATTTAAATTTAGGCAGAAAAAGTTTCGCGAAAATCGCAACGGATTTAGCGGCCATGAGTACGCTCAGAGGCAATATCACTCAAACCGTTGAGGTCCATTGTGCTTAACGTTCCCTAACATATCCTAAGCTTGCTTATGTAACGCAGCGTATTCAGGGACTCTACTATCCGTGGAGATAATATTCTACTTCGTTATCTCCGCCCACTAGCATCAACCCGAAACCCATCGGTCATGTTGATTCAATTCTAGGCCAGTGACTTTGGTGGAGAAACTCTGTTTCAGCTAGATATATAGCAAACAAAAAACCTGCGGAGTGTTATAAAGGGCCAGCTGGAGCATTAAAGTGAAGACCCGATTGTTGAAAGGAATAGAAGGAATACGTTGTAGGGTGTGTTCACCACTTAGTCACCATAATATAATAGATAGGAGCGAACAAAGCAATGCGGTGTACACTCGAGTAGTGTTGAGAGAATGAACTGGGAGTGAAACATCTGGCGGGCCACGAGTAAAAATTGGCTTCGCAAAGTGAAATTAGATATCAAATGTAAGTTGAAATAATATGGGAAATAGCTTGAAACTGATACGGCACATATAAGCTTTGCATCTGGTAATTGGGTTTTCCACGCCTTTTTTATGGAAACGGAGTATAGATATATTAGTCTGTTAAGGCACCGTGTCCTTAAAGAACTCTATGTTACTGTTACTGTTAATTGAAGGAAACTGACAATATCAAAGCGAACATGTAGCCTGGTTCATAGGTATATATTTATATATGTGGCTAATAGGACATCTGCACAGCCTTCTTTTCGCAATGTTATTATTTGTTTGTTCATTATCAATACATCAAGTGCTGTGCAAGCACGGGACAGCACGCAAACGAACACAAACATTTATGACGAGCCGGTGTTCCAACCAGGCCTAACGAGATAGAGGCGCAATGTTCAACTAACTCGGCCATCGCATCGTCACCACAGGTTAAATGTAATATAACATTTTGCGATATTGAAAACATGAAGACATCAAATGAACCTTACATCGTGTGCATTTTGAGGAGAGTGATCTTAACACTATCAAATGCTTGAAATGCAACGCGCCGCATAATTGTCGGCGATTTACCATCAACACTCGCGAATCCCAATTTGGAAGGGGGGTGGGTATGTTTAGAGTGGAAAAGAGGATCGATTGATAAGCAATCAGACCATAGTGGTAGATTGTACACAATGCACCCGTCTGACGGATTCCGATTTGCCTATGAATGTCAGAATTTACGTAAGTCGATGCGATGCAACCCTTCGACTTCAGTTTCGATGGTTTAGGACCAACAAATTGCCGTCTATTACATCCATTCATTTAGAAGATGTTTTCTGGGTTTGAGTTCCCAATTACAGGAAGGACACGTATCACTTTTCAAAGTTCTTATCCTGAACAAATGTCTAGCTAGTGAATTATGGCCAGTCAAATTGCCCACAAGACCTCACACATCTTCTTGCTTTTCGACAGGTCAAGTTTGCAGTATGTACGCTAGTTTTTGGCAGAAAAAATTTGGGATATCTAGCGGCAATTAATCATTGCCACAGTTTTTGACGCAGTATTTGCTAATGGCACTGGTTCCCGGCCGCTGTTTAGTATTCGAGATTTCAATTCCTTCTACCTACTGGCACTCAGAGTAATTGTATCCTATTGAATTTATGCATAGAGCAAAGAAATTTATTATATTTTATTATTTATTTATTTTATTCAATCTTATTTATATAAAAACATTCATTCATTCATTTACAAAAAACTACTTTACTTGCATAACAAATAACCCCCACTCTCCCAAACAACTTAAAGGTTCCATGGGCAATCAAGGTACCATAATCAAGAGGGAGCTCGTAGGAGGTTCTATCAAGACTCTGCTTTTTAGTTGCATTATTCAAAACTGGGAAAACATTGGACTACAATTTTGCATTGTTTAGTAGATAAAAATAGACGCAGATTTATTTATATAACGACTGATTATTATAACAGGATGTAATCATGTTTTCAACCTCCTGCTCATCAGCAATAATTCAAAAGTATCCTTTTCCCCTCCTTTCTCACTTGTTGTTATTCATATAGCATTTTCCCTATTTCAATGAGACCGCGTATTATTTTCACTATGCTGAAAGTTAATAATGTATAAATAATAAGCCTACAGCAACACGGCAAACACGGAGACAGCCGCAAACATCCGTGGCGCAACTATACAGGGTCAACAGGCTTACGCTCACCAGTTGACTGACCATTGTGCATTCGAAAACCAGTGAAGATTGCGCGGATTTACGGGCTATGGAAAGTGAGTTGACAACTGCTACACTCAAATAGGAAATGCAATTCAGCCATTGATGGAATGGGAAGGAAAACTTAAAGGAGCAATCTGTTAAAAATAATAAAGATGTTCCAATTGACTTTTGAAAACAGAAAGCGGGCTTAAGATACGAAATTCAGATTAACTTGCTAACTCAACCGCAAGGTCATAATATCCCACTGTATAACATTTTAAAGTATTGAACTTCAAGAAGCTCGTAGGCACGGATCTCAATCATTAACTTCATAAATCACTCGAAACTTTCATCTCGATAATCATCTAAATGATGTACTCAATCAAAAGCGGAAAATAATCTCAGATAATAATACACTTTTACTCAAAAAAGTAGAAAACCCGAGAAAATACATAATCAAGCAAAGTGAGAAAATAGGAACAAGCTACGTAATAGTCGTCTATAAGATCTGTAACTGCTTGGAAATATTATCCAAGTCTCAATCCCATAATTTTCCCTAATGATTACAATCTTCTTATAGTTCACGATTACGTCGATATCTAGCAATTTACCAATTAAAGGTAATATGCAGGATGGCATACACCGACCCGTATAGTTGTAAATGTGTTAAAATACAGTGATTTATGGTCATTACCCAGCTCAATGGCGATGCTGATGTTAGTGGAGGAACTCTAACAATATTTTACATAAGGAGGTAGACCGCACTAAATATGGAAGCCGTTCGAACTGAATTATACCTTAGTTTTCCTCAGAATTGTTTACTATAATTTATGCACTATCGACTAGCAGATGAAGGCAATAAGATTATAGTCTGCTGGACGGTTACTATTATCTAAACGAAAAATTCGCTTATAGTCGAGGAGAGCCACGAAGAAGTTCTATTTTTAGTCAAATGGTTTAGCCTAAGGTGTCAAATTGAAATGCATGCTGGTGGGATTCAAAAATTGTGATGCCATAATATGTCTGCTAGTTCTACCGAAGTGCATTATGGGATCCCTCGAAGGACTCAATTTGTTCATTATTGGAACTTATGATTGATGCAGACAATTTTATGATTTACTACGGACCGAGAAATGTCAGAAAAAGTCGCGCCTGGCGGGTATTCTCAAAGCGATTAATATAATAAATATTAATTTTTTTAAGACTTTGTGAAAAACAAAGCCTTATTAAAATTAAAAATAGCACCTATTACGTTCAAATGCAAATAATAAGAGTATATTATCATTGGAAATTCAGAAGAAAAGACCCATTAAGTTTGTCCTAGGAGCACAAAGCAGTACAGGACAGAGCATAACACACGGTACGCCAAAGTTTTCGCAAATAAAGTCAAGAGACGGGCATACAAAAGCCAAGATCATGGAACTTAAGCGTTCTAGGGAGTGCTTATTTCCTAAATGGGGGCCATGTCCAAATGCCATTTTGACTTTGCCATCCCTCTCATATAATTGTACGTGTTTTGGCAATTCTACTATTATTGACAAAATTATACTAGATGAAAGCTTCCATTTCATTGACTTGCAGTTTATTGATACTTTATGTAAGCACTAGCTCGGAAGCCTTGATGAGTATATTTAAAAACGAATCTTAGTTTATTTGTCCTAGCGCTAACGCGGTTAAGGGTACCTATTCCAACAAGGTGTCAATGTTTGTCAATAGTTGTTAGATTTTTGCATGTCAATTTAGTGCACGTTAAGATATCATAAGTCGTTGGTATCACTTTACAGTGAAAAGTTGCATGTACACAGTGCTAAAGTTCAAAGTCTACTGAGTATTGCTTCCAGCTGTAAATTACTGGATAATCTCTCTAAAGCGCCACTAAACTGAAGATCATTGATTTATTATGCAATGCATTGCATCACATAACATTCATTGCATTAATAGCTCTTGAAAGAATCTAACTACGTAAATGTTGGCAGAAACCAACGTCAATCGTTGTTCGAAACATGGGAGACCAATTTGAAATTTTATCTTTATTTTTTCTTTAACTGATAAAGGAAGCAGTTGGTTTCCAAAATATCAAGTTTGTATTATTGCAATAAATAAATTTAAGAAATAACGCGAATTCTCTTTCAAATTATTTCTTCTATTCAGCTTCATGATTTATTTCAAAGCGTTCAAAATGCTCAGCTGATGCATATAAACATTACCATGTCGACATCTAGAAGTGTGCCTGCATAATCATATTTATATGCAGGTTGGGCAGGTGGGGCAAGAATGTCCACCAGCGGACAGAAAATACTATACAAAGGGCAACTTACATTCAAAACAAAATAAGGAACTTACGGTTGAGGAGCTCAGGACCCCAACATCGGCAGCTCTTCGGAATGATCAAGCGGTCTCCGATTGATAATCCGACCACCGTAGCAAATGAAGCTAGATGTGAAGCCATGCAAGAAGCGTACCCTTTCAGGCGCACTTCTACGATTTTAAAAATACCACTACTTGGTGCGCAAAGGGAAAACACTTTCCTAAAAGAAGGCCACCAGCATGCCGAACAAATCACAAAGAAGAACCACCGTCTTTTAAACAACCGTCTTCTAAAAAAAATTCAGAGCAATAGAGTTATGATTATTCTGTTAAGGGAAAGTCGCACCGCGTCCTTGAAGAACTATTGTGCCCCTTTCACTGGTTATAATGTACCTATTGATCATAGTATCTCAACCAGCCCTATAACCATTAGGAATTTTAGCATGTTCCGTACTTCTAGATCTTTCAGCCTAGCATCTGGTACTAAGTATTCTCCCAGATGGCTCGACCTACTTTGCACAAGTGCCGGACACTGTCCCAGGACGTGTATAGAGGTTTCGTCCCCTTTCTCACAAAACCTGCACGCAGTGTCCGTAGATATCCCTAGCTTCTCTAGGTGATAGTTCAGCCCAGCTCCATCCCCGGTAGGCCCGCCCAGTATAGTTCCCTCAACCGTTCCTCTTCATTTCTTAGATTCGTAGCCATGAAACCGATTCCGATTCCACAGAAGGGTTCTGGCCCGTGTAAAGGCATCCCTGCTCCCTCCTTGGCTAGTTCGTCCGCTGTCTCGTTGCCCTCTAACCGAGCAATAGAGTTAGGGATACAGAAAACTCTCAAAGCACGGAAAGCTCCCAAAGCACAAAAACTCCCAAAACTACCAAAAGTGGACCTTATTTTTATCAGCAATATGCTTGCAAGCGGGTTATCCTAGCACGTTAGTAAACCTTTTAACGATCAAGAGGCGTCCGCCAGATTGAATAGGAAAAAAATCAAAATAAAGAGCTCAACGAAAGAAAATATGCCAAAACCAGAAGAACACTGATGACAGATTCCAAAGCCTCCAATGAAGAAACTTCTGAAAATACCCTAAACAGTGCAGAAATTTAAAAAGGATCGCAGAGAAAATTTGCCCATATATAATAAAGGATCTAGGCAGAACATTTCACGCTATTATGGCTTTTCATATCGCCTAATTACCTAAAACCTTACCAGGGGTATACTGGTACCATGGGAACCGTGATAGCCCATAAATTCTCATACTTCAGGTGAACTAAAACAGGAGTTCAGCTCGGTTGGTTGGGGTTGGCCCAGCAGTGGGAGCTTCATGGAGGTTGTGGTTGCGTTCAAGCGAACAGAGACCTCCGGGTCTCACCATGGTGTTGCGTTTCAACACGGATGCCGTACTCCTTAGTTTGGTAGAGATTAAGGTAGGTCTTGCATCCACCAGTGTGAATGCTGAGCCATGCACTCGGTATAGTCTGGTGCAGTCGTAGCTTGCTGCGGCGGGGCTCTGATTATAGTCATAAAATCAATTCGTGTCCGAAGAGGACCGTGGGATTAAGTCCACGAGTACCCACGTGAAACATGGTGACATAATTATACTCTCCCGCTATTAAATAATTTTTTAGCTTCCCTACCCCTTTTTTTAATTCGATTGGTTTTTATTTCGCGGGTCTATGAAACCACGCAGCTTTTTACCACGCAGTGGTCAGTGTCACAGTATGCTTCTCGATATGATCTCAGGATACTGGATCACCGTTTTCGGTCATGAGAACGTGGTCTATTTGGTTTACGGCAATCCCATCTTTGGACGCCCATGCCCTTTTGTGGATGCACTTCTGTTGAAAACCTTTCGATTTTGTAATTCAGTTTCTGCTACTTGCGAAGACAATGAGGGGTTGACCGATGGCATTTGATATATCGTGGAGACTATGCCCCCCTCCCCCGAAGAAAACTATATGAACGGTTTTGTGAAGAACATAGCCTATTTGAACGTTCCGTCACCTTGGCAATCTGACCAAGGAGAAAGAAAGGCAGACACGCCGACTAATCTTGAGCCCGGGTTAATGCAAAACACCGCACTCATATTGTCAGTGAGAACGGAGTTTACACCAGCTGTACATACCATTTGTAAGACAAATTCACTATTCATCAAATTAAAGTAACGCTTTAATGAATGAAATTAACTATTTAGCAAATCAACTATTTTACAAACAAAATTTGCATTTTAACAAATGAAAATAATTTCATATGTTTCAAAACAGATTGACCATTTTCAAGAGAAGCAGCAGCAGCACGGGTGGATATCAATAAAAAAAGTTGACTGATACAGTTTTAGCAGAAATTGAACGCGCGTGACAGCCTGGGAGAAACCAGAGCACGCGTTTTTCAGTACCAGAACTGTTTTCGGCGCTAATCGACCCATTGAAGGTCAGAGTACTAATAACAGAAATGATGCTGATAGGAACGAAATGGAGAAGAAAGCGGGTAGCCCCATAAGCGGAATGGAACTTATGGCCCGTTAATCGCTGCAAAAATACGACCGATGAAAGGGGCAATATTGACAGGGGATTGACTTTCTAGTGATCTGCAATCAGAAGTATTTTCTAAAGTCAGTTCCGCAGGGATACAAAGTGAGTAGGAACGGTTTTAGTGGTTATAATCCGGCTTCCTATGTTTTCCATCTCTAGAAAGAAAAAGACACAGCAGCAAACAACGAACCGACTTTAACAAGGCTCTATTTTAAAGAAATCCTTAATAATATTAGGCATATTTATTTATATTAGTTTATCTGAATGATGATAAGAACTTTCTCATATAAACTTGAAAATGAGAGTACTAGAGCTGGACTTTTATGATTGTCGCGTGTCATTGATTTTTTCAGGCATTAAAAACTTGAGTGTACTTTGCGATCAAAAACACATCATTTTCCACAGTGATTCCATAAACGCATAGAGTTATATCAGCAAAGACAAAACATCCATATCGTATAATGTATCTTGAGCATAACTTTTATCGCCTTTTTGATTGATAACACAAAAGTCATCGACCGTAACAATCAGAAAATGATTGTTGTTCTCTGCTTAGTAGGGCATTGGGTGATAAACCTGAGGAGCAAACAACAGGAAGATTAATTGATTACATAAATCCGTCTAGAAGTGGAGACCAACTCTCATAAAATATAGGTAAAATCACTCGTATTGGCTGGGAAAAGCTATATAAATCCAGCCATGAAATACAAATAGCAGATAAGGAACCTTTCTATAGGGACAAGCCGTAGAAGTATAATTCTTCTGACCGTAAAGTTTTTGCTTAAGGAAGTGTAACCAAGACTCGAGTTGTTTATCTCAAACAAATACTTGAATGTTATTGCCACTCCGTGCAGTTCATTTTATCCGTTCAGTTTTGCACTAAATAAAATGATGCGAATGGTTTATTTTGAGAGCACCTTTTGGCCCCTATGTAGACGTTCTAAGCCATCAGTCTGCAAAAATAATATTTTCTTTGGTATTTCGATGCTTGATATTTGAAGAATTTTGAATATATCCGGATTTCGAAACCCATTTCAATTCATTTAAGATCAAATAGAAAATATTTGCATTCATAATGCAATTCGGACTAAATACAGTTCATGACATTTCGTAATCCACCAGCCCTCTCCGTCCGAGATCTGAAAATAAACCATCTCATGTCATAAATCACTTTCTCATTAAACCTGATAGGTCTATTAGGTCATAGATGTTTTTTCCTGCATCAGATTTGCCTAAGCTTAAATACTTCTTTTAGCTCTGACGAAGGTGCAACCGAAAGGTATGTGGATCTGCTGTCCAACCCAATAGTCTCCAATGTCCAGCAACGCGATACGTTCGCTAATCGGCTACCTCTGAAATCTCTTCAGACTGTCCGGTTGCTATCTATAGGAAGCATTAAATTATTAAGTAAGGCATGTCTTTAAAAATGAGTGGAAAATACCACTTACGATTTCAGTAGCAGGCATGGAAGTACGTAAGATGGAAAGGAATTCCAAAAATTCCACTTGGGCAAAAAGGAAATTAGGCCAGGTAAAGAAATTTCTATAGATAGATGAGCTCTCTGTAATCGAGGTACATTTTTTTTTTCATCAGTGAAAGGAATTCAACTGATAGAAAACCCATATTTTAATTTCTCTCAGTCTGGAAGAGTTCATTCAGAAAGATTCTTGGTGAAAATTGTTTATAATAAGAAAATGGAAAATATCTGAATTTTTTCAATTTCTCCAAGAAAAGGTTTGGCCGGCCGCTGTCAAGAAGTGCGATCGTGCAGGGAAAGAAGCGGAGAAATAAGGCACAAAATAACATAAAAAGGCTATACATGCGCTATACTCCACAAAGGCGTAAATAGGAGATCTACAATTCACACATTCTTGCCAAAGGAAAAGTGAGATGCCCTTGTAGTGAACATAAACTTGAATATCTTTTGGAGAAAGTTGGAATAATAGCAACCTTTGGAAGAAAACCCTGGACCCTATAATCGCACATCTTCACAATATCCACGAACATAGTACAATACAATAAATGCATTCTAAACAAGCAGCAATAAGCCCAGTCACCCTTCCGAACCACCATTGCTAGAACTAGTTAATTCTCTGGATTCTAGTTATTTGAACACTTCAAACTTAATATTCACTATGGTCAGAAAAGGGACAACCTTTATGATAGAATCAATGACGGTATCAGAAGCAAAGGCGAACAACCGCGTTAGTGCTCGACAGTTTTCTCGAGGAAAAAAAGCGACAAGCATATGTTATTTGTTGGGTATAAAAGTTGTGAAAAAATGTTGTCAAACTACCAAAAGAGATTTTTTCAAAAAGTATAATTTGAGCAAAAAACATTTTGCCTGAACTTTATATATGGAGCACAATAAGTCTGATAAATTGTACATAGACTTCCCACCGAAAGAAGTGCTTAGTTATGGGATAAGGTTCCACTACCCGTGAATACGTGAAAGTGTGGGCTTTTCTGGGTCTCAGCGCTTTAAACCACCTATCGATATTTTACAGCTCGGAGAATTCCATATTACATACATGCATATTTTTCCAAGCTTTCGCGAAACTAAGAACATTCTCCAAAGACAGAGAATGTACAGACCCCTCGTTGAAGAAAACCTTAGCAAGGTATCTTTGGCTGAGACATAAGGAGGCCGGGCAGCTGCTTATGAAGTGAAAGGGCGTCCCTTGCTCCGCCTCACACTAGCTGCATATAGCCGAAACAACCACTTCAATTTTTTCCATGTGGTAGTTTAACAAGCAGGATTCCGTTAAATGCCATACTAGGATTTTCATGTTCGATTTCGTAAGAGACATAAAAATACCGCTCTAGCGGAAGCAGAAGTTTATTTTTTTCCATTCGGCTGCGTGAATCCTAGCAATTGTACCCTTCAAAGAGACTTGGCAGTGAATAGTCACCTCGGCATGCCAGTCTGCGAGGTTCCTCATCAGGAATATTTCGTTCAGTCCGCCAAATTTCAGCAGCACCTGGTGGCAACTCCACACAAAATAGCTTAATATGTTGTCGCTGTTTAATGCTGACAATGCTTCCCAGCGAAGAACAATGACTTGCATGCAAAAATTCAAGATTAAGACCATGTTGGCCAGATTTAAAAAAAAAAATGGGCTCCTCTCTGTTTTGCAAAAAAATTTTGGCTTTTCTCGTCTTAAAGGAACTTCGAAGGAATTGTGGTTCGCGGCTGTCAAAAAGAGAATCACACATTTCACAAATTCGAAAGACGTTTCCAAAACCCGACCGTTACGACAGACTACGTGTCATAGTTGTTGGTTCCCAGAAATGACTTCAAGAGAAACCTATACTACTATACTTCTAGTGTTCCGCGCCTCGTAAATCTAGGACGACCCATTGAGTTGGCATTCTAGGAATAATGGATTGCACTTCATAACATAGGCAACACGATCAGTGACGCCTTCTAATCAACACGTTCATAGATATCTGGCCTGAACACTGAAGCCGCTTGTTCCAGAGCAGAGTACTCATATCGCAAATGAGACAGGTGTTAACGAAAACTGCAATTAACTGTAGCGCCCGCTTTTTAAGTGCTGTTCCTAATCCACCAGCCTAAATGCCTTAATTCTGTTTGAATTTATTTTCAGCTCGATCCTGTTTATCGCCTCTTCCGAATCCAGAGCCATTTGGTAGGCCCTCAGTTCGGTGAGAAAATAAGCGAATATCGTCTTAAAGGACATATATTTAGTATGGACTACGATCGTTGAACCTCCCCACGTCCTCCGGCTAAGACTGCATGGGTAACGTTACCGACTAACCAGAAGGAATAACCAAAATCGGCGATAAATCACTACTTTGGTAGACCCCGTTTGAGATTAAAAATTCCTTAAAGATTTTTCCTCGATGCAGCATGTGGAATTTTTCCGGTCATATGTTATTCTGATGATAACTTTTAGTTTCTCCGAAATCTCCCTTCTGCTTCAAGTACTTCAGATACACCCTTTATTGATGCTGCTGAAAATTTTTCAAACATTAACCCAGAAAGATTCGAAAAACGTTGATGCTGTTAAACGTCTTCTCGAACGTGAACTTAGAATGATTCGGAAGGTATTGATGCGATAAGTACAGGAGGGTCTAGAACGGAGACCAACTTGCTCTTTGTTGATCAAGATTCTTTATGGGATTATTCTAGGTATTATCTTTGCGGCAATTATCACAATTAAAGCGGGTGTCCTTATCCCGAATATTGACTATCATTCCTTTATTCCAGTCTGCGATGGATAATGATTTCGCAACAAAAAACGGAACGATTGTTTCGACAATGAATGTAAGTTAGTAGGAAAAATGCTGCTGAAGTCAAATGGAGAAGTAGCAGATAGAAAAGGGAAGAACCAGCGAATTTGTAAACTCGAAAAGTACAGTGAGCAACCGCACCAGGCACGGAAGTTTTACCAACAAGACGTCAGTAGGATGTTTTACACACCTCGATGTGCATTCTACAGATACATACAGATCAGATTTTCTCCCTACGACAACTGATGGAAAAACTGTTGGAATATGGCCATTAGTTGCACCATCTTTTCATGATTTCAAGCCCGACTATGACAACGTAGCCAGGAAAAACTTTACACGGTCATGAGAATATTTGGAAATTGATAAGACTAACTAGACTGACCCTGGCCAATGTGCAAGGCCAGATGAAAGTAGCAGGATCACACTCGACTCGATTCAGCATCAACAACGGTCTAAGACAACGGAATGCTCTATCATGCATCCTCTTTAAACAGGCTCTGGAAAAAGTGATTCGCGATGTAAACGCTAATGCAAGAGGAACCATTCTCTTCAAGTCCAGCCAACTACTGGCCTATGCTGACGATATTGACATTATGGAAAGAACAGAGAGATATTCAATCTACCTTCATTCAAATCGAGCAGGCGACGATTGACGCAAGATCTTGGGCTTCACATTAATGAAGGCAAGACGAAGTATGTTAGATGCTGGCAACGTCGGCATCGAAAACAAAAAAACCAGCAACATCAAGTCGAGAGAGAACAATAATGATAGTAGACAACAACTTTGAGACCGTTGATAATTTCTCCTGTCTAGAGTCGAAAATCACAACCGATAAAAGCTACGACGATGAAATCAGCGTACGGTTGTTGACAGCCAACAGAGCCTATTTCAGCTTACAAAAACTATTTCGTTCAAAACGTCTCACTATAGGAGCAAAGCTCTTATTGTACAAGAAAGTTATTTTTGCAATCCTTATGTATTCCTCGGAGATCCGTGTTCGTAGCAAGAACGCTCGAAAGAAGAATCCTCCGAAGAATTTTTGGCCCCTACAAGAGGATTAACGCTTCCGTAGCCTCTATAACGATGAAATTTATGAGCGATACCACGAACGTCTGGTTGTGGACAAAATCCAGCACAACAGGTTGAAGTGGGCTGATCACATTATCAGGTGACGTGGATCATCCGGAAACTCGATAAGGGAAACATCTATGGTAGAAAAAGAAAACGAAGGAGACCCTGCCTGAGATCGAGTAGTGGTATTGGCCAGGGCTACAGACAGCTTTTGAGAATATCGAATTGGTGGACCTCGGCGCAAAATCTGGAGGTCTGGAGTTTCTTACTACGGCAGGCCTAGACCGGATTCCGGTTGTTGCGCAGTTGATGATGATGAATCGCCTGCCAAAAACGAGACCCACGGCGTCATCCGCTACAGCGTTGTTAAAGGTTTTTCCCTGCCTCCGGTTGAGATTTTTAATGAAGCTAAAACTGCTTATAGTGATGGAATTATGTTTCATTGTGTGCAAGTGGTATTGCGAATTTGAGAATGGCTGTACATCCGGGGGATGAACTTTCTGCGATGTTTCTGCAAATATGCTACACGAAACAATCACAGAAAACCTCGGATATCGGAAACTGCCTGGGATACGGCTTCCAAAACGGCTGACAGAACAATACTACAGAATCCCCAGGACTTCTTAAATAGATATGTATTCTAGTCTGGCAGGTTTGAGAAGATCGGTTTCCAGTAATTTCGGAAACTTCTGTTCGAAATTGAGATGACGTGTGATTAATGAAGTGGGTGTTGAAGCTCGCTTTTCTCCCTGTTTATGGCATAGAGGTTTATCATTTGTGGATTTCATGGTACTAAATTGCCTGAATGGGATTTTTTTCATCAACTTCATACAATACCGATCATCAAATTATGAGGGAATGAATGAGAAATAATGGAGAAAAAATTAGAGGCAGCAACGCTGATAGTGAATTGAACTTGACCACAAAACCTTAAAAACGGTAAAATCTGGTTGTGCAATTCGTGCTGATTCTGCAAATTTTACAATAATAATAAATTTGAACTGAATTAGCGTCAAAAAAATTTACAGCCATACAATCATAATGCACAAAAGCCGCTTAATTAAACACGTCTAAGGCAGAATCATGTGTGTAAATTACATTTTCAGTATGTATGTACGTATCTTTTTGCCAAGTTTATTGTTCCAATTTCAGATGAGATTTAGATCGTGGAGTTCACATGGGCGCTTGTATCTTACGTACTTTGAACATTGCGAGTAACTTGGCCAGTTACATTACGTGCAATGCAGATCGTCAAGTTCACACTCTGGCCTATACATTCATAGGAACATAAAACGTTTGTATGTTTCACCATTTTTTTGCAACACAACAGAACTGAAACTAGATTAAGTGCAATCCACGCTGTGAACGTAAGGTTGGATAAAATCGCTAAGACGCCGATTGTTGCTGTTGGGCGAAGAAACTGTGGTCAGGTTTTGGGAACTATGTAAATTGCGTTCTGCATCTAGTTCTGTGTTAAAAAGGTTTCTGGCTCATTTACCGTGCAAATGGTAAGGTAGTGATGGTAGACGTTTGTCAAGGTGGGTTGACGACAAAAGAAAGAGGAAAAGGCATTGAACAACCAAACCGACTTTAGTAATCGCCTTCAGGTGAGAATTCAAAGATTTGGCCTGTTTTCTTGTAATTATTGAGTCCTGGGTACAGATGATTCTGAAAACAAGTTCACTTTGGCGATTCTCGGCACCAAACATTCCAGATGGTTTTTACCTCTAACGAATTTAGTATGAAAACGCTGTTTTTTGAATGTTGCTTGTCTTCTTGTCCTCACTACTTTGTCTTTTATCTTCTATTTAGATTGCTTTAATTGAGATACTTTTTTTAACAAACTGCACTTTAAGCTACACTACCCTATCACGCTACGTAGATAAAGAAATTTCGACTTACTCAACATCATCCTTGTCTTCCTCGGAATCATTACTGATATTGAAATTAAATCCTTTGTCCTCTGTGACCATATACGCCGGTAGCGCTTGGATAATTGTGTTGGCTTTATCATTGTAGGAGCCAAGCATTTCCCGGTACTTAGAATAAACCAACCTCTTCAATTGAGGATTGGTGTGTTGCTGGGGCTGTTGCAAAGTAGCAGCCATCTCTCCTTCGTTGCGCTATATCTGAAGCTGGACCTTTGCAGACGTTATACACACTTTACCGGTCGCCGGTCTTGCACGTTCCAGCAATAACAAAGAATCGTTGCTTTGTCTCACTGGGCGAGCAACTGAAGTCACAAAACAATACTCAAAAAAGTTCTTCACTGTTTAGTTGTTTTAAGTATCTCCTTAACGATATTCTTCACCGAACACTTTTCATCTGCATCGCCTTAGGATTGATCTTTAACAAGATCACTTGAGGTTGCCGGCTGAATAATTCTTTTGTGGTGAGTCACTTAGTGATTGAAATTCTCTGTTATATTATGTCTACACAAACGGAAGAAGTAACACACAAACTTCTAACTAACAACCGAAAACAACAATAACAACAAACAGGTCTTCTTCGTTATTCTTTAAGAGCTGACTGAGAAAAATGTAACGAAAATGAATCTAACAACAATCAAAAAAATATAATCACATTAATCACCATAGAACCAAACGGTTCATATAACAAAAAGTCTTCAGAACAAACTTGATGCAGTGCCTTCAAATGGCACCAGCTCTATACCAGATACATTAGATTTTAGATAAAGAATCTAAAGATCGAATCAAGTACTACATCACGAACGCACACTAAAAGGAATGAGTCATTTTGGTTTGTTGCGAGTCGAACGCAGGAAAGAAGCAAATCTGACCGGCAATCTTCAGATGGGAAACACACCACACTATATACAAAATATCTCAAATATTGTATCCGCTAGATTGTACGTCTTGCTAACGCGCTGTGCAAGTCAAGACTGGCTTAAGATACTGACGTGCACTAGCAAGACGCAGTCAACGAAGAAGATTGGCAGACTCATGGTTTGATAGTGGAATCGTGGGTACCCTGCATAGCGTAGGTACGTTTGCGTGGAAGAAACGGGTTGTGGACTCCCTGGTGATAAGCGAGTACCCATATTTTCTAACCCTTTTGAAAATTCGATCGTGGCAACAGGCATTAGATAATAATAATTAACAATCCTCACTTTGCAAAGTTCAATCACGAAAAGATTTGCTTAGCTTCTGTATGCACCAGGCCCCCAAAACCCTCCTAGGGCAGTGTGATTCTCGGTTCTCAATGAAGATGGTGATGACACAGCTTCTACAGCTTCCTTCTGAGTACCTCAATTAATACAAGAGGGTTAACGCATTTGACCATGACGGTTACGTCCAATATACAATGATCGGTCGGCACGCATGGTCAATGGTCACTTTTCTTGAAGAGTCTTCTCCTGGAATCACTTTTCTTAAGTCATCATCCACGACTCCGTAAGCTGTTGGCTCAAGTTAGGTGTAAGAGGCGATGCAATACCCTACACCGTTTTTTCTGTGACTTATAAATTAAACGGTCATTACTTAGCCGTTTTACAGTTTACGACCAGTGATCTCAAAATTTTTGACCGTCAAATGGAGTGACCAGTTTAAAGGCGCCCATTAAAATATTTTGCAAGATTTGCGCTATTGGAATGGGATGAAGAGGTTGCAGCAAAATTGAACTGATTTTGGTTGTAGCTTATTTTGGAAACCTCGCTCAAAATTCAATTCCATGAGAAAGTTGAGTTAGATTGGGGTAGTATTGGTAACGATTGGAAGAAACATGTTACACAATAGTCGAAATTTAAAAAGGATACATATATGTTATTATATTTAAAAATTGTAAATGAGGAAAGAATCTTATCGCATATATAGTATGTTCTCATTTTATCAAACCATTTTTTATTTTCGGATCCCCTGTTGATTCATGGTGTTCACCGCTTATAGTAAAAAGCAACTCGAAGGGATTCAAGTTCGAAATTTGAAACTGAATAGTTGGTCACCGACACATTATCCAAATATCAGTAAGACTTTCTTAACGAAATAAACATAGAAGAAGATATGCAAATTTAAGATCCAATTTATTAAAAATGGAGCTCAACGTGGGATCCAAACATAAGTGTTCATTACACGGTTTCGAATTTCGGGTACTGTACCTTCTTTGTGGAGTATAGTATATCTACACAGATTCCTCTAATGACGATGGTCTGAGGGACCATGAAAATAAGGTTGAAAGGTTTGTATATGTTTGAAACTTCTTGCCGGGGATTGGACCACCATTGGATATGTCATTTTTCGAAACCGCATATCAGTCTGGTAAGTGCATAAAGGTGATTCATATACCTAAGGGTTCGGATGACCATTCCGAGAATTCTGGAGGCTGTAAATCTTTCGATAGCACACACGGAAAATGACCCATGAAGTGGCAAAAGTGCTTGCTACATACCTAAGTTGTGTTGCATCCACAAAATTTTAACTTCTCAAGAGTAAAACTGCTGCTTACCACTATGCAGTTCCCATAGACTTTATTTTGCAACGAAACTCAGCTCTTGCGAATGGTGCATTTCTCCAACGAATGCTAGTTGACTACCAAAGACACTGAAGGCTGTCTCGCGATAACGTAGATAAAGATGTTGTGTTCGGTCCCTGGCATAATACCCCATTTACCACATTATCACACCAACCTGGCGGTAAATATGGGGTTGTTCCCATCGCCGACAACAGCTTTCAATGGTATGACACATTAGCCAATGATTGTCTGAACATCGCAGTTGATGGGAAATTATCTAAGGGTCAACCAAGGCAAGATAGTTCGATGTGATAAATGGCAATTAATCAATACCCGGGAAAAGTGGCGAACTCAAACTAGCCGCACTAACTTCGCTACGACGTATCATCGTGACATGTTTCCTGTGGTTGTAAGTGAAAGAACACTATGATACTTTCTTTAGAGCTGATACTTTCTTAAAACCTGTACATTTCGTTATCAGCATAAAGGTCCTGAAAACTTTCTTTTCTTTTTTTCTTTCTTCCAAACATAACTTCAAATTTAAACAAACCGGGAAACCGGTGGACTCTATAGTATAAAAAGGGTGGTGCTTCCTTATGAAAGGAACTTCATGTGCATGACCTACGAAGTGCGGTTCGGAATCAGGAACGCAAAGGGGAAAGTGTTGAGCACCACAAAACCGGACGATGACCTTGAACCAGTCGACGTCGCCGACGAGCTGTTAGAGGAGATGATGATGGGTGGTCCGACGAGGATTGACGAACCCCTCCCCACGCAATCAGATCATAATGTCAAAATGTGCTTCATCTAACCTACTTGTCTTCCTCCTAGAGGAAGACATAAATGTCGTATATTAGTACAGGAGGCCTTAATCAGAAGAGATCGGAACAGACCTAGAGCACATATCCTCGCAAGGAAGAGTCTGTACGCTTTCCTATGTCCGGATCTGAATTCTAGCAACCTACCCGCAGTCAAACTAGAGCAGGCGCGGGCAGGGACGTATATATTTCCTCGACCAGTCAGCTCCGCCGGGAAGACTGAAATATTGAAGATCCACCATAGCAGCAAAGAAAGCCAACCCGTAGATAGGCTGCAAAGGCCAATACAAGGCATACGCTTTGGGACAGCTCGGAAGTCAAGGGAAGAGGTAAGTCATTCCGTGATTTTATTATTAATACGTAACTATCGGTGTGTAACAGGAGTAACCTCCCTTTTTCCCAGCACGGAGAACTGTGACAACTGGGAGGAAGTCTTCGGTATCACCTTACTAACAGACAATAGGATTTTTAGGGTAGAGAACTGGAGAGTGTCTGACCCTAAATACTTCTCAGATCATAGTTGAATACTTTCCAGACTAGATGTCGCCGCGAAGGTCTCCAAACCTTTCAGGGACCCCAAAAGAATTGGCTGGAGGAGACTTGATCAAGTTATCAAGACCAAATGGTGCACGAATTGATAAAATTGCCACGACAGACGAACTAGGATCAACAGTCGAGCTCTGGAAAAGGCATTGGAAATTGCCTTTAAATTCTCGTATCCCACTAAATAACATACGGCAAGAAGACTGCACCGCAATGAAATGAAGATCTGTCTAGCCTCAGGAATCTGATCAAGAAGATAGTCAACATATACTATAGGCACAATTATTGGCAGCCATACAAGGCCATCAAGACTGCCGGGAGACAGTCCTGGGTGAATCATTTTCGGAACATTGAAACTTCAGCATCCCATTCTTTCTTAAAAAGTCGGAAGACTCTTGAACGGAATCTTCTGTTGAAGCATTGGACCTGCTGGTTCAGACGTACGTCCTCGCCAGCAAGGAGGACTGCTTGAAGGACATGCAACCACTCTCTTTGTGCGAAACTATTAAATCGGTAATTATCGAGTATAAGATCCACTGGGCTATCAACAGCTTTTCTGCATATAAATCTCCGAACCCATCCAGATCATGTCATCAGGTATAATGCATTCTCCATAAGCAGCAAGAATGGATTGTGCCGTTGAGTGTCAAGAGTTACCGGAGCTGTATCTCTTTGGGATACGCACCTCAGCTTTGCAGACGATTGGTGTCCACACCGAAAGCGAGCAGGCTCGGCCATGAGTCCACGAAGCGCGTCCTGAACTTCACCTAAGGAGAAATATGGAGAGAATACTTTTCTTGAACTCTCAGCACGTCTACCTCAAAACCGCTCACCTCGAGGCAATTGGCACGGTTGAGCGGTCACTACAGTATAAGCAGTATACTCTAGCTGCCTTCCTCGATACAGAGGGAACATTCAACAATGGGTCTGGATGACTAAAGCGGCTAGAACGCTAGGTTGTCGTTGCTAAAGGCCGCGGTTCAAATCTCACTGGTGGCAGTGATTTGTTATCGTGACTGAATGTCGGATACCAGTCATACGTATTGGATAATATCCATGCTACGTACCAGGATAATCCAGTGGAATATGGGAGGTAGCCACTTGATCAGAGCTGTGAACAGAAGTACACCCTATGGTGGCGCGATCTTTCCAATGCTCTGGTTATGATGGACGGGATTTCACGGATATTCGACAGTAGCGGGCTGAATGTGGTGGGGTATAATGACGACTTGGTGATATTGGGGTCAGGGATGTTTCCTTCCATTATGGGTGACATTATGAGACTGTGTGGTGGGAGACTTTGAAGAAGAAGTACAATAGAACGAAGCTTAATAGGATTCAAGGAACCACTTGTGCTCCGCAGATACTCTTAATGCCCTCTTACACCCTCTTATACCTCCACCAGGTATAGCCTATGCCCCGCTGGTGATTGTCAAGGGTGGAATCTACTCGCACTATTTAGTACCCGCGGACCCCAGATGACGAAGGCTCACCACTTATGCCAAGTCGAGGAGGATTTAGCCCACCTATAACAAAACCCAATTGCGAGAGCTCTTGTGCCAGACGTATGCAAATGCATACAAGATTACGGCGATCTGTATGGGATACAGGCCCTTAGGTGACCATGCGACTAGACTCGGCATACACTGCAATTCGAACTTCCAAAGTTGCGGAGAAGAGAGGCAAAACCCCAGGCACTTCCTTTACGATTGCCCAGCTGTAGTTAGAGTCGCGCTACGGACACTACGTAAACCATTCTTAGAGATCTCTAGGTGCAGGGCGGGAAAGCTGCTTTTCTTCGGGAATGCTGCGGGCTGTCACTGAAGGTCAGAGCCATTTGGACTCCGTCTCCTTGCTTTCATAAAAGCAGTCATGGCCTTAGAAATTTATGGCATCAAAATGGCTCATCACATCGCTAATCGGGCTCTTCGGAATAGCCACTGATACTTTACTACCTAACCGATACCTACCTTGAGTATATGACAATTCCGGTTGTCCATAGTTACAAATTAAATTGTCCTCTATTCGACGAAAACCAACTAACCAACAACATCAAACTGCACTGGTCAAACGGGAAGAATAAAGATAGGAGAATACAACCTTGAGACCGTTGACAATTTCTCCTATCTAAGGTCGAAAACCACAACCGATAACAGCTACGATGAAGAATCCGCGCACAGTTGTTGTCAGCCAACAGAGTCTATTTCAGCTTACAAAAACTGTTCCGCTCGAAACGTCTCACCATAGGGTCAAAGCTCTTACTGTACAAGACTATGATCTTGCCAGTCCTCATGTATTCCTCGGAGACTTACGAACTCTTGGCTGCGTTGGAGAGAAAAATCCTCCAAAAATTGTTTGGCCCCCTACATGATGATGGACGCTTCGGTAGCCTACATAACGACGAAATCTATGAGCGATACCATGACCGTCAGGTTGTGAATAAAATCCGGCTCAATAGGTTACGGTGGGCGGGTCACTTAATCCGTATGGATGAGGATGAAAAAAGAAGACGAAGCAGACCCTGCATAAAATGGAGCGATAGCGTAGGTCAGGACGCCAGACAGCTTTTAGGGATGTCGAATTGGTGGACCTCGGCGCAAAACCGGGATGTCTGGAGTCCCTAGACCGGATACCGGTTGTTGCGCCGTTGATGATGATGATGATGACTTATGGATTGATCGATAAAAGTCAGCTTCATACGCTTTACACTAAGAGTTCAACATTATTAGCAAGCACGCAAAAGGCCACCTAAAGCAGATGCATAACAGGGAGAGTAGCTGCTTCTTCATATATCTGACATCACCCCTATGTCAATTATTCTCGTTAATTATGATGTCAGCATCTTATTTCCTTGACTTAAAATGCAGTGAATTTGCACGGAATTGAATATTTTGCACTGTTGTAACTTACACTAACAATCGGATTTCCACGAAACTTTCCAGCATTATGCTAGGAATTATGATATCTTATCCCATTCTATACTGCATAGAGATATTCCTCGAATGAACTTAAAGCAGGATTTCCGGTCAATTTCAAAAAGTTTTTCCACTATTAAGTGAAGGTCTAGATTTCATATAAGCGCTAGATTCAGTTTTTTTTTCAGATTTTTGGATTTTGTAATTTCAGAAAATAAGCCCTGTAGCAATTTAAATTTATACAGATAAATTTATTGCTTGCCCAATTTGCAATTGAGACTTTTCATTTGATATCCCCAACGAATCTATTAGGAAAAAATAATGTTTACATCCCTCATTGTATGTATGTCATTTCCTATATGGGTGGGATTTCATAGTTCCCATATGTCCACCAGATTTCTTTTTAACTTTTGTAGCCATTTTAGAGAAAAGTTCGTCTGGAAGCAAACGTTATTTTATAAAGGTAATAATATCTGGATTGTTAAATTCATTCTTTCTCACCGTTCCAGCGCAATATTTTTTGTTGATAGGATGCGGATATTCAAACAAATGAAGCGGAAACTGAAGATTATCAACTTCCAAACGAAACGATCCCTGACAAAACGTGCTCGAGTCAAAATATTGGGCATCGAAACGTTATGTACCCGAAAACTGCCTCAAATGATGAAGTGGTGGTCGTTCGACTACCGAGGTTAAGAGCTGTGGATTCTCATGTTTTCATTTTTGCTTAACTACAAAATATATTCACAACATGAGATACGATATTACAAAATTTTACTGGAAAGCATACTATTCTATTATTAATAAAGTTAGACTGCGAAGCGGTGCCAAATCGACTGTTTAGCTACATGCAAATAAAACAGTCATAAACAAAGGTCATCATACGAGGAATATGCAAAACCTTTCATATCTGAAGTGTCCATCTGCATACTTGCCGACTTGATATCATAACGTCGAGTGCCTCCCGAACGGCCAAAGAATTATCAGTAACAACTACTGGATAAATGAAAACAAATCCCGGCATTTCCGCCCAAAAAATGTCATCGCCCTTCTTAATAAGGTGAATCAGATTTGAGAAACTTATTGAGACCAGCTGGAATACGTGCAACTGCATATCCGTTTGGATCGTTGAAGGAAGTTTAGGAAGTTCGAAAGGATCCCAACCCAACCTTTTCGTGATGAGAACTTTCAAAACACCAGTAAAAGGAATCTCTGAATTGTAATAAGAAAATTGTTTTAAAATGGAAATTCTCAATTATATTTGACTATCCATCGTTATAATAAAGAATTACCCTGCTGATCTCCCCCTTGCTTCCTAGCCAATGTTAGTTACCCCAAAGAGCAATCCTAAAGGATGTACTAAACGGCTAGCAACACTTTCAATTTCAATTATACCCATGCCAAGCGCATGAAGTTTCTTTCCCGGATTCCTTGCTAAATTTCCGTATTTACAAATACTTAATAAAAAACGCTCGAGAGCATTTACCACCTTCCGGCAATTTAGCTTTCTTATGTCATTGCACTTGCTTCCAAACGAGCATCGTTTTCACTCCGCCATTACTAAAGTCATGACTAGTAAAACAATTAGCGCATTCAATTCCAAACATCTCTTGGACATGTTAACTAATGAACTATCCCAGCTACTTCATGTTTTCGATTTCTTCATGGAGGTTGATATGCAGCCTCCAAAGAATGGCGACTGCAGGAGCCGCAGGCCACTTTTTTCGTCAAATTCGTAAGATATCACCGTACACACGTCGACTTCAACGGTGTATTAATCAGCGAAAGTGATCCTTGTCGGGAACCTGATCCATCCTCAGTTGAAATCGAAAACAGGTACTGGTAACCTTATTCGGTGCATTATTCAAGTGTTTGATATACTCAGCAAAGAAATTGGAATTCTTCGTTTTTATCCACGGATGGTGCCCATAAGTGTGGAATTTCTCGTTATTCAAGTTCACTTGTTGCTTGAGGAAGAGGACAATGGACGGGAGTTACGACTCGTGTGAAGAAATGGAATGAAGATGCTTACAGTTTGCAATGCAACTTACGGTGGAAGTAATTTGTTGTAATTTCTGTGAAAACGGAATGTGATTATAATTACAAATAAAAGGAGTGATCTTCCTAGAAAGGGCATGTAACTCAAGCTTTCTGTTTCACCTTCTAACGGATTGAAGAAGTGCAATAATTGAAAGCCTTATCATATTAACTTCCTTTCTTTCAGATATAAATTTTTATCAAATCTGATTATATGTATTCTTTCAATAACCGCTCCAGTTTGGCTGTTTTTGCAATGTTTGGAATGAACTTTTCTTAATTCGAAAATGAATTGCGAAAAAATTTCGTATATTTTAAAGGAACTAGGGCTTCACCCATACTTCGTTCATTGTTATCGCGACGTCTCTAAGTACTCGAAACGGGAAAATTTGAATATAAGCATCTGAATTTATGAACACCTCTCGTAAATGCGGAAATTAACAACCTTTTAGAAATTTGGAAACGTCCTCTTAGTGAAAGTCTTTCCCAAACTATCATTTCTATCGAATTCCTAGGCTGCTGCAGCAAATTTTCCCAATTCTCTAAACGCTTTGTCATATTTCACATTGGAATTTCACGCACGCCAAATACTTTCAGCGATAAATAATAAAATATTTCATATCATTGATCATTTCTCACATGAACAGATTCTTCCAATTTCCTTTTAAAACGTTTCGTGAAAACCAGCAAGACTCCGTACGACGATGGTCACTTGATGGTCAATACACTTGCGCAAAGATGACGACGATAATCATTGTCCGCAGCTGCTTTTCTAACTGGTTATTATTTTATTATGGCGAAAATATTGTTAAGGTACATCAGCTTCGCCAATGATTGCTCTATGGGCTATAAATTAGCTTGCAAAGTCCATTAATGGTATGACAATTGCTATTTCCAACAACAAGTATTCATCTGTTGCCGGTGATAGACGCATGTACATAGATACTTTCAATATTAGATACTGAATCAGCCTCGTTAGGTGTAATAGCGACTACAATTGTCAGAGTAAATGCATTTAATGCTCAATTTGAATAAAACTTCCTTATTATAACAAAACACCAAGGCCTTGGATTTCCTTGTTGTGGTATTGTAATTACAACAGTCTTTTGTCCATAAGAGGACAAGTGAGAAAATTCCACACGTTCAGATACTAGATATAGATATACAGTTACGCGTCAAAATCGATTGCGCTTCATTTATCCAACATTGACAGGGATAAATTTTTCCGCACAGGATTTTGGAACTTAAATTTTTTCATTTACTAGCTAAATCTGGCAGACTTTGCTCTGTCTATGTATATTTGCAAACATTGCGAATTTAGACCAGGTACTGATAGAGCTGCAGCATTCTGAGTTTTATGCTCAGAGGTGGCGAGGATGCAAATGAGTAAAACTATTAGTTTAGTCAACATCAAGTGGCCAGTAGAATCTCCAAGTATCGGAAGTCACTGTGTTTACATTAACTTGCTGATCATGAAGTGGCTCCGGCCACAAAACTTCATATCTGGTATGATGGGAACTGGTATAGACCTCCAAGGGTATATGTCTCAAGGGAATTCCTGAGGGATATATTCTCAGCCGGGTTTTTTTTTTGCGGTGGCCCCCTTGTGATCATTTGAGTGCAGGCTACTTGCTGGCTGAAGCATAGAGTTTCGTTGTATCACTCGGCCGCCGTACCCCCTTAGTTGCGGAAGAGGCTTTAGGTAGGCCTAGCATCAACCGGTGTGAATGCTGACCCGGCACTCTGTATAAAAAAGTACCGCTTTGCCAGTCATACCCGGGCTCTGGATGTGATCTTCAAATCAATCCATGTCCGAAGAGGACAGGGTTGGGCCGATATGGTAAGTACTCAAGTGAAACCACCAAAACTTAACTGTCTTTTCACTTTGAATGTGGGTGTGAAATTACCATATTTTATAATATTCGTTGCTCCAAACAGTGCTATCTGAAGCATGCATTGTAGTTCCGAATATGCTGTTAAAAAGTCTTTGCATTTCTGGATAGCTCCAGCAATATGAATTAGAAGTAGCTCTCGTAGCTCAGTCGGTCGGGGCAAATTGACCTTACCAGGGGAATAATACATACCAGGCATTTCTTACATTTCTTTTGTTCAGATTAGCAGTTCTTGTTGTAGAAGCTGAAACTCCCGGGTTATCATATCGTGCATCTCACCTTTCTGATATTTCACAGAACACAGAAGTTCTGATCTGGCCATACTCTCAGATTGGGTCTTTTTCTTCTCATGTTTCAGCAGCTCTTGAAAGATGTAGGCTCTGATTCCTTCTGCTTCCTGTAGGGAGTCTCGCCCGTCAGATATTGCAGCAGCTCTACTGGCTGACAGTTGTCGCGCATGTGTGTTTGATCTTCCGGTGTCCGATTTTTAGATGAAATTTTCAATAATTTTCAGAATTTAATGTCTCACTAATCAACAGTCATTATATGTTATGGCGGCTGGTTGAAAGTTGCATTATTTGATTCATTTTAGCGTCAAATAGGAATAATTTTCAAAAACATGAGCAGCACCAAAATATTTTTCATTAAAAACCACATATGTGCTCCGATTTTCATGGTGATCGTGTGAACGGCGTAGAAATTGACCCTTTGCAGCGTCATTTACTGGCGAACTACAGCAACGTATATAGCGTATAAACCTTCTTCATTAAAAAATACATATACAGTAGAACCTCGCTTATTCGAACCCTCAATTATCCGAACGCGGACTTAGTTTATTTAGACACTCAATTATCCGAATGAAGGCACGAATTTGTCGCTCGCTGCCTATGTAGCTAGGTCTCGAGCGTCATCGAAAGTTGTTACGGAGATTCGGCGCGTAATTTTATTGTAGTATGTATGTACGTAATGTACCTATTTCTTGCATAGCGCTTGACGACAGGGGTCTTCTCTCGGCCCGGAGAATTCTCCCGGATAGAAATTTCAATGACTAAAAGGGATAATAGGCGGGTGCAAATAATTATTTCTCCAGAACCCTACAATTCTCACACCGGCCTCATTTTTCGCATAATTCTCACCCCGGCCTTATTTTACGCATAATTTTCATCCCGAACCCGAATTTTCTTTCTAAGCCAATGACATCGCCCATATCAGAACTTTAAGGCCGGCTTTTTCCTTTTCTATTACATATATGTATTATATGTACATATCAGCGTATTCAAGTGCGGCTGAACAATTCGAGAAGACATTTCAGTCGTTTTTGAAACTAGAAGGACTTACTTGCGACGATGCAGACGAGACTTACATCTCGCCAAGAATCTGTCGCACGGGGTTCCAAGATGTCCAAAAATTGGGTGGCAGCTATGACGTGTGCTCACGCCGCTGAAACTCATAGATAGCTATTATTGCTTAGCGGAAAATTCAAGAAACCGCGGTATTTCAAAAACATCACAAACTTACCCGTGACTTATAAATCACAAAAGAGCGCCTCAATGAACGTGAAATTATTCGTCGAATGGTACCAAAGCGATTTTCTAAAAACCGTAAAAAAGTAGCGACAGGAGCGCAATAAACCCGGTAAAGTGCTGCTTCTCTTAAATAATACACTGTTACACCTATCTGACGAAGCCCTAAATTCGCTCGATCGGGACTTTCAAATGATGTAGCTGCCGCTAAACGTTACACCTTTAACTCAACCCATGAGCCAGGGTGTCATCGAAAAAATGAAAAGAATGTACCGGAAATAAGATGAAGTCTATTAGACGATGGCACTGAAGGTAGCGTCGTTGCGTCCTCGAAAGCACTAAACCTAAAGCGCTAGTGCTATGTGATAGCCAATGCTTGGGATTCTTTGACTGAAAACAATCTACGAAATGCTTGAAAGTAATTTTGGATCCTTCCTGAAGAGCCAACAAGGACAAACCGATGCAGAGGCACTTCCCGTTTTTGAGACGGATGTCGGATGGTTCGAGAGACAAGAAAAATGTTACCACAACTACTCTTTCTCAAACGGCTGCGAGACTTTATCATCATCAACGGCGCACCAACCGGTATCCGGCATGAGCCTGCCTTAGTAAAGAATTCCAGACATCCCGGTTTTGCGCCGAGGTCCACCAATTCGTTCACTGGTGTCCTGACCTACACCATCGCAGTAATGACACCGGCCTGGCTGCCATCCATCCATCCGTTCGTAAATTAAAAATCGACGATTTTATGAACAAATAATATAAGAAAACATTGGGCTTTTTTTAGGTGTTTTATATTTCAACGTTAATATATTTGCTAAATTTTAATATACTGTACAGTTTTTATTTGAAAAGGTATTGTTTTTGCTTGATCTTGTCTAAAAGAAAACACATTTTGATTTTCCGAACTTTTGATTTTCTGAACTAGTTTCGGTCCCAATTAGTTCGGATAGTCGAGGTTCCACTGTATGTATCCACATTCGATTGAACGGTTTCGGAGTCTATCAATCACAAACGGGTATAGGGGGTATATAATGCGGTGCAAAATTCTTGGACAGTCTACTTTTTTGGTGGAAATAATACATAACGTATCCATTTTTGTTGACCAGATGAATGTCAACCTAAATGTAACGACTATAGAGTACTAATTTTAAACAAAAAGAAGTAAAAAGGGTAAATATAACAAAAAATGGAGGGCTGAGAATTTTTTCAATTATGGTGGTGCAACGAAAACGTTTATTAAGAAACTTAACAAAATATTTTTTTCTATTTGCTTATTGCATTGATGCTCATTTCATTTAGTGGGATACATTTATCAGACATTGATAATGCCAAATTTTTTTAGGTTTTCATGATTTTGCTTTTTACGCTGCCTTCAATTTCTTTTTCTATATCTTTAAAATGTTCTTCATCACAAACAATATCGGAGAATACTTTCTAGACATATTCGACAGGACCCAAGTCTTGACTTAGAGCTGGCCAGGTCAACGTACCACCAACATTTTAAAATGTTCATTCAATCCAGTAAACTTAAGAACATAAATTTTAGCATGTCTTTCCCTCTGTTCTCTTTTCTGATTATTTTGACACGACGGCAACCTCTTCAAGGTTTTGTGTAAAACAAAACCTTATTAAAATCGGCTTATTAAGGTTTTGTGTAAACTAATGTACTAATCGGACCAAGGCACATACAAATGTTTTTATAAAAGAAATACACAAAACCTTTCATACCTCAAGCGTCCAGCTTCCGGTTTCTCGACTTGTTATCTTCTTAAGCGCAAAATATATCTTTCTTAGAACTCAATTAACTACCCAATTGTTGTTTCCTGTTATTAACGGTGTTTTTTATATAAGCCAATTCTGTATATTATGCTATGGAAAACCGCGAATTTATACTGGTATGAATGGCAAGAGCTACTAGGAATGACTCGAAGTTTTCCCCGTTTCTAATTATGTTGATGTCCAGGAATGGTATTTCTCCGAACAACTTCAACATCGATCTGTCGACGATGACTCATCATCAACTAAATACGTTGTTGGCGCAACAATCCATATTGGATCAGAGCCTTGAAGTGTGTTAGAGCACTTCATTCAAGACCGTAACGGTACAGTACAGGATTACAGTACCCTATAGGATGCAATGTGGTCAGCATTGCGCTCGCCCGAGATTATTACCCTGATTTGACTCAGGTACGCATTCACAGCTAAGCCGACTGATATCCGACGTCAAATCACGATAGAAATCCCACTGTCGCCAGTGAGATTTTAACCGCGACCTTCCAGATGACAGCCTTGTGCTCTAACCACTCAACTATCCGGACACATCTAACCCAAACGGTGGACGCAATCCCACGCTGTTCCTCCAGACCTGCCATAAACATTTCGCTTAGTAGAGGGGGGTTGGGTTACCCATTGTCGCGGATGCGGTGGTTTTGTAATATTCATTCCGGAAGGTGGGCTAGTTTTTACTATTGCAAATTGACGCTAGCTTTGTATATTGGCGATTCTCTCTCTTTTCCTTGGTTGAGGTATTTGTTAAGCCTTGTTTTGTGGTTGTGTAGGGCCTGTTTGATGAGTACACTCGGAGTGCTTTTACATCAAACGACACTACAATTTCGTGCTGCCTAATCTTAGCATCTTTCTCGACCACCTGGAAGCCGTTTTTTGTAGCATATTTGCAACGGTAATCACCGATAACGGTAATTAGTTCTTCGATAATCTCTCGCGCTTGTGTACCTTTGATTGTATTCTGAACCTAGGCAGAGAGGGATTTGGCAGTCTGTTCAGGATCTTCGTTTTGCTGAAAGACAACGTCCGAAGCAGTCACGTCAAACTAGATTCTGTGAAGTGTTCCAACGCCTCTGGCCACGTTATTATCGAACCTCCGCCAAATTTAAAGGTTCGCCTTACATGATATGGCTGCAATTTCCTGACTGAGAGTTTTCCGCACCCACTCATGACTACTTGATCTCAAGCAGTTGATTTTGGACTCGTCGGATCACCTCATCCCTCTTGCAAAATCTAGATGTTACCTCGTAAGCCATGTTGATAATAAGGGTTTCATGACTTTGGCTCTTTCTCGTAAATAATCGCTTCGTCATCTTCGTTGAATTGTTTCTGCTGATATGATGACATTTAAATCTGAATTACCTTCAGAAACAGTTCGTGACGAACCTATTTATTGTATAATATTATTCATATTTTACTTATTAAATCCATTGTTATGCTTGCCAAAGATGAGAGCGAAACTGACGCTGCCGATAAAGGAGTGAGTACTGAGGAATGCACACTCTTCACTGCAAAGGAAATAGAGGAGGCAGTCCTGTCCATGAAGGACATAGAAGCACCAGGACCGGACGGTATTTCCAGCTACATATTGAAAATCTTATGTAAATACAAGGCGAATTCACTACTTGGTACATTCAACGCATGTTGGACAGCCAGTGCTATACCCTCCCGCTGGAAGGTTGCGAGACTTGTGCTTATGAGCAAAGGCAAAGGCAACTCACAGGCGCCGTCAGCAAATCGTCCGCTCAGTATAATAGACACAACGAGGAAGTTAGTTGAGAAGCTCATCAAGCCACGACTAACTGACGCAATGTGTGCTGTGGGAGACTACTCACACACACTATATGGTTCTAGAGCAGGGCGATCCACAATTGAAGCCATAGAGGAAGTGCTCCAAGCGTTAAAACTAGCTGAGACATAGAGTCAAAACTGTCGGCGAGTGGTGCTCCTTGTGACCCTCAACTTAAGAAACGCTTTTAATTCTGCGAGGAGGTACAATATGCTTGAGGCACAAGAAAATCTTCTTCACACTATATAGTGGATGTTGTGGAACTATTTAAAGGGTCGTGCCCAATTCTACGAGAGTATTGAAGGACAGTGCAGAATGAAGGTAACATTAGCGACGGGACTCGGACCTTTGTAGCGCCTTATATCATAATCTTCTACTACTCGAGATGTCCGATGAATCGCAACTGGTCGGAAGTGCGGACGATGTTTTGGCAATGGTCACCACATGCACGGTTGAAAAGGCTCAGCGCACAATGGGAATGGTGATGCGCCGAGTAAGTCGTTGTACTGACCAAGCAGAGGGTCCCCTAAGTCCATCCTATTCAGGTTGGTGAAACCATGGTTTTGTTGAAACCGGCGGTGAAATACCTCAACATCATGATAGATACGAAGAAGAGCTTCTTCGCGCAGATTTGTGACACGACGGGCAAGGCTGCTGCTAGAATGTTTGCAATTTGCCGGCTGATGTCCAACGTCAGAGATCCCTAATCCAGCAGGCGTGGCTTGCCGATGAACGTGGTTCAGTCCATCCTCATTTACGGTTCAAAATATGGGTTGGTTTCACCTGTAAGGAAATTTACCATAAGCATCAAGTGCAAGTACAAAGCCGAGGGGTTTTGCTGCGTCTCGGAGCCAGCTGTAATGGTGACAACAGAGTTTTTCCGATCCCTCTCCATGCTACAGAGCGGAGGCTTTTATACCTCAACAATCTTTGGAAAGAAAATCTTGAGGTAGATGGGCGGCGCATCTCATAAAAGACGTGCGGCTGTGATTCAATAGAAAGCACAGTGAGGTTGACTATTACCTAACCCCACTGCTCAGGGGACACGGGTATTTTCAATCTTACCTGTACACAATCGGAAAATCACGGTCGCTCGACCATATTTATTCCAAGAACGTGACGGATGATGCCTGCCACTCCATTTCCTTCTGCAGAAGGTGGGAGTGCTACAGCTATCACCTTTCGATGGAAGGGTGTCTTGCGTCCCCGGATAGTATAATTGAGGCAATGCGAGCGAAGGCACGTGGAGCCGAGTGGCACGTTACGCTCAAGGCATTTTTAAGACGAACAAAAGAGAGATGGATAGGACATATGTCAGGGTTACTGAGGCTCCCTGAATCCACGGGCTTTGCTCCTGTATTGTATAGGCATGGGCTGAGGTAATATATCAAGCGATTCCGGGTCAGATTGCTGGGCGGTCCAGGGGGGTATGTTAGCTAGTAGTCTGTCTGAGAAAGGAGTCTGGTACTTTGTGCGTAAATGCATTTCATCTCCCTACCCCTAAAAACAGATGAGATTCGTCGATAAGACACATCATTTTCATAGTAGCCTTCAATTTTCGTAAATTTTGGTGATCTATTGGGTTGCTTCCTCTCATTTCAACCAGACAAAAATATTATTTAACTTATTTTCACTGTGATGTACCTTCTCTTTCTCTCATACAGAAAATCTTCTTTCTAATTATCAGAAATTAATATTAATCAAAATTTTTCCAAGCACTTTATTTTTTTGTTCAGTGCCGCTCGCAACTTACAAAAGTGACACAAATCTCTAATGCAAAAATAAACTTAATGAAGGAAGGAATCTTATGACCCGCCATTAATACGTTAGTTCGATACCGTTGGAGCCTGCTACCATACATTTTGATTTTAGCCATATATTTACAAGCAATGCTGATAGAATTTTGCAGTTGGCAAAAACGTGATTGTTTTTGAGAGTAACTTTGTATCTAAAGAACATTTATATTACCCCCTCCTTACCCCAAAAGTACCACCTTCAGTACAATTCTCCTCCAAACTATTGCATTGTTCTAAAAATAAACTATGCTGCTATCATCAAAGATAACCACGAAATTAAAATAACTTAAATTTTTGAAGATACAAAGCAATTTTCCCACATTCATCCAACTAAAGTGAAATTGTTGATTGCCCCTACCCTCGTAACCAATTTAAATATTGCAACATTCGCCACTCAGATAAAAAGTTTACGACAATCGCAGTTCTATAAATTTTCATTGTTCTCTAAAGTTGATTTTGTGAAAAGCAGTAAAAATGGTGAATGACGATTACCCCATTATCTCCATTTAATGTAAATTACACACACACATAAGCTCACAGAAATGTGCTTTAAATATGTATCCATACAATTCATGAGGAATTTTATCAGCTTATATTTACATTTAGATTCAGAAAGTCAAATAAGATTTGTCATGCGTCTTAGAAGGAATTGCAAGGCATTATGTAAGGAAATGATCGACATTGATATGAACTCAAATACTTTGGGGATTCACTGGGAAACTGTCAAAATAACTATCCTAGGGAATTAAATTTTGTATTTTGGAAGTTTCATGAAATTTCTCGGTCAAAGTTGTTTTGAAGATAAATAAGATAAAAGCAGCAGAGAAATTGCTATAATGCCAGACTGGAATTATTTTCCATAAAAACATAATTGAAAAGTTCAGGGCTGATAGCTGCCACTCTGTCACCCCTGGGTGGAAAAAAAGGGAAGAATCGCTTGGTCTGGATGATTTAACGATGTGTAAGGGTATTGAACAGGCTGGAAGGATCAATTGTATGTTGAAAAAAGTCGTCAAATAGCTCACTCGATCAATAACCACTTCTTCTCTCCCGCGAAGTTGGTATCAATTCGATAGTACTATTGCCTGCTTTTTAAAAGATAGAACTTCGGTGTAGGGAGTAAAAAAAAACTAAAAACGGAAGCGAGGTTCGGAAGCCTATGTGGATAATCTGCATGAGCCCTAAGGATTTGCAGGTTCATAACAAGATACCTCAATTCCATCTACCACGGCTGAATGAACAAAGATTGATTATTTCCTCTAATGTAAAGTATCTGGGTGTAATCCTGGATCCTAAGCTAAATTGGAGGTTGAACATAGAACTGAGGGTTAAGAAGGCCTGTATAGCCTTCTATGCCTGTAAGAGAACCTTTGCAAAGAAATGGGGTCTCCGGGCGAGCATGGTTCTCTGGATGTACACCGCTGTAGTGCGTCCGATCCTAACGTACGGCTCTATTGTATGGTGGCAGGCTTTGAAGAAAAAATACAATAGAACGAACGATTCAAAGAACCGCGTGTGCAGGTGCTACTAGGGCTCTGCAGTCCTGCCCGGCAGATGCTCTCAATGTACTCCTGCATCTCGTCCACCTAGACCTCCACATTAAATATGTTGCAGCGTGCAGTGCCGTCAGACTACGTGAGTCCGGATGCTGGACAGCGTACGACTTCACGAGAAACTTTGCTATGGACCTTCCAACCAGGGCGGAGTGGAAGACCGGCGGCGTGTTGCAAGACTATGACACGGTATTCTTTACGGACGAATCAAAGATGGCCTATGGAGTCGGCGCGGGGGTTTTCTCGAATAGACACGGTGTATCCAAATCGTATGGTCCCAGGTTTCGCCAGTGTATTCCAGGCGGAAGTACTGGCGATATTGGAAGTCTGTCGATGGCTGGAGCGTGATTCGAGCCCCAAGCGTAACAGCCATTCTGACCGACAGCCAAGCGGTCATCAAGGCCTTGTACTCAACGATGACATCTTCCCGGTTGGTGGGGCAGTGCGGAGACGCGCTCAACCGTCTGGGCGGCACGCTTAAGGTCACTTTCTTCTGGGTTCCCGGGCATAGGAACATAGAGGGGAATGAGCGGGCTGACGGATGGGCCAGGCAAGGCTCTGCTCTTGGCAGTCGGTGTTCCGCTGGCGGCTGTCGGGGGCGGAGTCTACTCGTACTACTTAGCAACCGCGGGCCTGAGATGGCGAAAGCTTAGAGGCCATGCCAAGTCAAGGAGAATTTGGCCCGCTTATAACATAGCCCGATCACGAGAGCTCCTGTGCCAGACGCATGCAAATGCTTTCAAGATTACGGCGGTCTGCACGGGGCACTGGTCCATAGGGAACCATGCCGCTACACTTGGCATACCCTACAAGTTGCATTGCCGAAGCTGCGGAGAAGGAAGGGAAACCCTCATGCATTTTCTCTGCGATTGCCCAGCTCTGGCTAGAGTCAGGCTGCGGACACTGGGTAAATCATTCTTTGGGGACCTCAGAGAGATTTCTTGCTGCAGGGTCGGAGAGTTGCTTTCCTTCGTAAATGCTACGGACTGGCTCTGAAGATCTGAGCCGGCTGGACTCCTGCCTCCTTGCTCCCATAACAACAGTCCCGGTCTTTGGAGTTTGTGGCATCAAAACGGCGCACCAAAGCGCTAATTGGGCTCCTCGGAGCGGCCACTGATACCTACCTACCTACCTACCCTAACAGGGAATTAGTGAGGCTGCACTTTGAAAATCTAAACTGGATATATACTAATATATTGTTAGTAAGGCTAATGATTGCTAATTACAGTAATCTACCTGGACAGAACTAAACATGGAGTAGCAATCAGGGAGTTACACAAACTTCAAATAAAGGCTTGTGTCCTGGGGCAATGAGAGGATGCCCAGTGGCAGCTTTGGATATTCGTCTGGGATTAACTCCTCCTCACTTCCACATACAGATAGACATTAGGTGAGGTGAACAATCTTCAGAATAAATGCAAAACAATTCCTTTAGAAAAGAAATTTGAAGTAAGGATAAGCAAAAGCACGAACAGAGAAAGCATGGCAGCAAACGACGAGTCTCTCACAACAGAGGGAGCGGGAAATATTCATCATCATCAATGGCACAACAACTGGTATCCGGTCTAGGCCCAGGAAGGAAGGAAGGAAGGAAGAAAAATCGTTTTAAGAGCTATATTGCGGAGAACTTGCCAGAAATGGAACTGTTGACCAACCAAATAGCCCATTGGGTTGTTTGAATCTCACCACCTCATAGGGCACTGTTGACTAAACTGCCACCTGGGAAAGTTAGGAATACCTGAATACCTGTGAAGACAGTCGTTAGATTCTGCATACATTTCCTTAAAATATTACGTCATTCAATCTAATATGACATTGCAATTACATCATATTTTAGAGAGCAATCAATTCAGACAGGAAACAGAATTTTATTTCCCTTTAACCTTTTTAACAATAATTAAAGTTGCAGATCAACTTGGAAATACAAGGCAAAGTAGCTGGTTGGCATTGATTCTTATTTACTTTCGAACTAATCAACTCACACCTCCCGATTGTTGTCATTGGAGAGTTGCCAGCGAGCCTAGCGGTGAGCTAACATCAACAGTGATAATGGCTACACAGCATGACAAGGACTTCACATTTGGCAAATGATTAGGAATACGTTGCATATGATGAACTAACAGTTGTGACATTTTTTACCTTGGCGTACCAGAGTGACAACTATAAAAAAAATGGTTTTCAAGCTAATATTGGAACCGCCTCCATCCGTAAAATAACTTTGACAGGGCTGTTCAGCGCCAACGAAGTTGATGGTGCAGGCTTTTTCGGAAGGGACCCCTGAATAGCACTTGATCATAGCTTTGAACAGAAACTTGTAAAGATTTGTATTAACTAATATGCGAGATATAATCATCCAAGGCAAGACATTCTAGCGGAGATGAAGTCTTGCATCTGAGACCCAGAAAACAAAACCAACAACAACATAAATGATACCAACAACTACAATGACGCCATCACACGCCTTCTTTTAAACTCTTTGTGGAATATGGGGCATCCATACAGTCTGTTTGTTGTATTGTTATCCTTCTTCCTATTTGATTTTCAATGAGACCGTGCTTCAGTTTCATTTTCTTCATATTACTGTACGGGATTATACGATTGAAAGCCTTTGCAAAAAGCGCCCTGCCCGGGCCTCTCCGGCAAGAATATCAAAGCTCTCTGGCTGGAGGGGAAAAAATACCAGAACTAGTAGTAGAAGGGAGAATACCACCACGACAGGTAATAGCTTTAGCGCCCAAGATGCATTCGAGAATGAAGTCAAAAATATGATGCGAGAAAAGATAACGAGGACCGAGTCGCATAACACACCTTTGTTGGAAAAAAAAATTGATGAATTCATCAACCAGTTGTGGTACAAGTTATCTCGTTGAAAATCCTGGATTCCATACGGAAGTCAGGGCGGGGGAAGAGTGACTGATCACCACATGTAACAGCCCTAAAGCAATAAACAACTCCGAAAAAGAAGGAAATTTGTCATCAACAACGCAAGTTCAACAACGACCTTTCCGTCTGTCACCCTAAGATAGCAAAACCAAGAGAGCTTTGTGCTACAACTTTGGGCACAAAACTAAGAGTTCTGCGTCGCTAGAATACTGAGCGATCTACAACGAATACTACATTCGGGAGAGAGAAAAGAAAGCGTAAGTCTCGAGGCAGATCATCAACGAGGAGCTGCAGAAAGCGAAAATTTAAGCAGCATGATTCATATCCTAGAATCGAACATGCAGAACAGTGTAAAAGGAAGTAGTACACAACCGTGGGTGCCATCCCCGAATGCTGCCCCACGAGAGGAAAGATGAGAGGCGGATGAGAAATAACCCTTCTGAACAAGCTGACGCGAGTCCCCGGCAAACGCCTGGTGCCTTGGAATGTGGAATTCGAAATGCGAAAGAAAGAATCCTTATTGAAGTATTCCTTAACATCGGAGCTTGCCCATAAGCTGGACAATTGAAATTATCAACTTCCCTGGGAACTACCTCATCATATTTGATTCTTACCAGGTTTTGATCATGGATCATATCGTCTTTTGCGAATTATAAACAAGTTGGAATATCGCAAGCTCGCACTTCGGGTATAAAGGTTTTGTGTTCATTTTATGTAAGAAACTTCAACAAACATTTTTGTATCCGTATATAGCTACAAATCCAACATATTCCTTCATATCCAAACTACGAGACATACGTACATATTTCAGCCATAGATAATATGCTCACCCTAAACAAACAAACTGGCTATTTCCGAATACTTTGAATTTTCGAATGGTGACGTCCTACACGTTACAGAATTCACGAAATTCACAAAAAAACGGCAAAATTTCACCCCCTATAACTTCGTTAATAATAATTGAATTTTTTTCAAATTGCGCCTTGTGTTATCCTTTACAAGCATTCCAAATTTTGTACTTCTGTGATGGACATAAGGGTGGTTGCCGGGTAAATTTCTAAAATGTGGAAATATACTGTTATTAACTTTATTTGTGCAGATATCGGAACCGGATGTATTTTGAGGCCTAGACCACTGCAATTTTTTTCAGATTTTTCGGTTGGGTAGGTTCTGAGAACGAGGCCTATTATACTTTTTATGGTCATATTTTGAGCTCTTATTCCCCTATTTTTCACCCAATATCAAATCGTTTCGAAAAGCACTAATTGAGCCCCTTCATTTAATTCCCCACATGGCTACATTCTAGGAAAAAAAATGTTGCACCCTCCATTCACATGTATGGGGAGCCCCCTTAAACTTAACACAAAATAGCACCACCTGCTGTATGTAAAAGGAACAACTGATCACACACTCTTACCAATTTTCGTGACGATCGGTCAATTTTGTTAGGAATAGTATGATTTTGATCAACCTTGGGGATAATAGGACTCATTTTATATTCTTTGCTACTACCAACTTTTATAACATTTCATCCTCGTAATTGTCATCGGTTGTGATTTTTAACATTAGGCAGGAGAAATTATCAAGGTTTTAGTCTCTAGGACGAACTTAAGGAGGGTTTTACTCAATTTCCCCAAAAATATTGTAATATACCATTATTAACTTGATTTGAACGGATATCGATGTGTAGGGTATTCTGAGGCCTGAACACCATATAGAGGTAGCTTCAAGATTTTTTTCAGATTTTTCGGTTGAGTAGTTTCTGAGAATGGGTCCGTTAAAGAAATCATCACTTTCCACCCTTCCCACTCCCCACCTTTCCAACTAATCTCAAAACTAATACCGGCTTCGAAAAGTACTAATCAAGACCTTTCATTTGATACCGAAGATGACTATATTCGGTGAAAAAAAAATTTTACACCCCCCTTTTGCATGTATGGGGACCCCCCCCTAAATCTGAACATAGGAGGATATCAGTCATTGCATGTCTCGGGGTCCACAGTTCCCACCTTCTCACCATTCGTGCCAATCGGTATAGCCGCTTCTGAGAAAAGTGCTTGTGACAGACAGACAGACTGTAGAAATCTGATAGGAAAAAGGACAAATCTCAGGCATTAATATCGAGATTGCATTTACGTTGGCGAGGGTAAGTATTCTTCGGTAACCTTGCGATATTTCTACGGAATTCGTCTCATTTAATATTAAGTTTCATGTAACCAATAATAGATGCAGAACGTTCGAATTAACTTCTCAATTATAATATTCTGATGGATGAAAATTGTTTACAATTAGTATCATATTTTACGGATTTGTTCTGCATAAAGGGCTAAATACCTCGCATCCAAAAAGTAGATTTTAATCTTTTCCCAGTTCAATTGATCAGCTTTCAGCGACAAAAAGGGATCTTGAAAAAGATCCGTACTTACAAAATAACAACTATGCCATGTACAACAAATATTTTACCTGAAAAAAAAGGGAAATTGATTAATATTATGTAATTTTAGGCTTATGTTAGAGAACAGGTTAGAACCCTTCTCAAAAAATATTATTAATTAGTTTCAGGGAGGATTTCAAATCTTCAGATATTCTCAATGAAGCAAATGCTGGAGAACTATTCGGAATATATTATTGATGCCCATCAAATTTTCGATGACTTCGAACGAGCATACGACATTTTCGAGCACAAAATATTGTTGTTTAGATTCATCAAATGTCAATGAGTCAGTCTAATGCCAAAATCTGCAGACCAGATAACAAGATATTTCCGTGCAGACTCCGTATTCAAACAACGTAATGGACTGTCCCCAATATTATTCAGCAGCGTTCTGGGGTATATAATCCGAAAGACAGCAGTGGATCTAAAAGCTATGTTATGTCACTGTACAAATCAACTCGTCGTGCTACTAAAATTGTATACTAGTTCCAAGCCCAGGTAAAAGAGGAAGGTTTGAGGCAAAGTACTTTTCTCTAAAACAAAAATAAAATGCTGAGATCAGGGAAAGAGATAAATGAAGTATAGTTCGAGTTATTCCACTATTCTAAATCGTGCCTTATCTTTCTTAATGACAGGTCCCGCGACAGGCCGACCAAGAAAATGCATACAATGTCGTTAGAAACAAGATGATCGGGTCCAGTAACAAGCCTCGAAAAACTGCTATGGCGTCTACCTCAGTCAACGCGGCAGGACGGGCAAGTGCTCTTGACGCATGGATGGCGTCAAGACGTATGTAAGTAAGTTAGTCCGAGAAAAATAAATACGTATCTGCACGCTAAATGTTGGGACCCTAACTGGAGAGACCGAGCAACTCGCAGGAGCATTTCGGAAAAGGTGCATTTACATCTGGCCCTGGAAGAAACCTGATGGTCCGGAGGCAAAAACTGCGACATAAAACGCGAACAGGGTAAAAATGGTAATAAACTTCCCTATTTTGGTAGCCCACACACTCAGCACGGTATTGGCATTGTCATCTCAGAGGGTTCCCGTGTGGCCATTAAAGAAGTTGAAAGATCGGCTGATAAGGCTCACCATTATATCAGCTGATATACCACAGCTTCAATATGGAAAAAGAAAGGTATTCCAGCAGAATGTTCAAATTACCGTCCGATCCGGTTACTTTGCCAGTTCGAAGTATGGCGTGTGTATCAAAACCGCTTCGTACCTCTGCTGGTGTTCATCAAGGCAGCGCCCTCTCACCACTCCTCTTTGTTCTTGTTATGGACACCGTTATACGGGACACCCAATATCTAGTGCCCTATACACTGCTTTATGCAGATGATGTTTTCCTCGCGTCTAATGGCAAAAATCATTCGAGCAACTTGTTCAAAAATGGAATAATCGCCTCAGCAACACACTGTCAAATTGAATCTGAATAAAACAGAATTCTTGACGACCAATCTTCATAAAACAGGCACAATCACTACAAGCGGGGGTGACCTGCCCAGAGCTGACTAATTTAAATATTAATGTCAATGCTATCAGTCAATGGACAACTGCGTTATGAAATTGCTTCACGCATTAACGCAACCTGGATGAAATTGCGTTCCATAACTGGTGCTCTTTGTGGTCAACGTATCAACGAACTTCTCAAATCTAAAATTTATCGCAATGTCGTCCGTTCTGTCACCCTTTATGGTTCTGAGTGTTAGCCGACTATAAAAGACAATGGACGGCGTCTTGAGGTAATGGAAACGAAAATGTTCCGTTGGACTAGTGGCGTGACTTGTTTTGATCACATCCGAAATGAGGATATCCGCAATCGATATGGGGATGCCTCAATCGTGAAAAAAACTACGAGAGAGACGTCTTCGATGGTATGGTCATGTAATTCGTGCTAACGAGAATTCACTTGCCAAGATTGGTCTGAACATCGAAGCCGATGGTAAAAGACAAAAAGGCAGGCCGAAACAAAGATGGCTTGATACGGTGGACGGGAATTTAAAAGCTTCGCGATTGCATCCGGATCAGGCCTTCAATAAAATAAAGTGTGGAAACGGGTCACGACGAGCCGACCCTGCTTGTGAATGGGACAAAGGTTGAACTATAAGATTTTACTGTACAAATTATCCCAGATAGCGAGCTGCGCGGCTCATGTAAATATACTGGTACAGTCAAACGTTACCTGGCTAAAGCTTAACTAAACAGTGACAAAAAGAAGGTAAGACTAAAATCTTGACAGAAACTATTATAAAAGAAAGACGCCAATCAAAGAAAATGCAACCTTCTACGATTACAACTTGGAACGAACAATAAACTTCCTTAAAAGGATAACAACGAAACATACGAAGTCAACATGCTTGCAAACAAACATTCTGTCCGATACTGCCCATTAAAAAAAAATAAAATGTGCGCAGAAAAATTCACATATCTAATACTTTGATTCGGATGGCCCTTTTTGGGACACCGAAACATAGATGATGAATCAGCCCAAGTGTCGAATCCTCAGGAGAATCTTACGCCAGTGGGGATAAAGAGCGAATAATTACTGAGATGCAATAGTGGATTGTAAATATTATACGATCACCAGAAACCGTCATCCATATTAAGATTCGAAAGTGCCAGTGGGCAGGCCATATAAGGCACACATGGCCTACTGAAGAGCAATACGGAAGATTAGTACTTGGAAAATGTAGAAACAGGACTCGATGAATAACAGTAAGTTTTACGCTGTTCAGTTCTCAAAATTTGAGGAGGCGGTCATTCGACTAAGAGCAGCGGAGACGAAGACTTCAGGAGGCTAAGAACCGATATCGGATTTTGCCCCCATGGAAGAAGAGGAAATTTGGCCGTTTTAAAATAAATCTAAGAATTTTTTTGATAAATTTCAAAAGTATAGTAGCACACCATTATTAACTTTATTTGGACAAACATCATGACGGAACGTGAGGACCTTAGATTTCTTTTGTTGCATAGGTTTTCTAAGTGAGACTTGTTACACATTATGGTACATACATTTTCTGTTTCAGCTTGGCTTTCAGCTAACATAATATTGAAAATTATACCAGTTTTAAAAAGCGCTATTCCCCTTTCATTTGATTACATGCACGCATATGTAATCCTTTCCTCCTACTAAACACAAAATCATGAAATGCATATAAAGGGTCAGGTCAGACGTTTGCACTAGATTTCGTAACAATAGGTCCAGCCTTTGGTGCGACAGGCAGACAGACAGATATAGAAGAAGCTGCCTTAAAAGGACAAAAGCGAAATATCAGCTCCATCCTTTGTTTACTTCAGGATCTCTTTGCATATAAGAAGATATAAGCTACCAATGGTGCCTTCGGTCAGAAAAAATCATTGCAATCCATGTATTGCCCCACGTACGACTGGGTCGTGCGTACGGAAATTATACATTACATTGGGCCTTTGCATTCTTCTCAAATATAAAATGTCCAACTAGCGGTTCAACGAAATGCATAATATGCACACGAACCTCAAATAACTTTGCAGTTAACGAATTCAGTAAGTACAAACGCCAGCTAAAAGCCGCACCAATATCCTATTGACCTTATAAACTTAATCGGATCAATCATTCACTAAATTGTTACTTAAATCACAACACTTTGACCGTAATCTGAAATTTGTTTGCGCCACAATTAAATTGAAACGCCTTGAACCTTCGCATTTCTCCGATTACAGATAAATTGTGTGACATGTCAATTTGCGTCCATAAAGTCTATAAATCTGTTCACATTGCCATTTATTGTCATACGAACGAGTATGTGCCCCAAGACGTATAGAATACCAAAATCGAACACTTTACATTGTTCGCTAGATTATTGTCAATTTAATTCATATCAATGATATCGGACAATGGAAAAACATTGAAGAAAATGGCACAGCACACAGCGCTTGAGGTGAAGTTTGCAGGATTTATTACTATTGCTCCAACTGGGGAGATTTGGTTTGGGGATAAAGTACAGCCTTTAATTGATTTTATTTCTGGACGTATTCAATTAACACATCAGCATTCGTTTATTGTTGGGAAAAGTCCATCATTTGATATACTGGTTTACGAGAACCTTTGAGAATTCGATTACTTTAACACCAAACAGTTGCCATTTTTGATCCACATCCCTCATCTAGACTTTAGCAATTATCCATTTTGTGCTATAAAAATATCCATTGATTTCTGAAATATAAAAGTCCAATTTATGAAGATTCTACTTTCCTCCAGCCCTTTTTAAGATTTCGTGTAAAACACTTGTATGAAATCTAGGCCTCAAAATATGTCTTTTGGAAATCGACAGGAAAGCCCCCCTTAAGTTCATCTTAGGAGTACTAAATTTTTTAGCAGTATAGAGAACAATATCGCGGGCCAATTTTCATAAAAATCCGGCTATTAGTATCAAAGTTACAGCAGTTCAAACTTTTCCCACGAATTTACTGCATCATAAGCAATGCAAATAAGATGTTGACGTCATAATTAACGAGAATAATTGACATTCAAGTGGAATATTAAAATTCCATTCACGAAGAATCTCCTTCTCAACAGCCCTTTTCGTATATGCTCTAGGTTAGCTACTTCACATTTGCTAATAATATCGAACTTCTAGTGTGGAGCGTATGAGGTTGGCCACTATCAATACAGTGCTTTCCAGATCAAATTATCTGTGTAAATGGCTTTTTAAAAAATAGAGGGCAATTGAATTTTCAACTATATACACAGAACTATCATGCACTCATCGTTCCTTATATAAAACACGTCGGGAAACCGGAAGCTGGGCGCTTCAGGTATGAAAGGTTTTATTTGCTTCTTCTGTGAGTATATTTGAGTGTAGAACTATCCGTTATGTATATGCATTTAGCATGTCAGATTTAGTATAATACTTCAGCTTGTAAATTTGCAGGGTAAAGACAACTTTGAGCTACTGTAACTTTGTTACTAATAGTATGATTTTGATGAAACTTAGGGATAATATGTTTCATATTATATTTTATACTACTACCAACTTTTATAACTCTAGGATAAAACTAAGGGGGGTTTTACTCAATTTTTCCAAAAATATGGTAATGTACTATTATTAACTTAATTTAAACAGATATCGATATGGAGAGTATTTTGAGGCCTGGGCACCTTCATGATTTTTTTCAGATTTTTCGGTTGAGTCTGAGAATGAGCCTGTAAAAGAAATCATCACTTTCCACCCCTCCCACTCCCCGCCTTTCTAACAAACCTCAACACTCAGACCGACTTCAAAAAGTACTAATTGATACCTTTCATTTGATACCCCACATGACTATATTCGGTCAAAAAAAATTGTACACCCCCCTTCTACATATATGGGGACCCCCCCCCCTAAATCTCAACGTAGAAGGATATCACTCACTGCATGTCTGGGAGTCCACAGTTCCCACCTTCTCACCAAATTTCGTGTCAATCGGTATAACCGTTTCTGAGGAAAGTGCAGACGGACGGACAGACAGACAGACATTGAACCGATTTTAATAAGGTTTTGTTTTGCAAACAAAACCTTAAGAACACAAAACCTTTTATACGTCTAGCTTCTGGTTTCCCGACTTGTTTGTCTCCTTTTTCCCTCTAATTTTATAGCTTGAGATTGCCAAGGCAGGGAGGGGAGCAGACGGACCATGCGATCCGTGGTGAATCTTCCCTTTCGATTGCAATACCTGGGTTCGGAGTTTTACGGCTCCACGCGCACGGTCTAGCGAACACTTTTTTTCTCATTTTATGTTTCTTTATTTTTTAGGTTCCGGTTTGGATCCACCCATCAGTAAAGGACACGTGAAGTTTTCGTAGAATGACTCGTGACGGATCGAAGTGTTCAAACGGCCCCCATATTCCCGAGCCAAGCTAAAGTAGTGGCAAGCAAGCGTGTGTCGACGGAATATTTCGGTGGAGCTTCCGTATTTTTCCGATCGTCCAGATGTACTATTAGGTTGTCGCACATGAAATGACTGAATTAGCAATCAAGTGCGATTTTGTTGCATCAAATCACCACCAGTTGGCGCTCTCCGATAATGAAGTATATATGCATTTAATCAAGGAGTTATTATAGTTTCGACCATCGTTATGATAACAGTGAAGAAAAAAAGGTTGGAAAAGAGCCAAGAACGTATACTTCTTGTATATGAGTTCAAACTCGGTCGTAAAGCAGCGGAGGCGACCAAGAACATTAACAGCGCATTTGGAGCTGATACGGTAAGCGAACGAAACACACGGCGGTGGTTCAAAAAATTCCGGTCAGGCGACGTAAACCTTCAAAGTGAGCCACGTCGATCAGCACAATGGATAGATGCTGATGAGCTACATGGATGGTCTGCAGCTGGAGCTATCCACTATTCTTTTTTGGCACCTGGAGAAACGATAAATGCAAAGAAATACTGTGCTCAACTCGAGGTAATGCACCAAAAATTGGGTATTCAACGGCCGAGATTGGTCAACAGAAATGGTGTGATACTCTTTCACGACAATGCACGACCTCATGTATCCAGAACAACGGTTCAAAAGTTGAACGAACTGCAGTATGAGACTTTCCCCCATACACCATATTCACCGGACCTTTCGCCAACCGACTACCACTTTTTTAAGCATTTGGATCATTTTTGGCGTAAAAACAATTTAGGAACGAAAAGGCTGTCAAAATTGCCTTCGACGATGTTATCAACGCCCGACAGTTGGACTTCTACAAAACTGGTATACATGCTCTTGAATCTCGCTGGGAGAAGTGTTTTGAATCGACTGGCTACCTACTTTGATTAAATAAATAAATTTTTGTAAGCTTTACAGTCGTTTAAAATTTTAGTACCAAAACGGCCATTTCATTTGCAACAACCTAATAATAAGCTTTGAGATATTGAAAATATAACGTAAAGTTGAATTAAAATCTTTGATGTAAGGGATTCCTCTTCTCCTCTTACTCCTTAACTCCCGCGAAAATCACAATATTATGGCCTGAAGAAGTAAAGACATGTTGGGAACCCCAAAGGACGCGCTTCATGGATATCTCGGTGCATCGATTGAGAATGTGATCCATGATCAATCCTCCCTCTTCGTCACATCACTCGAGATTCGAATTTTAAGGCTCCAGGTTTTGTTGAAAACAAAACCTTATTAAATCAGTTTACCGTGTGTCTGCCTGTTCAATGCACTTTTCTCAGTAACAACTCTACGACTGCGAAAAGCTGGGAACTGTGAACCCTCAGATATGTGATGAATCGCATTGCTACACGTTGCACCCCATACACGCAAACTTTTTTTCACCGAATATGGACATGTGGAGTATCAAATGAAAACCCTTGTACCTTTGGAAATAGATTTTAGTTTTGACAGTGGCCGCAAAAGGGGGGAGTGTGGAGGTTCGAAAGGGGTTACTTACTTTAAAACCCCCTTCTTAGAAACTACCTAGCCTACCCAAAAAATTTGAAAATATATGGTGGTCAATGTACATCGTATTTAGGCTTCAAAATACATTCAGTTACGATATCTACTCAAATAAAGTTAATAATATTATATTATTATATTTTGAAAATTTACTGTGAGCGGCCTAGCTTTGCAGCAAAGGAAGTTTTAATTGGAAGCATCATACAGGAAAGTTTGGTGGAAACCCTATTATTATTAACTGAGTTAGAGTAAGTCAAATTTACTCCTTTCATATCAAATTATTACTCCTTACGAAATAAAATAACACTATCACATCGAATTAAATATCGACTGTATACAACTTGTACACACTACGAGCCATATATAACATATATGCAACGATCCTGGCATACCAGGTTGTTCCCGACCTGAAAGGCAAACGCAGAGTTGCATGCGACCAGGCGCGTATAATGGGTTGCGGATAATGACATGACCCAACGGGTCAGCTACGAATATCGCAAGATGATCTTGTAAATAAGTAGCCGCGGACAAACAGAACGTTTCCATTTATGTTCGTCCTCCCTAACCTATTCTTCCCTTTTGGGGGGAGTAAACCTCCTTAACAAATCCTTAATCCGGGGTGAAGGAATCGATGCGCCTAACGGATGAATTGCAGCGACGTTACACCGTATTTCAGCGGCTCGCCTTCAAATACCTTCCCTACCTTTGAAAGTAACCATGATGCATTGCAACATTTTGACTCTGTTCCAGGGCTAACTGGTTTCCCATTACTCGTGGGAATAAAATTGAGCACTTTTTTTAATTCTTGAAATGGGACCCCAGAGACACGAAGACAGTACCTAAGATGGTTAAGCGTCGCTCAACAATACCAGAGCCTACCACCCTTGGACGTTTTGGCGGTTATGTGGTCAACCACGAGGGACGGAAGACCTAGGCGTCGTATGGTTTGGACGAACCAACTCAACCAATTTATCGTCCGCGCCTATTACCGTGTCACCGATTTGGAATGAAATCCATCAGGGTACAGACATCGACTCCATGACGCGTTCATAACCCGCTTCCCGGAACTAAGTCATGTTCCAGAGCAGAACATCGTCAATCAATACCGGGTGATGCGAAAAATAATCGAGTTGCCTTACCAACCAGGCAACAAATTTTCCACGAAATTTCACTTGAACTCGGTCTGAAGTTACCAACTTACCGGACTGACCAAAGGAGCAACACGAATACTCCACCTATAAGGCACTCCATGAACCCAAGCTTAGTGACTGGGGATGTCGACCCAATTTATAATGAGGCTTTGACCACATTCCAGGTCGCATTCACAGAATATGCTCCAAGCGTCTTGATTCTCCAAGACGCTAGTCCAAACATCCCAAAACTAAAGTTTACTTCGGCAACTACTAACATCATTGCTGCCGTTAACAGAATTTTGGCTGATCGTTTGTCTAGCAAGATTACTGTTATAAAGGTTCACAGCCTGATCTACGTTACAGCTGCCACGGTTATTCGTCTCCATAATCAACATCCCAGAGCGAATAACAGATGTATTCGAAGGAGGACTTTACTGTTCTGAGTATTTCGACTCGACAAAATTGTCGAAAAGTTGAGAAAGGAGATTGGTCGTGCCACGCAAGCACTTCTTGGAAATCAATCGCCAAGAGTGCACAGATACGTTGCGAACATCATTGGAAAGTACCATCTGTCCAATGATACGCCAATCGAAAAAATCGTCGAGGTGCTAAAGCAGAAACTTGCAGTTTGCTCCAATCGCATCCGTATGTATCAAAAAAGCATTCAGCGAAGGACAGACAACACCTTGTTCTTCCAAAACCAACGAGGATTCTATAAAAATCTCACCAACTCAGGTAGGGAAAGTAGCTCCGATCTGGCTCAGGCAGAAGACTTCTGGAGAAGTGTTTGGAGCAAATCCAGCCATTGAAATTTAGAAGCAGCACGCCTTATGCGTCCATGCGAGGCCCTCCCCGAAATGACCATGCCTGACATAACTAAACCTGCGGTAGAAGCAGCCCTTGAAAAGGCAGGTAATTGGAAAGCGCCAGGCGATGACAAGATTCATAACTTCTGGCGGAAGCGGTTCAAGAGCACTCACAGGGTATTGGCAAATAATTTTAATCAGATTGCCGATCCTAAATTAGTTCCAGAATTTTTCACCAAGGTGATCACTTTTCTCATCCCTAAGGAACAGGGTGTCTCTTGCCCTTCAAAATGTCGACCAATTACTTGTCTTCCTACCATCTACAAAGTCTTCACTTCAGTTCTGTTCGCGAACATATCAAAACATCTTGATGTTCATAAATTGATAGCTGAGGAGCAAAAAGAATACGCAAAAGGCTCCCGGGGCTGTAAAGAATAGCTTTTAATTGATACGGTAGCTGTAACGCAGGTTGTTCACCAAAAACGAAATATCTCGGCAGCCTACATCGATTATAAATTAGCCTTTGACTCCATAACGCATTCGTGGTTACTACAAGTGTTACGCTTGTACAAAATCAACCCGAATGTCGTTCTTCTCCTCAGAACAATGATGAAGAATCGGAGCACAAAGCTACCGATATCCTCACAAACATCAGAAGAGATACCAATCAGGCGTGGCATTTTCTAAGGCGACTCTCTAAGCCCACTGTGGGTTCCAAGTCAAGCATGGCATATTGTCGAAATGTACATTAAGACATTTAATGTCCATTGACGACATCTTCGCTCCTTGCTGGACATCACCATCAAGCTCAGCAGGGATATCGGAATTCAGTTGGGTTTGGAGAAATGTCGCATAAAAACAATTGTTCGGGAAAACACACCGACAACGAAGGATACAGCCAAAATAACATCCAAATTGAGGGTATTGATTCGAACGACAACTAGAAATACCTCGGCATATTGCAAGCAACAACACCTGCTGTGGCAATAATTAAATCAAAGTTGCTGGGGAAATGTGAACGGCATCTGAATCTTGTCCTGAAAACTGAGGTAGCCCGGAAAAATAAAATCATGGCGATCAACACCTTCGCCATTCCCGCCCTTCTATATACTTTCGGTGTTATACAGTGGAGTAATACGGATTTAGAATCTGTCAATAGACGGGTAAGGGTAGTTCTTGCAGACAACACATGCACAATAGAGCTGCCGAAAAATTGAGGATCACTATCCCACGTCACCAGGGAGTAAGGGGGATCCTTGATTTGAAAACATTGCACTACAACTAAGTGCATTCGCTTCGAGAGTTTTTCTTTGAGAAACAATCCCTTATTAAATTACACCAAGCTACCGTCATGGCGGATAATAAATTATCTCCTTTGAACTTGAAAAGCAGAGAATGGGATCCCATGTCGAATGTTACTTCAGTCCAGATCGACATGTGGAAAGTGAAACTCATTCACGGAGGCCATATAAACAATTTGTTTTTGCCAGGCATTGACATGGAAGCTTCCAACAAATGGTTGACTAATGGTGTTCTTTTCTATGTGACGCTCCCAACCAAAAATTATAAATGGTACATTCGTTACGACTCCAGCTCTAATTGTAGGTTATGCAACTGTGAAGAGGAGACCATCCAGCACATAACATCTGCGTGCAGGATGTTGAGCAGTACCGAGTACACCAATCATCATAACTCCGTCTGCAAGATTCTCCATCAAAACCTTGCGTTGAAGTTTAACTTAGTGGCAACCTACCATCCTTACTATAAGTATACTCCGCAGAGAATCTTGGAAAATGATCGGGTCAAACTACTGTGGGATCACACTGTTGCCACTGACCACAGTGTTAATCACAACAGACCCGATCTAGTTCTGCTTCTGAAGGAAGAACGAGCGTGCTTCATAATCGATGTAGCCCTACCGTTGGACCGGAACACTGTTGACAAACAGCACGAAAAAAACGGAACTACGGCCCCTTGGCGGACGATATGAAGAAGACTTGGAGACTACAAAAGATCGAAATAGTCCCAGTGGTAATTTCAGCGACGGAATTAGTCCCGCAGAATTTACATAAAGCGCTGAAAATGCTCGATCTTAGGGCTGGACTATTCATGAAGATGCAAAAAGCGGTTATCAATGTAACCTGTGCTACAGTCCGAAGAGTCCTGTCCGGTAACAATCTGACCTAATGGGCTTCAGTCTTGATGCATACTGTCTTCCATTTAAGATCCATGTCTCTGTAGTATAGAACCACCACGTCATTTCTTGAAGTAACAATCGGGATGTAGCAATACATTTTCGCATGGTCGCATACACTTTGTGTTAAATCGCATCATCATTATGCTGCGGGCCTTTGGATGATGCCTTCAGCCCATCCTTAGGTTGGTCGCCCGTCGGTCTGGTTGGACGGGAAGAGGGTCCGTCGGCTTTTTTAACTATATATGATATATAATGGAACCATCGTGTAGTCAAATATTCTTACATAAAAAATCAACAAAATCTTTCATACCTGAAACGCGAAGCTCCCGGTTTCCGGCTTCTTTTTTCTTTGCATGTTTCCCATCGAAAGGTTCGCACTATATCCCGTTGCTAGTTCCGGTGCGAACCCATGCATCAGTTTTTGCACAATGACGCGTGAGTGTCTGAAGTTCTCGCAGAACCTTCAAATAATCCCGAGCCTAGCTAATAAAGAAGCTCGCAAGCACTTGTCGACGGAACTCAATGGACCCGCAATATTTACGGGCAGAACTTCACGCTCAATTCCGCCAATACTTAGCAATTGAGATAGCTTTTCCCTCCAGTCACTTACTATGATTTTCTGTATTAAGATGCTAATTCTGCAAATATAGTATGTGTTTGTGTTTGAGACTCTAGTGGTCCTTTGTTCTCGATTACCTCCGTCTAACGGAATACGCAATCCGTAGGCGGGGCTCTCACGTAGAAAATGTTCCCTGGTTTCCGCTTCTTCATAATAGGATGGACATGAATCATCTTGGCGAACTCCTTTTCTGAACATATGCCCAGCTAGTGAATTATGAGCAGTCAGAATGACCACAATATTTCTGCAACTCTTCCTGCTTTTCGAAAGAATAAACTTGACAGTATGTTTGCTTGGTTCTGACAGGAGAAGTTTGGTGTGTTTAGCAGTATTAAGGCTTACCCACCTGTCATTATGGGAAGCTGGTTCCCAGTTGTTGATAGCAGCATTAGCCAATGTCACTGACACCCCAATTGTTGGTTCCGTGCATGGGGGAAATTGAACCCTCTTTTGCTGAAGCATCCGAGATTTCATTTCCCCCTACACCACACAGTAGTTTCAATGGGTTAAATCTACAAACAGAGTTCAATCGATTTCTACATTCCTGAACGATTTTTGAAGTGATCAAAGAACTGCCCAACGTCCCCAATGTAGCTTGACTATCACTACAGATTGCGATGCGCCTACCATTCAACCTCTTGTCAATCATCAACTTTACCGCCGTTGGGATCGCATACACTTCAGCTTGAACGACAGTTGTATATTATCCCAAGGGAAAAGCCCACTTCTCGTTTATTCGAGAGACACACTTCTGTTCCAGAACCCTGTTCTGTTTTTGAGCCATGGGTATAGACGGCGTCGGTATATCCTGGTTCGTCTCAAGATAACTTCATATCTTCTACCAAATAGATGTATGGGGATCCGAGAATCAGACGGCATTGCGAAAACCAGATCCAGTTCTCCAAATAACTCTTCCAATGCTCTGTGCCCCTATGTCCGTTGTTTTCCCATAGATATAATCGAATTAGTCTATGAGTTGCTCTCATTGCAATGCTCTGAATAAACAAATTCAAGGGCTGCAAATTGAGTAATGCATTCAGAGCTACGCCGGATGTCGTGTTCATGGCACCGGTGATACCCAGCCACATAGCAAACCAAAGACAGTATACTTCTGCTACTAAATTAACTAGGACTTTTAGGAATTTCTGAGATGACTTTTAATATTGTGACGAAAATCACTGTAAGAAAAATATATGGGATGTCAATTTAAATTATGGTGATGACAATTAGCCAGGACACAAAATTATAGAACCGTGGGGCGAATATTTAGTTATGGTGACTGATATCAGATGGCTCTAATGTCAGTAAGGAGATTCTATGAAAGTAGTTTTCTAGCAAAATATTTTTGTCGAAGGCTGCGAAATTCAGTGGTAAGGATTCACTAGAATAGAGTGTGTAATTCACTCGGGTGTTGTGAATTACGTGTGAGGATCCTGATTGCGAAAGTCTCGGGGTTTCAAGTAAAGGGGGCTTTGGAAATCGTAGGTTTATACAAACCAATCCATGTATGGAAGTCTCGGTATCCAAGTGAACATTTATGTAAAGTAAATACGCAACAATATTCAATCATTTATCGAAAGTCAATGCCAAACCAATTATCAGCTAATATTTTTCTTGGGTAGTACGTTTTGCGTTTGTTCTCGTAATTATTCAGACATCACGGTAGGTATGGGTCCAAAGTGAAGTGAACTTAACTTTCATATTGACCTACTTTCCTCTATCCTTTTATTATCAAAAAAACATTTTCTGCTGAATCTGCAAACTGGCAGACTTTTTTATCAACCTTTTCCCAATAACTTTTCAACGTGAAAGTCGCAGATTGCTGACTGGGTCCATTATGCTCGGTGAATTGCTAGGTCGTATGACTGACAAATTGTAATTTTAATATTTATTTTATTTACCGTATCCGCTGAGCCCGTCCCGCGTGTCTACTTATCACTCACCTACAGCACCAATTTACCTGTGCCAGGTGACAAATTAGTAGAAAAGCAATTCGGTAAATACTTTTTTAAGCAAATTACTCTCCAAGCTAATGCAATAATAACCGACATGATCTGTCCGAATTAATTTCTGTTTATTGATTGACTTTTCTGTTTTCCTTCCACTTTTTCCTCCACTCGTATCGCCACAGATTTAATATTGTAATATGTAAATTATTGTTGACAATCCAATCTCAAGTAATTACGTGACTGGAATGAAAGTTTTTTGGTCACTTTTTATTTTTATTTTTATTTTTGCTTTTTGTTGTTCTTATTTTCTGATTTGTAGTTTTCGGGAAGTTTTCACTGATTTACGGTTGGCTGCGGTGCTATAAGCCTAAGTGCACTTGAGCATGATTTATTTGCTGAAATGGTAGAGGTAAAGGTGAAAATATTTTCACATTCATTCTGTTTTGGAAGATTTCAGTGATAACGTAGTTAAATATGTAACCTTGTTCTTGGTGAGAAAAACTTGAGATAAGACAATCTGAATCTTGTTATTTGTGCAATGAACTCGTTCAATGTCAGAATTTATCGGGGAATTATGCATAATGGAAATTCCAGGAGTATTTTTAGAGAAGCTCTACCGGATGCTTGTTGGTATACTTTGGATAAGCCTTCGGCTGGGGTGAGTCAATGTTCCTACTAGCGGTTAACCTGCAGACGAAGCTATACCTATGTATATTGTATAAGAAAGAAAACTCCAAGGCATGTGTTTTGATGAAAACTTCCTTAAAAAGAAAGTGGAACCGTCCTCTATTAATCTTTGTACTAGCGTAAATCACGTCAATCCCATCTAAAATAGCACCATTAATATAGGTGAATAGAGCAACAACTCGCACAATAGACGACCGTTGAATTGCGTCACATTCACATATGGTAAAAGATACAAACTATTAAACATATTTCCTCGAGCTGTCAGTATTTCATCAAAGTTGCCTTCAAACGCAGGCCTCTGGCAAAATGACGTGAACCGAACGCTGGGTATATGTAGACCATGCCGGTATGGCTATGGCAATCGAGATCGCAACGCGACCATTGTCAATCAACTGTTAAAAATAGGAAATCGCGGAAGTATCTGTAGAGATATTCTCATTTTTCAGATAGTACGGTGCACTCTTGGATGTTGACCTTTAATGTAATTGATGGTTAATTATAAATGAGTTTGAAACCCATGCGTTTCGAATCCATCCATTTACAAGTATCTTACGAACAAGTATATAAGTAGGCATTTTTGCTTATCTATTAAAAATGCTTGCAAAAATAAATCCCACAAAGAAAGATCTTAGATATTTAATAAGCGAAAATTTGCGTATATTTTCATGCTTTCGTCAAAACCACGAATACATGTGCCCGGGAAAATGTTCTTTTTATGTTGCACGAGTTCACTTTGATAAATATAAAAGAAAGAATCGCAAACTTACTGAATTGACAATTTTCAAGGTCGCTAAAAATAAATATATTTTTATTACAATCACACTGAAATGAAATGCTCTTTGATTTTTATTTTTTCCTGGCGGGAAAACTGTCGGGTTTCACTTTTTAAAATATTTAGTTTCTATCAAATTGTAATTTATTTTAAATTTTCTAGGATGCTGACGGGTTTCATTGGCCTAAATTACTTTGCGCTAATTGCACTTTATGTACAATATGTACATTCGAATCGCATCTATGTATTGTTTATTTGTGTAAAGAATAATTGAATTGAATTTATGAGAATTTTGTTTTCATACTAAGTTCGCATATCCATTATACTATTGGGATATAGACAAGGTGGAATGCCAAAAGCCTCCCCATCTGCTGATTTCTTTTTGTTACACTAACATAATTTCGTTTTTATATGTTTTGAAAACGAAGGAGCTGAACACGTGCAAAGTGTAATTAGTGGAAAACTGAAAATACAAGATAAATCGAAGAACGTAACGACAGACAAAAGTCACCTGTTGGCAATGAAGAAGGTTTTACACATTCGTTTGAAATTTAGTTCAAGATTTTTCATATACATATCATATTGTTTTGCATACATATTTATTCTAAGGTTTAGAAAATAAACAATTTTGTGAAAAATATGAGAAATGTTTAAACTTGCTAAATTCCTTCTTCTTGGTTGAGGAAAAGGTACATCTATCATGAAATCAGATCAGAGTCCACTAATGTTAATTTAAGTTGATTAAACTTGGAAAACTTGTCGCTAAGAATTGGCCCCAAAGTCTGTACTAGCTTTACCTGAAAGGTATCATGCCCATATTTTTATGTGAATTAAAACGTGGATGACAGGTCGCGGTAATTCGTCAAGTACATGCTATATTCAAGAAAATAAAAAAAATTAAAATTTTTCCAAATTCTTCCCGTCACTGTCCATAATTTTGGCAAGAAGTAATCAATTCGCATCACGAATTAGATTAACATATTTGGGAGGGGTCGATTCCTCCACAGTACGTCTTTTATAATATCTACACGTGTCGATGCCTCGTGCCCGGATACGTACAAAATCATTTAGCAAAAATAGAAAAAAAATCTTACATCAGATGTTATTTTACAAAAATACTTGTATGAATCTCCAATGTGTACACGCCCACATCTGGCAGACAGATATCTAGTACCGACCTTACAGTATCGTTTTTGGAATGCAATGTTAAATATTTTCTAATTCTAATGTCGTAAAATGTCACTACTCAAATTATGCCATTATTGTTATCATAATCCCGTAAAAAATATAGCGGCAGTAGAGTATAGCGTGTCAAGCACAATTACGCCCCATCGGCTTTCTTTAGTTCGGCTTGACAAATTTGCACTCCCCCTTACTGTTCTACTCGATGTGGGACCACATAGTCATCAGCCACTCTGCAATAATGGATTTCACTGCATGACATAGCCATTAAAAGAATTATAACCCCTACTTAAAGTATGACCTATCAACTGCTACTTCCGCTTTCTAATCATTACGCCAGCCGGTACCCCGACATATATCGTCGATCGGGACACTTCAACGACACGGGGGAGATAAATGTTATCCAAGACTAGAAACTTTCCAGTAACGGTCGCAATCATTTTCCATGCGCCAATCTGTTGATGTCACCAGAGCAAGAGGATCCGACGCAGAAACCAACTTCCTTTCTGCCGATCATGTTTCCGAAATGGTCTTTAAATAGTTCCAAATTAATTGTAGTTATTATCTTTGCGGCGTTAGTTATTTCATAGAATATTGGGCTAAATTTGATAAGACAATATTCCAGGTTTATAGGCAAGGCAACTGTTGAAAAGCCTCCAAAGAATTACTATATGCACATGCCAACAAAAATTACCATACGTCCAGTTTAAAAGCAGGAAAGGACTAGCAATCTGAAAACTCTGAAGTGCTCTCAGAAGAGGGCTTCAAGATTAAATCGGTATATAACGTTACGAACTAATTCAAAGTAACAGTAAGAAGGATATCACGCAGTGCTTCAATTATAAAAGTATTACGCTCCTGAGCACTATCTACAAGATATTCTCCACTATCTTCCTAGATCGGATAGCCCCAATACGCTGAAAACATCATCGGCTCACTATCGGTTTCACTTCACGAAATCAGTAACAGACCAGATTTTTCTGTACGACAAGCGATGGAAAATTTGTTGTTCAAGTCCCCTTATAAAAGCATAGCCTGAATAAAACTGTACACGGCCCGATTGACTAAGCGGATTCTGACCATTCACCATCAACAACGGCCTAATACAATTCAATCCCAAGTCCACCCAACTACTAGCCTATACTGACGAAATTGGCGTTATAGAATGCGATGTACAATCTACCTTCATTCAGATCGAGCAAACCGGGATTAGCGCGAAATCTTGGATTGTGCATTAATGAAAGCAAGACGAAATACAAGTAAGGCAACGCACCAAAAACTAAAGAAGCAACAGCGTTAAAGTGCACCGGCCAAATGAGAACAATAAAGATAGGACACAACAACTTTGCGACCATTGATAATTTCTCCTATCTAATGTCGAAATGACAGCCGATAACAGTTACAACAGTTTTGACCCCGTACGTTTGTTGGCTGCCAACATATCCTATTTCAGCTTTCAAAAAATGTCCCGTTCGAAACGTCTCATCATAGAGTCAAAGAATTGCCAACTCTTAACCGCGTTCGAGAGAAGAATCCTCCAAAGAATGTTTGGCCCCCTACAAGAGGATGGACGATTCTGTAGCCTATATAATGATGAAATCTATGAGCTATACCATGACTATCTGGTTGTGGACAAAACCTGGCTCTATAACTTGCGGGAGGCAGGTCACGTAATCCCTATGGATGAGGCTATTCCAGCCTGGATTTTTAACGGCGTTTAAGAGAAGAATCCTTCGAAGAACTTTTGGCTCCAAGAAGAGAATGGACGATTCAGTAGCCTATATAACGACGAAATTTGTTATCCGGCTCAACAGATTGTGATGGGCGGGTCATTTAATCCTTATGAGTTAAGATCATGCAGCCCAAAAAGTCTATAAGGACAATAGGAAGACGTGGTAGATCCTGCCTGAGATGAAGCAATGGAGTAGGCGAGGATGTCAAATAGCTTTTAGGGTTACCAAATTGGTGGACATTGACCTAGATAGCAGTTATTGCGCTGTTGATGATTATGATGATGACAACAGTCTATAAATCCATCCATGCCCACGGGCAGCTGAGGAGGTGAAAGCAAAACTTCATCATGACTCTCAGCTCAACAAACGGTGAAGCTTCTCTCTATCTCTCGTGAATGATATGACAAACCACAAAACCATGCGGAATCAAACTGCTCTTTCAAATAGGACAAAAATCATATTTGCCAGTCATACGCTCAAGTGGAGCAAAGTCGCTGGCCTTGATGGTTTCACTATGGATCTGTTTTTTGCGGTTTCAACAGGGTCTTTAATTTCACTTGCTTTGAAATGCTAGGAATATGTGATGCTGTGCTTAAAGTGGAAGAAAGCAAATTGTCTTGAATCGGACGCTATGAAGAGTATTGGCGTGCTCGCTGCTATCGCGAAAATAATAACTGAATACTTCTGAAAGCCATCGAGTAGCACCTGGAAACCCCAAGTGACAAGAAGTAGGTTGATTGTTGTTCCTCCTATACTGACCATATTAATACGCCTCGAGTCATTGTTAAACAGTGTTAGAATTTTAGATCTCCCCATCACTTGCTTATCCTCTATTTGAGTCAAAAACAAGTGTCTATGGAGGTCTCTGGGCCGTAGAGAGAAAATCCAGGCCCGGGTGAAAAATATTTGAAAACCAGGTCCGAGGCAAAAATTATTCAAAATCAAAGAAAAAAATATGCGGGCCCCTCATAATCCTTTTTTTATTATTTTTATTCCGGGCCCCCTAGAAAATTCTGGGCCTGAAAGGGATCCTTGGACTAGATACAAATACTAATAAGCGTAAGGCCCTCAATCTGACTGATCTGTCTATCTATCAATGGACAGAACACTGAAGGGATCGAAGCGTCAACGGAAAGTAATAAGGGACACTGATGCCTATTTTGGAAAAACAATGATAATTACGCCTAAGTACAATTTACACCAACATATTAACCAGTCCACACCCCTGTAGCAGTGCGGCATATTAAAATAATAACAATCGTTGGCTCTACAATCCATTGAATATGTGTCTTAAAACTTATTACAGGATTTCATTGAAGACCGTAAAGGTACACTGCAGGACTTACCCTGTAAGAGGTTATGTGTTCAGCGTTGATTATTACCTTAATTTGATTCAAGTACATTTTCACAGTTGGGTGGTATCCGGCATCCAGTCGTGATACAAATCCCTCTGCCACCAATAAAATTTGAAGACCAACTTTCCACTACGTAAGCCTTGCGGTCTATTCATTATGCCAATACTGCTTATGAATAATACTGTTAGCTTGAACGCCTTGTGAGCCGAAAACTCCACCTATTGAATGAATTTCTATACTACCATAGGGCGTAGAAAACACAGAACTTATATGTATGTAATTCCGAAAATAGAGATGGGGAGCAAGAAATGTGGAATCAAGACAAGAACATGATCCACAAAGCAAAATACCTCGGTACCACCATGCCCCGTAAGCGTGTTATCAATGGAGATACCTGGCATGGTCCTGGTCGAAATGAAGGCTCGTAAGAAAAAAGCCTCTATCATGAATTTCTCCTCGACGAAACTCTGATCAAATATAAAACTCATAAAAATGCGAACTATCAAGTGAAAAAAGCGATTGCAGCTGCTGGAGTAGACCAGCACAAAGATCTAAACATCGTAAATGACAAGACACAAGATATTCAGCACTTTGGCTGTATTAACAAGGACGGTAATTTGCTTACTGATTGACTGACCCAACAGCCTAAATCAGTTGCCATCGATCGAGTGAGTAGAATACTATCTGGTTAGCAAGAAAACACGACCTTTCCAATATGGAAAAAGGGAGGAAAAGGAGGATCATACTCTCAGTCAATAGTGAACTCCATCGTGAAATTGCTTCACACATCAGTGCTTAGAAGTTATGACATTTTACAACGTCATCCTTTCCCTGTACCCCTGTGTTGTTCGATCTCCCAAACTCTATGGTTGTGAGTACTGGCCCCCTACATAATACAATGAATGTCGCCTCGCGGTACTGAAGACGAAAATATTGCATTGTATGGTTGATAATGTTGAATAAAATTACTTAGTGATTTGAGACGCTATGATATGGAGCTGTAACCCTCATGAAGAAATTCCGAAAACTAATTGAAAAGAAGACCTGAATAAAAAGAAGAGAACTGACAGTGTATAGATAAAATCTCCTAGCATGTTCGCTAGCCAGAAAGGAACAGCATAGGGAAGAAGGGTAGCCTCTTTCGATTTGCTACTGTTGAAAACGTATGTTATGGCTGCAGTAACAAATGCAAATGGACAAAATTGTTCCGAGATGTTCTCGCAAAGAACTGTCATAAGCAAACTTCTCTACCAACAAAGGGCTTCAATTCTTTATAAAACATTGCCCTAACAGTACGAGATTTATGAGGAGTTCATCTTAATTTTTAAGAAATGACGACTGTTCACTAACGACCGGTTTAAAGGTGCCCATCGAGTGCTCTCGGAAGCGGGAAAATTATGGTACTAAAAAGTTCTAAATGGTACTTTTATATTAGCTTGCCTAGGTTGGTACATTGAAGAGGAGGTTGATATGATGCAATTAAAATCAAAAACCAACCAAATTCGAACTTCAATTTGAATGTTATATACGCAATTATACTTTTAGAACAACATTGCATTGAATTAGAAAGGTACTGAATCACAACGAGGGAAATTTTGTTCCTAGCTTCCTACCTGGAATTCAAGCAAATGCTACAATTGTTCAACCAGGTTAAGGTATACCGGTTGGAGAGGCATATAAAGAAGAAAGTGTACTTGGGATTGCTGCCCTGTCCTCTTTCACAGAGACAGCTGCTTCCGGAAATGAACGATTTCCTTTTGGCCAGGCGATTATGAAATTTTGCTACACACACATGCACTATAAGTAACCCTGTTCATCCGTGCATGTTTTTACATCTTCCAACTTCCTGGCTCTTTTGAACCGAGTTTTATGTGAATTGCGAATGACGTCGCGTTCTTTTCGAACTACTAGCTTCTGCAGTCGGTCGCTCCAATTTATGTCCACCTTAGCGGGTTATTTTGTACCTTTTATGATGTGATCGACTGCATTCACCGAAGCCACTACTTTGTCTTTTGCGATTTTACGGAGATTTTGACCTATTTCACGAACACAGTGGAATATTACCAGTTCAACTTTTCAGTCATTTTGTCTGTTCCGATCAAAAGTACTACTCTTTTGGTGAAGCATCCAAGGTTTCGTTTGCCTCTACATCACATACCGGGTACCCAGATTAGTTGCACAGCATTAAATCTAGAAAAAGAGCTCAATCGATTCCTACATTCCTGAACGATTTTCGAAGTGATCAAAGGACTTTTCAACGCCCTCAATTCAGCTTGACTATCGCTGGAGATTACGATGCGCTCGTCAATCATCCTTAGAGTCGCATACACTTCAGCCTGAAAGACCGTTGCATATTGACCCAAGGGGAAGCACATTTCTCGTTTTTATTCGATAGGTAGACTTCCGCTCCCTGTTCTTTTTTAAGTCATCAGTGTAGATCAAATCAAATTTTTCTGGTTCGTCCCAGTTTGACCTTCTTTTTAAAATAACTCCATATCTTCTACCAAACTGATGTATGGAAATCCGAAAATCAGAGGGCATTGCGAAAACGGTACTCAGTTCCCACCAATAACTCTTCCAATTCTCTGTGACTCACTCAAATCCCCCCCCCCCATGTCAATCCTTTATCCATAGATCTAATCGAATTAGTCGATAAGCTACTCTCATTGCGGTCCTCTGAATTAACAAATCCAAATGCTACAAATTGAATAACGTATTTAGAGCTGCACCAGATATCGCGCCTATAAGCTGTAAGAGCTCGCTTCATCTTCACCCTTACATGCTTGTTCCAAAGAAGCTTCTTGCCTAGAATAACTGTCAGATATTTCACTTCTTCGGAGATTTGGGGGATGTACCCCTCATTTCTGAAAGGCAAAAACCATTCAGTCTCCCACTTTTTCGTAAATAATATCATTGTGGTTTTATTTGTCAATTTGTGGTTTATTTGTCAATCGCGTTGTGTATTTCTACAAACCCTTCCAAGATCTCGGCCAACAACTAGCACAACCACGTCATCCGCATAAGCTTGAGCGTATATTGGCAGCGTTTGCAGTTCAGGCAGTAGTAAGTCGATCAACATACTCCACAGAGATAATGATACGTACCTCGTTCTGGGCAGCCTTCCGGCACCACCGTTGTTAGGTAGCGGTCAACACCCACTACAGCACACAGTAATTTCTGCGGTAGCATAGCATAGATCCACTGAATTAAAGTTTCATCAAGAACCTGCTCTCTGACGGCGCCACAGGAAAGGCACACAATCAAACGCCCCTTAAATCTCCATGAACACTCCCATCACGTACTCACCTTTCAGAGTTGTATCTCTATCTTTGAAACCAAAAAGTGAAGAGCAGACACACAGGACTTTCCACGGTTAGTTTTCATCTAATGGGTGCGATCTTAGCGCCTTTTCGTGAATGTGGCGCTCGACCAGTTTCTCCAGACATTTCAGCGAAAATGATGTTAAGCTGATTTGCTTGAAGTTCTTAGAATTTGAATTTGAAGCTATCTTTCCCAGGCTTAGATATGAAGACTACCTTAGCTTTCTACCAAGAGCAACCAAACCAAGGCATCCATGAAAAATATTTATAAGTTGTTGTAAGTGCTCTATATCCTCCTTAAGCATGGTTGGATAGAAACTATCCATCAAAGGATCAAAGGATAGTATAGCCACTCTCGTCTTTCGTTGGGAACAGCCGCTTTCCCTCCGTCCGAATTTCCTTTTCAGCACCTTCGTGTTGAAAGGTTTGCAGAAATCGCCAATTTTCACCCTCCCACTTCTGAGATCTGTTTTCCCGGGTTGTGTGCTTCCAAGAGAGTCTGCATAGACTCAGCTCTAGAGTCCGTGAAAGTTCCATTTGGATTTTATGAGACAATCCAACTTGGCCAACTCATCCTTATTAAGGACTCTGTACAGCGTTTCGAGGCTTCTACGAACCTCTTGTATTCACGCTCTTAATTCCGGAAGTTTACCCAGTCTTCCTTCTCCTTGCTTGCACGATTCAGAAGTCGTCTTCCTGATTTCCTGAGTCTCTGCATTTATCGGTTTTACCATGGAACCGTTTTACCACTTTGGCTTCGGGCAATACGACAAACCTCTTCAAAGCACTCTAAAACTGTGTGATTCAGAATTTCCAACTGACCTTCCATCGCCAAAAGGAGCGGTACTCTGTTGCCAAGAAATTCATTGAACTTTGTCCAATCTGTTTTCCTAAGTTTCCGTCTTTGTATTACAGATAGTCAGAGCTTAATTCTATGAAACGGTGATTTGAAAGTGAGGCTTCATGTTGCACTTGCCAGTCTCTAATCAACTCTGACAACTTTGAAGTGCAGATTGTTAGGGCAATTACTTCACTTCTTCTTGGCCTCATGACTCCATATTATCATAACTATGGAGTCGGAGATAAATACAACAAATAAAATTTAAGTATCTCCTCAAAGTAGTGATAGCCATTAACTATTTTGGATTGAATGTGGATAGAATTTTAACATGCAAAATTCAGCACATCCTGATTTGGGTAAAAGCAGCCATTAACAAAGTAGATTCCATTTTCATTTTGGCTCCTGCACTATCTCGTATGTTTAATTATTCTATCATAATTAAACCTCATTACATTCAAATATTTTCGTGAGCCGCAGAAGTATTTTCGTTTACAAATAATCAATTTGCCTATAAATTACGCTCTTTTCCCTGAAATATTTGTGGATGATGACAAACAAAACGGACCCGAACCCACACAAAATTCTACGGAATTAGCATTTACCAAATATGAAATTAGAGCACTGTGAGCGTGCCAAAAGCTCCCAACGCCACTAATAAATCGTGCAACTGCAGCTGAATGCGTTATGCACCATGATGCACAGCAGCTCCCCAACTGACCCAACTAAATATGAAACGTAATAATTTCAAGTGGGTTTGGTGGTGCAATTCCAAACGCATGAGTTCACTTAGTGAAATGGCGTAATTTAGAGAAATTCACTCATTTCATCAAGCTCCGCGTGGCACAAAAGCAGAAAGTGTGAATGAGAAAAAGAAAACTAAATAAATATTTAAATTGAAAATTTTTCGACCATTTATCCTTGGAGCAAGTGAATCATGCATGTGTTCGCATGTGTTCGTGCGGAATGGAAAAACTCGCTAGAAGTCATGTGTGTTTACAATAACAGAGTTTCGGGAATGGAAAACAGTTTTCCACCAGGCACTGAAATCTTCCGCCCGGAAAATATTCTGCTCATGTACCCGGAATTTTGCACGTTGTTGGTGTGGCACGTTATTTCGAGCTTCCAACCATAATATTGATGGTTCCATGCTGGGAGTTTAATGCAAGGTCCATTGGCGAAGGGGATTTCCGTGGGACAAAACAAGTGGCAGAGGGAACGCCCGTCACGAGGAACATTGTGATTACTACAAACTTGTGAAGGTGGCACGCACTCCTAAGGTAAGACACACCCTCGAACAAGCCGGCGGCTTACAAGTGAACTGAATGGAAAATTCTGCGTTTGAATCCATTAATTTTCCAGTATTTTACGAAATTCAGCTTAGTTTTGGAACATGCCCAACAATCAACAATTTGGAAGTGATCATACATAGTATCTCACTAATTGAGGGTAATTGCACAGTGCCACCACTGCGTGTTTAATCGGCAATTAGCAAAATGTCCATTGAACTAAAAATATAATGGACTCTATATATAGAAGCAACGGTAACGCATTTTTCGCCAAATGAGAGAAAGGCGGATATATTAAAAGCTGAAGAAATGGGGAGAAAGGCGAAGCGGATCATCGATGAAAAAAGCAAATCTCTCCATGATTTAAAATCACTTCTTTTATAATCCTTGACTTGATTACTCAATCAGTGGGCGGTATACTCGTACAAATGCGCAAATCCAAAATAAGGCATTCTAAAAGTGCCCTCGAACTGGCTCTAGGTAGCTCCCTGGAACTAAGGACAGCATGCCTCAAGGTTCCATAGAGCTGAGGATATATATGTGGATATTAAAGGGCAAAATTTAGTTTTAGTGTTATGAGATGGGTTAGCCTGGGAACGCCGATAAGAGCTTTGCTATAAATGCAACAAACTCTAAAAATTTACAGAAAATAAGTAAAAGCGATACGAATCCTTACCCAGCTGACGAATCCATGATTTCTTGCTTTAAACTAGTAATTCCGAATAATATCAATTGACGGAGTTAGTGAAAACTATTCGGCGACCTCGATTCCAGCTACTCGCACTGTAAAACTCTTTCAACTTTTGGTTTGGTTAGTAAGCAGCACTTTTGCTCGAGAACGGTAGATTCGTTGCAGAACATCCTTTCACACTCGACTCAACTGTCGTTTCATTCCTCAATGTAGAAGCGATTCGTTTTCAGACGCAAACTTTCTTATTGTATGGTCTAAATTCGGAGTGGCGTTTTCGGACAATGTTAATAACCTTCGATTTTAAGATACTTTTCATACTTTAAAAAAATCGGTAGCAGAACTTTGGCACACGCACACACTCACTGAAAACTACTCATCTCCTGCACGAGGAGAGTTTTCTTTTTTAAGGAATATCGTTCCGGAGAAGTCACTGCTTGAATTCTATTTTTTTTTTTTTCTTATTGTCCTCAAAATTCCACTTTTTCTCACGAAACCCCAAAGTTTTTATTATTTTGCCTGGTCAAATATTCAAAAACAAATCAAATGTACTAAATCCAAAATACCGCGTACCGTGGCCCAAGTCGTACTGAAAAAATATCCGTTTCTTTCGATTTTTCCGCCGGACAAATTGTGAAAATTTCAATTCATTTTCTTTTTTCTCGGCGCACCGACAAGAATCACAGTGGCTTCTCCGACATAAGCCGAAACGGCAAGAAGAACGGAAAAACAGATTGAGTCTTGGGAAAATTAGCCTTTCATTAAGTGAGCAGGGAGCGCAGTGGTTTGTTCATCGGACATTTTTAAATTCGGCGAAAATCGAATTGGATCCACCGAGATGCGCACGAAATTTCACTTCGGTGTCTACGCAAAAATGAAGCTGTTTTAGAAAAATTAATGTTGGGATGAAAATAGACACCGGGAGGATGAAAGTTTGTCTGTTTGTAAAATGTAAAATAGTCTAGATGATCACGAGTAGCAAAGAACAAACTTCAAATTTATTAAGAATGCTTAGTTAAGCATTATGGTTTATCTTACAGTTTTATGATCTTAATCCGTAAGTCCTGCCACTCGTAAAGGCGAACTTTTCTACCGCTAAGACAAAATACATAAAGTAGCGGGAAGCATGGCAGAGGGGCTTCGAAAAAGATCATTCATAATACATATTCTGTCACTTCCAACTCTGTAAATACTGTTTAGAACATGGTCAATATAACAGACACCCTCATTTGACAAATCCTACAAAAGGAATAGTAGATCTGCTCTAAGGGCCAAATTGCAGAATATTTGAAACTTAATTCAGTCTCCAGTTCTGCGAGTTGAGGCTTAAGAATTCACTTAAAATCTCCCTTGCTTGTCGCAAGAAGCAAATAAAAGCGATAGAAATTTACGGGCTAGCAACCTGCAAATTTTAAAACTTTATTGCCACTGAAGTGTCAATAGCGCCCCGGAAAGGGACTGACCTCACGCCGAAGACCTTTAGCTATTGAAAACGGGCTTTGATTGGTTTCTTGAATGTGCGCACGCTCCACACCACTGGTAACAAGGGTCTTCAGAATGCTCAGTTCCACCAACTCGAGCATTCCGAGTCTAAACACAGTAAAATGGTGGGACTCTGGAGAGTACTCCGTCCTTTCTTGTAGCATTGTTTTTGTACTCTGGAAGGTCGAGTGGTAGCAAAAGCGAATCCGGTGTCGGGTTGTTTCTGACGGCTACCATGACATAGTGATTGTAATGGGCGACCTGTCGTCGCTCGTCGCAAGCAGTTTCGCCATTTGGTTCTATCAAATGTCCGATCTGGGTGAAAGCGCGAGGCTTTTAAATTCTCATCCAGGCTTTTAAATCCCATCAAACCACCGTTGTTTCGGCCTGCCTTGTGGCCGCTTACCATCGACTTAGATGCTCCGACCAATCTCAGCAAGGGAATTCTCGTTAGCGCGAATTACGTGACCATACCATCGAAGACACGTCTCTCGCAGTTTTTCCACGATCGTTGCAATCCCACATCGATCATGGATATCCTCATTCCAGATGTGATCAAAACGTGTCACTCCACTAGTCCAACGCAACATCTTCGTTTCCATTACCGCAAGACGCCGTTCATTGTCTTTTATAGTCGGCTAACACTCAGGACCATAGAGAGCATCATTGCGATAAATTTTAGATTTGAGACGAACGTTGATACGCCGATCGCAAAGAACACCAGTTGTGGAACGCCACTTCATCCAGGTTGCGTTAACGCGTGAAGCAATTTCATACCGCAGTTCTTCATTGGCTGATAGCATTGACCCGAGATATTTAAATCGCTAAGTTCATGGGGATCAGTCGTCAAAAACAGAGTTTTATTCAGATTCGATCTGAGACCGTGTTGCATGAGGCGATCATTCCAAGTTGCGCGAGATCATTTTTGCTATAAGACGCTAGGAAAACGTCATATGCATAAAGCAGTGTACAGGGCGCTGAACGTTGGATGTCCCGTGTGACAGTGTCCATAACAAGAACAAAGAGAAGTGGTGAGAGGGCGCTCCCTTGATGAACACCAACAGAGGCATGAAGCGATTTTGATACCGCCGCCACAATTCGAACTTTACTTTTCGGATCATGATAGAGCAATTGAACCCAGCGCACGAGTTCTTCTGGCACGAAGTCTTGTCGTAGAGCATACCAGATGAGTTCGTGTGGTACACGATCAAACGCTTTCTCTTGATCCATAAATGTAAAGACGGCGATTCTCACGGTGTTTCTCCATGAGTAACCCCGCATTGTGCATTGCGTCAGTAGTTCCGCAGTCCTTGACAAATCCGGCTTGATTTACGGTTATTTAAACTGTTTTGCGAATACGGTTGTCAAAACTCTTCATGGTATGGGAAAGCAACCGGATCGGATGTTAATTTGAACATGCTGCTGGACTACCTTTCTTTTTCCATATTGGAACTGTGTTATCTTCTTGCAAATCAGATAGTGTTTTACCTACCTCAATAACCCGATTAAAAAATTCACTGAGCCACAGTGTTAGGTCCCAGCTCTTCCATTCCAGAGCTCAGATCCAATGTCATCCTGTGGCTTCCCCCGATTTCATTTGTGTTATTGCCTCCTCGACTTCAGTTGCATTGACAAGTGGAATTGTCCGAATGTCGGCAATGACTGTAGAAGTGAAGGATGAACAAATTCTTCTTCTTCTTCTTCTTGAATTGCGAGGCGGGCCAGTGCTTTCCTCACGCTGTTTTATTGGTGGCTTAATTCGCAGTGCTATGATAAATAGCATAATTTTCCTGTACTCCTGAAAACATTGCTATGCAGTTCCATAGAGCATAATCAATGGTTAGAATTTTGGGTGACGTTAAAAGGTAAAAGAATTCTGCCCAAAATTGTCAAAAAGAAAGTAATAAGTCGAGAAACCGGAAACTAGACGCTTCAGCTATATTTTGTGTTTCCCTAGCTGCGTTCCGTTTGACGATCACCACGCTCGTAAGCTTCGCAAAGTGTCCCGTTCGAGGTTTGCGTCTAATCACGATCGTTATGTCAGTTTACATGTTGTGAATTCACAACATTACAACGAAATGTCAAGTTAGCTGAGGAACAAAGAGAATATTCCATTAAATCAAACTGCATACATATAATAATACATATAAATTACATAAAGCATTTCCTAAATAATTACCTCCTCAAAATTCTGTTTTGGCAGGTAAACGCTCACAAGCCAAAGCGGAAGACATACCCCACGCTCGTCATCGTCCATACAGAACGCAGCTCTTGAGGAACGATGAGTGGATGAGAGTTCCGTGGGTACATACTTTAAAATTCAATTACCCTGTACTTTTTAAAAAGCCAGTTACAGTGGGATTGGTACCCATGATGGAGCATAAAACCTGGGAAATGTTGCTTAACCAACTCCAACAGCTCTACTATCAAACCCCATCTCCCCCTTCACGTGGTGATCGGAGAAGGACGAAGGCGAGTCTCCCACGCCTAAAGACCGGACAAATTATACCAAATGGTCCTCCAGGTTGGGGGTTGGGTAGGGCTAACAAACCTAAACGACTTTCAAAACGCACTCTGCGTTTGCCAGGCAAATTTATAAATATAAGCCTCATAAATGTTCACGGCCCTACAGAGGAAGCTGACGAGTCGAGAATACCTTCTACGAGGCAGTTGAACGGACCCTCGAACCCGGTCCCAAGTATGATATCAAAATCATACTTGGAGATTTTAATAGTCAAATAGGGACGACGCCTGTATTCAGACGATACATCGGCTCCCATAGCTTACATGAGGATACCAACGACATGGGACTGCGGATTATTCAATTAGCAGGATCGCACGAAATTGTTGTTTGAAGTACTTGGTTTGCACGGAAAGCGGTCCACAAACATATGTGGGCCTCTCCAGACGCAAACATTTTCAACCAAATTGACCACGTGTTGATTGAACGCCACCCCCTCTCAGTCTTAAGAACATAGAGACTCGAATCACTATCTCGTTGGCAAAGTGCTCTGCCTACAATCCCCTCTGACAGACAGTGAATACTGAAGCCATTCACAACACAGCCCTCCGTAATATCTATAAGAGAGAAATGGATGCCGCAATAACCGCAGCTAACAGATTTCCTGCAGATGAAGCATGATGATGATGTTATCATTGATACGGCCACAAACATACTTGGCCCCAGTCGGAACCGCTGCTTCAAATTGAATATAAACTAACAACGGAACGAAAGAATGCTGCATACCCAGTAATGTTGCATTCTCAAAGAACGCGGGCACGCGCAAAGACTTATTACGAACGTCGTCGAGGGGAGAAGCGACTTTACAGATGGAACAAAGAAGCTTGGGTGAACCAACAAGTCTGTGAACTCGAAAAGAACAGGGAGTAACCGGATAGCCCAGAACATCATTGGCCCATACCAAAGAGGTTTCACTCCAGGCAAATCAACAACGGATTAGGTGTTCCCTCTGCGGCAAGCGATGGGAGAACTGTTGGAATATGGACATCAGTTGCGCTGTTCATCCTTTCATCCACTTGAAAGCCGCCTATGATAGCCTAGCTTGGATGAAACTGTATACGGCCATTAGAGAATTCAGTATTCGGACGAAATTGATAAAACTGACTAGGCTGACCCTGACTAACGTGCGAGGTTAGATAAAAGCAGCAGGATCACTCTGAAGACCATTCAACATCAACCACGGTCTATGACAAGGAGATGCCCTATCATGCGTTCTCTTTGACCTAGCCCTGAAGAAAATGATTCGCGATGCAGATGTCAATGCAAGAAGCACCATCCTCTTCAATTACACCTAACTACTGGCCTATACTAACGATGTTGACATTATGGGACGAACAACCCCGGATCAACAGTTTACCTTCATCCAGATCGAGCAGGCGGTGCTAGGTATCGGGCTGCATATTAATGAAGGCAGGACGAAGTACATGGTGGGCAACGGACCAACAAAATCGAATCACACTGGTCAAACGAGAATAACAAAGATATGAGACTATAACTTTGAGACCGCTAAAAATTTCTCTTGCATAGGGTCGAACATCCCAACTGATAACAGCTATACAATGAAATCTGCGCGCAGTTGTTGGCAACCAACAGAGCCGATTTCAACTTACAGCTTTTAGGGATATCCAATTGGTGGACCTCGGGACGAAACTGGGATGTCTGGAGTTCCTTACGAACCCAAGGCTAGACCGGATACCGATTGTTGCGCCGTTGATTATGAAGAGTTACACAAATAATTGGATCTGGAAAGCACTGTATTGATAACAGTCAACCTCATACGCGTTACATTAGGAGTTCAATAATATTAGCAAATGTGGAGCAGTTCTACTAAAGCGGATGTAAACAAGTCGGAATGCCGGAAGCTGGTGCTTCAGGTATAAAGGTATCTTATTTGAGAAACTTTCTACGATTATTTTACATTCGTATATCGTTAAAAATCCAAAATATTACACAAGATATATGTATATATTACAGACATAAATATTATGCTCACCCTCAACAAACAAACATTGCCTATTACCGAATACTATTATACATACGTATAAAATTGACCGTACACATATTTCCGATTGACTTCGTGCAAGAAAGCATACTTATGTACATATATAATACGTATATTGAATCTCTCTCCTGAATTAGGCACTACGCCAAAGCTTCATTAGCGTATACATATAAATGCATATATATGTCTACCTTAAGTGACTGATATATAAATTATTAAAAAACTAAAACGAAATGTTCCCTTGTGATCCCCCCCTTCATATGACCTCACTTTGTTGTGGTATTGACGAAATGATATGTTACGATGACGTTATATGCGTTTGAGAATGCGCGCAATTCACATAAGATCTAAAAGCTTCACCTTCTTTAACTATGCTAATTATAGTTGGATTTCCTTCAAACTTCCCCGAGTTATGTCTTACATTATCCATTACACCACTTCCTCTGAAAAAAAATGTTGCAACCCCCTCGACACAAGATATAAATGGATTCACAGATGACACGTTCTCACCAAATTTTGTGACATTCGGTCCAGCCGTTTTTGAGTAAATCGGGTGTGACAAATAGACAGATATCGAGTCTATTCTAATAAAGTTTTGTTTCACACAAAGGGGAAATAAATTCTTCATTATAGGACTTTAATATTTCACTCGGAAATCAATTATTTTCGTTTATTATAATGTCAGCATCTCATTTACATGGCATAAGATGCAGTAAGTTCCCGTGAAATTAATAAGTTTGAGCTGCTATAACTCTGACATTACAACCCGAATTTCCATGAAACTTGGCAGAATTCTGTGGGATACTATCTTCTATGCTAGTGCGTTTTGTATTTCAAGGATGAACTTAAGGAGGGTTGTCCGGTCAATTACCGAAAAGTTGGTAATATGCTATTAGTAAGTTTATTTGAGTGGATATCGGATTGGGACATATTTTGTGGCTTAGATTGCATGTAACCGCATAGATTTTGGGTTGGGTAGTTTCCGAAAATGAATCCTGTCTCACTTTAAGTTTGCACATTTTCACCCCTCACTCACTCATTTAACAATTCACGTCAAAACTAAAATATGCTTCCGAAAGAGAGACCTTTCATTTGATACGACACACAGGTACATTAGGTAAAAACAATGTATCTTCCCCTTCGCATGTATGGGGAGCCTCTTTAAACTCCACCTACATTTATTACCACGAAATTTAATTTCAAAATAATCATTTTTAAAATAATTTTTAATATGTGAAATGAAAGTCTGGACGGGAAATTGGAAGCAGGAGGAAGTAAAATCGAGAAGGTCGTGAAAATGGAAAATTCTGCACAGTAGCAAATGAATTTTCTCATCAGTTTGTCATCAGACAAAGCGAAATGTTGCATAAAAAATTCAAATGCTTCGAAGGCGAAAAATGATAAAACAAGTCGAGAAACCGGAAGCGGGACGCTTCAGGTATGAAAGGTTTTCTGTATTTCTTTTATAAAGACATTTGAGTTTGAATTTGTCCCATTAGTACGTAGCACGTAATATACGCATATATTATGTGAGAATATTCACTTTCGGGTGATATTGACATTCAAAATCTTGAATTTCCAAAGAAGTGAAAATTTGATATATTCCGTTCGTTAGCAATAGTGCGATTTCCATTACACTTGGATGGACCAAGCTCATATTATAGCTTACATTTATTTGAAGGGATATCAGTATGGAAGGTATTTCGGAGCCTAGCCACCATATAGCGGTAGCCTCATGATTTTTTTCCAGATTTTTCCGTGTGGCAGTTTCTGAGAATGGTCCCGTTAAATAAATGATCACTCTCGACCCCCCGAACTCCCTAGCTTTTCAACGAATCTCAAAACTGAGACCACGTTCGGAAAGTACTAATCGAGACCTTTCATTTGATACCCCACATGACTATATTTGGTGGAAACCTCCATTTTGCATGTACACAAAACCTTAAAAATTAGTAAATGACTTGAACCATTCAGTAGCATTTGCCATTTAAGATTACCATGGAAAGTCTACGGTCCGTTTAGAGTTTGGAAAAGTGAGGATATTGGGTCGTGGAGAAGCACGTGATTTGCCTAGAGCGAAGATAAAGATTATTTTGTCGTTTATGATAAACGTGGTTATACTTTTATCACAGCTCAATTGGGCTGAATAGCAGCAACCGATAGTATAGTGGGTAAGACCATTTGGATAATGCGTCCCTGGAAATAGACTTACAAAGTAGAAGCCAAATTCTATGTTGAAACTAACATTTCACCCGAAGAGAATCTCAACAATATATGAGGGAAGCGAAATTCGATCTAAGCACCAACTGTCTTTAAGCCTAAAGATCCTACACAACAATGCTTAATCTCAGGAGCCTCAGCATTCACAAAACAGAATGAACGATTGGCAAAAGTAGTTACCTTCTGTATTATTAGATTGTTAATTTCCCCCTTCGGAATGATGAAGGATCAAAATAATGTATGCTGGTCAGACTTTGGACTGAATGGATTGGATGACTTTCATCCAAGTTGAAGCGTAGTTATTTGATAATAATAAACTCCGCCGTAGCCGGTCCCAAGCCCGGTTGTGAAAGGAGAAGGGATGGATAGCTTCAATCTGAATGGCTGTACGCCACCGCAGCATCTCAGGGAGTAGGCGAGGAAAGTGTAGGAACTTTGCAGTCTTGCAAATTACACACTGAGGAAGCTATCCCTACAATTGGCAGCGAGGGATGAAATGCACCACCCAAAATGAGAAGAAGAAGAAATTTGAAGTCCGGTACGGATAACCGAAGAGAGTCGTCTGACGTGGTCACTGGGTCGAGCTCTCTAATGGACAGCCCGGCGTCAAAACCGCTAGTCGTGGGGCATTGCTCCGCCTACTGCAGCTGTTCCGCCACAATCTGTGGCGACCACTTCAGCAGATTCCCGTAGCAGGGAGCAGAGATGAAGTGGACTGAAGAAATAAACCTCTTCATCATCCGCTCCTACTACGAAATAACGGCGAAGTCGGCCAAAGAAACCTCTTTAGTTGCTATATCGATTAGGCCAAGGCTTTTGATAGCGTTCCGCACACCTGGCTAATCGATGTCCTACATCTGTATCACACTGATCCGGAACTAAGAAAGTTTTTGGCGACAGTCATGGAAGGGTGGCATACCACCTTATCAGTGCGTACATCTGCGGGTGCTAATACCTCAGAGCTCATCTGTATACGGAGGGGCATCTTCCAGGAATATTCGTTAAGTCCCCTTTGGTTTTGCATGGTACTGAAGCCCCTTTCATGGCTACTGAATGATGCTAGAGGACATGATGTTGCAATTAAATATGGCCTACATGATAAGTGCGCACTGACAGACTTGATGCACTAAGATGACATCAAGCTGTATGCTGGTACTGACAACCATCTTAGAAGTCTGTTGTGAATAGTAGACATGTTCAGCCGTGATATTCGGATGGAGTTTGGATTAAACAAGTGTCGAATCCAAACCATCCACAGAGGTCTTCACTTAACTTGAAGGATCGATCTTTCAATCCTCTGAGTGGGGTGAAGTCGGACCAAGAGCGGATCGACGAATGGAAGTCGAAGGCAATCCACCGTAAACACGTGAATTGTCTTTGGCAGCCGTTTGTCGAATAGATGGCTGTGTGCTGGGGAGCTTTTTGCTGAGACGGAGGGGTTCATGTGTACCATTCAGGACGGCGTGGTCACTACCCGACCTTATAAAAAGCTCATCATGAAAGAACGGTTGGAGAGCGGCCAGTGTAGAATGTGTGGTTGGGCGTTAGAGACGTTGGACCATTTCATTTCTGGCTGTGCTATCATGGTGCAATGGTGCAACACATCACCAGGCTTAATGCTGTATGTAAGGTTATCCACCAAAACCTTGCATACAAGCATGGGCTGATCACGGAAACATGTCCGGTTTACAGATATGAGCCGCAAGCAGTACTCGGTAGATCGCTAGACTGCACATAACAAGCCTGACGTACTGTTAGTTGGCAAGACGGGTCGCTCCGCGTATATCATTGATATTGCTATCCCCCTTAACAGCAATATCGAACGGAAATACTTGGAGAATAAGGTGAACAATGAGCCACTGGCTCGGAAAACAAAGAAATTTAGCGTCTCGAGCGGGTGGTTGTAGTTCCCATAATATTGTCAGCTACTGGTATTGTACCTAAATCCCTCACGGCTTCCCTTGAATTCCTGGGACTTTCACACAGTTTGGTTCAGACCATGCAGAAGTACAACATTCTGCATACGTGCTCGATGCTGCGGGGAGTTCTCGGCGGATCCTCCCATTGACCTACCACCGGCCACCACCACCGGCGCCTCTTTAGTTTTTAAGTAGGTAGGATCGCCCAGGCCTAAATGCTTGGCACTTAGTGCTAGTATTAGGTAAAATCCGGTATCTGGCGAGATTGTGATAACGTGGAAAATAATAGTAATAATCGTTTGCGCAACAATCCATATTAGATCAGGGCCTTGAAGTGTGTTAGAGCACTCCATTCAAGACCGTAACAATACACTGTAAGAGGTAATGTGGTGAGCATTGCGTTCGCTCGAGATCATTACCCTGATTACCACCAGCTGAGTCGACTGGTATCGGACGTCAAACCACGGTACAAACCCCACTGCTTCCAGTGATATTTGAACCGCGACCTTCCGTACGACAGCCTTGTGCTCTAACCACTCAACTATCTGGACACAAGCTAGCTAATTATTTCATACTATCTTTAATCACACTTTACGATTTACGAGTCTTTTCGGGAAGATATTTTGCTTATTCCACAGACGCTTTCATCGGATTCTGCTTTTGCATGTGCACGCATACTCTCTGAATATGAATTTCTCCGTTTTTTGAAAAATGGGGGCTACGTGTGTTCGGGATAATAGATAATATCTGAAAATTTTTTGTTTGGGATGAGTTGTCCTGAGCCCACCATCTACTTGATGACGGGCTGCACATATTTGAGAAGCAACTTACTTCTGCTATTCAGTGTGCGGACTACTCTGTTCGTGAGCGAGCGCCCAGTACTTGTAAAAAATTATAATTTTTAGTGTAGGTTCCAACCAGGCGATTTCGGTGGTTATAGTTCATAGCCTTGACGGGTTTTGAATTCAATAAAAACGAGTTAAATGCCATCCGTTGCCGCTTTCAGTCACGCTACTCCGCAGAGTAGAGGCTCTGAGGCAGCGTCTGATGAGATCGCCTCTGCCCTGCGATCGAAACTGTCAAAGCCAAATTATAATTTTTTAGTTAATATCTGTTGGCTATTCAGACATGTTGTTCGGCAGCTGAGAAAACAAAGTAGTTATTTTCTCATCAGTTATTAGGTCGGTAAAATGGTTTTAAATCAATACATCTAAAATAGTTTGCCACTCATCTAGAATATAAACTCTTCCCATAAACTTTAATACAATGGGAGAATCCAAAAACGTTTCTAAAACACACGAGCTAGCATCCATGTCCAACTACATATCTCACACGATCGAGATCGTTATGTGTTGTATTTTTTATGAAATTAAGTTTTGAATTGTTGCCAAAAACCATTGGTAAAGTCAATGCTTTTCTGTCGCAGACTTTTTTTGTAGAGCCTGGCTAACACTCGCACGCCTGATTTTCGCATTTTCACACTCTATCGCATTTCCATTCAATTAGTCTCCGTACACACGAAGCTTCTTGCTTCGAAACCATCCCTTTATTTGCTCAGCTTTTTCCATGAATATTGAAAATAAATAAATAAATGCGTGAGTCAAACCTGGGGCCAAGCGGATTTATGAAATTGGGCGACTGAATTTTCCAAGGAGTCTGGCTGATTCCCCTGACCACTGGTGAAATTTTCTTAATGCGTTTTATGAGCCTGCGCGGAAAGACTTAAGGAAAATGAATAATAGATTGTGTATAGGTATATATGTATATTCAGCTGTTCACCCATGCACTGTGCTAATCTATTAATAAAGTTAGTTTTTCCGTCTACACGTCTATAGAATACCCCTATGTATACATATGTATGTACTGACCAGGTACGTTTGCATATGTATGTAGTTATATATTTGTGCTCGTGCATTTATTTTAAATGTATGTATGATGTACGCATCAGTGCTTTCAATAACAGATATATTGATCTCCCAGATCTTTTAATGAGGTGCCACGATGTAACAGTATCGGTATCCGGATGTCGGTAATTCAATGCTACAAGATTCGGAAAACTCTTGAAAAATAGCAGAAATAAAAGAACCAGACCTTGATTTCGAAAGAAGCTGAAGGAATCAAAATTCAATCACAAAATTAAAAATCACATTAATCGGAGTTTGACCGGGAAATAAAGTATAAGAACACAAAAATAATTACTTTGGCTATAAATTAGAAAAACAGTTAGCTTGAGGGCTGCAAAATTCTTACAAGTTAAAATTCGGAATCCGAAAGGAAGAGCGAAGCCTAAGGCTACTAAACGTTACCTTCCAGTAAAACAGGTTCAAAGTCAGCAGAAGTTTAGAGACCAAAATCAACTCTATCAAAGAGAAAGAAGTAAAGAAAGGCATCCAAGTGGTAATTTGACAAAGCAGCGATAAACTAAAAATCTAAGAGCTGGCCACATGAAAATCTACATGGCTCGCACGAAAATTTTTCCTGGAAATGGTCCTGGTTACTGGAAGATTAAGACGTGGGCGGGTTGTCAAACCTGTCAAATTTTGGTCAGAAAGAAACTAACTCTTGGACGGCTGAATTTTTGCATACATTTAGAGTTAAAACCCACAAATACAGGGCAAATATTGTCAGAAGGATAGGTTGGAAGATAAAGGGCTGTCAAAAGGCTTAAAGTTGCAAAACACTTCAAATTTCCATATTGAAAAGTACTTTAACAATTAGTATTTATAACCTTGACGCATACAGAGTGTTTTAAAACTACCAAGCAAACTATTTACCAGGCAATTCCTCATGTAATTCTAAGTAAACATACTCCGTAAATTTTTTCTCTTGGCCCTTTAGCTGACACAGACGTTTCATTTTTTAAAACAAGTCGGGAAACCGGAAGCTGGGCGCTTCAGATATGAAAGGTTTCGTTTGCTTCTTGTGTGAGTATATTTGAGTGTAGAACTACCCCATTTGTACGTAGCCGGTTATGTATATGCATTTAGCATGTCAGATTTAGTACTTCGGATTGTAAATTTACACGGCAAAGACAACTTTGAGCCACTGTAACTTTGTATGATTTTGATCAACCTTGGGGAAAATATGGTTCATATTATATTTTATACTACTACCAACTTCTATAACTCTGGGATGAACTTAAGGGGAGTTTTAGTCAATATTCCCAAAAATATGGTAATATACTATTATTAACTAAATTTGAGCAGATATCGATATGGAGAGTATTTTGAGGTCTGGGGACCATATAGAGGCAGCTTCATGATTTTTTTCAGATTTCTCGGTTAGATAGTTTCTGAGACTGGGTCCGTTAAAGAAATGATCACTTTCCACCTCGCCTTTCTAACAAATCTCAAAACTAAGACCGGCTTCGAAAAGTACTAATTAGGACCTTTAATTTGATACCCCACATGACTATATTCCGTGAAAAGAAATTTTACATGTACGGGGACCCCTCCTAAATTTCAACGTAGAAGGATATCACTCGCTGCATGTCTGAGCGTCTACAAGTTCCACCTTCTCACCAAATTTCGTGTCAATCGGTACCGCCGTTTCTGAGAAAAGTCCGTGTGGCAGACAGACAGGCAGACATTGAACAGATTTTAATAAGGTTTTGCTTTATAAACAAGACCTTAAAAATCACCGCATTTACACCACAAATATCATAATAACTTAGAAAATACGACAGGTGCAGCACTGGAATACACGTGGAATTGTAGTTAGGACTTCAGTATAGAATATGAAATTGCTTGCCAAAATAAGTTGTGTAGAAATAATAGCTTCTTAAATGCAAAAATTGTGTTTTTCTTGGTCAAAACTTTCTCGAATTTTAACATATACAATGTACTAATTTTCTTAATTTCCGTTTCATTATAATACAATTTGATTCACGTCATAAATTGGGCACTTAGGGTAACCCAATTTATGATAGTTATAATATGTTAAATGAAACCAACGCGTTGGAAAGATTTTATTGGTTTTTATTAACCTTCAAGCAGGGGATCAACCAGTGTACTGCAGGATACACTGACACGGAATATATGTAGCTCCCTGAGGCCAACCTATCTCTCTCTCAGGGTGAACCGTCTCTACTCTAGGGCGATGTGTCGCTTTTCAGGGGCCAAGCCTCCCGTCTACCACGCCCTGTACGAGGTGACCTTATTATAAACAAAACGCTACGGATCTAGACTGGGGAGTCAAAAAACACCTCCCCTAATCCAGGGTGTAACGCGAACCGTGTCCATTGGATAGTTTTCATTCATGGGTAACTGACTGTATTCGAACGGAGCTTCACTAATACCTGCTCATCTCAGTGAGTAAGTTAAACCTTACCGTGCTACGGTGGGCTATGGCACGGCGGACCTCCTAGGTCCTATGCTCTTGGGAATCAAACGAGTACCAGTAATAAAAATAAAAAAACAACAACCAATAAAGCGGGACCCCGTACCTCACATAAACTGATTAATCAGGCCAAGGTACATCTCCGCAATACTAAGAGCCAGGTGATTACACCCAAGAAGGGAGAAGTTGGAACGTTAAGCAGTGGATCCAAGGTTAACACTGGCATACTGCGTAGACAACAACCAACAAACGCCACTGCTCAAAAAGCAGGGACCAGCAAAAGCACGTCTGAGATAAATATATCAGACGTCAGGAATGAGGCAAGTCTCAGTGGCGCAGATGTTAAATGATACCTGCGCTACCTAAAAGAAGGCCTGAAACCAGAAGAGTCTCTTAAGAAGGATCAGGATAGACCTAAGCCATCTCTACCGGAGCCGAGAAAGCGGGGAGCAACAGAGATTAGCCCGCATGAAGGAAATGCTCCCAAAAAATCCAAACGTGCGCCCGAAGGGGGAAGAAAACCCTTGCAGATCAGGGGTAAACGCAGGACTCAGGAAGCCCGCCATTAGATATGCCAGTGCGGTCAAAGGCTGTCGACTGGCCATACTGCCAAAAATGTTTCCCGAGTAAATATTCACTCGTGTGGAGCAGGAAACTATCGAAGACCTTATTGACAGGCAGATGTGGGATGGACTGCGAAACTTGTGTTTACCGGTATATGCTTTCGGCCAGGTTTTATACTGGTGGACCGCGCGACAGAAGACACTACAGAGTGGATTAGGACAATAGTTCCTAAATTGCAAGGCTGGAAAGGAACAGAACTGTCAACATGATATACCAGGAGCACAAACGGTGGCAGTTTTTCATCTGAAAGCCGCGACAATAGAGACGGAAGATCCCATGGGCCTCCTAATCGCTTAGAATGAGGATCCCCATACGCGATTATGGAAAGTCTTCAGAAGCAAGGTGGAGGGAAAGGGTAAACTCTTCACGATCGGGGTAAATGACCGATCCCTGGAGGAAATCAAACATTGGAGTTGCCATATTAACTATCGATTTCGCAACATACCCGTACATATGCATATAGAAAAGCTGAGGAAAGACACTTCGGAGGAGACACCGGTTTAAAAGCATTACGGGGGTCCCCGAAGAAGTCTCGAAAGCCATACAGGCGGAAAAGACTGGATCAACCAGGAAAGTAAGCCTGCTGCCCAGTGAAGAACAGAAGCTGGACGACGACCCAGAAGTAGGACTTCTAGGAAAGCGCCATGTGGAAGGAGGAGGGCGATACGCCGACAGTAGAGAAGAGCTCCAAGCAATAACGTAGCCAATAGCCAGCACTAAGATAGCCCAGGTAAACCTCCATACCAAAGCTGCATCGCCGTAATTGGAAGAGCAAGTTCTAAGAGAAGCATTGGAATAGTGCTGGCTCAGGAGCGCTGGGTGTACCGAGGACAGATTCGCGGTCTGCAAGGGGGAAGCGTGCAGGTAAATTCGGACTCCTCTTGGGAAAAAACAAGAGCTTGCATAATTCTTAAACGTAATTTAAAATATATACATTTTTCAGAGTGCCTGACCGGAGACCTTGTGGCTATCCAAGTCTCATTGGAAGCCGAGAGGAGCACTACAGAGGCAGTCGTGGCATCGGGATACTTCCCAGGAGATGAAATCCGAGCTCCACCGGTACAAGTCGCTAAATTGATGAAGTATTGTGAGAAGAGGACGTTACGATACGGCTGCAATGCCAACGCCCATCACAGAGTCTGGGGAAGTAGCGACACCAATCGAAGAGGTGAGTACCTTCTTGAATTTATTCTTAGCAATAAGTTAGAAATACCATATATAACTTAGAGAACACTCCAACATTTGTGACCAGCACTAGACAGGAGGTACTAGGCATAACTCTAGGAAATACTCTAATGAACGGGATGGTCAGGAATTGGAGGGTGTCGGATGAGCCCTCTATGTCTGATCACAAAATAGTCAAATTCGACATTGAGGGCAACTCCAAAATAAAAAAATAATAAGGAATCCCAGGAGAACAGATTGGGAATCCTGGCCAGAATGGGAGAGAAGTACAAAAACTCTTGAACCGGGTAAAACAAACTGCGACTGGCAGAGGTACAAAAATGCATTGATTGTGTATAGCAACGCGATCAGGGAATCAACACGAAACAGCTTCAGGGAATTCTGTGAAGGGGTCGAACAAATCAAAGAAGGAACCAGACTTTACAAGGACGGGTCGCTTTGAAGAAGGAAGATGAGACATTTACCGAGAATGAGGAGGACAGGGTACACCTGCTTCTCAGAATTCATTTCCCGGGGTCCTACCCCACGGCGGCAGGCGTGCATTCTGCCTGACAACCCAACAACGAATAACCCAAACAACGAATAGAGGAAGAAAAGAGAACTGGGAACTAGCAAAAGAGATATGGTCAGAAGCTAGGCTAAGGTGAGTAGTGGGAACTTTTAAACCACTGAAAATACCCGGAGCAGATGGCATTTTCCCGGTACTAATCCAGAGAAGCCTAGGAATCACCTTAGATACTCTTCTGGGGATGATAAGGGGGAGCTTAGCACTGGGATATATACCAAGGGAATGGAGACGGGCAAAAGTGGTCTTTATTCCGAAAACGAGTAAAAAAGATTATTTTCACCCTAAACCTTTCAGACCAACTTGCCTAACATCGTTCGAACTCAAAACGGTGGAGAAGGTCATATGCAACTATATTAGAACTAACGTTCTAAAGCGTTAACGCCTACATCACTGTCAACACGCTTACCGGGCAGGACGGTCAACTGAAACTGCTCTGTATCAAGTGGCGGATGTACTACGGGATACCGTAAAAAGAAAAGAAATGCGTTTTTGGATATTGAAGGAGCATTCGGCAACACACCGCACACAGAGATACAAGATGTCCTGAGCCGCAAGGGAGTGGAAACACCCTGGATGGACAAAATGCTTAAAAGCAGGCAAATTGAAGTGAAGGTTGTCCACAGGACGGAATACTATCGCAGCTAATGTGGAGTAAGATAGTGGCGAACTCCTGTACGTACTAACAAATACTGGAATACAGGACGACATTGTTTTAATCTGTAGGGGCAAATATGAAGATACCCTCTGTGATAAAATACAAACTGGTTAGTCCAGTCACTAGTGCCTGGTGCAGGAAGGGACTGCGGACTGCGAATCAATCCAGCCAAACCACCATAGCACCATTCACTAGGAGACGTAAGCTTGATCACCTGAGAGCCATAAGGTTGCTTGACATAGAGGTGAAACGAGAAACAGAGGTCAAATATTTGGAAATTACGCTAGATCAAAAATTACTCTGGAAGACACATGTCGGAAACACTTGTCGAAAAGCCACGAGAGTTCTGATGACTTGTAGGTCCAGAACAGGAAAAAAATGGGATATTACTTTGAATACATACTGCAATAGTAACGCCAATGATCACCTATTGAGCGGTAATCTGTGCAGAAAGAACCGAAATCAGCACACAAGCCAGGGAATTACACAAACTCCAAAGACTGGCTTGCGTGTGTATCAGTGGGGTAATGAGGACATGGCCAACGGCATCCCTGGAGCTCCTTCTGGGATTAACCCCTCTCCAGCTGAACATACAGATGCAGGCAAGGAGGGCAATATTCAGGATGGCCGGGAGTATTAGTGAGGCGGGGAGCTGCCTAAACCGAAGGAAGATTGATATTCTTTCTAGGCGGTATCCCGAATTACTGATACCAAGGCATAACATGACAACGAGGTTTCGCTTTGATAAGAAGTTTGAAACACGTGGGAGTAATAAGGCAAACTGGGAGACGGGGGGACATACGGTTTAAACCAGCAACTGATTACTTGATACACTGACGGATTTCTCACAGCAGAAGGACCGGGTGCTGGTGTCATTGGTCCAAGAAAAATGTACTTGGAGTCAATAGGTAGGTACACTATTATATTCCAGGCGGAAATATACGCGATAGACAGATGTGCCTCCTTTAATCTCTAAAGGAACTACAGGGGGCAGAACATTGCTATTTTCACCGACAACCAGGTGAACTCTAAACTGGTATGGGAATCCCTTTAGAGGCAGAATACGCTCTGCTCGCCCAAGAAGGTCTGGATTCCAGGCATGCTGGGTTGGAAGACAATGAGGCAGCGCACGAAGTAGGCAGCGAAGCCAAGAAGGGAGCAGGGACGCCTTCACCGAGACCAGAACCCTTCTGTGGAATCGGAAACGATTTCATGGCTATGACGTTAAGAAATGAAGTGAAACGGTTGAGGGAACTATACTGCGCGGGCCTACCAGGAATGGAACAATCCAGGATGCTTATTGGAGGATACGAACCCATGCACACCTCACCAAAAAGAACCTCCGAAGCACAGTGGGTTCTCACTGGTCACTGTCAGCCAGGGAAGCTAGGGATATCTACGGACATTGCCTGCAGGTTTTATGCGGAGTATGATGAAACCTCTATACACGTCCTGGGACAGTGTCCGGCACTTGTGGAAAATAGGTCAAGGCATCTGGGAGAATACTTAATACCAGATGCAAAGCTGAAAGATCTGGAAGTAGGGACTATACTAAAGTTCCTGACGGTTATATGCTTGTTTGAGATACTATGATTAATAGGTACACTATAACCAGCAAAAGGGGCACAATCATTCTTTAAGGACCCGCTGCGACTTCCTCTTAACAGAATAATTACCTTGATTCATTAGAAGACACGATTTGTACTTCAGAGTGAAATTCGACTACTATTCTAAGTGATATTATAATAATCGTTGGCGTAAGAATCCATATTGGATCAAGGCGTTGAAATGTTTTAGAGCACTTCATTCAAGACCCTAATGGTACACTACAGTACACTGTAGAAGGCAATGTGGTTAGCATTACGCTCGCCGGAGATTGTTACCCTGATTTGACTCAGGTACTCATTCACAGGTCAGTCGACTGGTATCCGACATCCATTCACGATAACAAATCCCTCTGCCACCAGTAAGATTTGAACCGTGACCTTCCGCTATGACAGCCCAGTGCTCTAACCAGTGCAATTGTAATACCATAATACACGAAGGCTCGCTGCACATTTGCCTGGGCTCTTAGATTTGCGACAAGGTTTACACTGTTTCCTCTGCAAAGAAATCCAAGATCCCAAGTTCCTGTCAGGAATTATGACAGCTGCAACACGTTTAAATGTTGTCTGATAAATGAGTGGAATTTTCTAATCGATACTTACCATCCCATCCTGGACTCATGCCGTTGCTGGTTATGTGTCCAAGATTTTATCCGGTTCCCCTATTTACGGCAACATTACTTCGGAAAATTCGTTATTCACTCCTTTATAGGTTGAAGTTTTCGCAGTTGATGGTACTTAGCTCTTAGTTGTTAGAATAATGATTAATGTACAAATCTCTAAAATACTGTAAATCTTATCCACATTATCATTGCCTACTATGTAATATTTTCTCTAAAATACTGTAAATTCATATGTGCCGGCCTACTAAGTATAGGTAAAAATTGAATAAAATAGGAAATATGAGTTAAAAATACGTAGTTCGTTAGAACTTTAACTTTCTTTACAGTTAATTCCTATGAGAATTATTAAGCCAAACATTGTGAACATGAATCATTTTAATAGAATTTCTTTAAGTGAACTTTGATCATTTGCATGCGCGTAATATTTAGACTTTTGTATTTTAACTTTAATATTTCGTGTCACCGTATGCTCGTTAGAGGCAGAAGACAGTCTCGCTTCATGTGTTTCTTTTCTGCCCCTAACTCATGGCACACTTTTCTCGCCGGTCCTCCACTCCCGTGGCGAGCTCCGCAAAGTGGATAGATCCGCGCCATCTATTCGTTCGCATTCGCAACATTCGAAATAAATTTCGAATGCTGCAAATCCTGCCCAACGTGTTTTATTCTGTGGAGTCCAAGCAATTTGCTGCTCCCAAAATTTACACTACTTGGCTAAATTGTTGTGTAGTTCAGGCAATTGCTGCTCCCATAGCTGGTTAGTCTGGAGTTTGGCATTTAGCTGCGCCGACTAACCATAAACTCATTTACAAAGAAAGAAGAGTAAGGGATTGCCAAGTGGACTGGCAACATCCACATAAGGTGGCGCATCACATGGCGACTGTGACAGTCTAAAATCTTCTGACATAAGTGACAGTCTAAAGACTTCTGCTTACTATCGTTTCTGCTATTGTGAAAATTTGAAAATCGAGGTCGTGTCTCTAAAACTGACTGCAAATGAACGACATTGGGGAAAAGTTCGACCAGCTTTACCAGAAAATCTGGCGATTGCTCAAAAAACCAGAGCGAAACACCGGAGGCATAACACTATACAAAGTTGGAGAGTAACCATCACGCTGGAAGCCGTCAGAATCAACCCCGACAACTGCGGTTGATGATAAACTTGCGGGACCTCGACGCCTTACAATAGAAGAATATAAGAAACGAACGAAATGACCATCCAATAACGTATCTGTCAGCGCTAAAGGAGGACGAAGAAGAGAACTCCAGCGGCAGTTCACAAAATATAAACGGTTAGAGCAAATTGCAGCCACACCAGAGGAGAAGAACAAGTATACATATTTAATAACCAATGTTAAAAAAGAAATAAATTATTTAAAAAAAATGCAAAAAAAAATAATAACGTTAATCAGTAAAATAATATAAAAAAAAATGTTTGTTCCCAATTAGTATTAGTTTAATAAATGTAGTAGTAATAAATAATAAATAATTTTTTTTTTGTTTGTTCCAAATAATGTTAGTATTTGTACCACATGATTGAAAGTACAACAATATAACAATATAAAAGAAGATGTCTGAAAATGTTATTCTTTGCTTTTTCTAAATGGACAAACTAGAATCTCTAAAAGAGAAACTTCAAACTACACTAATAAATCTACGGAAAAGTGTAAATCGTCCTTACAGTGAAAAAACTATACACGAAAAACGCGAATTAATTGAACAAACACTAATAGACGCAAAGTCGACTGAACAAAATATACGAACAGACGTTAAAACAGCAACTCTAATAAAGGGAGTTTACTTTCAATATTAGACAAACAACAATTAGGGAACATGGCTTTCGACATTAAAACAGCCACAGCTTTAGTCAAATACTGTGACGGAAACCCAGAGGAAACAGAATCCTTCATTGAGTCAGTTTCACTATTGAACGAACTCACACCAGTAGAACACAAAGGTATTCTACTTAAATTTGTGAAAACCCGGATAACCGGCAAAGCCAAATATGCGGTATCCGAGGAATTAAATACAATAACCAAACTAACCGATAAACTGAGAGTAAAATTCTCTATAAAAATATCGTCTGATGCCGTTCTGGCACAACTTAAAAGTTGTAAACAGGGAAATACCAAATTAACTGATTTTACAAATAAAATAGAGGACTTGTCAAGACAATTGACAAGAGCCTTTGTATCAGAAAAATTCGCAGAGGGCGAAACTGCAGAGAAACTAGCCGAAAAATTTGCAATGCAAACAATAGCGGAAAATTGCAAAGGCAATTGCAGTCGATAAACCAATTCCCAAAAATATCTATCATTACAAAACAAACAGAAGAGGTAACAATCGCAATAACAACTTCAATAACCAAAACAGACGTAATAATCAAAATTTTAATAATACCGCAAATAGAAATTCATATGAAAATTTTAACAGAAACAATACTCCAAATAGAAACCAAAATTGTAACCGCAACCAAAATAACAGGTTCAGAAATAATAACAACAATTACCGGAGACCCTTCTGGAACAACAGTAACAACCGACAAAATATAAACCATTTGAGTTCGGGGGAATCCCAACCCCCTCAGTCGGTACTAGAAACCAACCAAAACCGGTTGGGGGGAAATCAATAAGAAAGGTCACATTCCATACTATAAATCCATCGCTCACAAGCTTTGTACGAGCTTTCGTTGACATGTGCAACACAACATGTACCTTTATAATAGACACAGGGGCTGACATTTCTATATTTAAGCGGGGAAAAATTGACAATAATCAAATATACTATCCAAATAACTCATGCACAATACAGGGCATTACTGGTGTACGAAAAGAATCAATTGGTGCAACAAAAACCCACATAAAATTCGATGGTACTCTTTCAATTGAGCACACATTCCAAATAGTTGCTAATGACTTTCCACTAGACGCAGATGCAATTCTAGGTTTAGACTTCCTTACTAAACATAGGACAATAATCGACTATGACACCTGGATATTGACAATTAATATCAATAATATTCTTCATGAAATTCCAATTCTAGATGGTCCTACCCGGAACACAATGTTAATGCCGCCCAGATGCGAAGTAATACGCAAACTAAACAGTCAATTCTCAAACGACATAGTTATACCCGGACAAGAAATACAACCCGGAATATTCTAAGCAGGATCAATTATTTCTCCTCAAAACCCACTAGTTAAAATCTTAAACACCACTTCAAGTACAGTAAAAATCAAAAACCTCAACCCTCAATGGGAACACCTTTCGGATTATTCTGTATACAACAATACCGATAAATTGCATAACACACAAAGAATGCAAAAATTGTTAAATACATTGAACGTAGAACACGTCCCAGAATATGCAATAAAAGACCTTAAAACACTATGCCGAGAATTCGCGGATATTTTTAATATGGAAAACGAGCCATTAACCACCAACAATTTTTATAGCCAACATATCCAGTTGAGTGATAACTCAGCGGTATACACAAAAAATTACCGTATACCTGAAGCCCACAAAACAGAAATAAATCGTCAAGTCAAACAAATGTTGGACGACGGTATCATTGAGCACTCAACATCGCATTTCAACTCACCTATACTATTAGTCCCTAAAAAGTCATCAACTGGAGATAAGAAATGGCGTTTGGTAATTGATTTTCGTAACCTTAACAAAAAGTGGTAGCAGACAAATTCCCACTTTCCAGAATAGATGAAATTCTTAACCAAATGGGTCGAGCCAAATATTTTTCCACTTTAGATTTACTATCTGGATTTCATCAAATACCTCTAAAACAATCATCGCGAAAATACACAGCTTTTTCTACAAACCAGGGACATTACTAATTTACCCGCCTACCCTTCGGACTAATCCCAACCCAATAGCTTTCAGAGAATGATGACCATAGCATTATCACACACACACAGCTTTCTTATACATTGACGACATAATAGTCACTGGATGTTCGAAAAACCATCACTTAAAAAATCTAACTTCAGTATTTCAGTGCTTACGAGCCAAAAACTTAAAATTAAACCCTGATAAGTGTAAATTCTTTCAATCAGAAGTAACATATCTCGGACATCAGATCTCTGCCGAAGGAATACAACCTGATCCTTCAAAATTCGAAGTCATTAAACAATTTCCAGTACCAAAAAACCCAGACGAAGTAAGACGATTCGTCGCATTCTGTAATTATTACAGACGTTTTGTCCCAAATTTCGCTGAAATTGCCCTACCTACCTACCTACCTATCCGGTGTAGCACTGCATTCGACATCCTTAAAACAATATTAATGTCCCCGCCCATACTGCAGTACCCTGATTTTAAACAACAGTTTACAATATCCACAGATGCATCCGAAAATGCATGAGGAGCAATACTATCAGAGACAATAGATGGAACTGAATTCCCAATAGCTTTCGCTAGCAAAACATTCACTAAAGGTGAAAAATATAAATCTACCATAGAAAAAGAACTAACAGCAATTCATTGGGCAATAATGTATTTCAAAATATATATTTATGGAAGACATTTTATAGTAAGAACAGATCATAGGCCACTTATTATATTTACTTATTTGGGATGAAAAACCCATCATCGAAACTAACACGGATGAGGCTTGATCTAGAAGAATATCAATTTGACATACAGTACATTAAAGGCAAAGAGAACATTGGCCCAGATACATTATCTAGAATAGAACTAGATATAACAGACCTGACAAACCTGAAAAATGTCTTGCAAATACAAACAAGAGCAATAACCAACAATACTTCAGAAAACCACATTACTAACAAAAATATGCAGCCTGATCAACTGCACGTTTTCGAGGTTCTATCACCTAATGAGGTAATGCATTTACCGGAATTGAAATTTAATATTGCGCAATATAAAAATAAAAATACTGATATAGAAATAGACGTAATACATAAAAATAAAGTCCAAATAAAGCGGTATATAAATTTAAATAATAACCAACCAATTGAACCGGCATTAGTGCAGGAACTCACAGAGTTGCAAAAATATCTAAATAATAGATTTCAGATCAAGACTCTGAAATTATCGGCCGAAAGTGAATTATTCACTATATTAAATACAATCGCATTTAAAACGCTAGCGAATCATACTCTGAAAAATATGGATATCCAAATATACAAACCACTAATTACAATAACGGACAAATTGAAAATAATAGAAATATTGCATAACAATCACTCTACTCCAACAGCAGGACACATTGGACAGAGTAGAATGTATAAAAAACTTCGTGAAATATACAAATGGAGAAACATGAAAAAAACAATCCCTAATTATATTAAAAATAAATATCAAAAACAAAATAGGGAATTACTGGAGATAACAACAACACCAACCAAAGTATTCGATACCATGTCGATAGACACAGTTGGACCGTTTACCAAAACCAACCAAGGTAATAAATACGCTGTAACTATGCAGTGTGATCTGAGCAAATATATGATAATAATACCTATTCCAAACAAGGAAGCGAACACTGTTGCAAGAGCAATTGTCCATGGATTCATATTAAACTACGGACCCATGAACAAAATAAAAACAGATCTCGGTACTGAATACAAAAATCAAGTATTCTCAGAGATATGTAAATTGCTAAAAATTGAACAAATATTTGCAACACCAGCTCATCCTGAAACCATAGGAGCTCTAGAACGTAACCATAAGTGTCTAAACGAATACCTACAAAGTTTCGTTAACAAAAACAAAGACGATTGGGATGATTGGGTACAGTACTACTCTTTCTGTTACAACACGTCACCCAATTCCATACATGGTTACACACCATTCGAGTTAGTGTTTGGAAAAAAAGTAAATATACCCTCAGAACTCTCTAAGCCAAAACCAGAACCAATGTATAATTACGACTTGCACAATAATGAACTAAAATACAGATTACAAAATTCCATTAGCAAAGCCAAACAACTTCTAGAAAAAGCAAAGAAAAAGACAAAAAACCAAAATGACCCAAAATGTAACCCATTATCATTGAAAATAGGAGATCAAGTTTTGTTATCCGTCGAAAACAGACGAAAACTAGACCCATTGTATGAAGGTCCTTATAGCATAATATCAATTGACAATGTAAATTGCCTGGTAAAAGACCAGGACAATAAAATATCTAAAATTCATAAAAATAGGTTAAGACGAATAAATAAATAAATAAAATAAACAAAATTGCTTTGAAATTGGCTATACTGTTGAAAATACTATTATAAATATAAATATACCACCTGGTATTGATTACCAATACAATATATGATATTACAATAAGTAGACTTTAAAAATATTACTCATTATTGTTAAAAAATAAAAAAAAAAAACTTCTAACTATACATAATATAAACAATAAAGAAAAAACGAATTGTCTACCGTTCCTAAAGACAATTCATTTTTTTTCAAAAGGGGTAAGGTGTAAAATACTGTAAACTTATCCACATTATCATTGCCTACTATGTAATATTTTCTCTAAAATACTGTAAATTCATATGTACCGGCCTACTAAGGTACTATTCATATGTACCGGCCTACTAGGTAAAAATTGTATAAAATAGGAAATATGAATTAAAAATACATAATTCGTTAGAACTATCGAACATAAGCCCAACGTGTTTTATTCTGTGGAGTCCAGGCAATTTGCTGCTCCCAAAATTTACACTACTTGGCTAAATTATTGTGGAGTTCAGGCAATTGCTGCTCCCATAGCTGGTTAGTCTGGAGTTTGGCATTTAGCTGCTCCGACTAACCATAAACTCATTTACAAAGAAAGAAGAGTAAGGGATTGCCAAGTGGACTGGCAACATCCACATAAGGTGGCGCATCACAGATTTTTCATTGCCTCTAAATCGTTGCTAATGGCAATATATCGGTAACTCAAGTACCCTATTGCACCTTTTGTAGACGCAAGGAAATTCAGTACCTAGCATGAGAAAGCTTCAAGCTAACATAGCCAGTATTAACGGAGTGCTGCGAAGCGGCTTCATTTAATATGATGCTGTCAGTTTTCCGAATCTGGCCGAATATCTTCTCTTGATTAGCTCTTACACATCTTTGCAAATCTCTCTAATTGGCGAGTAATAAATTCTACGTCCAAAATGAAATTTACCGAAGTGTAGGTGATTTATTAAAGGTACTAGCTAGAGATCCCCCCGCAATGTAATACCGCAAGGTAATTCAGTTTAAGTAGAAGCAGGCGAAAACCTGGTGCGCAATAAAAACTACCACATACCTAAAAATTCAAAATATTCATTCATATATCTACAACAAACTCCAAAATAGAAGATACTATTAAACACCTCAATATTATGTTCATCCTAAACAAACAAATGTTGCCTATTACTTATCACATAACAAAGATGGAACACCATATGACTGACAAGAAAGTACTACAGTTTCAATATGGAACAAGAAAGGTAGCCCTGCAAAAAGTTCAAATTACCGTCCGATTCGGTTACTTTCCCATACCATGAAGATTTTTGAACGTATTCTTGACAAACGTATTCGCGAAATCGTTTAAATAACCGTAAATCAACCCGGATTTGTCAAGAACTGCGGAACTACTGACGCAACACACGCTGCACGGTTACTGATAGAGAAACACCGTGAGAAGCATCGGCCTCTTTACATTACATTTCTGGATCTGGAGAAAGCGTTTGACTGTGTCCCACACGAACTCATCTGGTATGCTCCACGGCAACACTTAGAGCCAGAAGAACTTGAGCTCTACCATGGCCCGAAAAGTAAAGTTCGAAGTATGGCGGGTGTATCAAAACCACTTTGTGTCTCTGTTAGTGTTCAACAAGGAAGCGCCCTCTCACCACTCCTCTTTATTCTGGTTGTGGACACCGTCACCGTTCACGCCCCTACAGAGGACGCTGCAGGGTCGGAGAAGGATACCTTTTACGAGGCAGTTGAGCGGACCCTCGAAGCCTGTCCCAAGTATGAAATCAAAATCATACTTGGAGATTTCAACAGTCAAGTAGAGATGGAGCCCGTATTTAGGCGATACGTCGGCTCCCATTGCTTACATAGGAATACCAATGATAACGGATTGCGCGTTATCCAGTTACCAGTCTCAGCCTTGATGAATGTCAGAACATATAGAGGGGCCAATATAGACTCGGACCACTATCTCGTTGGCATGGTGCCCCGAGCTCGAATTACGACACCACCTACAATCCCCTCTGACAATCAGTTGAGAGTGAATACGCAGCCCTCCGCGACACCAATAAGAGGGAAATGGATGCCGCAATAACCGCAGTCAACAGAGAACTGCAACGGCCACAAAGGTACTTGGCCCAGCCGCAAAAAAAGTCGGATCGGCTGGGTTGACGATGAATGTAAACTAGCAACGGAACGGAAGAATGCCGCATACCGAGTAATGTTGCATTCTCAAAGAACCCGGGCACGTGCAGAGACTTATCACGAACTCCGTCGAGCGGAGAAGCGACTTAACAGACGGAAAAAGGAAGCCTGGGAGAAACAACAAGTCTGTGAGCTAGAAAAGTACAGGCAGCAACCGCACCAGGCGCGGAAATTTTACCAACAAGCCAGTAGGATGAAGTCTTATACACCACGATGCTCATCCTGCCGAGACAAAGAGGGAAATCTGATTTCCGACAGAATGGGCATATTGGAGCGATGGGTTGAGTGTTCTGATGAACCAAAATATCGGCGACTTGGAAGTCCTGCCAACTGAAGACGACGGACAAATATTGCCACCACCAAGTATAGGAGAAACAGTCCATGCAATTCATCGGCTTAAAAATCATCAGTCGCCAGGAGCCGATGGAATTACAGCTGAATTAGTAAAATATGGAGGCGACCAGTTACACAAAGTGGTTCACCAACTTGTGCTCAAGGTATGGGACAGCGAATCAATGCCTGACGATTGGCGACGAGGCATAATCTGTCTCATACATAAAAAGGGAGATATGGCGCAGTGTAGCAATTATATAGGCATCACGTTGCTGAGTACCATCTATAAGATATTCTGTAGATAACTGTACACCGCCATGATAGATGCCGGTTGTGGATAAAATCCGGCTCAATAGGTTACGGTGGGCGGGTCACTTATTCCCTATGGATGAGGATGATCCAGCCCGGAAAGTCTATAGGGCAATATCTATGGTAGGAAAAGAAGAAGAGGCAAACCCTGCCTGAGATGGAACGATGGCGTAGGTGACCAGACAGCTTTTAGGGATATCGAATTGGTGGACCTCGGTGCAAAACCGGGATATCTGAAGTTCGTTATTAAGGCAGGCTTAGACCGGATACCGGTTGTTGCGCCGTTGATGATGATGATGATGATGGACACCGTCACACGGAGATCAAACGTCCAGCGCCCTATACACTGCTTTATGCAGATGATGTTTTCCTAGCTTCTAATAACAAAAATGATCTCGAGCAACTTGTCCAAAAATGGAATGATCGCCTCATGCAACACGGTCTTACATTGAATCTGATCCCCATTAAACAGGCGCAATCACTGTCAGCGGCAGTGACCCGCCCGGACCTGAGCGATTTTAGTACCTCTGGTCAACGGTATCAGCCAATGGAGAACTGCATTATGAAATTGCTTCACGCATTAACGCAACCTGGATGACCAATGTCTGTACATCGAAGTCGATGGTAATCGACCAAAAGGCCGGCCAAAACAACAGTAGCTTGCTGCGCTGGATAGGGATTGCATCCAAATTAAGCATTTGATAGACCCACGACGAGCCGACCCCGCTTGGAAACGGGACAAAGGCTGAAGAAAAGGAAGAAGGCTTATCACATACTGGGTCGTAAATACATATAGCTGCATATACATAACGAAAATAATCGAACGAATCTCGATATTACCGCTTTACTCCATACGCAAAAGCGTACATACATCTATATAAATTTAAATTGAATACCACTGGTAACAACGTCCATCCTTCCAAATTGGACGGTACCCGCAAACTTCATTAGCATTCTTCGAGCATGGACTATTTTGGAGGCCACAATCAGAGCCCCACCGTGACTGGTACAACGATACTGGTTTATATTGAGTGCAGGCTCAGCACTCATATCAGTGGATGGAAGGTGTACCGAACACTTCTACTGAACTAAGTGGACACCGCCGCACAATGCCCGCGTGAGCGCAACTCGATGCTTGAAGCCATGAAACCATGAAACTCCCAGGGGCCAACCACAAATAACTGATCCGTCTCTGGGAAGGCTGCGTGGCAAGAGTCACTTTAAATGAGTACTTAGGCGTGCCTCTCAAGATGTTTACTCCTTGACATTGCACGAAATCCACTCTATGTTCTTCCTACTGTAATCAGTTTAAGAGCTAATTCAATGTTTTTTTATTAAAACTCAAAGTCTAGTATATATATAATATATCCACATATATACGTCAGCGCCCGTATATACTGCATGTTTAAAAATCCCTGCGCCAAGCAAGGAGAATATTGCACCTGTTCGGTCCGTTCTTTCGTGATACGAATTTATGTGAAAATTTATCAGAAAATCATGGTGATACTCCTTTATGATAGGTGGACCTCCAAATCCTACCCATCCCAATACCTGAGTATTATTTGAAATGCTCATTGTTTGTTTGTTAGTTTCCTGCATTATTATATTTCGGAAATTGGCGTGAAACCCCCTTTTTTGGGAGTAAGTTAGGTGAACGCATTTACGCACGGAGTGTTGGACTCCCGCAACAGTATGCATCGGACTACCATCTAAGCACCTCCCTGTCATCAGAGAACTAGTCTGGAACCATTTGACACATTATTTAGAGCTAATCCTCCCGCCCTCCCGGCCTAGGAAGCCTTCAAATCAGGGAATTCCTCTCATCAACGGAAAGGAAATGAGGAAGGGAGTTGTTATTTCAGGGAACCCCGTGCCATCCAGTCTCTGAACCCGAACATAATGCGAGACACGACTTCTCTCCCAAAGCTGCTCAGCATCTCTTTGCCAATGTTGTCTGGAGAGAGTTGCCCTGTGTCTCCATGAAGCTGCTGACGAAATCCGCCACTTCTTTCACTAGAAAAATGTGTGTTAAGCACTGTCCACCCTTCCATTGCAGAACAGAACACAATCAAGCTATCGCGCCTTCCCAAGCTTGTGCAGATAAGACGAAAACCTCCATGCCCACTTAAAACTTGGGTAAGGAAGTAATCAATCTTACCAGGCTTTCGTTTCAGCTACGGATCTAAATTGTCGATAAACCGCGCCATCCATCTGCCTCTTGGCTCACTTTGCTAATAGAGTTGCCATTCGGAGCAAATATACTTAAATATGGCAGTTCTAGTGTTTTAGCGCAATCGTTTTTCATTTTTCGCATGTAAAAGTGATATATTATATTTAAGAGAATTTGCTATTCTCCCATTTAATGCGAAATACTCCTAAATTTTCCATAATTAAGCCCATCATTTTTACATGCTATTTGCAAGTTTCTAAATTTAAAGTACCGTTACAATAATGCATATTGCAATTAAGATAAAAAATCGAATTTGAAATTTTTTAAAAATTTAAACATTTACATCTTTGAAGTGATGATTGTCTTTGCAATTGAAATAATATTCATTTATAAGAAATTTCATGTTGTTTCCCAAAATGGTATCAAATGTGGAATTAAATAATTGAGGTAGTGGGAAATGGCAATATTTTGAAAAGGTCTCGCTTTTTGACACTATTTCCGAAAAATGCTATGACTGAAAGATAGATGATTCCAAGGACCAATTTTCCTCAAATAAGTAGGGTCGGGATGCTCAAGTTGACTGCTTCGGTTTTTTCCAGCGCAAGGCTGAAACCATCATCTACTTACTCTTCGCATAAATATGACAAGTCAGCTTTGCGCCTGTTCAACAGTGCGTCCAGCAATAGCAACATTGTCTGTATAACCAATCAAGCGCAACTCTTCTGGCATGTCCGGTCTTAGCAGACCATCGTAAGAAGCGTTCCAGAGATCCGACCCTAAGATGGAACCCTGTGCTACTTCCGACGTGATACGTATCTAGCGTCTCATAGAGCAAAGAAGGGTCTTTCACATATTCTCTCAATATCCGCAGCTTAGCACGTGAAATGAGTTTTCTAATGTGCCTAACATGTGTGTCCATCTTTCGGAATTGAAGGCGCTTCTGACATCAAGCGTTATGAGGAGCACTACCCGTAACTATCCTCGGGTGTGCGCCTTGGTACGATGAACCGCATCCACGACCTCCATGACAGCATCCACCGTGGATCTCCTTGCTTCGAACCCGAGTCAACTCCTAATGAGCTTTTCGAGCACTTTCCCAGCCGTGTTAAGCATACATAGCAGTGGGTATACAGACGGCAGCTCAGGGTCGCCCTTTCCTTTGCTGATTAGCGCCTGCCTCACCACCTTTCAGCGACACGGAAAAATGCTCTCATTCAGGCAAGCGTTGAAGGCTCCGAGCAGCAAGTCTGGCCGTTTTAGGAACATCAGTTTGTAACCTTCCGCCGGGATACTATCAGAACCTGGTACCCTCTTGTTTTTCGTGGTGAGAACTGCTTCTTCCATCCCCCTTATTGTCAAAAGGAGGTAATACTCGACGCTTTCCGCGCTGTTGACATCAACGTATGCGAGATGTCTGGGGAATAATACCCGTACAATGCAGTTAATCTGATTGCTGCTTAGCATGCAGGGTCTACATTGCCGATATTGCCCGGTGATTAGCACTAGATCAGCTTTTACTTCCCCAGCGAAATGCGCTAGGAACGCGTAAGCGGTTCCACTCCGGTATATGTTAATTTATAGGATACGGATCACGCTAGTCGCGTCTTAGTCCTTTCTAGTTCCACCTTAGAGATCGAACACCGTCCCCCACAGTGTATGCAACGCTTTCACCAAAAGCGCGATCCTTGCAGAGGACCCAATTTTCGCTTTGCTGTCCTCCTGTCCGGTCCCTTGCAAGTTGCTGACGTGCGTCCATAACCCAGACACCTGTCGCAGTTGGTGGCGATTATCTGCATTCAAACCCTGCATACTACCTACCCAATTTTGATTGCCCCGCTGTTAAGGAGTTTCCTTGCATATTGCTCGGAGACTTCACCACCGCGAATTTTCAGCCTCGAGCATTCCTAGAAATGATACCTATTCGGGCATTAGTTACGTCTGGAAATTCATGCTTTACGACCTATTCCACTTCGACCTCTTCTGTAAGGTTATCAAAATTTCGGATTTCTAAAGAGCACATAAGCTCCAGCCTAGAAACCAGAGCGTTTCCGCCCAATAGTTTCATCTTGTAACAAATTTCACTCAGGACTTCCGAAAATGTCTTGTATTCCGTCGGTTTAATGAGGAGAGCCGTCCTTCTTAGTTTCGTCGTCTTTTCTGTCGCTGGTTTTTGGAGGAGGAGACTCCTTGTCACTGTCACTGTCCCTTTTGACTTTCTTTACCTTCGTTTATTGGGCCTTGGAAAATACTTGAATAAAACCTTCAGATGCGTTTTCCTCTTTCCGCTGTGTGTGTAACGAGCTATCTGCGAACCGTTTGGTGGTTGCAGTGTCCTTAGCGGGAAGTGCGGCTGTTTTTGATTTCCATGCGTTTTGCGCTGATGTCCTCGTTCACCTGTGGAAGGAGGATACTGTCCAGTAATTCCTCTAGTTCCATCAGCCCGCTTTTGACGCCTTTGCTGACGATCTTCTGGAGGAACGTTGTCGACTGAAAACACTTCATCACTGTCGCGTATTTCCTGTTGAGTCTTTTCTCTTCTGCTCTAGCTAGGGGGTCAACAATGCTTCCAATAGGTTCGTCTCCGTATCCACCTACTCAGTACTGGCAATTTTGACTCGGTTCTTTTCCGGAACAGGGAGAATATGGAGTATTGCAATCCCCATACCGTCAGTCGCGTCACTTTCTAAGGTTTCCTCTTTATTTGGTCCTCCCGGTGTCATATCGGCAATTTTCGCTCCCGCTGTCTCTTCCGTTGATTGCTGTGTTGAGCGACGCATTTTCGTACGCAATCAGTTGTTCCTCATTCCCTGATATTTCGTCCAATTTTTAGTTTTGTTATGTTTGTTTCCATGTAAATTTCACCAGCGCATCATGTACAAGGTAGTGGGCTAAAAAAAGTCAGGAATAGGTGTACGCTCTGGCGGCAAAGCCCCTATCTCAGTTCCCTAAGACTTGACCTACACTGAGTTGATCCCGGAACTCTACTAACATCGGTGCCATGCATACTACCCGACCAGAGTCCCAAAGGGGCTGGCTCCTGATACACTTCACAACTATCACCTTAGTAGAGCAAGGCTCATATCACCCTATCGACGTCGGTAGAATTGTCGGCTACTCCGGGGACTCCCAGTGTATCCCCACGTGTACCGATCATTCGCGTTTCACTCTTCACCGAGAAGTTTTCTGAAGGTTATTACCTATCACGCAGACGTAAGACATTGATACCCTAATCGATAAAACAGAGGAACATATAAGGGCCCTTCGGAAGAGGAGAACCGATATCTGCCTTCTGCATAAAAGTGGTGATGTGGTGCCAAGAGTTGCAACAGAAAATGTGGATAAAATGGCAATAAGCTATGTACTCTAGATTGGTAGCTCGCGCACTCAATATGTAACAAGTTTTTCCGTAATGCGAAATGATTTTATGTGGCACGGGAAGAAACAGAAGAAGATACTAATTAGAGAGAACGATGCTTTCCACGGTATTTCTCCATGAGCAGCAGCAACACAAATATGATCAAGTTTTTTATTCAAGTGCTCAGTAGGGCTAAAGAACTACCATGGTGTTACAGTCGACCATTAAAGTTACCTAAAGATGAAATATTTGCAAATTATAGTAATCATGGTTAGATATTGATGGAAGGACGACAATTTCATTACAGGTTATATTATATATTAGTTCTGAATATCTAGCTGGCAGTATACCTGCGTCTTATGTAGTAGCCTTGCGAATGCCTCTCGGTTAAGAGCGAACTGGGAGTCGGCGAAGTCGTCAACAGATCTCTGTCGACGTCGATGGGGTGATGTTAGCCTAGCTCTACCAAGATGGTAGTTTTGACGTATATCAGGAGCCATCTTGATCGGGTAGTGTGGATTGAACCGGCGTTAATAGGCCGCGTTGCACCGAGCGAACGCTAATCCGTCCATGAGTTCCGGGATCAAATAAGCGTAGATCAGGCTCCAGGGAACTAGGGTAGGGATTTGTCCTCGAAGGTATACCCATTCCTGACTATCACGACCCGCTGATATTTGCAAGGTCCAAATTAGGAGGCCAAAAAGCTTGAATGTCCAAAGATAACCAATGCCCATTGAGATTTCATTGCTATGAATGCTCGAGGTCGAAACTGGCGGTCAAAAAAGCCGGAATACCAAAATTGAATGGTTAGTATGCAGGGTACGTATCTTATTCTGTTTTTTAGCCTTTGTTTCGTTCACAATCAGTCAATATTTCATCAAAGGCCTAATCTGAATGTAGTCGCGAGGCCTTCAAATCATCATCTAGCGCATCAAGCCACCATTGTTTCAGACCAATCTTGCAAGTGAATTCTTGTTAGTGCAAATTACATCGCCATACCATCTAAAACGCCTCTCTCGCAATTTTTCTACATTCGGTTTAACCCCTTATCAATCGTCGATATCTTAATTTTGAATGTGGGTAGTATGCAAGATACGAATGCAGATAAACCCCACATGGTGGGGGTGTGGACTATGGACAGACGTCAGCAACTAGTAAGAGTGTTGCGCTTACTGTGGGTTCGGGGCGATGTCCAAAATTTAGGGCTGATAAGTTACCATTTCAATAAGGAATGTCAGCGAATTGCAACAACACGCGCCAACAACCCCATCAATCAGCAATATTAACACGCGCTACCTGGTAAGCAAAATTCTACCGGATGCATCGGAACGTATTGCTGAAGCTGCAGTAATTACACAGGTGTAATTTATTATTAAGTAAATCATGTGAGTTAATCGATAAGTAGATTTGATCAAATAAAGTTATAATTTTTAAACAGACCGGGTGTTTAAAAAGTTAACTGATATAATAAGGGCTAGCACACGACTAGCATAATGCGCATCCTACAAATTATAATAACATCCATTGCAGTGCAAGCGCTCACGAGTTACTGGCGCAGTTCACTGGGGAAGTAGACCCGGCGGGATGGCATCACTACTTATCGGGTGCCGCTGACGTCTGAACTTGGGACAGTATTCCTCTTCCTGTTCTTGCTCAAAACCGAGGGAATAGCTTTGCCTGGATTCGATCTTTAGGGAAAGCGTTTCTTAGTGTTTACGTAACGCCGAATGAGACGATGCCGGACTTTCGACACCGGCTTGAGGTAGGATAAAGTCTTCCTATCAGTATTCACCTCTCTGTGCTTCCGTGCTAAGACCCTTTAACGGGGCATGCCTCAGATCGACTCCAAAGGGAAAAGGAGTTTTAAAAATCCGGTCCGCGTTCCATTTTAAACACCTCACCCACGTTCCGACGCTCAAGCTACGAAGGAAGCATCCCTGACATAACGCTTATGTCGGAATCTCTAGCAAAGTCGGTGTACGTGTAACAAATCCTAGAAAACTTCTCGGTACATCGAGTTTGAAGTATTGGCGGCGTGCACCGACCCGGCGCCCTTTCTGCGTGTAGAACGTCACGAGGGTGAACATCTGGAAATTCATCGAATCTCTTGAAACAGGCAGAGTCGCGCTAAAGGGCGCTTCGGGGGTGCCAGCGATGCAACTGACACTGCCTAATAACGACAGTGTGTGAAACTTCCATGCCCAGGAAAAGTCCCAACCGTAACAAGTCTTCCATGTACTGGTAGACACATATTGCTACCCTACGGAAAGACTATCATGAGCTCCGCCATTTGGGGGCCCACGAGGAGGCATGCGCCATAAAAGCAAAGTATTGATCAGCAAAAAGGAGACTCCATAGTGCTATAAAAAAGCAAAGCCCGCGGTTGCCAGAACCTAGTCGACGAGGTAAATTAGGGTCCTTGGGGACTTGCTTAGAAACAGAAATTGAAGTCTTTGCAAAACAGCGATCGTTTTATACCGTAAACAGTGGCCTATAAACTCCACAACTTCATCCAGACTAAACTAAGAACCGAGAGAAGTGACGAAACCCATCCCAAGCTGATCCGGCTACCGAACGGAAATGGTTGAAATAAAAGAAGAAAATCTATTGAGAGCACACTTATACAATGCTCCACGGAGTTGACGCTCTCGCAAGAATATTCTAGAACCCATTTACTATAGGTATTCTCCCTTCGCAGCATACTTACTAGTTTTCAATTGAAGAAAACAGACAGAAAGAATATACCGCTAAAGGACGTCCTGCCTGGAAAATGTTGCAATAGCAAAGGAGCCAACCGGTAAGATATTAGGTTGTAATCTGCCATTGCATGAAGCGAATTGCTGGTCGTTAATACTTACATTTAAAAACACAACATAACAACGGGATTCGTTTATATAAGTCAATGAAAGGAAATACTTAAAAAACAAAGCATAGGATTTAACATGGTTTATTGGTTTTTTTTCAATTCCTTAGATAGACCCTACATTTTTCAAGCCAAACCATATCCTTACGGTTCTTCAGAATCATCTGCGTTAGCATCTTCATGCTGCAATGTCACGAAGTCGAATGGTTCAGTGGTTTGATCTCCAACATCAATGACAGGAGGTGGTCGCTCTGTCGGTTCCAATGCACTCGGTTCGGATGGTTCTTCGGTTGTAGTGGTGATTGGCATACTGTTCACTACCGGGGTGGAAAGTCTTCGTGGCTACATAACAATAAACAACCATTGAGTTTTGGAACCAAACGATCAAGCCCTTGCTTGATTGATATAAATCTTGACTCTACCTTGATTCCGGTGTGCAATTCGATCCAATGTAGATACGATACGACACGGGTATTCGGAATCGCTGTGCCATGGGCACAACTGTCAGGTTCAATGCTGATCCCTACTAGCTTCTGACCATTTTCTTCATCTGCTGCAACTGGCGATCCCCATCCACCAACGCAATATAAACCTTTTGAAGTTGCGTTGATGCAAATATTCCTCTCCCATATTGGATACAATTTACGGCATATGTTATAATTGAAGATAGTTGTGTTGTAGAAATTCAAGGCTTTCGAAAGGCTTTCCCCTGGAGGGAGGCAAAATTAATAAGAAAGCAGAAATTTAAAAGGAAGTATCTTACTTTTGTACCTAGCGCCCCAACCGGAAACATGGACTGGAGCACCGACTACCTCTATGAATTCCTCATCGAGTGGTGGCAGTAGGATGGGCTGAATTCGATCTGCAAAGGGAAGAAATTATTTCCTCACTCGTTATTCGAACAGAACACTTACCAGTATACTCAACTTCTTCGTCAAGTGTGATAATGGCGATATTATCAACCAACGGCCATCTGTGGTCATATTCTTCGTGCACAATAATATTATTTTCCACTGTTATCTTCAAGTTGATGCGATCCTTTTCCTTTTTATTGGCAAGTACGTAAGCGCCAAGGTAAACTTCCAAGTCACCCTTCAGACTGTTAATTGATAAAAATGTTGTTAGAATTTTTTTCATTCGAAATCGGAGATGTAAATTCTCAATAGAAAGAAGCAAGTGGGAAACCGGAAGCAAAGCCCTTCAGATATGAAAGGTTGCGTTGATTTTTATGTAAAAATTTTACAAATATAGAATAAACTTAAAGGGGGTGCGCAGTAAATTTTCAAAATATAATAATATTATTGTTAACTTTGTTTGCGCCAAAATCGTAATGGAGAAGTTTTGAAGGTTTTTTTTACGAAATACACTACATTTTGTACGAAAAGTATTATTTTCAGTGTTTCCTGTTTCGAATAAACAAAGCACAATTTATACGAAAAGATATTTTTTATCTGAATACTTTGTTCACAAAAGTACCAATTTACACAATTTTGCGCTGCACAGTTTGTGGCACTGCGCCTGATAGTTTCTAATTCTTTCTGGCAGGAACTTTATGGATATGATGATGTGTATCTTTGACAAAATACTCGCATTTTTCCCGGATTCATATTGAATATCGAGGACCCAAGCCGGCGAGGTTTGCGACATCACTCGTGAAAATGCTACCAATTTGGACATCTTTCATTTCGTATAGCTCTTATATCTTACTACTAACGGTAACTTACGGAAAGTATTAATTGAGACCTTCCATTTGACATCGCACATGCCTAGGATTGTTGAACAAAAATTTAAATCCCCCTTTTGCATGTGTAGGGATCCCCATTTAAACTCATCGAAGAACAATACATGGGGATTCACAGCTCGAATCTACCCTCCGAACCTTTCCTGAGAAAAGTAGGTGTGATATACAAACGGAAAAAAGAGATTTTAATAAAATTTCGTTTTACACAAAAAAAAAACGGATTTAAAGCCACTTCATAACTATAACTCTATCATAAAAAATTCAAAGTTGTATTGAAGAAACATAGCCATTAATCAGTTAACCCCACTTGTCATTTTGCAAACAATCGATTTTGTATGGCATTTTTTAAGTGCAACTTTAACTAAAATAGTCCATGTCTTTGCAAACCACAATTTGTAGGTACACCGGAACATAGACTAGGTTTTTACAATCAATACTTGATAGATTTAATAATCAGAATTTATTAATTTTAATGAATCAGTAAGAGCAAACGACTATTTACACATTAGAGGCAGAAGAGAATCATCTCGCTTCATGTGTTTCTTTCTGCCCCTAACTCATGGCACACTTTCCTCGCTAGTCTTCCACTCCCGTGGCGAGCTCTACAAAGTGGATAGTTCCGCGCCATCTATTTGTTCGCATTCGTAACATTCGAAATAAATTTCGAATGCTGCGAATCCTGCCGCGCCACATCACTCCACCCCCAGATGAAACCTAGGGGTTTCGGCGACTGATCCCGGAATTTCGTTCACATCAATCCACAAAGCGGACACGACGCTGCTTCGGGGTGGACACGGGTTTCAGCCTGGACAGAGAGACCGCCTTTTTGTGTCCCCCGATCTCGAGCTGGAAGAAATGTTCTCCCCGCTCGAGAACGCGCTACGGGCCCTCATATGGAGGCTGCAGCGGCTTCCGGACGGCATCCGTCCTGACCAGAACGTGCGTGCACGTGTCCAATTCCTTGGGCGAACAGGCAGGTGTGGACGAGTGTCGGGTGGGGGGTGTGGCTTTTATGTGTCGGAGATTGTCCGTCAGCAGACGCACCAACCCCGACTCTGTGAGACCCGATCTCTTGTCGAAGACCGGATCGCTTGGGAGTCTTGGGTTCTCCCCGTATACTAGCTCCACGGGGCTGGCAGCAAATTCCTCTCGGAGGGTTTTACGTAGGCCGAGTAGGACGAAAGGCAAGGCTTGGGACCAGGACGGATCGTCGCGTGCCATAATGGCGGCTTTCAGCATCCGGTGCCAACGTTCTAGCATCCCATTGGATTGTGGGTGGTATGCAGTAGTCCGCTGGCGTTTAAAACCAAGGAGTTTGCCTAACTCGGAGAAAAGGGTGGACTCAAATTGCATTCCCTGGTCAGTGATGACCACCGCAGGGACGCCAAAGTGAGGTATCCACTCTTGACAGAGGGCTTCGGCACATGATTACGCCGTAATATCTTTCAGAGGTATTGCCTCAGGCCACCGCGTAAACCTGTCAATGATTGTGAGACAATACCTATAACCGTGCGAGTCTCGCAAAGGCCCTACTATGTCGAGGTGTATTGTGTGGAACCGCCTGGTAGTGCGGGGGAATGAGCCCACTTCTTTCCTTACATGCCTGGAGACTTTACACTTCTGGCATGCGATGCACTCTCTGGCCCAGGAATTGACATCCTTATTCATAGAGGGCCAGAAGTATTTCTCGGTGACTAGCCGATTTATTGTCCTGATGCCTGGATGCGCTAAGTCGTAAACTGCGTGGAACACTTCCTTGCAAAAGGTGGCCGGAATGTATGGCCGAGGTCCCTTTTCCGAGTCTTCGCAGCAGAGAGAGAGGTTTGAGCCGAAGATGGGCAACTCCCGAAATTTGTATTTGGGGTTGGATTTGAGGCTCTGAAGTGCTGCGTCGTCCTCCTGCGCCTTGGCAATAGCCGAGAAATCGAGTGAGGCGGGGATGTTAACCTCGGAGACACGAGACAAAGCGTCAGCAACTATGTTGTCCTTGCCGGACACGTACTGCATGTCTGACGTAAACTGGCTTATAAAGCTCAGATGTCGAAACTGACGAGGGGACGCTTTGTCGGGCTTCTGTTTCAAAGCATACGTGAGAGGCTTATGGTCCGTGAACACTGTGAACAGCCTGCCTTCTAGGGAGAAACGAAAGTATTTGATGCTCAAGTGCGCGGCGAGCAGTTCGCGATCGTAGGTACTGTAGTTCCGTTGAACGGAATTCAACTGCTTCGAGAAGAAGCTCAACGGCTGCCAAACTTGATCCACCTTTTGGTGAAGGGCAGCACCTACTGCGATATCAGAGGCATCAACAAAAACGGCTAGGGGTGCATCTTGCAGAGGGAATGCCAAGAGTGTAGCGTCGGCCAGTTGTTGACGGGATTTATCAAACGCGCGGATAGCCTCTTCAGACCACACGATCTCTCGTGTGTCCTTAGTTTTGGGGCCAGACAAGTACGCGTTCAAAATGGACTGGTGATGGGCGGCCTTAGGCAGGAAACGACGGCAGAAGTTTAGCATGCCCAAGAACCTCCTCAACTCCCTCACTGTCTTCGGACGCGGGAAGCTTGTTATCGCATGCACCTTGTCTGGGTCGGGCTGTATTTTTTTTTTTGTTAAATATTGTAATAATTTTAATTATTCTTTAACTAAAATAGTCCATTTCTTTGCAAACCACAATTTTTAGGTACACCGGAACATAGACTAGGTTTTTACAATCAATACTTGATAGATTTAATAATCAGAATTTATTAATTTTAATGAATCAGTAAGAGCAAACGACTATTTACACGTTAGAGGCAGAAGAGAATCATCTCGCTTCATGTGTTTCTTTCTGCCCCTAACCCATGGCACACTTTCCTCGCTAGTCTTCCACTCCCGTGGCGAGCTCTACAAACTGGATAGTTCCGCGCCATCTATTTGTTCGCAGTCGCAACATTCGAAATAAATTTCGAATGCTGCGAATCCTGCCGCGCCACACAACTATGTGAGAATGCTTCCTTTAAATTTCAAGTCAATACAAATAAAAATGGCTGAGATATGACCATTGATGAAAAGGAATCCGTACCATAAACGACCTGAAGTTGAAAATTTGAACTCATTTTTCTACAAATCACATATTTGAAACCAGTGACCAAAATTACTCGAAACCTTATAAGCCGATATTTCTGTACAAACATTTTGGCTTATTCAATACATAACAAGTTGAAGTTCCGGAAGCTAGACGTTTCGAATATAAAGGTTTTTATTCATCTTGTGTAAGAAATTCCTATTTACGTTTTTCCGTTCGCGCATACCTCAAAATATTCCTTCATATACATATGTACTTCCAAAATCCAACTCCTTCGTTCATATGAGTTCAATTTATATGACGATGACGTCATACACGTTTTAGACTACGATAAATTCACATACAGATGCTTAATTTCAACCTTCTACAATTTTGTTAATAATGGTTGTATTTTTTTCAAACTTGCCCAAATGCATTATATTCTTACTTATAACCGTACCAAATTTCTAGGATAAACTTAAGGGGGTTTTCGGGAAATTTTCAAACATACGATAATATACCATAGTTATCATTATTTGAGCAGATGTCAAAATGGGATATATTTTGAGGCTTAGATTTCGTATGAATGCACCATTTGTGTTTGTTTTTTTCAGATTTTGCGGTTGGATAGGTTCTGAGAGACCTGTTACAATTTTTGGGGCACACATTTTGATCACCCACTTCGGTATGCTTAGCCCGTTATCAAAAATATCATCAGCTTCGAAAAGTACTAATTGAGTCTTTTTATTGTGTAGCAGACAAACAGACAGACGGAAACTGGACAGACAGACACCGAATCGATTCTAATAAGGTTTTGTTTAGTCTAATGAGGTTTTGTTTTACACAAAAAATTTAAAAAAATTAAAAGTAGTTGAATGTATGCACTTTAAGATGATGTAATGATCGTTTAAAGTAGTTTCGTGGTTTTCTTGACGAAAACTCATGAAAACGACCAATTTTTGCAAAAATGGAGTTAACCCCTTTACCAGTAAATGAAACAGGTCTGAAACCGGAATCTCGCCGTTTTAATGTATGAAAGGCTTTATTAATTGTTTTATTTATATATAACTCGTATTGTATATACGATAAATAGGTATACCCAATGTTTAATTCATTTTATCTCTTAGGAAGTAGTTATTTGATGCGAAAAAGGTAACTTTGAATAAATGTAATTTTGTTAATAATGGAAGGATTTCCACCAAACTTTCCAGTATAGCGTTCCGTCTTAAAACCTATATTATTATGGGGGTTCGCAGTAAGTTTCCAAATATGATGCCAAATTTTTTTGCGTTGGATAGTTTCTGAGAACGGATCCTTGAAGTTATTGGCCTCTGCACTACTCCCCTTTCCAACGAATGTCAATACTAATATCTGCTTCGGAAAGTGCTAACCAAGACTTTTTATTCGAGACGGTTGGCTGCCATGGCTATATTCGGCGAAAAACAACACTCTTTTAGGTGTATAAGGACCCACCTCCCTCCCTAAGTTCAACGTGCAGCAATGCAATTTAATGCATGCGTGACAGTTCACCCAACTTTTCTACCGAAATTCATGTTAGTGGGCGTAACCGTTTCTAAGAAAAATGTGTGTGACAACGGTAAATGGAGTGTGTTATTTCCGAAAGAGCTCCAAACGGCTAATTAAATAAAAAAACAGCATAAATAAGGCAAGGTTAGCAAAGCTGTTTAGAAGCGAGGTCATCTCAGCCTAATCGATTGCACATGTTACTCAACAAGCTTGATCCTACTCGTTGTTGCCCCGATCGTAAAGAACACCGTTTCTGGAAGGCTACTTGAGTCAAATAACGCTTATGCGTGAATCAACTTCATAATGCATTTAACTAGACATTTTATTAAGTACATTTTACTGTCCTCTAAAATCGCCTATTCAATGACCTCCTAGCTATACCGTTAGCAGGCTTTTGCCAATTTGAGAATTTTTTCTATTTCAAGGGAGCGGCAACGAGGAATCTGTTAAAAAAACATTTCCAAGATATCTTTGTCCAAGATGTGAGAAAGCTGCGGTCTTCCATGCAGTAGTTTAACATCTCATCAAGGGAAATGTAATTGCTGCTGTAAAGGCCTTTAGTTCCTTTGCAAGATTTTTGCTTTCCGGTAGGAATCACAATTTCTTCATTCCACTGACTGTCCTTGATAAGGCGGATAATTTATATCAATCCTTCCTAATATTCCAAATAAACATAGCTAGGGCAGTGTTGCTAGTATTCTCCATGGTGAATTATCTGTTGAGTTATCTCAAATCGGCACATAGCTCCTTCGAAAAACTTTCTAAAAAGATGTTTGTATCCTTCAAGAGTCATTGAAAAGTGTCTATTATCAGGAACCACAGCAGTGAAGAGGAACCTTCCCTGGGAGCAGACTCTAAGACAGCCGACCTCAAAAATTCTGTCCGACTACAATATGAATCTTTCTCCACTCCAACATGTACAGTATACATGTTAATGGTGAATTGATTCTACGCCATCTTCATTTTCTCTAGCCTTTGTCCGTTCACAAGCAAAGTCGGCTCGTCGTACAATCGGTTGCGCCATTTTATTTTACCAAAAGCCTGATCTGGATGCAGTGGCGAGGCCTTCAAATCACCATCCAGCATTTCAAGCTACCGTTGTTTCCGCCTTCCTTTTGGTCGCTTGGAATTCTCGTTAGCGCGAATTAAATGACCATACCATCGACGACACCTCTCTTGCACTTTTTCCATAATCAGTGCAAACCCATATCGATTGCGGTTATCCCTATTTCTGATGAGATCAAAGCATGTTACGCTACTAGTCTAACACAGCATTTTCGTCTCCATTACCGCAAGACCCCGTTCTTTGTCTTTTATAGTCGGCCAATACTCAGAACCATAGAGAGTGACAGACCAGAGACCATTGCGGTAAATTTTAAGTTGGAGACGTTCGTTGATACATCGATCAAAAAGAACACTAGTTGTGGAACGCAACTTAATCCATGTTGCACTAATGCGTGAAGCAAGTTCATAACACAGTTCTACATTGACTGATAGCATTGCCTCGAGATGTTTAAATCGCTCAATTCTGGGTTTTTTTTTTCTTTTTGAGGAGGTGGAAATCTTGAAAAGGCACTGGTCTGGACACACCAGCGTGTGGGATTTTTACCCACTAAAACCAAACCCGGGTCCCTCCCTACCCCGCGGGACCACCATAAGGTATTATATCACGGGGCGGAGTCAGCTCACTCTAGCTCAATCCCATTTCTTCTATACTCTGCGCACGCGACCGCGCTTTTCTCCCCTCCTCTGCCTTTTTGCAATTTATCTTGAATAGATACGATCATGGAGTTGACCGCATCCCAATTCTCTTGATGTGCTAGCATTTTCGGCACCAGATTTTCTGGTACCAGTACCTTTCCTAGAGTCTCCTCTAGATTCCTCCTTTCTTCCACAAATCTCGGACAGTGGAAGAATACATGCTCAGGGTCCTTTGGGACTCCATCACAATTTGGACAGTCGGGTGAGATCTCCAATTTAAACCTGTGAAGGTATTAGAGATATCCTCCATGTCCCGTGAGAAACTGGGTGAAATTATAATTAATCTCACCGTGTCGTCTCTCCAACCACTCCTTGATGGGAGAAATGAGCCTGCGAGTCCACCGACGCTTTCCCGAGCGTTCCCACCAATCTTCATCATCATCATCATCAACGGCGCAACAACCGGTATCCAGTCTAGGCCTGCCTTAATTAGGAACTCCAGACATCCCGGTTTTGCGCCGAGGTCCACCAATTCGATATCCCTAAAAGCTGTCTGGCGTCCTGGCCTACGCCATCGCTCCATCTTAGGCAGGGTCTACCTCGTCTTCTTTTTCTACCATAGATATTGCCCTTATAGACTTTCCGGGCGGGATCATCCTCATCCATACGGATTAAGTGACCCGCCCACCGTAACCTATTGAGCCGGATTTTATCCACAACCGGACGGTCATGGTATCGCTCATAGATTTCGTCATTGTGCAGGCTACGGAACCGTCCATCCTCATGTAGAGGGCCAAAAATTCTTCGGAGGATTCTTCTCTCGAACGCGATTAAGAGTTCGCAATTTTTCTTGCTAAGAACCCAAGTTTCCGAGGAATACATGAGGACGGGCAAGATCATAGTCTTGTACAGTAAGAGCTTTGACACTATGGTGAGACGTTTCGAGCGGAACAGTCTTTGTAAGCTGAAATAGGCTCTGTTGACTGACAACAACCGTGCGCGGATTTCATCATCGTAGTTGTTATCGGTTGTGATTTTCGACCCTAGATAGGAGAAATTGTCAACGGTCTCAAAGTTGTATTCTCCTATCCTTACTCTTCTTCGTGTTTGTGTTTGACCAGTGCGGTTTGATGTTGTTGGTTGATTCGTCTTCGGTGCTGACGTTGCCACCATATATTTTGTCTTACCTTCATTGATGTGCAGCACAAGATCTCGCGCCGCCTGCTCGATCTGGATGAAGGCAGTTTGTACATCTCGGGTGGTTCTTCCCATGATGTCGATATCGTCAACATTGGCCAGTAGTTGGGTGGACTTGAAGAGGATCGTACCTCTTGCATTTACATCAGCATCACGGATCACTTTCTCGAGGGCCAGGTTAAAGAGGACGCATGATAGGGCATCCCCTTGTCGTAGACCGTTGTTGATGTCGAATGGTCTTGAGAGTGATCCTCCTCCTGCTTGGTCAGGGTCAGCCTAGTCAGTCTTATTAATTTCGTCGGGATACCGAATTCTCTCATGGCCGTGTACAGTTTTACCCTGGCTATGCTATCATAGGCGGCTTTAAAGTCGATGAACAGATGGTGCAACTGTTGTCCATATTCCAACAGTTTTTCCATCGCCTGCCGCAGAGAGAACCCACCGATCTTGCCATCTATTTATGGATCTATCCCTCTCAACGTTCTTCGTCTGTCAGTTCTGGGTATGTCACTGCCATTGACAGTGATAGTGGGGTGCTGAAATGGTTGACAAACCTCAGGCGTGGACCTTCAGTTAACCCCAATAAAACCTCAATGTTGTTATTTACAAAATGGAAAAACCTGAATTATCTTTGTCGTCCAGAAATGAGGGGTACAATCCTTCAACTCTCCGAAAAAAATAAATATTTGGAAGTTGTTCTTCTTCTTTGGAAGAACCATATAGAGGTAAAAATGGAACGAGCTCTTATGAGATGTGTAGGCGGGCCTTTGCCTCGACATTTCTCCCATCATCATGGGCAGTTAGGCCTCATGTATTGGGGATATATGTTGCTATCATTCTGGAGATGGCAGCGAGAACAGGACATCCACCCCAACGTTCCGGCGCTCGGGCTGCTAGGGAACGATTCCCGACGTAACGTTCTCGTCGGAATCACTGGTGTCACTGGTAGACGGTTGGCGAGTTCCGAAAAACTTCTCGGAAGGCGACCATCAATACACTGCCTTCGAAGTGGTGGACGCAAACTCTCGGTGTGTTGGAACAAGCAGTCCTCTCTATGAAAAGCAAGAAGGCGCCACGATCCGATAATATTCCAACAGACGCGTATAAACTGGTATTCTAACATCGGCCAGACTTACTGCACTCAACACTTTCCTGAAATAGGGCGCTTTCCCTGCTCGTTGGAAGATGGCGAGTTGCCGTCTTCATACCGCCCACTATGTATGCTTAACACTGTTGGAAAAGTGCTTGAAAAGCTCATCAGAAGTAGACTCGCTGAAGCGATTGCGCAGCCTAAGATTTATCTCCCTAGGAGTTTTGTTTTAGAGCAGGAAAATACACAGTTGATGCTATCATGAAAGTCATGGATGCCGTTCGACGAGCGGAGGCACATAACCCCCGAACTCAACAGGTGGCGCTCCTCGTAACGCTTGACGTCAGAAATGCGTTTAATTCCGCAAGAGGGAAAGACATTCTACGCACATTAGACATTACTTTCGACGTGTAGAACTATCTCTTACGAATATTGAGGGAATATCTAACGAGCCGCTCCCTGCTCTATGAAACACTAGAGGGCCAGAGGAGGATGGAGGTCACGTCGGGGGTAGCACAACGATCCATCCTTGGGTCGGGCCTATGATACCTACCTATGATAGTCTACTTAAACTCGACCAGCCAGAAGAATCGCACCTGGTCGGTTATGCAGATGATATGGCGGCACTTGTTGCTGGACGCACTTTCGAACAGGCACAAAGCAGACTCGGAATATTGATGTGGCAGGTAAGTGAATGGAGACTACTCATTGTTTCAACCTTGCACTGGAAAAAACCGAAGTAATCATCCTCACTAAAGAAAGAATTCCAACCCCGCATCCCATATCGTTCGGCGAGTCGATAATCAAGTCAAAACCAGCGGTAAAGTACCTCTGGCTGATTCTTGACTCAAAGATGAGCTTTTCTGAGCAAATCAAAGCAACAGCGAACAAGGCTGCAGTTGGAGTTTCGGCGTTAAGTAGGCTAATGGTAAACATTGGGGGACGCCTAGCAGGCGACGTTTCCTGACGAATTCAACGCAGTCTGTCCTGCTCTACGGCGCAAAAGTATGGGCTGACGCTCTTGGAAAGGAAGTATATCGTAAACATCTCGCGCAACTACAGTGACGGGTTGCTTTGCAGGTGACGTCTGCGTACCGCACTGTCTCTAAACCGGCCGTGATCGCGATCGCGAATGAACCATTGTTTATATTTTTAATTAAGTCGGTAACAAAGACGAAAATTAAGAAATCATTCTATTTTTAAATAATCGCTATACCAGCTGCACTTTATCTTTCGTGTGAAGCGCCTCATATTTTGAATAGAAGCCGTCTCTGAATATGGAATATACTCGCCAGGTACATACTTTCAAGTAGTATTTTTGAAACAAAAAATTTCTGTAACCAAACTGTCTTGTTGGCCTGTAAAGTTGCAGGAAGTTACAACAATTACCATTATTCAAGTTATAACTGTGAAGCTTTTAAGAAAATCTCCAAATATCCTTTTGTAGTTTTTGAATATTTTAATTGCTTCATGTATATAGACTTGCCATGTAGCTCATGGGCGTCTGAATGCGACTGCGCTTGAGATAGGATCTACTTTACTTTAGATAGTCACATCCCAAAGAGTACGTTGTCTCAGCAGCTGAGCGAACTAAAGTCTAAATTTTACAAGGGCAGTTATTACCGTTCTTCTGGGCAAACTGCATTAGAAATCAAAAGGTGAATGCGAGCTTGAAAAAGAAAAAATCCTCGTAAAACAAATATCAAAGTGCACCACCCTCAAACTGCTCTTAAAAAGTAAGCTAGACAAGGATACCATACCAACCAAAACTGCAACAAAGTCTAAGAACACACTTTGTTTCCAAAGCTGAAGGAGGGTAGAATGTGGACGAGAACAAGGTAAATCAAATTTTTACAGGTCGCCAATGTCGCCTAAAAAATGCCTTTCTTTCAAGCTATTTGAGGTCCTAGCTTTTGGCCTTGATGAATGGAAAAAAATGAGAAATGGAAAGATGAGATTCGACCGCTACGAGGACGCTAGAACCAAACTATCGTAAAGCTGTTGGAACTATCAAACGCAGTAAGGATTTGACTGGTGGTAAAAAGTTTCAGCCAGTGACGGGAAATAAGCTCTTTATAATATGCCTCTCGCAAATTGAGCCCACTTATACTAGAAACCAGTCCTATGTGGACTAATGGACACGCTAATTGCTCGTAGACCTCATGAAGCGAGAGGTAGATAATAGAGGGGCAACAGGAAAGTGATCAAATTGGTGGTGGACCTAGTCCATGGCAACAAAGTCTACAGGCTGGTCAAGGTTCATTCTTGTTACGCAGTGCGTTAACGGCGTGGTAAACTAAAGGACCCATGTTTCCTGTTTGTTTACGAGCATGACTTGCTAAATGCCTTCACCAGTTTATCGAAAATTCAAACATTCACAATTCAAAACCTTCTACATGAACTCATGAGGAGTTTCTCGATTAAGCATCTGGGGGACGCCAAATTCTATCTCTTAATTGACTCCTACACCACGAGTTTGTAGAACCTTGATGTATTTCGCCCAAGCCACAAGATCAGACGTTACGCACGCCATGATTTTATATTAGGAAATCTATAAGTAATCACATAAAGCCGGGACAGCATCCACAAGGTCAAGCTTCAAGCGGACAATCGGAAGATCTCACACGTAAACAGTATCTATATTGACCTGAACGGTCTGTCTCTGGGAATCTTGGAAGCAACGGGGTCTTCCTTCGTCCTCGAATAAGACCAAATACGTAGAAATCACGACACGCTCTTCTCTCTTGGCCCGGATGTGAAAGCACCCGTCATTGTCGTAATCTGTCCTTTGTTAATAAGAGATATCATTATATTTTTTGCTATTCCCTTTCATTGCTCGTACCAATTAATTGTTAATTTGTTTCCTGGAGGAGGAGCTACCTAGATTGAAACAAAAATATTTCATGACAATCCAGATTCATAAAAACCAAAAATATATTAAAATAATTGGATATTCGGTGAGTTAACAAAATTGTCATTATGTTCATATCAATGAATTTCACTCCAAACTTTGACGAAGAGTGTTACCTGGGAATTTTATGACACCAAAACTGATAAGACTCATCATAATGACAATGTGCCAATCTGACGCTCAAGTAAAAATACAAAATCAACTAACAAGATGTTTCAGTCCAAACTCCGTTAAAACAAGGCAAATGGCTGGCGCCAACATTATTTAGCATCCCTCTGCAGTATATAATCCGAAAGATGCCAGTAGATCTAAATAGTAAGCTACTGAAGAAATTATCCCCGATATTGGCTTATCACACGATCAGTAGAGAGCACGAAGGAGACCCTGATGAAGCTTAATGAAGCAACAAAGCAAGTTAGTCTAAAAATAAACGAGTGGAAAACCAAAATTATGACACAAACCAGAAGAAAGATGCGAATCAGATAAAACTTGAAAGTTTTAAAGGTTTTGTGTAAAATAAGACCTTATTAGAATCGATTCAGTGTCTGCCCGTTTGTCTGTCTGTCTGTTCATCTATCACACCCGATTTATTCGGAAACGGCTCGAGCTATTGTCACGAAATTTGGTGAGAACATGTGATCTGTGAATCCCTTTACATACATACGGCGCCATTTTCTGTTGAAGTTAAGAGGCCTCTTCATCAGTGCTGCCTTTTTAATACCAAAAGTGTTAAATTTAGTACTGAACTGGTGATGTTACCACAACATTGAAAGAAGATCTTGCAACATGCATGTGTGGCCAGGGCTAAATTTTATTTTTTTTGTGTATAACGAACTTTCATAGTCGCTCGGTCAGAAGAAAAGAAATTATTTTCGAAAATAACCCAGAAAAGAGTTTGCTTTTATGTAAGAGCGTGCTATATCTTCTCTCGCAAATACAACTTGTTTGGGTTTTGTAGATAAACCAACGCAGACCTTAAAATTCGTGACAAACATACTATAATTTTCTGCTTTCGACAACATTGCTCCTTTGCGAAAAGGGGGTGTAAAAATTTTTTGCACAGAATATCATGTGGGGTATCAAATGAAAAGTCTTAATTAGTACTTTTGGAAATTAATCTTATTTCTGATATTGAGTGAATCATAGAGAGTGAGGGTGTAATAGGTCTCGTTCTCAGAACCTATCAAACCGAAAAATTGGAAAAAAACCACAGTGGCCCTATCTGGACTTCAAAATACATGCCATTCCAATACCTGCTCTATAAAGTTAATAATAGATTATTACTATATTTCAGAAATTTACACGAAAATCCCCCTAAAGTTTATGTTAGAGGTACAAAATACTAATGGTATTTAGTAAGTAATAATATAATATACAATTTTGGAAATTTTGAAGGAAATCCAACTATAGCTTTAGAAGATCAAAGTTTTGTATTTCACGTTAATTTATCACAATCCAAGACGTGAATGATGTCATCATCATATACAGAATACTATATAAGTGAACTCATATTTTTGAATTTTTAGCTATGTACGAATTGAAAAATGCGTGTAGTAAATTTCGAACACAAAGCCTTTATACCTGAAGTATTAAGCTTCCGATATACTGGCTTGTTTGTACTTAAGTGCAGCCCTCACAAAGGACAACAAGCAAATAGACAAAATCAACAGGCGGATCATGCTTGCCATCAAAAAATTTTACCTGATACTACCAATTCTTAAAAATAACAATTTACACACATAAAATTCACAATAAATATAACACTGTAATCCGGCCCTGTTTTACGGCTGCAAGACGTGCCCAATCAAACTCAGTAAGGGTGGAGGGCAGATAGCAAATGAAATACAATAGTAAATTGTATTTATCATACGACGAACCAAAAGCCGCCATCCAAATCAAGAATATTAAGTGGGCAGACCATATAGAGCGTATGAACGACAGAAGAATTGCCAGGCGTCTATTCAAAGGAAATGTGACAGGGAAAGAGTCACTAGGAAAACCCCGAAACCAATAGGAAGACTCAGTGAATAACGCAATCTTAGAGCTGTTCGATTTGCCGAGGCCATTCAATCAAGAAGAGTGGAGGTGGAGACTTCAGGAAACCAAGAACCGACATCGGGCTGTAGCACCATAGAAGACCAGCCAAGAATTAAGTTCCTTTTTCTTTTTATACAAGCTCATGCCGTGGAGACCCACTGTAGATATCTTTATTAGGCATAAAATTGCCAAGAAAGTACCGCCTTACACTATAAGAAGATGGCGAAAGTCATTTACCATGCAAAGACATACTTTTATAATTCCGGAAAAGTCGTACTTTATATATAATCCTACCTAAATACTCCCAAGTTGCTACATTAACTAAACCCGGTGGAACTTTCGTGAGAACTGATTCATTATGGAGATTAAGAACCCAAAGATTTACTTTCCTCCCAAGGGCAAAAACAGGAGTAAAACCTGTTAGTAATACGGAGGAAACGATGCAATTTTTTGACTAAAACAGTTTTACTGTCCTTTACTACTTAATTGTTTTGGAATGGCTAAGGTGATTGAGTGTGCACCTCAGGATCAGTAACCAGAGGTCCCGATTTTGGTGATAAAGTATTTGTGCTCGTCCGCTGCTGTAAATAGCATCGATTTCAATGCTAATGAAATTGAAAAATAGTCTCATTACCAATGAGTAAAAAGCATATATGGATACTCGATACTCAACAAAGGAAGCAGGAGCTGTATAGTTTTATTTTGAATGGCTTTAATGGTAGGTGTAAAATAACTCCTCTGGTATTTTACCGGAAGCTTAGAGCAACCTTAAAAGATCTAGAAATTATTCGTGAAAACTGGCATACAATATGTCACACTTCACAATATGTAGGAAACCCTCACAAGACCTTTGCCGAACAGTCACAATTATATTTCGCATAAATAATCACTCTGGACTAAAGCACCCCCGATAAGGATCCATCATTGAAACTCATTTATAATTCACTGCGCGTCTGAAATCTGCTTTCAAATATCGCTAGTAGATGATGTAGTGATTTCAACTAAAACTCCAAAGGAGTTGTGGCTACATTCACATATACTATTATATATTTACATACTCAGCAAAAGGAGTCGCTGCAGTCAAAATATGCTTGGGTGAAAATAGTGCTCCAGCAAACCGGTCGCCCGTTGCAGGCGAATAGATGGCGGCATGGTAAGGAAACTGTCCACGCCTTGCAACAAGTGCCCGAACTCTTTGGCCACTCTCACCACTCCTGATTAATTGAAACAAAACTAAAATCAAAATCGTTCGCCACATTGTGTTTCCTAACCCGCCAACGGAAAGCTACTTATTTACAACTAAATACATGAAATAGGAACTCCGGAAAGTTATGTTAACTATTTATAGTGGAAAAACAATTATATGGAACGGATTTGATTTGAGAAATTAGTGGCGTGCAGAAATAAAAATTAACTATCGACAATTATGGTTGAGTAGCCATAAACGGGAAATGTTACAGAAATAACGCTGCTCAATGGGGCGTTGAATTTCAATTCAATTAGGTTCAAGTCCAGTGAAAATCAGTGCACGGGATACTTTATCTGTAACGCATTTTTACTTATCATCGATTTACATAATTTATTGACGTAAATTCAGCCAACTAAAGACTCCAAGATTTACTGATGTGTCCTTGGCAGCACGTGGCCGGAGACGTTTCGGCAGGGGTTGATCATGGTGATATTTATTTATTAGATATCATAAAAATGAATTTGAAAAAAGTCATATATTTGCGATATACAACACTCTTGCAGATGTTTTCTCCTTTTTGTTCATAAATATTTTTCATTTTCTAGAAAGTACATACTTGCCTCCTGCATGGCTTCCTTATGCAATTTCCCAAAAGATTGCACGCTTCTTTCACTGTTCTGCGCCACGTAATTCTAGGGCGACCCCTAGTCATTCTGGGACAATGCGTTTCCTTGCATATCAATAGATTTGTCACTCTTTCTCAGTGTGTGACTTATAAACCGAAACATTCACCTTCTCATCAACATATCTACTAATATCTGGCCCATACGCTACCGAAATTCCTGCTTAAACATCACTTTGGTCAATATGAGAAATGTAAATACGTTTAGGCGTGAAGAACTAGACTTCGTAAGTGACTCCTTGGTCAAGCATCTACATCGGCATGTCAGCAAAGAGTATATCGTACGCTAACAGGCGGAATTGCTGCAAATATCGGCAATGCCTGTGGAAGTGGAGAATGAATAAATTCTTCCGTTGAAATCTGCTCGAGATATTCTCACTGACTCGTCGGTTATTGAGCTTGTATCCCCAAAAGACTCGTAACCATTTGTTGACCATTCTTCTCTTTTGGTAATAATAACGGAATATGTCGTCTCAAAGATAAATCTGGAAACCATGTAACCAGCAGACAGCAGAGACATATTATTTGGTAGCCTTTCCACGCGCTAATGGTGATAAGCCTAATGCGTCATTAGCTGCTTTCCATTTGGGGTCCAGATGAATGTGGGTAGATTTAGAGTGCTATGCAGGATCTCTACATCCTACGCAGCTAGCAAGAATTTAATGTTGTCGCCCTTAGGATGCATGCACACATCACAAATGAGCTTTATTATTTAAGTGAATAGGCGGTGAACCCATTGTTGTTAGATCTTACCTATGGCAATATTACAGCGCCAGAGCAATTTCCAGAATTTCTGGAATTGCTTATTTAATGATTCTTCTACGTAAGTTTGAAGTAGTGATGTACAGGGTGCGGCAGCATAACTTCCTTTTTTCAAAACTCAATAAAAACTAAGTTTTTATTTACATTGTTTTGAAGATCAAATCTGTTAGGTGACGTCCCCCATTCTCCATACATTGCGTAAACCGATTTCTGGCGTTTGTCATGACTCTTGTTAGCATAGCAGGTGTTATGTTGGCAATTTCTTCTTGGATGTTGGTCTTCAAATCTTGTAGGGTTCTTGGACGGTTCGCATAAACACGGGATTTCAAAAAACCCCATAGAAAAAAATCACAAGGGGACAGATCGGGAGAGCGTGCCGGCCTTTCCAAATTGCCTCTAATTGAGATAAGGCGCTCTGGAAAGTGTTCCCTCAAAACAGCCATCGATGCTCTTGAAGTGTGTGCTGTTGCGCCGTCTTGTTGGAACCCAGTGTCCCCCAAATCCAAATTTTCTGGCCGTGGGAAAAAAAATTCTTTAGCATGTTTACATATCGGTCCGAATTACCTGTCACTGTAACCTCATTTTCCTCAAAAAACCCGGGACCAATAATTCCAGCTGAGGAAATTGCACACGACACTGTGACTTTCGGTGAATGCAAACGCTTTTGATGCAATTCTCGAGGGTTGGTGTCAGCCCAGTAGCGCATGTTTTGTTTGTTAACCGACCCCCACAAATGAAAATGGGCTTCATCGCTAAAAAAAAACAATAGCACCCTCGGGAACGACATCAAGAAGAAGCTCACACGCGTTCATCCGAGAATTGAAGTCACGTTCTGAAAGTTCCTGCACTATCGCCATCTTATAGGGATGAAAATGAAGATCATCACGAAGAATTCTTCTCACAGAACGATCGGATAGTCCAAGGGCAGATGCGTGTTTGCGCGCAGAACGCCGTAGCGATCGCAACATTGACACTCTCACTGCTTCAATGTTCTCAGGTGATCTAACGGGCCGAGGGACTCCAGTTCTTCCTTTTGTCGCACTTGCAGTTTGTCTGAATGTAGTGACCCATGTAAGAATTGATTTGCGGTCTGGGACGGGAGCCAACGGGGCTAAATTAAAGCGATTCCCAAATGCACGCTGTGTTGCAATAACCGAACATCCGCTTGAAAAGTATACCTCAACGGCAAAGGTACGCTCCTCACTATTCCAACGCATGATGGCGACTGAACCGTGTCGGGACAAAACTTTACAATGAACGAGACCACTAGCGCTCCGCTATAACATCAACTAACTGAGTGGCGCGCATTTTAAAAAAGGAAGTTATGCTGCCGCACCCTGTATAATACTTCTGAATATTTGACTGTTTGTACCAGCTATATTTCCACCCCTGATAAGATGGATAGCGTGAAGCTTACCGATCTAGTTACTAAGATCGTCAATAAATGCTTCCGCAATTAACTCGGCTATGACTAACTGGTTTCACTTCTAGCACTCGCAGGTCATACCACGTGGGTTACAATTTTCATTCTTTTTATTATCGGTTTAATCGATTTTTATACGAATGTTTCTCCGGATAGATAGAATGTTGGCCTCCAATCAGCAATAGCCGATTAAGCCGTCTAATTTTATCGTAAGTGCTGTAACCTGCGGGTCATAGAGGAAACACGCGGTTACTACCAATTACTCCTACAAATGCAAGTTCTCAAGGTAGTACTATGTCCGGATTCTAATTTGTAATTATCAGGCAGATTGTCGCCGTTACAGCCAACGGTCTATAGCAAATCATTAGCCCACTGACTTGGGCAGGTTTGATAACAGCTTTCTTATCCTCAATAACTACTCGCTTATTTTTCTTCAAAGTAAGGGCATCGTCCGTGCGTGCTACCAATAGCGATTTGAAAACACCAATTACGCCTTCCACCTTCCAAATTTGTCCCAGTAAACAGTAGGTTTTTCTCAGAATTCCCTCTCACATCGACAAAGACCATTCAGATAGGGTGGACTGGAAAAAGTACCTGCACGAACCTCAACCTAAACAACGGCCATTCGGCAGCGTTACTCCTCTTATCCACAAAGGCAGTTCAGATGAGGTGGCCAGGGAAAGGTACCTGCACGATTTTTGCCATCTTAATTGCTTTCATGGGTAATCGATAAGCGCCAAGTTTTCTGGTAACCATATTATACCTAAGACCCTGTGACACACTGACTAGTTCCTGCCAGCAGTGCGCTTTTTGCCTAATTTCGTGGCTAAGCTCCTTTTTCGCTGCTTGTATTCTGCTGCTCTAAGATTTACTTCACCCTCGTCTCTTGCGCGCAGTGCAATCCACCAAAATATGAGGTAGTTCCTCCATAAACTTCTGATTTCAGTTCGACACATGGTGATCCTTTTGGGCGGTGAAGCTTAGTGAGTTACCACGATAAAGCCCATTTGCCGGTTCGATAGAACATTGATGGAAGCCATTTATTGCTTCGAAGGAAATATACTAGTGATCGCTGGCCGTGAAATCTTCCAGTACCCTTCATTGTTGCAATACTGACACTAAGGACTCCGTAACAAACGTCACGTCGGGCAGCTACCATCCCAATATCGGAATGCTACCGATATTAAAGTCAATAAATTTCATTTTGCCGCCCATCTTCGAAATTTGTGTATCTCAATAATCTGATTAAACCATGCCTCATTCGGAAACTCTGGCGTTAAGCTCTTATCCAACTAGAACACTTCCGACCAAAACGAGCCTATTTGGAATAGCGAGCACATGTACATGTGACGTAAACACCGAAAAATGTCCCTTTCGTATAACAAACCCAAACGAAGCCATTCCCTCGGCCATTTCCCCGCAGTCGTAAGTATTCCGTGTTTTTCGGTCGTATGGGAGCAGCGCCAAATATATTTCATAATGGCGGACTCCCATCTCGATACTGATCGCTGACAAGTCAGCTCTTATTTCTTGCATCATCTGCCCCATCAAATCATGAGCAGTTGCACTTGAGTCTTCACGTTTTGTAGCTCTCCTTTGAAGATCCAGCCTCTCGGAACCGGGAGTATGATCCACGTCTCTTTTCTTCAGAACGCGACCCTTGCAAAGGACACAATATTTTTCCAATGCATAATTCTTCGTTTTGTGACAATGGCCAACTTTTGTTCTCTAGAGTTAGGAGATGTAACACCCACTTTGAGATTGTTCACTTTTGGATAATTCCTTGTTATCGCTTCCACCACCTCTTGTCGGTTCGAAATGCATAATTTATTTCCCTTTTTCGTACAAAAAATGCTGCATCCTTGTCAGTCTTCGAGTCCGCTGGATATACGAGTACTTGTTGTCTACCCATGTCTTCTGGTTTGGCGTTGTTGCAGATTTCTCGAAGAACTTCCGCGAAAGATGTCGTTTCGATCAGTTTGATGCGATAGGACTAGGACCGTCCTGCTTCTCTTCTTCTTTAGGACTGATATTATCGTCGTTGTTGACTTCGTCCCTGCTCGATCCGTTTAGCTACCACCCGGCAAATTCGCGTGGTCAAAGGGTAGTAAAGATCCCAGGGCGAAACGTGAATTGATACCCACGATGGAGCATAAAACCTGGGAAATGCCTGCTGAACCAAAACCAACAACTCTACTACCAAACCCTATCTTCACCTCCACGTGGTGACCGCTGGGAGCTCTTTCGTAACGAAAAGCTGCAGACGGAGAAGGATGAAGGCGAGTCTCCCGCGTAAAAACGGGACAAACTTTACCAACTCGTCCTCCAGGTTGGGGGTTGAGTAGGACTGACAATCCTACACGGAAAACCGATGTTACGGAGCCACGAAAGGAGCCTCGGACAGGATGAACTTTACAACGACGAACCCGGCAATGACAACGGATTAACGATTTGCGCATTTTTTCGTGGAACGTGCGCTCCCTGTACAAAGATAAAGCTGATGAGGAGCTAGCCGATACCCTGTCCCAATATAGGGCTGATATAACAACGTTACAAGAGATGCGATGGACAGGAACCGGTTTCCTGGAGAAGAGCCGCTACAACATATATTATAGCCGTCATCCAATAAACCATGTGCTCTGTTATCGGTTTTGAAAACATAAGCGAACGGCTATGCACTCTGCGCCTGCGAGGCAAGTTTAGAAATATAAGCCCCATTAACGTTCACCCCCTACAGAGGAGACTGCAGAGTCGGAGAAGGATACCTTCTACGAGGCAGTAGAACGGACCCTCGAAGCCTGTCCCAGGTATGATATTAAAATCATACTTGGGGATTTTAACAGCCAAGTAGGGAAGGAGCCCGTATTCAGGCGATAACGATAACGATAACGGACTGCGGATTATTCAATTAGCAGGGTCACACGTAATGGTTGTTGGAAGTACCTGTTTTGCGCGGAAAGCGGTCCACAAACATACAAGGGCCTCTCCAGACGGGACCACCTTCAACCAAATTGACCACGTGTTGATCGAACGCCGCCACCTCTCAGCCTTGATGAATGTCAGAACATATAGGGGGGCCAAAATAGACTCGGATCAGTGAACACTGAAGCCATCCACAACACAGCCCTCCTCAACACCTATAAGAGGGAAATGGATGCTGCCATAACCGCAGTCAACAGAGGAAATGGAAATGAAGTATCAACAAATGATCTTCACAATCACCTGAAGAGCGTTATCATGGATATGGCCACAAACATACTTGGCCCCCCCCATACTTGGTTTAGGTCTAGACTGACAACGGATTTCAATTAAATATAATTCGTACCCATTACGTGTTTGCGATTATATTTTTGAGTGGAGCATTTTCAATCTATCGTTACTTTCGGTCACGCTGCTCCCAGGGCAGAGGTGAGGCAGCGTCTGATGAGTTGCCTCTGCTCTGGACGAAACCGTCAGTCAGCTTTTTACCTTTTTTATAATATATTAATTTATAAACTTCTTATCTTCTTATCTGAGACGGTTAGTCCACACTGGTTCTTATTTTTTTTTTTTTTTTTTTTTTTTTTGACATCGGAAAAACAGTTTTTCCGATGTTATGGCCAACGTGATTTTTAAAACAGAGCACGCTCATTCCGCTCCAATAATCTTTGAAATAGTCAAGAACAATCTTACACTTTGAATAAAAAAAATGTTGGAAAATCGGCTAATGAAAAAACGAATAATGTTATCAACACAAGCCAAGGATCTCATAAAAATGAAGTACTATTACTACTAATATGCAATGTCGTTTCGGTAGAACTTCTGTATCCGGATAGCTGTCGCGGTTCAAATGTCACCCGTGTGGCCGTAGAATTTGTATCGTCATTTGACGTCGGATACCAGTCGACTGAGTTAAATCAGGCTAATAATCTCGGGCGAGCGCAATTCTGGCCACATTGGCTCCTATAGGGTACTGTACCTTTACGATCTTGAATGAAGTGCTCTAACACATTTCATTTGATGCAATTGAATTGTTGTGCCAACGATTATTTTTATTCTGAAAAAGCTAACAAATACTAGACTAACGGTGTCAAGTTCCACAAGGTACTGCAGGCCCTTCAACAGCTGTTGGTCTTCCCCACTGCATATGATCCCTAAGCCAAACGGCGAATGGCGCCTATGTTGGGATTACAGAAGGCTAAATGCACAGACTGTTCCTGACCGATATCCAATTCCACTCATCCACGACTTTGCCCATCACCTCGCGAATTGCCGCATCTTTTCAACCTTGGACTTAACCAAGGCTTATCATCAAAACCCTGTAGCTCCAGAAGACATTCCAAAGACGGTAATATGCACACCCTTTGGACTCTTCGAGTTCACCCAGATGACTTTCGGATTGTGCAATGCGGCGCAAACCTTTCAAAGGTTCATCCACTCGGTCCTGCGTAACCTCGACTTCTGCTTCGTATGTTTGGATGATGTTTTGGTGGCTTCTTCCACAGAGTCTGAGCACTTAGCCCATCTCGAGTGCATTTTTCAACGTCTCCTTGAGGCCGGGTTAGTCCTAAACGTTGAGAAATGTAAGTTCCTTCAAACACAGGTGACGGCCACTCCATTTCCCCTGAAGGAATACAGCCCGACTCAGACAGGGTGCAGGCGATTGCAAGCGTCCGAAAACTGTAAAGGATTTGCGGAGTTTCTTGGGCATGCTAAACTTCTATCGTCATTCCCTGCCCAAGGCCGCCCAACACCAGTCCGTTTTGAACGCGTATTTGTCTGGCCCCAAAACTAAGGACACACGAGAGATCGTGTGGTCTGAAGAGGCTGTCTGCGCGTTCAATAAATCCCGACCGCAACTGGCTGATGCTACACTCTTGGCAGTAGGTGCCGCTCTTCACCAAAAGGTGAATCACGTCTGGCAGCCGTTGGGCTTCTTCTCGAAGCAGTTGAACCCCGCTCAACGGAACTACAGTACCTACGATCGTGAACTGCTCGCCGCGTATTTGAGCATCAAATACTTCCGCTTCTCCCTTGAAGGCACGCCGTTCACAGTGTTCCCGGACAATAAGCCTCGCGCAAATGCTTTGAAACAAAAGCCCGACAAAGCATCCCCTCGTCAGCTTCGACATCTAAGCTTTATAAGCCAGTTTACGTCAAACATCCAGCAGGTGTCCGGCAAGGACAACATAGTTACTGACGCTTTGTCTCGTGTCTCCGAAGTTAACATCAGTTAACTCACTCGACTTCTCGGCTATTGCCAAGGCGCAGGAGGACGACGCAGTACTTCAGTGCCTCAAACCCAACCCCAAATACAAATTTCGGGGGTTGCCCATCTCCGGTTCGAACCTCTCTCTCTGCTGCGAAGTCTCGGAAAAGGGACCGCGGCCATACATTCCGGCCACCTTTCGCAAAGAAGTGTTCCACGTGGTTCACGACTTAGCGCATCCAGGCATCAAGTCAACAAATCGGTTAGTCACCGATAAATACTTGTGGCCCTCCATGAACAAGGATGTCAATTCATGAACCAGAGAGTGCATCGCATGCCAAAAGTGTAAAGTAACCAGGCATGTAAGGAAAGAAGTGAACTCATTCCCCCGCACTACCAAGCGGCTCCACATAATACACCTCGACATAGTAGGGCCTTTGCGAGACTCGCACGGTTACAAATATTGCCTCATAATCATCGACAGGCTTACGCGGTGGTCTGAGGCAATACCTCTGAAATACATTACGGCGCAATCTTGTGCCGAAGCCCTCTGTCGAGAGTGGATACCTCGCTTTGGCGTCCCTGCGGTGGTCATCACTGACCAGGGAATACAATTTGAGTCCACCCTTTTCTCGGAGTTAGGCAAACTCGTGGGGTTTAAATGCCAGCGAACTACTGCATACCACCCGCAATCCAATAGAATGCTAGAACGTTGGTACCGGACGCTGAAAGCCGCCATTATGGCACGCGACGATCCGTCCTGGACCCAAGTCTTGCCTCTCGTCCTACTCGGGCTACGTACCGTACTGCCGAGAGGGATTTGTTGCCAGCCCCGCGGAGCTAGTATACGGGGAGAACCCGAGACTCCCAAGTGATCCGGTCTTCGACAAGAGATCGGGTCTCACAGAGTCGGGGTTGGTGCGTCTGCTGAGAGACAATCTCCGACGCATCAAGGTCACTCCTCCCACCCAACACTCGTCCGCACCTGTCTGTGCGCCCAAGGAACTGGACACGTGTACGCACGTCCTGGTCAGGACGGATCATCATCATCATCATCAACGGCGCAACAACCGGTATCCGGTCTAGGCCTGAATAATAATCGTTGGCGCAACAATCCATATTGGATCAGGGCCTTGAAGTGTGTTAGAGCACTTCATTCAAGACCGTAACGGTCCACTAGAAGGCAATGTGGTCAGCATTGCGCTCGCCCGAGATTATTACCCTGATTTGACTCAGGTACTCATTCACAGCTGAGTCGACTGGTATCCGACGTCAAATCACGATGCAAATTCCACTGCCACCAGTGAAATTTGAACCGCGACCTTCCGTATGACAGCCTAGTGCTCTAACCACTGAGCTATCCGGTCAGGACGGATGCCGTCCCGAAGCGGCTGCAGCCTCCTTATGAAAGCCCGTACCGTGTTCTAGAGCGGGGAGAACATTTCTTCCAGCTCGAGATCAGTGGACACAAAAAGGTGGTCTCCCTCTCCAGGCTGAAGCCCGTGTGCACCCCTAAACAACGACGCGTTCGCTTTAAGGACTGATGGGGAACACAGTTCCAGACAGATGACGCCACCGGCGCTCTCCACTCAGTTTAGACCTCTCCACAGGAGTGGAGAGGATAGTGCATGAAGGGACGGCAGAATGTCATTTGGAAAAAAATAATTGCTGGACTGCTACTTCGACTGTCAACGACCTGGAGAAAAAAAAGGAATCGATATCTGCACTCCGCTTACATTTTGAGATATAAAAAGTTTTTATGAATTGTGTTAGATTAAATTAATTTTGTTCTTTAAATAAAATTAAGTTTAACAATACATAATTCATTAAATACTAAAGTATTGTTCAGTGGGAATTTAAGATAAAACATTTGAGGACCATTATACTGCAGGGTGCGGTTGAGAAAAAGGGAAGCAGAGATGGAATATTTAGGAACTACTTTAAACCGGTAGTTACCCTGGGGGATTTATGTCAGTAACGTATTTGAAATGAGAACGATTTGCAGAAGGATTTCATTTACAAAGTAGGGCTGTACCCCAAAAATACTACGATGTATATAGATACAATATCCCTACTATAGTACGACCAGTGTTAGGATTGACCTGCTTTCATATCCACACAGAGATCGGAATGCTATTTACACCAAAACGACTACACTTCTGAACGGGACAAAGGCTAAAGAAGAAGTCGAATTAAAGTCGACGGAATCCTGACATGCATTGGTATCAGTACAATGTCCTGAATGTACTAATATAAAGAGACAACATGACAACACCGTTTCACTTCACCAAGAGATTTGAGACTCATATAAATAGCAGCGAAAGCTGGGAATCATAGCAGACAGACAGATAAATGTACAGCCTTGGAACTAAAGAGGACACTTTGACTTAATGGGCAAGTATACCATCATATTTTAAGGTTTCAAAAGGAGCTAAACAGAAGCCAGACGACCATCAAGACACTCAAATCTAACCAGGCAAACGTTCGGTTTGTACACGGTCTACACTCTCTGATTCCAGGGCTATGTTGGTATAGAAAGTAACACTCCAGCAAACGAAAGTAGGAGCAGAGATACACTGTAGACCAGAACTATTGAGTACAGTTACCAATCTTAGAATCGGCTCTTCAAGTTCGAAGAATATATTAAGCCTCACCATACAGATAAAAAAATCTTTGAGGTCTATGCCTGTGAACCCACAGTAAACCGCCCAGACTGATGTTCAGTTCAACTCCGCACGAGCGATTTTGGCAATACATTGTATAGTTTTTTAAACAAATGATTTTCAGGCAATTTTTGTCAAAAATTTTTATTTTTTTAAAAAGCAGTTTCTGCAAAAATCGACTTATCAGAAAAATCTTATGTACTTCTCTAGCCATGCATGTCTATATTTAAAAAAAAAATTGTTCGGCATTCAACAAACAAAGCGTCGTCGAAGGAAAGCTGTGTAGTCGCCATTTTCTTTGCATTGTATTAAAAAAATAATTTAAAAAGATTATTATATGTCTAAATAAGGTCCTTTATCAGAGTTTTAATTTACCCCATTGTCCTCCTGAAACAAAATCTCAAGATTTCTAATCACCTTCAAGCAATATTGTTTTTTCCCCTTTATTGTTCAATTTCTTCTATTATATTCTACAATACCACTGAAAAGCTGCCAAGCAGCTAGCCAATACCCTGTCCCAAATGATAACGGATTGCGGATTATTCAATTAGCAATGTCACACGAAATGGTTGTTGGAAGTACCTGGTTTGCACGGAAAACGGTCCACAAACAAACATGGGCCTCTCCAAACGGGACCACTTTCAACCAAATTGACCAAGTGCTGATCGAACGCCGCCACCTCTCAATATAGACTCGGATCACTATCTCGTTGGCATTGTGCTCCGAGCTCGAATAACAACACCACCCAAAGTACCCTCTGACAATCAGGTACTAGTTAGTACTGAATTCATCCATAACACAGTCCTCCGCAAATTATAACAGGGTAATGGATCCCACAATAACCGCAGTCAACAGAGATTCTGGAGATGAAACATCAACAAATGATCTTCACAATCACCAACAGGTCTTAAGCTCGAAAAGTACAGGGAAAAGCCCCACCAGGCGCAGAATATTTATCAAAAAGTCAGTAGGATGAAGCCTTACACACCTCGATGTTCATCCTACCGAGACAAATCAAAGAGATTTGATTTCCGACAGAATGGGCATATTGGAGCGACGGGTTGAGTACTTTGATGAACTACTGAACAACCAGAACATCGGCGAGTTGGAGGTCCCGCCAACTGAAGACGATGGACAAATACTGCCACCACCAAGTATAGAAGAAACAGCTCGTGCAAATCATCGGTTTAAAAATCATAAGTCGCCAGGAAACGATGGAATTACAACCGAATTGGTTAAATATGGAGGCGACCAATTACACCAAGTGGTCCATCAACTTGTGCTCAAGGTATGAGATAGCGAATCAATGCCTGACGACTGGCAAAGAAGCATTATCTGTCTTATACATAAAAATGGAGATATCACACAGTGCAGCAATTATTGATATATCACGTTGCTGAGTACCATCTATAAGATATTCTCCTCTATCTTGCTAGGCCGGATAGCCCCATATGCAAACAATGGACCATTCCAAACAGGCTTCACTCCAGGCAAATCAGCAACCAATCAGATTTTCTCTCTGCGGCAAGCGATGGAAAAACTGTTGAAATATGGACATCAGTTGCACCATCTGTTCATCGACTTTAGAGCCGCCTATGACGGCATAGACAGTGTAAAACTGTACACGGCATGGGAGAATTCGGCATCCCGACGAAATTGATAAAAATGACTAGGCTGACCCTGACCAATGTACGAGGCCAGATAAAAGCAGCAGGATCACTCTCAAGACCATTCGACATCAACAACGGTCTACGACAAGGAGATGCCCTATCATGAGTCCTCTTTAACGTGGCCCTCGAGAGTGTGATCCGTGCTGTTGAGGTAAATGCAAGAGGTACGATCCTCTTTAAGTCCACCCAACTACTGGCCTATGCTGACGATATCGACATCATGGGAAAAACGACTCGAGACGTACAAACTGCCTTCATCCAGATCGAGCAAGCGACAATAGGGGACGAGATCTTGGGCTGCACATCAATGAAGGCAAGACAAAGTATATGGTGGTAAGGTCAGTACCGAAAATTAACAACCAACAACCAACAACCAACCAACCAAAGATAGGAAAATACAACTGTGAGACCGTTAATAATTTCTCTTATCTAGGGTCGAAAATCACAACCGATAACAACTACGACAATGAAATCCGTGCACGGTTGTTGGCACCCAACAGAGCCTATTTCAGTTTTCAAAAACTATTCCGCTCGAAACGTCTCACCATAGGGTCAAAGCTCTTACTGTACAAGACTATGATCTTGCCAGTCCTCATGTATTCCTCGGAAACTTGGGTTCTTAGCAAGAAAAATCGCGAATTCGTTCGAGAGAAAAATCCTCCGAAGAATTTTTGGCCCCCTAAATGAGGATGGACGATTCCGTAGCCTACACAATGACGAAATCTATGAGCGATACCATGACCGTCCGGTTGTGGATAAAATCCGGCGGAATAGGTTACGGTGGGCGGGTCACTTAATCCGTATGGATTATAACACACGACGAAATCTATGAGCGATACTATGACGGTCTGGTTGTGGATAAAATCTGGCTCAATTGGTTACGGAAAGTCTTTAAGGGAAAAGAAGACGAGGCAGACCCTGCCTGAGATGAAGCGATCGCGTAGGTCAGGACGTCAAACAGCTTTTGGGGATATCGAATTGGAGGACCTCGACCTAAAACCGGGATGTCTGGAGTTCCTTATGAAGGCAGGCCTAGACCGGATACCGTTTGTTTCGCAGTTGATGATTATGATACCTCTGAAAAATAAAATAAAAAAGGATTTACCGCTACCAACAGCTTGTATAATAACTAATGGACGTCGTAATTTCTAAATATACTTAACCTAAAAAACGTTGGCAGATAACAACAAAATAATAACAAAGGTCACATACCTATAAAAGTTAATGTGTAACGAAGCGGTGCTATATGGATGATGTGACGTTCAACAACTGGTATTATTTCTGATCGACGTGTGTCTTTTGCCCTCTTTAATTCTGAGTGTTGGCCAACTATTAAAGAAATGAACGCACCCCCTATCGATGAAAGTATAAAAATGATGTGTTGAATGAGTGGCGTAACACATTATGATTATATCTGAACTAAAGATATCCACAATCGATATAGGGTTGCACCCATCGTGGGCAACTGCGGCGTCTTCGATAGTATGCTCTTGTAACGCGGTGACTAGAGCAATGCAGACCGAAGCATCGATGGCTTAATAATGAATTGAAAGCCCCTGGATTCCCCATCCGAATGGCGAATTCGATCCGCAGGAGCAGATCCCGCTACTGAACGGGAGAAAGGTTTTGGAACAAGCTCTTGGCACCGCAAAACATTTTCGTAGCTAATTTGATCGGCAAAGTTCGGTGAGGGTAAAATTCTTCCAAATATTCATTTTTAAGGTTTTGTGTGAAACAAAACCTTATTAGAATCGATTCGATGTCTGTCTGTCCGTCTGTCTGTCCGTCTGTCTGTCTGTCTGTCTGTCACAGCCGATTTATTCGGAAACGGCTGGACCGATTATCACGAAAATTGATAGGAGTATGTGATCTGAAAGGGAAATTCAATCTTTATTAACAAAGTTATAGGGGGTAAAACTTTACAATTTTTTGTGAATTTCGTGCACTCTACAACCTGCATGACGTCATCATCACAAATCGATTTGTCAATACCACAAAGAAATAGGTTCGTATGAATTGGGTGGAAAAGAATTATTTTGTTTTAGTTCTTTAATCATTTGTATACAAATATCAATTATTCCAACGAGACATGCGTGTATGTAAGTGTATAATATATGCGTGGTAATGAACTTTGCGGGTAGAGCCTAATTCAGATAGATATAAGAAGTAAATCGGAAATATGGGTACGATCAATTTATATACATGCCTATATGTGTACAGTATTCGAAAATAGGCAGTTTGTTCATTTAGGGTGAGCGTAACATCTACGGCTGTAATATGTACGTATGTCTCGTAATTTTGTAGCTCTATACGGGTAGAAAAATATGCGTTGAAATTTCTTAGATAAGATGAACACAAAACCTTTATACCCGAAGCACGAGCTTCCGGTATTCCGACTTGTTTTTTTTTTTGGGACAAGGCTTAGGAATATTCGCTGTGAACGGACAAGAAGGAGTGGCACAAAGGACTAAGCTTTATGGAATGGCGGCAGGATTGGGATATCTCTTTAGACTACCAACTACGGACTGTCGACTTCAGGAAGGAACACGTTTTTGGGCAGGATATCATTCAGAAATCTTAACCAAGTTGCGGAGAGGCTTTTCCAAATTCTCTGTATACAGGATATGTATTTTAAGTAGTGAGAATAAATCCGCTAAGCACAATTTATTGGAAATATCGATACAAAATTTTAGAAATCTTCAAGGTACTCTCCTTGAATATTAACACACTTCTGCAGGCGTGTTTTCTATACTATATACGCTCCTTAAAAGTCAGCAACCAAAACATCCTTCAAAGCTTGCATGCAAGCCGAGTTGTCAGCGTCCAGGGTCCCGTGGTTGATTTTCATTTTTGGAAGTAGAAAAAAGGCTGCCGATAATGCCCAGATTCCAGGCGAGCCTCACCTAAGGGTGGTTTCATGCAGCAAATCTTTATGCAAACTAGCAGCCAGATAGTATGTCTGGCACTGAAGTCGCCCCCTAGAACTTAGTTACATGATTTGTAAGCTGGGCGAAGTTGGGTCGCGCAGAGGGATCTAACTGTAAAGAGATAGTTCGAGTCGAAGCCCTGGATGGAACAGTAACGGTACGAGAAGACTGATCGGAAATATTGACCAAAACACTGGTATATTTTACAACAATTTTATTGATTATATTTATTGATAACATATTTACCATGTGCGATCTGCTTCAAGATCATTCTAGGCAAAATAGGAGGCAAGAAGACTGCATACACTAGGAACGAATCCAGCGGCAAAGGAATACGGAATCTCATCCTGTATCTTTCCGGTAGAAAAAGGTAGGTAAGTGGCCCGTGACCCAAGTGGTTAATGGCGTGTCAATGTCGCCTAGATGGTTTTCTTGTGTGTATGCTTCCCCATCCTATACCAGCGGGAAACGGATCCCTACGAAAGATTGATCTTCGTTGCATCTACTTCTTTTCTCTTCACTTCTTAGGAGAGCAAATATAGATCAATTGCCGAATATATGGCACATGTCTGCTTCCATCAAGCACCCTATAAGGCTAAACAGCTGTGCAATGTCTATTGTTATGACTGATGCTGCCAAGTGCTCACAGCAACTCGCAGTCATGTACTCGCAACCACGTGGGTGCACACCAATGCACTGCATCACATACGCAGCGGTAACACCAGCCCCTGTGTGCGGAATTTGTGGGGCAAATCCAATTCCGGTCAAAAATGATTTTCCGTCACTATACAATTTCAAAGAATGCGCCGGGGGTTGAATTTCCTGTATATAGTCTCCTTGATAGGGGGATTCGAGAATACTATCTGCACATTCTGTGTGCAAAATAATGAACCCAAGTACAAGTCCTTACGCAATACTTCACGCTCAAAAAAAGCAGGAAAATATGCCTGGGAAACAATCAATTGTTAAACTGAAGCATTTCAAAGTAGGGAAGGTCGTGCAATTTCTTTCGATTATAGAATTACATATATACATAAATACAGTTGGCATCTACCCATTGGGGGAGTCCAGGATAACAGCTAAGCCCTTGCATCATCCAACACCGTTGAACGAAATGCGCTTCAACCCCTTCCAGAATTCCCGAGAAGCAAAACCTCACCGGATGTGATACAGTTGAGAAGAATGGTGAAGCATTCTTTCCACCTCTTCAACTATTTGTGATTGTGGAGGAAGAGTAGACCGTTAAGGTTGTTCAAAGGACCAGCGAAAGATTTTCAAACACATGCAAGTTATTTAGTGACGCGATAGGCAACACTGCAAACATTTCGTTCTATGGCATCTTCCGCTTCCCTGGCCAGCACAATAACAAATTCCTCTTTATCATGCTGCACACTACGTTCAACTTCCCGGCATTTCACACGATATCAGAACTGCAGCGGGCCTTCTAGCCCTTCCGTTTTTCGATCCGTTTCCACGATCCCACAATCAGCCAGATCTTGTGACGACACTTCGCGACATGACGGACAAACTACGAAACTAAACATTTTTGACGGCTTCTTGATCCTTCAACTTGGGGGTGCATCTCTTTAATTTTAGGACATAACCTGCAAGCAAAGTAAAGTGACCATTAGATGGTGATCCATAATCCAAACACATACAAACACATCAATGTCGGTCAAGTGAAATATAAGTGGCTTATGGAAAACTCTATGCTGGAACAATGTGCCACCAATGACGAGGCAGTTGGAGCTACAGCAATTAACGAGGAAGCATATGTGTGCAATTTCTAACAGAAATCATTCTTCTCCACTATATCTGCAATGTCTGTTGGTATAATATGATGCTTTTTAAACCGGACCGGAATCTTGCAGTCAAAATCCTGCCAGAAACCGGCCCCAGGTCAAGAGAGCACGCCTTGCGTAGCTGTCGGTTACATCCCGACACCAGATTAGCATCCACTACCTCCTGCTTTTCAAAGTAAAAAAGCACATTGCCACAAGATTAGAAGAGTAGAGAATATATCGTTGGAATGCTCACTCGTGCTGGAGAGAGGGAGAATTTTGCAGACCTTCCATTACGTTGTCAAAGAGCATGCGTATACTCCAGAAACCAATCATTAGGCATTTTTGACAGCCAAAGCGTGGTTGCCGGTTGTTAGCCATAAATTTCAATCCCTTTTAGTAACATTTTGCAACTAGCAGGAAAGACTTTAGATATAATTTTAACCCCAGCGTCTTCATCTTCAGCCTTTGCCCCCTTCACAAGCGGAGTAACTCATCTTAATCGGTCGCGGCATTTTGTTCTATCAAAATGTGATCTGGATGTAGTCGGGAGGCTATCTAATATATCAAGACACCGTTTCCGTCGGCCTTTTGGTCGTTTCCCGTCGACTTCGATGTTCAGACCAATTTTGGGAGGTGAATTCTCGTTAGCACGAATTGTCTAACCATACCATCGAACACACCTCTCTCGCAATTTTTTCACAATCGTTCAACGCCTTATCGATTGAAGTATCGCCATTTTGGACGTGAACAAAACGTGTTACCCCACTGGTCCAACGTAACATCTTCGTCTCCATTACCGCGAGACGCCGCTTATTGTCTTTTATAGTCGGTCAACACTTAACACCTTAGAAGGCGACCGGCGAAAGTCGATCGAATGCAACTTCATCCAGGCTGCGCTAATGCGCGAAACAATTTCATAACGCACTTCACTATTGGCCGTTACAATTGATCCTAGCTCAAAGGACTATAACCTGCTGAACTGATTGCCATATATTTATGAAAGTTACACTATACCCCTTAAAGGCGAAATAGTACCCTCAGCCACGGTACGCATTTCCTTCCTAATAATAAATGCATACGTGGGGCTAAAAGTACTAAAAGGTTTAGAAAAAATGTCTCAGTCTTTGCAGAAACTTTTACTAAAGGTAGAATTAAAATAGGAAGAATTCATAGTAAGAGGACATGGCAATACTTAGTAAATATTTGTGGCTAGATCGAAAAAACACATTAATAGAGCTTGACCGGTTTTCAAATGTTAGTTCCCGTAAATTTGCAAGTCAGTTGCAGTTACGTAGCACGGAAAAAACGACGAGGTCAGTTCAGAATAAATTTATTGAAATCATTATTGACCGGGCTTTGTTGGATGCTTCTGTGCTTGTTTTTGGTTGTGTTAGCAATATAGGGTGGTAGAATTGCAACTCAGTTTCGGGAGCCTTTGTTTTCACTAAATTGCTTAAGGAAGTTTGAGGTGCCTTTTTGTAGGAGTACCCCAGCGAGAAGTGCGTTTAAATAAATTGAAACAAAGACATCTTTGTTTAAAATTGTAAACGATTAACCGTATTTTCAGTCTCAATTGTTGATCCTTGAAAGAGATAGATAGTTTGAGTTTTCTTCAGTCTGAAATGGCTGTTTTTTTGGTTTATAATATATTATACCTATCCAAGTCCATTTACAAGCCCAGTACCTTTTTAAGAGTCGTCAAATAGTTTTACTAATAATAATCCGAAATTATTATATATTTTTATTAGCGAATGTTCTAAATTCTAGGGAAATCCTGCATCTCGGGACAACGCAGTTCTGTTCAAATTAAAGTGAAAAATACTGAAAGAGGCGAAAGGAATAACGATAAAACAATTTGCGTACTACATCATATAGGTATATAGGTTATATGTAGGACAATCGCAAAAATAACTCCAGGAAGACAAATTAAACACTTCTCAGAACAACAACAGAAGCTAACATTGTAGGCTAGTGTCTTTGAATGTAGAAGCGGCCAAAAAGATCGATTAGACCAGTAACGAATAATTTCCAAAGGACGCAGAAATCCGGAGTAACATGGTTCGGCCTCCTTCCACGCTGCTTTGCTGCGAGCAAGATTCGCAAACATTGGTAGATGGAGTGCTAGAAACGGTGCTATTAATCCAGGGCAACTTGCCCTTTATGTGTATGGTAAGATCCAAGTACCAGTCTTGTGAGTTTAAATTAACTTCAGAATACACTATAAATATCCGATTCTTCCCAAATGACTCGTCCGGAAAATATCCCAACATGGTCTATGCAATTGAGTCCCGAGACAGCGAAGAGGTATATATGAAATGCGAAACGAATGTCCTCGCTCTGGATGGAAGCAAGTGCTTTACAAACGCTGATGAGAAGTTCGCCCCTCTGCCAATAAGTATAAGCCGGACGATACCAAGGCTAGCATTGCTTGATTTCATAAGGAACCACCATCACCACTTTGTTCGTGAGCACAGATACGTACTTTATGAAATGAAGATTTCCATCGATACCAAGTGGAGACCTCCAATTGGGGCAAGTGTTAACTTACCAGCCGAGATTGTTGAAAACCTCAGACAGAGAATTCATTGTCCTCGCTTTGGAGATACGTCGTTTGTAATTGGCGGTGTAAGGATGTACGCCCACAGAGACGTCCTGATCAGAAACAGTGAAGTTTTCAAAGAAATGTTCCGAGTTTTGCAGCTAAGTGACTGCTACGTGTTCCCAGACACATATCCGCAGCTCTTTGCAAAGTGGTTAGTCGACTGCTATGCAAAGGATGTTTAGAGCGCGATTTAGAGCGCTGGCATTGAAATACTGCCAGTATAACTGACCAATCAGCTATCCAAGGAAGTTTCATGTATCCTAAATTAAAGTTGATTAGATTTAAGAGCCCGAATCCTCTCTTGATTTTAACATACTTTCTATATATTTGTTTGTGAGATCTATCAATACAGATTCTTTATGTATTTTATCCATTGCATACTTAGCGTTAGTTATAAATGATTGTTACAGTATAAACTATTGCAAAGTTTCGTGGCTTCTGTTTTTAATATTTTGAAAGTAACTATAAATTTCTGATGCGTATTATGTTCCAAAAATTCGTCATGTAAAATATTACTACTAGAATAATATTAGCAGATATTAGATTCGTTCATCTATTTATGCCGAACCCGAATAAATGTTATATTTCGATTCAAATCCCTCATTATTTGCTTAAAGCATTACTATCATCCCAAACTTTAGGAGAATACAAAAGTCGCAACGAGAGACTCTCATCTTAAAACCATCACTTTGTAGCTGTAAGATAAACTCGTTCGTTCTCATATATTGGGTGAGTATAGAAGAGGGAAAATAACTTGGTATTTTGTAAAACTACGCCATGCTATTAACATAGCCTACTGGTCCCAAGCCCAGGTAAAGGAGAGTTTGAGGCAACGTACTTTGTACTATCCTCAGTAAAACAAAAATAAAATGCTGAGATCAGAGAAAAAGGTAAATAAAGTACAGTTCTATGCTAAATCCTACCTGATCTCTCTTGGTGACAGGTCCCGCAACAGACCAACCAAAAAAATTCATCCAATGTCATTAGAAGCAAAGGGAGCGGATCGAGTAACAAGCCTCGGAAAAATGTCCTGTCAAGAAATGGGCTAGGGTTCTTGACCGATGGACGATGTCAGGACGCGAGTAGGTTAGTCCGAGCAAAACAAATACGTATCCGCACGCCAAATGTTGGCTCCCTAACTGGAAAGACCGAGGAACTCGCAAGAGCCCTTTGCCCTGCGCTCGGCAAAAATCCCGACAGTCTGGTGAAAAAAGCTGCGACATTGAACGTGAACGCGGTTAAATTGGCTATAAACTTCTCTATTTTGGTACTCCACACACTCAATACGGTGTTGGCATAACATTTTCTGAAGGTTTCCATGATGCCATTAGAGAACACCATCGGCTGATGGAGCTCACCATATTATTCATTTTTCACTCCATAGGCACCACAGACAGATCGACCTGGTGTCGATAAATATGCTGTCTGGGAACTTCTTGATGAAAAGACCTGTAAGGTGCCTGCTGATGACTATATCATAATGGTCATGTGGGCGAAAAGGCAGACGGTAACAGGTGCCATGGAGGAAATGGGTTTAGATCGCGCAATGAGGGTGGTGAGCGTATAATCGATTTTGGGGACTCCCATGACATGATGAATACATGGTTCATCAAACGATTGTCTCATCTTCTTACAATTTATATATGATAATTGTAAAACGCAAATCGACGCAAATCTTTTCATAAAACGTCGACATTTTACCACCGTCAGTGATTGCAAAGCCGTTCCTTATGAGATCATCGCACATTGATCGATGATTGCCGTCCTACGAATCAAGCCACTGATAAAACAGCGTAAGGAACGCACTGGCCCGTCGCGCATTAAATGGTGAAGATTTCGTGAGAAGAAAGAAGAAATGATCTCACTTACACGATTACCAACCATTACGACTGTGGAAGAATCGTGGAACCAAATAAAAGGCACGGTCCACAAAGCGACCCCTGCAACCCTCGGGGTCACCAGGCCACGTAAGTGGTACATCAACCGAGTACTTGGCTTTAGAATGACGATATTGAAATGAAGGTCCGTGAAAAGAAATCCATCTACCACAAGTTTTCGATGATAAAACGCTGGCCAATTGGCAAAATTATAAGAATGTCAACCGGGAAGCAAATAAAACAGCCGCTGTCACCCGAGCGGGCCATTACTAAAATCTTTACGATAAACTGGACACTCGGGATGACGAGAGAGATCTGTATCGACTTGCTAAAAACCGAAACGAACGCACACAGGATATCGAACACTTCTATTGCGTCAATGAAAAGAACGTTACTTTGTTTGCCAACCGTCGAGCGGCAACGGATAAATGTCGAGAATATTTCGAGCTGATATCAGCTAAAGAATTTGTTCATCCTCCACTTCCACAATCATTGCCGACATTTGAAACAGTTCCACGTGTCAGCGCAACTGGTGCTCAGAGGTGGCGGTGAGGAAGACGGGGCGGCAACCCTGTCGGCCAAACCAAAACCAAGTGGCCGAGTAGAACCTCCATAGTGATGGCACCGGGAGACGCTGTACTCACTTTGGCTTGCCGGCCGTGATGCAGTAGGCGAATGCTCCAAAGGCCTAATCAGGGCGATCAGATCCGAGTCTGCACGGGGACTCATCTGAAGTGGCAAATTGGTCACGAAACCTCACAAGGGGTATACTGGTACCATTTGAACCGAGATAGCTTCTGAACTCTCATACTTCGGGTTAACCCCCGTTGTATGTGAGTACAGCTCGGTTGTTTGCGGTTGGCCCCCTAGTAGGAGTTTCATGGTGGTTTTGGTTATGCTCAAGCGAGAAGAAACTTTCGGGCCTCGGCGTGGTGTTGCGTTTCAATATGGGTGTCGTACTCCTTAGTTCGGTAGAGATTTAGGTAGGTCTTGCATCCACCAGTATGAATGCTAAGCCATGCACTTGGTATAGATTGGCACCGTTGTTGCTTGTCTCAGCGGGACTTGTGGTCACAAAATCAATCCGTGTCCTAAGAAGACCGTGGAATTAAGTCTTCCAGATAGGTGCTCACGTAAAACCCTCAAGGACTTAACGTTCAGTGCAACTGAAGTTTATGAAGCAACAAAACGAATGAAATTTGGGAAAATGCTAAGACCTGATGACACCGCATTTGAGCACTGGAAAGCGAAGAGCTAGAACCCAACACTGTTTAATTGGGTTATTCAGGAAGGTAGAACATCATCAAGTAAATACCACTGGTTCAATATAGAAGAAGAAAGGTAATCTAGCAGAATGTTTAAAGTGCCATCCGATCCGGTTACTCATTCCATGAAGATTTTTGATAACCATAGTCGCGAAATCGTTGAAATAACCGTGAATCAAGCCGGATTTGTCAAGAAGTGCGAAATTACTTATGCAATACACGCTGCGCGGTAACTCATGGAGAAACACCGTGAGAAGCATCGCACTCTAGAGAATGCATTTGACCGTGTGCCACACGGACTCATCTGGTAGGCTCGTATGCTCTACGACAACACTTAGTGCCAGAAGAACTCGTGCGCTGGATTCAATTGCTCTACCATGATCCGAAAAGTAAAGTTCGAAGTATGGCAAGTGTATCAAAAGCGCTTCGTGTCTCTATTGGTGTTCATCAAGGAGGCGCCCTCTCACCACTCCTCTTTGTTCTTGTTAGGGACACTGTCACACGGAACATGCAATGTCCAACGCCCCATACACTACTTTATGCAGATGATGTTTTCCTAGCGTCTTATAGCAAAAATAACATCGAGCAACTTGTCCAAAAATGTAATGATCGCTTCATGCAACACGGTCTCAGATCGAATCTGAATAAAACACATTTTTTTACTACCGATCCCCATGAAACAGGCACAATCACTGTCGGCGGCAGTGAATTGCCCAAAACTGAACGATTTAAATACTTCGGGTCAATGGTATCAGCCAATAGAGAAATGCATTTTGAAATTGTTTCGCACATTAACGCAACCTGGATGAAGTGGCGTTCCACAACTGGTGTTCTCTGTGATCGACGTATCAAATCGTCCTTCCTGTTACTCTCTATGGTTCTGAGTGTTGGCCGACTATAAAAGACAATGAACGGCGTCTTGCGGTGATGGAGACGAAGATGTTGCATTGGACTAGTGGCGTTACACGTTTTGATCACTTCCGAAATGAGGATATCCGCAATCGATATGGGGTTCCGGCGATCGTGGAAAAACTGCGTGAGAGATGTCTTCGATGGTATGGTCAAATAATTCGTGCTAACGAGAATTCACTTGCCAAAATTGGTACGAACATCGAAGTCGATTGTAAAGGCCTGCTCGATACGCAGTATGGAGATTTCAAAGCCGCGCGATTGCATCAGGATCAGGCATTTGATAGAACCAAGTGGCGAAACCAATCACCATGAGCCGACCCCGCTTGTGACCGGGACAAAGGCTGAAGAAAAAGACGAACGTGGTATTTTGTAAACCGTTTATTATACAATAACTGTTAACTTAAATAATACTGAACTATGGGAATGACAATTTGCAAAGAAGTAAAATGCAATATAATGGATTGAGGTTAATAGTAGCAAACAATGCAAATGCTCTTAAATCCTGTCGTGCTTAATTCTATGTTGAAATGATTCAACAGTCGAAACGGGTGCTTTAAAACCGTCCTAGTCCTGCGTCAGTACGATGCACCTAGGAATATTTTGCCGTTTATATTATTTCTGACAACTCCTTGATTGAATTAATGTCAATAAAATTGTTTTTCTGTGAATATTGACTTAAAATGTTGGGAAAGAAAAAGTAATAGATTTTTAATCTAGGACTTGATATTAGGGCTAAACGGGTTCGTACAGATAGGGCAAAGTTGCTGAATGGCAACCATCCTTGTTATTTCCGAGCCAAGTAAACTCACGCGTTTCAGCTGGTAGTGACAGAGAACCACTAGTCAACCTAGTGGTGAACTAACATGAGCGGCGACATCAACGACAATCAAGCATGGAATTGACTTACATATGATTTAGCAAACAATTCGGAATAGGTTGCACATGAACTGACAGCTACCTGCTTCCTTAGTACACGAGAGTGACTTCTTTTTTTTCTTTAGCCTTTGTCTCGTTCACAAGCGGGGTCGACTCGTCCTGATTGGTTTCGCCATTTTATTTTATCAAATGCCTGATCTGGATGCAATCTGGAAGCTTTCAAATCCCCATCTAGCGTATCAAGCCACCGTTGTTTCAGCTAGCCTTTTGGTCGTTTACTATCGACTTCCATTTTCAGACCAATCCTGTCAACTTAATGTTAGTGCAAATTACGTGGCTACAGCATCAAAGACGCCTCTCTCGCAGTTTTTCAACGGCCGGTGCAACCCCATATCGATCGCGGATATCCTCACTTGAATGTCGTTAGAAACAACATGATCGGATTGGGAAGTACACGAGAATAACATCTCCTGGAAACGCCTTTCAAGATAATGTAATGTGATCCCGACTCTGAACTCAAACTCCCATAAGGATTTGTATCAACCCACGCACAACCTCCCTGCTCGCGTAGACACAGGGATCATTTAAGGCGACTGTACTTTCGAGCAGAGATAGCGACTTCCAGTTGGGAAATACATAAAAATGACAACAACAATCACAGCAACAACACACACGACGACACAACCGGCAATAGCGGACAAATTTAAAAGGAGCAGCAATACACCACGCTCAACGCTTCTGGCAGCTAAAGCAGTAAAACGGTAAAGGCGACTGGTAGTGAAGAAGGGAATGACCCCCTAGAGGCTAAGAGTCCTCTCGGCTAAAAACGAGGGACGCTATCGAATTCGATTGCGGAAAAGGAACCACGAGTAAAGATGGCAAATTCCAAGCTGCGTGACACCCCTTTGTCGGGAAAAAGGGTGACGAACTCTCCCATTAGGCGGAAATGCAAGTCATCTCACCGGAGAAGATGGATCTCATCCGAAAGACAATAGTAAAGGAAGAAAGAAGTCCAGGATGGTTCTACGAAAAATGAAGGCTGCTACCATCGCCCAGCGAAACATCCCTATGGATGTCAACAATGGCATGATGGAAATGGAAGAACTGTTGGACCTTATTGCATACCAACGAAACTCTTGGATGACAGCCGAAGAGAAACTGCGGCAAAAGCAAATCGCTGGTACAGCCTCGAGTTGCGCAAAAGGCAGTGCCCTCAACCCGCCAGAGGAGGAACCAAAAATCAACAAAAGGAGGCGAGGAGAAACAGTGGAGATCTGCCAAAGAAGATGCAGCAGAAAGAATTCCGCGTGGTGATAACCAAGCGAACCAAGCAGCGTCGAAAAGTGGAGAAAATTCGAGAGCAACAACCTAAGTTAAATAGTAGAAAAAAAAGAAATGGAGGAGGCGATAAAAAGCAATTGCCCAAAGTTGGGCAGCCTTAAGGGGGAGTGGGCCATCATCACTGTCCCTGAGAAGACAGCGAGCCAACTTCTCCACTGCGGGAAAATAAAAATCAGCTGGATTATTTGCAGAAGAAGGCGAAAGGCAGTTCCAACACGTTGCTTTAAGTGCTGGACATACGGGCATACAGCAGGGTTTACAAGGGGCAAGACAGAAGCACTTTGTGTTACAAATGTTGCGAACCTGGGTACAAAGCGAAGACTTGTGATTCGACAAAGTGCTGTGTCCTTTGCAAGGACCGCGGCCTGCAAAAAGAAGATGTGGCTCATGTTCCCGGTTTTGGGCGTTACCAGGTCTTCAAGGAAAGAGGATTTGACTTGTTGCTTCTCAGCGATCAGTACCAAGATAGGAGCTCACCTTCGTGGTATGCCGATATATGTGGCACTGCTGCCATTTGGGTGAGTGACATGGATAACTTGCAGGTGCCGGCCCATTGTCGAGGGGACAGCTTCGTTTGGGTTCGTTATGCGGAAGTGACGTTTTTTAGCATTTACCCCACACAGAAAGTATCTATACAAGTTTTTCTGAAAAGGCTCGCCGCCTTGGAGCACGAAATTGGAAACACGGAAGGGAGAATTCTAGTCAGAGGAAACTTTAACCCCAGAGTACTCGAATAGGGCATGCCTCAACCAAATTTTCTAGGCTCACAGATTTTGGAGATGGCCTTCAGAACAGGACTCTTTGTCCTAAATATCAGTAGCACTCCGGCATTCCGACGAAATGGTTGCGGGTACACTATTTCTAACGAAATTACGTAACTACGGAGTCCTGAGTGTCAGCAGTCCAACGATGAGAGGTGCTGGAGGATTTTACGGCCAGTGATCATCTGTATATTTCCTTCGAAGCGACTAAAACCCCTTCCCAATATTCTACATACGTCAAACACCTATCGGATAGAACATCGAGAAAATCGAAAATGGAAAAATTTATCGAAGATAGAATGACTGCAACTGAATCGCTACTTCATTCAACAATGAGCCATATTACCGCAGCTTTTAATGCATCAGCTCCCAAAAGGAAACTGAGCCCCAGGAAATTATCCGTTTACTGGTGGACGGCTGACATTGCAAGCGTACCGCGGAATTACTTTATACCAAGATGAGGTGACGCTAAAACCAGAAAGTATAAGAGTGGGAGAAAGGAACTCCGCCACGAAATCAACAGGCAGAAGACACGCTGCTGGCACGAGCTAATCAAAAAAGTAAACAAAGAGCTACGAGGCTTCGGGTATAAGCTGGTTTCCAAGAAACTCGGTGCCCATCGGTCGCAATGTTTTATAAAAGCAGTGAAAAGGGAAAAAATCGTGCAGCCCCTCTCCCCCCCAATCAAACTGACGTTGTAGATGAAGGAGTGAGTACTGGGGAATGCCCACTCTTCACTCAAAAGGAACTAGAGGAGGAGGTGCTGTTCATGAAGGACGATAAAGCACTTGGACTGGACGATATTTCCAGCGAAGTATTAAAACTCGTATGTAAATACAAGCCGGACTTACTACTCGGCGCAATTAAGGCATACTTAACAACGGATATTTTTCCCTCCCGCTGAAAGATTGTTCTAAAAAGAGGTGCCGTCAGCATATCGTCTGCTCAGTGTGTTGGATACAGGGAGAAAGGTGCTTGAGAAGCTCATCAAGCCACAAATGGCTGACATAATATGTGCTGCGAGAGACTTCTCACCAACACAATATGATTTTAGAGCGGGGCGAACCATAATTGATGCCATTGAAGAAGTGATTCAAGCGGTGAAACTGGCTGAGGCACACAGTCGCCACCGTCGGCGAGTGGTATTCCTTGTGGCCCTCGCCGTAAGAAACGCTTTTAATTCTGTGAGGTGATGTAACATGCTTGAGGTACTGGAAAATTATTTGCAGACTCCAGGCTACCTATTGCGGAGGTTTGCCCTACTCTACGAAATCCGGGAAGAACAGCGCCGAATGAAGGTATAATCAATGGCGGCTCAGGGACCTATCCTTCGTCCGGACCTGTGGATCGCCTTATACAACAGCCTTCTACGGTGAAAGTTGCATCTGGTCGGATACGCGGACGATGTTGCGGCACTAATTATCGCACGACGATTGAACAAGCTGAGCGCACATTGAGGATATTGATGCGGGAAGTAAGCAGATGGATGGTTGAGCGTGGATTCTCCCTAGCTATGGAGAAAGTCATTGTCCTCACCAGGGAAAGTGTTCTCACACTGCTCCCTATTCAGGTTGGTAAAGCCATGGTTTTGTCAAAGTCGGCAGTGAAATACGTCGGCATCATGATAGACACGAAGATGAACTTCTTCAAGCAGATTCGCAACACCTCAGACAAGGCTGCGGATAAAAAGTTTGCGATTTGCCAGCTGATGTTCAACGTCGGAAGTCCCTTATCTAGCAGGCCTTCTGGTGAGCGCGGTTCAGTCCGTCCTAAGCACCTAGCACAAGTACAAAGACGAGGGTCTCTACGCGTTGCGCTCGCCTATCATACCGTCTCAAAGGAAGCTGTAAAAGTGATAGCGGGAATTAATCCGTTCGCTCTCCATGCAGACGAACGCAGGCTTATATACCTCTGAAAGGGCGAAGGAAATAAAGAAGCTGTCACTTGTGCACATGGCAGCAATCTTGGGAAACATAATCTAGAGGTCATAAAAGACGAGCGACAGTGATTCAATCAAAAGCACGGTTAGATTAACTATTACCTAACCCAGCTGCTCAGCGGACACGGGTATTTTCATCTGCACACATTCGGGAAATCGCGGTCGCCCGACTGTATTTATTGCAAGGACATGATAAATGATGCCTGCCACACCTGTTTTTCTGCAGAAGGTGAGGTAATGCTGCAGAGCGGAGCCACATGGAGCCGAGTGGCACGTTGCGTTTCGCATTCTTAAGGCAAAAAGATGGATAGGAGAGATGCCACAGTAGCTGAGGCTCCCTGAATTTACGGGGTTATACTGAATAGGAGTGGCTTGAGGTAATGTGTGCGTTCATTTCAGAGTCCTGGATGCTCCAAGGGGTGTTTTAGCCGGTAGCCTGTCTGAGACTGGAGTCCGGCACTTTGTGCGTAAATGATTTCACCTCCCTACTCCCAAAAAACTTCATATTTATTTTCTCTGAAATACAGTTTAGAAACTTCTTACACTAAGATAATGATGAGGTTCTTCATTGCCCTGATTACTGTCTGTGCTTCCAAAGGCCTCTTCCAAATCGAAATCTACGCATTTTCAGACTAAAATACAGCGAGAGTCATTAAATTAATTGCAATCGTAAACGGTACGGTCGGTAATAATTTTCATATTACACTTAACCCCTGACAATTTTCATACAAAATTCTGCCTGTAGGGCCGGAAATGATTGTTTCGTGTCTCAGCGGCTTCTTCCGGCAGTCCCAATGCCCAATCGGCAACAATACCTTATCTAAAAGAGACAGACATCGCGCCAGAATTTTGGGCATCGTAGGAAATCCAGCCCTTCCTCTCCTTAACGACCAGTTTTCATCACCAGTTCTTATCTAGCACTTTTTCACTGTGAATTTGTAAAGCAATATGCTCTCAAATAAAGACTTATTCTGGAGTAGAAAGTAGATGATTCAAAAGAAGCTGCATTCATGTCAAGCAGCATTATATACTTCTGCGCCTACCAGCATCATTGTATGTTTGACGCAATACAACTTTCCCTCCTGTGAAAATGCCGTATTTTGTAAAGTTTTGGTGATCTAACTTGTCTAACTTTGAAACTCTTGTTGGGGAAGTCATAAATTGTTTAAGTTGAAGTGAGTCATCTGTTTTTAGGTTTTGTGCAAAACAAAACCTTATTAAAATCGGTGCCTGCCTGTCTGGCTGTCTGTCCGTTGGTCTGCCTGTCCGTCACAGGCATTTTTCTCGGAGACGGTTTTAGGGATTCACACCAAATTTGGTGAATAGGTGGAAACTGTGGACGCTCACGCATTCAGCGAATTACAGAATTCTACATCAAATTTAAGAAGGGGGGTCCCTATACATGCAAAAGGGGATGTACATTTTTTTCATCAAATATAGTCATGTGGGGTATCAAATGAAAGACCTCGGTTAGTTCTGTTCGAATCCGGTCTTAGTTTTGATATGTGTTTGAAAGGGAGGGGGGTTAAAAGTTTCTTTAATGGACCCATTCTCGGAAACTACCCAACCGAAAAATCTGGAAAATATCAAGAGGCTGTCATCATATGGTACCTAGGCTAACTAAATGAAGTTAATAATAGTACATTACTATAATTTTTAGTAATTGGCTGCATAACCCTCCTTAAGTTCATTCTAGCACCACGAAATTTTGCAACAATATAAGGTCTATGTTATGCATGATCCTCCTGGAAATCGCATTATTACTAACAACGTTATAATAGGTCAAATTTGTCGCTTCTTAGCAAATTCAAGACTATGAATGTCAACATAACCCGAAAGTGGATATTATCATGTGATATATGCATATATTACGTGCTAGGTACATATGGAGCAAATGCACACTCAAATGTCTTTATAAAGGAAATACACAAAACCTACCTTTCATACCTGAAGCGTCCAGCTTCCGGTTTCCCGACTTGCTTCTAGATGTTTGTAATCAATTTGATGATCGATCATAATTGCTGCGCTCTTAGTATTTCAAAGGTCTTTCTTAGCCAATTGCCGAGAGTTTGTAGAAATCTAGCTTCCCTTCTATCCATCTTTTCCTCTGTTTTGTTTAAATTCTAACTTCAAATGTGAAAATTTATGTTTCAACTACTTAACTTCATCAACAGAATAGACAAAATCCACATGTTCCCGTCATCAATTTTACAAGTCTAACTGACTAGTAGCACTGATGGAGGGAACAACTGCTTCCCTAAGTATCGGTTTTTGCAAGGTTAATAAATATTATTAGCGAAAAGAAAAAGGCAAGTCTTAATTATTTAAAGTAAGTTAGTCGCTAAAAACACCGCGAGACTGTTACACTTAGATTTGGCTGTATCCGTGTCCGGATGGCTCAGGTGGTTAGAGCGCTGGGCTGTTGTGCAAGAAGGTGCCGGTGCAAATCTCGCTCGGGTAGAAGATTGGTTATCGTGACTGGATGTCGGATGCAGTCGACTCAACTGTGAATGAATACCTGAGTGATGAGTGATCAGGGTATTAACCTCGGGCGAGCGCAATGGGGACCACATTGACTCCTATAAGGTGCTGTTGTGTACCGTTACGGTCTTGAAAGAAGTGCTCCAAAATGGATTATTGCGCCAACGATTATTATTATTATTGTTCTCTATCTACTTAACAACGATAATAACGAGTTTACTTGCAATGAATTTTTAAAAATTGAAATTTAGCCGGCTAGATCGGTCGAGTACACCGATGTGGGATGACTGAGGTGGTAAAGAGTCAGCCTTTCCATCTCACTGCTCTGAGTTCATGAATGTCTATGTTCGCCTTATATTCGTCTCGCTGCTATGAGCTTATCACCTCCACAGCGTTAACACGATTTTCCTATGCGGTGGTTTCCAGGAAGCAAGCATCTATTTTTTCTTTTATATATATTTTGAAAGCAGAATATATTAGGAATATATTGTAGAAGTTTAGGACTGAAATTCAAAATATTTAGGAAAATACAGCAAATAGAAAGGCACGCGGCAGGTTGATATGCATACAAAACGAAAACCTTAAAAGCGTTTTTCTCGAAACCAAATTTCATTCAGAGTTTGTGTAAACACAAAACCTTATTATCGAGTCGATGTCTGTCTGTCTTTTTTTCATGTTTGGAAGGTAGGAAGGTTCAAAACTGCTACTGCTGGCTCCTGCTATGCAGTTATATACTCACTAAAACCACCTCCTTTTCTACCACTCTCCCCACGGGGCTGCTATGCGCATTGCATCGCGAAGCTGGATCAGTTCTTAACTGCGGCTTATTATTGTTCTTTCCCTTTCTTGCTTTCTTCACAATTCTTCATGCTTTAGCTGTTGATGAATCATTTTCGGCACAATTACCACTTGATTCCAAGCCTTCGTTGACTCCAACATAAACTCCACTATATCACTAGTTCGGTGCGCTGTAAACTGTTGATTTGGAATGGTGTCAAGATTGATCCTGCTGCTTTTATCTGGCCTCGCACATTGGTGAGGATCAGCCTAGTCAGTCTTATTAATTTCGTCGGGATAACGAATTCTCTCACGGCAATGTACAGTTTCACCCTTGCTGTCTTGTCATAAGCGACTTTAGATTCGATGAAAAGATGGTGCAACTGATGTCCATATTCTTACAGTTTTTCCATCGTTTGCCGCAGAGAGAAAATCTGATCTGTTGCTAATTTGCCTAGAGTAAAGCCTCTTTGGTATGGGCGAATGATGTTCTGGGCGTAGGGTCTATCCGACCTAGCAAGGTAGCGGAGAATATCTTATAGATGGTACTCAACAACGTGATATCTCTATAATTGCTGCAGAGCATGATATTCCCCTTTATATGTATGGGACAAATAATACCTTGATGCCAGTCGTCAGGCATTGATTCGCTGTCCCACACCTTGAGCATCAGTTGATGAACTGCTTGGTGTAATTGGTCGCATTCATATTTAGCCAATTCGGCTGTAATTCCATCGGCTCCTGGACACTAATAGTTTTTAAACCGATGAATTACACGGACTGATTCTTCTATGCTTGGTAGTGACAACATTTGTCCCTCGTCTTCAGTTGGCAGGACCTTAAACTCGCCGATATTTTGGTTGTTGAACTGTTCATGAAAATACTCAACCCATCGCTCTAATATGCCCATTCTATCGGAAATCAAATTTCCCTCCTTATCTCGACAGGATGAGCATCGAGATGTATAAGACTTCATCCTACTGACTTGTTGGTAAAACTTCCGCATCTGGTGCGGTTGCTCCTTGTACTTTTCGATTCACAAACCGGTTGGTTCTCCCAGGCTTCCTTTTTCCGCCTGTGAAGTCGCTTCTCCGTTCGACGGAGTTCTTGGTAGGTTTCTACGCGTGCCCGAGTTCGCAAACAACCCGTTGCAAAACGAATTGGGAGAAAAGCGGAAAAAGGAATACGCGTCTGCCAGAGACTCCATTGCTTAAAAAAGACAAAACGGAAGCAATATGCCACCCCGTTACCAAACTACCTACTCAAAGTCAAAGTGATTGCGAATAGTGTGATTCAAAAGATAAGACGAGAAAACGAAGAAGTACTAGACGAACGACGAAAGGCAAGACATTTGCAGAAGCTCTGAGCGGGATCCGCTATAAGGTCGAAGTCTACGTTGAGAACCAACGTTCTGCGAACCGAACGAATGTGCTCGCTTGCAATCCAAGGATCTTAACTCTCTCACAGAAAAGGTCTAAATGGAAGAGACCATCAAGCGTGGATCTGCAAATTAACAAATGCCCGAATAGGTAACACCTCTGCGAATTCTCGGGGCTAAATTTTGTTGCAGTGGAAATTGTCGAGCAATACGCGTGTAATGGTGATCGTAGAAGTGATCCTCGTTGCCCTACTTGCATAGGAACTTAAAGCCATCTACAACTGCAAAGGAGAAGGTTCACGGAGGTAGATAACCGCATAGTAAGGGTTTCCTACAATTCTCGCTCGCTAAACCGGACGAGTGGCTGGCTTTTTATGACGGGGTTTAGTGGGAGTCCGTCGGCGTATCATTGCGGAAACCAACACTCTGTGACTGAAAGAATACCCTACCCACAAAAAGTCGTCGAGAACGATAGGACTCTGATCGCAACGAAGTACTGAAGTATGTCAAGACGACGATGGAGCCTAAATCTCTTCCTCAGAAGTGGGGTACGTATCTAACAATGGAAAGCACGATATTCAGATGCATAAAAGTTTGAAATAGGATTTAACCCCGCGTGAAATAAGCATTGAAAATGCCAGTAATCATCTTAGGGCTGCGGTCTCTAACACAAAACTCTCTAGCATGTAATTACATTGCGCTATTATTGTTCTAAAAGGAGGGTAACAGCTGAAAATATAGAAGCGATTTATGATTGTTTCCTCTATGGGTTGCCTTCCGCATATCCATATTTCGACGTTCCCACACGATGCCTTCACCCCCCCTATTCACTTCACTTCAACATTCGCCTCTCGAATGGTTTGTAAGAGCAAATCTTGAATTGATGTGCAGGCGGTTCAGTAGTTAGATGGGAGAGACGCAATTCGAATCTCATTGATGTCAGAAGAATTTGTATCGTAACTGGATATGAGATACCATTCGACTCAGCTGTGGATGAGATGGATGAGTGGATGAGACTCTGACTCAAATCAGGATAATAATCACAAACGAGCGCAATGGTGATCACATTGCCTCCCACAGTGTACCATAGACCTGTAGTGTACCGTTATGGTCTTGAATGAACTGCTCTAACACATTTCAAAGCACAGATTCAATTATTTTTATAATTTAAACAGTCAGTTCAGCTCTCTTCCTTAATATACGAGTAGGACAACTAATTGCTCTTATCAGAGGCCTAAAGTTTTGATGAATAATCTGTTTTTCCTGCTCCTGTTTGTTCCCTTCCGCATTTGCTACTTTGCAAATTGGCAAAATTTACTTTCTGCTCTTCCATACTTGATTTATTTTTCTGGGTACCCTGCAATACCCAATTTTGATCCACGAGTGAGTATTTTTATATTACCTACCTCAATCTCAAATGTGGCTCTACTCTTACAACCCTACAATCACCCTAACCCTCTGCAGATTCTCATATCACATAACTCCGCACCAAAACGAATTCGATTGATTTCTTTAGTAAGCGTGGCGAAGGAAGAAATCAACCATTTTTCTGATAATTCAAAATTTTAGACCAGGCAAATCTTTCAAATGCATGCAAGTGCAAAAGCAAAACATCCGCAATATCACCACCCAGAACACTTGCAATTCCCCAAAGACATTCAATCTTAAAAAGTAAACAATATTTATTTCTTCCAACCTTAGGTTTATTTGCCTCCTACCTAAAAGACTACAAAAGTTCTCCTAATCAAAGCAAATTATCTGTAATCCAATCCAAATATGAAGAGATGCGCAATGCGATTTGTGGTTCCTCAGAAATACAACGCTGCGGACGGTTTGCTAATCCAACTAATATTCGTGAATCTCCACGGTCCAAAACTATAGGAGCGCCAGCATCCCCTGAGCAAATGAACCTTCCAGAAGAAGTGTCTAAGCAGAGTTGAACACTCTCAATTGGGTTATTCACATGGCAGTCCTGATACGGGTGGACAGTAACATTCAAATAATGCAGAGTTTTACGCTTCTTATTAAGTGCTGGTGAATACAAGAAAGAAGTTTCTTTAAGTTCACAGAGTATAAAAACAAACAAACTTACGTGGTTTTTCACCCCAGCCAGAGACCCAAACAACTTCATTATCGTAAGATTCCTCAGAGTTAAATCTGACCATAGGAAGACTTACAGGTTGAATGGTTGCTGAAATTTAAGGGAAAACTAGTTATTGGTTGTTTAATCCTACCACCTTCATCCGAAAACAGTTCACATTGCCTATGCTAAATAACTTACGTGAGAATTTTACTGCCTCTTGCAGTATCACTATGGCAAGGTTGTCCAGTGCTCTTTCTGCATCATACTCGGGAAAAATAACCACGTCTTTATCCGTATCAACGACTCGATTGACCCGACCTGTTTCACTAAAGTTGTGAAAACGGTGCGCTCCAAGGTACACGTTCAAAGTTTTATTCCTGCAGAAATATTCTTATTTGTTTATTCAAAAAATTATATGATTGTCCCGTATCGCAATTAATAATAATACTACAAAAGTGAGTGCTTCAGAACTTTCCTACACTCCACAGTATCTTAAAATGTTGTTCCATTGTGGAAACGTATAGAGACTTCAAGCCCTTGAAATAACCAACATTTATTACTAACCCACAAACCCTACCTGACAATATGATCGGCAACGGTCAATATATGAGATGGTGAAACTAAGGCCCCAGAAAATCGTGTTTCATTATTGCCAGGATACTCGAAGCCTACTTGGTAGGGAAACTGTTCCGCTTTTGCTATCTCGCCGGGAATTGAGTAGGAAATAATTTGAACTTTATCACACGCGACGTATAGCGCTCTGGCAAATACGAAACACAAGAGGAACCGCATTTTCCTAGCCGAATCGGATACACAATAGGAAACTGAAAAATATCGCTCCTCAACCCACACTATTTATATAATGGAAACGGGGATAAATTTATACGCTACGTTAAATGAGGCATATCCAAATGCGATCAAGTATGTAATGGAAACATAAATGGTCATTATGAAATTTACTGGTTTCCAGGTACTACCGCAAAGAACAACTTATCTTAGTTGCGCTTTAGTGAAGTGATATATTTGTATATTTGACAAGCTTGCAGTAGATTTCTCTTGTCGAGGCTGTTTACCACTTATTCAACTAATCCACATACATAATTCTTCCAATCGATGCGAACTGGTTTTTTCAAAAATATGATACTGAAATTTGTCAAGTCATAGTCCATAGCCAAACATTCCCATCACTGAATAATAGATTAGGATTATGCGAATGTCCTGCTTCCTTCCCGTCATTTCGTAAGGTGGATTTTACCCTCAAACATTTGTATCCTGTCTTTCCTTATCACTTGTGGTTCTCTGAGCTAAGACTTTCAAGACTTCAAGCAATCTACTCCCTATATTGAATTCAGACAGTACACTCGCAATCATTGAACTTTTAGTGGAAACCACCATACATATATGGCTACTCCCCCCCTTGGTGAAGTAAGTACGTCAACCACACCTACGCGGCATCGCTCGCGGTTACCTGAAATGCCCTTCAGCTCCCACCACGACTTCCCGAAATGCACTCGTTCTCTACTGTTCTGCTCCAAGTGCCCTTGGGGTGACACACTCGTCGGCCGTTTTTGGAGAGCGGATTCCATTGCATGGTATAGCCCACAATCCAATTGTCACCCTTCCTTAATGTATGACCTATCTACTTTCATCTTCCCAGTACATCGCGCACGAGTTCCAAGCTTGTGCACCGACCAAGTTCTTCGTTTGGGACCGTGTCAGGCCAGCGTACTCCGATGATACGACGTAGATATGTATTGACGAAAGTTTAGAGCTTTTGATTAACAGTGGAGTTCACTTTCCATGCCCTACTCTCATATAGCAACACAGACAGAAAACTAGCACAGAACAATCTGAACTTGATCTTACTATTGAGATAACTGCATTTCCAGATTTTAGACAGGTGCAGCGAAAGCGGATCTAGCGCTTTTAATGAGTCGGGCACAATGTTGATCGACGCTTTCGCTGCTCTGCCCATTAATGCAGATATGGAGAGTGCGATGACAGGTCAGAATGAGAATATTGGTTTTGTAGGTGTTTATCTTCAATCCAATTCTACTTACCCCTCTTTCCAAATCCAGAGCCATTTGGCCAGGGGCTATGACCCAGTGAGGGAGCAAACAGATGTCATAAACGTAGTCGAGGTGCTTAAAGGAAGATGTCATCGTCCATTGAATTCCTCCACGTCCTCCGGACAAGGCAGCATGAAGAACGTCATCGATAACAAGAAGAAATAATATCAATAACAGGATGCAACCCAGGCGGACTCCGCGTTGGACATCCAAATTCTCCGAGATTTTACCTCGTCGCAGCACGTGACATTTTGCGCCGTAACATATTGCTCTGATAATACTATTAGTTTCTCCGGAATGCCCCTTCTGCGTAAACCACTCCACAACTCCACACTCCACACTTCCTGTTCACGCTATCGAAAGCTTTCTCAAAATCGATGAAAATCAGGTGTAAGATCTAACTTCCGCGTGATGTGGTCAATGTATTAGGGTTCAGAGCGGAAACCAGCCTGCTCTCTGTCAATTAAGATATTCTTTGATGCGTTCCAGGATTAAAGCCATTATCATTGCAACGACAGGAAGCAGGCAGATAGCCTCCAATGATGATTTTATGATAAATTTAAGCAAAAAAATATACTTATAATGAGTATAGTAATATAATATTCTCAACTCTGTTTAAAAGATAACCATGTGCATGGACCACCATATTTCTTTTCAGATATGTAGATTTGATAGTTCCTGAGAACGAATCCTTAAAGTAACCGACCGATTTCGGACCCCCACACTTGTCCCCTTTGACAACAATGTCAAAACTAATACCGGCTTGGGAAAGTACTAATCGATTCCTTTAATTTGATACCCATCATAACTATATTGGGAGGAAAAAAATTGTTGAACTCAACGTGGAACTATATTACTCACTGCATACAATGGCATTCAAGAGTGCCACCTTTCTACCAAATTTCATTTCAGTAGGACCGTAAAACTTTTATAGAATTGGAGTTCGAACAAATAATACAAATGTTAAACCAGGTTAAGGTTTGCCAATTAGGAGCCATATAGAGTTGGCATGAACATTATAAAATAGCAGTTCTGGATGAAAAACGATTGCTGTATTCCTAAGGTGGTGTTTTATAACAAATTAAGGCACAACACATTAAAATATACTTCCTTTTCATGTTCTAGCCAATGAACACTAATCTACTCACTCTGGTCGTTTTGAAGCTTACTTCAAGTTAACTGAGCACCACTTATTCAAGGACAGTAAACCGAATAGAAGTTTTAAGTGCAACAGTGCAGTGTTATAAATATAGATTTCATTCTTACAGCAAGTAAGCAAAGTATTGCTTTTTAAACCCGCGCAGTAAAAATATTTTTAACGCTTTCTTTTACTGCTGGCGAACTCCAAACTGCCAGAAACTCGCCTGCAACAGCGCTGCAAAGTTCGTTCACGCACTGCATTTCACACCGCTCTTTCTTCTCACACACTCATGTACACATCCTTTGATTTTTGTCAAAAAACCGACACTCCATCGGACTGATGGTAAGCACTAGCCAACGTATACATACCAAGCCAAACACCCAGTCTACACATTTGCATTACGACTGCTTGTTAAGGCTTGGTAAGTGTGTTGACGCACCAGATCGTCAACAAGCGCTATCAACCAAGCGAAATACCCTGTCCACACACTTATGCTTGAGACTTTTTTAAGGCTTGACAAATATAATTTATATATATAGTTCAAAAAGCCCACGGACCCTCTTCCCGCCCAACCGGACCGAGGGGCGACCAACCTAAGGATGGGCTGAAGGCAACATCCAAAGGCCCGCATCACAGCGATGATGCGTTTTAACGCAAAGTGTGTGCGACCATGCGAAAATGTATTACTACATCCCGATTGTCGCAAACACTTCAGCCAATGACGCGGAGGATCTACACTACAGAGACATGGATCTTATATTGAAGACAGTGCGGATCAAGACTGAAACCCATTAGGTCAGATTGTTACCGGACAGGACTCTTCGGACTATAGCACAGGTTGCAAGGATAACTGCTTTTTGCATCTCCATGTATAGTCCAGCCCTAAGATCGAGCGTTTTCAGCGCTTTATGTAAGTTCTGCGGGACTAATCCCGTCGCTGAAATTATTACTGGGACTACTTGGATCTTTTGTAGTCTCCAAGTCTGCTTCATATCGTCTGCCAAGGGGCCGTAGTTCCGGATTTTTTCGTGCTGTTTTTCAACAGTGTTCCGGTCCAACGGTACGGCTATATCGATTATAAAGCACGCTCGTTCTTCCTTCAGAGGCAGAACTAGATCGGGTCTGTTATGATTAACACTGTGGTCGGTGGCAATAGTGTGATCCCACAGTAGTTTGACCCGATCATTTTCCAAGATTCTCTGCGGAGTATACTTATAGTAAGGATGGTAGGTTGCCACTAAGTTATACTTCAACGCAAGGTTTTGATGGAGAATCTTGTAGACGGAGTTATGACGATTGGTGTACTCGGTACCGCTCAACATCCTGCACGCAGATGTTATGTGCTGGATGGTCTCCTCTTCACAGTTGCATAATCTACAACTGGAGTTGGTGATTGAGGAGTCATGAAGAATGTACCGTTTATAATTTTTTGTTGGGAGCGAAGCACCCTGAATTGAAGTTAGCAATGCTTCGGTCTCATAGAAAAAAGTACACCATTTGTCAACCATTTGTTGGAGGCTTCGATGTCAATGCCTGACAACAACAAATTTTTTATATGACCTCCGTGAATGGGTTTCTCTTTCCACATGTCGATCTTCGGTTGGACTGAAGTAACATTCGACATGGGATCCCATTCTCTGCTTCTCAAGTTCAAAGGAGATAATTTATTATCTGCCATGACGGTAGCCTGATGTATTTGGCTAGAGGATTGTTTCTCATAGAAAAACTCACGAAGAGAATGCACTTGATTGTAGTGCAACGTTTTTAAATCAAGTACCCCCCTTCCTCCCTGATGACGTGGGATAGTGATCCTCAATTTTTCGGCAGCTCTATTGTGTATGTTGTTGTTTGCAAGAACTACCCTTACCCGTCTATTGACAGATTCTAAATCAGTATTACTCCACTGTATCACACCGAAAGTGTATAGAAGGACGGGAATGGCAAAGGTGTTGATTGCCATGATTTTATTTTTCCCGTACAGCTCAGTTTTAAGGACAAGGTCCAGACGCCGCTCAAATTCCCCCAGCAACTTAGATTTAGTTATTGCCACAGCAGGTGTTGTTGCTTGCAATATGCCGAGGTATTTGTAGACGTCGTCCGAATCCATGCCCTCAATTCGGATGTTATTTTGGCTGTATCCTTCGTTGTCTGTGTGTTTTCCCCGAACAATTGTTTTTATGCGGCATTTCTCCAAACCCAACTGCATGCCGATATCCCTGCTGAACTGGATGGTGATGTCCAGCAAGGAGCGAAGTTGGTTCTCGTCTTTGGCATGCAATTTGATGTCGTCAATGTACATTAAATGGCTTAATGTACATTTCGACAATATGCCATGCTTGACTTGGAACCCGTATTTGCTTTCATGCAAAAGAATGGTTTATAAACGCGTCATGTAGTCGATGTCTGTACCCTGATGGATTCCGTTCCAAATCCGTGACACGGTAATAGGCGCGGACGATAAATTCGTTGAGTTGGTTCGTCCAAACCATACGACGCCTAGGTCTCCCGTCCCTGGTGGTTGACGGCATAACCGCCAAAACATCCAAGGGCGAAGAGCCGCTCTGATGTTGTTGAACGACCCTTAACCATGTTGGGTACTGTCTTCGTGTCCCTGCGGTCCCATTAAGAGAATTTAAATTGTTTTCCCCAATTTTATTCCCACGAGTATTGGGGAAGCAGTCCTCACCTGAGTTGCAAACGCAGAGCTGCATGCGACCAGGCGCGTGTCATGGGTTGCGGATAATGACATGACCCACCGGGTCAGCTACGAATATCGCAAGTTAATCTTGTAAATAAGTAGCCGCGGACAAGCAGAACGTTTCCCTTTGTGTTCGTCCTCCCTTACCGATTCTTCCCGTTCAGGGGAGTAAACCTCCTTAACAAATCCGTAATCCGGGGTGAAGGGATCGACGCGCCTATCGGATGAATTGCAGTGACGTTACACTGTATTTCAGCGGCTCCCCTCCAAATACCCTCCCCAGCTTTGGAGGTAACCATGGGGCATTGCAACATTGGGGCTCTGTTGCAGGGTTGACTGCTTCCCCAATACTCGTGGGAACAAAAGTGGGGAAAACAATTTAAATTCTCTTAATGGGACCCTAGGGGCACGAAGACAGTACCCAACACGGTTAAGGGTCGTTCAACAACATCAGAGCGGCTCTTCGCCCTTGGATGTTTTGGCGGTTATGCCGTCAACCACCAGGGACGGGAGACCTAGGCGTCGTATGGTTTGGACGAACCAACTCAACGAATTTATCGTCCGCGCCTATTACCGTGTCACGGATTTGGAACGGAATCCATCAGGGTACAGACATCGACTACATGACGCGTTCATAACCCGATTTCCGGAGCTAAGTCATGTTTCGGAACAGAACGTCGTCAACCAGTACCGGGTGATAGTGAATAACAACCGAGTTGCCTTACCAACTAGGCAACAAATCTTCCAAGAGGTTTCACTTGAGCTCGGGCTGGAGTCATCAAATTACCGAACTAGTCAAAGGAGTAACACAAGTACTCCACCTGTAAGGCACTCCATGAATCCAGTAGTCAGGAGAAGCTTAGTAACTGGGGATGTCGACCCAATTTATAATGAGGCTTTGACCGCATTCCAGGTCGCATTCACAGAGTATGCTGAGATTCTCCCAGACGCTAGGCCAAAGATCCCAAAACTGAAGTTTACTTCGGCAACTACTAACATCATTGCTGCCGTTGACAGAATTTTGGCTGATCGTTTCGCTAGCGAGATTACTGTTACAGAGGTTCACAGCCTGATCTACGTTGCAGCTGCCACGGTTATTCGTCTCCATAACCAGCATCTTAGAGCGAATAACAGAAGTATGCGCAGAAGGACTTTACCGTTCTGGGTGTTTCGACTCAACAAAAGAGTCGAAAAGTTGAGAAAGGAGATTGGTCGTGTGACGCAAGCACTCCTTGGAAATCCATCGCCAAGAGTGCACAGATGCGTTGCGAACATCATTGGAAGCTACCATCTGTCCAATGATATGCCAATCGAAGAAATCCTCGAGGTGTTGAAGCAGAAACTTGCGGTATGCTCCAATCGCATCCGTAGGTATCAGAAAAGCTTTCAGCGAAGGACAGACAACACCTTGTTCTTCCAGAACCAACAGGGATTCTACAAAAGTCTCACCAGCTCAGATAGGGAAAGTAACCTCAATTTCGATCAGGGAGAAGACTTCTGGAGAAGTGTTTGGAGCGAATCCAGCCGTTGCAATTTAGAAGCAGCGTGGCTCCCACACCTTATGCGTTCATGTGAGGCCCTCCCCGAAATGACCATGCCTGACGTAACTGGTAACAGGTAACTGGAAGGCGCCAGGAGTTGACAAGATTCACAACTTCTGGCTGAAGCGGTTCAAGAGCACTCACAGGATATTGGCAAATCAATTTAATCAGATGATTGCCGATCCTGATTTAGTTCCACCATTTTTCACCAAGGGGATAACTTTCCTCATCCCCAAGGAACAGGGTGTCTCTTGCCCTTCAAAATGTCGACCAATTACTTGTCTTCCTACCATCTACAAGGTCTTCACTTCAGTTCTGTGCGCGAACATCTCAAAACATCTTGATGTTCATAAATTGATAGCTGAGGAGCAGAAAGGATGCGCAAAAGGCTCCCGAGGCTGCAAAGAACAGCTTATAATCGATACGGTAGCTGTAAAGCAGGCTGTCCACCAAAAACGAAACATCTCGACAGCCTACATCGATTATAAATCAGCCTTTGACTCCATGTCACATTCGTGGTTACTACAAGTGTTACGCTTGTATAAAATTAACCCGAATGTCGTTCTTCTACTGAGAACAGTAATGAAAAATTGGAGCACGAAGCTATCGGTATCTTCGCAAACATCAGGAGAGATACCAATCAGGCGTGGCATTTTCCAAGGCGACTCTCTAAGCCCACTGTGGTTTTGTTTGGCTTTGAATCCGCTATCCCATCTTTTGCATGAAAGCAAATACGGGTTCCAAGTCAAGCATGGCATATTGTCGAAATGTACATTAAGCCATTTAATGTACATTGACGACATCAAATTGTATGCCAAAGACGAGAACCAACTTCGCTCCTTGCTGGACATCACCATCCAGTTCAGCAGGGATATCGGCATGCAGTTGGGTTTGGAGAAATGTCGCATAAAAACAATTGTTCGGGGAAAACACGCAGACAACGAAGGATACAGCCAAAATAACATCCGAATTGAGGGCATGGATTCGGACTACGTCTACAAATACCTCGGCATATTGCAAGCAACAACACCTGCTGTGGCAATAACTAAATCTAAGTTGCTGGGGGAATTTGAGCGGCGTCTGGACCTTGTCCTTAAAACTGAGCTGTACGGGAAAAATAAAATCATGGCAATCAACACCTTTGCCATTCCCGTCCTTCTATACACTTTCGGTGTGATACAGTGGAGTAATACTGATTTAGAATCTGTCAATAGACGGGTAAGGGTAGTTCTTGCAAACAACAACATACACAATAGAGCTGCCGAAAAATTGAGGATCACTATCCCACGTCATCAGGGAGGAAGGGGGGTACTTGATTTAAAAACGTTGCACTACAATCAAGTGCATTCTCTTCGTGAGTTTTTCTATGAGAAACAATCCTCTAGCCAAATACATCAGGCTACCGTCATGGCAGATAATAAATTATCTCCTTTGAACTTGAGAAGCAGAGAATGGGATCCCATGTCGAATGTTACTTCAGTCCAACCGAAGATCGACATGTGGAAAGAGAAACCCATTCACGGAGGTCATATAAAAAATTTGTTGTTGTCAGGCATTGACATCGAAGCCTCCAACAAATGGTTGACAAATGGTGTACTTTTTTCTATGAGACCGAAGCATTGCTAACTTCAATTCAGGGTGCTTCGCTCCCAACAAAAAATTATAAACGGTACATTCTTCATGACTCCTCAATCACCAACTCCAGTTGTAGATTATGCAACTGTGAAGAGGAGACCATCCAGCACATAACATCTGCGTGCAGGATGTTGAGCGGTACCGAGTACACCAATCGTCATAACTCCGTCTACAAGATTCTCCATCAAAACCTTGCGTTGAAGTATAACTTAGTGGCAACCTACCATCCTTACTATAAGTATACTCCGCAGAGAATCTTGGAAAATGATCGGGTCAAACTACTGTGGGATCACACTATTGCCACCGACCACAGTGTTAATCATAACAGACCCGATCTAGTTCTGCTTCTGAAGGAAGAACGAGCGTGCTTTATAATCGATATAGCCGTACCGTTGGACCGGAACACTGTTGAAAAACAGCACGAAAAAATCCGGAACTACGGCCCCTTGGCAGACGATATGAAGCAGACTTGGAGACTACAAAAGATCCAAGTAGTCCCAGTAATAATTTCAGCGACGGGATTAGTCCCGCAGAACTTACATAAAGCGCTGAAAACGCTCGATCTTAGGGCTGGACTATACATGGAGATGCAAAAAGCAGTTATCCTTGCAACCTGTGCTATAGTCCGAAGAGTCCTGTCCGGTAACAATCTGACCTAATGGGTTTCAGTCTTGATCCGCACTGTCTTCAATATAAGATCCATGTCTCTGTAGTGTAGATCCTCCGCGTCATTGGCTGAAGTGTTTGCGACAATCGGGATGTAGTAATACATTTTCGCATGGTCGCACACACTTTGCGTTAAAACGCATCATCGCTGTGATGCGGGCCTTTGGATGTTGCCTTCAGCCCATCCTTAGGTTGGTCGCCCCTCGGTCCGGTTGGGCGGGAAGAGGGTCCGTGGGCTTTTTGAATATATTATATATAAAAATTTAGATCTAGTTTATATCACTGACATCGCGTATTTTGCGAATTCCCAGCTCCCGCAATGGATCGTTCCAATTTCCAAGTTAGTGGGTTACTTTATACCTTTGATAACGTGGAGGGCTGCATTCACAGAAACCGCTACTTTGCTTTTGCGAATTCACGGAGATTTTACCCTATTTCACGGATATTACCAGTTCAACTTTTCGATCATTTTGTCATTATCTAAACGTGTTATTGTCAAATGTTAAATTCCTCTCGGTTTCTGTTGAAAACTAATGAAAAGTACCTATTCAACTAAAAACGTACTGAAAAATGAAGAAAAGTACTGAGGTAATGAACTTCAAAAGGTAGTACTTTTGGTATTAAAAAATCAGCCCATCTTGAATCTGGACAGATTTAGAATTACAAAGGCTTCAAATTACTATTTTGTTTGAAGAGTATGGGACCTTAAGCTCGCATCCACTCGATGTTGGACCGGACCAAATGAGGAGCAACTTACTCTCTCTTTTTTGGTCCACGGACCCCTCGTTTGTGTTTAACAACCAAGCTTCAAAATAAAAAAGAGAAGACGGCTTCAAGGTTTGGTACCAGGGCAGAAACAACTCGTCAGACACTGCCTCATCTCTGCCCTGGGAGCAGCGTGACCGAAACGATTCGCAGATGTAAAATGCTCCTTCGTCCATCCTCAAACAAAATTCTTTCTGGAAAGCTCAAGAAAATAAGTAGACGAATTCTGAATCATGCTTGTAAAAGCAATAAGAGGGAAGGCTGGTTAAACTTTCCGAAGTCACAGCGGGAATACAATAAGCTCGTAAAAAGTTCGAACCGAAACTCCTTTAGAGCATACTATGAGGAACTGGAAGGTCAAAGAGATATTTCTAGGCTGCGCAGAGTGGAGAGATGTGTCGGCCAAGTTGGACTCTCTCTTAGAAAACCGGATGGAACTTTTACAGACTCCTAAGTTGAGTCTTTGCAGACTTTCTTGGAAGTACACCCCCCGGGAGAACAGGACTCAGAAGTGGGAGGGAGGGAATTGGCGATTTCTGCAAACCTTTCAACACTGCGGAGGAGGTTGTCCTCAATGAAAAGCTCTTTAATGTTAGACCGGACCAGATCTTCTACAGACTACTCGTTTTGGGCATGATAAGAGTCCGATCCAATATCAAGTAGATGTGGGCTTAGGATCCCTCACATACCAAACAAAAATGTAGCTTTAGGCTGGCTTAGGCTTAAAGTACTGGCGGTTATAAGTTAGATATAATTCGCACCCTAGTCGTGTTTTCCGATTACATAAAAAGGAGCGATTTCTATCTGTTACCACTTTCGGTCACGCTATCTCCAGGGTAGAGGTAAAGCACGTCTAATGAATTGCCTCTATCCCGGACGAAACCGTTACCGATCTTCCTTTCTACTTTGTGTATTCAATTTATTGGGGCAATTCCGCTACTTCACCTGATTAGGCTGACAACCGCCTGGCTGGCTGGATACTAATTGCGAGATTTTGGTCCAAAATTATCAGTAGTATAGCGTTAAACACCAACAAAAACTTGCTATGTAGAAGGGAAGGAGTTTTTATAGGAGATACTGACTTTAATCTAAAAGATGCTTTTTAAAGGTGGTACTTCAATCTTGATGGGTCATTTGAATATCAAAATGCTTCACGGCAACTTTCGCTAGTATCTTCGGATCAAGGAGTCAATCCGCATTTAGCTTGAGATCTCGACACTCTGCTCCCCTGCGGGCAGATGAAATAGCGATGCAAAAGCAAATCCTCCAATGATAGTCCTCTTCAAGCCTGAGGATATTACCCGTTTTATTACACACATTCATACCTTTTAGATCCATTGCTAATCGCGATATGGTCAATCCGATTAGTGCGTAGTCGGTCAGTCAAAATCTAACTGATCTTGTGGCAGACCTTGTGAAGTGAAAGTTACATAAAACAAAAAAATTTCCATCGTTGACAAAACAATTCGTCTCCATCATATACCCGAGCTAGGTATCATGAAAACCCAAATTGGCATTCAGACTGCTGACCTGAACTGCTTTTAGTTGCACATACAAATCATCACTCTCCTCTATATCAGAAATTTTCGTTAGTGCTTAGTGCTATTCAGTTGTAATACTCCTTGACCTGGACTTACAACTTGTATTTCCGCAAGAAGTTGGAGAAAGCGAGTATCAAGGAGGCCTTCGACGTGGTTTTCGAGAAATTCCTTATAAAGCGATCTACAAATCTTTCCAATACAACTAGAAGAAAGAAAGTCAGACTAATTGAACGAACTTTTTTGCGTCCATGTAAATGAGTTTCCCAGGCTTTTAGTGAATATCACTTTTACGCCCCATGGGGGAGTGTATCTTCAGGCAACCTGTTCCTCAAAGCTCGACTAAGAAATACCCTTACCTTTCTCCTTGCTTTTTGAAATCTTTGGCTAACAGAAAAGACAGCTTTTTTCGGAACCCTTTCACAATGTTTGTAACCTGGGCAGCGTAGGGATAAGCATAGGGAGCGAAAAACAAGAACTTCAGAGATGAATAATAAAGACCAACAAATTCTACTACTCAGTCCAAGAGATCAACGGCGTAACAACAGGAATCCGCTCTAGGCATGCCTTAATAAGGAACTCTAGACATCCCGGTTTTGTACCGAGTTCGACCAATTTCATATTCATAAAAGCTGTCTGGCATCCTAGCCTATGCCACCGCTCCACCTCAGGCAGGGTCTTCCACGTCTTCTTTTTCTACCATAGATATTGCCTTTATAAACTTTCCAGGCTGGATTATTCTCACCCATACCGCATCTAGGGGGTCCAAAATTCTTGGCACACTGGTCAGGTTCAGGTTAGCCAGTCTTATCAATTTCTCTATAATTGTTGCTCTGCGAAATATCCCCTTTGTATGAGACAAATAATACTTCTTTGAGTGTAATTACGCGGTATTTCTAGCAATCAAATTATTTGAAATAACAAACATTTGTTTCCCCTATTCGCTAGTGTGAACTTATTGGTCTTGCAAATACCGATATTTCAGGAACCACTTGTTCCCTTCATTAGTCCCAACAAATCTTAGACTTAGATAAATTAACACCAGCGAATAGGAAAAACAAGTTTTTACTATTTCAAAGATTCCTTACCAGTCGTCAGGCATTGATTCGTTTTCCCACACCTTGAGCATCAGTTGATGACCCGTTTGGTGTAGTTGGTCACCTCCATATTTAACCAGTTCGGCTGTAATTCCACCGACTCCTAGCAACTTGTGGCTTTCGAGCCAATGAATTACAAGGATTGTTTCTTCTCCTATTGGAGGTCGCTGCATTTGCCCGTTATTTTGGCTGTTGAGCAGTTCATCTTAGTGCTCAAACTATCGCTTCAATATGCCCATACGGTGAGAAATCATATGTCCCCCCTTTATCTCGGCAGGATGAGCATCGAGGTGTATAAGGCTTCACTCTACTGACTTATTGCGGATGCGCCCTGTGCTTCTCGAGTTCAATAACTTTTTTTGTTTCTCCCAGGCTTTCCTTTTCTGTCTGTGAAGTCACTTCTCCACCCGGCCAAGCTCAGGATAAGCCTATGCGCGATTCTCTGAAAGTGCATTGCCATTGTTAATATTCATCATCGAATTTGTTCCGGGGGAGACTCACATTCAACTTGTTCGTCTACAGTTTTCCATTACGAAAGTAGTCCCACCGATCACCATGTGGAAGTGGAGATAGAATTTTGTAGTAGAACTATTGGTGTTGGTTCGTCAGGCGCTTCCCAGGTTTTATAATCCATCGTGGCTACCAACCCACATGTCAAACATTTCAACCAGCAGTGGATATAGCAAGCGATGGGAAAACTTTTGACCAACAGTTCCATTATCTTTACATCAGCTTGAAGGCCGTATGATAACATAACCAAGGTAAAGCTGTACACGACCATGAGAGAATGACGTTTCCCGACTAAATTTATAAGACTAACTAGGTCTGAGGTGAGTAGAAAAAGTTGATTCTCCCGGGCCCGGAGTTTTCTTGGGACCGGAATAGAATTTCAAGAAGGGATAATATATTTTCACTCCAGCCCCCAATGATTTTCACTCCAAGTTCGGATTTTCGACTAATCTAATTTGATAACAACAAGAACAAAAAAAAATATAAAAAAATTAGAACAATGAAAAAAACAAGATACTAAAGGCGGTTAATACGAAGAAGTATCACAATTCGCAGTGCTTTGCATAAACGGAATCTTCTGATACAAAGGAGAAGGAAGCCTAATTGAAAAACTGAATCCAGTTCAGTAGAATTCCTTAAATTGTGATATTGTTATGGTAATGGGAGATTGTGATTGAGGCTATTTAGAGTTAACGCTTGACATATAGGGTAGTTGGATTTTGAATGATCGGCAACAATCATCATTGCCAGAAAACCCATCTGAGTGTTCTCCATAAAATTACAAGCTAATGTAACATCCGCAAACAAACTACTGACTAAAACGGAAACGTCTTTTCTATTTACCCTCTGGTGCGAAACAGAAATGTCTTTGATAGCCTTCCCAAATAATAATTTTGTGCAGTCTGCACTGTTTCCACAAATCCGCTTCTCATTCATTTAGAATGCTGGAGGAAACACCCTTCTTATATATAATAGACACCCCGCCTTATTTTCACTAACAACGGAAATCATTTCTATAGCTGTCCCGAAGGAAAATGTTCATTAAAAACAGATCGCAAGCTGAAATCCACTTTCTTTACAGTCAGGTTTATATTGTTGTGCGGATCACATAGATATTAGTTAACATTTTATAAACTCCTCTCTCCATGCAAAAGGGGTGTGTAATTTTTTTTTCAACAAATATAGTCATGTGGGGTCAAATGAAAGGTCTCGGGTAGTACTTTCCGAAGCCGGTCTTAGTTTTAACATTTGTTGCATAAGTGGGAAGTTCGATGGGTTGGAAGTGATGATTTCTTTAACGGGCTCATCCTCAGAAACTACTCAACCGAAAAATCTGAAAAAATCAAGAGGCCGCCACTAAATGGTGCCTAGGCTCCGAAATACCGATATCCTTTCAAATAAAGTTAACAATAGTATATTACTATAATTTTCAATAATTGGCTGCAAAGCCCTCTTAAGCTCATCCTATTACCAGGAAATGTATTGTAATGTAGACTATAACATAGAGCATGATTCTACCAAGTTTGGTGGAAATCACACTATTACTAACAAAGTTATAATAGGTCAAAGTTGTCCTTTCTTTGCAAATTCAAGACTATAAAAATTCAATATCACCCAAAAGTGGTTACTCTCACATAATATATGCATGTGCTACGTACTAATGGGGCAAATGCACACTCAAATGTCTTATATAAGAAATACACAAAACCTTTCATATCTGAAGCATCAAGCTTCCGGTTTCCCGACTTGTTTGCGCTTCAGTTGAAGAAGATCTTCAAAATTGCATGCAATTCTTATTAAATTTAAATATTTAAGCTTTTTAAACGTTACTGGATTTACAAAACAAAATACCTCCAGGCACATTTTTAGCTTAGACTATTACCGTTTGTGCTCTAGACTTGAAATAGATTGAGTTTATAAAAATGGTGACGAATTCTTGTCCAAATTAAAACCGTATATTTGATCAGTTGTATGGCTTTGAAATATGTGACTAATTAGTCAAAATTTCATGTGTATTTTGCAAAACTTCTTTCTTTTTTTGGCTCAAAACTTTCTTTGGAAATTTCTCAAAATTTTTTGACTCAACAAGAGTTGTTTTTGCGATTGCTGCATGTTCATTTACGGTAAAAACGATAAATTTAGATTTGATTGAGGAAATTAGAAAGAATTGGAGGACGTCAAATTTCCGTACAGTTAGGTATATCAATTAGCAACCATCATAAACGAAAATTTGGATGCAACACCGCAAGCAGGAAAAAAAACCGTTACCATGGTGTACAAAAGATCGATAATATTAATATTAATGTAGAAAAACTGGGTAGAGTTCGAAGGAAGAGTGGTTTACGGAGCCCCGCAAAGGTTAAAAAACTGCTCTTGATCAAACGCTTTCGGAAACTAAAGTATAGCTTCGTGAAAATGTGCAGCCATTTTATTATAGAGGACTGGAACAATGTCTTTTCAGATGAAACAAAAATATGATAAATAGGTTGAGTTCGAACAGACGTGAATGGCGCGGTACAGGAGAAAAATTGACACCACATATTATTAAGGAAACGCTTAAGTTCAATGTGAGTGGTTAGAGCAGAAAGCTGTCATACGGAAGGTCGCGGTTCAAACCTCACTGGTGGCATTGCGACTTGTATCGTGATGTGACGTTGGATACCCAGATCCCTGTGAATGAGTACCTAAATCAATCAGGGTAATAATCTTGGGCGAGCGCAATGAGCTCTGATCAATATGGATTGTTGCGCTAAAGGCAATATGATGATGTGGGATTGCATGATGTCACAGTGCGTCGGTATGTGTGGGAGGATATGCGGAAGCATGACTACGGAGGTCTACATTGCTATTCTAAACAGTAGTTTGAATTGAGGAAAAAATGCTATGGATATTATATTCCAACACGATAATGCATGCACGATGAAGCATTCTGCTAGGGCGATGAAAACGTTGCTACAAAGTCAGTCCTTTCAATGGTCCGACTGGCCACCACAATAGCCACGTTTAAATCCGACCAAGCCCCTTTGGCAACAGCTAAAATGCAAAATAGTAGTTAATCCAGCCCCCCAAGGAATTTGGATGCAAATTTATACTCGTGCTGCTACAGAGTGGAATAAAATTTATCCAATTGTTTAATTCATAGAAGCAGTATGAAACACAAAAGGCAAACATACAAAATATTAATACAGATTACACTAAATTTAAAACAAAGCCACAAAACTGATGGAGCGCCATTTTTTATGTATTCTTTTTTTTTGTATTTTTTAAAAAGCTTTAGATGAAATTTGACTATGTTTTCTATTTGTATACTTTCCAATGTATTTAATTTTAAAGTACAAAAAGTATTAAGTAAAGCTATCTACGATTTTTTTTCATTCATTTCATACTTGCAAACATTCGATCGGACTTGTGAGTTACTTTATCTGTTTACTTTATCAATCGGTGGACTCCGATATTGGCGTCAACATTTCGACACTATTATTTTAATTATAAGTATTATATAGTGTAAAAAATATGCATTAACCAACATATTGACTTTTCCATTTTTACACCTTTTGTTTCGGCGACCTTTTACTTGCCAGAAGTTGCTGTACAGCTTGTTACCATTACTGCCAGAACGTAAGGTAAATTGTCGGATTGTCCTTTCACATAACCGCGTAACATTTTCCCTCCTTTCTGTTGAAAACTGATTATTTCGTACACTTTCACGAAGATAAAAACTACTCGCCCAGTAAAGTGACATAAAGTGTGAGCAAATCGTCCCATTTTCTTTTCCGCTTTTGAGAATTTGGCTTTTGAACTAATATTAATAAAACAGCGTTCCGAGTTGGGTTTTTTTTTCAAGGGATATGTCAATTGGATAGCTGAGTGGTTAGAGCGCAAGGCTGTCGTACGGAAGGTCGTGGTTCAAATCTCGCTAGTGGCAGTGGGATTTGTATCGTGATTGGACGTCAGATACCAGTCGACTCAGCTGCGAATGAGTACCTGAGTAAAACCAGGGTAATAATCTCGGGCGAGCGCAATGCTGACCACATTGTCTCCTACAATATACTGTAGTGTACCGTCACGGTCTTGAATGAAGTGCTCTGACACACTTCAAGGCCCTGATCCAATATGGATTGTTGCGCCAACGATTATTATTTTCCGAGTTATCACAATCTCGGCAGATGCCGGATTTTACCTAATACTAGCACTAAGTGCCAAGCATTTAGGCTCGGACGATCCTACCTACTTAAAAACTAAAGGGGCACTGGTGGTGGTGGCCGGTGGTAGGTCAGTGGGAGAATCCGTCGAGTACCCCCCGCAACATCGAGCACGTATGCAGAATGGTGTACTTCTGCATGGTTTGAACCAGACTGTGCGAAAGTCCCAGGACATCAAGGGAAGCCGTCAGGGATTTAGGTACAATACCTGTAGCTGACAATATTATGGGAACTACAACCACCCGCTCGAGACGCCAAATTTCTTTGATTTCCCGAGCCAATGGCTCATAGTTCACCTTCTTCTCCACGTATTTCCGTTCAATGTTGCTATTATGGGGGATAGCAACATCAATAATATACGCGGAGCGACCCGTCTTGTCAACTAGCAGTACGTCAGGCTTGTTGTGTGCGGTATGGCGATCAGTCAGAACTTGCCGGTCCCAATACATGCTGTAAGCAGAACTATCAAGTACTGCTTGCGGCTCATATCGGTAAACCGGACATGTTCCCGTGATCAGCCCATGCTTATATGCAAGGTTTTGATGGATAACCTTACATACAGCATTATGCCTGGTGATGTATTGCACCGGTGCCATAACAGTACAGCCAGAAATGAGATGGTCCAACGTCTCTAACGCCGAACCACACATTCTGCACTGGTCGTTCTCCACCCGTTCTTTCATGATGAGCTTTTTATAAGCTCGGGTGGCGACCACGCCATCCTGAATGGCACACATGAACCCCTCCGTCTCAGCAAAGAGCTCCCCAGCACACAGCCATCTGTTCGACAGATGCAAATCGACAAATGGCTGCCAAAGACAATTCACGTGTTTACCGTGCATTGCCTTCGACTTCCATTCCTCGATCCGCTCCTGGTCCGACTTCACCCCACTCAGAGGATTGAAAGATCGATCCTTCAAGTTAAGTGGAGTCAGTCCACAGTCTGCCTTACAGACAGCCGCATGCAAGGGGCTCGCCTGCTCTTTACTGTAAAAATAAGCGCGCAGCGAGTCGACTTGGCGATGATGTTGTGCCGCCACGTCAACCACGCCCCTACCTCCGATGTCACGAGGCAGGTTCATCCGCTCCACGGCAGACTTTGGGTGATGCATTCGGAATTTGGACATAGTTGTCCGTATCCGCCGCTGGACGTTTTCCAGGTCGGTCTTCGTCCACGGCAATATTCCGAATGCATAAGCCAGTGAAGGGATAACGAATACATTCAATGCGCTTATTTTATTCTTCCCCGAGAGATGCGATTTCAGCACCAGCTTTACACGACGCAGGAATTCGGACAGCAGAGCTTCCTTCAGATCACCAACTCGAGCATGGGTTCCTTGCAGAATTCCTAGGTACTTGTAGAAGTCTGTCTCGGTCATAGCTTCGATGTGGAGGTCACCAATGCTATGTCCGTCATGCGGCTCGTGATGACCTTTGCGAATGGCTTGGATTCGACATTTGTCTAATCCAAACTCCATCCGAATATCACGGCTGAACATGTCTATTATTCGCAACAGACTTCTAAGATGGTCGTCAGTACCAGCATACAGCTTGATGTCATCTAGGTACATCAAGTGTGTCAGTTCGCACTTAGCACGTAGGCCATATTTTATTGCAAAACCATGCCCTCTAGCATCATTCAGTAGCCATGAAAGGGGGTTCAGTGCCATACAAAACCAAAGAGGACTCAATGAATCCCCCTGGAAGATGCCCCTCCGAATACGGATGGGCTCTGAGGTATTAACACCCTCAGATGTACGGACTGACAAGGTGGTATGCCACCCTTCCATGACTGTCGCCAAAAACTTTATTAGTTTCGGATCAATGCGATACAGATGTAGGATGTCGATTAGCCAGGTATGCAGAACGCTATCAAAAGCCTTGGCATAATCGATATAGCAACTGAAGAGGTTTCTTTGGCTTCTAGTTGCTTGTCCTACAACTACCGAGTCGATAATGAGTTGCTCTTTGCAACCCCTTGACCCAACTCGGCAGCCCTTCTGCTCCTCGGACAGAATGTTGTTGGTCTCGAGGTGCGCATTGATCCTTCCACTAATAATGGACGTGATGAATTTGTAGAGGGTTGGTAAGCAAGTGATCGGTCTTGTGTCTGCGGGGTCCTGCACCGTGTCCTTCTTAGGGATAAGGTAGGTAATTCCCGCAGTGAGGAAAGGTGGAAATTCCTCCGGCCGACTCATGACCTCATTTATACTGCGTGCCAACCGACTGTGTACTGTGTCTCCTACAATATACTGTAGTGTACCGTCACGGTCTTGAATGAAGTGCTCTGACACACTTCAAGGCCCTGATCCAATATGGATTGTTGCGCCAACGATTATTATTATTATTATTATTATTATTATTATTATATGCCAATTGGCCCGGTGAAACTACTTTCTCTAAACCCGCATTTTCTCATGGAACGTGCGCTTCCTGTACAGATCGAAGCTGCAGCTAGTCTATACCCTATCCCAATATAAGGCTGATGTAATAACGTTGCAAGAGATGCACTGGACAGGGACCGGTTTCCTGGAGAAGAGCCACTACACCATATATTATAGTGATCATTCAGTAGATCATGCGCTCGGGGTAGGTTTCTTAGTCAGCCAAAAAAGCGAAAGCTATTCACTCTGCGCTCGCGAGAAAAATTTAGAAATATAAGCCTCATTAACGTTCACGCCCCTACAGAGGAGCCTACAGAGTCGGAGAAGGATACCTTCCACGAGGCAGTAGAACGAACCCTCAAAGCCTGTCCCAGATATGATATCAAAATCATACTTGGGGATTTTAACAGTCAAGTTGGGACGGAGCCCGTATTCAGGCGATACGTTGGCTCCCATAGCTTACATCAAAATACAAATGATAATGGACTGCGGATTATTCCTTTATTATTAGCAGTGTTACACGAAATGGTTGTTGGAAGTACCTGGTTTGCGCTGAAAGCGGTCCACAAACATACGTGGGCCTCTCCAGATGGGACCACTTTCAACCAAATTGACCACGTGTTGATCGAACGCTGCCACCTCTCAGCCTTGATAAATTTCAGAACATATAGGGGGGCCAATATAAACTCGGATCACTATCTCGTTGGCATGCTGCTCCGAGCTCGAATATCAACACCGCCCAGAATCCCCTGTGACAATCAGGTGAGAGTTAACACAGAAGCCATCCACAACACAGCCCTCCTCAACACCTATAAGAGGGAAATGGATACCGCAATAACCGCAGTCAACAGAGATCCTGGAGATGAAACATCAAACAATCATCTTCTCAATCACCTTAAGAACGTTATCATAAATACGGGATGAATGTAAGCTAGCAATAGAACGGAAGAATGCTCCATGCCGAGTAATGTTGCATTCTCAAAGGACGCGGGCATGCGCGGAAACTTATCATGAATTCCGGCGATCGGAGAAGCGACTTCACTGACCAAAAAAGGAAGCCTGGAAGACCCAACAGGTCTGCGAACTCGAAAAGTACGGGGAGCAACCACACCTTCTACGAGGCATTAGAACGAACCCTTAAAGCCTGTCCTAGGTATGATATCAGAATCATACATGGACATTTTAACAGTCATGTAAGGACGAAGCCCGTGTTCAAGCGATACGTCAGCCCCCATAGCTTACATAAAGATACCAATAATTACGGACTGCGGATTATTAATTTGGCGGTATCACACGAAATGGTTGTTACAAATATCTAGTTTACGCGGAAGCGGTCCACAAACATACATGGGGCACTCCAGACGGGACCACTTTCAACCAAATTATCCACGTGCTAATCGGACGCCGCCACCTCTCAGCCTCGATGAATGTTAGAGCATATAGGGGGGGGGGGGGGGGGGGGGGGGCAATCTACACTCGTATCACTATATCGTTGGCATAGTGCTCTGTGGTCGAGTTACAACACCGCCTACAATCCCCTCTGGCAATCAGGTGAGAGTGAATACTGAAGCCATCCACAGCACATCCCTCTGGAACACCTATAAAGGGGAAATGGATGCCGCAGTCAACAGAGATCCCGGAGATGAAGCATCAACAAATGATCTTCACAATCACCTGAAGAATGTTACCATTGATACGGCCACAAACATACTTGGCCTCAGTTGTGGAACAAGTCGGAATACCGGAAGCTGGCGCTGGCTGGTTTTATATTCATTTTATGTGAGAAACTTGCTACGCACATTTTTCCACTTGTATATGGCGAAATATTAATTCATATTTTTTCAAACTACAAGAAATAAGTACATATTACAGACGTAGATATTATGCTCACGCTAAACAAACATTGCCTATTATCGAATACTCTATTCTATATGTATGTATATAAATTCAATACAACTTACTACCTATCTAACTTAAGCAATACCCCAAAGCACAGTTAGATACTAGACAGCTACCACACTCCCCCTTGCCCCTCAAGGGGGGAAATCAGTGTGAGTACACACGATTTCAAATTGTTTTGCCTTTGAACATGAGCGAGATGTAACGAAAATCCGATCAGCTGTGTTTGACATACCGCTCGGACTTGCCAATGTTTTGGTAAGATTGGCAAGTTTTTGTTTATGTATAAGTGAATACGTGAAACAACTTTTTGCTATATGGGTGAGCACGCCGTTGTACCAGAATAGCAAAAGCTCACCGATCTCTCTCTTACCAATACGATTTGACGAAGATTATGCCTTTTCCTTGTTTAGCGTCTCTGATGTGTACAGATAAGCTTCTGCGAGCACATTCGCAAGTGGGGTCATTTTAGTAAGGGTACTGCCTACAGTAGATCTACTGTGCCCCAAAGCTTAATTTACATATACATATAAATACATACATATGTCTGTGTGGAATAATTGCCCTGCGATCTCCCTTCTTCATGTGAGCTCACTTTGTGTGGTATTGAGGAATTGATATGTTATCATGATGTCATACATGTTTTAGAATGCATGAAATTCACATAAAATGTTTGTTAATATTAAAAAAATATCAGGCGATGACGGCTTTACGGTTTCTTACCAGGGCAAAGGCAAATCCTCAGACGCTACCTCACCTCTGCCCTGGGAGCAGCGTGACCGAAGCGGCTCGCAAATGTTTAGTGCTCCTTTATATAATTCAGATATATGTTTCCTTGAAAATGAAAACGCACGATTTACTTATTAATATAATTTTATTTGTTTCGACAAACTCAACTCTAACACTCAACTCTAACAACTCAACTGCTCGTTCCATGTCTTTTTGGTGTCCTTATATGTGGACAACATTATCTTAAGATCAACCTTTGAACTATTGACTAGATAAGAAAAATGAAACGCTTATTAGAATTATCTGAAATACGTTATCGCGTCGACTCATTAAGATGCATCTTTCTGCTCATACGCATTTTAAGCCTAATCAGAAAATTGATTCTCGCGTCTCAAATTTATCTCTATTTGTCGTTGTCGTTTCATTTTTCTTATCTGGAGTGGTCTGGTTTATGACTATTCGCAGAACACAACATGACTACGAATTATATTGAGCGCAAATACGGCTTATTGACCAGAGCTTGGCCAGAGCTGAAATATATAGTTGGATTTCCTCCGAACATACCAAAGTTATGCCTTATGTTATCCCTTATCCAAGTGCTAAATTTTGTATTGCTAGCGTGAACCTAAAGGAGGTTTCCGGCTAAATATCTAAAATATGCTTATATATTATATTACATCGAAACTTTCTTTGAAGCCTAGATTTCGTTTAGATACCCCACTGTGACTTTCTACAGATTGCGTTTGGATAAGTTTTGAAAACGTAACCGGTTACACTTTTTGAGGGTCATATTTTGACTTTCACCCGAGATCAAATATGAGACCAGTTTCGAAAAGTACAAACTGAGCCCTTTCATTGGATACACCACATGGCCACATTCCAGGAAACAAAGTATTACTCCCTCCTTTCGCATGTATGCGGAGCCCCCGTTAAATTTAACCCAAAATGGCGCCACTTGGTGTATTTAAAGCGATTCACAGACCACACGCTCTCACCAATTTTCGTGACAACCGTTCTAGCCGTTTCCGAATAAATCGCGTGTGCCAGACAGACAAAGACTCAATTCTAATAAGGATTTATTTCTCACTAAATCTTAAAATGGCGAGACGGCTGGTACTACGATGAATGTAAGTTAGCAATGGAATGAAAGAATGCCGCATACTGAGTAATATTGCATTCTCAAAAGACATGGGCACACGCAGATACTTATTACGAACTCGGTCGAGCGGAGAAGCGACTTCACAGACGGAAAAAGGAAGCCTGGGAGAACCAACAGGTCGATGAACTTTAAAAGTACAGTGAGCAACCGCACCAGGCACGCAAGTCTCACCAGCAGTCACCACCAGTCAGCAGGATGAAACCTTATACACCTCAAGTTGTAAGTCCCGCCAACTGAAGACGACGGACAAATACTACCACCACCAAGTATAGAAGAAAAAGTTCATGCAATTCATCGGCTTAAAAAAAAGTCACAAGGAAGCGATGGAATTACAGCCGAATTGGTTAAATATGAAGGCGACCAATTACACCAAGCGTTTCATCAACTTATGCTCAAAGTGTGGGACAGCGAATCAATGCCTGACGACTGGCAACGAGCTATTATCTGTACCATACATAAAAGGGAGATATCACACAGTGCAGCAATTGTAGAGCTATCGCATTGCTGAGTACCATCTATACGATATTCGTCGCTGTCTTGCTAGATCGGATAGCCCCATACGCACAGAACATCATTGGCCCATACCAAAGGACCTTCACTCCAGGCAAATAAGCATAGATCAGATTTTCTCGATGGAAAAACTGTTGGAATATGGAAGCCAGGGTAAAACTTTACACGGCTATGAGAGAATTCGCTATTCCGACGAAATTGATAAAACTGACTAGGCTGACCCTGGCAAAAGTGCCAGGCCAGATATAGGCACCAGGATATCTCGAGACCATTCGACATAAACAACGGTCTAACACAAGGGGATGCCTTATCATGCGATCTCTTTAACCTAGCCGTGGAAAAAGTGATCCGTGGTGCTGAGGTAAATACGAGCACATGATCCCCTTTAAGTCCACCCAGCTACTGGCTTATGCTGACAATATCGACACAACATAGGAAAAACGACCCGAGACGTACAAACTACCTTCATCCCGATTGAGCAGGCGGCTCGAGATCTTGGCACATCAATGAACGCAATGAAGGGTGAAATATGTGATAGCAAAATCAACACCAAAAACCAACCAACCAACAACATCAAACCGCACTGGTCAAACGAGACGAATAAAAATAGGAAACTACAACTTCGAGACAGTCGATAATTTCTCCTTAGGTCGAAAATCACAACCGATAACAGCTACGATGATGAAATCCGCTCACGGTTGTTGGCAGCCAACAGAGCCTATTTCAGCTTACAAAAAATGTTCCGCTCGAAATGTCTCACCATAGGGTAGGGGAAAAAATGTAATATTGTAAGAAAACACACATAAACATTCCATATAAAATCATTTTATTTCAGTATCTTGCAAAAGAACTCGAAGATATAAAGATCAACATTCATAAACACCTATGCGTTATACTCGCATAATGCATAAATAATCTCTCAGCGTCAAAATAAAAGATAAAAATATAACATGCAGTTCGTCTTGACAGTACAGCAAATTCTCCAACACTTAAATCTTATACACTTTACTTAATTTCCACCTTTGGTAATTACTTAAATTGAAACTATTCAGTCTTTAGATATGTACACTTCCTAAAAAATTATATTTCAGGGATCGTCATTTCAGTAAATATTGGCCTAGTTTCAGCCGGTGATGACAGGAGAGTCGGCCAAGGGATGGCATAGTATCTCCTCCCACACTGACAAATGAGGATCGTATTGGGAAATCCCATCTTTGTGCACAGAGTACAGATAGCCATCTAAGGCTGTGATATATAATCCCGCTCTAGAAAATTGATCATTAATATAAAAAATAAGTAAAATGTGTATCTGTACCCACCGTTCTTTAACCACATTGAACTTCAATGACCTTGGATCAAAGCTGATAAGCTCTTCAGTATCATACTCCAAACAATAAATGGAATTCGACAAGAAGGCAGCACTGCAACAACCTTTCGATTTTACTTTGACGATATCTTGCCAAACACCCTCCCTCGGATCATATCTTTCAACAACTGTTCCGGAAGCATTTCCGTTATAGCCGCCAAGTGCATAAATAGACGAATCTGAAAGAAATTATAAGCATTTGACAAATGGTAGAACACAAATATTCTACATTGAAGAAGGTTATATTTACAGTAAGTTGCTGCTCCCGGATAGCGTCGTGCATTTTTCATATCTTGCAAATTCGTCCAACGATCAAGTTCCGCGTCATAGCTCAGACAAGAGAATAACTTCCTGCCATTTGCGTTCAGTCCACATATTGCATACAACTTATCATCCAAAGTACAAACACCGCATGATGTTCTGTTCAAGGGGCAGCTGAATGGAGCCCACGATTTATGACGCATGTCATATGTGAGACCGAAGTCAGCCACTTGATTATCTTTCTCCCCTCCGACCGCGTAAATCAAGTCATTCAGTTTCATTGTGGCGCAACGAAATAGAAAGGGTCTGGCGGTTTGCTTCACTAATATCCGTGAATGGACGTCAAATTCGTAATTCATACTATCCACTCCCAGTGAAGAAATATACAACAAAGAATTCTTTCGTCCAAGGATAAACGAAGAACTGTTGCGTAAAAAAGACGACACAAGCCACTTGCAGCCCGAGGGGTTGCTATTCAAGAAATCGTCCGCTAAAATATTATTTCGTATGTTTTGCAGTGATAAATGCTTAATTGATACATATTTTAACAAAGCTTCCACATCTTCACTCCGGTTTGGAATATCATACTTGATCCAGTTCATGATCGCGGTAAATATCGCGTCCGCCTTCGACTGCTCTATCTCTGCCACAATTGATTCAAGCTGCAAAACGATCAAACCAAATTGTCAATCTACTTAAATGTTTTTCTCATCAAATAGGCATCAACCTTTGTTCGATCAAGAGTCTTAAACTTAGCGCTGCTACTAATTTCCGTCAAGTAGTTCCCAATGTAGGTGATAGCAGCGTTTTGCAATACCCCATTTCCCATTAGCTCCCCTAAAAAATAGGTCCGTTAGAGTATTCTATTCCTTTATACAAATCTAAGTTTACCAACCTGCCAAGATGAACAATTGAATGCAGTTGTCGTGGTTAACATTCTGTAGTAAATATTCTACACATTTTAAAGTTGCATCTCGCATTTGCAGATAGTCAAAGTTCTTGAGGAGTATAGAAGCATCATTTAAACTAATACGAATTTTCCCTGTATAAATGTAGTCAATAATTTTGGACATAATCTCAAAGTTTGTGTCGTGATGCAATTCAATTCGTTCATATTTGCGTTCACGAAAATTTTCTGGTGGGGAAGAGTTTTTAACGAATAGTTTTACAATCCGTGTTTTCACAATGACTGATTTTTCTTTACCCCCAAAGAGAGCATCAAAATAGGGACTACTTGATGATAGGACTGTCTTATGGGCTGTGATTTCACCTCCTTCCACGCATATTGTGACATCGCAAAACTGAAAAATAAAAAAGTGAACACCATTTAAGAACTGAAAGTCAAAGTTTTACAAAGAAAGAATTGTGAAAAAAGACAATGAAAAGGAGACAGTGCTTAATTAATTTTAAACATTATTTAGGGCTTATCCGTATTCAATTCAAATTTCACTGGTGGCAGAGTGATTTGTATCGTGACTGGATTACAAAAACTAGTCGGCTCAGCTAGGAATGAGTACCTGAGTCAAATCAGCGTAACAATTACGGGGAAGTGCAGTGTTGACAATATTGCCTTTTAAAGTGTGCACCATTATGGTCTTAAATAAATCAGGTTCTGTTTCATAGAGAGCATTTTTTCGCAAATTTTATGTTTGCACCTTTACCAAAAATTAATATTTTGTTAATTCCTTCGTTAAAATCCAAGAAAAACTTATTACACGGTTCTCATTATTAGCACTGGCTTAATTCTCAAAATTTAAGTGAAAATTTAACACAATACTCTGAAAGCTTAATAATGTACACAAGTTAAAATCGTTAATATAGATACAAATACTATGAAGAAATTCTTTTTAAAAAGAATTCCATTCCTTGTATTTTAGACCTCTTTCCTTTAGATAGATAGCTATCTATATGAAAGACAGAATAATTCGTAATTCAAATATCAAATAGAAAAAAACCAACGAAAATTATTTCATGTTCAAATCTAGATTACAAATCACAATGAAAGAACAAACCCTTAGACACCATTTGATGTGATAAACGAAATCGGTTTTCAAAAAGTATAAATAGAAGCCATTTTTTGAGAAAATTTGCACACATGGACCGATATAGCAGAAATTCCCAACAGCTTTTAACTATTTCAAAAGACCTTGAAAGCATTATTTGCCTGTCTTTCCACCAAGCAAGGTATATTTCTTGTAGAAATTTATCGGTTTCAATTATTCCTGCGGCACTCGCGACTTTCCATTAGCACATCAAATTTGCCCTATAGGAGTGTTTTTTTCCTGGTAAAAAGCTCAGCACCCGGCTTTGAAAGGGAACACTATCTGATGGTCGCTTATGTTACATCCGTCACTTCTCTCGGGGTTGGGGAGCTGCGACCCCCTAAGTTCAATATCGACCGCTTGTATGATCCAACTATCGTTCAACAATGGGAGAGCTACCTACGACAGATATACTGAGTAACCCGCCTAAGAAGATCGATGAACATTGGGCTGCCTTCAAAAATGATTTTTTCTCGGATGCTACATAGTTCATCCTTCTCGTCTCGCAGGGGTGTCATCTCGCCGACTCTGCAATCATAGAAACGGATCGATGAATGGAAGTGGTCAAAAGCTCTATTGACCACTGCGAGTGATGGCGGGCATGATGAACTCGAACTCCGATTCCAAGCGGAATCTCGAGAAGGTCAGCATAGTGTGCGCCGTGACAAGTAAGAATTTGTTATTGGGTTAGTCAGGGATGCCGTAGAACCCAATGATTTCAGAAGCGTATAGCGTGGTCGCAATTTCTTCGATGGTCCTGTGAATAGCACCAACGGTCGACTTCTCACCCACGATGACGATCAACTGAAGAAGTGAAAAGAACACTTCACCACGGTTCTTAACCGTATCATATCCGGTGAGGTTCCTCATCTTGCGGATGAAATGATTAGTCACTGTAACATGGGGATACGGACTGTTCTCCAAGCAGAAAAGATATCATTTCGGTCATCAATGCATTTAAACGGAGTAAAACCGCGGGGCTTGACGATCTCTCTGTAAAGTTATTTATCGGTGCACCTGCAGTTACTGTAGTTTTGCCTGTTCCAATCGGTAAATGACGCACATTTCAGGTAACCGCGGACGATGACGCATAGGTGGTTGGTGAGGACTCAGCCATTTAGAAAACAAATGGGGTATTGCAACAACAGACAACATACTTGAGGAATTTTTTTCTAAAGCTTTCGACTTTTTCAATTATTTGAACCAGTGGAATACAGATTCATAAAATTGCTTGCTTTCTAATAATATTATTTGATGATGTTGGAAACTGTTTCATATCAAACCGTGTGACTATGTGAGAAGTTTTCTTGTTGTGGAAATGTTTTGCATCGGGTTTCATGATGTCGACTTGAAGTATGATTTTTATCAACATGTGGAAAATATTTAGGCATAATATTATTATTGACCCTGACCAATGTGCAAGGTCAAATAAAAGCAGCAGGACCACTCTCGAGACCATTCAACATCAACAACAGTCTAAGACAAGAGGATGCTCTATCATGCGTCCTCTTCGCCTTGTCTCTGGAGAAAGTGATTCTGATGTAAATGCGAGAGGCCCCATCCTCTGCAAGTCCACCCAACTACTGGCCTACGCGGACGACATCGACATCACGGGAAGAACAACCCGAGATGTAGTCTACCTTCATCCAGGTCGAACAGGCGGCGCGACATCTTGGGCTGCACATTAATGAAGGCAAGACGAAGTATATGGTGGCAACGTCAGCGCCAGAACCAAAAGAACGAACAACATCGAATCGCAGTGGTCAAACGAAAACAATGAAGATAGGAGACTACAACTTTGAGACTTCTTAGCAAGAAAAATTGCGAACTCTTGGCCGCGTTCCAGTGAATAACCTTGCGAATAATTTTTGGGCCCCTACATGAGGATGGACGATTCCATAGCCTGCATAACGACGAAATCTATTAGCGTTACCACGACCGTCTAGTTGTGGATAAAATACGGCTCAACAGGATGCGGTGACTGGTCACTTAATCCGTATGAATGAGGATGATCAGGCCCGCAAAGTCTATAAGGGCAATATCTATGGTAGAAAAAGAAGACGAGGCAGACCCTGCCTGAGATGGAACGATGGCGTAGGTCAGGACGCCAGACAACTTTTAGAGATATCGAATTGGTGGAGCTCGGCGCAATACCGGGGTGTCTAGAGTTCCTTATTAAGGCAAGCCTAGACCGGATACCGATTGTTGCGCCGTTGATGATAATGATGATAATATTATTATAACCTCAGAAATAACTATCTTTACCTCATTATCACATTAAGCTTCAACTAAGTCAAAAGATTCAAATTTACAATAATATTATAAATTATCCGTTCATAGTAACTCACAAAAAGCCTCAAAGAAACATAAAAATCGATAAGACTCATAATACCAGAAAAAATTGCTGAAATATCTATTTATGTATATCAACGTTTCTATTTGTTTGTGATTTAAAAGGTGATCACATCATTTGAATCTAAATGTGCAAAGAGCAATTTATAAAAAGAAAAAGAACGAATTGGAATCAGAAAATTTTGTCGTAATGGAAAACACAAGCTGTCGGTACAGTGCCAGAACCAACTTCACCAAGGTAGACAGCAGCTCATTCATGATTTTCCTCGTCTCTACTTTGGGGCTCATTATTTTGTTTTACCGATATCTGTTCAAATAAAGTTAATAATTCTTGTCTTAAGTTCATCCTAGACTCACGAAATTGCAGCGATGTAAGCATAACATGGAGCATGATCCTGCCAAGTTTGGTGGAAATCGCACTATTACTAACAAAGTTATAATAGGTCAAAATTTCCGCTTTAGTGCAAATTCAAAACTTTGAATGCCACTATCACACGAAAGTGGATATTCTCACATACATTACGTGTTAGGCATTAACGGGACAAACGTTCACTCAAATGTTTTATAAAAGAAATACAAAAAACCTTTCATACCTGAAGCGTCCAGCTCCCGGTTTCCCGGCTTGTTTAATTTCTGAAATGTTGGAGCAGAAGGAGAGCCATGGGGCCTCAAGTATAAGCTACTTTCCAATAAACTCGGTTCCCATTGGTCATCCTGTTCTATAAAAGCAGCGAAGATGGAAGAAATCAGGCAGGCACTTTTTCCTGTCCACGCCATCCGAACTGACGTTGTCGATGAAGGAGTAAGCAGTGATAAATGCCCACTCCTCACTGCAAAAAAACTAGAGGAGGCGGTCTGTCTATGAAGGACAAAAAAGCACCACCACCGGACAGTATTCTCAGCGACAAGTTGAAACTCGTAGTAAATACAAGCCGGACTTGCTACTCGGCGCATTCAACGCACGTTTGACAGCAGATTTTTCCCTCCCGCTGGAAGATTGCGAGACTTGTTTATAAGCAGGGGCAAGACGACTTAGGGGCGCCGTCGACGTATCGTCTGTTCAGTATGTTGGACATAGCGGGGAAGTTGATTGAGAAGACAATATGTGCTGCGGGAGATTTCTCACCAACACAATATGGTTTTAGAGCGAGACGATCCACAATTAATGCTATTGAGGAAGTGGTCCAAACGGTAAAACTGGCTGAGACACACAGTCACCACTGTCGGCGAGTAGCGCTCCTTCTGACCCCCGACGTAAGAAACGCGTGTCCTACTCTTCAAGACCCGGGAAGGACAGCGCCGACTAAAGGTGACATCGGAGGCAGCTCAGGGATCAATCCTTGGTTCGAACTTTTGGAACGCCTGATACGATAGCCTTCTACGACTCGAGATGTCCGATGAATCACATCTGGTTGGATACGCTGACGATGACGCGGCACTGGTTACCGAACGTACGGTTAAGGAAGCTCAGCGCGTACGGTAAATGCATGATACGGCGAATGAGCAGATGGCTGGTTGAGCATGGATTCTAAAACTGAAGTCGTTGTGCTGACCAAGGAGAGGGTTACCACAGTCCTTCCTATTCAGGTTGGTAAAACCACGGTTTTATTGAGGCTGGCGGTGAAATATCTCTGCATCATGATAGAAGCAGGAAGCGATTCAGAAGCAGATAGAATCGCTCAAGTCCAACTACTGGAAAGATGGAGCCTCTTGAAAAACTTTGAACTATTTTCGGGAGCGACAACAAAAACCACTGGAGGTGTGAGAGCCGTTCGAGTAAGGCGGCAGCCAAATACCGAAGCGGTTCGTGGATGATCAAATCCATCCACACTTTGCAAATCGGTACTACCATCTCATGAGGGAAGCCTTTCAAAAATACTCGGCGGAGTTTGCGGAAAATATTCAAATGCTGCAGGCTCAGTCGGAACACAAGACGGTGGAGCAGCAGCCAGCGGTCATCCCTCGTGAGGAAGCTGGGTTGCAGAAACGGGTCAGACGACAACAGTCAGTCATAGGAGCATTAAAACGAGTGTTTCAAAATGTGCTAAATGGAGCAGCATTCCGGGCAATTCTATGAGTTGCAGGGCCCAACCATTCAGCGCTATTGGGATCAGATCGAAGAGATCCACAACATCTGGAAGGCATCAGAAGATCCAGCGGCAACAGGATACAATTTTGAGGCATATATTCAGTTAGAGCAGCAAATCCAAAATACCGGAAGAGATTATTTACAATGGCAGTAGTTCTTCGACGTGCTTACCCAGATGGTGGATAATCAGCAAAAGATGTGGCACCTGAAAATGAATCTTGGAGGCGAAGCGGAACGTTTAATACAACATTTAGCTTCGTCGGATTTAAACTACGCAGCGACTTAGAAATTATTGCAAGATCCATACAAAAATCCTCGACTTCTAATGGCAGCCTTCCTCAACAAAATTCTGGGCAAACCATCGCAATCATCAAATACAACATCAGCCGCAACTCTAAAGTCATTGCATGACACCACACAAGAGTGTCTTCATGGGTTGAAAAATTTGGGAGTTGCGGTGGACACCTGGGAACCACTACTCCTACACATAGTACTCAGGAAATTGGATAAAACGACCCTCACGTTGTACAAGCAGTCGTTGGTAAATCGTAAACAGTTGCAATCGCTGGCCGAGTTTCTGCAATTCCTAGGAACTCGTTTTCAGTCGCTGGACGCGCTGGGTGCCAAGTATACTTGTAGTGACCGCGGCTGTGCGACAGGAGCGGAATCTCATTCGACTCTTTCTTAATTAATTTGCTTAAACAATGCATTTAATAGTGTGCAATTGCCTTAATGTTCGCTGCAGATTGCACATTATTGAATGCATTCGAGCGAATTGATCTTGACAAGAGGCGAATGATTTGCCGCATCCGCAGGCGCATGCGCATGTTGCCGCAACATTGCCTAGCGAGTGAGAAAGGCTATGTAGCGGGAATAGAAGCGGTGCACGAAGAGCGAACGTGGAGAGTGTTGCTTGGTGAGGGAAACGGTGCGCGGAAAAATAACTGGGGTGTTTTCGATTTGGCGTTGGAGGAGGTGGACAGGTTGAAGGAGCAACAAGAAGAGGAAAGACTGGGAGAAGTTGGGGAAAAGAAAACGAGGAAGTAGAAAGATTGGAGGAGCAACGGAGGAAGAGCAAGAAGGGAGTCTTTTCTTTTGGAGTGTAGGAGACGAAGGGACAAAGGAAGTGAAGTTTTGAACACGAAAAGTGGAGTGCTTTGTTTCGATAAAAAAATATAATATATTAAAAATTAATTAAATTATAAACAGAAAATAAGAAAGTGAGTGAAAGAAACCTAGGTTTATGCTTAATTTGAAGTTGCATTAAGGGGGTCATCCCGTGTGTCGGGTTTGAGAAATCGATTTTTTTTTTGCATGAATTGTATCTATATATAGTGGAGAATATGTGGGCAAAAGGATTTTCCGATATTCCGAGTCCTTCAGAAATTACAGGGTTAAACAGGTAAGGAGTTTGCAGCCGCGGCTAGAGTACTCGATGAGGAAGAGCATCGAATCTTTTTTTACCTGGTAGTTTTTTACCTGAGCCTTATAAATTTGAACACAGGTATAAATATAAAAAGATGAAAAACCAATCAATCGTCTAAACTTATTTGCTGTTTAGAATAAAAAGGATAATCCAGTCTAGAGTGAGCACTGAAAGGCGTTCAAGTTATACTCAGTTATATTTTGTTGTAAGTATTGTGCTGTTTTTGTGTTCAGTGATTTTTTTAAATGGATCGTACGAAGGGAGATCTTTTTAACGTTCAACGTCATGCTCGCACTAAAAACGAGTATTTCATGGGAACCGATAGTTATCAGAGAAGAAAAAGGACTTCGCATCAACATCAGCAAAGAAACTTTTAGCAAGCATGAACATGGATGTTCCAATTGCGACAAGTTTTGTATATTGTATATTGGATTGTGCTGGAGTTTTCTCCGGTATTTCTGCAAATTTCTGTAAATAATAAAATATACGTAGTAGTAAAAAAGGAATACGTAAGACATGTCGAGAAAAGAATGGGAACGCGGCTTAGAAATGCAAAGAAGAATCACAAAGGCATTGGTGGAAAAGGGGCTGGAAAACTTACTGATAAGGACCTCACTACATTTTCTGGGCTAGCTATTCGTCGACACGCAAATTTGATAGAAGGAATGAAGCAAGAAATTTGGGAAACTTTCTTCCATAAACGTTCTACAGACGAAAATCCTCAGCATCAAAATTGTCCAGCAAGCGAGGACAGTTGGTGGAAAAGGCGCAAAGCGGATGCTGAAGGAGAACTGGATAGTTTTCACCACGAGAAGGCACCTTTGACTGAAGGAGTTCAAACAGTCATCAAACCAATCTACGAAGATTTGTTACCAGATGATCTCCTGAACAGATGTTTAGGAGCAGAGACCCAGAACAACAATGAGTCGTTAAGTGCATTGATCTGGACTTTCGCTCCTAAACACCTTCATTCTGGGGCCAAGGTCGTAGAAATAGCCACTTTTCTGGCTGTAATTATTTTCAATGAAGGATTCAATGGCATTCTCAAAATCCTAGTGACAATGGGATGTCAAGTTGGTCACATATGTCAGGTTTATGCCGACCGCCGTAATGAAGAGCGAATTTGGCGGTCCGAACGACCATCGACTGACCTCGCTAAAAGAGCCACAATTGACAGCAGAGAGCAACAATCGACCTTACAATACCTTTTTGAAGAAACGGAGGGTGCTCTCTATGGACCAGGTATAGCAGATTAATGGTGGGCTAAAATTTTACTGTTGATAATCACATTTAAATTTTCAAATGCGTTTTTCTCGAAACTGCATCTTGAAAATCGGCTGCCACCATAGCTCAAAATCTATCCAACCAAATTCTTTGAAGTTTTCACGGCTTCTTTAGTACATATTTCTACGGTCCGCAAACTAGGATAATTGCAATCGGACAGGTAGTTTTTTTTTTATTCATAAAAGAAGCCGTAAAAAAACACCAAAATCCAAAAAATTAAGTTTAAAAGCCCACCAAAAATTTACCTTTTAATATTTTCCAATTATCCTAGTTTGCGGACCGTGAAATATTGTCCACATTAAAATGCCGTTTAGTTTTGTTTCCTCAGATGAACACAGCGCCCTCCAGCGTGGCAGCAGAAAAACACCTTTTTTTGGAGATGGGTGCATAAATTAACACCTATTCCGAAAATTAGCTACGAAATCAAGCTGAAAAATTTATCACATATACTAGAGATATCAGTAAACATATGGTGAAAAAATCACGTTTCTATCTTTATCCAGTCCTTCAAAATAATTTTTCAAAAAAAGGCAAAAAAAACGGCCTTCACACGGGATGACCCCCTTAAGGTGGAAGGAGAAAACTAATAGAATTAATATTTAAGTGGATTTTACTCTTTCGTTAGTGCTCTAACGGGAAATATTTGAAATATAAATTAGAATAAATCTAAAATTACACAAGCACATTACACAAGAGTAAAAATTAGGGCGTTAGATATTGATGATGTCCTGTGACATAAATAGCGATCAGATTTTTATGCATTCAATATTTCGTGTATATTATCACTAGTAACGTCAAAGGACACAGAGCATGCACAACGGCCAAAGCTGCTACTTGCATAACTTGCACTAAGTGTTATTGATATATGCATATAAATAGTTTAATCATATTCTTGATAAAATTTTGGTTTTTTAGACTTTGTACACCAGCCACCAACCGAGCTCGGCGTGACGACCTGGGTGAGTCATTGTTTTGATTTTCTTTTCTTTATTTTCTTTTTATTTTTATTTATTTTTCATTTTTTTATTATTTTCTTCTTTGAATTTGATCAATTGCTTATTTTTCATTTTCATTTTTGTTTGTTATGATTAATGATATAGAATTGGATAAACAATGAAGTGTGAATAGAGTGATGGTGGTTTGAGGACTTCCTCCCCTTAGTTCCTCCTTACTCCCGCAGAATTCCTATTGAAGGGACATCCTCTAAACGAATAACTGGCCGGAGGATGTCGAGGAAGGGTGGGAACCTCAGAGGCCGCGCCTCGTACAAGATCTGAGGCGGAATAGACGGCAATTGAGACGGTGATCCGTCGTGGATCTTCCCCTCCTTGATCGCGGCACTCGGGTCCGGAGACTTACGGCTCCACGCGCGCGGTCGAGCCGGTTTTTTTTTTTTTTTTTTTTCCAATTGAGCTCGCGTTCTGTTTGTCCATCGATAGGCCGTCGCGAAATTCCTTGTAAAATCGACTTAAAAATCCGGTGCGGACCCACGCATCGGACAAGGCACGTTGTTTTACGTAATGAAGCGTGAGGGATCAAAGCGCTCAAAGGACCCCCCCACATTCCCGAGCCTGGCTAGCACAGAGGCGTGCAAGAACGTGTCGACCGAGCACTTTGATAGAGCTTCAATCTTTGTGGGCGGACCTTCACGGTCAATTTTGCCAATTTGTTTAGCTTTTTGGGATAGCTCTGCCCTCTAGGTCGTTATCGGCCACTCAGGATGATCGACTTGATCTCCTATCTCCACTCTTATCTTTACATACTAAAGCGGAGGACAGCAAAAAGAAGCTACCAAGAACAACGATGTCAGTCAATGCACAATGTGTAAAGAGGCGTATCAAATCTTTGCATGCAACGACTTTTTGCGTTTGTCACCCACGGATCGTTTTCATCATCTCCGGAAACACAAGGTCGTCATTTTGCATCATCTTGTTCTTCGAGAGGGTACACGAAGTGCTCCAAGAAACACAACACGCTCGTTCACTTTAACCCCCGGAAAGAAACATCATCGGAAGACCAAACGCAGGATCTTGAGAAAATTAGCTCGAGTCGAAAGCCTTCTAAAGCGGCAAGCGAGAATGCTACGTTTGCCGCGAGTGATCTTAGATTCTGACTCACAAGTCAACATCGTATCAGAAAGACTGTTGCGGAAATTAAATATGCCGTTAGCAATTAATTTTAGGCCAATTCGCCTACAAACAGTGGGACATTCGTAGCTGGAGACGCATCGAAGAGTGAGCGTTGAGGTTCAATCAGGAGTGACTAGGTATTCAACGAGAGTTGAAGCGATTGTTCTACCTCAGATCGTGGCGCCGCAGCTTTCGCGAACGTTTGACGTCTCTTCATGGAGTGTTCCTAAAAAAATTAAGCTATCGGACCCAAGGTTCAATGAATCGAGATGAGTCGATATGCTAATAGGAGCAGAATACTACCATGAGCTTTTGGGAGTTGGACAAATCAAACTAGGGAAGAACTTGCCGCTGCTGCAGAACAAGTTACTTGGATGGATAGTTACGGAAAGCTGACGGAATGAGATGCATCTGTTGCTACATGCGGCATCTGCACGATGAACGAACCTCTAGAGCCAGTATTGAGAGATTTTGGCAGATCGAGCATCTACCAGAGGTCTCCGCGGCACAGACGCCCCCGGAGCAACAATGCGAAGAAATGTTCAATCAGAACACCCTCTTAAGCAACAACCACCGGACATCGCCATGAGCAGATTCTATGCACTGGAACGCAAGCTTCCGAAGAATGGGGACTTGAAAAAGCAATACACCAAATTTATGAAGGAGTATCTCGATCTTGCTCACATAAAGGAAGTCAACCCGGATCAGATACCTCACCCGCATTACTACGTACTTAAACCAGATAGTACCAGCACAAAATTAAGGGTCGTATTCGACGCATCAGCAAAGACCTCTACGAAAGTCTCCTTGAACGACATATTGCATGTGGGACCACCAGGACAAGACGAAATTTTCACAATTTTATTGTGATTTCGACTGCCGAAGTTTACATTCAAGGCAGACATATAGATAATGTACCGCCAGATTCGACTACAAGAAGGAAAAAGACGCTTCTATCTAATTTGGTGGAGAAAATATTCAAGCCTACCTTTAAGGTGCTACAAGCTTTGTACGGTAACCTATGGAACTTCATCCGCACCATATTTAGCAACAAGATGCCTTGTCGAGCTTGGTACCTGAGTTGGTGTATCACCAAATCAAGAACCCTTTTCCCATTGCTGTTTCACCAAAGGGTCAACAGTTATTAATTGGTCGGTGGTGTTTCACCAAACGACACTCCCCGCAACTACATAGGTTGGTTAGTGTTTCACCAAACAACATTTCGGAAGAAAATTACGGCAAAAAAGTTGCAACAGATACTTTAAGATACCTTTCTTCAAAAATTGAAATCACACATTTTATTCTGTGTGAAATATGCTACAAAATCAGATATAAACAAAAAAAATCAAAAATACATTCGTTTTCGGCCCTTTTAGTAACACAACCGATATTGGAATGGAATCTAACGAAGGCGACTTAAACTGGAACCAAAAAATATGCTTAAATGGCTGGCAAACTTTAGTACCCAAGACCAACGACCTTTCGTGAAAACGAGATTTAATTTCCTGGCACTCGATTCGACATTTACGAGCGAAATCTTTGCATGGCGACTCTCAATTCGACAAGTCTTGCGTTTTATTTTGTCCGTAAAGTGCTTTCGGCGTACAGCAAACAATCCAGGATGGAACCGAAGGCACCGGAAAAAGGACAGGAGTCGCATGGGATGAAACAACACAACTTCATGCTACTGCATCCACATTCTCACCGTTTCTTTATTCATTCCAACATATTTTCTTAGAATACCGAACAATTACGGAATAGAGAAAATATAAAAGCAGACTTTACCATGGCCGCATAACACTTTTGCTGCAACTACGCTGATGCTTGACATTGCTAGTATTGCGGTACATATTTACGCGGGTGCTGTATAAATTCAGAATTAATGCACAAAATAACATAAAAACGATTCGTCCTTCGACAATCCCAGCACACAAAGTAAGAAAAATTCCAAACCTCACCCACACAATTTTCCTTTACTTACCCTCCCAATCTTACGATATTCATCAATAATAGCAAAGTAGTGCGAAAAATGGTCCTGATCGCTAATCTCTATCTCATCCGACATTATAAAATTGTATTGGCGATGGATTCACTACAGTAAACTAATTTTTCACTCCTAAAAACTCCACCCGACAAAGAACCAACCGTAAACAAATAGCAAACACTGACAAGTCGCCCGACAGCCCAACCGCCCGACAAGTGTCAAAGTTTGAAATGGCCGGTCGTCAGGCATGGCCTTTGTTTTTATATGGATGAGTCGAATAAACGTGGAGCGGGTATACGGGTTGAATTTATTACCAACATGGATAGATTGGTACGTTTTGGGTACTGTGTTCTTCGGGAATTTGAGAAAAATCAGGTTTGCTGTTTGTAACGACTAAAGACACAAGGGATTAGCGGCTTTAAGGAACCTGCGTTGAAAATTCAAGGATTCAATTACAAGCAGTTTATAGGACGGAAACTGCACTTAATAAGAGATCTATTTTCAATTAGAATAACCCTAATTATAAGCGCCATTTCTTTTTCATCTACGTGCGGGGTTAGTAAACAAAACCGTTGTCTAATTTAGAGATCGCTAGTCTGACACAACTCGTTCTGCTTTCCGATTTGCACCTCAGATTCAGCCAGTTCTGCTGCAAAGTAAACCCGTGTTTCATCACATGAAAGAAGCCGAGATTTTATTTCGAGAAATTTAATTTTACCTTAAATTGCACTCCGACCGTTCAGAAACCATTTCTGCCCCCGAATTCCGCCACCACTGTCACGATGACTGCCGAGCCACCCAACACCCTTCAAATTTAGTCGTCCAACTGTCACTGTGACACATCAAAACACCGCCGCGGGTGACTCGTTTTTTCTTCCAGTTGGATCATAATTCTGGGTTGCAGCAGCTTCCACTTAAAATCGTACAAGAAATTCGTGTAGACTGAACAGAGTCCGCGAATTTTCATTGTTCAAGGAAATCATTGCGTTCAGCTTAGTCAGGAGCCGCGTCGAAAGAGACTTTCAGCGAGAGATCGTCCACTTGAACGGGGTGTTGTCTCTTCGTGCTCGTTATCTCGACATTTGTTGGGTGAAAAAACTATCAAAGATTTCCGGTAACCTTAATTCTGGTGACTAATTTGGAAAGGCTCCCCTTATAAGCGATCAACGGACGGTCAACAATGGCAGAGCGACACACATTTGGAGGAATTTTAGCGCCGATTACTTGTCATGCTTGGAACAAGGATCGAACACGTAAGTGAAGTTTGAATGCCGGAAAAGTTTTCTTCAAATTGAAGTATATTCGGTGACGGGTTTTCCGAATTAAGTGTGAAAAACTGCAATTGTTCTAAGCTACGTAATTTACTCTTCACTTATCATCCTGCCCTGCGTACATTAGATCATGTCCTGCTAGTTTAGAAATACGAACACATCCAGTGTTGCTACATGAAACGCTCTTATCAAAAAAGACCCAAAAAGGATTATCCAATTCAATAGTTGCTGAAGGATCGGACGGCTCCTCTTCTAAAAGTAATTTGGGAAACTACTTGCTCGTCTGGAAAGGCGCGACAACTAAATCACTCCTTCAATACAACCATTTTATCGTATGAAATAATCATTTGATATGATCGCCCAATGATTCATATTCACCCACTGTAAACTGAGATAAACACATTCCGTCTGACTCAGCAGTTGGACACGATAGGATTACCTCTGATACCGGCCGTCCAACAATTCAACTCGGCCAATAGTTTCCGTTCCGTACAAGGGTGCTTGATAGTCCTTTTAAAGTGGACGAATTGTGGTTATTCACACTTTCTTGAGTGGTGAGCTGAGGCTAAGTGAAGTCAAGAGCGGCACCTTGAATATAGGCCGACAAATTACTATTATCTGCCAGCTTGTTCACAGTAATTGGCTTGACGCCAATAAAATAGCGACTGTGGTCTAGTCTCCGGATTAATTTTTCTGTTTTGGATGGAGTTAGGAATCCTAAAGTGTGCGGGATTATCACCCATAATCATCACCCCCTGTAAAGTATTTATTCACGGGGAGAGCTCTGGTCCGAGCTCGATTCAGTTCCTGCTACATTTCGTGTATCGCAGTTATTGTTGGGTTTATCGTGGTCCAATTTGCTTCTGACATTAGCGTCTCCTTCCGAGATTATGAGGTCCAGTAACCTTCCCCTTTCTTCCGCAACAGAGAACATGTACCATGCTCCGGGTCCTCGAATGTATTGGCACATTCGGGACAGTCGGGGGACTCGTCCAATCCGAAGCGAAGCAAGTACTTCCTGTATCCACCGTGTCCCGTAAGGAACTGTCTTAAGTGCTAATTCAAATCTTGTTCATGTTTTCACTCGACCCATCTCTCAATACAGTCCCATCGGCTTCCTCCTTTGGCTGATACATTGTGACTCATTTGTTAGAAGGTCTAAGGGAATCATTCCTGCGTTGACAAACACTACCTCATCTGACACGGTTCTATACGCAACCTCACACGATTGACCGATATACCGGACTCACCCTTGTTGTCCAGTGCTCCCGCCCAGACAAAACTCGCGTATAGTAGGATGATTTCACCCCTTTCCGATAAGCAGCGGGCGACTACAATGTGGCACTCCAATATTAGGCATCAACCTTGCTAGAATTGAACTAGCCTCTGCTGCTTTTCGCGCGCATAGTCCAAGTGCCCCTTGAAACTCAACTTAGCATCGGTTATTACCCCCTGGTATCTAATGATCGATTTTGAAATGAACTCGTGATTACTAATCCGGATTTTGACGGTATTGTTTTTCCTGCGATTGGTACAAAAATCGCCTCCGTTTTTTAACCATTCGTAAACATACTTTGATGGCATTAATGGGTTCACTTCCATAAAGTTCTACGTCCTCGGGGTGTTTAGCAACTACTACCACCGCCGGATCATCTGTAAAGACAACCACACAACCAAAGCATTCCGATCTCGCCATCGCGCACCACTTACCAACAGCCGATACCTCCTGAGTCAGATCCAGGACCGGTGCTGCTGCTTCGATAGACTATCCGCTACCTCGACGAAGAGAAGCAGTCCGTTGTATCTCATTTTTCCAACATCTTCCCCATAGTGTCTAAAAGATAGATAGGGCGGTAGCAGAACCAATCTATGCCTCTTCCACTGGGCGAGAGACACTAATTCCACCACCAACAATCCATTTGGATCAGAGCCTTGAAGTGTGTTAGAGCATTTCATTCAAGACCGTAACGGTACTCTATAGAATTACAGTATTCTATAGGTGGCAATGTGTCCAGCATTGGGCTCGCCTGAGATTATTACCCTAATTTGACTCAGGTACTCATTCACAGCTGAGTTGATTTTTGTCCAACGTCAAATCACGATACAAATTCCACTGCCACGGGTGACATTTGAACCTTAACCTTCCGTATGACAGCCTTGTGCTCTAACCACTCAGCTATCCGGACACCACCATACACGATTCAAATGTGCTTATGAACCATTGGGCCTGATTCTTTTTACATCATGCAATCTTTGATGAGATCGCCTTCTGCTCCACACTTACTGCACATTGTCGAACTATCGTGTTGGCTAGTGCATGCTTCTGGAAAATGACCGAAATCTGAGGCATCTCCTGAAAAGTACTTCAAAGTCAAGGAAAAGTTGATTCTATTTGGCTATTTGGCAAGTTTCCCCCCTGGTACTCTAATACCATAGGGGTCCCAAGCAAAACGTTCACTTCCACGCCGTTAACCGCGCTCAGTACCAAAAGCAAAGTTGGAATAATTTTGGACATGAGTATTGCTGATCGCGGCATGTTCAATTTTATGTTAATTTGTGTCGAGGTTTCAGGGAAATTCTCTTGGTTATTAGTAGCATTTCCATCCCTTCCATAATTCCAATGCTGATTTACTGCGTCCCTCCCTATATGTGATGGCCATAGTCTCTTATGAGAAGCGTAAGGCGTCAACCAGCCCTACGTATCATCGCTGTCGGTTCCTAGTAATGTGCTTCAGTTAATTCATGACTTTTCGGGGAACTTTCACTCCCCCTCCACAATTCTGTGCCACAAATATCTAGCACCACTGACTCGTCAGGCATTCGGGGATAGTAGGTTCCATTGTCTGGCATAACAGTCCAGCACACATGAATTAATGAAAACTTGAAGTTTGCGAGTAACAGTGGCGGTGACCATTTCCAATATATCAGCACAGATAGAACATGGGACCAGAAAAACTTTAAGTTGATTTCTAAATTTTCGACAAAACATTAACGCTTCGAGCAACATCAAGTCCAGTGCTCCTATCGGCAGAAACAACGCTACCTATACACGCAATTTATCATCGCATCGTCCTGATATACGCCATCACTCTATTTCAAGCAGAGTCTGCCTCGTCTTCCTTTTCTACCATAATTATTGTTCTTATAGACTTTCCAAGCTAGATCATCCTCACCATACAGATTAAGCGACCCGCCCCCAATCAGTTGGTCGAGGTACCGCTCATAGATTTCGTCGTTATGTAGGATACGGAAACGTCCATCCTCATGTAGGGGGCCAAACATTCTTCGGAGGATTCTTCTCTCGAATGCGGCCAAGAGTTCGAAATTTTTCTTGCTAAGAACTCAAGTTTCCGGTGAATACATAAGGACTGGCAAGATCATACTTTTGTACAGTGAGAGCTTTGACACTCTGGCAAGGACGTTTCGAGCGGAACAGTTTTTGTAAGCTGAAATAGGCTCTGTTGGCTGACAACAAACGTGCGCGGATTTCATCATCGTAGCTGTTATCGGTTGTGATTTTCGACCCTAGATAGGAAAAATTATCAACGGTCTCAAAGTTGTAATCTCCTATCTTTATTCTTCCCGTTTAACCAGTGCAGTTTGATGGTGTTGGTTGGCTGTTGGTTTTGGGTGCTGACGTTGCCACCATATATTTTGTCTTGCCTTCATTGATGTGCAGCCCAAGATCTCGCGCCGCCTGCTCGATCTGGATGAAGGCAGTTTTTACATCTCGGATCGTTCTTCCCATGATGTCGATATCGCCAGCGTAGGCCAGTATTTGGGTGGACTTGAAGAGGGTCGTACCTCTCGTATTTACCTCAGCATCACGGATCACTTTCTCCAGGGCCAGGTTAAAGAGGACGCATGTATTAAACAGTTGTTGATGTCGAATGGTCTCGAGAGTGATCCTGCTGCTTTTATCTGGCCTGGTACACTGGTCAAGGTCAACCTAGTCAGTCTTATTAATTTCGTCGGGATACCGAATTCTCTTATGGCGTATGGGGCTACCCGGCCTAGCAAGATAGTGGAGAATATCTTATAGATGGTAATCAGCAACATGATCCTCTTCTTTCTATGTATGGGACAGATATTGCCTCGTTGCCAGTCGTCAGGCATTGATTCGCTATTCCATACCTTGAGCATCAATTGATGAACCGCTTGGTGTCTTTGGTTGCCCCTATATTTAACCAATTCGGCTGCAATTCCATCGGTCCCTGGCAACTTATGGTTTTTAAGCCGGTGCATTACATGGACTGTTTCTTCTATGCTTGGTGGTGGCAGCATTGGTCCGTCGTCTTCAGTTGGCAGGACTTCCAAGTTGCCGATATTTTGGTTGTTGAGTAGTTCATCAAAATACTCAAACCATCGCTACAATATGCCCATTCTATCGGAAATCAGATTTCCCTCTTTGTCTCGGCAGGATGAGCATCGAGGTGTATAACGCTTCATCCTGCTAAATTGCTGGTAAAACGTCCGCGCCTGGTGTGGTTGCTCCCTGTTCTTTCCGAATTTACAGACCTGTTGGGTCTCCCAGGCTCGCTTCTCCACTCCACTCGACGGACTTCTTGTTAGGTCTCTGTGCGTGCCCACGTGAGAATGCCACATTACTGGGTATGCAGCATTCATCCGCTCCGTTGTTAGCTTACTTTCATCGTCAACCAGCGGTTCCGACTTTTCTTGCGGCTGGGGCCAAGTATATTTGTGGTCGTATTAATGATAACGCTTCATCCCCAAGACATCTGTTAGTTGCAGTTATTGCGGCATCAATTTCCCCCTTATAGGTGTTACGGAAGGCTGTGTTGTAGTTAGCTTCAATATTCACTCTCACCTGATTGTCAGAGTTGATTCTGGGTGGTGCTGTATTTCGAGCCCGGATCACTATGCCAACGAGATAGTGATCCGAGTCTATATTGCTCGTAGAAGATATCCTTCTCCGACTCTGCAATTTCCTCTGTATGGGCATAAACATTTATGAAAGTTATATTTGTAAATTTGCCTCGCAAACGCAGAATGCATAGCCTTTCGCTTATATTTGCAAAGCCGATAACAGCAGGGTTCATTTTTTGGCTGACTAAGGAACCTCCGAGTACATGGTTTACTGGATGGCCGCTATAATATATGGTGTAGTGGCGCTTCTCCAAGAAACCGGTCCTCCTGTCCAACGTACTTCCTGCTACGCTGTTACATCAGCCTTATATTGGGACAGGTTATCGGCTAGCTACTCAGCAGCATTCGGTCTGTACAGGGAGCGCACGTTCCATGAAAAAATGTGCAAATCATTATTCCGTTGTCGTTGCCGGGTTCGTCGTTGTCTAGTCAATCCAGTCCGTGGCTTCGTAACGGTTTCCTCTGTGTAGCGTTGTCAGCCCTACACAACCCCCAACCTGGAGGCGTGGGCCTTCATCCTTCTCCGTCTGCAGTTTTCCATTACGAAAGAACTCCCTGCGATCACCACGTTGAGGTGGAGATAGAGTTTGGTAGTAGAGCTGTTGGTGTTGGTTTAGCAAGCGTTTCCCAAGTTTTATGTTTCTTCGTGGGTACCAATCCACGCTTCACCCTGGGACCTATGTCCGTTCTGCCCATTAATGTAGATAGGAAGAGTGCTTTGGTTTTGTTGGTGTTTCTTTTCAGGCGAAATATGGTTGCCTCTTTTTGCAAGTCCACGGCTAACAAGAAGAAAGTATCCGTGACAAGATGCAACCCTGCTGAGCTCCACTTTCGACTTCATTTTTCTCTGAGATTTTACCTCGATAAGAACTTGGCACTATGCGGGTTTCAGCTCGGGTGCCCCAACTGAAAATGGACGTATCACACACATCTCTTCCTGGCTGTGCTTGCTTCCGAAAACTTTAGCTGGGCCAGGGAGATCCTCTTGTCGTGCCAACAACAACTAAAATGGTGTGTGCTTCGCTCGTAAGGTGATTGCAGCGGCCTTTGAGAGGCGTCCGTCCTAATTACATGCGTGCAGAAGACTTGGTGGTGGTGGGTTTAGTTTCCGCACTTCGTCCTTGAGCAAACGCATCACTGCGGTGATGTTAACGCCCGATTTAATTTCGAGTACAGGTTTAGGTTCTCCCAGTATATTAGTTCCGCGAAACTTGAAGTAAATTATTCGTAATTAGCTGTCTGGGGGGAAATAGAATGACTGGCAGGACTTGCATTCAAGAAAAGTCATCTTGGGCCATTATATGGAACTTCGGGTGGTATGTGGTTGTCCTGTGTCATTTCAAGCGGAATAGTTTGCCTAATTTCCAAAAAAGGGAGGACTCAAACTACATTCCCTCGTCGATAATTAAAACTAGCGTCACATCGAAGTGTAGAATTCACTCTCGACAGAGGGCCTCAACACTAAATTGTACAGAAATGCCTTTCAAAGTTTTCGTCTCAGGTCACTGCGTGGACATATGAATTAACGGAGGCGGGGATCTTGACCTCTACAACCCGTGACAATATCCGTTGACTGGTTGATCAATTTCGGGTATTGTTTGCACTTTGACTGAGTCTAGTTAGATACCTTCAGAGGTAATTAGGTGGCCGACGAGTCTCATCTGCGATTGTAAAAATAGGCATTTCTCAACGGTGAATATTAGACCGGCCTCAGGGTGACGTTAAAAATGCGCTCATATACTCTAAATGCTCGGACTCAGAGGAAGCCGCGAATAGGACATAACATCCTCCAAATAAACGAAACAAAAGTGGAGGTTTCACAACACAGAGTGGAGGAATCTTTTAAAGGTTTGTGCGGCCTTAAAGTCTAAAAGTCATCCTAGTGTACCCAAAGAGCCCGAAAGATATGTTCCCATTTTCGAAATCTCTTCCACAGCTACAAGAATTTGATGATATGCTTTGACTAAGTCCAAATTCGAGAAAATAGGGAAATTTGTTACGTTGTTAGACCTGCTTCTAACTGTATCATGTTGGTACCAATATTCCTTTGAAAGAGGGAGAGGAAACTTCGTCTTTATCCTGGAAAATGATGCGGTTTTTAGACGATCGCGTCACGTCTGGTGTCCGACTTTAAACTTCAGACTATCTTTAATTAGTGTGGATTGATCACGTATGCATTGAACACAAAGTCTCATATTTAAACGCAAATAAAAGTCTGTAGCATTCAATCTTTGTATCAGATTAACGTCAAGTACCACAGTGATAAGATTCAGATCAGATCAGGTTCTTATTGCAGCATTCGGAAACCAATGGTAAAACGAGTTAGTCCGAATTTTGAAAATATCAGAAATATAGAAAAGTTGAATATACCCAAAAAGGAGGATCAAATAATGTTATATATCATCTATGTTTCAACTGTATCTATCTATTGCTTAAAAATAAGACTTAACTAGCAGTAGCAGTTAACTAGCATTGCAAGTGTCCTTAATGTATAATATCTTCTAACCGAGTCGTCAGAAGTATGTCGGACCTATAGTTTTTCTTTTAATATTGTGTCAAACCAGACCACCTGGCTTTCGTATGATCAACCTCAATTTACATATACTTTTCGCAGGAAGCAACAGCAATCAGATTTAAATAGACAATCTAAGGCTGCCTGTACATGCATCAGCATCGAGCTCAGTCCCAACGTCAACAAAATCAATCCTTATTACCTCGTTCAATGCAGATACGAAGGGTAGATTATCATCCTACATTTTCTATTTTAATTAATTCCAAACGATTTCCGGGTTTAAGCTTAGAGAGGTCAAGAAAGAGTCTTCCAGGCAAGCTTCCTGTGGCATCTTCTGCCTGCTTTGCAAATGAACCCGGAGAGCGAAGTAAACCCTTTGGAATTCATCTTGAGTTGAATTAATTGTTTTCATAAATACAACTAAAATCTATACTGGAATAAATAACTCTCCTATCTCTTGCTAGCATAACATAATTAATTAGAAAAATTATTGAAGAAAATCATAATAAAATTTCCAAGATGATAACAAATGGGTATCGTAATACCTAAGACACCAAGTGATTATGATTTCCAAGAAAACGCCAAAACCCCTAAATATTAATAGGCGTCATAAAAGAATTAAACCCATTAACTCTTCTTAGAAACATCTTTACTTACAAAATGCATCCAATTCGACAATTGTTAGCTAATTTGAGAATGATAGCTTTGTCATTATGAACGAAGAATTAAGGTAGAATAAGATTCTTTTATGCACATTTAGCGAAATATACAAAATACTACTAAATGCCAAAAATGAATTGCAATCGAATATCAGCAAATTGACCTACCTGATGCCTAAAAGCTAATGACTGATCCATTGCTTTATGCCAAGGGATTAACACGTTTTCTATCGTGACATTTTTGGCAAAATACCCCGAAAGAATTATAGCATGAAGAAAGCAATAACCCCGTAATCTGTTCTGCCCCGGATTAAAGCCGCGATCGAAACTTCTCACATATTGTAATGTAAGTTGTCAGCTGAACGTCCGTACTTCAAATTTCTAGCACTTTTGGTGCTAGAACAGCTCCCATGGATGCTTTCTTTCCGTATGTAATTCAGGTGGGTTCATTTCTGCCGAGTGCTGATTACCTCTCAAAAATATGTTCATTTCATAAAACAGGTGCTAAACAAACGGAATGGATCGGAAGTCACTATCATTAATGAGAGGAGTAATAACTCCTTTTCACGACACGAATACTTTTGATTTTAAAGATCTACACAAGGAAATATAATTGAAAGATGAAAAAGATTTTGGGATATTAGCTAGCTTCCACACGAGCATTAATATTAAAATTATATGAGAACCAAATCAATGATTTTCAATTTTTAATAGAATACCTTGAATTTTACCTCAATTCATTATTGGATAATTGCGGTATTATTTTTTATTTAATAATACGGAATCGATAAAACTAAGTGAAGAATATTTCAGAAAAAAAAATCCATCGAAAAATAGATGCTGAAGCCCACATGGTTGAGGTCTTGATTATGGTCGTAAAATTAATCCGATCTGACGAAAATTCTTACCTTCATATTGCGATCCTAATCCTAATGCGCTTTGGCACAAATGTTTTGCATGAAAGATTACCTGCTAATCTCTCGACATAACCCAGTGGATCGGTAGCTGGCTTTAAGACTAAAAGATTACATACTTTACGGCAGTTATAAGAATTTATTTGTAGGGATGATATTTCAGAAATGGTTTACTCCTTTTATTTCATACTTCTCAGGATTTGTATAGAACAATTTTAACAAGAGTTAATACCTCACTGATAACGGCCTCATTTGCAAATAAACAACATAATTACATATCTGTGAAAAAACGTGTTATCCCTTCAGTTAGGTTTTATAGCGCTTTTATGATTTGGTTGATCCAACTCTTGGAAATGATCGTGCTTCAAAAAGTAAGTTGTCTCAATATTTCTATGGTTAACCATTGCATTTGATGCTTCTTAATATCGATTTGAGTTGAGCTTCATTTACACTTTTAATACTATTTGTTATTCATCTTTTAATTCACAATTGTAAAATGCTCTCTGGTTCCAAACATGAGATACAAATGAGACTGAAAAATTTGGAAAAAAAGTCACTATTGTTAACCAAGCTATAGTAAGTTACATTCGTCTATCTGGCGTAAATTCACTGTAACATATATAAAATGTATCACACTAAAGTGAAGATTAAAATCAAATCAATATATGCCTGTTCTTACATGCGTTCATAGGTCCAAATTTTCCACCAAATTTCGTGTCAATAAATTCAAGCCTTTCCGAATAAATTTAAAAAGGCTTTCATTTCACATACAACTGAGAAAGTGAGGAAAGGGGAGCTATATTCGCTGCTGTACTTTAATTGTGCATTTGATTTTTATTCAATTCCGTTCGAAAATGTATTCGAGTAGGAACGCCAAACACATTATTCTGCGCCTATCGAAATAGCCATGTAGTCATTACAGGAGCTCTCCAAGAACTTGCCGTTGACGCATAACAGGTTTCGAAGCGTGCCTAGCAGCATCTAAATGAAAAGTATTGGCTGACACATAACGACATCAAGCAGTAACATCAGCTATTCACAAGGATAGTCCTAATAAACGCTTATCTACTCTCTCTGAGCGATTTCAGCTTGAAACTTGCTAGCTTCAAGAGGGAAACCTCAACAGCAAACATTGCTATATACTGGAGGGTCGGAGCGTTTTGGAATGTTAGCAATTGGCAATTTAAGAGGATAAAAATATCACTTCATTCGATTGTAATTCATGTTATATCCGCTGAAATATTGCTCTTTGTGAATGAAATGCTGTCGTACCATAATGATAAAAACAAAAATAATTATTATCGTTATTTTCAATCAGCAGTTAATATTTTCTAACAAAAACATTTCATACAGAAGCAAAAAAGGAAAGGTACTTTCAGTCGTTATTTAAAAGTGAAATAACTGGAAGGATGTATTCCCCGTCTCAAGTGAAACAAGATAGTAGGATTCTTTGAAGCCCTCCTATCCCTCTTGTGGCCCTATTTTTGTGCACTCTTGCATACCTGCCGGGAGTAGGCGGGAAGCCAGTATCAGATTAAAACTAACTTCCAACTTCATTCACACAGCGCGATTTCATGTCTCGGGAACCGGTATCAGATAAAATATTGATGGCGAGGTTCCGGTCAAAAATTGGAAACATTTCAATTGAATGAAAATCACCTCGCGATTAGAAGTAGATTTAGCAGCTGTCTTCTGTATGTGTGCAACAGTAAAGACGTTCATATCAGCTTTGATTGAGATCGTACTCGATAGCCGCTTAACTCCGTTTGCCTATTGCAAAGGTGGATAGCCTCGAGCTCCAAGCCCTACATAGCCCCTTTCGTGGCTCCAGCTCTCGTTCGGCAATTAACTTTCTGTCCGGTCAACAGACATTTTAAACAATTCGCTGGGGAAGATTGAGCCACCAACAGAAATTTTTCTTTAAAAAAACAAGGAGAATATTGTGGAAAAGAGGTTTCCGGCTCTTAAGGGGCCGCCGTAGAAGTCACTCAAAGCACTTCCCTCTCCCTTACGGCAAGCGTGAATCTGACATTGCATTCGTGATGAATGATCTGAATGCCAATGTCGACAATGGTGAGAGATTTACGGCTTTCTTCAGGTTCCAGGACCTGCCATAAAATCATCATCAGCATTTAGTATATCTGTTACCCACTTTAGTGTAATATTGATATTCAATTGCAGTAAATTTACACGGTAAAGTCAACTTTGAGCTACTATAACTTTGTTACTAATAGTATGATTTTAATGAGACTTGGGGATAATATGCTTCATATTATATTTTATACTAGTACCAACTTTTATAACTCTGGGATACACTTAGGGGGGGTTTTATTCAATTTTTTCAAAAATATGGTAACATACTATTATTAACTTAATTTGAATGGATATCAATATGGAGATTATTTTGAGGCTTGGGCACCATATAGAGGCAGCTTCATGATTTTTTCAGATTTTTCGGTTGGGTAGTTCCTGAGAATTGGTCCGTTAAAGAAATCATCACTTTCGACCCCTGTCACTCCTCGCCTTTCCAATAAATCTCAAAACTAAGAGTGGCTTCAAAAAGTACTAATTGAGACCTTTCATTTGATACCCCACATGACTATATTCGGTGAAATAAATTTTACACTCCCCTTTTACATATCTCAACGTAGAAGGATATCACTCACTGCATACCTGGGCGTCCACAGTTCCCACCTTCTCACCAAATTTCAAGCTAATCGGTATAGCCGTTTCTGAGAAAAGTTCGTGTGACAAACAGCCAGCCAGACATTGAACCGATTTTTGCAAACAAAACCTTAAAAAATGGAAAAAATAACCTGTTAAGAAATGATGTAGGGAATATTTTGGTACCATTCTCAATTGTATAATACCTGAAGTTCTGAAGTACGAAGTGAAGTTCTTTCCACGTTTGATAAAATGGCTTCTCCCCATGCAGATATGGACTGCTTCTCCAAAAAGAAATTATCTTTACCATCAATGCGCCTAGGGGTGTAAGGCCGCTGGACATTCGAAAATCCCTGGACCCCGTAATCTTCCCCAATGAGTGGAAAAAAGGGGAAATCGTTAACATACAAAAGAAGGAAATTGAGTGCGACAATTGAAGGGGTATTTGTGTGCTCCCTGTCGTCGCAAAAATTATAACTAAAGTCATCCTAGCACGCATTAAAGAACATCTCGGAGATTGATCGACAAAGAACAGGCTGGGTACCGCGTAAGATCCTCCTCCACTGACCCATCAACGCCCTTCGGATTATTTTGGAACAATATGTGCTGTTCAGATCTCTACTTCACCTGCTCTTTATCGATTTCGAAAAGGGTCAAATATTGCATCGAGGTATTTAAAGTGCAAAGTGGAGTTCAGTAAGCTAACATTTGGTAGCCGATACATTTCTTCTTTTTATCGGTGATGTCTCCCATGCTGTCCTGTTCGGAGGACGTGGATGACTCCAATAGACGATGACTTTTTTCTCGAAACACCTCGACTACACGGATAACATCTGCCTGTTCTCTCACAGGGTCATGGACCTTAGCCAAATAGCAGAATCGAAAGATGAACACCAGTACAACCAAGCTTCTTAGTTTAACTGGTCATCGTCCTCTTCCAATCTGCATTAGTGGACAGAACATCACGTAAAAAAATGTATATCTAGGAAACGGTGTTTCTACAAGGGTGACATCGAACGGGATATCAACCGACGGTCCTTCGTGATTAAAATTCGGGAATACAGATACCTCAACACTAATATCAAGTTGTGATTGCTACAACAATGTTGTCCCCGCGCTGTTCTACGAAACAGGATATCGAAGGCTCCAAGCCTGTTCTAACAACTGTCTCAAGGTACTCCGGTCTGTGAAAATTTCGAACGATGATCTGAACCGGGGTACGGGCCAGGAACCGGTCGACGTGTTAACTAAAGAGGGAAACTGGCAGTGGATACGTTACACTTTAAGAAAGGGTGGAAAATGCATTCCTAACTATACCACGCAATGGAATTCACTATCCCAGAGTGGCCGACGAGCACATGGCCCAGAACAGTAGGAGAGCGTAGTCTTCTAGTTAAAAGATATTGATCACTGTTAATGAAGAGATATAAAGGTAATTTCAGATGTAAATGGTATTCGGCATACGTTTGAACAAATGGAGTTTATGATAAAACCAAGTGATTACAATAGAGGAACTCAAAACTAAATGTAGCAATCGTGATTCCGTCCATCACTCAATTAAATTGAAGACACGTTAACATCAACGATAAATTCCCCTGAAATTTTCCTATTTCACTTATCGTTGACGAACGTAGACCTCATCCTCAGGTTTGATTATCAATTTTCGATAAACGTCAATAAATGTTACTCAAATGTTTAACTTAACGGTTATTTCAATAATTTTTAAAATTTATCCTCTGTATATATGTTATCATAATTTAAACTATATTTCCTTATTATTCAGAAATTGCCCTCTCACCTAACAATCACGAAGTTCACATTTACCGTCGTGATGGCAGCGATTGGAAGCTACTTGATGTTTTAAACCAACATGATCTTCGTGTAATGGGCATCGATTGGGCTCCAAATACCAATCGAATTGTTACCTGTGCCGTAGATCGAAATGCATACGTTTGGAGTCAAGGAGACGATGGAAAATGGAAGCCAACTTTAGTTCTATTACGTATAAATCGGGCTGCAACATGCGTAAAGTGGTCACCATTAGAGAACAAGTTTGCGGTGGGATCTGGAGCGCGTCTGATCTCAGTGTGTTACTTCGAATCCGAGAATGATTGGTGGGTTTCAAAGCATATCAAGAAACCAATTCGATCGACGGTTACCTCCCTAGATTGGCATCCGAATAATGTGCTGTTGGTAGCTGGTTCTACTGATTATAAGGTGAGTTCCCATGTGGAGTTTCAGTTCATAGGTATACAAAAATGGTTTCTTTAATTACATCAGGTACGAGTCTTCTCTGCCTATATCAAAGACATCGAGGAGCAACCTTCACCGACACCCTGGGGTAATCGCATGCCACTGGGACAATTGATGGCCGAATTTAAAAACACCACTGCTGGCGGTGGTTGGATACATAGCGTAAGTTTCTCCGCGGATGGCAATCGCATCTGTTGGGTAGGACACGATAGTGCAATTAATGTTGCGGATACGAGTATTGGAAATCAAGTGCTTCGTCTGAAAACAGAATTCCTTCCATTCTTATGTTGCGATTGGATATCACCGAACTCTATAGTTGTCGCCGGCCACAGTTGTGTCCCGTTAATTTACTCATTGGACGCTTCCGGGAAACTTCAGCTTTCCGCACGCCTGGATCAATCGCAAAAGAAAGAATCAAGCGGGATATCGGCTATGCGAATTTTCCAATCATTGGATCGTAATCTTCGAACTGAAAACTCCGATACATGGCTGGAGTCGATTCATCAAAACGCGATAACTTGTATTTGTTTGTATGCAGGCAACAAAAGTAACACAAAGAAAATCAGTACTTCAGGGCTGGACGGCCAACTAGTCATTTGGGACTTGGCATCAAGTCTCACGAAATCAATGCAAGGATTGAGGATCTAAAAAATTGGTAGGCGATAAAAAAGGCAAAAATAAGATGAGAGACAAATGAACAAGGGCGAAAATAGCAACCAATAGTCCGAAGTGAAAATAATCAAAAAGTTTGTCAAAATGATTGCATTGCGCGTTATTCTTTCAAGATTTAAAATCTTCAAATTGGGTCTCTGCCACTAAGTTATTCTAATTAAAAACTAGCTCCATTAATTTTCAGTGCGCATTCTTTTAATTGTATAATTTATTTAAGATGAAAAATTGTATATTGTTTCGTGCGTGCAAAAGAAAAGTATTTTAATAAAAACAAATGTTAATGAGTGAAAAAGTGAAGTTTCTGAAGTTGATTTTGGTGTGTAATGCGGTATTCTTCCAGAACTAATTCATATTCCTACATAAAAGGCCAAAATGAAGTTTAATGAAAACATTCCTTCTCCAATATTCGTAGAAAAACTGGACGTAGGGATTGCTAATAGGTCTCAGGAGATATATTTAGTCAACCAATGTGAGGCAACAAGGGGGAAATTCCGCTTTGAACAAATTGTCCTTAGGTCTCGCATAATTTTTTTTTCTAAAAAAAATTGATCCGAAACAACCTCAACTTTTATTGATGACATCTGGAGTAAGATTGTAAAAATTTTAATGGTCGATAGTACCACTTGTTTGAGGAAAATTGGTCCATGGAATGGACACTCTATCTTTTACCATTACAGAGTTACAGCGTTTTTTTGCGAATAGAGTCAAAAATTTGACGTTCCCGTACTTTATCAAGACCACGTTCTCTCTCTTGCAGATAATTTGATGGCATTAATGTTTAAATATGATTTCGGACCACGTACTTTGTGTAATATTGAAATCCAATTTTCGCACACTTTTCGCAGTAAATTAGGCTATACTTCAGTAACAGTTTGTCGAATGTTGACTACCAAGTGTTCAATTGTTGCCTCCTCATCACTCAAAACATGGACCTTCACAGCGTTTATGGTCCTCACCGATCGGAGTAGATGAGCGATCCTTGGAGGCGATTAAACGTCGTAATTGCCTCACCAATTGCAGATTTAGTAGCATACGTGTACAGGGAAAAACCAAGGAAGGATAGTTCGGAGGACACATCGGGTCGTAAGTCTGCCGTGGTCCCCAAAGGAATCGCGGAAGCCATAGAGGCTGAAAGTGCAGGACCGGTCAGGGAAACCTGCTGCCCGCAGCAGAGGAGAAGCTAGACGACCTTGATTTAGGCTTTCTAGGGCTCATGGTCGCACAGCGAAACGCAAAGTATTACCATGTCGAAGGGTGAGGATAATCCTCCGATATTTGAGAAGAGCTCCAAGCAATAACGAAACCGAAGTCCAGCATTAAAATAGCCCAGGTAAACCTCCATGCCAAAGTTGCATCCGCAGTAATTGCAAGGACAAGTTCCAAGGATAACATTGGCTGAAGAACCCTGGGTGTACCGGGGCTAGATTCGCGGTCTGCTAGGAGGAAATATGCAGGCAAGTTAGGATTCCTCTTGTGAAAAACCAAAAGCTTGCATCATGCTCAAAAGAAACTTAAAATACATATGTCTTTCAGAGTTTCTAACTGGAGACCTTGTGGCTATTCAAGTCGCACTGGGAGCTGGGGGAAGACCTCGAGAAGCAGTTGTGGCATCAGCATATTTCCCAGGAGACAATAACCGGATCCCATTGGAATTAGTCGTTAGAATGGCGTTCTGCGAAAGGAAGGCGCTACCACTTTTTCTTGGAAGCCAACACCATGAGGTCTGGGGAAGCAGCGACATTAATCAAAAAGATTAGTACTTTCATTCTCAGTGATAAGTTAGAAAAACATAATGTAGGAAACACGTCAACGTTAGTGGCTGGTACCACTCTAGGGAACACTCTGATGAGTGATCTTTACCAAGCCTGGAAGAGCCTCTCTGCTCTTCATAACTCATTTCTCAAAGTCCTATGCCACGGCGGAAAGCAATAACATTCTGCCTGACACCCCAACAAAGGATAGAAAGGGAAAAAGGTGAATTGGAAACTAGTAAAAGAGGTATACTCGGTAGCTAGAGTAAGACCTGCAGTGGGGAAATTAAAACAACTGAAAGCAGCCGAACTAGATGGCGTTTTCCCAGCACTACTTTTCACCCTAAATCTTTCAGACCGATTTGCCTGACATCGTTCGTACTTAAAACGGTGGAGAAAATCATAGACAACTATATTAAAAGCAACACTTTAATACGCGATCCTCTACATTCATGTCAGCATCCTTACCGTGCAGAACGGCCAACCTAAACTGCTCTGTATAATCTGACGGATGTATTAGGAGTGCCATAGAAACAAAGGAAATAGCACTGCGTGCATTTCTGGACATCGAAAGAGCGTTCGATAACACATCGCACATAGAGGTACAAGATGTCCTTATTCGAAAGGCAGTGAGAAACACCCTGGCCTTCTGCATGGGCAGAATGTTCACTAGGAAGCGCAAGCTTGATCACCTCAGAGCCATTATATTACATGGCATGGAGTTGAAAAGAGAAATAGAGGGCAAATATTTGGGAATCATAGTCATACAATCAGACCAAAAACTACTCTGGAAAACACATGTTGAAAACATGTCGGAAAGCCACAAGGGCTCTGATGACTTGCAGGTCCATAGCAGGGAAAAATGGGGATACACCCTGGAAATACGATACTGGATTGCTATTACCGCATCTAGGTAATCATTGATCTTACTATTGACCAATGATTGAAGTTTGAAACACGTTGGAGCAACAGAGCAAACTGGAAGAGCGTGGCATTGACAAGCGACTTAACCAGCAACTGATTTCCTGGTACACTGACGGATCCCTTACGGCAGAGGAAGCAGGCAATGGAGTCATTGGTGCAAGGAAAACGCACTTTGGACCAATGAGTAAGTATACCAGCATATTTCAGGCAGAAATATATGCCATAGACAGATGTGCCTCTTTCAACCTGGTAAGGAACTATAGGGGCAGAACATTGCTATTCTAACCGACAGCTAAGCGGCTTTTAAGGCACTTAGGTCCTACCAGGTAAATTCCAAACTGGTATGGAAATGCCTTAACAGACTGAACACGCTCCGTTCGCTCAATAAGGTATGAATGCTCTGGGTTCCAGGCCATATTGAGTTAGAAGGCAATGAAGAAGCGGACGAGCTGGCCTGGAAAGGGGAAGCTACACCATTATACGAGCCAGAGCCATTCTGTGGAGTCGGAAATAGGTTCATGACTACGACATTGAAAAATGAAGAGGAGCGGCTGAGGGAATGTTACTGGGCGAATTTACCAGGAAGAGCCTCTGGATCACAGTGGGAATACTCACTGGTCACTGCAGGCCCAATTATTACGTGGGGAAACTGAAGCAGTGTCCGACACTTGTGCAAAGTAGGTTCAATCACCTGAGAGAATACTTAATATCAGATACCAGATTGAAACATTTGGAAGTAGGGAAGATATTCTTTCTATCGGCTCTAGGTTTAAATGATATACTACAGTTCATAGGTATAATATAGTAATAGGTATAGATACAGGTATATAGTAAAGGGGCAAAATTGTTTTTTTTTTTGGAGGCAGTGCGATATCCGTAGGCGATATTATTATTATCGACTTGTGCCTCCTATCCTGTTTTCAATCGTAGATATTTATTGTGTATTCTGTTATCACTTTTTTTCGTTCTAACGAAGTTCTGGAACTGCACCCTTCAAACAAAACCCACAAACTAGCAGCTAATATATATGTATCTGGCAGCGACTAATAATCAATTCATGAAGCTGGGAGAAACGAAAACATGTTGTTTCCAGACCCGGGAATCGGTTCATGTACCAAGATTTTTGTTTGTTTTTATGCGATTTTATATGAACGAGGTGCTTGATTCCGATATGTTGCCTTAGATTAATGTGGATATTTTGATGTGCATCATATTAACTGGGATTTGGGTTTTGTTGATTGATGTATGAAATTTAGTTACATTCAAAATAAAGAAATTAGTAAAAATAGAAAATATTTCTTGCTCACACAGATTTTTGTGAAAAATTTGGTTTTCTTTTGGCATTATGTCCAAGCTGTGCTACGCGACGAATCTTATATTGAAATTGGAATTTCCAACCCTTTCCTTCGCCAAGAAAAGAGGAATTATTGCGTACAACCGGATTTTAGCGAAGTCATTCGAATGTCATTCGGTCGATAAATATGCGCTTTATTACGGCGATCGACGTAAACTTGGCATGCGTCATTTTACCTGTTTAACACTGTAATCTCCGAGCGATTCCGAATATCATAAAACCACTTTGCGCATATATTCTGCATTATATCTAGATGCAATTGATGTAAAAAAAAATCGTGTTTATTATATTATACTATTCAGTTAATTTTGTTTATATCAAATATGCAAATAGGCAAATGAGATGATCAACTGGTCGATCATAAACAATTTCCACTACACGTCACGGGTATGTTGTTGCCATTTACCCTTGACGGAGTATAGACTGTTATATGTTACCACAGTGTTTTTCCTGTGTTGTTATATGAGAGTGGCACCACCATTAATTGACCTCAGGAAACAGTGACGAGGTCACATATTTTCCTCACCTTATTCGACTTCTGAACAGAAGGTGGTATACCATACAATAGGCACCTACTCATTAAAAATCGGCTGGTTTATCAGAGCGACAATATGAGCTCACAATCTATGCAGCAGTAGGAATCGTAGATTTAATTACAAATGTTATGATTTTCGGTAAGTATATTTACCGCAAGAAGGAATGCATATGTATTCAATATGGCGCCTTCCTCTCGGATTTCCACCTGACATAATCTCTTACGAAACATGGTGGTCATTGGGAACATTTTCATGATTTTGGATTAGATGAATTTGAGGAATAAATGGGGAGATACTATGAATGTGGACATCATCATCATCAACAACGGCGCAAGAACCCGTATCTGGTCTAAGCCTGTCTTAATAAGGAACTCCAGACATCCCGGTTTTGTGCCGAGGTCCACCAATTCGATATCCCTAAAAGCTGTCTGGCAACCTGACCTACGCCATCACTCCATCTCAGGCAGGGTCTGCCGCGTCTTCTTTTTCTACCATAGATATATTGCTCTTATAGACTTTCCGGACTGGATCATCCTCATCCATACGGATTATGTGACCCGCTCACCGTAACCTATTGAGCCGGATTTTATCCACTACCAGACGGTCATGGAATCGCTCATAGATTTCATCATTATGTAGGCTACGGAATCGCCAAAAATTCTTCGGAAAATTCTTCTCTCCAACGTGGCCAAAAGTACATAATTCTTCTTGCTAAGAACCCAAGTCTCCGAGGAATACATGAGGTATGGCAAGATCATAGTCTTGTACAGTAAGAGCTTTGACCCTATGTTGACACGTTTCGAGCAGAACAATTTTTGTAAGCTGAAATAGGCTCTGTTGGCTGACAACAACAGTGCGTGGATTTCATCATCGTAGCTGTTATCGGTTATGATTTTCGACACTAGATAAGAGAAATTATCAACGGTCTCAAAGTTGTAGTCTCCTATCTTTATTCTTCCCGTTTGACCAGTGCAGTTTGGTTGGCGGTTGGTTTTCGGTGTTGACGTTGCCACCATATATATTTTGTCTTGCCTTCATTGATGTGCAGCACAAGATCTCGCGCCGCCTGCTCGATCTAGATGAAGGCAGTTTTTATATCACGGATCGTTCTTCCCATGATGTCGATATCGTCAGCGTAGGCCAGTAGTTGGTTGGACTTGAAGAGGATCGTACCCCTCGTATTTACCTCAGCATCACGGATCACTTTCCCGAGGGCCAGGTTAAAGAGGACGCATGATAGGGCATCCTCTTGTATTAGACAGTTGTTGATGTCGAATGGTCTCGAGAGTGATCCTGCTGCTTTTATCTGGCCTCATACATTGGTCAGAGAGCCTAGTCAGTCTTATCAATTTTGCTGGGATACCGAATTCTCTCATGGCCGTGTACAGTTTTACCCTGGCTATGATATCATAGGCGGCTTTAAAGTCGATGAATATATGGTGCAACTGGTGTCCATATTCCAAATGTTTTTCCGTTGATTCGCTGTCCCATACCTTGAGCAGAAGTTGATGAATCACTTGGTGTAATTGGTCGCTTCCATATTTAACTAATTTGGCTGTAATTCCATCGGCTCCTGGGAACTTATGATTTTTTAGTCGATGAATTGCACGGACTGTTTATCCTATACTCGGTGGTGGCAGTATTTGTCCGTCGTCTTCATTTGGCGGGACCTCCAACTCGCCGATGTTCTGGTTGTTCAGTAGTTCATCAAAGTACTCAACCCACCGCTCCAATATGCCCATTCTGTCGGAAATCAGATTTCCCTCTGTCTCGGTAGGATGGTGCTCTGAGGTGGCGGGGAGGAAGACGGGGCGGCAACCCTGTCGGCTGAACCAAAACCAAGTGGCCGAGGAGAACCTCCACGTGGTGGCACCGGGAACCGCTGTATCGCATTGGCTTGCCGGCCGTGATTCAGTAGGCGAATGCTCCAAGGCCTAGCAAAGGCGATCAGACCCGAGTCTGCACGGGGACTCATCTGAAGTGGCTTCGGTCACGAAACCTTACCAGGGGTATACTGGTACCATGGGAACCGAGGTAGCCCCTGGACTCTTATACTTCAGGAGAATTCCTGTCGTATCTGAGTACAGCTCGGTTGGTTGCGGTTGGCCCCCTTGTAGGAGTTTCATGGTGGCTGTGGTTGTGCTCAAGCGAGAAGAGACCTTAGGGAGACCTTCGGCGACGTGGTGTTGCGTATCAACACGGGTGCCGTACTCCATAGTTCGGTAGGGATTTAGGTAATTCTTGCATCCACCAGTATGAATGCTAAGCCATGCACTTGGAATAGACTGGTACCGTTGCGCTTGTCTCAGAGGGGCTCTGATTGTGGTCACAAAATCAATCCGTGCCGGAAAAGGGCCGTAGGATTAAGTCTCAAGACAGGTACCTACGTTAAACACCGAGGACTTCACTGTCTCGGTAGGATGAGCATCGGGGTGGATAAGGCTTCATCTTGCTGACTTGTTAGCAAAACTTCCGCGCCTGGTGCGGTTGCTTCCTGTACTTATCTAGTTCACGACTTGTTGGTTCTCCCAGGCTTACTTTTTCCGTCTGTGAAGTCGCTTCTCCGCTCGACGGAGTTCGTGATAAGTCTCTGCGCGTGCCCACGTTCTTTGAGAATGCAACATTACCCGGTATGCGGCATTCTTCCGTTCCGTAGCTAGCTCACATTCATCGTCAAACCAGCCATTCCGACTTCTTTTGCGGTTAGGACCAAGTATCCTTGTGGCCGTATCAATGATAACCTTCTTCAGGTGGTTGTGAAGATCATTTGCTGATACTTCATCTCCAGGTCCTCTGTTGACTGCGGTTATTGCAGCATCCATTTTCCTCTTATAGGTGTTGCGGAGGACTGTGTTGTGGATAGCTTCAGTGTTAACTCTCACGTGATTGTCAGAGGGGATTCTAGGTGGTGTTGTTATTCGAGCTCGCAGCACACAGTCAACGATATAGTAATCCGAGTTTATATTGCCCCCCCCCCCCCCCCCCCCCATATGTTCTGACATTCATCAAGGCTGAGAGGTGGCGGCGTTCGATCAACACGTGGTCAATTTGGTTGAAAGTGGTCCCGCCTGAAGAGGCCCATGTATATTTGTGGACCACTTTCGGCGCAAATCAGGTACTTCCAATAACCATTTCGTGTAACACTGATAATTGAATAATCCGCAGTCCGTTATCATTTGTATTTTGAGGTAAGCTATGGGAGCCAACGCATCGCCTGAATACGGGCTCCTTCCCTACTTGGCTATTAAAATCCCCAAGTATAATTTTGATATCATAACTGAGACAGGCTTAGATGGTTCGTTCTACTGCCTTGTATAAGGTATCCTTTTCCGACTCTGCAGTCTCCTCTGTAGGGGCGTGAACGTTAATGAGGCTTAAATTTCTAAACTTGCCTCGCAAGCGCAGGGTGCATAGCCGAGCACATGGTTTACTGGATGGCCACTATAATGTATGGAGTAGCGACTCTTCTCCAGGAAACCGGTCCCTGTCCAGCGCATCTTCTGTAACGCTATTGCATCAGCCCTATATTGGGGCAGGGTATCGGCTAGCTGCTCAGCAGCTTCATTTATGTACAGGGAGCGCACGTTTCATGAGAAAACGTGCAAATCGTTATTCCTTTGTCGTTGCCAGGTTCGTCGTTGTGTAATTCGTCAAGTCCAAGGCTCCTGCTGTGGCTTTGTAAGAAGTTGTTTTCCGTGTAGGGTTGTCAGCCCTACTCAACCCCCAACCTGGAGGACCATGAATGACCAAGAATGTGGACATACATTCTCGAAACATAATCGAAGAGATGTTGGAAACTGAGATGAACTGGACCGCGGCGATTCAAAAGATGTAGAAGCTTTAAGAACAAGCGTCTGCTCGAAAAGTGTGGCGGGCGACTAATATAGACAAGTTTCACTTTCAATGAAGAAGTGCTTCATGGTAGCCTTGTACGGATAGGGGCAGGAGTGAATCCTACATAGTGTTACAACCGGGTGCAACAGTGTTGTCCTAAGATTTACACTTTCGCTTATTGTAGTAAAATTATCTAAAGGTGATGAAGAAAATTCCGTTTCTGAAACAGTTCTCTTTATTTATTATTGTTTTTCTAATACATCGTAATAATATGCATACATGCAAACGAAGGACAAAACATCTTCTATGCTCCATAGTTGCATTTCAATATCTTTCAAAGTCATTCAAAATGGTGAGATAAAAATACTTAAAAAACGCCTATTTACTCTACGTAAAATTTTTGAAAACATAAATTTATCTTTTTGGTTTTTATTCTTCGTGTCATCTACTAAAAATTCATCTTAAATTTACGTTTAGGCCACATTATCGGTCACTTTGCAGATTATCATCATTTCAACTATGTTGGTTTTATTTTAAATATTTTTACAGTAGTACTAGGGGTTTATCAAGGATAATGGCTACACTACATTATTCTAGCATGTAAACGTTAGTTAATAAGAGTTAGATAGGTCCTTTGTTTTGAAGGATTGAGGTTACAGTTTTAATTTACATAAAACCGAGAATTCGAATTACTTTCACTTTTTCATTACATTTACATTAATCCTAAAAGTGTAACTTTGTGGCAGAATGAAATAAACTTTTTTTTTCGTTTTTATCAAACCATTTTTGCTGATATAATCGCACCCACCTCATACTTTCGCCTACTTGTTTTCACTTACTGAGTCTATTTATATACATCGAAATATATCCTTGTAAATTAAATTTCTACGACGTTACCTTTACTTTCGGCTACTACATTGCTTACCCGCTAGCACCGTCAATTTTCCAGCAAAGTACTTACTATCGTGTTACGCGAATTACATAGAAATTTGGATGAATTACTCAATGCAATAGAAAGGTTAGCGAAATGGCGAAATAAAAAATTGATTGGAACAAAAAAATGCATGTTCTGTACTTGATATAACCAAATCTAACAAATTTGGGGACCGCATGCTAGTGTTGTCGAACTTTTGAACTGAAGAGATAAGAAATACTACTGTGACTGGGTCCTTTTAGAAGAATATCGACTTCGTTACTATCATCGATATCAAAGTTGGGGAAAAAAAATAAAAATTATGAGAACTCGCATAATAATCGGACTCTGGAGAAGAAATTGGGGTATCAAGGTAAAAAACAGAAAAGAAGTGTGGAATGCATAGACTTCGTAAGCCGATGGTGCCAGCGATCGTGAAGGCTACAATAAAAGTAAATTCAGGGTGAATTTCCTCGTCACAAACAGATTCTTTTTGTACCTTGAGAAAAAGAAACATGTCAAACTCAGTGGATTAGAAAGGTCCAGAACTCGTTTAAACGCCAAATGGAAGGACACTGGATGAAATTGAAAACAGACTACGAAAAAAACGGAAACGAGATCTGTCTACGGTAATTGTCATATTATGAAAGAACAAAAATTACATCGATCTAAACCAGAGATCATATTTTATGGTGTCAATTCTTTGCTTCCCAAAATTCAATTTATTAAGCGAGAATAACATAGCCCGACACTTTTATTTTTTTTAACGAAAGCATATAGTGCATGAGGGCTGTAGAATGCCCAAATTAAGGCTTATCAGAAGAAAGAAGATTCTCGTTGATAAAACACGCCAATTGGCGAATTTATAAAAATACCAAGAGGGGAAGGAATCACTTCAAAGATCTTTACGGTGAGATACTCAGGACGGCGAGAGAGAATTATATCTACTTATCAAAAGCCGACAATAGCATGCACAGAATATCGAATATTTCTGTTGTATTAATGCGGTAGATTGCTTACCGATCGACGGGCCACAACGGACAGAAGGGGAATACTTGAAGCATATCCCAATGGAAGAATCCACCACTTCCGCAGACGCTGCTGATATTTAGAACAATTCTATCTATGAGCGCCACAGAATTTCAAGGGGCCATCAAACGAATGAGGTCGGACAAGGTAACAGGACCTCACGACATTGTGGTTGAACTCTGGTAAGCGAAGAGTTGGAAAGCAAGAACCCAACAATGAGTTCTTCGATCTCGTTATTGACGAGGACAGAACACCATCTGGTTGGCAAATAGGTATTACCGTTCTTATATAAAACAAATCGGGAAACCGGAAGCTGGGCGCTTCAGGTATGAACGGTTTTGTTTGCTCCTTCTGTGAGTATATTTAAGTGTAGAACTATCCCATTTGCTTGTAGCCCGTTATGCATATGCATTTAGCATGTCAGATTTAGTACTTCGGGCTGTAAATTTACACGGTAAGGACAACTTTGAGCAACTGTAACTTTGTTACTAATGGTATGATTTTGATCATCATATTTTATACTATTACCAACTTTTATTACTCTGGGATAAACTTAAGGGGGTTTTACTAAATTTTCCCAAAAATATGGTAATATACTATTATTAACTTAATTTGAACAGATATCGATGAGGAGAGTATTTTGAGGCCTGGGCACCATATAGAGGCAGCTTCTTGAATTTTTTTCAGATTTTTCGGTTGGGTAGTTTCTGAGAATGGGTCCATTAAAGAAATCATCACTTTCTACTCCTCCCATTCCCCGCTTTTCTAACAAATCTCAAACTAATACCGGCTTCCAAAAGTATTAATCGAGACCTTTCATTTGATACCCCATATGACTAGATTCGGTGGAAAAAATTTTTACACCCCCCTTTTACATGTAAATCTCAACGTAGAAGGATATCACTCATTGCATGGGCGTTCACAGTTCCCACCTTCTCACCAAATTTCGTGTCAATCGGTATAGCCGTTTCTGAGAAAAGTGCGTGTGACAGACAGACAGACAAACATTAAACCGATTTTAATAAGGTTTTGTTTGCAAAACAAAAAAGAAAAGCAGTTCGATGGAAGGTTTAAATTATTTTCGGTTGATATCGCATACCACGAAAATGACATCGTCTAAATTACCGTGAACCAAGTAACGTCTGTCAAGAACTACTAAACTACTGACTCCATATGCTCCCCTCATCATCCAAAAATATAGAGTAGTAGCTATGTGGTACCGTACCGATGATATCTTGGATGAGGTTGGGAATTCAAGATATTTTTCTACACTTATTTTGGCCAAACGGTATCATCAGATACTTATCAATCAGGTATCTTTATTGAACCAGGTTTGTTCAGACATATAATGTATAAAATGCCTGGATGAGCACAACCGAAAGTTGGGGGAGATATTTCAGTGATCCCATGAAAATTTGTAGTTATTGCCAGCCAAGTGTCAGTTCTTGCGAAAGCAAGTGGCTTACTTGGGGCACGTTTGCTTAGAAGCTGGAATTAAACCCGATGCCAAATTAAGAGAAAAAGTCAAGAATTTCCCGGGCCGAAAATCCGAAGCAGGTAAAATCATTCCTTGGCTTGGCCAATTACTATCGAAGGATAGGGAAGGGATACTGATTTCACCACCCGTTTTGTGGTACTCACAACGTAATTCGATAAAAAGTTTCCTTTAGTGAAGGATGGTAGTGGTGAAGCAGGAGCAGGCATACTCGAGTCGAATGTTAAACTAGGTAGAAATGAATTACCCAGGACCATCGCCATTGACGTCCATTTAAGATTTTCACGGATCACAAGAAGCCGAAGGGAATGATGATGGTCCGAGATATGACTAGCCGGGTGCAGTCTTCAGCAGAAGTTATCGGATCATGATGCTATGTAGGCCTGACCGTCTGATAGGGATGAGGGGAAGAATTAAGCCAAACTGAGGAACTAAAGAAGCACGATGTGCAAGAGAAGCCCGGAGTGAGTATGGCTAGTCCTTAGAGAATATCATTATATTCGCAGTTTAAAGGTTACTTTAGCACTAGTAAACCTTTAGCTAGAGTCAGGTTTTCCAAGTGGAAGGATGTTTAAAATGGCAAAAAACGAGCATCAACGTCATCGGTTACATCAGTGTCGGGCAGGCTGTTCAGTAAGGTATGCATGGATTTGGTAGGATCGTTGCCTGAGACCCGGAGAGGCCACAAGTACATTCTTTCCACGGTGGACGACTGACAAGATCGGCCTATGTAACCGTCGGGGCCTGGCCTGGTAAGCGATTCAACAACTGAGATATTTGGCTTTGGAATGACGACGTCCAAATGAAGGTCTTTGAGAAGAAACGTCTCTACCATAAGTTTCTCGATAATGAAACACTATCCAATTGGTGAATTTACAAGAATGCCAAACACGAAGTAAAGAAAGCAATCGCCGTTACCCGAGCGGCCCATTGTAAAGATCTTTACTATAAGCGGGACAGCGATAGAGATTTGTTTCGACTTGTCAAGAGTCGACAACAAGGCACACAGGATATCGAAAACTTCTGTTGTCTTATTGACAAGAACGGTATTTTGCTTACGGCTGCTATCCCATACCATATAGACTTTTGAACCCATTCTTGGCAACGTAGTCCTATTCGTCAACGTCCAAATAACCGGGAATCAAAACGTCTTGGCAAGAACTGCGATACTACTGATCGCCCTACACAGTGCTAGCGTCTCACAGCGAAACTGATCTCGAGCAACTTATTCGAAAATGGAATGATTGCCTCATGCAACTGGCGTGTTTTGCTATCAGAAATTGTAAAATCGAAAATTTACCGCATTTCACGCCCTCTATGGTCTTGGGTGTTGGCCGAGTGTAAAAGAAAATAAACGTCGTCTCGCGGTAATGGAGACGAAAATGTTGTCTTCGATGGTATGGTTACGTACTTCGCGATGACGAGAATTCATTTGTCAAGATCGGTCTGAACATCGAAGTCGACGGGAAAAGACCTAAATGCCAGCCGGAAAAACGATGGTTTGATACACTGGATGGTGATTCGAGAGCGTCGCGACTCCACCCACTTTTAGCAGTTTGACAGAACAAAATGGCGCAACCGATCAAGACGAGCTGACCCCGTTTTTGAACGGAAAGAAAAGCATCTTACCCGCTTCACTTCTCAAAGGACGGGAGTTGGAGTGCATATGTATTCCTCAGTGGATCCATTATATTAAAGGGAGTCATTGCAAAGTTCATGGATTAAGCGATGTTTCTGAATCGACGTGAGCTACGATAATCTACTGAGGACACAATTCTGTGTGAGGACCCGCGTAAAGCTTCTAAGAGCATAATTGCTATTAAAAAACCTGGAACAGAAACTTGATGCCAAGATAATGAGTATGGTTTCTTATACATTACAATTGAATCAAGCGGTGATAAGCTGCTGGGGCGACTCAACAATAACTTTGACCTGGATTGAAAATTAATCTGTAGAGCTACAAAGTTTGGTTGCGAGCCAGTCTCTAAAATCATGAATTTCTGCAGGCAATCCTGGGTTTGGGGACATATCGAGTCCAAGGATAATTATGCAAACTGCGCCTCGAGCAGTATTACCCCTTGCGAATTAATCAAGCATTCTCTTTGTTGGCAGCGACCGCCATGGCTAGCGGATAGGCACCGTCTGGAGGACTAAAGGAAGTAGGTAGATCGACTCATATGAACTCTGGCATCTGCTTCAAGGGACTCAAAGGACCTGTTTCACCAGCCGAATTCGAATAGAGTCGGCTCAAGATCTTTCGTTTACTACCGACTATAACACATAACGAAGGGTCGACCATTTAAGGAGAAGTATCCATTCATCGACCGCCAAGGGCTACCCAGAGTTGGAGTGCAGTTACGAAATGCTAATATATCCAACCATCACGTCACCCGTTTCATTATCCGAGAAGTACATACATGGAATGGAAATAATTCTACAATCCGAGGATGCCATACTGAATTCTGAATGACCAGAAAAAAATATAGGACGTGCTGCATCAATGCATTACTTGTGTAAAGTGCCAGCAGGCAAAGTTATCAATTTAAGGGTAATTTACTTTACTTGTGATAATTTCTCCAAATCTACCATTTTTCGAAAGGGTGCGGTTGCGTTTATATGCAATGTCACGAAGGCTGTATACATAGCGTTGGTAAGTGACTTGGCAACCGAAACATTTTTGATAAATGGTTTATCGTAAGGCAATGGTTGTGCCCCGATATTTATAGTAAACATGAAACCAATTTCCTAGGAGGAAAAGAAACAGATAGATCAAGAAATGGAACTGGTAAGTATGACGCGAGGAAATTTACGTTCGTTGTGCCACACTTTTGGGGCCTAGAGAAGCAGCCGTGAAATTTGTGAAGCGGCAGTTGAAATGCGAATTCAATGAGGCAAATATCGGGCCAGCTTTCGAAGCGTCCATGACAGTATTAACGCAAATCGAAGTTTGTCTGAACTCCAGGCTACGGTTCCAATTCCAGATATTCCACCGGCTAATTGGGAACTAACTCGTGTTCGGTAGATATGATGGGAGAATTCGAGCTGTCACTGTTCGATCTCACGGCACGCTGGAAAGGATAGTGTATTCAATTCATGACTTCTGACGATCGAGACCCCGAATGATCCTGGAGAGATATCTTCACGCAAGAAAGCAATAAATGAGAAATGGCTAGTGGCGCTACCAGCCCCGAATCCCGGAAGTAAAAAACGTAGTAATCGCGAAACAATGGAAAAGATGGGGAGTGGTCACTTGCGCTTGGCCACGCGCCTTGTTGAAATGTCTTTCGAGACAATGTTTGCTTAGAACCTTACTGTGGAAACTAGATACATGCTAATGACAATTCGTTACCGAGCGGAGACTTTTCTGCGCCATATAACTTTTGGGAGGCCTATTGTCGGCCATCCGGGAATAATGGGTTCATTTTAAAGCATAACCCACAATGGAATTGTTGTTTTTCAATATATATCCGTTTTTTAGTCAACACGTCCACGAATATCTGGCCTGTACACAATACGACTCTTCATTTGATGTTGTCCCAGCTACAGCACGCAAGTGAAACGACTTAGGCATGAGTTGATGCATGTTTCGAGCTGTTGAGTAACAGTGACAATCATTTTCATGCGCTGCCCTCATTTAGCAACACAGAGAAAATATTGGCACGGAACAGGCTCAGCTTGACTTGGTGTTGAAATAGCATTGTTTCTGGTACTGTAATGCGTCGGACAATATCAAGTTATGTGCCACCCTCGTCAGAAACAATGCTACCTCGATATACAAACTGTTCGGCCAAGGTGAGTCAACGAATTTAAGGAAAAACACGTGAATTTTACGTAATTATGTGAGAAGCACAGAAGGATGGCTTGTTATTCTGAATTGATTAACACAGTTATGAACAAGCGGCTGTCGATGGTCACTTCGGTATGTATTTATTTACGATCCAAGTTAAATAACCACATTCGCCAATTCCCCGCCATCCAGCTTTAACTGAACCTTAGATATATTCATCTTAACTCACGCATCTGAAAGTAACTAAATGTATTGGAATTTTTGGAATAATGATGATGTCGAACATGGTACATGTAGAGGGCTGCATATCGAACTGCAAGTGTTCAACATGATAAAGCTTCAACATTCAGTTTATAATTATTAGGTCATGACTAGGCCGAAATAGACAGCAATCAATCCTAAACGTTGATTTTTTAAGTTACTTTTCGTTCTTCTATAAGTTTAAGATTTCACTACAAAACGAAATCTTTAGAAAGATATTGGAAATGATTTAAGCTTACTACAGAGTGCTCAAAATGATCAGATCTGAAGCAATTCAAACCTATACGGTGTGCATAAAAAAAAAACGAAAATGTTTGCAATAAGTCATATATTTATAACAGAAATAGAAAATAAGAAAAAATATGTATATGAATATTGTATATATAAACAAATAAAATGGGGAGTTAATATACCTTTGACTTGGCAGAGCCCGCACTTTTTCCATGTTTAGGTTTTAATCCAACGGCTCACCTGTTTTCTGTGTTATTAGCCTCCAGCGATATTTGTCCGTACGTAGCTTACCACTATATACATAACGTTATAATATTTTTTGTTGTTTCTTTGTAAATTCTTAGCTTTCAGTTACAATAAATACAATAATTTGTTACATTCATAAAAACTTTGTTTAGTTTTTTCGTGTTTTTTAATGGAATTTTGTTTTGTCAAATTTAAAATAATACCAATAGCGTTCACTTTTCAGGTTTATTTCTTCACACAAACGTAAAAAGCTATTTAAAAATATTCTCAACTTTATCAGTTCATATATACTCGTATATGTATCTTCAGAAAGTATTATCTATCTAGTGTAGTAATAGTTTCGGCTGAGGATAACGCTATCGTCAGATATAAGTCTACCAAGATAAGCTTTTATTCATCAGCATTGCAATGTTATGAGAGGCTTCATGTACAAACTTCTGCTGCTTTGCAGCGCCATTCATTATTACTAATGTTAATGTACAGTAAGTTTCAGTTTAATTTGTTTCAATGAAGCTATTCAGCGCCATTTCGGCGGATGCCATGCAGAGAAATATAAGCCCATCTGAACCTGTCTTTTTTATTTGAATACATTTCAATAACTAATCTACTACGCTAGCAGTAACTCTATTCACTACCGCTCACCTGACAGAAAAAGTTAGTAACTAATCACATTAGCACGCATTTGACCACATTTTTCCTATGAAAAGGCGCATATTCAATAAACAACAACATGAAAAGGAAACGTATATGAGTGAAACTAGAAAAATTCGAAACAATGTCTAGAGAATAACTTTTTCTTGTTTTTGTCTACATAACATATTCAAAATGACTTTTTTCACATGAATTTCAAGTTTGCCTTCATTCTCTATTTCTACACATAATTTGTGAATATTATATTTTTAATATACAGGATTAAATCTACATTCAACTCATCTAGAAGAGTAGTTTGCATATACAGTTTTAGCAGCTAGGTCGCATTAGTTATTCGCAGTTTCCTTTATTGGTTAATCGAACATTTATTTATTGAATTATTGCGTATATTTGTCATACAAAGTAACGTGTCACAGTTTAAAATGTGTTTCATTCTTTTACTTTCTTTCTACTGTGGCTAAAGATATTACTACGCCGTCTGAAAAATATTTTTGAAAAATGTTAAGCACGTGTAATTATAGATAATACCTTCAGCTGTTGGTAAACCATTCTAGGTAAAACTAAGCACGACTCCTTCTGACCGACATCGACTTCATACTACTATTTTCGTGTTATTTTTATTTATTTTCTTTTTCGTTAAAAATCTAAAAGGTGATAACTACAAATTTTACATACGTTATTGTTCCTCTTTTCAGTTTTGAATTTTTTAATTCACAATTACGGGTTACAGGTATGGATCGTTTCTCCTCTCAACAAAATACTACTTTTATTCGACTTTCTATTATTCAAATGTTTCTTTTCTGTTCATATTATTGTTATTATTAGTCCTTTGTCATACATTTACATACATACGTTTGTTATGATTACAGATGAATGTACACAATGAAAAACTATGTGGCACATGTTATACTAAAAACTGGACCAATCCTTAGAAATACTCGCCTAAGGACACTTCGAAGTTCTGGTTTCAAATCGAAACACATTATTTCGCAAAGTAGATTGTAATAACTCGATATATGCGCCGCGAACTGTAAATAAAAATTCGAAGTTAGTTTCAATATTTCATGAGACCGATGTCCTGTGATAAGAGTCATTTGGTTCATTATTTTGCTTAGAGTAAGGAAAAAACTCGTGAAGTGCAGGAAGCAACAACATCAAGTTTTACTGACAAGTCAGCTGGATGAAGCCCAAAATACCTCGACACTCATTCTGCCGAGACAAAGAGGGAAATTTAAATTCCGACCATATGAGCATATTGAAGCGAGGGGTTGAGCATTTTGATGAATATTCTATCTCAGCTTACAAAAACACTATTCCTCGGGGACATGGGTTCCTAGCAGTGTTATCTTTTTGGTACCAAAGTTACCAGGACACTGGTAAATTTCAAGCCCATAACTAGCCTAGTAATTTTTCTCATTTTGAGTACTTTTTTAGTTAAATGGATACTTTTCAGTACTTTTCAACAGAAATCGAGACAAAGTTAATATTTGGCAACATTACGTTTTGCTGAATGACTAAATAAGCTTCTACAGCTCTTTTACTTCCGTTTTGGGGGACTGGTTTCCGCTAAGGATTTTCCTGCATTGAACACACACATCAACAACCTATGGATAATTTTGGAAGTTTAGATGTTCGCTTCACCTACTCTTCATGGATTTCCAGAAAGTTTCCGACAGCGTGAACAGGCAGTATATCTGGCATGCTCTATGCAGGAGGAGCATTTCGAAGAAATTAATAGCTATTATCAGAGTGACATATGATAGCGCAAAATGTCACTACAGCGAGGCAAAATCTCAAGGAATTTGGAGAAATTCAATGGACATGATGTCTCTCCTCCAACACCTAAACTACGCTGATAATACCTGTTTGTTCTCTCCCGGGGTTATAGACCTTGGCCAATGGTTCTGGATAAACACCAACAAAATTAGGGTTCTCAGTTTAACGAATCATCGCACCCTCCTTTTCTGGATTAATGAGTAGAGCATCGAGGGCGTCAATCAATTTGTTTAAAATCTGGAAATACAGTTATCTCAACACCAAGATCAAGTTAAGCCTGGTTCATGTTAGTTTTTTTTTGTGTGTTGCTCTATGGGAACAGCACATGAAAAGTGATCCCCACTGTAACTCCAAACTGATCAAATGAAAAACTTGGTCAGCGCAAAGACCTGTAATCCGTACGCGATATGATCGGAAAGTGGAAGTGGCAGTGGATAAATCACACGTTGAGGAGGCGCGACAATTGCATTGCTGACTACACCATGCAGTGGAATCCTCTCTCTCAAGATGTCAACGAGAGGATCACTCCAGGGGCACTTCGCGTCGAACAGTAGAGAAGAAGTGCGGTCGTCTCGGGAAGACCGGAAGGAAGCGGAACACATTCCTGGTAACTGTGAGCGATGGCGTGTACGTGTAGTTGACACGCTATACATCACTAACGGGTAAATGGCAATCATATGTGTCAGTTCTGTGGTCTGTCAAAAGTAAACCCAACTTGTTGGGGCTTAACAGAAAGCAGTATGCCTGTAGATAAGCCAACATCCGATACACATGGAATCAAGCGTGGTGGCGGAAATCAGTGATTAAATCTATATGTATTGACTAAAACATGAAAAGGAAATATACTTTAATGTGATATGCTATTAACATAGCATGCTGGTCCCGAGCCCAAGTAAAGGAGGAGGGTTTGAGGTAATGTACTTTCTACTATCGTCAGCAAAACAAAAATAAAATGCTGCAATCAGGGAAAGAGATAAATATAGTTAGAGTTATTCCCCCATGCTAAATCCTACCTGATCCCTCTTGGTGACAGGTCCCGCGACAGGTTGACCAAGAAAATGCATACAATAACGTTGGAAACAAGATGATCGGATTGAGTCACAAGCCTCGGAAAATGTTAGGGCGCTCACTTCAGTCGATGGGGCAAGATGGGCTCCGTCCTGTCGAGAAATGGGCAAGGGTTCTTGGCGCATGGATGACATCAGGACGTAAGTAAGTTAGTCCGAGTAAGACAAATACGTGTCTGCACGCCAAATGTTGACGACCTAATTGGAAAGACCCTCGGTCTCGCAAGGTCCTTCGAAAAAGGCGCATTGATACCTGCGCTCTGCAAGAAACCCGATGGTTTGGTGCCAAAAGCTGCGACTGGGAATGCGAAAGCGGTAAAAATGGCTATAAACTTCTCGATTTTGGTAGTCTACATACTCAATACGGTGTTGGCATTGCCATCTCGGTGGGTTTCCGTGATGCCTGAAAAGACAGGCGGTAACAGCTGTCATAGGCGGAAGGGGTTTGGAGCGCGCAATGAGGGGGGTGAGCGTATAGTCGGTTTGGTGGACACTCATGATTTTGTAATTATGAATACATAGTTCATCAAACGATTGGCCCATCCTCCTATATTTTATAAAGAGCATCAAAAAGTTTTTAAGAAGAGCATAAGGTCGGCTAAACGATCATTATGGAGACGCTTTTACGAGCAGACCAACTCTCTTGAAGCAATCTCAAATATGAAACGTATCCCTGCCAACCAACGTAGCCAGTAGGCTGGGTTATCTACATTTACAGAACGGAAGGTACACAAGAAACGATAAACCATTTGCTTGAAATGCACTTCATCGCCGACAGATGTATACAGTCCTCAACCAAAATATTGGACTCTGGCATGCAAAAAAGTAGTGAGTGAAGTGAAATGGGCATTTAAATCGTTCCATACATACAAGTCTTCGGGTCCGGATGACATTTTTCCTGCTTTAACAATAGAGGGAATGGATGCCCTTAGTCGGTATATATGCCAGACATTTCAATTAACTGATGTGATGTGAAGGTGATAGTTATAATTAGTATCAATCAAACTCCGTTTCTAGTATTCTTCTTCTAAAAGGATTGGAAAAACTAGTAGATCTGTTTATAAGAGGTACATACATCCCTAGGTGGCTACTTCATTGTAGGCAATATCCCGACCAGAAAGGCAAATTTACATACACACCATGGCATAAATTGAGAAGACGATGTCCGAAAATACGCCGTAGGCGTATTCATGCACATCGAAGGCGCCTCTTATTAAGCCTCATTCGCTGCCATTTGTGACGCGGCGCCTCTAATTAATTCATTCGGTGCTTTTTGTGGCCGGATGTGGTTGGATCCTTCACATGCTCAAGCGAAGAAAGATCCATATAATGGTTGGACACACTATTGGCCTATTGAGGCAGGATGACTTAGATTTATGTTATGGATCCTGGCAAATTCTAGGGCTTCTGGAAGATACAAAGGTCTCCAAACAAGCATTTGCGGATGATCAAGTCTTAACAATTATTGATAAGTGTCCATTACTTCAGTGCAACTGTGCATGTAATCCACAGTTGGCGCTTCCGTAATGGACTAACGGTGAACGGTAGGAAGACCAGACTATCAATGTTCAATAGGAATGATAGGTAGGGAAACTTCACGCTACCTACCTTATTAGGGAAATTCTGTTGGTACAAACAGTCAAATATTTAGGAAGTAAATTTCGACTCCAAGCTTTGATCGTTAGCACCATACTAGGAGCAATACTAGAAATCCTGTTCTGGTGCTGGAGGTAAGACCTGGGACTTTCACCATAATGGATTCATTGAATGTATACATCCATAATAAAATCCATTTGGAGGTATGCATGCATCGTCTGACAGCCGAGACTGAACTTTGCAGACAGCAGAAAGCAGTCGGCGCAGATTTAGAGGAACGGTTGCCTAAGTATTATTGGAGCAATGGGTGCTACGACAACTGTGGCACTCAAAGCTATCCTAAATCTAGCCCCATTCATTTTGAGGTGAAACGGAAAGCAGCTAACGACGCATACAGGCTTGATACGCCAATGGCGCGTGGAAAGGCGGTCAATCGTGAGGGCAAATATCAAGTGACTTTGATGCCTGACGATCATACGGTTTCCAAATTTGTCTTTGAAAAGACATATTCCATCGTATTCAAAGAGAAGAATGGTCGATAAATTGTCACGAGTCATTTGCTGTTACACACTTAATAGTCTTTAGCGATGGGTGAGTCATGAAAGACGGATCGGGAACAGCAGTGTTCTCGGGTAATCCAAATAACAAACTGATCCGACCACTCGGAAAAATGACGACCATATTCTAGCTTTTGCTTAGCATTTCGTCGAAGCCTTCACTCCAAACATAAAAGAACTCAGAAACTTGGAACTACCACCTACAGACAATATAAGAAATAACGTTAGGAAATTCAAATTCTCCTTTGCCTCTCTGAACAGGAAGCTTCAAGAAGTGAACACCAACAAAACTTGCGGGCATTGACTTGATACCCTGCAGATTAACCAAAAAACTGCCACAAAAACGGAGAATCACTATATTACATATCTTTAGCAGAATCCTAGAAATAGCTACTATCAGGCAAACTAGAAAGACGCTAGGATAATAGTTCTCCCGAAACCAGGGAAAGACAGAACAAAAGTGGAATGATACAGACCAATTAATCTCCTCCCAGTCCCTTCCAAGATCTTCGAAAGGTTCTTGCTAGATAAGCTAATGCCAATAATAACAAGCAGAAACCTTATTCCAGAATACCAGTTTGGATTTCGAGAGAAATACTCCACCATAGAGCAGATATACAAGATAGCAAACAAAATCAAAAAAGCCTTCGAACAAAAAAAAATATGTGTTGGTATATTCCTAGACGTAGCTCAAGCGTTTGATAAGGTGTGGCACCAAGGCCTGAAGTACAAAATAGCCTGAAGCCTTCCTAATAATTTCCACCAGATTCTCTATAACTACATTGAAAACAGACGATTTAAAGTGAAGTACAAAAATAGTGTCAGTAGGTACCACCCTATAACAGCAGGCGTACCACAGGGCAGCTTGTTAGGACCGGTCCTTTATCTTTTATAAACCGGCGATATACTAACTAGTAAACACATCGTAGCCACAACTTTTGCTGACCATACAGCATTACTCTACTAACAAATCAACCCCAAGGAAGTACAATTGCAGAACAATTAGCATTAATAATAAATCAATATAGCAGGTGAAAACAGTGAGGTACCTAGGAATACATCTAGTTAGGAAGTTGAATTGGAAGACCCATATCCAGAAGAAAAGGGACCAAGTCAAACTTGCATCCAGCAAACTTTATTGGCATTAAATAGAAGATCTAAACAAAAATTCTTTTATATAAAACGCTGCTGAAGCCAACTTGGTCTTATGGGATACCGCTTTGGGGAGCGAATCCAAACAAAGATAATTAGATCAATACTTGGGGTCCCTAGCTACGTTAACAATATAATAATGCAACGTGACACCAATACAGTGTGCAACAGTGTCCAAGAACAATATGCAGGAAAAACTACATAAAAAGCTTGCGAAACCATCCAAATAAATCGACCAAAAACATTCTTATATCGCATAAATAGCGCCGCTTAAAACCCACTCCAGTTGGTTAATTTGGCTTAATATTAATCACCGCTTAGTAGTACAAACCCGCAAAATGGGCCAATCTCAGACAAAACAAATTAACGCGGGAGAAATCATCAATACGTCCATCATGAATCCGGTAGATATAACATTATATCAAATCGAAACTACTTTATTGGTACTAACTTCATCCGTTGGAGCTTCACTCCTATATCAACTTTATAAAGACTATCGACGGACCCTCAAAAAGGAATATGCGATTAGTACAAACCCTTGCTGAGCTTGAAAAGGAATACCCTACCTCACCAGAAACAACGGCCTAACCAGTAAAACCAACAGTTACAGATGCTACAATGCTGAAACATCAAACGTAAATCCCCCATCACACAAGCTTTGGACAACTCAACTGCAGTAGATCTGACAACTATCATAAATTTATAAATCCATAAATATATTGTAAAATAGCTGTTATTTAACTACCACAGCTATGTAATTGTTGATAACACGCTTATTGCAATGGCAGGAGGAGAGATGTTAAACTAGACTTAAGAGTTATTATTGCGAGAGGTTCGCCACCAACCTAATTCTTGTAATCAAAACCAATAAAGTGTAAAAAAAAAATATTCCAAGCGGAGACATATGCCATTTCGTTGGTAGCCGAAGAACATTTTCGACAAATATGGGGCAATCGCATCATTCGAATCTGTTCCAACACTCGAACAGCGTTATCAGCTCTAAACGACAACGACAGTTGGTGTGGAGTTGCTACCAGATGCTGCTGTAACTTAGCCGACCGAACAAAATATTCCTGATGTGAGCGTCACATTGGTGAGGGCTCCGTGATAAAACCCTTAGATGCATGCGGACTTCGCCTTCGATGTTATAACTACATATTAAAATTTTTCAGTGGTTCCACAGCGTTGAAGCACCATCGACTGTATTTTAGCCTAAGAATATGCTGACGGCGATATGGAGGCGGTTTTCACTCGCCAAAAGCTGGATTGATCCGCATGCCAAATTGAAAATTAAATGTTTATTATTATTATTCTGTTAAGAGAAAGCCGCACCGCGACCTTAAAGAACTATTGTGCCCCTTTTACTGGTTATAGTGTACCTGTTGATTATACTATCTCAAGCAGGCCTATAACCGTTAGGAACTTAAGTATGTTCCCTATTTCCAAAGCTTTCAGCTTTGCATCTGGTATTAAGTGTTTTCCCAGATGCCTCGACCTACTTTGCACAAGTGCCGGACACTGTTCCAGGACGTGTGTCGAGGTTTCGTCATCCTCTTCACAAAACCTGCAGGCAGTGTCCGTAGATATCCCTAGCTTCCCTAGGTGATAGTTCAGCCGACAATGACCAGTGAGAATTCCCACTATGATTCGGAGGTTCTTTTTGGTGAGGTTTAAGCAATCCTTTGTGCGTATGGGGTATCCCCCAATAAGCACCCTGGACTGCTCCATCCCTGGTAGGCCCGCCTACTGTAGTTCCCTCAACCGTTCCTCTTCATTTCTTAGATTCATAGTCATGAAACCGTTTCCGATTCCACAGAAGGGTTCTGGCCCGTGTAAAGGCGTCCTTGCTCCCTTCTTGGCTAGTTCGTCCGCTGCCTCGTTGCCTTCCAACCCAGCATGGCCTGGAACCCAAAGTATCTAAACCTTGTTGGACCAGCCGAGTGTATTCAGTCTCTCAAGGCATTCCCATACCAGTTTAGAGTTGACCTGGTTGGACCTAAGTGCCTTGATCGCTGCTTGGCTATCGGTGAGAATAGCTATGTTCTGCCCCCTGTAGTTCCTTTGCAGATTAAAGGAGGCACATTTATCTATGGCGTATATTTCCGCCTGGAATATGCTAGTGTACCTGCCCATTGGCTCAAAGTACATTTTCCTTGGATCAATGACACCGGTACCCGCTCCCTCTGCTGTGAGGGATCCGTCAGTGTACCAAGTAATCAGTTGCTGATTTAAGCCGTATGTCGCAGCCACGCTCTCCCAGTTTGCCTTGTTACTCCAACGTGTTCCAAACTTCTTATCGAAGTGAAACCTCGTTGTCATGTTATCCCTTGGTGTCAATAATTCGGGATACCACCTAGAAAGTATATCAATTTTCCTTCGACTTTGGCAGCTCTCCGCCTCACTCATACTACCG